>NC_091838.1:77812287-79034565 GCF_037783145.1 Equus przewalskii | reverse complement strand
GGAAAAAGAACCCTGAAGAAAGAGTTTTATGCATGGTTAAGTTGGCTAAGGTTGAAGCAAACCTAATTAACTAAATATCCTAATATCAGAAGTAAGCTGGTGCAAAATTAGAATTTGGCTTTCTCTCTTAAAAAAAGACAATTTTCTTGGGGCCAGCCCCATGGCCTAGTGGTTAAGTTCAGTGTGGTCTGCTTTGGTGGCCAGAGTTTGTGAGTTGGGATCCGGGGGACACCTACACCACTCATCAGCCATGCTGTGGCATTGACCCACATATAAAGGAGAGGAACATTGGCACAAATGTTAGCTCATGACTAATCTTCCTAAACCAAAAAAAAAAAAAAAAAAAGATAATTTTCTTGAATTTTGAACTTTTGGTCTGCTCTTAATAAAGAGATTATAAAAGGTTTCCCTTTATTTTTGAGTAACTCTACTGAAAAGATGGAAAATCTATGTTTTGTTAAAATAATTTCCAATGTTCAAAAAGACAGAGGTTTGTCTATTCACTTTTTTTGTTTGAATGTTTTTGTTGTCGATTGAATGGATAACTAAGCATTGTTTCCTATTTGACCAAGTATTTTAAGACTTTTGACAAGCTTCCCAATAAATTTAGCTCCTAAATGAAGTCATTCTTTTGACCTGGAAAAAAAAAATGTTTCCTTGAGAATTTTCAGAGATCCCCTGTCTCAAAGAAATTTGTTTTCCCTCTAAAGAGGGGTGATACTGAACTAATTAGGCTTGTTCGATATGCTAAATTGCATGAGAAGTATTGTCAAGTAAATGATGATATGCCTTCTTAGGTTATACTGTGTAGGTAAATATTACTCATTATCTTAACCCTGTTACCTTGTTTCCAGCACCAGAAGAAGAAAATGACCATGACTGCATTGTATTATCTAATTTGGTTTACAAATGGATCTTACTTAAATGATAAGCAAGGACTTTATCAAGCTGGGGATGCTGTCCAGGCTTGAGAATGCCCACTACTTTCTGTCAACTCTGCCAACCTAGTAAAAGATTTCCTTCTATAGCATCAAGAAATTGCCATGGATGAAGATAAACAAAGGTGACAACAAAAGGGTAACTTTTTGATACCACCACATGGATATGGTTCAGGCTCAATAACAAACCATAGTGCCTACTGGAGCTCAATTGCCACTGCTCCAGCATTTAGAGCAATTAACTCATAGGCACCTGAAAAGAGGATTTCATGGGGAAAACAATACTTTTGGATACTTTTTCCCACAGTGGCTCATCAAGCCTATACTTATTGTGCTATATGACCAAAATTTAATCTAGGGAAACTATTTCATGGGCAGCAAGGCTGCTTTCCCCTTTCTAAGGGACTCTTTGAAGTATGGCAATTGGACATTGTCCAAATGCCACCATCTCAAGGATATAAATATATCTTGGTAATGATCTCTATGTTTTCACATTGGGTTCAGTCCTTTCCTTGCAGAAGAGTGATGGCTTTAGGTAAATTATTATTGGAAAGCATAATTTCCATTTGGAGAATTCCTACCAAGTTGCATAGTGACTGGGAAACTCAATTTACTGGACAAATAATTAAATCTATTTGTAACATTTAGCCACTAATGCAGCGTTTCCACTGAGCTTACCATTCCCAATCCTCAGAATTTGTGGAAAGATAACTAATGGCACAATTAAAATTCAACTGGCAAATCTTTCAGAAGCATTTAATCTGTCATGGCCAAAAGTTCTTCCACTAGCAAAAATTGATCTTAGATCTATGCCCTTTGGTAAACATCAGCTACTTCCTTTTGACATAATAACTGGACAGCCTATACAATTAGATCAAGGAATGTATGAACCAACTTTACTTAAAGGAGATATTTTACATTATTGTCAAGGTCTCATTGAGGCACTTAAAAGAAATGAGAGATTGGTAACTGATTCTTTTCACAGTGAGCTCCTGGGAGACAAAGACCTCGAGTATCATGGATTACAACCTGGAGATTTTGTTTATTGGAAAAGACACCAGATAGAGGACTCTTTGCAGCCCTTTTGGAAAGAACCATATCATGTGCTTTTAACCAAATCATGTGCTGCATAATTAAAAGGCGTAGACTCATAGATTTCCATTTCTCATTACAAAAAAAATTTTCTCCACCTGTGTAGGTTTCAGTTTCTATTTCTGATACCCGACTTCAACTGACCAATGCAAATACCTCCAAACCAGGATGAGAAGATAGCATCTGTTGTAGACAGTTGTCCCCAAACTCCAGATCAGGCCTGTATTCCCAACCTAATATCTCCTCATTTAAATCTGTATAATGCTTAAACTGTATACCTATCTTATAATTGTTTCATTTAAGGTTTTCAGAATACTTCATACCTAAAGAAAGTGATTGATTTGGAGCAGACTGGTCTCAAAGGTCAGGCATTTATTGAGTGGCTATTAATGGAACTCAAAGGTTATATAGAAGAAATTCCTGGTGTTGGCTACTGCCTGGATGGCTAAAACATTGCACCCTCAACTTCCCTTGGATGCAGGGAAGGGTTCATACTGAGCTAACACCCGTTGCCGATCTTCCTCTCTTTAAGACCAGATGGGCTCCTTCAGTATTCCACTGATATGGACACCTAGTGGCTATATTTGTTCCTTCCTTGGGACTAGAAGATGTCTTATCACATAGAGAAGATCTTACTAAATTTACTGAAAAAGCCCTTAATGGTAGTCAAGCAGAAATAGTCTTATTAAATACTGAAATGTCTTTAATGAGAAAGGTTGTCCTTCAAAATAAACTGGCCTTTGATATTTTAACTGCATCTCAAGTTGGTATATGTAGAGTCATTCAAATGGAATACTGTGTTTCTATACTTGATGAATCTTCCAATGTGTTATCTTTGCTAAAGCACATAAAAAGCGGGTAAATATCTTAAATGAATCCTTTATAATTGTAAACAATGTAAACATAAAGAGTCATAGAAAAGGACATGTACCATGTTTGTGCAACAACCTGAAATTAATCAAAAACCTCCGAAATGCTTCCTCTGTTAATATATATACCTCTATGTTTGTCCACTATACCCAATTACTTCCCTCCAATGTGGACAACTGGGCAAATAAATGAGATAAAAGCCTAGCACCAAGGGACATGATCGACCTAGGGCAGTCAGCAACCACCCTGGCACCAAGGGACAATATTTTAATCATCAAAGCTTTCGATCAAAAGATTATAGATCAAAAGTGGGAAAATGATAAATAAATAACAAGCAATAGGATATATTTGAATACATGAGGAAGCCATTTGGGTTACAACTAATTTGGCCTGGTTTTGTTTTTCCCAAGGCATGACATGGCCTGTTGAGCATGCATTGTATATCTGCTTTAAATATTTGCTATGTCCCAAATACAAGAATGATGCCCTTAAAAATAAGGACGTAACTTCCCCCATAACAGCATTTCTTTAATGATAAACATCTTTAATGATAACCACTGACCTGCTGTATTCACCAAATAGCTGTGCCAGCAAAGCAATCTCATGACTGTTGTAAAAGGAACATTCCTATCATAAGCGATGCATACTCTTTTGACAGTACATAACCACATTGTATGCCCCACTTCTTTGGAATTTTCCCTTCCTTTGTGAAAGGACTCTCCAGGCTATATTTTCCTTAGGGTGACTCATAATAAAGTCACCCAAATTTTAGTTTATGTATTGGCTATGAATTATTTGCATCACCAATATAAACTACCAGCTAACAGTAAGTCAGAGAAGAGAAAGAGAACCAAAAATCCTTCGCATAGGAAAAACTTTTGTGGAGAAACACAGGAAACTTGAATGGACCCTTTATTCTCTTACAGCATGAACTTCAGCCTTTTTGGCACTATTGTTGTCTGTGCAGGCCCCTCTCCCCCACTGCATGGAGAGAGCGGAGGAAACGGAGAACGCACCTCCCTACAGATCCTGTCATCCCACACTCAGCTGTATTTCTTGTAGCTTCATAAATGTCTTACCAAATAAGTCCAAATGAGTTTAAAGTGAGTTAGTGTCTTCAATTATTTTTTTCATCTTTTGTCTCTGGTGGGAGAAAAAGGATCTCCTCACATAAGCCTAGACTTTGGTTGCTGCCCCCTGATTGTTGATTTTGGTTTTTAAACAGCTCACAGTTCTGTGGAATAAGTGCCTCACAGCTGTTTCTCTGCCTTATTTTTTTTTTCCTTCTCATCTTCAGATTAAGTTTCGGTGTCTGTGGTGTTTGAAGTCATGCAATTCTGCATCTGAAGGCAGCTGACTCTAATACATTCGGTCAGGGAGACACAAGTACTTCTTTCAATCCTGAGACTCAGCACTCCAGAAAATTAGACATGAACTCAATGCACAAAAATAACTGTGTAAAGAAAATGGTGCTATGACTCCAGCTCTGGACAGAGCTGGGCCTCCAGCCCACGGGAAGATTTTTTGTTTTTCTTCTTGTTTTTTTTTTTTTTTGACAGATTGAATCACTGCAAAGACAGTCACACTGTTCATTTCTGACCCTCCAAAACTGTCATTTTCAATCTAGGGCAAGAGCTAGCCATGAAATTAAGAAATGCTAAGGAGGGCAAAGAGCTAGAGGGAAGAAGGGAGCTATTTCAGAATTTAAATGGCTAGGTTGAGTTCTGCTGCAGTTAATAGTATATCAGAATAACTGCCTGAAATATGGGCAAATCATCTCTCTTTTATCTCTTATGAGAGTGTCTGTGTGTTGCGTGTCTGTGTGTCTGTGGAAGGAGGAATAGGAGCAGGAAGACTAAAAAGAGGAAGAGGAAGAGGTCATAGGAGAAGAGGAGAGGAGAGGAGAAGAGAGGAGAGGAGAGAGAAAGAATATTGAATGGGGTGGTAGGAGGGATTTTTGCCTCCCAGGTAAAGAAGTTTTACTTTCTGTTCTAAGGTCTTCCACCTCATGGTCTTTCCCAGCTGGGTGACCTTATGCCAAGTTGATATTTTAGATTCTCAGTTAAATTTTTGTAAAGTGGGATAATTTCTGCCAGTTCTCTTTACCCTACTGAGTGACTGACATCCCTACCTCAAGCTGAATAACTTATACTCTGTTTATGTCAGGTTCTTAATCCATTTTTGTTGAATAAATATGAAATTCAAAAGGAATGAGCACCTAGGTTGAAATGATTTGACTTTGCTAAAATCACATGCTGAAATATTTGTGTTTTTTGATTTTTTGCGCCTTTTGGGGGAGTAGGGATTGGGCTGTGACTTTGCTGTTATCTGGATGAAACCTAACACACCAATAATGTGCCAACGTCCTGGCAAGACAGAGCGCAGCGCTTAGAAACAGGTTATAGAGGGTTTTCCTGCAAAGTTTACAGAATATTCTGCCAAGAAAGCAGGTGATGATCAGCAGTTAGTCGAACATTGTTTATTTCATGGAATCATGCTATATTGTATTGAATATATTGCATGCGAAGTTATTTTGTATGTTAATATAAGTGAACATTTCTGCCCCTTAGTTATTTTATACCCAGCATAAATTTTACTTTGTGGTGTAAAGAAAGAATTCCCAAGTAACATTTTATAAGTTCTCTATGTTGAGAAAGCCAGTCCTCTGTGTTTTATTTTAGTTTTAAAATTATTAAAAATTTAAAATTAAAATTTATTTTTAAATAAGTAATGTATTTACGTGGTTCAAAACACAAAACTATTCACAAAGGTATAAACACAGAAGTCTGGTTTCCATAGTACCCTCTCCTACCTGGCTTATTCCCTTTTCTTTTTTAAGTTTTATTGAGGTATAATTGATATACAAATTTGCACATATTTAATGTATACATTTTGATGAGTTTGGACATACGTATAATCCACAATACCATCACCACAATCAACGTGCTAAACATATCCATAACCTCCAAAAATTTCCTTGTGTTCTTTGCATGTGTGTATATACACATGTGTATATGTGTGGGTATGTGTGTATGTGTTTGTGGTAAGAATGCTTAATGTGGGATCTATCCTTTTAACATATTTTAAAGTGCATAATACCATATCTCTAATGTAGGCACTATATTGTACAGTAGATCACTAGAACATATTCATTTTGCTTAACTGAAATTTTATGCCTGTTGATTTGTAATTCCTGATTTACCCTTCCTCCAGCCCCTAGCAACCACCATTCTATCCTCTGCTTCTATGAGTTTGACTACTATAGCCCCATATAAGTGGAATCCTGTAGTATTTGTCCTTCCATGGCTGATTTATTTCATTTAGCATAATGTTCTCCAGGTTCATCCATGTTGTTGCATATGACAGGATTTCCTTCTTTTCTTAAGGCTGAGTAGTATTCCATATGTGTACATACCATATTTTCTTTATCCATTCTTCTATTGATGGACACTGTGTTGGTGCTGCATCTTGGCTATTGTGAATAATGCTGTAATGAGCATGGGGATGCATGGGTCTCTTGGAAGGTCAATCTTCTTTGGGCTTCTTGTATCCCTACAGATGCTGCTGGTTGCACCAAGATGGAGGGCTCTGAGTGCTTTTTCTCAGGCCATTTTTCAATGTTCTTTATGCAGCTGGTAACCTTGAGAGAGGAGGTAGTATTTCCTCCTGGACAAATGCAGGCTAGTTTACTCCTTGATGTAAAAGTAATAGATACCTCAAAGCAAGTGTTCCTTAGCTGTGAAGAAAACCCACTGCATGTGTAGTATTTATCTGGGCCATGTTGTTACCTCAAAAAATTGGGGTTCTCTTGCCTGATGCACATAAACAGCCAATTAATTACATCATCAGCCTTTGGGAGAAGAGATTAGCTTTATTCTGTGAGGTCAATCTGCAGGGAGAACAGGGGATGTGTGCCCTCAAATCTGTCTCCCTGATTCATGATTTGGGAGGAAATTTAAGAAGTTAGGGAGAACAGGCTGGCACACAGAAACGCTGGTGAGATGGGTTTTGATTGATGGGCTTCAAGCATTTATGGTAAGCTTTTAAACATTTATGACAGGGTTCTAAACTCTTATGATGAGGTTCTAAACTTTTATGATAGGGTTGTAAACATCTTTGCTGAGGTGAGCAAGGAATTTTAACCTCAGATCTTCCTGAATGAGGGAACCCTTGTTTCTGAAGAGAGTTCAACTTTCAAGTTCCAGTCATGTCCTGGTCCTTGGGTTTCACGGGAAGGAGGCTGTTTGGTTCCACAGTCATTTCAGGTCAATATTTCTTTTGCACATCCTCTGGCTACATGACATTGCAGATTTTCTGAAAGGCAATTTTTGTGTGTGTGTGTTAGGAAGATTTGCCCTGAGCTAACATCCTTTGCCAATCTTCTCTTTTGCTTGAGGAAAATTGTCCCTGAGCTAACATCCATGGCAATCTTCCTCTATCTTGGACATGGGATGCTGCCACAGCATGGCTTAATGAGCAGAGCATAGGTCCATGCTGGGGATCTGAACTTACGAACCCAGGGGTGACCGAAGTAGAGTGCACGAACTTAACCACTACACCATGGGGCTGGCCCCTGAAAGGCAATTCTTAACCACTCTGTTGATAAGAGATGGAGTCAGCTGAATTGGTCCTACTGGGTCCCTGGTCACAATATTATCCACCCCTACCCATGGGATGTGGGGCAAAGGGAACCAAGACTCACATACTGCTGATAATGCTGCTTGTTTCATCATGAGTAATGAAATCCTTTGTCTCCAACTCAGATGTCTTATGCCTTCTGCCAACATTCATGAAATAGAAACAGGCTAACTCTTTGCTTGTAAATAAGGTAAAATATAATCTTAAAACCCATATTCTGTTGGTGAGGGTAACAAGGTAACTTTCTGCAATCTGTTTCTAAAGGATGTAGTCCACCTTGCCAGGGCCTTGGCATGAAACAGGGCAAAATTAGCATCTAAACTGCAGGACAGGGCTGACCTAAAATGCCCCACTCCGTGACTGTGAAGAGTTACTGATTGAAATAAAATGCCTAGTAGTTTTTGCCTTGTAGACCATGATGGCTAAATATTTTTATTACTCTGTCCTAATTATTATATCATTGTAAAGCAAAGATAATAGCTATAAGAGCTGTGTAAACTTTGTAACTTCCTCAAGCTCTTTTATTTTTGTTAACTGCTTTCCCAGTGGGAATAGCAACTACATCTTTAAAATGAGAAAGATTTGGTATTTTGGGAGGGGGCTCAGGAAATGGTGGGTGTGAGGGGAAGGGTGCTTACACTGACAATTTTCTACTTCATTTTCTGGCTTGGAGAGAAGAATTTGACCTGGGGAGAGTTTTCAGATTAGTCTCCATCTATCAACAGGACAAACAAACTCACTGGCCACAATATTTGTCTGCACTGAGGCCTTTAGCTTTTTTTTCCTCATACTTTCTCCACAGATAATCTTCATCATCACATTTTCTTACAGATCTAGAAGTTACTGAATCTCATGACAGAAACCTAAATTTTGATTTAGTCCTGTCATTTGCTAGCTATCGACTCTGGAAAAGTCACCTCACCCCCCTAAAACTCTATTTTCTTATTTGTAAATGAGGAAAATAATACTTACCCATAGGTGGTTAGGAAACATAGAGAAAATGCATGAAAATAAAAAAATGCTAACACTGCTACCCTCCAAGCAGATGATAAATGTGTGCTGTTTTCACTAGATCATTCTTGCAGATGTTGGTCCTGCCCTGTCACTATCTCCCAAGTTTTTCCTCTTCAGTGTACCCTCACTGACTTCCAGTATCAGTGCCTGAATTTCTTTGCAGAGAGATATCTCACAGCCGAGGGAGGGTGCTCTGCCCATGCACATGACAGATCCCAGCCACCCTCAGCAAGGGCTGATAAGAGTTGGTGTATAAAAGACAAGGTTGCTTGGTGCTCAGGTCAACTAAGCATGGAAAGTAAGATCTGGAAGAGAATTTATGGATTAGAATTCAATTCTGTTAATCTACGATGTTTCTTAACTTGAGTTGTCTCCTTGATGTAAGGAAGGAAACCTGATAAAGAAGAAGTCTCAATCAACCACCTCTGCTGTTCCTATCACCTCCCTTCCTCCATGGTTTTGGCAACAGAAAATGGGAAAAAGGTGTTCCAGGTAAAAGAGTTTAATCACACAGAGGCTGAGGATCCTGGTGATTTAGGATCCTATAAGGCTTGGAGTAGTGGAAGCCCAAACAAAAATTATTGGTGAGGGTCAGACTGAGGAATTATATTTTAAAGATTTAAAACCATCAAAAACAACCTAATTCTCCTTGTTTCCTATTAGAAATATATCAAATTGGAATAGTGCTAATGGACTCCAAATTTTATCCCTAGTTTTGCTGATTAATTTTCTCAGGTTGGTTATAGACTTCTTCTCTATGACTTTTTAGCACGGAGCATATTTAGATGAAATACTGATTCAAAAAGTTAGCTTTATCTTGATACTTTTTTGGAATTTTTTTACAGATTCTTCACATCTTGAGCAAGATTGAGGAAATAGGAATTTTTGAGTGATTTCACAACTTCTCTCTTCCCTGACCATGTTAGTAACTTCTTATAAGCAATAGTAAAGGTTTTTCAATGAAATATCCAGATTTCTAGAACAACTTATTTATTCCTTCCCCCCCCCCCCTTTTTTCTTCTTTAAATTTTGCTTTCTCATCCTTGGTATAATCTTTTCCCTTCCTTTTTCTCTTCCTTCCACACTGCCTTCCTGCCTGCCTTCTTTCCTTTATCTTGTTCACAAGTTTATTCACTTTTAGTTCTTTTGTGTTTTAAGCATATTGCTTTATTCTTCTTCTTTTTCCATTGGTAATGTTTGCTAGGTCTCTACTTATGATTCTTAACTTATATTTCTTTATCCTCTTCTCTGTCATCATCTTCCTCCACAGGGAACCCTTAGGTCCCTGGTCTTGAAAAAGGCATGAAGCATTTGTCCTTTGGGGCTTAAGTAATGTCATCTCACCCATCAGGAAGTTCACCTGTAAGAACTCCAGGAGAGTTATGTTCATGCAACGAAACTCTATATTCTCTGCCTCGCTTTGCCCAGCAGCTTTGTCCCCAGGAGTCTCCCAGTATTCACAATGAAGGGGACAGGACTCCTTGTTCGCAGCCAGAGGGAGACTGAGTCCACACTTGCATTTCTCTCGTCACTTGACCTCTTTGTTTTCTTTACCTTACTTTCTAGTTGTTGTCTAATTTTGATTTCTTTACTGTTTTCATTTTATTTACTTTCCATTTCACTTTTCCTATTTACATTCCATTTTTATGGCTGTTTCTTTTATCTCTTCATTTTACTTTTGTTTTCATGACTTTCCATCACTGAGTTTGTGTTTCTTGGCTATTTTTTTATCCCTTCTTTTCCTTTCCCTTCCTCTTCCTTTAACTATGTTCTTATTTTCTAATTTTTCGTTTGCTTAATGCATTTTATTTTTATTTTTATGCCTCCTCTCTCTCCCTTATTTCTCTGTACTTTTTCATGTTTGCTGTCACTCATCACCCCTCCATTTTCCTTTTTCTTTTCTTTTTTTACACTATTCCTGTCAGTTCACATTTTCTAGTCTTTACTTTCTTTCTACCTCACTTTGCTTTTACTTTCCATTTTGAGTTAGTTTCTGTGAACTCTTTACTTCCTTCTCTTTTACTTCTCATAGATTTGTTTATAATTTTTAATGTTTGAAACCTTTATATTTCTTTTTCTAGTTTGTTTACTCAATTTTTTCTGTATCAATGTGTTTTACTTTACTTTTCCATCTTAAACATAATCTGTATTTCCTTACCCTTGCTCATTCTTAATGTTTTTGCTGTACATAATATAATTTTGTTATTTACCTTATATTATCTTTTATTGAATTTTTATTCTTCTTCCCTATTTTTACTGATTTTGAACTTTTTGTATACTCATTGCAATGCCAGGCCAGGCATCTTGAAGAACAAGGGGTTATCTCCTGAGACGCTCAGGCTGCAAGGGCTGGAAGAAGAGCTTTGTGTGCTCCCTCCCCTTAGCACAAACACAACCTGTAACAGCAAACTTGCTCCAGGTGAAGGAGAAGAGCCGGACAGTCACTGGCCATCTTCCCTCCTCAGTGAAATGGGACCAGGACGGAAGGCAGCCCCTCAGTCCCCAGGGCCTGGGTTCTTCCTATTCACCACACTGTTGTCTATGTGAGGGTTTTTAGTAATGTAGGCATTTGCCTTGTCCTAAATAAACTTCTCCCATCTGCCACTACTACTGCTGCTTTGAAAAAAAAATGAAATTCCGTTTCAGAAAACAGACTGCTTGATTTTATACTGGACCTGAGCTGCATACTGCATTTATCCCTGTGGCAGGCAGCTGTCCCACTGACATAAATGCATACCAAGGGGTGAATACACAATTATTGTACCCATTGCTGAGAGCAGGCTGTTTGAGGGAAAGGACAGAAAGCTTAAATGTCTAGAATTAAAAAAAAAACAGAGAAAACCCTGGGAAAAGCAAAAGACAGAACATGGGAACTGAAGATAAGCCAGCGGCCTGTCTGCAGCTTGTGAGGTGTGGGCTGCATTCAGTTCTGCTCATGGCTACCTTTGTGTTTAGAGGGCCTAAGAGTTTACGTGGAACATCAACACACTTTACATTTCATCTATGGAAACTACTTACAGCCTCTGTCTACTTTAAAAATTATTTTTCAAGGACATACTGTGCAGAGTACAGCAGCAATAAAGGAAAACAAAAACAAATAAAAAACAAAGGGAGGTCCCTGTCTTCACAGAGTTATATTCTCTCTTGGGGAAGAAATGACATAAACAAGTACAAGTATATTATGCTGTTACATGGAAATGTTGTATAAAATTGTGATTTTGTAATTGTAATTTTGTAATTGTATACTATGTTGTCACAATGACAATGAGGTGGAATGGAATATGCAGATAGAGTGGCAGGCGGTAGAGAAGAACCGTGCTCTTCTTATAGAATGGCAAGAGGAGTTTTCTGATAAGGTGACATTTGAGCAGAGACCTGACGGGACAGATAGGATGATCTATACATGTGTCTATGTAGGGAGGAGGCAAGGGGAGGGTAGAGAATTCCGAGGATTGGGGAGCAAGGTTAAGAGCCATGTGATAGAAACCAAAACAGCAAAGGAGTCAGTGTTGCTGGAGTGGAGTGAGAAAACATGAGGGTTGTAGACCAGAGGTGGGGAGGGTGGCGTGGAGCTGACCATGAAGGCCTTGAGTCCATAATAATAACTTCAACTTTTACTTTAAGATGAGAACATTTTCAGAGGATTTTGAGTATAGTAGCCATATGCTCTGACCTTCAGTAAGGAAGTTGCAGTCTGGGCATGGTGGCAGGTAGAAGGAAGAGGAACAAAAGTGGAGGTAGGGGATCCAGTGAGAAGACTTGAACTTCCCAGGTGAGACAGAGTGGTTTGAACTAGGATGATGAGTACAAAGACAGGATTGAAGCTCATTAGATTGTGAGTGCAATTCGAAGTTAGAGTGGGCAGAAGTTAGCGTAGGCTAGTGTTTTGGATAGGACGTAATGTACGGGAGAGACAAAGGTGTCAAGGATGATTTCTGGATTTTTGGCCCAAGCATCTGGAAGAATGGAGTTTCCATTAACTGAGAAACTGAGACGGTGAATGAAGTCAGGAAGCAGAAACCAAGCAGCAGTGAATTCAGACTCCAAGAGGCCTAAAACTTATAGAATTTGACATCTCTCTTAAAATATATATAAATTAATATGAATTCCCAGTTAGGTACTGGGAATTGAAAGGAATCCATGCAAGTGAGAGTCCCTGAAGCCTCAGCTTCATTAACTCTGTGATAGGTCTGCCTCTGAAACCACAATCTTGGGCTGATACATTTTGGACTTGAGTTACTACTAAATATCTAAATAGAGCCAGCGGCTGAAAGCCCTTTGTTGGAGTCAGGGTTATTAGATTTCAGTGTAAGAGTTCTCATCTTCTAGAGGGTATTGAAGTTCTGGCAATAGACTAAGCATAAAAGATGAGAAAGCTAGAGCTGTGAGACTTGGACACTCCACAGTCGAGATGTCAGGAAGGTGAGGAGGAGCCAGCCATGAAGTAAGAGGAGAACCAGTCACCTCCATTTTTGATAAACCCAAAGGTTAACTCTCAAGAACTCAGCAGGATTCAGATCTCTCACAGTCACTAACAGACAGAAAGTAAATGCTTATAAATAGTAGATATCATTATTTGTATGACTTGTTCATATCATATATTCATGTCCTACCCACCTTCTTGAAATGGTTTATTTTCACGCCTTTTTACTTCGTGGGTAACTTGTTTTCGTTTTACTCATTGGGTCTGCCTCCTCTGAAACCATTCTCTTTTGGAGTTCTCAGATCTCTCATTTCTCTATTACACACTCTCCTTAGGCTATCCCATCTGGTCCTGGGGCTTACAGTGCCATCAGTATCTGCTCAAGACTCCCAGATTCTCTCCTTAGTCCTGACCACTCTCCTGAAGTCCAGACCCATTTATACAACCTCTTTCATGACATTTCCCCATAATTCATAAATGCACCTCACTTTAAAGGTCTAAAATAGAATTCTTGATTTCCCTCCCTCAAACTCCCTCACCATGCTCCCAGTTACCCAAATCAAAAACCCAGGGGGCTTCCTTGATTTTTCTCTTTGTTATGCATGAAAACACAAATCTGTCAGCAAGTCCTATTTGTCTATTTCTTTCCACTGACCACATCAACATCATCTCTCACCTGGGCAACTGCAACATCATAAGATGCTTGGCTTCCACCATAGTTGCCCGAAATCCCAGAATCTACCCAGTAATCAGGGGAATAATTCAGGACAAGATTTAGTTTATGTCATACCCCTGATTAAAATCCTTCAACAGCTTCCAATTTCAGTTATAATAATTACAAATTTCTGGTCATGGCCAAGAAGTCCATTGCCTAATCTGTGATCCATCTCACTGCCCTTGGGTCCTTCCAAACATCCCTGCTGCCTGTGCCTCTACCACTCTGGCTTTATTCCTGTTCTATGAACCAACCAACTAATGAGGTTTCTGCCCAATGGCCCTTACCCTATCCACCTCCTTGCTGAAAGGCTCTTCTCCTATGTGTGAGACAGCACATGCCGGGTCTCGCAGAGATCTCATCCACATTCTGTCTAAAGAGGGTTTTCCAGTCTCATTCCATCACTCTGTCATGCAGTTCTGTTTTATGGGATTAGCATAACTTATCCCATTCTAAACTTAGCCCCTTGAGTTGTCTGTTAGCTCACTTGCTTGTTTATTGTCTGCTTCATGCTCCTCTCCTTCTGCCATGTAAACATGAGAGATGGTCCTTGTCTGCTTCTCTCTCTCTTCTGTAGCCCAGAGACAAAACTTTGCCTGGCACAAAATAGGAATTCAAAATATTTATTTAGTAAATACCCAGTGATCAAACTGAAGGCCTGGAATTAATTACAACTATGTCAGTTGGGTAATTGATATTTATTAACATCATAAATATTTTATGAGATGCTGGAGATACATTGAAAACAGAACAAAAATCAAAACCCAGTGAGTCATCTCAAGCATCTTAGAGTTAAGTTTGGATACGTACAAAAAAAAACAGGCCACTATAATCCAGTGCACTAATTATAGAAGAAGGGTAAGAAAAGGTGATATGGAAGTACAGAGTTTATTTTGTCTTAGAAAGTTTCAAGGAGGAAATTGCATCAAAGCTGGGACTGCACGGTGAGGGTGAGTTTCAGAAGAAGGCGCTATGTTGGTATGCAGGCACATTTTATTGCAGGGAATAGCAGGTACCGAGTTCTAGATATGAGAAGGAGGTTGGCACCTTGGAGAACTGCAAATCACCTGTTGTGTCTGAAACATTTGTGACAAAAGGGGCCCATCCGAAGTCAGTTACAGACATGTGAGTCTAAAATTGCCAGGCCAAACAAAAAAATCAGGAAGATGAAATGATGGGAGGAGAGTGTATGACACAGAGATATAGGTAACCCAGGAAGGGCAGATCAGTAGAAGGCAATGGAAAGCTGTGCACAGGCAAGGAGACACAAGTGTGATATGATTGTGGAGCAGAGTTTATCTAAGACAAAGCTTTTAAAGCTCATCGAAATATTTCTTCTACCCATGAGCATCTCTTTGGGGCTAGAGGATTGTTTGCCTTTGGCCACCTCCCTAAGGATTTTCAGGCATTGGGAGGGTAAGGTGATCTTTGCCGTAATGGGCTCAGCAAAACCAAACCAGAACTAATCGTGTTATAAGGTACAGAAGAAATAATGTCTGAAGATTCAGTCCTAGTCCTGCCTCTTAGTTGAGAACTTCAAAATTCCAATGATATTTCTGACAGTTTTGTGATCTTGTTATTGTCTGACTTGAATTGTAAGTTTAGAGACAGCCATGTCCTGATAATTTGAAGTAGAATGTATAGAATTTATTTCAGTCCTACATCTAGGTAGGGACACTGGAAATATTTTGCTCCTTTTTAGTTATTTCATATTGTTCTTTTTAATAAGGAGGAGGGATAGTGATAAGGATTTAGAACTTAAAACTAGGCAGAAAGAGACTATTAACTGCAGGATAATGGTTTATGGTCCCAGCTTGAACTCTGACATGCTGTGTAGTCTTGCGCACATCCTTACGTCCTTGCTGGATCCAAATTTCTGGAACACGAAATGTGGGTCTGGAACAGATGCTCTCCAGGTTCCTTTCTGACTCTGATATCCCAGGATTCAAAGTAGAATTGCCCAGATGCCATTGAAAAATGTGAGCATATGGATGAATTTCTGACCTGCTGGCACATGAGCTGCCTCCTTAGTTACCAGGCAGAATGAGCTTGTTACCCAGGATTTCACAGATGTCTCAGGTCTTCATTAGGCAAACTGTTTGGATCACAATTTCTTAACGCTATTCAAAATATTTTGCTTTGTCTGTTGTTTGATTTCTGTGCCCTTCAGTTTTCAGTGGTGGAAGGTAAAATTGGGGGAAAAGAAATAAAGAAAATTACCACCATCAATTGTTAAGGAAAGAATACTGCTTTACGTAGTATTCTCTGGAAAGTCTTGCAAAGATACTAAGTTCAGGTACAGAAACATTTAGGATTGTCTTCTAGGTGACCAACTCCATGCCAGGAGCTGGAGTGACAAAGGTCAGTAAATCACGGGTTCCGTCTTCCAGGAGCTAACACCTGCTATGGAAAAGGGACACCAACAGATTATAGCCTATTAAATGCCAAAAGAAAGAAAAAAGTGATTCTATGTGTATGCTAAATGGCCCTTAGCCTGGTTTGGGGGCCGAAATGTCTGCCCCTAGAATCTCCCAGGGTTGCGATGTGCAGATGAGGCGATACGTACAGAAGTGCTATGCAAATGTGTGATGAGGGATCAATCTTAATTCTTGCAATGTCAGTTTTGCAAATTTTCTCAAAACGTACGAACTACGCAAACCCATAGCTAAGGCCCTTCCAAACCCTGGGAATGAGCTCTTGCAAATAACCTGCCTTAGAGCTTAAGGTTTTTTATCTTCCCAATAACTCTAGCCAGGGCTGGCGACATAATTTATAGGGCCCAGGATAAAATGAAAATGTGGCGCCCCTTGTTCTAAAAGCATTAATAAAATGCTGTCAAAATGCTCAATGAGGGGCCGGCTCGGTGGCGCAGCAGTTAAGTGCGCACGTTCCGTTTCTTGGTGGCCTGGGGTTCGCTGGTTCAGATCCCGGGTGCAGACATGGCACCGCTTAGCACACCATGCTGTGGTAGGCGTCCCACATATAAAATAGAGGAAGATGGGCACGATGTTAGCTCAGGGCCAGGCTTCCTCAGCAAAAAGAGGAGGACTGGCGGTAGTTAGCTCAGGGCTAATCTTCCTCAAAAAAAAAAAATGCTCAATGAATGCACCCAGCTACAACCATCAGAGAAGACTCTTTGAAGGCATTGAGCCTATGTCCATAGGTGATGAGAGACAAACATACTGTGAGATTCAGAGTCAATAGAGTCCTATCTTTCTAAGTGGCTATCAATTGTAAAGTGTCCAGGGCAAGGGAAGGGTCCAGCAGCCCTAAAGCCAACTCTCATACAGGCATGGGAAAGCACGTATGGTTGCACATTCACTGAACCTTTGTTTTCTCTGTTAGCTGGCTTTGGACCTTCCTTCCCACCCCTTCTCCACTTTCTCACAGTTACTAGGTGACTGTATTGTATGGGGCACTAATCCAAATTAGGAAATTTTTCCAAGGATAATTACAACCTGGCACAAGGTCTGCTGGGACCTCAGTGACAAAGGCCGTGGGACCACAGTGATCCTCCAGTCAGTTAGTGGTGGGAAATCTAGGATGAATCCAAGGCCTACAAAATGGAGAGAGGGACATGTAGCAGCCAAGGGTAGAAAGTCACCTGGGTCTCATTCCTTATGCACAAATCATTTGGTGTGTTGAGCATCAAAAATTATTTCTCAGATCAAAGCTTCTGAAATACTTCCTGAATCTCTCCCAATTGGATATTTGATTAGAAACTTGATCAGGCAAATGGATGTCAGTCAATCCAGTTTTGCGGAGCTGCTAAAAGCAAAGTTGGGGTGATTCAGGAGCTCCAAGGATCAGATCAGAGACCACACGTGTTCACATAGATGAGCAATGTATCATGCTGGTTGGCTTCTCCTCCCATGAGGCACATAGTAATAGAGCTTTTCATTTGAATTCTGGCTCAGTGAATTTTATGCAATGAAATATTTGCTATTCAATATCTGTATACGTTTCAGATTTTTTATCTTCAAATCTAAGACAACTGCATTTGCTTAGCCTGGGTTTCCCAGAAAGCAGAAGCAGAAACAAAGGTTCAAATATAATTTATTTTGGGAGCAGAGGTAAGTCCAGGAGCAAAGTTCTGAAGGAGGAAAAGGCACAGCAAAGATGCATTATGGAGTTGAACGACTGGTTCCTTGACCCCCTATAACCATTTGAAGAACCTTAACAATAACATCTCAGGATCTCCATTCAAGAGAAGAAGTGGGAAACGTTTATTCACTAATTATTGCATTAGTCTGCTCAGACTGCTGTAAAACAATTGCAGAAATTGGGGAGCTTAAACAACAGACATTTATGTCTCACAGTTCTGGAGGCTGGGAAGTCCATGATCAAGGTGCTGGCTGATTCAGTGAGGATCCTCTTGTTGGTTTGCTAATGCTCTTCTTGTTGCCATGTCCTGACGTGGCAGAGAGAGAAAGAGACCTAGATCTCTTGTTTCTTTTTATAAGGGCACTAATCGCATCTTGGGGGCCCCACCCTCATGACCTTCTAAACCCAATTACCCCCAAACTTCTCACCCCCAAGTACCACCACATTGGGACTTAGGGCTTCAACAAATGAATTTTGGGAAGACAAAAACATTCAGTTCCTAACAGCTCTGAGTCATCTTTAACCAAAAAGTTTCATTCGTTATGATGTTAACTGCATTTCCGATTTGTTTGTAGATAAGCTCCCAGTGGATTCCTGTGATGTTCCTTGCAGTAGTGTCAATACAGAAGCTGCAGGAGATAAGATTGGCAAGGATCTGAGGTGGGGTGCTAGTAGAACACAACTTGCAGTATAGGTCACTGCAGTGGTGGCTTGAACAGGGACCAGCAATGCTGAGAGGATCTGAAACGTTAAACACGACGTATTCAATACAAGCACAACTTTGCAGGTTTATTCTGAGTATTAATATCAAAAAACAAAGATACAAAAGAATCACCTGGGGCTGAATATGTGTTAGGTTCCTTCTCTACCTTCTCTTTGCTGCCCAGACATTCCTCGTTCCTTATGATTAAGGTCAAACTCCATTAGAAGAGCAGCACTTAGAACCAATCTTGAACTATTTACAGACTACGGAGCCAGAGTCCAATGCAATGATGAGACCTGTGCAGTTCATTTTTTCTATAAAATGTGTCCTTAAAAATTGAAACATTTGTTGAGTCAATAATTTTCCAATAACAGTCCCCCAGGAGCTTATAGTAAAGCCATCTCACAGTGGACTCATCCCCACGAATGCTCTGCACCTCAGTGAAAATGTCTTCAATCCAATTAGTCCGTGCAATTTAATTTGTTCAATGCAAATCACTGGGGCTTCATTGAATTTCATTAGACATAAAACAATACAAATCAATTCCAAGTGATTAGCCACCACATTCATCAATACAATTAAGTTAAAATGAATCTAGAGAAGACTTCCGTTAATGGCTGACACGTTTCTAAAATTTATTGTGGATGACTATGGTATCAGGTTGTTGGTGGGAGTTTTGGGGGTTATGTACAGACTCCTATTGGGCTGATGTCTCTTGGAGCTGGGGAACTACATATGAAAAAATAAATACAGAATATACTCTATTTTTACAGAACTTCATAAATGAATAGTTCATCTTCCCAACACTCAGAAAAAGTAAGCCAGACTAAGTTTATCTTCAAAGGTAAGAGTGTCACTCAGCTACGTTGGATGACTTTCCCGCAGATCCCGAGAAAGCTTGGGTGCAGAAACCCATCTGATGACGTGCTGATGTCTCTACTTCCTGTCAACCCTCATTTCTCACTTGCAGCAAAGGAAAGAGTTTTGTAATTGGTCTTTTTTTCTTCAGCTGTCTATTCATTATTCACAACAGAACACCTAGGTGATCATTTTTTACAACATAATCATGATAGCTAATTTTATGGATTGCATATGATGTGCCAGTCTGATACAAATGGTCATCAGATTACACTTCAAGAAAGGCTGATTTGGACCAATCCTGCACTCACTGTGAGAATCCCCTCTATAGTGATGCACCACATAACAACGATTTGGTAAATGACAGACTGCGTATATGATGGTGGTCCCATAAGATCTATACCTAGATCTTATATACTCTATACCTAGGTGCGTAGTAGGCTATACCATCTAGGTTTGTGTAAATACAATCTATGATAGTCACACAATGACAAAATCACCCAATGATGCATTTCTCAGAACATAACCCCCTCGTTAAGCAACACACGAATGTATATCATTTTGTTGGAGTCTAGTAACTCAACTTCCTTCAGTGATATCAGTTTGACTATGCTATGCCATTGGCATTCCCAGTCTTAAATTTTGTGTCATTGACTCTTTGAGTAACTCCAAAATTCCACAACATGCTCTTTTAGTCTAGTATTCTGCTAACTTGTAGCTGAAAACATTCCTAACTGATTTATTTCTGAGATCCATTGGGAACATAACGGGGCTTAAAATAGAAAATGACATCAACGGTGCAGAGAAATGGATGAGTACATGGGTCATGAAAAACTGCTTAATGTAAGGGTTTTAGTGATAGATATTTAGGATAATGCTTCTAAAGCATACTAGTTTGCAATTTGGAAAGTTGTGGCTTTCAAAAGATCTTCCTCATTACTTCATTTGTTCATTCATTGAAATGATTCCAGATACAATGAAATATTAGACTTTATCTAGACTACAGGTAGAGTGGACTGAAATTGGTTTCCCTCTAACACGAATTTCCTGTCCTAATTTAGCTTCTAGAGATATCCAAAGTATATATAATTTTCTAAAATTGTTCATAAATGAGTGGCAATGCCACTGCCTCTCTTATAGATGAAATATCAGCAGACTTTTACATCAATCCTCATATGACAGTTTCCACACTCTTTACCGCCATTGTCATTCTCCTCAAATTTACACTTAGCAAGCAGCCCCAAACTCAGCTCTAAACCCAAGGTAGAATGTGAACACAGGAGGATAACAACCAGTCCTTTGCTTGGAACACTGCTTACATTAATCAGGTTACCTTCAAACATCAACCAAGGAATTTTGGTTTGGAACAGAGAAGACAATTAGAATGTTAATTATATTTTATTTAAGTATCAGTGGGACTGCTGGAGTGAAGTAGAGAAAATATTTAAGTAGGAGTTGGAAAAAAATGTATTCAAGTAATAGCTTTTCTTTCTTCTGAAATGTGACCTTGGGAAAGCCACATAATCTGTCTTGGTCTCTGAATATTGGAGATACTAATAATATGTTTCTTAGTTTCAGGTGAGGATCAAAATAGATTTTGTTGTGATTTGTAAAGTGAAATGTGCTGTGTGCACGTGAGCTGATTTTTAAATTTATCATTTTCTTGTTCTTCTGAGGCTCCAGAGTACTGGAAAGAAAACATGAAAGATATTGGGGAATAGTTGTTACATCAATGTGACCTTGAACTTCCTAACATCTGAAGCTGCCCACTAACTGCCTGGACTATCTCAATAAAAAGCGAGCAGCTTACTATAGGGAGTGTGCAAGATGAGCCTAGACAAATTTGTCTGGATTCATATATTGTAGTTGTCATGTTATATTGGTCAAAATTTTGCAATATATATTGTCAAGTTGGTTTCATATGGGCTTTCCCTCCCATTATGCGATGCATTAAAAAAGTGGACAAGAATTAAGTAGTTAAATTAGAGAACTTGGTTTTCAAAACATGTTAAGTTCAATATGTTAGGGTAGTGAAAGGGGATTTTACAAATGTGTTAAACTCAAAATGTTGTTACCAATAAAATGTGAATTTCTGGTATCAGGGACTGCTTACTGTGGTGAATGTTTATATTAGAAGGAAAGGAAGAGAAGTTCTGGGCAGGAGAGGCAAGGAGGGCATTTGTTCAAAGAGATAGAGAGCTGGGATGATTTGAATAATGTCAAAGAAGGAAAATGTGATAATAACAGCTGGAATATTCCAGAAATTGCCCGCTTGGCTCAGGTAAGTGGGCGAATATCAATAGCAAACATATGCATGTCCAAGCTCCTGCTCCCCATTCCCATAAATCGTATACATGGACGGAGTATGAGTGCAGGTAATATGCTGGGTAAATGGATATTATGGGATGTATTTGCTGCTATGGTTACAGAGGTATGGTTGGAGAAAGAATGGTAAGTCAGCAAGAAGGGGATGGGTTATAGGACCTATGAAGTTTGCGTGGGAACTGAGAATTTGGGGCGTCCTGTGCCCTACAGCATAATCCCCTCCCAGTCATGACAGGTCAAGGCATCTATAGTAGACCTAGCACGCCTGCAATGAGAGGAAGAAGCAGTTCTAAGTGAGAAAATTGACTTTCCAAGTTGACCCTGCTTAATCCTCTGCTGGTGAGATACTGAAATCCAAGGGCATGGATTTATCTTCTGGTGCCACTATTTATCCCATGCTCATTGCATTGGCAAAGTTAGTTGATTACTCCAGACTTCACTTTCCTCATCTATAAAAGTGGAATTCCATTCGCACTTACTTGAAAAAGATTGATGTAGTTTAAAAGAGTTTATAAAATATTTAGCTCAGTTCTTGACATATGATAAGCAGTCAAAAATGTTAACTAGAGGGACAGGCCCGGTGGCACAGCGGTTAAGTGTTCACGTTCTGCTTCTCGGGGCTCAGGGTTTGCCAGTTCGGATCCCGGGTGAGGACATGGCACCACTTGGCAAAAGCCATGCTGTGGTAGGCGTCCCACGTATAAAGTAGAGGAAGATGGGCATGGATGTTAGCTCAGGGCCAGTCTTCCTCAGCTGAATAAAAGAGGAGGATTGGCAGTAGTTAGCTCAGGGTTATTCTTCCTAAAAAAAAAAAAAGTGTTAACTAGCTAAATAAAAACAACAATAATCACATCAACAATAGCACCAATACTCATAAAACTGAATCCTAGATAGTATAATCGCCCTCCAAGTTTTATTTAAAGAAAAACACGTTTCTCTCAGCTTTCTGTAAAATTGTGCAACAACAAAAGATTAGCATTTACAGATTATTTCAGACTTTATAGAGACTTTTGTATACAGTTCACTCATCAGAACAACTTATCTTGATGCTAAGATTAATTTCCTTACTTTAGAAATGAAGTAACTAAGGCCAAGAGAAAGAAAATGACTTACTCAAGGACACAGATAACAAGGAACCAAATCAAGTGTTCTTATTTGATGTCAATTTCCCCAATAAATAACCAAAGATAAAGATATATATGATAGATATAGAATATAGATATAGGAATAGAATAGATATAGATGTAGATACTGGCTGTCCCTGTTGTCCCCCATGGATCTCTTCTCACATTCAGATATTCTGTACCCACATGCTTTCTCCCTGGGCACACTCAATCATAAAGCATAGAAAATGAGTTCCACAAAGGACTTTAAATAAGATTTAATATAATCCATTTCAGATGGGAAAAAAATGAAAGATTTTCTTAAAGTCACTTAGCAAGACACTGACTTCCCTTCTCAGAGACAGCGTTTTTCTTCATATTTTTGTGACTGTCTCGCATTTCTGCCATCAGAATTGATCTGTCCTTATTTTAATTGTAGCCCTTCCAAGTTCTTAGCAGGAAAGCTAAATTTAGAAACAAAACATTTTTCTTTATATTCAATCAATAAGCAAGCAGTGACACCCCTGTAACTGAGCTACTCTACTACTCCATATCCCACAGAATTTAACTCACAAATATTAACCTCTGTACTGCCATCTCCCATCTCTGTTCGTGAGCTAATGAGAGCAGGAGGCAAGTTGAAGCTAGCTTAGCTTAATATTTTATTTACTCTCTCATTTAGTTTGCTATTCATTTTATAAACATTTGTTGAGTGCCTATTCTGTACTCAGGATCATTCTCAGCAATGAGAATACAGCAATAAACAACTCAGACAGGACTGCTGTTCTCCTCAGTCTTACATGTGAGGGGAGAAGACAATAAATACATAAACAATAATTTCAAACCATACTAAATTTTAGGAATGAAATAGATGGGCATGTGTATGTGTGTTTAAATGTGTTACTTTATACAAAAAAAAGCATCTTTATGACAGTGAAATTGGAGTTGATATTTAAAAAATGCAAGAGACAGCCAATTGATGAGCTGGAACAAAAGAACATCAGACATGGGGAATAACCATCACAATGTCCCTAACACAGGAGTTACCTGGCTGTGTTCAAGGAACAGAAAGAAAGCACAGGGGTCCAGATCATCATGGGAAACTGGGGCAATACTTCGAGCTGAGGTCAGCAGCATAGGCAGGGCTGGATCTTGTGGGGCTGTATAGGCGTGATAAGGAGTTTGGATTTTATTCTAAGTATAAAAGGAAGCCCTTGGGGAGTTTTAGTCAAAAACATACCAAAAAATCCCACAAGTTTTATTAAAGATCACTTTGGGGGATCAGGAATTGTGGGTGGTAGAACTGGAAGAACACAGACTAGTTAGGAGACCGCTGATGCTCTCCATGTGGAGAGGATGATAATTTCAACTACAACAGTAGTGATGGTGGTGGAGAAAAGAGAACAGAACCAACCTATGTTTGGATTTAGAACCTTTGGAACGTCTACATGGGATGGATGTTGGGAGAGAAGGAAATGGAGGGATTAAGGGTAATTCTTAGCTTTCCTGTTTAAGCAGTTGGCATAAAAATGCACCCATTTACTGCAATAAGAAAGACACTGGGCTAGAGTAAGTAGCAGGGGTAGGATGGGATAAAGGGTGGAGAGAAAAGTTTTAGTGGAGTAGAAGAAATTTAAGTCAGATTGGAGTGAGTTGAATAGTGTATAGGTAAATAGAGTCTTGAATACAAACACCCTTCTAAGAAATCTTGCCACGTTACTGATATTATTGTAGCAGGGAGCTAGAAATTGATAGGATTGGCGAAAGAGGTCGCCTCTCAGAGGGAAGGTCTTGAGTAGGTATTGGGGCTAGAACACAGGGCACTCAAATGCAACTGATTGAGCCGCTTTAGAAAAACGTTACATATAGGGCTGGCCCCGCAGCCGAGTGGTTGAGTTCGCGCACTCCGCTGCAGGTGGCCCAGTGTTTCGTTGGTTCGAATCCTGGGCGCGGACATGGCACTGCTCATCAGGCCACGCTGAGGCAGCGTCCCACGTACCACAACTGGAAGGACCCACAACAAAGAATATACAACTATGTACTGGGGGCTTTGGGGAGAAAAAAGGAACTAAAATAAAAAAATCTTTAAAAAGAAAAAAAGTTACATATATATCATAAATATTCTTATTCATATCTATCGCTTTTCAGATTGTGTAATTTTCATGGCTCTATCTTTAAATTCATTGTCTTGTTTTTTTTTCCTTTTGTCTCCAACTTGCTGTTAATCCAATTCAGTCAACTTCAGATATTACATTTAATAGTTCTATTAATTTACATCTTCTTAATAATTTCCACTTGTTTTGAGATTTCCCATTTATTTGTTTATCATAATCACGTTTGACTTTGCCTTTAAACATGCTTCTTATCAAGGTTTTAAAGTCCTTGTCTGAACATCCGAACATCTGAGTTATCATAGTGGGCTTTTATTGACTAATATCCAGAATATATAAGTAGCTTCTACAATAATGGGAAAAACAATTTAATAAAATAGTTGCTAATGATAGGGCAGGTAATTTATAGAATTATAAATGGCAGACACTTGGCATAATGAAAAATGCACTAGAAATCAGAGATATACAAATTACAACAACTATCAGATACGATTTTCAACCCATTAGATAAGAGATCTAAAAATAAATGAAAAAAATTAAAGTAATCATCTTTTGGTGGGAAAATATGTTCACTAGTACATGAACATAAGAATACAAATTTCAGAAGTGCTTTTGGAAAACAGCGTGGCAGCATCTTTTAAATTCAAAATTTGCTTACTTCTTGATCCAGAAATTCCTTTTCCTAATAGCTACACCTGGCAAACATCCAGATATTTCTCTCCCACCCTCCCACTCCTCTCCCTTTGCTCTCATTGAGAGAAGAGGGCTAAGAATAAAAGATTGAAACATGTTTCTAGTTTTCTTTGAAGGGGGCAAAACAGTCCCTGTGAAAATGATTGTTATCATGCACAAATTGTAAACCATACTCAAAATGAAGGGGCAATAAATCAAGGTTTTCCTCAGCCCTTTATGTTTATTTCCATTTGTCTTAGGTGTGCTGAGTAACTGGTAATAGATGGTGTTGGTTGTTCCTCTAAAGAATTTTATACGGCCCACTGCCTTCCTCTGATCTGTCGCTGGCATACATAATGCTACCTATTACACTAATTAGTTGTGCTCCTTTGGTATAATTAATAAGCAATAACCATACTGTTGTTTGAGGATGCTAAAATTTTAATGTCCTCTTGTTATTTGCCTCTCTTGAATACTGAGGAACATAACGGTTCCACAGAGTCATAAAGTAGCCAGGACTTATTGTTATTGCCAGCTCTACCCTCTCTTTGACCGTGGTATTAAACCATTTCAGATAATTGAGATAGTTACAGGCACTGGGTAAGAAATAGTTATGACATGAATGTGAATACAAGGTGATTACATTTATTGCTTGTGTCTTCACAATTAGAATGGGAAATTTAGGGTAAGGAATTGTCTTTAGTTCAAACTTTTCTGCCTGTTTGAAGATAATTCACTACACAGAAGGCTCCTAAAGTTTTGTGTTGGTATTCGTTAGTAAACAGATACGGTAAGTTTAGGGCACTTGTCAGACAGCTAGTTCCCTATGGTCTGGGATGAAACAGAGGTCCAACTCACTTCTTCAGTTTGTGCTTACTGAGCATCCAGCGTGTGCTGAGCCCTGCCTTACGATGTGAAGACACAGTCTCTACCCTTTTTGACTTTCAGACAGAATCATAGATTCTCGAAGTTAAAGCTAATATCGAAGGGTGTGTAGTTCAATTCCTCATGGATGCTTACATAGCATACCTAGCAAGCTCCTCTAATGGCTTTTCAGCCTGGGATTGGACATCTCAAGCTGTGGAAGACTGGTTACCCGTACGTCAGTCCATTCCATATTTTGTACAACTTGGATCGTTAAAAAATATTTTGTGAACTATATCATTCTTTATTTTAGCATACAATTTTTCTTAGCACAATTATGAGAAATCTGCCTGTTCTTTCACAGAGAAATGTTTGGTTATTATGCCAACATGATCATCCATTTGGTTGTCCGACCTTCTCTTTCTTATACAATATGATTTTTTGTCTCACTTCAAGACTCTTACTATTTGAGTCTGTATGTTCCCCGGTGGGACCATATGACTTCTAGAGTCTAATGCCTAACATAGAATTCAATTGCCCAGGCAAGATCTTCTCAATGGAGAGAAGGACTATCACCTCCTTAGTCTCTCTCTCTCTCTCTCTATGTATATATATATATGTTAATGTTAACCGTTGTCACTTGTGAGGCTTGCCTTGGGCAGCTGCAAGAGGAATAGATCTCTGCACCCTCCACCAGAACCTTAAAGTTGATGTAGAGGCCTTAACGGGTTCAGTCAAGTAGACCATCCAGAGGGCCTCAACAACGTCTTTTTTTCTCAAGGCTGTGGCTTTGAGAACAGCTCCCACTGCAAGGGTGCATTCCAAGGATTAGGGAGGCAATGAGAAGCCTCTGATTGCCCCCGTCCAGCTTGTGGGTCAACCAGGGGTCACATCCTCTTGATGACCTCATCCAAAAGACAAACAAACCCCATTTGTCCCCAGCAAGACTGTAGCCCGCTGGGATGAAGAGCAGTAGATATCCAGCTGAAACAAAGAACTGAAGTAGAGCTTCGTGAGCCGTTGCTCTTTTGGCAACACTGAGTTAAGAGTAAGTAATGCTCTCTGGTGAGAATTGGGAACGACTTCCCAGAAAATGAAACAGTGCCAATAAAAAAAAATAGATACAATATATTGTGCACTTGCTTTTTGCTGGTATTGTGCTAAGAGCAATGCATGCTGTATTTTATTTCCTGCTCAGACTCTAATGGATAGGTATTTTTGCTATGCCTACCTTAAAGATAAAATCAGGACTTCAGAGGGGGCACATGACTTGCCAGGGTCCCATAACTAGCAAAAAACATAGTAAGGTGAGAAACCAGATAGTTTGACTCGAGAGCCTCCAGTTACTACAACTTAAAACCAATCCTATGTTAAGCATGGCCAATCAATATGATTGCCACTAATTTTCAATTTACCTGAAATCGGTTTTGACACTGAATTGTGGCTCTAGGCTAACTAAAGGGTTTCTGTCAACAGAAAACAAAATTCCTCCAGAGGTTGATATAGTGCTTTTATGTTGACTGTCTGGATTCAACTGTGTTATAGATCCTTGCTGTTCAATGTGGTTTGCATATTAGAAGTGTCAACATCGCCTGAGAGTTGGTTAGAACTGCAGAAGCTTGGGACCACTCAAGATACGTTGAATCATAATGTGCCCTCTAACGAGATCCTCAGATTATTTTGTCTGCATGTTAAACTTGAGAAGAGCTGCTATAAAGCGCATATGAGGGGCATAGCCTGTCCTGATGCTACTGAACTAAAGAGAAGGAAGGACAACAGTCACCTCAGCCTAACAGACATGTCCTGAGTAATAAGCCAGGCCACCAACAGATGTGGAGCTGGAGAGGACAAAGTTTAATTTAGTTTACAAAAAGGTAAAGACTTTATGATACTACCACTAAGACAAGTATTATTAACGGCAACCATGGTTAATTTTATTGCCTGAGTCTTATGCCCCAGCCTCAAGCAGTGTGCTAGGACATAGGGATGAAATTAGTTCTGTCTGTCATCAGAGTGTTCTTGGTAAAATGGTGTCACATAGGATTATAACTCTTGGTTTGCTTATCCTTCAAAGATACAGAAGGAAGGTGATAGGACCAGAGAGAAGGGAGCACCCAATTCTACCCATGAGCATTAGAGATGGTTTCATAGAAGTGTCATTTGAACTTGATATTGAAGGGTGAAAGGAAGCCTCAATGACGATTCCTCCTACATGCCATTGAATTTACAGCCCTCCCCGAAACCATAAGCCTGTCCATTTTCTTCCTCCCTCTCTCCCTTCTCTCCTGCCTTTCTTCCTTCCTTCTTTGCTCCCATCTTTCCTTCTGCAAACTTTATTAAGACTTACTATGTGCCTGCAGCAATGATTTAGGCTGGGTTCTATTGTAGATATCTGTATCAAGAGGAAGACCAAACAAATGGTCTTTGCTTTTATTACATTTCCAGCCTAGAAAGAATGACAGTCAATACAATATGAACAAAGTGATGACTAGACAATAAGAAGTTGTAAGTGACAGCAAGTAAACAAATAGTGGGCCGTAATAGCAAAGAGCATAGGGTGCCTATTTCGATAGGATGGTTGGAATGAACAATATTTAAAATGAGAAAAGAAGACTACAGGGAGCCAGACACATAAAGAGTGGGGGAGGAGTACCCAAAGCAAAGTTAGATGACCATGCACAAGGTGGGGAAGAGTTCTACAAAGTGAAGGAAGGCCCTGGAGGCTGTCACGTGATCTGAGGGAGATAACTGGAAAGCTAGGCAGGGAGTACTGGATTGTGAATTATCTTCTAGAGTCTAAAGCATGTAAGTACTTTTATTTTATTCTATTTCAGTGGGAAGCCAGTGAAGAACTTTAGGGGAAAAATAAATTATTTCTTCAATCATTCTATATTTTAAAATGACTCTGGAGGTTGCAACAATGGTGAATGGACAAGAGAGAGTCAGGAAGGAAATTGGGAATGAGATCAGTGTGGAGACTGTCAGATCAAGACCTCTATCTTTTCTCACCCTCTAAGAGCCTGCCCACATGCTATGTCAAGTAGTCATCATCCCTCTAGGATTGTACCTCTGCTTTGAAATATCTGCCCTCTCCTTGGGATCTTGACACGTGAACTCAATACCAGGTTCCCTGAGCCAAGAGACTGGATCTGGCTCCCCATCTCCAGCCGTTGGAAGGAGTTTTTCTGTGTGTATATCAAGAGGCAGGAGGAAAGAGGAGTGATGCCTCAACCCACTATCTGCACACACTACATAGAACTCCCCATCACCACACTTCCTTCTCCTGCTTGTGCCTTGCCTTGAGATACAATCTTGCTGCCCATGACAGCAAAGCCTTAAGAACCTGGGCAAATGCTTACCTACAGGGTTGACTCCCAAAAGGGCTACACAAATATTTTCCATCTGGCCTACTATGTTCCAGACTCATGAGCCCTAGGGATGCTGCCAAGAATGCATCAGGCAAGATTCCTGTGTTTAGAAAGTTATCATACTATGAATAGAAACTTGACAACACAGAGGTAGAGTTGCGAGAGATGTACCCAGAGGTATGGACTGGTGCCAGATAATATCAGGAATTTCTGCCAGGATAGGAGTCTGGATCCTGGGGAAAGGATGATGTAGTCAAAGTACGCTTATTTAATTCCGAGAGAATGTGTGTTCTAATTTTGCATTTCAAACGAGGTTTTTGTGACACAATAAAATTATGATATTCTGTAAGCAACTCTATGATCTGTGAATGATTAAATAATGCAAGAATAACTATTCATCCCAATTTTTAAAATCACTTATCTTGCTAAGAGGTTTCACAGGTGTCAGCTCAGCTGAAACTCATGTCACTCTGAGATGCACATATGGTAGGAATGACTATACCCATTAGACTGATGAGGCCACTGATGCCAAGGGATGTTATGGAATATAGAAAGTCATATTAATTGCTTTTTACAGGGATGACAAATAAGTAAGTCTTGGACCGCCACATGCCCCCCACCTCGCATTTCCTCTGCATGCCCCTGGCAGACATCAGTATACTGTGAAATTCATCACAGTATTTCTCTGCTGAGCCCAGATGCAAAGCCCAGCTTCCAAATTCTAAATCTTGCCTTTAGGCAAGACCGTGACCAATAAATCAATGGAATTAGGCATACAAGCCAAATGTATCTTCCATATATCCTCGGCCTGTTGTGTAATTGATATTATGCTGGGGCTTTATGTACACCATGATATTTAAAACTTTTAATAGTTAAGTAAGTGGCAAAACCAGCATTCATGCCCATTGTTCATTGAATCCAGTGTTCTTTCCTGAAGTGTAGCAAGGACAAGGCTAAAAGACACGTATCTCTCACCCAGAAACTTGCCAAATATTTTATGGAATATAAACTTCAGCTAATATGAAAAGGCACAGTCAACCTTAATTTATAATTCTCACCTATAATTTTAAAAAATAATAAAATATTAGGAAGTATTAAGTATATTAAGTATCAGATATGCTTCATTTCTGCTTAAATTAATATACTTTCTCAGTTTGCATGATTCTTAGTAACCACATAGGACTCTATATGGGACTGAAGATTTTAGATTTGGGGCACAATGTTTCTCTAAGCCAAGGTCTGGTATATTTTAGATGGGGACAAGGAATCCATGATTGTGTCAATACAGCCCAAAGAAACGTGCTTTCCTGAGACACTCGGACAAAATTGTCATCAAGGAGACAGGGCCTCTAGCTTCTCAGAAACATATTAGCCATATCTTAGTTGAAATCTGCATTTGGTTGATACAGGCTTGGTTGCATCCTAATGCAGCCCTATACCGGTCTCAGTTTCTAGGGCTGTGGAGTTCAAGGGCAAGAACTAACATGTACAGAGCACTGACCATGCCACTGCTTTGGTGCAAAGAGCAGTTGAGGCGTGATCCGTCTCTCAGGAACAAAAGACAGATGGACTCAAAAGAACACACAAGTAGAAAGCTCAGAAATCACAAATATTTTAGGCTTGAGTCTGCACCCTGGTATAAGACGGGCTGCAGTTACTTTGAGAAGAATGGAGAGAGGCTAAGTAACAGTCATTCCTAAGACAGGATTCGTTCATTAAAGCAGTGTTTATTGCCTTTCAGGGAAAAGAAGTTTTGTTTTTGTTTTCTATGTGTTGGGCAGATGGATTGCATAGTAGTATCTTTTGTGTGTACGCAGCATTGGAGAAACCATTCATGACTTTTATTTTCTTCACTGCATCTAATTGTGTGAGGAAAACAGAGATTCACCTTGATCAGTTGAATAGATCTTTTTCTCAGTTAATTCCCCACACACCTTGTAGCCAACCCATTTCCCAGTGCCCTGTTCCTTCAGAGCTCACAGCACTCATAATCATGTCAAAGAATTCTTCACTAACTTCTTCTGAAAAATGCCTCTGTGTATTTTCTAATGATGTCATACACACACGCTTATTAACATTCATAACTAATATAACTTTCCATTTGTTTTTGTGATTATTGATTATCCTATTAGTAACTGCTTTCTTTGCTACTATGTAACTTTCATGAGAGCGGGGGATATCTATTTTGTTCATCTCCATTTCCTTAGTACCTAGTAATCTTGGTTTTAAGAACAAATAATTGCTAAAAACAATTTATACCATTTGTACCATTTTATAGCTTAGGAAATAGATTTGATACAATTACACAACATGCTACCTGCCACAGAATTCGTAAATGACTGAGACTGATTTAGAAGCTAGGGTGTGCATGACTCCAAAAGTCCGTGTTTTAACCACTCCCCCACTTTATATAATTGTGTGTTCCCTCATTGCTCAGAGGGAACACAACCTTCATCAGGATCTGTGTGCCAGATCAGGAAAGAAAGACACTACCTGGTATTTCTAACTAAAATAACATTTGGATCCTTTTATCTTAGCTCGTAATCTGCAGAAATGTTTCTCTTTCTCTCTAGGTGTGAACCTGATATTTCCCAGCTTCTTGAAATGAGGATAGGACCATGAGCCTGAGTTATGTCCAGTGAAATGTGGGTGGAAATAATGTCCCCAACTTCCAGGCCAGTACCCTACAATATTCTTGCTAATTCTCACTCTCTCTCATGTCTATGCTGCTGGAAACACACCACTCTGAGACGGCAATGATACCAGACGGAAGAAGATAGCGTTCCTTTGTCAACAGTCAGAGCACAGCTTCCTCAGACAGTGACCGGATACAACAGGATACGAGGACTGAACTGTTAGATTTAGAAAACTCTTAATACAGAGTCTATCACAGAGTAAGTACTCACTAAGCATTAGCAAATATTAATAGAACCCCTCTCATGTCTTAGGTTCCTTATTTGCAAACTGGAGATGCACGTAACTACCTCATCCAGCTGTGATGGTTAACACAATGAGGAGTAAATATGACAACACGAGTGAAGCCTGGAACACAGACTGCTGTGAAGTAATGGATTAAAGACTGATAGCTATAATCTAGATCTTCTTGCAGATCAAGTAACAGAGTTTGGCATCAAAATACAGCTTTCCTTTTCTCTTATAATTGTCTTTTTGTGAATACTTAAACAATTAATTTTATTTTCCCTTGAGGCAATGTGGATGGATTTAAGTTCAATTCAAGGCCAGCATAACTTTTCAAATATCCAAAATTGGATAGTAGTGAAATTACCTGGTTGTGAAAGTTGGCAGCTGCTGAAATGTCAGCAATTAGCTCTCCTTGTTTTTTTGGTTATTTCAAAAGTAATGAGTAGTGAGTAGCCTAGAGACAACGTTCGGTTTTTAGAAAGTTTTATACTTGATCTCCAGTTCTTTATGCGAAAGTTACTAATTAGAAAAAATGTTAATAAAGTACTTAACATTTCTGACCATAATAGTTAGAAAGGAAACAGCATTTTTTAAAGTTCTTTGTCTGTCTCAGGGAGTTCCACTAACATTTGTCAAAGCCCCCTCTTTTTCTGTCATAAGCATTCAATGGTCTTCAGAATATGAATATAATTATTTCTCATTGACACTGAAACATCTAAAGATATACTTGCCAGCCGCCACCCACATCCTCTCAGATTTCAGAACTTTCTCCCTCAACTCACCCAAGGCTTTCTTTACATTTATTCATCTCTCTGCAGTTCGACCAGCAAGTATTAATTAGGTACTCACTGCGTAACAGTGCGTGGTAGGAAAAGGATGTGGCTGGAGGCCAGACAGAGCTGCCATCACAGCCCTTTGTGCTCTAACTCTAGGACGCCGGCAGATCACTTGCAGGGTTGTGGTGAGAATTGGTGTCAACTTAGGTTAAGTGCACAGCAAAGTCCCTGGAGTACAGCATGCTCAGTTCCAGATAACTCATGTTCTATATTAACGTGCTTTTAACTCACATCTATCAATGTTCTATCAATGAAATATATTCTTATTTCTCAAGTTCACAGGCCAATCTTTCTGAACTATGCTTTTTCCTGACACTGATTTAGCTTTCCTCCCTCTTTCAGTTTTCTTGTCTTTACTTCCACCTCTAACCGCCGTCACTCTCAACCCCCTATAACTCAATTTCCAAAAACTTTCCATCTTTTTGGATCTTTATGATTTAAGTTAAATGTTTCTTCATACGTATATACTTCCTGGAATCCTCTTCTACACTTCTCTAAGATAAGTACACACACACACACACGTGCACATGTATACATATGCATATATACACACTTACACATATATATACAAATGCATGTGCACACATGTACACACACAAACACACACATACATATACAATTCTATTGGAAACTGTATTTTAGCATGTTGCTTTATATGACTTAATTGAATTATTTATTCAATATTTAGTAAATATCTGTTATGTAAGATATTGGAATGGTAATTAACAGTGGTAAAAAAGAACTTTAGATTCTGTCCTCATAAAATATTAATAATAGGGGATAGCTATTAAACAAATGATTACTTAGCTAAAATTGTGATAAATACCAGCAGTTAGAAGAATAAAATTCTAGTGGAGTATTAAACATAACCCAAATGACCTAGAAATGATATTAACCCTTAGATCTAAAGGATTTCTAGGAGTTTGTTTCCTGGAGGACCGTGTTCAAAGTCCATGAAGTGTGAAGGACACCAAAACAGAGGATCCAACAGAGGAATTGAAAACAGAAGATCCCCAGCTACCTGTGTGTGTGTGTGTGTGTGTGTGTGTGTGTGTGTGCCCACAGCACAGAGAGTGCGGTGAGGGAACTAGAAGGAAAACAGCGTGGAGATGCGGAGAAGGGCAAGACCAGGGAATTCCAGGAGATATTAGATATTTCAAATTTTGTTCTAAAATAATGGGAATCCATTGGTAGATTTTTAGAAAGGCCTTTGCCATGATGAGATTGTAGACTACTCTTCAGGAGATGTGTTGGTGTTGGAGGAGAGGGAGCAGAGGTGAAAGGGGGAAATGGACAGAGGAGATCCATATGTAGTGGATCAGGTAAGACCTATCAGAGCGGTTTCCTTGGAAATATATAAAGGTTAGACTTAAAGAAAATTTGAGAGCCAACTGCACTTGGTTATTGATGTGATATGAAGACCAAGGAAAAGGACGACGTAAATAAAGGATGGCCTCTGTGTTTCTGGCATTAACGACTTGCCAAATAGTGCTACCATTTATTGAGATAAAGAACAGGGCAAATGAGAGGTTTTGGGGAAAACCAGATGGATGCGGTTTCATCATGTTGAGTTTCGGGTATTATTGAGGAGTTATTGAAGCCTCTGTATTATGAATGCAGTTATACAGAACTAGAGCTCAGAGGAAAACTTTGAATCTCAAGAGGCAAAAAAATTGTGCTGAAAAATTGGGAAAAGAACTAAAAGTCCCACTAACAATCTGTGCTAGACATTGTTAGTGTTTCCAACATTTCCTATGTGCATGGAAGACCACCTTTCTCATCCTCTTTCCTTAAGGTGGTTCCATGGAAATAGTTCCTGGCAAGGTTATATCAAGAAGTGACGTGTGCCAATTCCAGGCTGAAGCAATTAAGCCCTGCTGCTCAGTTCTCCATGTCCGTTTCTCTTGTTGCAGTAATCATGAAAGGATGATTGGGATGGAAGAGCCACAGATTTGAAGCATCCCTTCTCACAGAGTCACCACCTGCAGGAAACTTGACTACAGGTTGACTGGACCTGTAGCAGATATGTTGAGCACAAGAAATAAGTTTTTGTTGTGGGTTTGGTGCCACGTATTATTATGTAAGAGCCTAACCTCTCCTGACTGATACAACAATTTTGCAACAATTGGAGTTAGCTCTTCAGACACCAGGGACTTCAAAAATAGGCATTGACCCACCCTGCACTGTCAAGGGAAGGTAATGGCATTGGCATTTGTGCTGTCTTTGGTAGAAACTAGTGGAATAGCAGGTGCTACAAATGCTAGCAAGAGAGAACACATGTACCTGGTTTAAGGTGACTAAAATACATTGAGCACAGATGAAACACCCAGGGAGACTCCCAGGGCTTGTCTACTTTCCACAGAAGGTGCTGTTGTCAAGCAGGATTACAATGTTTAGAAATTGTTTTCATGTAACCAAATATTTAATGTGGTAGGATCCTTGAGGAATTGAATCTGTTCACCAGCAGGAAGAAGAGTGACTTTTGAGTAAGAGAATGACTTCAAAGAATAAGATGCTCTTGTGAGAACGTCTTAGGTAGATAATTAGTTTGTGACTATATATAGATTTGAACACTCTCACTTAAATTATGTTTATAAAGCACACTTTAGCATTTTTAAAGTTTCTTTTGCCTCAATTTTACCTGCATCATCACAGAACATCCTGGGGATTTTGCCCTGAATTTCTTTTTATATTCCTAAATTGGTAAACTCTAAATTGGCAGAAAATGTGATGACCTTTTAAGGCCTTTCATTTAAAGGCTAAGAGAAGCTGAGCCCTATTCTATTTTCTTTCTTACAAAGTCGTATTATTTGCTGCTGGAGCCCTGTCTATCAGTGAGTTTTGTGTGCTATGTTACCAGGTAAATCTCATGTGAGTTTCAAAGGCAGCACAGAATCATTCCAGCCAAATGTCTTCAGCATTTTCCTGGGAACTAAGTCTTCTTCGAAGTTAATGTTTCTCTCTGGTGATCAGGACTATATGGAGAACTTAGAATGCTCCTTAGCCATCTATCCATTAACTTAGGTAAAAACTAGGCTTAGGAAATCCTTTTTCCCCTGGAGCACATTTTGAGCTTTCTAGATGTCTTCCTAGTCTAGGTCATTGCTGATGTGGATTAAGGCTGCCCCAGGTAGAGAAGTCCAAGGTGACCTGGACTACATGCCGATCTGTATGACCTGGTGAATTTTTATGGTATGAATTAGGGCTGCCCCAGGGAGAGAAGCCCAGGGCATCCTCACCTACATGCCGATCTATATGACCAGATTTGTATCTAAAGTTATAGGACCGCACAATAACCAGACCCCATCTGCACTGAAATCATTTAATGATTTTTTACATCATCTTCTCTTTTTCCAGTAAAAATAAGTCACATACCCATGCCTTATAAATTTAGCCCTAACCCTCAACTCAGGGCAGCAGCAGGAGCTCTGACTGCCCATGGGTCCTGTCCCCATGCAGCAGCTCTTTATTGCCCATGGGTCCTGTCCCCATGCAGCAGCTCTTTATTGCCCATGGGTCCTGTCCCCATGCTATTCTGTAATATTCTCTAAATAAAAGAGCACTACTTCCAGACCTTGAGAGTCCAAGAAATCTTTCTTTCGACTCTTTGGCTCGCCATCCCCACATCAATTGCAAGCTAACGTTTTGCTAGGTGAGTGTTCCTTCCTTTCTTCTTTCTTCTCTCCCTTCCTATTATCCCTCACTCCCTTCCTCTCTCTCTTTCTTCCCTATTTCCCTCCTTCCTTCCACAAATACTTTTCTGAGTGGCTATCATGTGCCTGTCACTATAATATATATATAGACGGGAGAAATTTGGAAGTAAGTTGTATTAATTGCTTTCATAATTCATATATTCTAGTGAGAGAACCAGAGACCAGCCCATGAAGACACTAAAGCACAGGAAACTCAGTTGATCATGAGAGATTCCTTTTGAGGAGGTGATAATGAGCCAAAATCTGGATACTGAAACAGGTGGAGCCATGCAAAGATCTGAAGAAGATCAGATTTATCTTCCTTTAAAGGAGAAACAAAGAAAATAGGAATGTGGATGAACATTTTGCTAATTAATTTTCATCTTCTGGAAGAGATTTTATCTCCCTTAACCAATGTCAGGTTTAGGAACAAAGCAACAAGAAGGAGTAACAACAAAGGTGTGTCCTTGACATGGCAAAAGGACTTCCATTTCTGAGGCTATCACAGCAAAGGAAGATGCTAGATGGGAGGCCAGCAGTCACCAACAATTATTCATTTTTGAGAAGGAGTCTAACGATCTCTCCACATGCTTACCCAGTGACATGGCAGCCAATTTTAACTGTAGCATTTAGCTGCGAACTAACCCATATGGGCAAGGCCTGGTTAATTTGATAGGATTTCAGTGATAGCTAATGTAATTTCCCCCAAAATTTATTAAGTAAAAAAAGTAATAGTCTTTACAAGAGTGTAAAATTGGTTATTTGGTGTTGTCTCAATTCTGCCTCAGTCAATTTTCAAATTTTTTCCCTTTACAGAAAATATTTCAGAACTGCAGGCATGTATTTACATAACACATGCAGAGAAACCTTGAAAAACAACCACAACAAAATCTTAAAAGAAATTCAATAAGGTTAAAATTTCCTTACGGAAAGTGTTAAGTAGAAGTTGTAAAAATAAGTTAGACCGGAAATGCACAAATGTATCTAGGTGTCCTTGGGTATAAGAAAATGATACATTAATTCGCAAAGGTGAAGGGTGGAGTACTTTATGGAGAACGTTGGATACAGGGAACTTAGGTAACAATGAGACACAGTCAAAAGGAAGAAAGTGTCTTCTTCAGAATTCAGCGTGGGAAGATGCCACAGAACTAAGAGAGAAGGATTAATATTGGAACTGCCAATGATAAAATAAAAAAGAGTGAAATGTATTCACATTTCAATATAATTCAATGAATATTTGATAGGCAAATACTAAGTTCTGGATTTCCTCTCTCTCTCTCTCCCTCTCTCTCTCTCTATTTTTTAATTTATAACTCATTTAATCTTTACAATGATCCAAAAGTGTTGGCATATTATCTCCACCATTTGAAGATGAGGAAGCTGAGTTAGAGGGATGTTAATTGATTGAAAAGGAATTAGTCTTATCCTGAAAACAAGGGTCAATAACCACGAAAGAGAAAAGGGATGAAATGGGAAGTCTCTTACATAACATCGTCAGAAGGAAATACAGGATTACATATACAATGTGTGTGGTCCTAAGACTCCAAAGAAATGGGACGCTCACTGTGGTCTAGAAAATTTAGAGGACTTTCATGGAGGAGGTGAAATTCAGGATTGCCCTCAAAGGATAGAGTGGGATTTATTAAACGGAAGAAAGAGGCAGGCTGTTGTAGCTGCAGTACCCCACGGGTGCAAGGGCTCATAGAACGCTCCATGGCTCATGACACAACCCAGACACAGTGACTGATGCACCTAGAATGAGAAGAGGAACACTAGGCCATTAAAGCCCATTGACCATTTAGCAAGATTTCTGTGCCCTCTTGGCCAGGTCTCAAGATACAAGAGTGAGTAAGAGTGTTTTGAATATAACAGGGGAATTAAGCACAATGGCTATCATAAACAGTACAAATTGTGTGTGTATGTGTGTATAATTACACATGCACTTTGTAATATGCAAATACACACATGTGTATATTAATATATTATATAATAAAATATGCACACATATCTTATTATATAATAATACATAGTAGATACATGATTCAAATATATTTCATATATGGAAACATCTTACACTGAATTTATATGTATATGTATGTGTGCATATGTATTTATATCTATGTATGTTGATATGGGTATAATAAGAGGGTGTTATTCATCCTGATGTAATCAAGAAAACTGAAATTTCTGGAGAAAAGAAAACAGTTTCAGAAAGAAGGATAAGCTGCCCCCGGAAACTTTTTATTTGGGGAAGATTCTCCTTCATATCACATAAGAGGTTATGTCTGCTTCTTGAGTAAATACTTTCTGGTTTTCTCTTGCTTGTTCATATTTTCTATCTTTCTACAGTGAAATTTGTTATCAATAAAATAAACAGGAAAATGTGTTTTGTAAAAAATACCTTGTATAATGTCACAGCATTACAAAGAGTTTCAGCATATATGCATTTATTTAACGTGTGTAAAATTCACACCATTTGCCCCAGGAAATTCAGCCTTGGTTGTGCCATTGCTGAGCTCTGTGGCTGCAGAGGGAGTGGGTGTTGGACTAAGAGGCAACTACCCAGGGCAGTGAAGGAATCTGGACCAGCCGACGTGGGTCCTTCTCAGTGCAGAATCAGCTCTGCCAGCCTAGCAATCTGTGTGGGGCAGGGAGGGTTTCCCCATCCCACCCCCCGCCGCCCCGTGACTCCACAGCTGCCCTTGCCGTGACAATCTGATAACCTTCTTTCTCTTCAAGTGCAAAGTAGCAGGGACACGCAGGATCAGATAGGAGAAAATGGATTCTGACAAGGCATTTTCAGGTTTTCAAAAGGCAGGTCTTCATTCCAGCCTGATGTTTCATCTGGATTTATAATCTTCCCATTATGAGAAAATCAAAAGAGGTCATTTGGAGAGGTTTTATCTTCCTCTTCTTCTGAGGAGTCTTTATGAAACATTTATGAGTTTTCTGACAATATCAAACCAAGTTTTCTTTGCATTTCTTTCCTCCCAAGCTGTGCCCTTCAGAGGTGCGGGCTCCTTCCTGTTGATAGTGAGCGCGCTCAGTGCTGTCGCCTGAGATTAACTCATGAATGGCGATGGTTTGCCTTTCTGCAAATCTCCCAACCTACACTGCTCCCAGCCTTCTGAAATAGCTCGTGCTAAATTAGTCAAATGGAGTGGCTTAACTTTGGATGGTAATTTTCTATGGCAATTGCCTATTTTGAAAATAACCCCAAATCTGAGACAGTGTGCAAGAACTGAGATATAAACTGAGTTCTAAATTAAATTCAATTTCTTCCTAGTTGCACATTCTAGGCCAGGACTCAGCTTTTCTTGGTCTGTTCATTTGTACACTCAAGGTAAGATTAAAGTTCACAGACCTCTGCTACAATATGGAAAGAAAATGCTAGCAAATGTTTTATAAATACTTTAAAAGCTACTGAAATACGAAAAAAAAGTTATCAATACTAGTAACTTAATTTTCCTTTCATTATTTATTGCATGTCAGGCCCCTTGCATCTGCAATGCTATGATTACAAAAATGAATATAATTGCAAATACTTAAGATCTTAGGAAACATAGGAATAATGAGTTAAATATTAATGTAAGTCAGTGGTATAAATGGCAATAGAAAACTATCGACAAAGTGATGTAACAAGGATGAAAAATAGTTCAAAAACTAATTAAGCATCCACTATGTGCCAGGAAATTAAAATATCATTTCATTTATTTCATATAATCATTCAGTCCAATAGCTCTTGTTATTTCTATTTTACGGATGAAGAAAATTGATGCTTAGTAAGATTAAACAACCTGCCTGAAATGTCACATGTCATAGGTATAGCAACAGAAGGTAAATAATTTATATTGAATTCCAACCCATCACACTATACTTCTTGGTTGTTTTTATCTGTTTTATATAATATGACACCATTAAAAAAAAATCCCTCTCCCCTTCTGTCTCTCTCTCATGGTATATTAATATTATGTTAATGGAGATTGTGTGGATACACACATAGCCTCCTTAATTAATACAAATAAAATATAGATAAAAGATCTGACTAAAGAAATATAAACTAAAAACTGAAAACAAATGTGTTCAATTCAGTTTACTTCCAGCTCCAGAATCAATCGAATAGTTTGTTAAATCACTAAAGTGGATTCTTCCAAAATGCACTTAATTACCTTTAATTACAAAATGCCTTGCATTTTACTTTACAATTTTGTGTGGGTGTTTCTTATCTTTGTAGTTGTTTCACATTCATATTAAAGTGTGGGCTTTAAAACTTTTCTGAAAGGTTTTATTCTTCCTGTTTCCTTAAGAAAAGAGATGTGTAAAACTGAAGCTGTTGGAGTTCTGAACACTTTAAGTTGTTACTATAAACAACCATGAAGACGTTATGAAAGCATAGTAAGGAAATAGTACGGCAATTTAAAAGTGCTAAGTTTTGAAATGCTAAATGAGTCTTAAATGAACCCTGTTGTAGCAGTTTGTCATTTCCAAAGAATAGTCTGGAATCTATTCCTCCCATGTACTATTTTACAAACTTATCACTACTCATCCATAGGTGAAGTCCACATCCCCGTTATTTAAGTCTGGGTGGACATTTGTCACTGACTTGGCCAAAACGGTATGGCAGAAGGGACCCGATGAGACATCCATAGCAAGGTCAAAATATGCCATTCACTTCTTCCTAGCTCTTTGGTGAAACTGTTGTCTTAAAACCTAGCCACTCTGCTGTGAGAAATCTCCAGAAGCCCTTTCTGGGGGCTGCATGGAGAGGAAACAATGCCCTAAGCCATATTCTCCTCTGGGCTTCTAGGCAATTTGCCCAGGCTTGTGTGAGCACCACCTTGAAAGGAGATCCCTCATCCTGCAGTGCTGTGCTCTAGCTGATGCTGTGTGGGGCAGAGACAAGTTTCCCCCACCAAATGCTGCCCAAATTGCAGATTTGTAGGCAACCTGCATAGTCATTGATGCATTAAGCCACTAAATCCTGAAGTGATTGTTACATAACAACAGATAACCGATTCACACTGATACTCTATGTATAGCTGTCATGTGATCAATTCTGTTTAATTCCCTATTAACTGATTATGTTTAGAGTGCTTCACAAACTGAGGTTTGAGGCAGGGACTAGGCTTATTCCAGCGAATCCCCAGGTTCTAACGTTATTTTCAATAAATGTGTTCAAAGACTGACATACGTCCACCCTGGTCAAATTATCTACTGGGAAATATGAGCTCTGGGAAAGATAATCAGTGCCTAAATAATGAAAGGTTCAGTTGTCTACTAGATGTAGGAAAGACTTGAGGGAACCGTTGCCATTATCTAATGGTAATCTATGAGAAATCCTACAGGGCAGGACTTTGTTTAATTAAAACTGACTTTTGTTTACCATTTAAGTAAATATATTTGATCAACCAATTTTGTTTTTCTTACAGACTTTTAAAACAATTTTATTGAGACATAGCTGAACAAAAGCTGCACATATTTAAAATGATGTTTTATGATATGTATACCTAGAGACCATCACCACAGTCAGGATCATGTACATATCTGTCACCCCCAATGTCCTTTTGTAATTCTCCTTCCCTCCTCTCACCAGGACCCCTTCCACATGCAACCGCTGATCTTCTTCTGTCACTGTTGTAAAAACAAATGAAGCCAATTGGCATCACGAGCCTCTGGCTATAATGCATTGATTAGGACATAACATTATCTATATGGGATTCTTATCAAAAATATTTAATTGAATATAATTATAAGGAAACATTAAAAAAAAATCCTTATTGTGGGATATTCTACAAGACTCTTCAAAAATACTAATATAATGAAAGACCAAAAAAGGTAAGAACACTGCTCTAAATTGAGGGAGATTAAAGATTACTGAGAACCAATTACCAAATATGATACTTGGTTGAATTTTGGATGAAAAAAACATGAATGACATTTTAGAAAATTTAGAGGCATTTGAATATGGACTATCTTTTAAGATGTTTTATTGTTTTGATGTTAAATTTCTTGTGTTTGTGAATGATTATATGAGAGAATATCCTTGCTTTTCAGAAATGCGTGATGAAATATTTAGGGATGAAGGTCATGATGTCAGGAACTTCTTTTTTAAATCAAGAAAGAGAGAGAAAGCAAATGCAGCAAGATTCTAAAATTAAGTAAACTAGGTGAAGTTTCTGTGGATATTTGCTGTATTATCAAATATTCTATAGGTTAAAACATTTCCAAAAATTTGTTTTTTCAGGAGCTGTTATTTATCAGTAGTCTTAGTTGAAAGCAACTGAAACCTATTCTGGCCAATTAAAGCAGAAAGTAAACTATTAGAAATTATTGGGTAGTTCACAGAAGCTCTGAGAAGGCCAGACAATTAGGTGTGGAAGCTACACCGCCAGGAGCAATATCAGTGAACTGAGCCCATGTAGACGCCGTCACTGCTTCTCCTGGGCGTAGAAGGGTGGCTGACACCACATTGAGAAACCCGGGATACTGCAGCTTAACCCACCATCCCTGTTAGGGGCAAAGAAGCTGCCTTTTCTCACCAGAAAATATTTCTAAGTTCTGAGTCAAGGTCCAACTCAGGTACAAATGATTGGCCAGGCCACATCATAACGCCAAACCCCAGGTGCCCAGGAGGACGAGAATGTCAAAATCTGATTTCTTGCATAATTAGAGGTGATTTCTGCCTTGTGCTAAAACTCCCAATGTATGAAATTCAATCCAGTAAGGAAGGGGGTTAGCATGCTGAACACAGGTCAAATGACAAAGACTCGAACAACAAATGTTCACCACGAATTTCAGTGTGATTTAAGAGGGGAGGGATCTAACTTAAGGTGTGCTCTTTGGAGAGTAAAGGGGTAAACTGGTTCCTGAGGTTTCTATATGGTTCAGCACAGGTAACTAGGACAGGAGGCAAAATAGTGATTAAGACCTGGAATCCTTGCAGTGAATACTGTGTGTTGGCCTGGAGAGTACCTTAGGGACCGGTGATAAATATATACCTCAAATATCAAATAATCCACCATAGGCTGTTGTAGTTGAGTTAATCCCAACTGAGAAATCCAGTCCCCAGATTCTGGCCCTCTTTACACTTGGTAGATAAGATGGACATAGATAAAACCAGGCAGATCGTCCAGAGTGTATTTCAAACCCTGTTTATACTTAATGTCCTCTCTTCATTGGAATAAACTCCCTTCCCTCTCTTCAACCAAAAAGCTGTGCCTACCTAAGGCTCCATCTTCACAAAGAGACATATAAGCACTGGCAACTCCCATGCGGAAGGAAACCCCAAACTGGTCTCACCCAAAATGGCTCTACTTCCTGAAGCCTTCCCCGACTCCTCAAGCTAGACCTAGCTTCTCTCTCCGTGCTTTTTCTCTTCATTGCTGTGTACATATCTCCTCTGATGCTGGTCTTCTAGATATGCTTTCCTCCATAAATGGTGATCTTTTTTACAAAGCAAGACATACATCCTTTTTTTTTTTTTTTGACTTTTCATCCCGTATTCCTATCCTGCAGAAGGCACACAATAAATGTTTGTTGTCTAAAAACAAAAACAAACCAAAAAATGGTATCTTTAACAGCATTTCCCCATACTTTTTCAAGCGTAAAAGAAATATAAAATTTTTCAAAATTGCATACAAAATCTTAGAGTTTATATTATTCTAAGAGATTTTTACTTTCACAAAGTCAACTCAGTAAAATTTCGTCTTCAGCTTTTTATGTATAAGTTTAGTGCTGTATATTGTATGTGCCACATTTTATGTCTGAAAAACAATAAAGGCTTGCCTTTCAGGGATACAAAACTTATTGAGAAAAATATATTTGTTAAATAATGTATTTTTACTTAGCTTTTAATTAATATCAGGAACTGTTTGAAGCGATGCGCGCACACACACACACACAAACACACTCACACATTCTCATTTTAATCCTCACAAAAACCATCTGGGGTGATACTATTATTTTAGTATTTTACTGATGAGTAAAATGAGTACAATGATATGGACAACTAATAACCTAAGAATTTTAGTATCAGCACCCAAGAAATCTGGCTTCAAGCTGGAATGGAGAAAGAACATTAGGGAAAACTAAGGAAATCCGAGTAAATGCAGACTTTAGTTAGTAATAGTATATTGATATGGGCTCATGAGCTTGACATATGTACTCTGCAAGATGCGAACAACAGGAAAACTGGATATGGGCTACATGGGGACCCTCTGTGCTACCTTTGAAATATTTTCTGTAAATCTAAAACTCCTCTTAAATAAAAAGTTTGCTTAAATGAAAAAGGGGAAAAAAGCAATGAGAATAATAATTTACACAATAAAATTTATGTGGTAAACAGTATCTGCACCTGTAATATATATGTAAACAAATGCACAGAAAATGACCTAGAAGTATACACACCTAAGAGTTTAACAATGCATACACAAAGTATGCACACCTGAGTTAACAATGTATATGCACAAACCAAGTACACACACCTAAGAGTTTAAGGAGTTTAACTCTAAGGAGAGGAATGTATATATTTCTATAGTTTAAATGTTTTGTAACAGGAATATTTTCCTGCATGTCACATTTATTTCTTTTTGCTAATGAAAGTAAAATAATAAAGACAGAAGGGTCGTGTTTAAAGATGTGCAGAGAGGAGTAAGAGAACATTTCAGACAGCAAGAACATCATCAGCAGAAACTCCAAGTTTAAAATGTAACTTATCCCACTCTCCTCTAGAGAAGCAACGAGGTACAATGGAAATATGTAAATACGAAAGTTATCTTTTTTGTGCCTACAAATTACTCATATTCTATCAATGAATTCCCATCCAGCTTCCACCTCCATCAACTTTTACCGTAAATTCAGGTTGCCTCACATTCGGTCTACTTAAATCAGGGATGCACCTGCTCTGTCGAAATGCTTGGGGCCAGGGGATGAAATCAAGAAGCATCAGTTACCTTGGTCAATGGCAAATAGTTTTGGATATTGAACAAACGGAAAAGCCTCTTCTGACAGTTGCCTTTTCCAGAGTCTTCAATTATATCTGAGAAGCCGCTGTAAAAACTGGCATTTGAGCAATAAGAAGTCTTTGCAATTCTCTTGCTGGGATTGGAGATTCATGAATTATGCATATCTATGCAGATTTTTTACCTGTGACAGGTGTAGTATGGGCAATTCCCCTGAAGTATTAAGAAAACCAGCTATAACACCAGTAACAGATATAAATGAGAAGTTCTCGTCAGTTTCTTTAACTATTTCACACCACCATGTGGTGGAAGAATGCTGTGGTATGGAAATCAGTTATTGGTGGGAATCGTCCAGATAGCTGCCCTTGATGACAGGGTGTTTAGTGAAAGGATGGTCAGGTTGTGGCTTGTTTACTGCTTCACTTATTTATTTTTTCTGCTGAACCATACCACCTGAGCCGTGGCACGTCCCACCTGAAAAACCAGCTGGCGAGCTCTGCCGAGCATTTCCTTTAGAGATGAGGCAGATGTCAAAAAGGGGAGAAAAAATGAGCTGTAACCAGTTTCCCTTGGGATGCAGCCACAAGGTGTTGTAGTTTGAAATTCTTTGCCTTTCAGGCACATGGGTTGCATAATTTCCTGTTCTGAGGCCCCTCATTCTCTGTAATCACTTTGACCTGGCAAAGGTCTGAGTAAAATATAGGGAAATCAGATGCTGCTTTTGGTACCCATGTAACCTATGCATGTTAAAGATTAGGAAAGTATTTTCATAGTGAATGATCTCTGGCTCAGCGAGAGAACTCTAAGCTGGGAAACTGGAAACTCCAGGTCTTGCCGTGACTCTGGAATTGACGAGTCACACCCCGCCTCAGGAAAGTCACTTGACTTTTCTGGGTCTTCCTTGCCTTAGCTAAATGTAAAGCAGTATGACAATGATTTCTAAGTTGTGTTCTAATAATATAACGCCCTACCCTCAGTCTTTCCTTCGACTACCTACTGTGGAAATGTTGACTTCCAAGGGGTGTGTGAGACTGTGAAGCAATTTGAAACGTGCTCTACTTAAACATTGGTGTATCCCACTGGTTTGCTGCACTTCTTTTCAAATAGCTATGCTCCATAATCTATAGGGGTACTCATAATACTTCATGTGTGTGATCTATATTGTTTCTCTCCTCTCAGGATTATTCCTTTAGTATCCCCTGGGCTATCTCGGGTCACACCCCCAGCAAAACTGAAGGAACAGCCAATGTCCTCTCCATTTCCACAAATAATCCACTTGCAGGAGGAACCACATCACGTGCTGTCGCACAGCATCTCTCACACACTCTGTTTCCTCTTCTCTCCTTAGTCAACTTCAGTGTGCGTTTCTTTCAGGATTGCCCAAACCCTAAGGGTGTGCCATTTGACATCCTAGCTGCACAATGCAGTTTGTGCTTCCCATTCTGGCTCAGACTGCCCCTCTTGTGGATAGAGAAGCATCCTGCCTTCCTGGTCCCTCTCCAAAACAGCAACAACAAGGGCACAGTGGTTGAGTTCATATGCTCTGCTTCTGTGGCCCAGGGCTCACCAGTTCGAATCCTGGGTGCAGACCTACCCACAGCTTATCAAGCCATGCTGTGGCAGGTGTCCCACATATAAAACAGAGGAAGATGGGCACAGATGTCAGCTCATGGCCAATCTTCCTCAGCATTAAGAGGATTGGCGGCAGATGTTAGCTCAGGGATGACCTCCTAAAAAAAAAAAAAAAAAAAATTACAATGGTCCTCTATCTTGGTGTAGTAGAGATGATCATATAAGGAGGACCAGTTATTTCCCTTGCCTACATTAGAGAATAAAATGAATCAAAGTGAATTTTAAACAAATCACAATGCAAAATGTATCAGAATGAGCTTTCAGTATTCAGGGTAGGGGGAAAACACCCTTACTTTTCTTAAAATGATCATGAAGGTCGACTGCAGATGATGAGGATAGTTGAGTTGAACTTTGAGGAAAAACCAGGGCAAGATTTGTAGCTACTATATCAATGCACATTTCACATTGATTTTTTTTCTATTTTATTTTTTATTGAGGCTATGATAGTTTACAACCTTGTGAAATTTTAGTTGCATGTTATTATTTGCTAGTCGTGTTGTATGTGCACCACTTCACCCTTTGTGCCCACCCCCATCCCCTATTTCCCCTGGTGATCACCAATCTATTCTCTTTGTCCACCTGTTTAACTTCCACATATGAGTGGAGTCATACAGAGATTGTCTTTCTCTATCTGGCTTATTTTGCTTAACATAATACCCTCAAGGTCCATCCATGTTGTTGTGAATGGAATTATTTTATCCTTTTTATGGCTGAGTAGTATTCCATTGTATGTATACACCACATCTTCTTTATCCAGTCATCAGTTGATGGACACTTAGGTTGCTTCCATGTCTTGGCTATTGTGAATAATGCTGCAATGAACATAGGGGTGCATGGGTCTCTTTGAATTGCTGATTTCAAGTTCTTGGATAGACACCCTGTAGTTGGATGGTTGGGTCATAGGGTATTTCTATTTGCAATTTTTTGAGAAATCTCCATACTGTTTTCCATAGTGGCTGCACCAGTTTGCATTCCCACCAGCAGTATATCAGGGTTCCTTTTTCTCCACAACATCTCCAACATTTGTTATTTTGTGTTGTGGTTATTTTAGCCATTCTAATGGATATTAGGTGATATCTTAGGGTAGTTTTGATTTGCATCTCCCTCATGATCAGTGATGGTGAGCATCTTTTCACGTCCCTCTTGGCCATCCATATATCTTCTTTGGAGAAATGTCTGTTTATACCCCCTACCCATTTTTTGATCGAGTTGTTTGATTTTTTGTTGTTGAGTTGTCACGTTGATTTTTAAATATTAAATTATCAGTCAGAATCCCCAAGTAGTTTTTGTACTTCTTAAGGGCAGTGATCATGTGCACAAAAATGTGTTTGTTTAATAAATGAGGGAAGATCTTTGCATGAGATCCACCCTGTGTTTTTTCAGTAACTTTCATGGGTCATCACATCCCCAAAGGCCCTGGGAGGGAAAGAGAGCATATTATCTTACTTTTATAGTTGAGAAAACTAAAGTTCAGAGGAATCAGGTGACTTTCCCAGTGTCACACAGCTGACACATGGCAGAGTTGTGTCTCATTGTTGCCAGCTTGAAAACAATCCCTTCTTTCAGCCTTAGAAAGGCCACTTCTGAAGGCCACAAGCTGTGAGGGTCATGGACAAGCATCAGAGGCTACTTGCTTGTGGTTGGTTATAAAGGAATCTGAAACACATATGAATGTGGCTGTGGGGACTGATTCAAACTGAGGTTTAGCAAACTGGTTTGAGCAACTTGGCTGTTGACCACGTACAAGCTGATACTTAATAGAACACACACCAACCATCCTGCTGGTGATGAATTTCAGTTTTTCTAAATGTTCTTACAACAGTATATTTAAGAGGTCTGAGATATTGCCTTGCACAGGTAAAAACAAGACACCAGATTTCTTCCTTATGAACTTGCATTGAACTCCTGGTATGGCCTTTTACTAACCCTGGTACCTGGGCAACTGTCCCACAACAATCTCCTCACCTTTGATTTAAGGAAAGAGAGAATTGACATTTGATGAGAGGTAAGGTGCAGAAAAGTGAGCTTAAAGTTCAGCTTCAGATGAGATAGCAAAATAAAACACATATACAGTGTTTGTCATGTGCCAGGTACCAATCTAAGTGCTTTACAAATGTTCACTTAGGTATTCCTCTTAACTCCATAAAATTATAAAAGGATCCCCTTTACTCATGTGGAATCTGATAAACAGGGAGAAGAGATTTGTCTGAAGTTCGGCTAATAAGTGGCAAAGCCAAGATGTGCTCCCGGATCAGATAAGGCTGACTCCAAAATAACCAAACAGGGAAACATCTTGAGGCTGTAAACTGGAGTCCAACTTCCTGAAATTAGATGAGAGGAATAGACCAAGTCAGAGTATTTTGTTGGATTTTACCTTATTCTGTGAGAAAGCCACTTTGGATGGGGCTAAATCTCTATGACCTCTGTTTTTGATGGTGATGGGAGGAGGGTGATCCATAGGAGTGCCTTGTTTCAGCTCAACGTCTCTCATGAATTACCTGAGGTCTTGAGTGAACTGTCCTACATTCCCCTGACAGAACATGCCCCACACTTGGTAGGACGCTCATGCACAGACAGGCAGTGTACATGGCAGCAAGGCACACAGACTCTAGCTGGGTCCAACTCCCAGCTCTTCTAGATCTAGGTATGCGACTATGCACATCAGTTAACTTCTGTCTATTGCAGCTTCCTCATCTGTAAATGATGGTGACAATGTGCCAACCCTTTGAGATCGTTGTAAAGATTAAATGATTTATCAAAAGAAAAGAAATATATATGTATGCATGTATGTATGTATCAAACATCTGTGGGCAGCTCCTGTGTCTTCCCTGAACCTTATCATTTCCAAGCTAAATATCCCCAGGTCCATCATGGGCCCTGATTCTAGATTGTTCAGTTTGCCAGTTGATCTCCTCTTGGCATGGTCCTGACGGCCAATGGCTCTCTTAAAGTTTAGCAACCAGAAATGAGCAATTCATTAAGCAAACATTTATCCATCTCCCTATTCTCTGCTAGCTGTCATGTGTGATGGAGTGGTAAATAAACCTTATTCACTGCCTTTACACATGGGAATAAAGTTTTGGCAACTTTGGCTCTGAGACTGAAAGAACAGGAAAAAATGGTATTACCACTTTAACCTCTGAGAAAGAAAATCAATGGCTTTCTTCTCGCTCAACTACTTTCTACGATCAAAGAGCAAAAATTCTGTTCACCATCAAAATGAAGTACTTGGGATACCAATTGGTCCACATCCACTGATGGATTTCAAGAGCAAGAAAAACATTTTAAGGTTGCTTTTCCTTATGTCTCCCTTTCATGGTAATCCTCTCTTCTGAATAAATTTGTGTTTTCTCTCTTCTATAGCGTGGGTGCACTCAAGTGGATGTGGGACTCTCTGGTTTGGAAAGACGCAATGTTTGCCTGCTCCTTAAAGCACCAAGCAGAAGGTAGGGTAGATCCTAGGAAAAGGAGACTTGGAAAACGGAATTCTACACTTTACATTCACTAGGGGGGCTGAAGTGTGATTTAGTCTTGCTCAGAGGGGTGGGAGTGCTTATGGAAGCTGGGGACAAAACCCCAACAGGTAATAAAGGGGGTTGTGCTGAGTTTACCATCTTCGTGCAAAATCCTGGACCTGGGCTGGGAAGAGCTGATAAGGAACAACGATTCCCTGATGTGGAACCATAACCAAACAAAGCAGATGACATCAACGTTTCCAGAATGGGAGATAGAGTTGATGGTGATATAATTCACAAGTCTAAAGAGGTCATGAGTAAGAATAATTTGGAATAAGAATAAGAATAAGAATAAGAATATATATATAAATTTTTTGGAGAAGTATTTCCCAAGTATTGAACAGAAAATACTTATCTTCCCCCCCCAAAAAATTATTTATCTGAAATTAAATTTAATTGGGCAGCTTATATTTTAATTTGCTAAATTTGGCAATCCTAATCTCATTGGCAGTACACAAGTATATTAAATATTGTAGATCTGGGCTCAAAAGAATGAGTAAGTGCCAAATAACAGTCTTTTCTGGGGCTGGCCCCGTGGCCGAGTGGTTAAGTTCATGCGCTCCGCTGCAGGCGGCCCAGTGTTTCGTTGGTTCGAATCCTGGGCGCGGACATGGCACTGCTCATCAGACCACGCTGAGGCAGCGTCCCACATGCCACAACTAGAAGAACCCACAACGAAGAATACACAACTATGTACCGGGGGCCTTTGGGGAGAAAAAGGAAAAAATAAAAAAATCTTTAAAAAAAAAAAACAGAAAAAAAAAACCAGTCTTTTCTATAAAGTGAAGTGTTAAACTGATGGAATCAGATGGACATAAACTAAGCTAAAATACCTTAAGGTATATTAGCATTTAAAGCTTTGGCTACTCTACAGATATCTAGAAAAGAGACAGACAGGCAGACACAGAATAACATAAGCCATTTTTCTGGCTTTGTTTGAGTTCTCCAAAGCATTTCCTGAGACAAGGATTTGAGACAAGTGATTTATTTAGAAGATGAGCCCGGAAACATTGATAGGGGAGTGCTGAAGTGATACCAGGTAGAGGAGAAAGCAAGCACAGGTGCTGTGCTAATGAGCAGGCTCTTGCTGGGGTGACAGAGTCAGTCTTGCTGGAATCTTTGGGAGACGGTGTAAAAGACGCCACAAAATCATCCCAGCTTGTTAGGAACAGGGGAAGGCTGTCCCAGGGCCTTGACTCTCTGGCACTTCCAGATTGCCTGGTACACCATGAGAGAAAGCCTGCAAGTGGAAGGTTATAGGTGCTTACGCTAGCACATCATCAGAAAGTATGGGGTGATATTGCTGAAGAGATATTCGTTGGGCATTAACAGCAGCTGCCACAATATGTATATCAATTAATACGTAGAAATATAGATAGAATATGCTGTAAATTTAGGCTGTACATAGATATATATTTAGACCATATCTAAGTGAATTCAAGTTGTTTGCAGTCTTGGTTTGTCTTTCTACTGTTTTCAGTCTGACCACAAATCATTGCAGGAGAAGCCCTACATTTGCAAGTCTCCAAGTCTCCCCTTTGGGCCTCTAGTTCTCGTAACCCTCTCCGTGGTTAGCCTCCTGAGCAGCACACAAAGCACAGTATGGCCTTCCTGTATCTCTGCACACCAAGCCCAACTCATTCTCTCCTATTTTTCCTCTTCAGTTCTGCTGTTGCATGTCTGTTCAAACGCCCAGGAGTCCAAGTGCTTCAGTCCATTAGTTGTTAATGGGTCTCACCGGATAACTTTACTGCAGGGACGCCACAATGTGGGAAATGTGACTAAAATAACATCATGCGACAGACCAAAAGGGGGCTATTTTTAAATTCCAGTAAGAAATCAAGAAAATAGAAATATTAGTGATCCATCAAGAAATGGATATAATTTAAAGCCCTTGGGTTAATTTCTGCCACCAAACATTTTGTGAGTTTAAAAATTGCATCACTATAATTCAGCTGTCTGAGGAAGTCTGTAATAGGCTCTATTTATGAAAGGGGCTGAGTTGTAACCCAAAGGTAGGTGTGAAATCCCACAGTGCCTGTGAAGAATTGCCTTTCAAAGATGTACTTGGGGCTCCACTGGGTCACAACCACTATAATTAGAGTTACCAAGATAGTTTTATAGAGGTGATATTTTTAATTTGAAAGAAAAACTTTTACTCCTTTAAGAAACAACAAACTGTAGAACACCAAATAAAATTGGTTCCCTTTTTGAAGCTTCTTTGCCTTGTATTCTTTGGCTGCTACCCTCAGGGGATTTTGTGCTGCTTTCTGATTGGAAGGGGCTGCGGCCACGCCCAGGAACTCCTGGTGAGCAATATATGCTCACAGAGCAAGATGAGAACAAGGAGAATGCTCTGTGATTGAGCCGTGCCTGTGACCTCAACAGCTGAATGTGCTTCTGGCGACCTGTGTGGATCTGAGCATAAGTCACAGTGATGCCGCCTATTTCTCAGTTCTAGAAGCCTTATGAGGAAATGTGTGTTGATACTGAATCTTAGTTTTCTGGCTTGACGAAAGCCTCTCTAAGGACTTGATCTAACCCTTTTCCTCTGGAGCTTCCAGTTTAAGATGACCAGATTCAGCAAATATAAATACATGATGCCTCCAATATTGGAATTTCAAATAAACAAGAATACACAGATATACACACACGTATATAATGTACACACACATTATGTATATATGTGTATGTATATTATATTACACACACACACACACATCATACATAGATTTCTTTTTTTTTTTAGAATAAGTCTGCTCCATGAAACATTTGGAACGCTAAAAAGAAAACTTTTATCCGAAATTCGTTTTTTCTCATGCTCTATATTTCCTCTCACAACCATATTCTAGCTCCTGCTTGCCTGCTCTGGGATAATCTTTTCAGGCCCCAGCACCCTCACCACAGTCTTGGCCAGAACGCCACTCCAAGTGAAAAGAGAACGCTGCTTTCTGACTACCCTGAGTGGGCATTCTTGAGCACGTAATCCTTTTATCCTCTCATATTCATGGGGGTCAGACCCCTGATCCCAGCACTACGTTGACCTTATTCCAGAACATTCTGAAACACCGCAAGACCCTGAGGAACAAAGTGATACAGCACGTCTCACTGATCCATTCTCCAGGCCATCACTCATGCATCACAATCAGCACATGAAGGCTTCGGCTCCCTTAGAGTCTAGCTCCTCACAGATAGCAAGGGACATTCCAAGGGCTGAGTATATATTTTCCCCAGTTCTCTTAGTAGCAAAAACATCTGCCCCAGCATAGTATGGATTCCACTACCTTTTATTAGGTTTCCAAGTATTCCTTAATACCCCACTCAAATATCTCTTTCACTGAGAACACTCTCTGAGCCCTGAGCTCTGTGTTTGGGCTCTGTCATTATCTTCCCTTCTCTGGTGTCTTTTTATTACTCCCAATTGCTCTGACTTTGTTAAGGGGGAGTCTTAATTATCATTATAATGCTCAGAGTCATTACCCTTGCCAGAAAGAATAAAAAACAATCACTTGTTCACTGCCCCCTCAGATGTCAACACTTTTTACTGTGGGGCATTATCTCAAATTATTTCCAGAAATCTTTTCCCATGGGAGACTTTGCATTTGGGGACTCATATAATTGACAGCCAGTAAATTATCCAGATCAAAGTTGGACCATAAGAACAGTGGGATTCTCCTCAGTTACAATATGTGAAACAAAATATAAAGTGTAAATAGAAAATAACGTATTTATTCTGTCATTCAAGTGTTTTGATACCTGGATGACTTGCTCTTCTCTTTTTTAAATTAATGATTGGAAATATGTAGGGGAAATATCCAAATGATTGACTAATAGTCTCACTTCACACTATGAATTCACATGGTAGTGATTAAGTATAGCTCTGAAACTGTAGAAAATGCAACGTGAAGCACAAGTTTTCATACATCTGAGATTAAGATTCTGTGTCAAAGATGGGCAGGTTGTTGACCAAACTGATTCCCCTATATGTCAAGCACAGAGCTCGATTATATTTCCCAGGCTCCCTTGCAGTTAGGTGAGGACCTATGATGGGTCATGTGACAGACATGTCCAGCGGAATGTGGGTGATGAAGATACATTTCCAGTCCTGCTCCATAATTCCCTTCCACACTGATCTTCTGTTCTCTTTTCTCATCCACAATCTGCAGGGAGGCGTCTTTGGGAATCTTGATGTTGGAGGAGTCGCAAGATAAAGGAGACAGAGTCTCTGCTGAAGGAAAGTCTCCCAGGAGAATCTTCCGACCTGGAATACCCACCCTGGACTGTAATAGCAGCATGAAAGAAACATATACCGAATAAAGGCTTTATTTTTTAAGAGCAGCTAGCTTTGAAAACTAATGGAAGACACATATTCATTCATTCAGCAAGCCTGTAAGTAGTTCCTCAAATATATGCTGAGTGTCCATCGTGTGTCAGACCCTGCAAATTGTATCCACTGGTAAATGAAACAGACATACTACTGCCTAGACGGAGCTTGCAATTTACTGAGGATAAGGGACAGCAAGGAAAAATCAAGTTAAACATGTACCTTGTAATAAATGCTATGAAGAAAACAAGTTGGGGGGATTTCCCCTGTTGCTAAATGCCAATCTATATATATGGTGGTCATGGCTGAATTCTTGGAGGAAGTGATGTGTAAGCTGAGATATGGTGGATGAGAAGGAGCTAGCCATATAGAGAGTCAGCAGGGAGATTAGGTGTCTGGACCACCAGCAGGCATTGACGTGGTAAAGAGATCGCTGGGGAAGGAAGCCCCTATTGCTGAATCATAGTGAGAAAACTGGTTAATGGTGACTGGGAAAGTAGGCACAGTACATGTTCCGTGGGATTCGGAATTTAGTTTAAGTGCAAACATGTTTATTTATCCATTGAAGGAACTTAAGCAAGGGATTGGCATAAAAAGATTGATATTTAAAACATAATTTAGGCTGCTGTGAATAGAATTGACTATAAGGGAGTGGAAGTGCAGAGGAAAATTAGAGGAATATTGCAGTAGGAACAGTAAAAGATAGTGATGGTGTAGACGACATGAGGAGGCAGTGAAGACAGAGGTAAGTGGACAGATTCAAGACAAAGTTTGGAAGTCTAATCAGCAGACTGAAGAAAAGATCACACATGGGAGTGTAAAAAACAAGGGGATTAAGAATTACTTCCAGTTTTACATCCTGATCACATGTGTCCAAATTGGACATAAGATAGGAAGAGCTGGTATTGAGTGAAGACAAGGTTTGAAGATAAGATTATCTTAAGAGATCGGTTCTGGCCTTGCTAAGTGGAAGACGCTGGTGAGACATATCCAAGCAGTGATGTCAGTACCCACAGTGACATCAGTAGTGTCTTGGGAACGATAGGTTGAGAATCAGTGAGAAATTTAAGCAGGAGATATAAGTACGGAGATTGTGAACAGAAGCATGTGTTTAAAACGAGAAAGAATCAGGTCACCAAAGAAGAGAGCACAGGAAAATAGAGGGGCCAAGAGCTGAGCCCTGGAAAAACATCAACGTAAACCAAATCCTAATGATGTACAGTATCTGCCTATTTTCAGTGTTTTTCCTGTATCCTCATTATCTCAAGTCTGGGTCTAGTGTTCTTTCTTTTTTTACAAATTCTTTTTTTTCTTTTGACCAGGGGAAAGCGCGAATGCAACCCCCCCGCTGCCTCAAATTACACAGTAGAGTTTCCCACATTTGGGGAAATCGCAGGGATCAGCACATTCCGAGTGTAATGGAGAAGTCTCACCCTGGGCAAACCACCTTCGCGATCATGGGATCTCCCCTGCCAGGTAAGTGTGGGTCTAGTGTTCTTGATTTGTGTTCCTATAATTCAGCATGGTTCTTTCTATAATGTCAGTATTTATACTATATTCTGAGGTCATTTTGGCTGCTTATTTTTGTTGGAGAGAACTTGCTTTATCTATCTATACATCCCCAGCAACATGTATGCTCTCTGTTACAGCACACAGTTCCAACAGGTAATAGTCAGAAGGGTGGATGGATATGTTACGATCACACCCACGTTTACAGTCCTCTCATATTATGCTCTTTTTATAAATTGAGAAATAGTGAGGAAGACTAAAACTATAGGTACTAGACCTCAGCTATGGAGACTGGATCAATAAAAACTAATTTCTGTCCTCTGCATTCACTATGAAAACTCAATGAGAGACATTTCTGAGACTGATATGAGTAAAATGTACACATACGCTTTTTCTGTATCTATTGAGATGGTCGTGTGATTTTTGTCCTTCATTCTGTTAATGTGATTTATCACATTGATTGATTTTCTTATGTTAAACCATCTTTGCATCCCAGGAATAAATCCCATTTGGTCATACTGTATGATCGTTTTAATGTTCTTTTGAGTTTGGCTTGCTAAGATTTTGTTGAAGATTTTTTGCCCCCATATGGAAATGGCCTGTAGTTTTCTTTCCTTGTGCTATCTTTGTGTCGCTATAGTGTCAGGGTGCTACTGGCCTCATAAGATAAGTTTTGAAATGTTCCCTCTTCCATGTTTCGGAAGAGTTTAAGAAGGATCGATATTAATTCTTCTATAAATACTTGGTAGAATTCACCTGTGAAGCCATCTGCTCCTGGATTTTTCTTTGTTGAGAGGTTTTTGATTATGGATCCAATCTTCTCACTTGTTATTAAATCTTTGTTATTCATTCTTCTTACTTGTCTATTCGAACTCTCTCTTTCTTTTTGATTCAGACTTGGTAGGTTGTATATTTCTAGAAATTTGTCTGTTTTTTTCTGCTTGTCCAATTTGTTGGCATATAATTTTTCATGGTAGTCCTTTATGATCTTTGTTTTTATTTCTATGGCATTGGTTGTAATGTCTCCTGTTTCATTTCTGATTCTATTTATTTGAGCTTTCTCTCTTATATTCTTGGTTAGTCTAGCTAACGGATCTTAAAGGATATCTGCACCCCCGTGTTCATTGCAGCATTATTCACAGTAACTAAGGTATGGAAGCAACCTAAGTATCCATCAAAAAATGAGCGGATAAAGAAAATGTGGTATATACTTATATACAGTAGCATATTACTTAGCCTTAGGACAAACAGCCATTTGTGACAACATGGATGAACCTCAAAGACATTATAGTAGGTGAAATAAGCCAGATACAGAAGAACAAATGCTACGTGATACCACTTATAAGAGGAATTTAAAATAGTTAAACTCATAGAAGCAGAGTAGAATAGTAGTTGCCAGGGACTGGAGGACACCGGGAAACAGGAAAGTATTGTTCAAAGAGTACAAAGTTTCAGTTATGCAAGATGAATAAATCCTGGACATCGACTGAACAGCAGTTGCACTTGTTGTTAATAATACTGTATTGTTTACTTAAAAATATGCCGAGAGGGTGGGTCTCATGTCGAGTAATCTTATCACACACAAAGCATAATAAATAAAGAGGGTGGGAGGAAATTTCTGGAAGGGATGGATAGGTTTGTGGCATAGACAGTGGTGATGGTTTCAGGGGTGCACGCATATCTTAAGCTCATCCTGTTGTATACGTTAAATATGGACAGCTCTTTAAATGCCAAGCATACCTCAATAAAGTGATTTTAAAAATATATCTCTATACGTGCTGAAAAACAATGTACCCAAGAAATTCTTCAGCATTCTAGAGCATTTCAAATTGCTCACTTCTGTTCTCTAGTTTTAGTACATTAAAAATGTTAGTAACATCTAGGGGAACATACTTCCTGGGTACTAATTATGCTGTTAAGGGAAAAGTGACTAGATCTGCTTTAAGGTTGAATTATTGGAATTAAAGAATTCATTAAAATCTCTACATAAGCCCTATTGGGGGAAAAATCAACTCTCTTTGTAGTTAGCTCTGTTCAAATCGTTCACTGGAGATATAAAGGAACATTACCTATTTTATGATTTCTGTTGTAAACATCACCCTTGAGTGAAATAAATGATTTCTTTAGCTATTTTTTTTTTTTCTTCTGAATGTATCTCTATCTGTCTGCCTTTCTCTCTTTGGAGGCTAGCAACAAACCATAATTTATTTCCTCTGTGGTTAATTCATAGGTACTTCCTATACCAAGATGTGAAAATCACAGATTCCTTTAATTTAACAGACATCTGAATGTGCCCACTCTACGCCACACCCTGCGCTAGAAGTGGGCGGTGCCTGGAAGTCACTATCTTGTCATCCAGAGAGATAACAAACTACAAAGTAGAGGAGGATGGGTAAGAATAACATCCTAGAGGGAGAAGGAAGTTGAGGAAGCAACCCGAGGAAGTTCAGAGTTTTGCCTGAGTGTTTTGTATGTGTATGATGTGGGGCCTGAATCCTGGGATGAGCAATGAAAAGAAATAAGGGTGAAAAGCTTTTAGCATCCAAATCTTAATGGATTTGAGTAACATGCCAAGGTGTTTGGATTCTGAAGGGACAAATAAATCAAAGAATTTTGATTACTCCAGACACATCTTTGACCTCATTGGAGAGGTGGTATCTCATTGTAGGAGGATTGTGTCCTTTTCTGTTATATTGATCTGGGTTTGAATCCTTCACTCTCGGTTACTGGCTGTGAGACTTTGGAGATTTTATTTAATCCTTCTGTTCCTAAGTGTTTTTTTCTTTATAAAATGAAATTAAAATGACTATCTGGTGGTGTTTTGAGGATTAATAATATAATATATATAAACATTTTGGAACACAGTAAGTTTTGATTCATTTTGATTTTATGTTTAGCACAATATTCTAGCCTTTTGTGGTGGCTAATTTTACCTGTCAATGTGGGCCATGGAGTGCCTAGACATTTGGTCAAACATTATTCTAGGTGTGTCTGTGAGGCTGTTTTGGATGAGATTAACATTTAAATTGGTGGACTGAAAAGAAAATTGCCCTCGCTAATGTGGACGGCCTCCTTCAATCAATTGAAGATCTTCACAAAGCAAGAAGGCTGAAAGAGAGGGATGCCTCTCTGCCGGACTGTCTTTCAGGTGGGACACCCATCTTCTCCTTTGGACTTGGATTCAGGCTGGAACCTACCCCACTGACTCTCCTGCTTCTCAGGCTCTCAGACTCGGACTGGAACTACACCGTGGGCCCTCCTGGGTCTCCAGCTTGTGGGCTGCAGATCTTGGGGCTTCTCAGCCCCCAAAATCACATGAACTGATTCCTCATAAGAAATTTTTTTTTCTCTTCATCTCTTTCTTTCCTATTGGCTCTGTTTTTTCTGAATAATTCTGACCAATATAATAATTCTGACTAAGTACACAAGAAATATCTCTGTGTCTTCGCATGGGTTCTCTCTGAACAAAGTGTATGCAAGCACATGCACGCAGGTAGTTTATTTTAGACGGTAATTCCATGGAATAAAAGTGGGTGGTCTTGGAATTATGAAAGAAGATTGGCAAGGCAAGAGTGATAATTGAACTGGTTACTGTTCAGGGCACCTAATGCTAAATTTTTCTGAGACTCTATAAGAAACTAATCAGAACATGCCTCAGGATGATCTATGTGAGGCGTGGTGGAGGAAGTGTTGAGTCCCATGCTCCATTTGTCAATGACACCCCAAAGGTAATAAACCCCTCCTATTTCTTGATACTGCACACTGTTGCAGCAGAGATGCCCCACCTCCGTGCAAGACAGTCGTGGAGTCACTGACACCAGAAGCCCTCGGGCTACACTTAAGCATGTCTGGTAGATACCACAATAACTGGATCAGAAAGGAAGACCATGAGACTGTGAGACAGGATATACAAGATTTCCACCATACCCACTTAGGGCCTTACAAGTTCTGTGCAACACAGTATGATTTAATGGAATAAGCACCCTCTGAATCAAAAGACTTCGGCTTGGATCACAATTTGGGGAAGTAGCAGAAAAACATGGAAAATGGGCAAGTGCTTTGTTTTTTTAATGGAGGACAGAAGGTGAGCTGATTTGATTTTACTTCCTGACCATTAGCCTCATCATAATTTCCACTTTCTGTTGGAGGGTCTTGTACTTTTCCCTTCATTTTCAGTCAAGAATGGCGTATTCTATCGTGATATATAATTCCCTAAGTGTGAGAGGCTGTGAGGATATGAGAGAGAGCACTATGCCCTGAGAAGTGTCAAGAATCAGGACACCAAAGTTTTAGGTTCCCTCTGCCACTTGTTAGCTATGTGGTGTTGGTCTAATCCCTTGTCTACTCTGAGCCTCAATGTCTGTTTTTGTAAAAGGGAAGATTTTTTATAGACTCTGCCCTACTGGAGTGAAAAATAAGTCTTGTAACATGGTCACGAAGGAGAAGAGAAATGGCCCACACCACCCTTCACGCTCCCCTTCATGCTCAACGTGCAATTCTATAATCTTATTCAGATCCTAAGCCTCTGCATAAATGAGTCTGGCATATTGCCTCCAAGCTCTTTAATGCAGCCCCTTTCAAGAGGAAAAACATTTTCACACATTAAAACAGGAAACGCAAATGAGTCATTCTCTCCCTGGTGACCAGACTGTTTATTCAGTAAACATTTTCTCCCCAGAAGCTCTGTTTAGAGTCCCTGCTGTGAGTTATCATTCCACATCTTATTACATGAAGCCTGAGCAGCTACGACTCTGGACTAATGGGGTTGTAGCTGATCTATTTTGAGGATGGATTCATTAGATGCTAATTACACAAAGAGTGTCCAAGTTAATTCCCACCTCTTCTGTTTGTATATTCCTTGGCCCTAGACAGTAATAGCTAAAATCCATCTATCTCCATGGTGACAGAGGAAACCATAAAGAACCAATAGAGCTTGACTATCCTAGGGAGAGAGAATCTGTAAGTGTAAATTGCACTTTAAACAGAAGGAGCTTTCAGAAGAGGAGCTTTGTGCTCAGACTAGGAGAAGATCTATGAGGACACTGGACACTCACCCCAGGGTTTGGTAGCCACTTCTCAGATCCCCAGTAGAGGGTTTGGCAGATAAAAGGCCAGGCAGGAAAAGCAAGTTGTAGGTAGTAAGTTACATCAGAACTAGTTGCTGAAATGCAGGAGGTTTCAGAAAAGGGAGTAAGAAGTGGCTTGGGTAGTATTCACTCATTCAGTCATGATATGCTATATATTGCCTGTTACCTACCAAGTATAGTAATCTACACCCTGGGGATGAAATAACAAGTAAGACAGACACGCATGCATGATTCCTGTTCACATGAGGCTTGCGTTCTTTCACAAGATAAAAGCAATGAACAAGCTGGCAAGAAAATACATGAAAACTTATAAACCTCAAAAAGTGTTGACAAACATAGGAAAAGGTAGGATACTAAACAGAAGCAGCTACTTTAGTTTGAGCTGTCAGAGAAGACCTCTGTGAAGGAGGACTGACAAGGTGAGACTGAAATACTAAGGGCCAGGACACAATGGGTGTTTTGAGAACTCTGTAGTCAGAGGCAAGAACTCGTGGGAAGGCTTGTAAAGGTGATACTTCCAAAGTATTGCTCCCAGCCTATCCTGGACATAGGTCCCTCTCTACCTCATTTTCCTCTGTCAGATGATGCATGTTACTGAGTTTAAGGGAAAATCTAATTATCTCCAAATTGGAAATTATTTTTACTACTGTGCTTTGACAGGTGAGGTAAAGAATCTGGTTTTAACAACATCTAGCGGCAAAAAGATGGTAACACCCTATCACACAATCTCCTCAAATGATCAGCCAAGAGAAGGTTCCAGTCACTCAAGTTTTCTTATCTATGTCATGAAGCTGGAAGGGTAGTGGAATCCCTGATGAATCTCTTTGGAAATTAACAGCAGCTACAGGCATCACGGGGTCAGTAGTGCCTGGCAAAGGCCAGTCTTGTTCTTGCTTCTGCAAGCTGAGATGCCAGGGCTGTCATCTGTAGGTGAAACCCAGGGCTGATGTCCCAAAGCAGCTCTGTATGCCTTGATACAATGAGGGGGTTTAGCCATGCTCTCATCATTGCTTCCAGCGGCAGGGGACCAACATCTCAAGTTATGATACCCTGATTACTTCAGCTCTCCTACTTTTAGCTGACAATGAAGGGCAGGGGGAACAAAAGGGGAAAGGATCTCAGAAAAATATCAGAATAAGACATATGAAGCTAGATGATGGGTAGGAATTCAATAGCTGGGGGAGAGAATGTCTGGGAAATTCCAGAGAAATAGGCTTGTACCCTTATTGGTTTTCATGAAATTTCTACGGAATGTTATGTTGAGGGTCAGGTTTATTTAAAGGAACATGATAACTACTCATCAAATCCCCACTTTTGGCCACTAGAAATCTCGGTGTCCAATTTCTTTCTTTCTGCATTCTGATTCCTACCCAGCCCTACATCTTGGTTGCAATGTACTAGAAAAAAAATAAGACGTACGAGTGGTTCCAGGAAAAAAAATATTGGCTTTGGAGTCCCCTGACTGGCAAGAAAATGAGACCTTTAAAAAATAAACAAACAAAACCTTTATCACTGGAAAATAGGGAAAATAGCTGTCACATTAAACATGCCAGTCAGTGATGCTGTAGATCAATCCAGGGAGAAAAAAGAAAGGAGAGAAGGAAGTAGAAGGGCTGACTCATGGGTTTCCTTACCAGAAATGTGTTGAAATTTGGTAGGAAGTAAAAGGAAAGAGAGATTCTTGATATCAAGAACAAGATAATAAAGTGAAAGGAAACTCCCCACGCCGCTTTAGACAGATGCATGTGAGTGATACCAGACACGGGAATGCTACATGGCAGAAATAGAGACCATGAGAAGATACAATGTAGGAAAGCTGGTTTCTTAGTAGAAATTGTTCAGTAATTATAGTGGATAAATTTGCTTGAATATGCTACGCCCCTACCTTGTTTTTCATCTACCGAAGGCCACTGAATGATTGGAATGATGTTACAAATTTGTCATTCAGTCAGGAAGATTAGGGTTTCAAAGGAAAATTCTAAGTGAAGCCCACGTGATCAGTGAAGAGGTTCAAGGAGAATTCACTAACATTATTTCAGAGCACATAATATTTGACGCACTGCTTTCTCCTTTAAGGAACTTGTAATAGATAGATGATAGACAGAGAGAGAGATGATAGAGATATTTCATACTGCTGTTCAGTAGAGCTTTGTGTAAGAAAGTGGAAGCCACGTTATTTATCCTGGCTATGATAGGTTTTAATACAGGCCATGAGAAGTGGAGATTCAGCTCTCTGTGATGGGATGGGGAAACAGAGGTCAGGGAAGCTGATACCATTTCACTCAGCCTATGACATCAAAGCAGGTGGTTCTTCAGAGATTTAAGAAAAGCTTCTGCATTGCTTAACCTCTTGGAAGATTCCATCAGTCTACGACAGTGAAGCGAATGCTTCTCTAGGGTTTGCATGGAAGCTGGTTCGAAATTCATAGCTGCCTCCACATCTGCCTGCACCTAAATCCAGAGAACAACCACTTTTCCCTCCTTCCGTCTTCCAAATCACACATGTTTCTCACTGGCAGATCTTAATATGGAAACACTGAGGGAAAAGGATTCTGTGAAGTGTAATTTGTGATGCAAAGGAGACTTTAGAAGGGAGTTATGGTGATGCTGAGCACACAATAGCCGATGCAGCATGGGTGTTCATCACAGACTTTTTTATAATATGGAAAATTGGAAACCATCTAAATTTTCCCAAATGTGAATTAAATAAATAATTTGGATATATAAAAGTATAGTTACTAAAATGATAATAGAGATGTGGGTTGTATGTGTGTGATGTTCAGGATATATTGTTATCTTAGCTAAGAAGTAGAGTCTTTGACAAGGATTTTCATGCAAGGGGTTTATTTGTAAGGTGATCCGAAGAAACTAATGAAGCCTCAGTAAGGGAGTTGAGAAATGGGACAGGAAAGGGGAAAGGAAGATAATTAAAAATGAGCTATTGAGCAAGTTACTAATCTTGAGCGGTGGGGCTGGTGGCCCCGGAATCTCAGGAAGACAGGGTAGAATTTCCATTTGATTTAACAGAAGGAGAATCAGAACCTGTCCTGTGTTGGAACTGTCCTACCTACCTAGCTAAGGACACTTTCCATTCATCGGCTGTGAGTTACTCAGGTGGCAGAGTCAACGCCCAGCACCGCTCCATGCTGCATGGGTGGGCTGCAAATCTGTGATCATTCAGTCAATATTTGTCATTTTAGACCACTAAGATTTGTGTTAAGGCAGTGTCACAAGAGAAATCTAACTGACTCATACAGCAGACAGTGAATTAATTTGATAAATCTGACTTCAAAACCAGGGTACTTTCTTTGGTATAGATACACAGGGCCAAAATTTGGACTGAGTAAGTGAGGATTATTAACTATAAAATACTGGCTTACAAAGTGATATGATAACTCTTCCAAGAATTTTGCCATTTCTAGTTTAGAAGGTTAATTCCCTTGACTTCTGTGTTTGTTGGTGAAAAAAAAATAGTTGTTCCTTTAGCCTTTTTTTTCAAATTGTTTTCTAATTAGAACTATATTTGCTGGAGGATTCTCAGTATATTTACAATTAATTTCTTTGGGAAAAGGGTAATTGGGCTTCCAACCATTCATTAACAAAAGACATGAGCCTGAAAGTTTAAGAAGAATACTGGGAAGGTAGGAAAAGTCCTAAGAACCTTGAAGAATACATAGCACATTGCAATATGTTCTGTACAGCATGCAGGAGACCTGTCTTCCTGTCCCAGATTTTCCACTAATTAGGCTTGAGATATTGAGAAATTCATATTCATTTTCTGATTTTAATATTTTCAATTGTGTAACTGAGTGAGTAGGACAGAGCTGTGGATTTTACCGTGCAGTTTATTGGTGACTTGGACATATCCATTTCATAGAGGAGGTGAAGAAGGGAGAATTGAATTGAAGAACAAAACTTCTGAAACCTCCGCTCTTAATGCACCTGGATAAAAATCTATTTTCATGTATTTTTATATTGAAACTATAGGTAAATTAATGAGAACTCTATATTTTAAATCCATTAACCTAAACAACTTAAAATGTCTTTCTACACTCAAATCCTCATAGACCCAAGTAAAGCTGTAATAAAATTATGAGTTTGAAGGTGAAAATTATTTTTTTCCTCCTTCCTTTTAATTTCAGTTTAAATTTCATTTTGAGTAAACGGGAGATCTTTATCCTTACAGTAGTCTTTCTCTTTTGTTCCATCTTTTGCTTTAGGTCTGTGATAACCCTTCTTCCTGTTTATTATGTCAAGAGCACACTCCAGAGATGATGTAGATGTATTATTGTTTTAGAAAAGTCTGTAAGCAATTGCAATCTACAATTTATGCCGTACCTTAAATGATAATAATTTTGATTCATTTTAGAAATGGCTGTTATAATCGAACCATTAAAACTCCATAATAAACTACTATTCACAACCATTAAACTGAAACAGTACATGTTTTGAACATTTTTTTTTAATAGTGAGAATTCCTCTGTTAGGTCTTTGCTTTGTCAAAAAAAAATTAAGCTTCTTGGTGACAGGTTCCAACAGAAACCAGTTCCTCTAAGGTCATAGTTTAATCAAGCATTTGTTAATGAAAATTAATGAAAGAAATATAACTTTCTTAATTCAAAATTATTATTGAAGACATAACAAATGTATAAAAATGCAAACTATTATTTAAGGCAAATTGACCAAAGAAGATCAGGCCGAAAAAATTTCAATCAAGCAATTCAAGGAAGAGTCCTGACCTACCAGAAGAAATCCAACTTACACATGCGTGGAACAATTCAAGACTAAACCAGGAGACCGAATTAATTCCCCCTTCATTGACAATTTTCCGCTTAACCTTGGAAGAACACTTATTGTTTCTGGGTCCCAGGCCTCTCATCTATAAACTGATCTGATTGGACCACCTATTCTATGAGACACTTCTAGATCTAAAGGCATCTAGATCTAATGGGCATGTAATAAGATAGTTATGATATTAATAAAAATACGATATTTACTTCAGCCTCAACACTGAACTCAAATCTTATCATGTCCATGTCGTGTCAAGAATTCCTTTAATATGTCTCTGTGACTTTCAGCATCCAGTCCCCACTCATCACTCCACATGTGCACCGTCCCGTATAGCTGGAGGGATTTAAGAAAGGGGATCTTTGTGTTTGGATACCAACTTTTTTAAGAGCCATGAATGCAATGAATAGGTCCCTTATATTCTATAATCTTCCATTCTATCATCTGAATACTGGGGAAAATCATGCCCTGTTTGAAGCTTTTCATAAAAAATAAAATAGATAATATAAAATTATGGTATAGGTGCACGATACAGGTGCTCAATGAATAATAGCTGTTTATGATACATTACAAGGTTAATAGTACAACAAACTTCAGCACTGCATACATGTTTTTATACTTATTACAGTCATTGAAGTTATTTAATTGTTTAGCAATAATATTTGACAAGGTACATTGTCTGAAGTTGATAAAACACAAAGCTTGCAAATGAGAAATTTATTACTCATGGAATGATGAAGGGCAAAAACACAGTTAGAAACAGTTTGATCAAGGACTCCTCTGCTGCCCGCAATAATTTATTCATCGTTCATCTTTGCATCATTCTATTCCTCGGCTTTGTCTTCTCCTACTGCTTTAGCCACTTGGTAGGGACTTGACCACCTCCAGCTTCCAGGTTCAAGTTTTAAGCTTCATAGCTAGAAAGGAATGAAGCTTCTTAGACCTAGGTGCAATTGGAATAATTCTGGAGAAGAACTCAGATTAACCATGCTTTGGTCATATATCCATCCCTCAAACCAATCATTGTGCCCAAGGAGTAGAAATGCTGATTAACCAAGCTGGAACCTCAAGCCCACTTGCCATCCTTCAACCTAGTGCTGTAGTCGGAGAAGCAGGGAATCTCTTATTTTGTATACATTGAGGATACTGGTTTGTATTCACTCTCAAAAATGAAGTTGGTACGGATAAGGCGTTAAACGAATGATCATCAGCCCAGAAGTATTTCCATGGAGTCCACCAGGCTTGTTCAAAAATAAGCAACCTATATCTAGATAGTTTCAAATCCACTCCTCACAGATGTTTATTGCTGTATCATACCCATCCCTAAAGGCCAATTCTGACTCATTTTCCAGAAAACTAGACTGTGGTTATCTTTAGCCCTTTGCAGATAGTACTGATGGATTGGGAACAGAAGCTGATCATTTCAGTGGAGAGCATGGCACCCTGGCTCTATGATCCTAGTCCTAGGATTACACATCCTTCACCATAGAACTTGGGGTCATTTCCTCTTTCTGACTCTTGGTTTCCAAATCTACAGAATGAGAAGACTCCAGCACAGGATCAATCTAACCCTATTCTCTCTAAATTTACCAACATATCTGTTGTGTGAATCAAAGAAAGGTATCAGAACTTTCCATTAACATGTATTTTTCTGTCATTACCTTTTTCTATATTGTGACATCTATTTTCTCTCTCTGTTTTTAAAAATTTTAAGTAGATATCTTCTTTAAAAATGAGCCCAGGGGCCAGCCCAGTGGCTTAGTGTTAAGTTTGTGCACTCTGCTTTGGTGGCTCGGGGTTTGCTGGTTGGGATCCTGGGCGGGAGCATACACACAGCTCATCAAGCCATGTTGCGGTGGCATCCCACATAGAAGAACTAGAAGGACTTACAACTAGGATGTAAAACTATGTATTGGGGCTTTAGGGAAGGAAAAAAGAAAAATGAGCCCGATACATAAGCCACTATGGAGCCATCATCAATTATAAATGTTTCCTTGGGAAGACTTTCAATTTTTTTCTGAACTCCTGGACTTTGTGTGGAATAAATCCACACACTTTCTCTTCAGGCTTTATTAATTTGCTGTTTACATCCTTGCTTCTTTTCTCTCCTTGCCCTATCGTCTCTTAGAATGGTCTTTAAATGTTTAATCTTATAGTAATAATCCTGGTTTCCACTATCCTCATAGAATTCAGATTTCACAAAGCCGTGTACATAGGGTTGTTAGAGGTCTTGTGTTTCTACTCTAAATGGATACCTGAAATATCAACCCAAAGTGTATATTCCATATCTGTATTTTTATAGGATACTTTTTTCATTAGGAAGAGTTCATAAAAGTATTTAAGAATCTGAGGACTACTCAAGCAGAAGCTGGGGCATGTTCCTGTTTATAGATACCCTAACTCTCCTCTGGTCACATCTGTGCTCAGAGAAAAACATTCGTGAAATCAGAGAGAGGCAGAGAGACACACAGAGAGAAAGATTGTAATATGAAGATGGTGATTTTCTGTTTACTTTTTCTTTACTGCCACTAAAATTTTAATTTCCTGGAAACAGAGACTGTGCCTGATTTATTCATGATAATTTCTCCAGAGCCTAACAGAGCCAGGCACATAGGGGACACTCAACAAATAAATACTGGAAGAGAGAAAACATAGTGCCACTTTTCAGTAGATGTTGAGGTACAAGGGTGATAGTGTTTTCCTATAGTCAAATATTTAACTGTCATCTACTAGGCATTTTCTATAGAGCTCAGCACTGTGAAGACAAGAAACAGCATCAATTTCTAGGAACTAGAAAATCTACTGGAAAGATTAGAGGTTTTAACGACAATTCTATGTAATTTATTTTACTATGTGCCTCTTTACTAAGAGTCCCTCGTCTTTGACCCATGCTGGCCCCAGAATATAGGAGTGAGGGCTTCTCCATCCCTTCCACCTGCTAATTGGCTAGTGTACTAACAACTGTCCTGGAACATCATGGGAAGCTTCCCCCATAGGGTGGCCAAACTACTTGGCCTGTGAGAACAAGAAGCACTTGGATGCCATTGCTTTCACTCATATCATCATCCTCATCCTCATCCTCATTCTCGTTCTCATCGTTAGAACAATAGCAATAATAATAGCTAACATTTTTCAAATGTTTACTCTGTGCCAGGTACTGGTGGAGTAGCTTCATTTCATTCCACGTGGCCCTTTGAGATAGTTACTATCATGTCCTGAATGGGAAAAAAACAAACAAACAAAAGTGATGAGCTTACAGGGAGACTGAGCACATTGCTTAAGGTCACATGGCCAGAAACAGAAGAATGGAATTGAGAACCCACACCTTGATTTTAAAATGATCTGCTGTGCTGCCCTGGAATAGCTACAGTGATGTTTGCCATTTAGTGGATAGTCACTGTGTGCCAGGCCCTCCTCTGCTTGTCGTCTTGTTCAGTCCTGATAAGAACCCGGCAAGGCAAGTATTTGTATTACCCTTTACAAATGGGTAAGCAGAGGCACATGGAAGGAGGATGAATAGCACCCCCAAACCCAAATAGCTGACTAGTGGAGGAAGGGGGTTGATGACTCCGGACAGGGTGACTTTCACACTCTGCTATGCAACTTCCTAATCAAATCACACTACAACGTGTTTACGTTATGGCAACGGCCTACTCTATGCCCAGTTTACATGCATTGTTCCATTCAATCCTCATAAGATCCCTATGTTTTGGGGGTTTGCTGTTCCCATTTTACATGTGAGTAAAGTGGAGGCACAGAGATGTTACAAAGCTCACATAAGGTTGCAGAATTATCAAGTGGCAGAACTTGGGTTTGAACCTAAGTAATCTGACTCCAGAAACTAAGCTAGCAACTACTGTGCTAACCCATCTCTTGGATCTAAAGGATGGAAGGATAGATATCAGTACTCAGGAAGGGTGAATGGATCCACTGATATGATAAACATCCCTGTGAAGAGGTCACATGCTGTTTGGGGTACTTGGCCAGAGTCACCGTCTAAAACATATTTTGCACTCAAACCATACTCTTGGAGAGCTGCTTCTTAAAGTGTCCTGTCCTGGACTGCTCTGGGATAGCTCACATTCCAATAGCCAGACTGCTGGATCTAGCACTTTCTGTGCCTGTTCCTTCCCCATGAATTCCTACTTAGACTTTGATCCTTCCTTGAAGAAGAGTCTTACCCAAAACAGCCCCCCTTACATGGTTTATCTCCTACAGTGGCCCGTAAGGAGCTTGTCAACAAGAAGCCTCTGGATTTATGATGTTCTCCATTCTTCCCTCCCTCCTCTACCTTTCTTTTTTTTCCCCTCTAATTCTTCCTGGAAAATACAGACAGTCTGGTCTTTAGAAATAGAAATGGAATAGATGATGATGTCCCCCTACCCTGGTTTTCTTTCCTTCCTAGTGAGAGACTCTGTCTCAATACAGATGACTTCTTTAGAGCGTGAAGCAGGACACAGACACACACACTCACACACACATATGCACATGCACAGACTAAGCTTTCATTTGGTTCTACAGAAAGTTTTATATTGCTTTAAACCATTTCTCTCTTTCTCAAAGTCATTGTGTGACATCAAAAAGAAACATCATTATCTTCATTCCGTTCCAGGAATCTGAGATTCAAGATAGTTAATGGTAATTTTCTGAGTGATGCAGAAGGCAGGTGGCTCATTTGAGATCAGTAGCTGGAATTTCCTATGCCAGGTCTGATGTCCTTCACGCTGCACCAAGCCACCTTGTGAGCAATTCAGGACAACACGGAAACCGGAGAAATGCACTCCTTCCATGATGCCAGTGTCCATATAGCACCTACTCTATAATTTATTATACCTATAATTATTTATATCTATGCTATCAGGAATATTTTAAATCAAGGTCTAGAAAATTGCTTTATTTCTCATTGTAGAAACTGCTTCTGTGTTTAAATTTTAACAAACTCAAATTATAGCATTTTTTTATTTTTTTGTTTTTCAACCAAGATGATTTAACATAATAGGCACAGATGTATTCAAATCAAACTATTTCTATTCTTCTTATAAAGTTGGCAAATATTTTAATAAGGCATGAAGGGTAAACCGAACCATAACAGAGCGAAGAATTAATTTGCTAGTAACCATGTCAATTTTATCAACCTGTGTATTTGAATGAGGGTAGGAAATGCCTTTCAGAGAGAGACATGTGTACTATATAAATCTCTAGTTGAATTACAATTATCACTATAAAATGGGGCAGGCTTAAAAAATTTGGAATAATAAAATGTGTTAGCAGAACTGACTTCCTTGATATCAGTGATAGAGTGTGAAGCAGCCAATGAGAGCAAAAGGAAATCTTGTTTTATGGACACTTCCCAAAGTGTATCTGTATTAACTGCATTTTATATCAGATTAACCAAATCCCATTTTCAGATCATCTGCTGAGTTGCTGTTTTGAGTGTTTCCTAAAGTGGGAACTTTCAAGGTATAGCAAAAAAGGGACACTAACATAAAAATTCAAGAATAAAATGTATTCCAAGTCAACTGTTTATGAGAATTACTGATTCTTCTGTGCTTTTCTAAAATGATCAGTATTTGCATCAAGGAGGGATGAGTGATAGGAGAGAGTAAATCTCAACAGGGGTAGTATTTCTGATCCTGCCAAACATGTACATTCAACAGAAAATATGCTGTTTATAAATGATTGGCAGTATGTGATGGGAAAAACATTGCTACGAGCATGCTCCTCCAATGTGTATGTTTTGTTTTTCCCAAGATCACATAAACTGAACTAAATGTTTTCAAGGCCATTTGAATGTAAGCCATCTGAATGTCCTGACTTTGGATGATGGTGGAGTTTTTCTCAAAAAAAAAACTGGGTACTTTATTGAGATCTACTGGTCCAGCTGGTGTTCATGTGGACGTATACCTTACAGGTGTGACTAACTGGGCGTCACACTTCCGAGGTCATGCTGGGCCGAATCCCACCAGATTGCCCTTTTAACACCTCTTTCTGATGGCCATGATCACAATGACTCTTTGGATTGCTTTTCACATGGTAGCTATTCATTGGTTGGACAGGATGTTTCATTCCTGAGGTACAAATACTGCAATGCCCTTAAGAATAAACATTTTCTCGAGAAATGGATAAACTTCTCCCCTTTGCAATGTGATGACTTCTATTAATGGATTATAGGCCAGTTCATTTTCTTAGGCGTGTAATACAGTAAACCATGGACCAGAATTGCATCCTTCCTTGAATCTGTGAACTGTTTTAGCCATTACGTAGTGGATGTAATTGGTATGTGCAGACAGGGACGTGGACTCAGGAAAATATATTATATCAGAATCTTTTTCTCCCGTGTATCCAACATTAATACACATGTTTCTCTCATTCTTTATCCTCTATTCAATAATTGCTCTCCATTCTCCATTGATTTCGGAGCAGTTTTTAATTAAAAGTTGATCATAAAATACAAATTCGTAATTTAAATATAATTGTTCATATTGCACACAATATTTACCTGTCATCTATTATATATGCATTTCAGAATGTTTTGGGTGACTTTTTAAAGGAATAAATGCAGTTTATTGCTTTCGGTTTTACAATTTCCAAAGGACATAATACAAAATTAAAGTTTACAGATGCTTTAACATCTTTCTGAATGTCCTAGATCTTAGCCTTAATGTCGACATCTATGGCTTTATCAAGCTTGAAATAGGTATAATTGAAAGGGTATTTTGTTACTTGTACTTCTCCAAATATGCCATTCCCTGAATTCATTTTCTCTCTCTGTTTATCTTTCTCCTTCTCCTCCTCCTTCTCTCTATTCCCCTCTCTTCCTCTCTCCATCTCTCTCTCTCTCTGATATTATAATAAGCTTACATTTAGAAGAGTTTTAAGACTTTCTTATATGTCTTCTTTTTATCATGACATGGATCTTTAAAGCATTTATTGTCTTGCTTTGTAAAACAAATGATAATCCAGATCTACTTTCACATGTCCAGGAGTGAAGAACTCACTTCTAATGAGAGTGGCCAATTTAATCTTTGGAAGCTCTGAAAATAAATTTTTAAATATATCATATTATTTTGACCCATCGCAGATCATACTAATTTACAGAAATAATAAATGTTAGAAACCAGGAGCACATAATAAGTTGATGAATCTTTAATCTTTCCAATTGAAAATCAAGGAGTCTAACATTTCTTCCTTTACATATAAGCATTTTTCTTTCCTTAATGCTTAAATACATACCAGAGTCCATTACTCTAATCAATTACACAATCTGTTATTTCTTTTGTCCTGCTTATAAAGTAAAGGGAAGCAAAGGTTATTTCACAATTGGCTTTTCTGTGCTTGTTTCCTTGACAGCTATAAAAATCTATCTTTTGAAGTGTGGTGCTAGCTGGGTTGGGATGTATAATTTAGGTTGCGTAATTTCATAATAAAAATTACTCCACTTGTCGATGTACAGTCAGTGTTACTGGGATCCAGTCTCCAGCAATGACTGCATGTTTTGGACCTGAATGATCTACATGTACTTTTCTCTTATGCAAATCCAGCTAAGAAAAATGTCTTTTAAAATTTCTAAAGTATTCAGCATACTTTTCTGGTTTCTACATTCTTAATGTTACAGGTCCTTCCTCTTAAATGGTAGCAGAGTAAATTGTACAACTCTATGTAGTTTATAGTGAACTATGCAAGCTTTCCCCTTTGCACTGAGTGGAAGGTGACCGTATCTTCCTGCAATGTTAGTCGCTGTCTTTGCAATTCCCATTCAGCTGCCCTCAGTGTTGTGATTCACTCACCAGATTCAGCTCCTGAGTTAATCCAGTGAAGTCTGATGGAGCATACTGATACTGGGAGGCCCCAGTGCAGCAGTGGCTCCAGGATGCCTACATGAATGGGGTAAAAGGCAGCACTTTCGTGTAAGTGAGAGAGATGGTGTTAAGGTTGTAGGATACTCGTACTGAAGTTGGTTTTGAATAAGCATGGTATCTTTACTAATATTGACAGAGATAAATAAAAGTATTAAATATTTTAATGATAATTTTATTTAATTTTTGAGTAAAACTGAGAACACAGTTTTGAGTGAGAAAACTAAGTGTTGCAATATCAGGGGTTAGAGAGGGTGATAAAAAAAAATCACAGACCACCACTTAGTGGTGTTGTTCCCAGCAACTGGTATCTAGAGGGAATTAAGCTGTGTATCCAGGTTACCCTTTAATCATAATGTTTTCTCTATCACCATACAACTGTCTGTGTCTCCAATGGAAGCATGTCACTTAAATCTCTAAGAAAAAAAACTGCAATTTCTTCTTCTATCCAAGATGATATAACAGAAATTAATTTACCCACCCGCCTAAGAAAATAAAAATAACATAACATAAAAAACTAAAAAAGTGGAAAATACAAAAGCTGTGATTTTCAAAACATTGAACATCTGATAATAAAGGACAGTGATCCCTTAATGATGGGAAACAAATGAAGTAAGTCCTATGATTGCTCCACCTTATTGCTTGAAGAGTTTTCGGACCACAGAAAAGGCGAAACCCAGAAAGAGCTTGGTGGTATTCATGTTTGAGGAAACAGGGTGGAGTATCAGAGATTGGAGGACTAAACAGAGAGACACTTCTAGTTCAGAAGAGCTCCGTCAAGTTTTCAACTGAGCAACAATAACACGCGTGTGAGTAAATTATCAGAGGGCAGTGAAAGAGCCATCTGGCAGGATTAGAGGGAACAAATCTTAGGCTCAAATGGTCCTGGATATAGTTACTGTTCCCAACAACTAGACTAGAAAACTCTTAATTCATGGGATATCAAGTAGAGGACTTTGAAGGGTTTTGTCTCAGTATTGGCACAAAATTCGCCCTAGGCTCAATTATGTTCTTGTCCTGCCTAATGAAGCTTGAAAATCAAGTCCCAAAAATATTTGCAATAAATTAGCTGAGCTCTAGAACAAAGTTCAAGAATATTTATGGATGTACAAAAATAGCCAACAAACAAAAAGCTAAAATCCACTATGTCTGACTTCCAATAAAAAAATATCATTTGTGCAAAGAAGCAGGAATATATGAAGGTTAGTGAATGGAAATATCGATCAATTGAAACCATCCCAGAAATGACACGGATGATAGAATTAGTAGCCAAAGACATGGAAACAGTTATTATAACTGCATTTGACATGTTCCCACAGTAGATGAAAGACAAAGCATGTTAAGTAGAGATATGCAAAATATCTTAAATGCCTAAATCAGACCTACTAGAGATGAAAACTACAATATCTAAGTTGAAAACTACACTGGATGGGATTAATAGAAGATTAGGTATCTTGCTCAGCAACAACAAGGTTGAGTTTCAACATAAATGTACTGAGTAAAAGAAGCCAGACAACAATGTATACATATTTGTATAACTCCATTTATATACATGTCTGGAAATTGCAAACTAATCTATAGTAACAGGAAGCAGATCACCAGTTGTTTGCAGATGGGGGTGGCAATGAGGACAGATAGAGGAATTATAAAGGACCACAGGGAATATTTGGGTGTGATGAGTATGTTCAATCTTTTGTTGTGGTGGTTCATTTGTGAGTATATACATATACATATACATATATATATGTCGATATCATGTATTTTATATATGTGCAACTTATTGTGTATCAATACACCTATACAAAGCTATTAACAATCTAAATAAATTATTTCTGAAACAGAAATACTAACTATTTAAGAAATGTATATAAGTAAACAGAAAGGAAAGGCTGCATATTAAAATATGTGAAATGCAGCTAAATTGAAAATTTGAGGCAAATGTACGGTATTAAATACATATGTCAGCAACGAGGAAAGGCTGAAGTATTATTAATGAGTAAGCATCCAAATTTAAAAATTTAAGAAAGGAAGGGCCATCCTGGAGGCACAACCGCTAAGTTCACACACTCCGCTCTGGTGGCCTGCGCATCGCCGGTTTGGATCCTGGCTGCAGATCTACATACTGCTTATCAAGTCATGCTGTGGCAGTCATCCCATGTATAGAATAGAGGAATATGGGAACGGATGTTAGCTCAGGGCCAATCTTCCTCAGCAAAAAAAAAAAAAAAAAAAAGAGGAGAATTGGCAGCAGATGTTAGCTCAGAGCTAATCTTCCTAAAAAAAAATCAAGAAAAGAATTATTCAAAATAAAAGACAAAATAGGAAAATGACATCATAAAGCTAAGAACTGAAATAATGACATATAAGCCCAACTTGTAAAAGAGAAATGAATACACTCAAAAGTTGTATTTTTAAAAAGATTAAAGATACAGATCTCTGTTAAGACTGATCAAGGAAAAATAAAACAGAGCACAAATAAACATAACGGAAAATATAAAACCTGGGATTTTATACTTTGTGCATATCAGGATAGAAATATTATGAACAACTTCCTGCCAATAAATTTTCAAATTTCAATGAACTTGACAATTAGAAATTATAGCTAATCAAGTAGTGTACCAAAATTCTAGAAGAGTACATGATATAAATCATACTACTGTAATTAAAATAATTGATCTCATTAGGTAAATTGTTCACAAACAAAATACATAAACAAAAATTTTAACAAGGCAGATTATTTTACAGGAGAGTTCTATTAAATATTCAATGACATAAAAGTAATTTGAGGAAAGAAAAAAATAAGGAAACATTCTCCAATTTATATCATGAGGCTAGTATTACCTTTATACCAAAAATAGTCAAAGAGAGATATTGTTAAATCTTATTAGCGTCTACTTTCATATAGTCTTTCACTCATCACATGATCTATGATCTGGAACAAGAAAGAATAGGTCAAATTCTTTTTCCAAGTTCAGTCACTTTAAACATGTGAGTGACATTACTTTACCTACCCAAATTTTTCCTTCTCAAAGCTAAATAACTCTCTGTTAAAATTATTTGTCAAACCAGAAATATTGACTGTAGTATATACATAGAAGTGAGGAAGTAATGTTCTCACTTAACAGAGTCTTTTTCTCTTAAGAAAGTCTTGAAAAGTCAAGAATTGCAGAGATTCAATGGTGCAACTGGGAATTCTAGGCTATGTAAAATATAAGGGACAATACTTCTCTCTGCTCCATCACAAATTCTTTCCCTCATGCTTCCCTCTCTGCCTTTATGCCCATCAGGTTGGGCCCTCAGGATTTTCTGCCTCAACTTACTGCTATCATCATCATATCCAATTTTAACACATCTCATAAGCAGGGTTCACATCCTAGAAGATCTAAGATGGCATCTGAGCAGACATCTCCTCTTGTGGGATTTTTGACTAATCTATGCCCTTAAAACCATCAACTTGGAACACAATGTCAGATGCTCTTATTACCAGTATACTGTGTGTGATCATTGAGTGTCAATCTGTGTCTATTTTCGGTCCAGTTTCTAGTTTTCTCAGAATGACTATTTTTCTTATAAAGGTTTGAGTCTACTCCTCTCTACTATCCCAGGTAGAGAGAAAGAGCTACCTATGCTAATAGACAGATGTCTACTAAATATATGAAACAATAGCAACATATATCTTTCAGAAAATCCAAGTCTTCTCTCCTTTAGCAGACTTATAGTTGGGGAAGAAACAGAATACATATATGCCAACAATGATGAGGATTATTTTAATTTTGTTTTAATGTACCAATAGGAGTTGCCAAAGTAACACTTTTCTTAAGGTTTTACATATTCATATGTCTTATATTCTCATTTTAGCTATCTCTGTATACTTGTAAACCCCAGAATCCCATAATTAGCTGCATTAGATATGTGTAAAGAATCCAGTAAAGTCTGTGGAAGATGCATGTGTTCATAGCAATGAGCTTTTCTGCCATCACTGGGACTATACGCCTAAGAGATTTATACTGTATTCCAATCCCCTTAGAATTGCCATTTCTACAAACATTTCTGTTCATCAGAGAGTATCTTTCCTAGTTGAATTCCCTCCAGGCAACTCTCTAATGATCAATAGCTTTGTTCTCCAACAGATGTAAGAGGTGGTTAACGGCTCCCTCGCGTGTGGCGTCATGTAGGTTTCATTTATTGCAATGTTGAACCAGGAATTTCTTATTTTTGCTCGTCCCAAGAGTTTTGAACATCTGCCTCTTGCCATCTCCTGATTCTTAATGTCTTCCTGTTTGATTTATTATTATGTGTAACCTGGTTTTCTGGGAAAGGTAAGTGCCTGTATATACACATCCATACCATTGATTAAAATAAGTCATTCCTCAGTCCTAATGGGTACTATTACACACTCCCCATCCAAGAAACAGAACATCAGTAACACATTTGTTTTGACTAAAAACCAAGCTCATTCTATTGTTCATCCTTTCATTCACGTGTTCATATTATTTTAATTATGTGTTTACTCTGAGGCAGGCCCTGTGCTAGGTCTATAAACTGGCGGTGCTCAGACCTGTCCTCATGAAACTCAGCATCTTGAGTTAAGCGTGGGTAATTATCTGTCCTTACAACTGGCATTTTGAGCCCACAGTCATCATGAAAAATTGCGTTTCTTAGCAAGCTTACAAATAGTGTTTTTAAACATTGCCTGTTGCACTTTATTTGCGGGGACTATTAAGGAAACCTGCTAGCTATCTCCATTTTGCAGCCAAGTATCTATCTCTCTATCTGCCTCTCTATCTCTGTTTCTCTCTCTGTGTGTGTTTGTCTTGTCTGTCTGTCTTAAAGCAGACCCCAAAACAAGGACTTGGAAACAGGTAGTTTATTTGGGAGATGATTCCAGGAAGTACAAGAGAGGGAGTGGAAAAGTGACATAGGGGAAATGAAAACCCAGTAAAGATTGCATCCATGAGTAGGTTTATCACTCTGGACAACTGGAGCTCAAACCCACTGAGGTCTCTCTGAGAAACATTAACATTTCCTACCAAGAGCTGGAGAGGCTGGGGTCATTTATCACTGGCTCGCATCCTCTAGTTGTTAAACATTGACTCTGGCAGTATCAGTTTCCCTGTACTTTCAGCTTGAGCTTGCAGGGTAGAGAAAACTTTTGTGACCAGAGCAAGCCTTCAAACAAGGAGGCCAGGGGAGGGAGACATTGCCATGTTGCGTGAAATTTCTACCAGAGCTGCAGGTGAACTCAAAAGTGATCAAGGGAGCATGAACTGGAACAGATACTCCTGTTATACTATCTATATCTTCTTACATCACATGAAAACCTCTGGTTATCTCTGCAGATGGAAGCTACTGATGGTAAGGAGAGAGAAGAGGGGGTGTAATTTATACAAGGTGACATAGAAACTTGTGGGTAATCAAGGGCTAGACATGAGAAATACTGGATTTTGGTCCAAGGTCCTTCTAGATGATAGGGATTCCTGTATTTTGCTACAACAGCTGCAACTAATCCTCCTCCTCCTCCTATCGTGCAAACTACCACTATCTCACTATTATCTAAACTACTGCTATGTAAACTATTACACTACTACTAAGCTTATATGCCCTCTACCTACGACATTCCCACTCCAATCTGAACTCAAATATGAGAGATATAGCCAGGCAATATTTTATAAACTGGGTGATATTCGGGGAGAATTGGGGAAATTGAAGTGGGAGTTGCAGAAAGGGAAATAGTAGATAGAACTGATTCCACTATGAAAACAAGAAAAAAAAAACAAAAAACAAAATACTAGTTAAACCCTTCCATCCATCTGAGATTCTGATGGCCATTCCTCTCAAAGGCATTCACATTTACCCCAAAGTCTTGCTAGATGTATGGATCCTGCAAAGATTCAAAATGCCCCTCTGAGAAACCAACTCACTCTGCACCCCCATTAGATCAATGATCCGGAAAGAATAAAGTCTGTGGCTTTGACACTTGATTGATAAGAATAGTATGCTTGGTATTTCCCACTGTGCTGATATGTTGGTATTTGACTTTTTCAGAAAAAAAATATACAAGGATTTTTATTTTCTTAAAGGGAAAACCAACCAGCTGTTTTCTGATCTGTTAAAAGAAATTACAGTATTTCCCATTACCACCAGGTACTTTATGGGTCTGGGTTATTTATTGACCCACAAAATCTCAGTTTGAATGCAGCATCTGGCTGCTCAATGAAGTCTTACGTTTTACACAATTTTCCACCTGGACTCACCAGAAAATACAAATCTAAACTTGATATAGATGCCAACTACTCCTTTATGTCAGATTAATTTATTTCCAAACTTTTATAAAACCGTTGGGCGGCCAAGATCCTCTAGAATAGGTTCCCACTCCTGCCCCACCCCCACCATATCCTCATGCCAATAGGGGTTCCAGCATCAACTGCTCTTCTAAATGAGGGCCAAGGTGAGAAACATGACTAGGAGGAGGGCATGCTGTGCTGAAATGCAATGACACCATCTCCCCTGTGTCCCATTCTTACCTGTCCCAGAGTTCCCATTGTTGAAGTCACTTATGTTCGCCATTATATGCAATGCTCTGGATCCCTTAAGCTTTTCATTTGTAGGGGAACTGTAAGGGGCTATGGGTGGTCTGGCCATAGGTTCAAAATCTGGTTACATACCTGACTCACGATAAACACACATAATTCATTTGATTAAATTGAATACTCCAATGTTTGTATCTGACCGTCATCTTCATTTCAATTTGTCTAATAGCTCCATGAGGATAGCAACGTGACTTTTTGTTTTTAACTATAGACGTTTTGCTTAACAGTGCCCAGTATATGAAGGTGCATACTACGTATTGTGAAATAAATTTCATTACAATGTTTATCTTTTTTAAATGAACATTGCTATGATGAAGGCTCCACCTCATTCCCCAGGTCTGTACGCTCCCTTCTTCCTCTGAATCTCTGCCTTTGAAGCCTAACCTACAGCTTGCATGCACCTGACAATTTTCTGGCCCCTTCATGTCATCTGAAAGCTAGGAATCTTTACCTATTGTTGTGGCTTCCTGCAATGTATCCTGTAAGACACCTTGTACACACAATATCCACCCATGAGACCAAGTGTTTTCCTGATGTGGGTCAAAACTCACCTGTTGGGATTTACTATTTCACTACCTACACCTACTGCTGTCACCAGTTATTTAACTCTCTGCTTGTTACTCTCCACTAACTAGTAACTATACTAGTTACTCTCATCTCCCTCTTGGTGGACTCCAGATGTCAGACAGTTATAAAGTTTTTCCATCTCCTCTAACCCACGCTTTGCCTTCAGCCCCCGTAAAGTGTCAGAGTACTTGCAAGACATACCTATCAGCTTTCGCTTGGGATAGCAGAGGTCACTTATTGGTTACCACCACCAAGAGGTAAAGGATCAATGGAATGTAATCCTCTAATAACTAAAATCCCAGGACTAAATGGATCCATAAGAGTGGATGCTAACATTTGTTATCTGTGTCACCTTGGATTGTGTTACTTAACTCTATTTAAACATACATTTCCTCATAAGAGAAAATGAGAATAATAATAATAATAGATTGTTTGAAAATTAAGTGACACAGTATGTATGAAAGTGACTAGAGCAGTGTCTGATACAAAGTAAAGACGATTCATTTGATTAACATTTAAATTTGTATAATACATACTTTACTTGAATAAATTTTAATTGCATGAACTACATACTATATTTCAGAAAATTCATCAGCCTTTAAGTGCCAGGTGATTTTGTCTGTATCACCTCCCCATCCCCTTTAAGCCCCATAATAATCCTGAATGCTGTCTTTTTATTCCCTTTTTGCAGTTGAAGAAATTGAGAGTCACAGGGTTGACATCATTCACACATAATTAGCAAATGGTAAACTACAATTTCAATTCTTTTCTTTTGATATATTTCCAAAGTTATCTAGTCAAAAAATATTCTACCGGGGTGGCCCTGTGGCTTGGTGGTTAAGTTCAGCACACTCTGCTTTGGGGGCCAGGGTTCAGTTCCCAGGTGTAGGCCTACACCACTTGTCGGCAGCCATGCTGTGGCAGAACCCACATATAAAGTAGAGGAAGATTGGCACAGATGTTAGCTCAGGGTGAATCTTCCTCAGCCAAAAAAAATACAAAATATTTTACCAAAATTTCCCTAGAGTAATTACCCTATTTCTCTATCTTGGGGAAAAGTTTCAAAAACTAGAACAAATTATATGTGTGCCATTTTTTAATCAAACTTTTTGAATTTTGAGACAATTATAAATTCACATGCAATTGTAAATAATAATACAGAGTGATTCCATTTGCAATTACCCAGGTTGAGCCAATGGAAACATCTTGCAAAATGATAGCACCATGTCACAAGCAGAGTATTGACATCCATACAGTCAAGATACAGAACATTTCCATCACCATAGGCTTCCTCATGTCTTCCTTTTGTAGCTATACCCCCTTCACTCACCTTGTACTTAACCCTTAGGAAACACTAATCTCTTCTCCATCTCTATATTTTTATCTAATCATTGTTATATAAATCGAATCATACAATAAGTAACATTTGAAATTTTTTTTGTTACTCAAATTTATCTGGAGATTCATCTAAGTTGTGCATGTATTAATAGTTAGTTCCTTTTTATTGCTGTGTCGTATCCCATAGTATGCACATACCACAGTTCATTTAGCCATTCACCCATTGAAGGACATCTGGGTTGTTTCAAGTTTGAGGCTATTACAAGTAAATCTACTATGAACATTGATGTACAGGTTTTCATTTCTCTTTGATAAATACACAAGATTGGAATTGCCAGGTTGGTTAGTAATTGTATGTTTATCTAGTCTAAGAAACTTGCAAACTGCTTTCCAGAGTGTCTGTACCATTTTACATCACCACTAAGGATGTATTAGTAATCTAGCTTCTCTATATCCTGATGACCATTTTGCATCATTGCTATTTTTCTTTTAATCATTCTGACAGGTTTGTAGCAATATCTCATTGTTTTGTTTTGTTTTTCTCCTGAGGAAGATTTGCCCTGGGCTAACATCTGTGCCAATCTTCCTCTATTTTATATGTGGGTCGCTGCTACAGCATGGCTGACAGTGGTGTAGATCCGCGCCTGGCATCCAAACCCACGAACCTGGGTTGCTGGAGCGGAGTGTGCCGAACTCTACCACGAGGGCCACAGGGCCAGCCCCCTCATTGTGTTTTTAATTTGCATTTTGTTAATGTCTAATGATGTTGAACACATTTATACATGCTTATTTGCTGTCTGTAAACCCTCTTTGGTGATATTTCATTTTATGCGTTTTGTCTATTTTTCAATTGGATTGCTTGTTTTTTACTGTTGAGTTGTCAGAATTCTTTATTTATGCTAGAAACTTAGTAGGATATGTGGTTTGCAAATATTTTCTACCTTTCTATGAGTTGTCATTTCATTCTCCTAATAGAGGCCTTTGTAGAAACATAGTTTTTACTTTTGATGAGGTCTAATATGTCAGTATTTTATATTATGGGTCATAGTTTCAGTGCTAAGCCTAAGAAACTTTTTCCTAGTTCTAGATAATCTTGTCTATATCTACAGCCAATCGTACTTGTATTCTAATAGGAATTGTGTTAAACTCCGATATCAACATGGGGAAAATTGGAATATTTATTGTGTTGTGTCTTCCAATCCATTAACGTGATATTTCTCTCTGTGTCTTTAGATCTTCATTGATTTCTTTAATCAGAATTTTGTGGGTTTTAGCATACAAGTCCTGAATATGTGTTATTAGACTTATACCTAAGTATTTTATGCCTTAGTGATTTTAAATGGTATTGTAATTTTAATTTTGGTGTCCAGGTGTTCATTGATAGTATATACGAACGCACTGATTTTTGTATGTTGATCTGTATCTTGTTATCTTTTCACTTTTTTGCTTTTTACTTCTAGGAGTTATTTTCTATGTTGTTTGGTATTTTCTATGTACACAATGATGTTATCTGCAAATAGGAACAGTATTATTATTTTGTTTTCTGATCTGTTTACCTTTGATTTTCCTTTCTTGTCTCAGGATGCTGGCTCGATTTTCTAGTGCCTTGTTGAATAAAAGTGGAGAGAGCAAACGTCTTTGTCTTGCTCATGGTCTTAGGGGGAAAGCATTAACTCTTTCATTTTGTTTTTAAATGTCATGATGTCTGCAGGTGTTTTGTAAATGTCCCTTTCAGGTTGAGGAAATTTCCCACTACTCCTAGTTTTCTGAGAGTTGTTAACACAAATGGGTGTTGAATTTTGCCAAATGCTTTTTCTGCGTAAACTGATATGACCATGTGATCTTTTTACTGATTTTCAAATATTGAATCAGTCTCGCATCGTGAACTTAGCCCCATTAGTCATTTTGTATAATTCTTTTTATACGTTGATTAATTGCATGTACTAATATTTCGTTAAGTTTATTTACATCTATATTCATCAGCAATGTTGGTCTGTAATTTTCTGTTTTGTACTTTATTTGGTTTTGGTATCAGAATAACACTAGCTTCAAAAAACAAATTGAGCAGTGTTCTCTCTTTTTCTATTTTGTTATCTCAGTCTTGTTACAAGTTTGTCAATTTGACTGATATTTTCAAAGACCCAAAGTATCATATGCTTTGGTATATGTTCCATAAGCACTTGAAAAGAATATGAATTCTGCTATTGCTGAATGGATTTAAATTATATCGTGTTGGTTGATGGTATTGAGGTCTGCCGTATGTTTGCTTATTTTCTGTATAATTGCTCTATCATTGTTGAAAGAATTGTCTACAGTTGTAACTGAGGATTTGTGCATTTCTCCTAACGCTTCTGACTGTTTTTGCTTCACCTATTTTGCAACAATATGTTTCGTACTTCCGTGTTTATAATTTCTCTGTTTTCTTGGTGCATTGACCCTTTCATCACTATGCGGTGTCCCTCTCTGTCTCTGATAATTGCATCTTCTCTGAAATATACTTTATCTGATATTTATATAGATAGCCTTGCTTTATATTGATTAATGTTAACATGTTATATATTTTATTCTTTTACTTTCAATCTAAATATATCATTATATTTTCAATGAGTTTCTTTCAGGCAACATATAGTTAAGTCAGATTTTTAAATCTGCTTTCCCAATCTCTGTCTTTTAACTGATGTACTTAGATCTTTTACTTTTAATATACATATTTATATGTTAGGGCTTATGTTTGCCATTTCATTTAAAAACTTTTTGTTGTAATTTTCTGCTTAGTTTCTATGGAGTTGCTTTTTCTTATGTCATCCTTCGGGTTACTTGCACATTTTGAAAGATTTTGTTTTGATTTATCCATAGTATTTTTGAGTATATCCCTTTATACAGCTTTTTCACTAGTTGCTCTAAGTATGTCCTTATTTATACATAACATCACAGCGTGTTGGTGCTGACATTTTACCAGTTCCAGTGAAACATAGAAACCTTACCTCCACTTATGTTTCTTTATCAACCCTTGTTTATCATATAGTCATCTTATATATTTTCTTTCTGTGTATTTATAACCCCCTCAGTCAGGGCTGTAATTTTTAACATCCTTAAACATAACTTAGAAAATTTAAGAGGGAAAGAAAAGTCTATTATATTTACCCATACATTTGCTTCCTGTGTTTTGTCTCATAGATTGTCTCATTTGATTCTCACATTATGCCCTAAAGTAGATAAGAACTTGTCATAATTTCCTTTCTGCAGACAACAGTCTTAGTTTTATAAAGTGGCTCTTTGTCGTAGCTCACTAGTTCATAAGTGGCATAACCAGAACTTGAATTCCAAATCTGGGGCTGTCTTTTCTCCATCTGACTGCCTTTCTAAAGAAATACTGAAGGATTAAGACATGCCTTCTACAGGACAGTCAGCCTGGCTTTGAATTACAATTCTGCAATGTGCAAATTTTGTGAATTAGCAAAATTAACTTTTCTGTTTCTTATTTTTTAATCTGTACAGGCTGGTAATAATGGCATCTATCTCATAGAGTTGTTAAAGGAATTAAAACTCTTAGGGTATAATATCTGGACTTTAGTAAATCAGTTATTATTATAAATAAACCCAACTTTATAGACAGGAACTTTACAAATAAGTTGGCATGTCAGGGTGAGAGTAGAGAGACCAGCTTGATGGGAGTGGAGAGTGTGACTGGAGAGTCATCTCTAATGATTTATTTGTATAGTTAAAGCTGAGCCACAGTACACTCCTTTAGCTTCAGAAGGGAAGACAAGAGGGGCTAGCTGGAAGATTTGAATTGCAATGGTATGATAAAAAATATGTTTTAGAAAGATTAATCTTGCCCAGAGTGTGTGTGGAAAACTCATTGGAAGCAGAGAATTCTCTCTGACTTTGCAAGCCAATCAAAGTCTAGAAAGTTGACATGCATATCTCTTTGATTCATCTTTCATGAGAGCTCCTGTGTAAATCAGTTTTTACAAAATCAAGCTCCATTTTCAAATAGCAGGTCTGGGTTTAAGGATTCTTTGTTCATTGCAAGTAGTCCCAGCAATAAGAAGATTAATTTTCAACAATTCAGTATGTATGGTTGTAACATGTTCCCCTGAAACACAATTTTACATCATACCACTGGAGCGGAACAGATTGAACTCAATTATTTCATTCTTTCCTTTATTATTGAAATATTGAAGTACAACAAAGACACCTTTGTCCCTAATTGCTTGTTTTCTAGCTGCTGGCATATCGATGATCCTCAAAATTTCAAATATTGATGTTGAAATGACAATACATATTTCTGCACCACAAGCAAGTGTCAGAAATAAAGAAATTGCAAGGGAAAGCACATAATAAATCAAGAAATCTCTTACCACTGCACTTCCTTACCAGGAACAAACATTGGTCAAGAAAAGAGAAATAGAAATGCTTGACTCTTTGAAAAGAGTGTGGAAGTCTCGATATGGGTCCATCTATCATTGCTGGCAAGGAGAGCTTTCTGGGTGGCTGCAAGAAACTAGTGAATGCAGACTGCCACCTTGCCTGTGCAGAAAGCCTGAGATCAGCAAAACTTTCCCTGCAATGTATTTTACAATGCCTAAGTAGAAATTGCCATAAATGAAAAAGAAAAAGAAAGAACTGCCTGTGTATGTTCTCAGATCAATATTTCCAATGGTGTGCATTTTGTGGTGCCACAAGACTGAGGAATGTCTATAAACAAGAATAAAGAAGAGAAAGAAAGGAGGAATCGAAGAGAGAGAATGAATAAGGGTGTAACACACCTCTTATTACTATGTGCTAATCTTCTCTAGGTTCTCAGGTTATTGTGAAGCTTTATTCATGGACTAATGCTCCATTCACACATACTTAAATTAACTTGTGGTCTTTATAAATATACCTTCTATTTCTCTAGTATCCTATAAAACTTCCACATACATGGCCTTATTTAAAACAGAGAGTAATGCTGAAATAAATATTATCTCTGATGGGTTATAGATATGGTAACTGAGCTTAAAGAAATCGTCTATCCAAAAATAAATAAATAAATGAAGACAGGGCTGATAATCTGCAAAATGGTCCCTTGGACCACAGTTCTGTGATTCAAAATCCAATACATTTCTGCTATTTGTACTACTTACGTAAATCGTTTGTCTGAAATACAAGAGCATGTATAATCTCAGGTGTGATAAATAATCAAGATGGGATGAGGCAATGGTTAATTTTATGTGTCAACTTGACTGGGCTAAGGGAAACCCAGATAGCTGGTAAAATGCTCTTTCTGGGTGTGCCTCTGAGGATTTTCCTGGAAAAATGAGCAATTTGAATCAGTAGACTGAATAGAGAAGATCTGTCCTCCCCAGTGCGGGTGGACATCATCTAATCCTTTGAGGGCCTGAATAGAACAAAAAGGCAGAGGAAGGATGAAGTCTCTCTCTATTCTAGAGCTGGGATATCCGTCTTCTCTTGCCCTGGGACATTGGAGCTTCTGCTTCTTGGGCCTCCGGGACTTGTACCAGTGCCCCTCCCGCTTCTCAGGCCTCTGCCTCGGACTGAGTTATATCATTGGCTTTCCTGGGTCTCCAGCTTGCAGATGGCAGACTGTGGGACTTCTCAGCCTCCACAATCAGGTGAACCCATTCCTATAATGAATCTCCTCTAGTATATATTAGCATATATCCTATTGGTTTTGTTTCTTTGGAGCACCCTGACTAATATCCTGACTAATGATTTTCAAATTCCATGACTGCTTCTCCATAAGCTCTCTTTTTCCTTTCTTTTCTCCTCCCAGCACCCCACCCCACTGTTTTGAGTATGTCCATGGACTTTTGAATTTTCAAATTCAACGAATTATAACATTAATATATATTATATTTGTCCTATATTTGGCTGGGGTTTGAGCTTCAAATGAGTTTCTATCTAGTTGACGTGTTCCCATGAGTCTCCAGTAGCTTCTGCACTTTCTGGCACAAGACGTCCTAGGCCTGTCTCATACTTTTCCTGCCATAGACCTGAAATCAGTCATTTCTCCAAGGATCCCTCACTCTTTTTCATGGGAAATATTATTTGGAAACCAAGACCTGGATGTTCAGTGGACTTATTTCTACTGCAAAGTCCTAGTAGCTCCAAATAAAATCTAAACTATTGCATTCTTCCTCACATTTTCTTCTCCTGTATTTTTGTGCCTTTATGTCAGAATTAGAACCTGGTTCCAACAGCATCAATCAATTTATTCATTTTCTCTATCAGGTAGTTTCATTGTACAAATACGACTATCAACTATAATGCTAAAGTAAAAATCAAGAATTCTTGCAGTTTTTAAAAAGATTTATTTGGCTTGTGATTCACTAAATGAGTAGCTGTAGGCCGGGAGTCAGCACATTTTATCTGTAAAGGACAAGAGAGTAAATATTGTAGGCTTTGTAGGTCACATGAGTTCTCTGTCATATATTTTTCTTTGTGTTTTGCTTTCTTTTTTTTTTTACAATGTATTACATATATATATATATATATATATATATATATATATATATGTATGTATATAACACACACACACAAATCTTTGCCAGAAGTGTTACAAAATAGTCCAGATTTAGTTAACAGGCTGTAATATCTGGCCTTAACCTAAGTCACTGAAGTAACACCACTGCCTCCTGATTCTTTCTGCCGTGTTTTAAGTGTCCAGAGTGATTTTTCTAAACCACGGATTTGATGCTGTCAAACTCAATTTTTACAAACAATTTAGAGGAGGAGGTAGTTAGGAGATGAGTGTAGTTGTCCACATATAATACTGTTGTGGACTTGGACCAGGACTGAGGCCACGGACTCGGGGAAAGTTGTTCCCACAATGAATGTGTGGGAGGAGGAGAATGGTCACACATTCTTCCTCCCATTGAGTGTATTTTCCCAACCATTGAAACAGCCCTTGAACATGCAACTTGTTTTGGTCAATAGAATATTAAATTCAATGCAACCAGCAGTTAAAGAGGCCTTACACGTTAGCATCTGTCCTCTCTTATTACTGTAAACCTTTTGATTATCATTTGAATAGGCTCAAGCTGGCCTACTGGAGGATGAGAGACTACGCGGAGAAGTCAGCCACCCCACTTTAGACCCAGGGCACGTGAATAACAACATTCTAGGTCATCCAGCTCCAGTCAAGCTATCCCAAACCAGAAGAACAGCCCACATAACCCACAGAATCATGAGAAATCTAATAGTTTTAATTATTATCATCATTTCATAATTTTAAGCCATTGTGTTTCCAAGGGCTTTCTTTATACAGCAGGATGGGTTTTCAATGTGTCAACCTGGCTAAATCGGATCTCCATTTTACAGAATTCCCTTTCCTGTATGCTTTCTATTATGATGAGCTACAAGGGAGATTCTTGCGAGATTTGAGAGGCAGAAGAAAGACATTAGCAGTTTCATAACTGATACACATTGTTACGAATCTACTGACTCATCTCATTGGCATGAAGCAGCCTCTGGGCCTGTATTTGCTCCACATTCTCTGGGTTTGTCTTCAGCTTTTAAGACTCTTGGGTCAGATGTGTGTGTTCAGCTCTGTGACAAAGAACCCTGGATTTTGTAGAGTATCCATATTAGCAGGGTCAGAAGCAACAAGAACAGACATGGGTTTCAGTCCATCCTCATGGGACTCTAGCTCATGCTGTGGGGTTCCAGTCTGCTCATCATAGTCCCTTCCTGATTTCCTGCCCCACAGACCCTACACTCCAACATCAGACATGGAGACAGAGACTTATGGAAACTGCCTAACTAGCTCCATAATTATATAAGCCAATTCCTTGTTACAAATATCTTTTATTTATCCTACCAGTTTTGCTTTTCTGGTTGAACACTGACTGATACATAAAGCAATAAATAATACAAAAGGCTCTGAGTACGTACAGGGGCCGCATGCAGCTTGGCCTATTACGGAAGGTTTCATGGAAAAAAAAGACAAATTTGGGTTAAGTTCTCAAGCATTTCCAAACTTGGAGATTTAAAGAGGAGCTTTTTCCTTCCCTCTATACTCTAGAGGCTGGGATAAACCACAGAGATAGACAAACCATTTCAACGATGCAGCACACAACAATCGCTGAATCAGGGTTGAGGATCTATTTCCTTTCTGACTGGGAGATATATGAAGGGAGTGGAGTTTCTTCTCCATTGCACAATGAAAATAGAGAGTCCTTACCTTCTCGTCTGCCGTCTGTTGGAGAATTGCAGTGATATAATTTGTAATAGAAGCTATAGATATTACACTCTCCAACATCAAGTTGTCAATCATTAGTAAAAACGTCAAATTGCTCATATCAACAGTCGCTCACTCAAATTGTTTAGGAGCTTTGGGGCACTTAATTTCGAGTAAGGGTCTGTATCAGATCTTTTGTAAAAGTAGGTTGATCTTCCCATTATTAAGTTATTATTATTATAATTACTACTACTTCTTAATGCTGGCAAAGCAGAGCTGTCTAAAAAAGAAAAACGTTAAATATTCTGAGGTGCCAAGAGATACCCAGATCCATTGTACCATCCTTAGTTACAGCATCACTCAGCTTTTTATCTTTGATAGATGCTTTACAGTTTACGTCTGTAAGCTTTTGCAGTTTTAAAACCCAACAAAATTAACATTTCTTATTAGGACACAGTTGTGTGATAAGTACAGAGACTAATTATCTTGAAAGATCACATTAGGAATATACTACCAGGTCATTAGCTGGAATCTGAGATTCTGGTTCTGTAAGATGGACTCAGGTGAGTTGAAAAGACTCATATGAAGAATAAGCAGATTCTTTTCTCTTGGTGGTTCCTTTTAGGGGGCATATCAGTGAACTCACACAATCTCTTACAGAAATCAAAGATGTGTCCCTTTCAAATTCCATAGCAGTCACATCCAGTGAGAAACTAGTTGTTGGATTATTGCTCATAAGATTGAGAGTATTACTTAATCTAACAAGGAGGAAATCCTCTGTCAAAAGTTAGAAATTACTTTCCTCAGTGTCTTTTAACTACAGACTCTAAGCGTTTTCTGACAGCCAGTTCAGGGCTCTCTTCTTGAAGCCAGGGTAGAAAGTATAGGTGTAGATATAAGATCTACTGGGGCTGAGTCTAGAATAAGCATAATTACTCTACTAGTAAGCCTGTGGATGGGCCCTGGACACACATGTGCCCACCAAGACCTGAGTCCCTGCCAGACACTGCCAAGTGAATGCAAGTGGGGCATTATATGGCCGAGCCCAGTATAAGCAGGACTCTGGTGCTCTTGTCTTCCCCCAGTTGCACCACTACTAGGAGTATAACCCTGACCACATTTCTGAAATCCTCTGAGCTTTGTCTATCTCATTGGTAAAATGGTGAGAACAAAGAACGTGTACTTGACAGGAGTTGTTATGAGGATAATGTAGCATAATACATACAAAGTCCTTAGGTCATCGCCTGGCACATCATCGACACACCATGAATGACAGCACTCCTAATATTCCTAATATTTACTGTGTGCACTCCATCCCTGCAGGCTTTCAGGCCCTCTCCTGGTCCTGTGTCACTCAGTAATATTACAGTCCCGCAGAGGAAAGCACCTGGCATCTAGCATTCTCTAACCGTTGATGCAGTTAGTCTTCACTCGTGTACTCACGCTTGCATTGACATCCTGACTTGCCGGTGAACTTCCTTGACTTCAATCTTGTTTCATGTTCTCCTGTTGTCACCTCATCACCACAAGTTTTGGGCTTGAATACATCGAACCCTTTTGAGCCATTTGCATTCAGCCTCCCATGATGAAAGTCTATCCCAACCTGGCCTGACTCTCAAGGTCTGATAACATTTTGTATAGCTCCATGTGTGCTGTGTCCCTTCTTGGTTTGCACAAACCTTGAAAATGGAATCTAGAAAGGCATCTTATACTATTGGAGGCTTGTCTTAAATATCTACCGCTGGGATGTGGTCTTAAAATATTTCATATTTTCTGCTAGTAATTTACTCTCTGTACTGGAGTCTTTCATCTGTCACTCACCTACTATTTCTGTAAGGTCTGGCTTCACATTGTGCCAAGTCTCTGTTACTCTCCTGACTATAAATGTCTTGAATAAACATTGTCAGACATTATTCATTCATTCTACCAGTATCTCTGGAGAACCTATTCTATACTAGGTAGGCACTATTCTAGAACCATTCATATTTATATAGATGTCTCATGTATCCACTTCTGTGAGCAAGATGAGTGATATAATAGAAGAAATAGACAGCACTGTGAAAGAAGGGCAAACTAATCTTGACAAGGGATCAAGGCAGACCTTTGGGGTGAAGGAGGGACAAGAAGCCTGGCTAAATGGGGCAAGTGGAGAGAGTCCCCCAGGCAGGACGTTCGGAGCTTCAGATGCAAAGTAAAGCATGGGATATTTTAATGAATGACATAAGTCACATGAGTGGTGCATGGCTGGAGCACAAGGCCTGGGAGCTAAAGACATGTAAAAATTACAGCAGAAAATTAGACATGCATGCAGGAAATATTAATTCCACCACTCCCTCAACCTCTCTAGGAAGCTATACTTCCTATGCCATGGCCTTGCACTTGCTTAGATTAGTGAAATGACTCAATGCCAATCTTGAGCCAAGTACTTAGAGGCATTGTATACTTCCACTCATCTCTCTGGAAGCTTCTCACTTTTTCCATGAGAAGAACATGTTTAGATAACAACTTCAGCTTCAGGCTGGGTCCCAGCCTATGCACATGAGGTGGGCCTGCAGTCTGGATCCAAGCCCAGGTGACCCACAGCCAAATCAAGCCACCTGCCAACCTTCATACCTGTGAGGAAGGAATAAATGCCTATTATTGTTTGCCACTGAGACTTTGTGTTTGTTTGTTTCCCAGAAATAGCTGACTAATTCAAAAGCTTATAATAATGTAGTGCTTAATACTTTCAGTGTTTGCCATATACTAGCTCTTTGCTGTCCTCCCAACAACCTACGAGGAATGTGTTGCTGTCATCTCCATTTTACAGATAAGGAAGCTAAAGCATGAATAAGGTTAAGTGACTTGCTAAGATCACACAGCAGGAGAGTCTAGATTCCAACCCATCGAGGTCAGAAAAGGTGAGACTAAAACTGCTTTTCTAGTCTGGAAAATGCTGGTCTTTCAATCATCTTACAATGTTTGGATTTCATCTTAGAAGTTTGCAAGGCATTGAAGAAATTTTAACAGGTGAATAGTGTAAACATATTTTGCATTCTAACGACCGTCTAACCTCTGTGTCAAGCATAGCTTGAAGGAAGAAAGAAGGTCCTCAGATAGAAATGAGAGACTGTAGGACATAGGGTTACACTGGGGAGGTAGAAAAAGGATGGACATAGGTAAACGTTTAAAGATTATTTTAAAGTTTTAGCAACTCAATAGAGTAGAATCAAAATAGATTCTCAGATTTCGAGAGAGAAGAACTGGATGCTGAGAAAGTGCACCCTTGAAAGGGATGGTCAGGTGGAGAGAAACAATTTGAGGTACTTGTGGAAAATGTCTAGTAGGAAGTCTGATAAATTGTCTTGGTGCTTTAGTTTGAAGTCTGAGCTAATATCTTGTGTTGAGCATAATAGAAATCATATGAGTGAGTGAGATTGCCCAGGGAGAATGTGTGGAGTGAGAGGAAGGCCTAGGACAGAGCTGATGATATGTAGGAACAGATAGAAAGAAGACAGGACAACGCAATGCTGCCAGGAGGCCAGGCTGGGAAACCAGAAGAGCCCGGTCCTCTAGAAGCTACAGCAAACTTTTCCAAGAGAAAACAACCAGAATTTTCTAATGCTGCTAAAATTTTAAGCATATTTAGGGCTAAAGGGGTCCCTTTCACATCTGGAAAGCCATGGAAGCCACTAGTGACTTGGTGGCATGTATTAAAATGTGGTTCATCTCCTGTCTCAAAGCTCTCCTTACACTGCATGTTCCAACCATCCTCAATGAAGGAAAGTTCCTCAATGTGCTCTTCTCCCTCTTGGCAGGGCTGACTTTCTGGCTGTATAATCAGTGCATTAGCTACAGGTCCTTGCTCAAATGGAAGACAAGTTTGGTTTAATGTTCTGTTGTCTGCATCTTCAAATTCTTAACAATTTTCTCTCAGAACTTATGTTTTGTAAGTAAAGTTCAAAGGGATAATGGAGCATGCAGGTGAGCAGAGGAGTTATGTGTGATATTCATGTTCGCTGTTCCTTGCTGCCCCACCTGCATAAAGCACTCTTGATGATTCACTTCTGGTGGACAGGATGCAAGAGAGGTGAGCAAAACTCAAAGCAGGACAAGGTAAGTACACTTGCGACAGAGTAAGCAGGGCTGTCATCAGCGCTGAGAGGGTACTCCACTCTCGGTTAGAAGCCGAACTTGCTGAAAATGACGCTGCAGAAGGAAAGGCAAAGATAAGGTCACCTGTAATTCCTTTTCCTCTAAGTCCTTCCCTATTCATCTTTAAGCTGAAGACAGTCTTGATAGAATATGCATGTTTCAAGAAGTGCAATAAAAAGTATTGAGTTAGTTTTGTGAAGCATTTCCACTATTCTAGTAGAAACAAAATACATATGCATGCAGCAGAATACCAATTGTGTAATTTTGATGATTTATGAGTGATGAATATGAGTTAAATGCCCTCATATCTGCAGTTAAACCTGGTAATGTACAATATAAAGATGAATGGATAAATTCATGCTAACAATTTAAAATTTTAATTTTTCTTTAGACATAATGACATTAAATAGCAAATAAAAACACTATGACAAGTTGAATGAGAAACCATGGAAGACAGAATGCTTTTTGAACAAGGGGACTTGCATTCTCATTTTGTACTAGACCTCACAAATTGCATAGCTGACCTTGCCTCTGGGTTTATGTATAAAAGGATTCTGCACATGTTTCAAATTTCAGCTAAAACATCACTTCCTCAAAGAAGCCCTTCCTAGCCCTTCAAACCTGTTTTATTTTCTCTTCCTGTAGGGTCCCCTATCATGCTGTGTGTATTCCTTTTAAGGAACACAATCATCCCTGGTTAGAAACAGCCGATGTAGCTCAAAACTTTTTCTTGATAAAGAGTGAATTAAACAGAATACATTTTCAGTAATGAAGTGCTAGATTTAGTTTTCATTAAAAAAGGCAACTTTGGAGAAATGAGAGCGGTTTTGGGAATTTGGGTAGAATTTGGGAAGATGTCTAAGACTGTCAAATTTGTTGGAGGCAGACTTGGAAAGATCTGGCATGCTAGGCTATTCAGTGTTGGATTTACCCTATGTCAAGGGGATTTTTAACTAAAGAGGTTTATTTACTTATTCAACAAATGTTACTGAGGCTCTACCACACCCGAGGCACTTTCATCAGTGCATGGGATACATTGATGAATGAAAAAGGAAAAATCCCCCTCCTTGTGGTGATTACATTTTGTCGGAGTGACATTTTCAACTCTGCATTTTAGGAAGGCCACCGTATAGATGTTATCAGGAGGTCTCACCACAATACGGATGATTGTCACTTTGAGTGATCTTTCAGTGATTTCACCTTCTTTTTGGAAACTTTAGAAGAATCTTGTGGTAATCAGCTCTTGCCCCTGACCCTGGAAGTCTCACAACTAATCTAGGAATTCAATTATCTTGTCGCTAAATTAATGACTTACGGTCATGTTTGCCTTTTGTGTCTAAAAACAACCTAACCTTTTGTGAATTCTTGAAAGATCATGCCACCGTGTGATCTGGTCTCCAAACACAAATTGACAAATATAGATGGTCAAGCGTTCTGGGATAAAAGAAACATGGAATTTTAAAGGAGAATTTTCTATTTCCAGAAGCAAATAAAAGGGTAGATAAATTCAGAACAAGGAGAGTTTGAAGTATCCACTGGGCAAAGATCTCTCCCCTTCATGTGAATGTTTGTCACTCCTCACCAGAATTCTCTTTGACTATGTTGATTTTTCAGCCCCTACCCCCTCAGCCTAGAGGTGATAGGTGAAATCACAAGAGGATCTATAGCTACTTAACGAACAGTAGGTATTACAAAGGATAGAAAAGGAGTAAATAGGATGAGGGTCGGAACCCTGAAGAAAACCTACATCTAAAGGAGAAGCTGGAAGAAGTAAAGGAGACAGAGAGACTATTCTCAGTGATATGTGAGAGAGGATGAGGACCTCCAGGCTTTCTGGAGAAGAGAGGGGGCCAATCTTGTTTTCCTTGAGTTTTTGAAATGTGATTAGTGAAGAAATATAATCTTAAACTAATGACTTTCCAAACTTCTTATAATCAATCACTTGAGGAGCTTTTCAAAGGGCATGGTTGCAAGACCAGGACCGCATTTCTTTTTACAACTTTCTAGGATTTTGATGGACAGCAATCAATAATGTTTTATTATTGTATTTTATTTTTGTATAAATAAAATTCTGAATTGCAATTAAACTGCACCATCCACTTCTTGGGCAACTCAGAGTTGGCACAGGACACAAACAATTACACCAAAATCTAGCAAGAAGAAGAATGGATTTCCTCTTTAAGCCATGTCACCACAGATGAAAAATAAAATCTGAAAAGTGCAGAACAAAATGGATCTAGTCATTAAAAAGAAACGTTTTCATAACTGAATAAATAGTGAATCCAACACAGTGATCATAGCATAATGGATGGGGAATTGGGGCATCAGACTGAATTATGTAAGATAAAGTAATGAATAATTATGTGGGTGTTTTTTCCTACAACTTTATTAGCCCAGTGCTTCTCTATTCTCGTCGAATTTCTCAAGAGAACAAATGACAGGATGGATTCCTGTATAGGATTCATTTGTTTGCAAACTTGACAGTGTGATGTTTGTAGTCATGGGGAGTACTCTGCATGAGGTGGCATTAGGCAAGGCAGAAGTAGCTTTTATAGAATCAGGCAGGATTTTCCATCTGTAGCATAAAAGACAGGGTCACTGAGGAAAATGAGGTCAACAATAGACAGTCATTAGGCAATGCTTCACCATCTGCAGTCTTTGATTAATCTGAAATCATAGCCTTCAATCAAGCCACTCTCCTGATCTTTCAATGTGGCATTTTTCACTCTATCCAGGGTATCTCCATGCAGTTTCATATGCAATACGGGAAACCCAACATCCACAACTGAATGCATGGTCTTTTTCCCGAAGATCTACATTTCTTACCTTCCCCATCTTACAGAGAAGGTGTGTAGAGTCAGAAACCTGTATCATCTTATCTACTGCTTCTTCTTCAACCTGCGCTAACCTTGTTCACTCTCTCTCTTAAACAGCTCTTAATCTTTTCTTAATTATTGTCATTCTCACTGCAACTGCCTCTGGATCTCATAAACTGCCATTTGCTGAAATTTGCTTAAATTATAAGATCCTTCTTTCTGAGGTCTTTGTCTTTAACTCCTTTCCACTCAAGATATGCTCTGCCTAAGGGGCAAATCTGTAAATGAAAATCTGATCACATTCTTTTACAGTTTAAAATTATCTGGTTGTTGCTACCAAGATTGAGACTCAAGGCCTTTGATCTCATAGCTCCTTTGCACCGTATTTGCCTTCACCTCTGAACCTGGGCACAAAAAAATGAGTACAGTGGTGAAGAACTCAAGTTCTAGAGCAAAGGGTGTGAATTTCTGTTCTGGATCTGCCATTTAAGCTTTTGCTTAAATGTGGTGTCCCACAGTTTTCTCATCTGTGGTGTGACGATAATGAAAATTTGTAATAGAACAGGCTCGTAAGGTTCTGGCTGGCATTAGTGAACAGTGTAAAGACTTAGAAGAGTGCTTAGTTAATAATAAGTGTTCAAAGACTGTAAGAGTTATTATTACTTTTAACTGTTCTCTTGTGTTCATCTTCATGTTCTTGAACGTGCCTTCCTTTCTCATATTTTTATGGATTTACCTATCTTTTCTCTTTCCAGGAAGCCTATCTTGTCCTCCTTTTCAATCTCAACCTAATGACACTTTGCTGGAAAGCCTTCTCTGATTTATTACATTTACCCAGACCACCCACAGCCATTTGTTTTAGGTATCTCATCTTGGAGTTCTGTTTAAATAGCCCTATATTTAGCTTTATAATAACAGTTATTGTAATAATTTGTTTACTTGTCTATCTCTGTCCAATGTGCATTCCTTAAGAACATCTCATCCTGGTACCCTCACTCTTTAATGCATGGTACACACTCAATGTGTTAGTTAAATAAATAAATGAATAAAACAAAGAAATGTCACTTTGCCATGGTGAAAAGCACAAAAGAGCATTAAAAACTGGAGAAGCTTTACCACGACAAAGGGAATACTTAAATATATGGACAAATGGCAAATGTTTGCTCTCTCTCCTCTAGCTGAGTGGTCAAGAGCTCAGTACAGTTAATGAAGCTTGTATGAGCTTGAGTCTGCTGAGGAGAGAGTCTCTTCCTCCATCTCAAATTGCTCCAGAACTAACGGACCATGAAATGGAGAGATGAAGATAAAGTAAGAGGAGGGATTGGTAAAGCAAATGAGTGTCGAAATGAGGGGCCAAAAAGAAGTGGAGAACTCAGAGAGGTTTCCTAAAATTGAGAATGAAGCCAGAAACTCAAAATGTCAGGAAGACACAAGGTTTTGAGCAGCAAGTCTGTCTGACAAGGAGGATGATACTTCCTATGTGATTAAATACCTGAATGGGGTCTCTGACACCAGCTAACCTTTTCTTGTAGACTGCAGCATAAATTGAAGATCAAGCGCCTACATTTTTATCCGAGGAAAGAGAGGACAGATGAAATTATCTAGTTAAATCTCGTTTTGTGTTTGGCTATATGTCTAAAGCTGGCATCTTCTCACTCTTGACACTGTGGTAGTGTAGGTCCATCTGAATTCTAATAATGAGCATATAACTCCTATAAGTGTAAATAGCTCTCACATCACTTTTCTTGTTGTTTGAGCTGGAATTTGCTGTTTTGGTGGCTTTGTGATGTGTTGACTTGGCAAGACAGAACTGCATTTCTCAGAATCCTGTTTCTTGCATATTTTCTCTTAGGATGGACCACAAGGGGAATTCTTTGGAGATTTAGAGGACGGAAAGAAAGTGACAACTCCTTTTTAAGGCCACATATTTTGACACTGATTTATTGACTTACTGTGTTGGTGTGAAGCAGCAACTGCTCTGACTTCTTCTGTCTTCTGCTTCACCTTCTCTGATTCTTGGGTCTGCATGTTTAGATCTGTGATGAAGGGCACCAGATTCTGCAGGGCACACATGTCACCCAGGTCAGAGGGAAAACAACTCATATGGATTTCTGTCCGTCCTCATAGGTTTCCAGCATCTGCTTATAGATTCCCGCCTGCCCTTGCTTTTCCTCAATTTACATCTCTCCCTCCTGACCGCTTGCTCTGCAGACTTCAAGCTCCAGCATCATATGCAGAGATACAGCCTTATGAAGCTGCCTACTGGCTCCACAATTATAGAAGTCCAAATATTTTTTAAAAGTCTCCCTATTTCTCTCTCTCTCTCTATCTATCTATCTCTGTGTCTATTCTCTCTTTCTTGGGGGGAGTGTGTTTGTGTGTACACACCCATATATACACAGATATGCATATATGCATATATATTATATATATAAATATATATGAAGTGATTCTGCTTCTTTGGTTGAACTCTGACTGATACAGCTTTCTTCTTCTATTTGCTTGTTTAGCTGTATCTTCTGCACAGAACAAAAAGTCTAAAAACTCACAGCTACTGTTTAGTCACATGTTCATAATCACAAGTCCCCTCAGTACTTATTATCTCCCGCAGATTCTCACACCCATTCTATTTCATCGTAATAATGGAAACAACAAAAACAGCAACAACCACACAAATTAGAAATCTTACTTCGCTAAGTTCGCAGGTATTAAAGAGCGAATGCTCACTGTTCTAAAAGTAATAAGCATTTGGGGAATTCAATGACTTATAAGAAAGCTCACTTATTTTGTGTTATTTCTATTAACTAGAAATTCTCCACCTTGTGGTGATAAAAAGTCATGTTCTGATAGCTTGCATCTAAACATGATTTTGCTACTTCCTTCTGGAAAATCGGTTTCCCTCAGAAAATCAAAACAGCCATTGTGTCCCCATAAGTGATGTATTCTCCAGGCCTTTTAGCTTTCCTGAACCCTTATTGAGTGCATTAGAGCAGTCCTAAGACTTACTTCTCAACAAGACAAATTGTATTCTCCTTCTCGGGTACATAGCCTGAAACAATCTAAGGTCGCTTTGGACTCATCACTTGCAGAAGAGAACCTTGGCATCCTGTAGTTTCATAACACATTATTGTGAAGCCTTGAGGCAAATATTCAAAGTGAAGTACTTAGCGCCTCTGACATGACAGTAGTTTATCTGTGGTGTACTTTGAAATTAGGTTAGGAATGCGATATGATCATGTAAACTCCCAGACTGGTCATAAAGAAGCGTGACAGCTAGTTGGAGAAGCACTGGGTTGATTTGTGGCAACCTTATTGGGTTGCTTAGTTGTGATTATAAATAATAAACTCCCCGAACATAATGAAGCAGTAACTGGCAATAGAAAATCAATAATGCATGAAAACATCCCTGTGATTTACTGATATTTAAGCCATCTCTACAGTGTAGGGTTCGAAGCTTGCTTGAAACCCTGAACTTTCAAGGACCAAGAAGCTAGTGCATATAAGATATCATTGTGGAGGATGAAGACTTTAACTAAATTCACGTTCATGGTTTAATAATTACCAAGATGGCTCTATTCCCGTGGGATGGGGAGTTAATAAAGACAGCTCAGCTAAATTATAGTATAGCTTTTTAATTGCACCAACATCCTTCTTCTCCTTTAAACATTGCTTTTGTTTATGGGAAATTACAAGTAAAGCGAGCACCTTGGCCCTTGTCTTTGCTATTGGAAGAGAACAAGATCCCACGTGTCATCTTCTTGAACATGTGGTTTACGGGGAAGAAAAGAATGCCTCACATCCACTCTATAAGGTGACAGCTGATGCAAGATCCTCAAGAGAGAACAAAATTCCATCCAAGAGAGGGGGCACAGGAGACTTTATAAAATGATTAAAGGCATCATGGAATTTGAAGAGAGAGATGGATATCATGGGAAACTGAAAGACTGTAGCAAGCTAAGAAACAGATCAAGATGAGATTGTTCACATGACCAGCACAAAGTTGTTTAAGTCCCTTAGTTCCTCACTCCATGTCTAATCGTTTTTTTTTTTTTTTTTACGAAAACATCTCCTGTCTTCACTTCCTTCCATCTTAGCATTCAGGGCCAATCCCTTTACCTTCCTTTGCACATATTCTAAACCTCTTTGCTTCATTGCTGTTTTTTGACCTGCTGGCACAACACCAACCCTGCATTATGTCCTTTCTCTGTAGCATCCTTGGCTACTTCCACACTCCTGAGCTATGCTGGGGAAAACCACGTCCTGCCCTCTGTGCTACTCTGAACCTCCATCGCAAACACGATGGAATCTTGAGCATGTCCATAAGGCCCTGAAGAGATTCCTTAGCCAGCATTTTCTCACTTTTTCCACAATGGACAGTTCTTACATTCTCATCTCTCTTTAGACCTCTCATCTTTCTGTCCCACCAAGTCTCAGCTGATGACCTCAGCTCCAATTCATGGAGAAAATAAAACTCCAGTTCAATGACCACATATGTTCCTCTGAGAACTGCTTTTGCGCTTGGATCTCTGATTTAACTTCCTGAGACCAAATATAAAATTGCTCAGATGCATGCCCTGCATTTCCTCTCCCAATTTTGGAATGGGTAAGGGCACATCCAGCCTCTCCTTTTATTCTTCACCCCGAATTTTAGATCTCATCACGTTCTACCCTTTCAATGACATCACATTGCCTCTCCTTCCCCCATATATACAGGAATTTCAGTTTTAGTGGTGTCATTTTATTAGCATCAAGTAATAACACACACACACACACAATCAAATACCCAGCTCAATTCCTTGTTCCTTCCTCAAAACCATCCACTTCTTTCTTGCTCTATCATAGCCAGGCTTCTTGGAAAAATTGTCTAAACTCTCTTCTTTTTTGCTGAGGAAGATTAGCCCTGAGCCAACATCTGTTGCCAATCTTCCTTGTCTTTTGCTTGAAGAAGATTAGCTCCGAGCTAACACCTGTGCCTATCTTCCTCCATTTTGTATGTGGGTTGCCACTACACCATGTCTGATGAGTGGTGTAGGTCCACACCAGCGATCCAAACCCATGAACCTGTGCTGCCAAAGCTGAGAGCACCGAATTTAACCACCACGCCATAGGGCCCACCCCTAAACTCTTCTTAATTTCAACTTTCTTACTTTCTGCACATTCCTCAAGACAACTACTAGGAACCTGTCCTGAAAAAATATTTTTTTAATCGAGGGAGAGGAGATCTTGCACATTGTTATTATTATTGGCATTATTAATATCAAACAAAAATGCACATAATTTAAATCTTCTACAACAAGAATTTGGGTAAAGTATTCTACACCAAGGTGTCTTTGCAGCCATACAAATGTTTAACAAAACATAGAATGCTATCAGAAATGATTTTTAGTAAAGAAAAATAAAGTCACATAGATAGTATGATCTCAACGGTATAATGACATATGCTTAGAAAACCTGGGAGAAAATGTACCAGTACACAATACTAACAGGCATCAGTCTCCTGAAAGAGAGACTCTGCTCTGGGCTTTCTTCAAAGTTCATTTCTGTCACATAAGTGTCTGTGGGACAAAGGAGATGTGCGTACCTGGAACCCTCACCCACCTTGTCCTGACAAGGTCTTAGTTACCAGAGACTCTAGAAGTCCCTGCTCAAATGGTTCTAGCCTCCTTCTCAAATCTGTCTTTTCAAACATAAATCACACCATGAAGAGTTGACCTAGAAATATCTATTTTTGAGTCTATAAACAGGACTAAGATTTGCTGGCTGGATTACGTGAAATGGGCATGCTTCTGTGAAGCCCCTGTGGAGGGGGCCAGTGCTGGAGTCAGAGAAAGGGATGGGCTACATTTCCATGTTAAGGTGAGAAACTTCTAGAAGTAGATTTAAGTATTGGAAACTGAACTTCCAGGTCATTATTTAGACATATGTGTCAAGGTAGGAGGAAAAAAATATATTACATTGTCAATTTGTTAGTTTGATTTATTACTCTTAGGTATTTGAAAATTTGGTAAATGGGCTTCCATATGTACTTTCGGCACCAGTACAAGTCTGTGAGCACTCCTGCTAAGATGTCAACAGTAATTTTAGCTCTGTGAGAGTAAGATTAATTCTTTCTCTTTCTTTCTCTGCCTCCATTTCTTCCTCCCTGCCTTCCTTCCCTTTTTCCCATCATTCCTCGATCCCCATTTTCTGAACTTCCAAAATGTGTTTATTACATTTATAGTTAGACAACAGCAAAATAAATTTTAAAATATCATGCAGTGGTCAACAGATAAAAAACAAAATAAATTTAAGATAGGCATGCCAGTGAGAGACTCCATAAATATCTGGATCCAGGAAATGTAGATAAAACAGACTGGAAAATAAAAAAACAATGCTTAGACCACAGGTGGTATTGAGAAAAACCAGCTCTGCAATACATGGTGATTTTCCACTTTAAACCAAAAATACAAATCCCACAGCAACAAAGGACATGGGAAAAATGAATTAAATCAATATATACAAAAATATTGCTGTGAAGCCTGATTAGAAAGCTTTTTCAAGGTTCCTTCTCAAATAAATTTGATTGACGGGGAAGCGTTCACAATAGTAATGAGCATAAGAAAATAATGAGACCCCCAATTTTCAAGGTCAGGGATCTATTAATGCTAGGAGAATGCTAGGGGAATAGAAAATATAATAGCTTCAATTTACTTATCCCAACACAGCATTTTATTGAGTCTCATCTTTTCTCTTTCAGGCAAATGAATTTCTCCAATAAAAGCATTCTAAGAAAGTTACACGGGCATGAAGTTAGACATGAATGGGTTTTCCATTTTCTTAAAATTGCTGTCTTGATCCTGATTAAGGCAGAGGAGATGCAGTTTGAAGCAAATGAGACGACTTTTAGAGGATGGCCCACGAGATAGCACAAGGGCAGGTCAATGAAGGAATGGACTAGATCACCATCCATTGACCAAGAATTCAGCAAGTTCTTCTGGAAGAAGGCCAACCAAGAATGTTCCACTTAAGCATTCCGGGTTGTTTTTTTGGTCATAGAATACAGAGATGGCTTAGTGATTTTTTATTTGAGGGGGGGGGATGTTTTGTATATTTAGGTGCTGGTAAACTTTCATTACATTTTCCTCTTTAGTCCAAGTTCTTTCTTATCCAATACATCTTTCTAAGACACTTACATGATTCTATCCCTCTCCTCATTGATATTTTTGCTCAGCTTCCCAATTCTGGTAAGACAATTCTAAACTTCCTAACCTAGTTTGTAAATCTCTTCATCACCACAGCAAGGCTGGATGAGCAGTGTGTACGTCCGTGCCCAGGAAGAAGACAAACCCTGGGCTGCTGAAGCAATGCCTGTGAACTCAACCACTTGGCCATGGGGTCAGCCCCCAGAGGTAACATTTTGATTGCAGCTTCATAAGAGACTCTGAACCAGACAACCTAGCTAAGCCACTCCCAAATTTTATACTCATAGAAACCGTGGGATAATTGTTTCTGATTTTAAGCTGCTAAATTTTGAGAGAATTTATTACACAGCAGTAGATAATTAGCACACTGCCACTTTCCTCAGTCACTGTCCGTGGGCTGCCTGGGATGAGCTGGCTCAAACACTGCAGTGGATCCTGAAGTTCTTAAGCCGGAGACTGTCTGCTTACTGTCCCCTGAAGGTAATTGTCACAATCCTTTGTGAAGGAAAGTACACCTCCATGACTGCCACAGGGAACATGTAGTAGGAATAAGAAATGTTCAAAACTTCTATGAGAAAAACTAGAAAATAGTCTTGTAGAACACAAAAGAGTCTTAAAAACATGAATTGACATACTATGTTGTGCTTTTGTTTTTGTATTGTACTAATTGATTGTTTTTTAACAGATTTACAGTAAGGATTGAGTGGGTGTTTATTTAACCTGTCCTCTGAAGAGGGACGTTTGGATAGACATCAGTGTTTTGCGATTATAAGCGATGATGCAATGAATACACCTGTACACATGTATGCACAAGCAGGTGTATATGTCGGATAAGGCCACAGTAAAGAAGTTGTAGGTTAAAATATAAAATTTTGGTACATATTGCAAATCTTCCCTCTGTGGGGTTAAGCCCTTTTCCATTCTCACCAGCTATATAAGAGTGTGATTTTTCTTTACATTGTTGCCACCAAAGAGTATTTTCAAAGTGTTAGATGTTTGCAGATACGATAATTGATGAAGCATTTCTCAGTATATTTTTTATTTGCTTTTCTCTTATTTAGGCAAAGATGAATGAGGTTACATGTGTTTACTGGCAATTTGTAATGTTTGCGTGTGTTTATAGGTATTTTGCTTGTTCATTGTGTTGATATTTGTTATTGTGGTTTTCTAGCTCTTAGAAATCAAGAAAGATGATAACCTCGGGTGAAGCTCAGCTCAAACTGAGTTGAAATGTTTGCCAGTTTTTGTGTGTGTGTGTGTTTGACATTGCTTATGGCACTTTTTCCTCACTTGACTTTTAACATTTTTTATATCAATGGACTAAAGTTTACCAATTTTTAGTAACTTTTGTATTTTGAATTGGTGTAAGAAAGGTCTTTCTTACCTCAGTTTTATAAGGGAATTCACTATGTCTTATCCCAGTACGGGTATGAGTTCCTCTTTTACAAGCAAATTTTGATCCACTTGAAGTATTCTTGATGAGTCACTTGAGATTTTGTCAATAGGACTGCTCAGTTGTCCAAACCAAATTCTATCCCTTCCACTTCAATTTGAAGAATCAAATTTATGATATACTGAAACTCCATATTTCTTTTAATATAATTCTTGATTTTTTATTTTCTTTCTTCTATTTCCAGTTTTACTTATTTGAAACTTTATGGTATAATATATATTATTACCTGATCATACTGATTTCCTTTTGTAGTTCTCAATTAGACTCTTCCTATTATTTCCTGTATTTGCATTAATCCCACAAATACCTCTCTCTTTCACTCTCCATATATAAATATATATATATAAACCCACAAACACATGCATACGTATGTTTGTGTATGTGTATTTCAAATTCCTATTTTATATGACTATTTTATATTTATATGAATTTTAGAGGGAGGATGTCTGGCATTTTTATCATGATCATGGTACATTTATAAGTCAAATTATGGAGTATGTCAGTTCAGTCGTCTCAGAAGCAGACACCAAGATAAAGGAAGATGTGTGAAAGATGTTCGTGGGGATCTGGCTGTGAAAGACAGATGGTGGAAGGCAAGCAAAGGCAAAGAGAGTCTTCAGTCCTTGAAATAAATGGAAAAAGGATTTTGTAGCAGAACTTCAGATGGCAGTGCAACTAAGAAAGTCTCAGCTTGCCTGACAAACTCTTGGGGCAAAGACAGACTTAGAAGGAGAAGACAGCCACCACGTTGTGAAGACACTCAAGCAGCCCCAAGGAAAGCTCAAGGTGCCAAGATCTGAAGGCTCTTCTAACAGCCATGTGTGTGAGCCATCTTTTCAGCAGAATCTCCAGCCTCAGTTAATCATCAGGCAATAGCAGCCAGAGCTAACATTTTTTTTTTTCAAATGAATGATGAGCTTTTTTTTTTAATGCTTTTTTGGTGTGGAAGATTGGCCCTGAGCTAACATCTGTTGTCAGTCTTCCTTTTCTTTCTTTCTCCCCAAAGCCCCAGTACCTAGTTGCATATCCTAGTTGTAAATCATTCTAGTTCTTGTATGTGGGATACCACCACATGGCTTGATGAGCATTGTGTAGGTCCATGCCCAGGATCCAAACCAAAAAACCCTGGGCTGCCAAAGCAGAGCATGTGAACTGTGGGGTTGGCTAACATTTCAGTTGCAACTTCATATGAGACTCTGAGCCAGACAACCTAGCTAAGCCACTCCCAAATTTTATACTCATAGAAACCGTGGGATAATTGTTTCTGATTTTAAGCTGCTAGATTTTGAGATAATTTATTACATAGCAGTAGATAATTAGCACACTGCCACTTTCCTCAGTGGGCTGCCTAAGATGAGCTGGCTCAAATACTGTAATAGGTCCTGAAGTTCTTAAGCTGGAGATTGTCTGCTTTCTGTCCCCTGAAGGTGATTGTCACTATCTTTTGTGAAGGAAAGTACACCTCCACGACTGCAACAGGGAACATGGGCATTTTTTAGACACTGATCCTTACTACTTAAGAATATAGTATGTCAATCTGTGTTTTTAAGACTCTTTTGTGCTCTACAATACTATTTTCTAGTTTTTATCAAAGAGGTTTTGAACATTTTTTATTCCTACTATATTGTTTTTTTCAAATAATTTTGTTGATATTGTAAATGAGTCTTTTTTCTGTTCTATATTCTTATAGGCATAGTTTATATATATGAAGGCTATGGATTCCTGTGTATTTTTATATTCTACTATCTTACTGAATCATCTTATTGTTTTAAACAGTTTCCCAGTTTCTTCTCAAGTTACTTTTTAGTAATATAATTATGCCATCTACAAATCGTGAGTTTTATTGACTCTTTTCATATATGTTTCATTTATTTTTCTTTTTAAATTTCACTGATTAATTTCTCTAGTGGAAAGATAAATAGTAGGGGCCAACCTCATGGCCAGGTGGGTAAGTTTGCGCATTCCTCTTCAGTGGCCAGGGTTTCATCGGTTTGGATCCTGGGCACGAGCCTAACACTGCTCATTGGGCCATGCTGTGGCAGCATCCCACATGGCAGAACTAGAAGGACCTGCAACTAGAATATACAACTATGTACTGGGGGGCTTTAGGGAGAAGAAGAAAAAAAAAAAGTTGGCAATAGATGTTAGCTCAGCGTTGGTCTTCAAAGAAAATTAAAAATTGAAAAAAGTAATTAATTAAAAAAATAAATAGTAGTGGTGCAGTGGGCTTCTTGTCTTGATCATCTATTTAAAGGAAGGACTTCTGGTGTTTCCATATTAACTATTATGTTTGGGTTTGGTCTCAGAAAGGAGTTCTTGGAAAAAGTTTCCAATAGATGCACCCTGTATGATCAAAAAATTTTCACTTTCTCTTTGCCCCAAGATTTGGGGAGATTTTCCAAGGGGGTATGTGGAACTATCATAATCTTCTGCAGAATGCCTGAGGAATGCAGGAAACAAGGAGCAATTATGCTTCTCTACTAGACTCAGGTGTGCATTTTTGCTTGTTTCTAACTTGGTTAAATCCACCTATTTTTCCAGTCTTCTGACAATAAAATAGGGAGTTTATTAACATCCATCTGGTATGGCTTTTACATTTGTTTTCTGTTTTCTTTGTGGCTGATCTGTCCAAAGACAATTTTGGTTTCATTGTTTGATCATGATTAAAACCAATGGACAATTAAGAAATTGAGAATGCCTCATGAGAATGCCACCAGGAAGTTATGGAGAAAGTTTTGATTGTCTGAGAAATAATTTACTTTATAGAGCCTAAGATGGACTCCTGGACTTTCTCTCCAAGGCATCAAAAGTTAATAGGGCAGAGACCAAACGTGGTTCTGCTTAGCACTCATGAAAAGACTTGTGCATTCCGAAGGAGTTTTTTTCCCTAAGAATTGTAAGTTGATGGCTGCAAGAAAGAATACTTGGGTTTAATCTCTTCTCTGTCCTCTCTTAGTTGAGTTGTCTAAAACAAAATGTTATCACTCCCACTGAAATTGAATTTATTCCTCTGTGAAAAGAGGACAACCCACCTTTTTTATCTCACACTCTTACCAGGAAGATAAAAAGTGGTCAGTGGGAGAGTGCTTTGAAAATTCAGAGTTCTTATAAATGCAAGTCTTCAAATATATAGTGAGGCTAACAGGACAAGAATCATGTTATTGCTTATTTATGTTTCTCTATAATGCCTATCCCATGCCACCTCATTTTATCCTTTTCTAATTCACACTCAGATTGTTCTTCTACAAGTACAAACATGATCCCATCATTCCCATATTTGAAAATTTTTAGTGGACCCTCAGTGCCTGCATAATAAAATGTAAGCTCACTTACAAAGCCAACGTCAGTGTCATATTCCAAGTCCTGGTTCCCTCTGTATACACTTCACTACTCCTCCTTGATAGTGCAACTCTCTTTTTCTCCTCCGTGCTTTTGCAAATCCTGTCCCCTCTCTTTGGATCCCCTTATCCATTCTGGAGGCACTACGAGTGCTTCCCAATAGAGGGTACCCCTTCCTTCCCTGAACTCATTATCAAACTATAATTCTTAGCCTTTTGTTTCTATATATGCCACACGAGGAATTTGGGGCCAATTTGATGTGGACAGAAGTGAGGGATGACATTGCCAGGACCAGCCTCTAAAACTACTTGTCAACAGGCAAGGTCCAGGGGAGGAGGCAGAGGACTCCAACAGGTGATCAGTGGCTGGGGGTGCCTAGTTCCTACATTACTGCGTGAAGCTGAACCACAGCCCCACCCTCTCCAACTGAGCTGTGAGTGAAGTGGAGCATGGAATGTAAAGTGGGAAAGGAATAAGTCTTCATTGTGCTAAGCCTCTGAGATTTGAAAATATTTGTTAAAGGACCTAGATGGACTCCTGGAATTAATGTGTCCACCCTCTCCCTTTCATGAGGTATCTTTACGGCATAGTTTATGTACCCTCTCCCCCGGGGAAGCTTTCCATGATCCTTCCAGAGTTACAGTCAGCTTTCACCAGCATCCTTTATAGTCACCATAGCAGTTGCTCACTATCTTATAATAATCTTTTAAAAATATGGGGCCGGTCCTGTGGCTGAGTGGTTAAGTTTGCAGCCTCCACTTCAGTGGCCCGGGGTTTTGCCTGTTCGGTTGCCGAGCCTGGACATGGCACCCCTCATCTGGCCACACTGAGGTAGCGTCCCACATAGCACAACCAGAGGCACGCACAACTAGAATCTGCAACTATGTACTGGGGGGCTTTGGGGAGAAGGAAAAAAAAAAAAAGAAGAAGATTGGAAACAGTTGTTAGCTCAGGCGCCAATCTTTGAAAATATGTCTTTATAAAGTTCTAGAACTGCCCTGAGGCCAGCAATTGTATCTTTGTATCTTTATGCCCTCAGCAACATTGCACAGAAGCCAAATGACTTCCAATTAATGTTGAAGAGATAAGTGGTGAGTGAAACGAATCTAAGGCACTTAGTCAAGTTTATAGATATAAAGGTGGTATTAATATACCCATCAAAAGTTGGGAACAATAGTATATTCTTAAATCTATTCCTTAAGTCATAGGGTATGTTGTTAATCATTTCTTGAGGAGCCAGTCTTGTAGCCTTAATGTGGATAATTTCCATTTTAAATCCTACTTCAACTATACTACTTTGCCAGTGTTTCAGTCGGAGATAAAATTCCCTTGCCATGTAATAGGTTTATAACTCAATTGTATCTAATAAATTGAAGAAAACCACAGAATTCAATTACTTCTGATCACTTTCATAAAAGATAAACTACTCTAAGAATAGCCATTTGGAAACCTCAATGTTCTTCTGCATTGGTCTTTTGTTTATGCAAGTAAATTATAATTTCACAGTTGTTGCTGTTTTATGGCAGTGATGGGGTTTGTTAAATGTTCTCAGTTTTTAGAAACACGCAAAGGAAGAGTGTGTTTTGATAAATGCCCCATTCTTGTAGAAAGACACACAGCCAGATGGACGCAGAGCATTATGCATCATTTATAGTTGTGTGATTATACCTAACTACAAAAAGCAGGATCAATGATTCTCTTAAGCTTTTTATGTCTACCTTTAAAAATGCAGAATTATGTTAAAAGAAGGAGGAGGACAAATGAGTGAAGCTTGCTACCACTAGATGTCAAGATCTAAGGAAATAAAATAAACGGTTAAAATTTATTTCCCTCTGAATTTCTTACCCTGAATACCAAACAGCCACATTCTTACTGAAACCAGGGGAAAGAAAAGAGAGAGGGAAACTGAGCAATCTAGCAACATTTGGTCTCCAATAGAGTTCATATTACCCATGATTCTTTGCACAAGTGCATTACAGTAATTATTTCTCAAGGGGGAAAAAGATAGATTAATTTAAACCTATACCAAAAAGAGATGTGGACCAAATTTGCTTTGTTTCTCTGCAAAAGCAGAATAAAAGTTTCCTCTTTTATTTCATAGACCCATGTGAGTGCCATAAACTAATGCATGACTTCTCAGCAGGACAAAATTATCTTGTAGGGAAGAATGGGGTTACAATTTACCATCCTCAAAGTTGTCTTTAAATGTTTTTGAGGCTTATTGTCAAACAAAAACCAATATTAATTCATTAACATTCAAGAAACATGGAAAGTTGGTCATTCCAATCCACTCTCACTTAATAAGTGTTTATGACATGTTGAGGTTTTCATACAACTTATATACATAATATAAGGCTATTACTGTGTTTCATTATTATAACTACCTTATTAAGTAAATATTATCTATATTCTACAAAAAAGATACTGTGGCATATTTAGAAAAATTGTCCAATGTTAGATGACTAGTTACCATCCTAGCTAGGTTTAAAAATGATTTTTTTCCAACATTGTGGTTTTTCTTTCTTGCTGCTGCATAGTATGTTTTTTCTTTCAAGGGGCTAAACAATAAACCATTTTATTGAAAACTTATGTTGTTTTAAACTCAGAATATCTGAATCACATTGCCTGCTTTCCTTGGCAAATTCCTGAGTTATTCAGTTTCTCACTCAAGGCCTGGAAGGCACTGCAAACTGTAATTCTGATTTTATAGGTAGTTACTACAAGAAATTCCGAGGAATTTTTCATTTGGAGTAAGTCGATAACAACCTTTTATTAGTCTTAGATTAGCTTAAGTATGTGAGAGATCTTGCAAATGCATGTTCACATTGGCCAATAGGGTATCTAATTTAGTGGCATCACTAAGGAGAAGTTAGACAAATGCCGTGGATCTAGGATTCTCTAGGCAATGGCTCTGCTGTATTAGCTGAATCCCCTCAGAGATGTGTGCATTGAGGCCAGAGCAGGGCAAGCGGTCAGTTGGTTGAATGAGAGGGAGAGTGAGGGAGATTTGGGGAAAAGAGGAAAAGAGAAGATGGGCTAATCCCCAAATCCCAAGTGACTTCAGGGTCCTGGGGGACATGCCAGGTGAATCATGCCATTTATCGTACAAGACTTTGCATGAAGCAGATTCTGCTTTGCCTGGGCTGGATCACATTGAAGACAGAATCTCTTTTTGCACCTACAGTGTAGGCAACTTTAAGCAGCTCCAACCCTGCTCCATCCTTGACTCCATCTTGGTGCAGGGAATGTTCTGAGAAGTGAAGTACAGATTAGGTGCATCTTATTGCTTCAGCCTTGTAGAGTTTCTAAAGGCAGTGATTCCAAACAAAAATATCAAAGAGCACAGCCAAAAAAAAAAAAACAATTCAAGAAGACCCATTTCCCCAAACTGGATGCTAGAATCTTTAAACTCTATTCTTCAACCTGAAAGCTGCATGGCCAGGCTTGTCCTGTAATCATTAAAATTCTCTCACCCTTGGGAGACCAAGTGAAAGATCTGGTAGACATTCCCCCATTCTATGTAAAGACCACAGTGTGCCACAAGCATGTACACGTATTTTTACATGTTTTGCACGCAGAGGTATGTTGGAGCAGACATTGAGTGTTTATATGCATGGATACAAATGACTCCATATGTTACATGTCTAGATAAGTTTGTTTGTGAATTTCTATTAGAGAAAACCAGAGGTGACAAAATCTTTTTCTTTCCCCTTGTATTATTTGGCTCCTGGGGAAGCTCCTGCAGTGGTGACAGAACAGTAACCAAAACATCTCTCAAAGCTGAACATCTGTGACCAAAATTTACATAGACCAGAAGAACCCTTTTCTCCTAGGATAGCGTTTTTATAGTCTTCACATTTCATTTCCTTCTAGAAACAATAGGGAAACCATCTAAGTTGAATAACAACAGAGTAAAGGTAATGTTATCAAGAAATATTAGACCCATCTGCTCACAAATGGCATCACTCATATTCTTGGTAAATTTTCTTCCGTGACTCACCTTATGGTTTCAGATTGTAGATCCCTTTGCTCATATTAAATGAAAGATCCAAACATTAAAAGTATGAATACAAGGAATTAGACTTCAGTTAACAAAAGGTGAAAAGTAGAATAAGATAATTAGAGTGAGTAGGTTAAGACTCATTTAATAGAGGAAGAAATTTCCACTACCAAGACCTTCTTGTAAATTCCTATCATCTCTAATCCACATTGATTCAATGACCATCAAACTGGTCCCTTTCTTCCACTAGCTGGATCCCCTCCAGGTCATTCTCCATTGTATTGTGAAAGTGACCTTATTCAATGCAAATCTGCTTATTGTACTCCCCTTCAAAGTCACTCAATCACCTTTAAGAAGAAAATTCAGCTCCTTATCTTAACACAAAAGCACTTGGATCCAATTCAGAGCACTTCTTTTTAGAAAGAACTTTGACAAACAAAAGTGCATCTAAAGAACAGTGATAAGTTTGGTAGAGGATCTGGAACTCCTGACAGGATAAACATCATAAAGAACTGAGGACCTGTAAATTGGCAAAAAGAAAGTCACAGTAACAAAGTTATCATCACAGTATGAAAGGAGTGCACTAGAACCAGCTTAGCAGAAGATACAGGACCCAGCCGCTCGAGTCGGGGAGAAAAGGGTCCAAGTACACACTAGCTGTGAATTCTCAGGAAAATTTTGTAACCTCTTTGCATCTCTGTCTATACATCTCTAAAATGTGGTGATATTTATCATCTATGTATTATCTGTTGATCTATGGATCCATCTATCTGTCTTCTTACTAGACTTTAATTTGTTTGCCATCAGAGACTGTCTTGTCTGTTAGTTTATGCCCAGAGCACAGAACAGTGCCTCAGACAGAGTAGGTGTTTAATAGATATTTGAGGATGAACTCATAGGTTTTCCTTGTTGTTTATGCCATCAAAGACCCCGACTTGTATGATTTTTGAAACTACGGTATGTCATTATGTTGTAAGTGCTTAAGCAATGATCTCCTTACTTTCCTGCCCAAGAAAGACGTGTAATGGGTGATGAGGATTTTTAGGCTGGTTAATTTTAAAACTTCAGATGAGAAGCATACTCCCAGGAGTGGAATTTGCTTGTCCCTTTCTTGGGAAACATTTACATTTCTAAGGGAAACCTCTATCTGTAAAGATGCCTCCCTCTCTGGGCCAGGAAGACAGGGGATGGTCTTATCTCTAGAAACTCTTAATCAATGTCAGAGGCAAGGACTTAAGTTGTTTACTGTCTGGCAACCTCATGTAACTGACCCCCCCCCCCCAAATCCTCCTTTGTCTTTAGCTGAGGATAATATTCAAGTGGTGACTTCTGCCATTTACTCAATCTGGTTTGATTCTTATCTAAAAGTTGTGGGACCGCCAAATGGCGGGACCCTACCCGCACTGATACCATTTTAACATTTTTACATATACTTTCCTTTGTCTTGTAAAGAGATAACTCACATACCTATGCCTTAAATTTAACTCTAACCCTCAACTTGGGGAGCAGAAGCTCTGACTGCCCATGGGTCCTGTCCCCATGCTATTCTATACTATTCTCTAAATAAAAGAGCACTACTGCCAGATCTTAAGAGTCTAAGAAATCTTTCTTTGACTCCTCGGCTCACTGACCCCGGATCAATGGGGTTGTTAAGAATCTGCCATATCCTGTATTTTCTGTTTGTATCCTGGTTGGAAAGCAGCCCTTCCTTCTAAAATGTCTCTAAAAGCCACACCTCATAATCCCAGTGTGAGAGTATTCTATTTAAAGTAATTGTTACCTTTGCCTCTACCTATAATGAATCATATTTGTCTTTCCCTCCCTCTCATTGATACTGAAAACATAGTCTTGTTTCTATCTATGGATAACCCTTTATTTGTTCTGTGGTTTTCATCTTCTCTTAACTCAAGAGTTTTGCTTCTGGAATTATCTCTACTCTCCTGAATAATTTATTTTTCTCTTTTCTATTGGATCAGCATGCAAATGTGCAAACATTATATTCCATCTATCAGCACCATGTCAGTTGTCTTTCTTTGTCTCCTCCTACCTCCTTTATGCAAATACTATCACAGAAGTTATCCACTGTCCTGTTTCTACTTTCCCACTGCACACTCTTTCCTGACCACTTATTAGGAAAACCAATGACATCTGATTGGCAAAATCTAGTATAAATTTGAAGTTCTCATTTTAATTGAATTCTAGAAAGGCTTCTAAACAAATAATCACTCACCCCCCCCCCCCCACCCCGGCCCAATGAGAACCTGTCTTAATTAGTTTGGCATGTTCTCAGTACTGTCTCTTATCTCTCTGGTAATTTCTACTTAATCATATTAGTTAATTCTCTTCCTTGGCCTAAGCTCTAAATGTATTTTCAATTTAGGATTTTAAACCAGGCCACAAAGAAAGAAAAAAAGGTAGAGGAGAGGAATGCAGGATTCAAGACAATGCAAGTCAACATAGTACAGAAACCACACAAATTAATTCCCAGGATGATATTGAAACTTTTTTTTTAAGACATAACTGCAAAACAGATCCCCAAACCAGCCAGACTTGACAGGTTGGAAGGTCCTGGAAATTATGTGCAGTTATGCATCACTTAATGATGGGGATACATTATAAAAAATGTGTCATTAGGCAATTGTGTTGTTGTGCAAACATCATAGAGTGCACTTAACTCAAATCTGGATGTTATAGACTACTACATACCTAGGCTTTATGGTACTAACCTTATGGGACCACCATTGTATACGGAGTTTGTTGTTGATCAAAATGCTGTTATGCAGCATGTAACAACGTTTGTGGCAAAATGCAACTTTAAATTATTTGACAGTTTAGATTGGATGGAAAACAGATTGGAGACATATTTTGTAAAAATTCAGAGGATGTAGAAAGAGTTAGACATCAAGTAAATCTAGGATTAAAAAAAATCAACTATTATCCTCAAAGCTAATGCAAAATTTGCACAAGAAGAGGACTTTAACAATAGTATACCACTTGACTCAGTAGAGGATATTTTCATAGTCAGAATACTGAAATCAACAAACCATGTATTTAAGGCTGTGGAATATATTTATGATGGGGTATTGGGGGTATGCAAGAGGCAGTATAAATGAGCTAAGATTCTGAAGTGACAGATAATAGATAAACTGAGGCAGAAAAAAAAGGCCAGTGTAAGCAAAATGAACCTAAAAGTAAAGGAGAAGGTTGCCTCTGGGTAGAGGATAGGGGTGAGAGTGGAGAAGAGGCGCTGTTTCTTGAGCCTGTTGTGTTATAAGCCTTTAGCATTAATGATACATTTATTGTTACATGTAATAGTTTGACAGTAAATAAAGTTAAATGTTAAACTGAATAAATTCAGATATATCTCATCCCAAATCAATCCAATAATATTCCTTCCTTCTGGGTGCCACATTGTTTCCTCTTTGCCTTCAAGTCTTCAGGGTACCTCCCAGGCAGAATATACAATCAGCCCCTCAGCTGCCCAATGGGGCACTAGCAGAAGAAAGAGATGCCTGACCTAGGTGTATTACCCCATCACATTTGTCACCAGAGTCGTCCCCTCAGATCCTGGAAAACCTATGGAGCAGGAATTTCTTGAGATTCCCCCACTTTGTTCTTGATACATACGCATTCTTTCCAGAGAAGGCTGGGCAAGGGGAACATTCACACCACAAGCTTGTGAAGAAGATCCTGACATACTCTGCTTCAAAGAAACCTGGAAGTGGGGACTGCTCTAAAAATAGGCTTCTGGAGGCCACACATCCCATTCTTCCCCCTATCTTGAAAAATTCACGTTGAGTATAGGAATAGTAATTGACTGCATTTTCAAACTCTGGATCCTATCACACTAATAATTCATTAAATGAGTCAGTAAGTGAATTAGTGAATAAAGTAACCAACAAATGCCTGAATGAATGAATTTTTCCCCAACATGGGAGTGAAACAAGATTTTGTCATCTAGTTCGGATCAGCTCCAAAAATGATGACACAGCAGATACTTCCCCAATCACATCTTGATGTCAAGGGTCTGACTAGGCAGAAAAATAAATAGTCCTTCCAGAGTCTAAATTATTCCTGGACAGGACAGAGGTTTTTGGTTAATTTAGTTTCTAAGTGAAGCTGCCATCCAAAATTTCATCAGTATGAAGAAAATCTAATAGGTCAAACATTGCAATCGCACATTCATAGGTGCAACAAGGTAATCCATACTGGCCATCCTCCTGTGCATTTTTGTGATGTCTATCTCTGCAGTCCTTGATGAAAAATTATAGATCCCTCCCTCGGAGAGAGGGAGCTTGTGAACCATTGTATGGTCAAGTTGAAGTGTCCCAGTTTGAAGGTAAATTCAGAAATAAGAGAGTTTTGTTTTATTTAACTAAGCTGAAAACATCGTCTTTCATACAATTGGTAGGTAACCAAGGGATAGTAAAGTGAGTGCTAGACATGGCATCATAAGACATAACTTCTAATATGATCTCTTTGTTACATTACCTCTTTCAGTTTTTGTTTCCAAATCTATAAAAAGACTACAGTAATCCTTGGCTCAATAACTAGTTGTGAAGGTTAGTGAGGTGTACAAGCACTGGGTTATCAATTCAACAAATTCTTTTAAGTACCAGGCACTGAATCACACACTGCAGTTATCTTGATGCTCATTAGAGAGGATAAGGAGGAGAAATACCTATTGAAATCCCTGGAGTACAGCATGGAATATTTCACCAGCGTTAGTTTAGTGAGGCGTATTGGGGGTGAACAAGAAATGGATCTCTCCAGGTACAGAGATTGCTTTTTCTAGGAGTATCATGTTAGAAGAAAATTATCACTATATTTTCTACATTTTGTGATTCAGAATCCCCATAGATTGAAGGAAACAGTTCTGACTCATGGGGAGTAGAGTCGGAGGAGGAGGGAGAGGCAAAGAGAGAAATGGATTTGAGCTGGGATGAGGAGACCAGGATTCCAAATTTAATCCATCTTTATTTATAAATCAATCTGGAAAGGAAGACAGAGCATGTTTAAAGAAGGAAGGAAATACACAAGATGTTGTGAATAACAATTTTCGGTCCTGGATTTGCTTTGACTAAATATGGCAGACAGCCTACTGTCCACCCAGGACTGATTGAAAACACCCACTCACGTTTGACCTACAGTCTCCCAATCCCCTGAATCCCAGGTCTTTGTACAGAAATGCTCCAGAGCTTTCTTCCATTCTTTAAAGTCTCTCCATCCTGGGCTCTGTCTTTGCATCTTGCTTGCTACCTTGACACAGGAATGGCTGTCAGGTGGCTTCTCTAATAAAATATTTGCATTTCAAATTGGCCTTCAAAGCCTTATCCAAAGAAATGACTATTGGAAGGAATCTTGACCACTGATGGTGGAAAGCTGAGGGAGACGTGGTTGGTCTGTTTGATCATTCCTCAAAGATGACATCGTACAATTTGCTCAGGAGTCTATTTAGCCAATGCATAATTATAGTTAATTTTTGTGAACCTTAAAGTTTGCTAAATATTTTCTGTGTATAATCTCATGTATTCTTCCCAAAGGCACTACAAGGAAGGTCATTGCAGCGTACAGTTGATAGTCAGTATTGCTCAAGTTCAGGTCCTGCAGCTGGAAGACCTGGGTTCAAATTTCATCTCTGCTGCTTGTCAGCTCTGGAAACTCTCTCATCTGAGTGTCGGGACCATATAAATAAAATGTATGTAAAATTGGGTTACCCATACGAACCTCAAGCTGTGCTAGAGAAATTAAATGTCATAATGCAGGAAAGCACTTACCATAGTGCCTGGGACACGTTAAGTGTTCAATAAAGCAAAGTATTTGTATTTCTTGTTACTCAAGTTTCCACAGCAACAATAAGGGGTCCCTGCTCTGGGCCCATGTTTTAGAGGCCCTCATGTATTACAAACTCTAAAAGTAGTAAATATATCACAAGAGCTCACAAGCACTTCCATCATTGAGAAGCTAATGCTCATCACTGACACCCACCATGTGATCCATAACCCTAAATATCTCCTTTTGTAACTGACATCATTCAGGCTCCAAGGAAACAGGACTTCAAATCTCTTGTCTCAAAAGACTGCATCCAAATGCCACAGAGGTCTGCGGTTCATGCCAGTGTGCAACAGTGGGCATGGATCTGCTTTGGATATCAGAGAGGGTTAAGCAGTAGGAAAACTTGGGTAAGGAAAAAACATCAGACAGTGACAACTTCAGATGTCAGAGATTCTTATACAGTACATGAAACTACCACTTCCCAGAAGTCCCTAGCAGCCATTTTCTTCCTCTGTCTATGTTTTTATTTGTGGCTCTGAAAGACTCATCAACTGCAACTAGCAGCGGAAGAGAATTTGGTAACATTCAAACAATTCATAGTACTCGCAAAATATATATTCACAATCAGATAAATTGTGGCATTGTTGCCTTTTATTGCTGGACATTGAACATTGTTAATACATTTTTAACAAAAATATTAACTGATACATAACTACAGTTTTGAAAAAGTCAACTTTAATAATTTTTGTTTAAAATGTTTTGTTTGTCCTTCCTCTTGTTTCCCTTCCCTTCTTATATTCCTAAAGCTATTAGCCGAGGCTGAGCATGGTAGGCACCCTTGGTGGAGGGATGAGGGGGGTGGTCAAATAGCCCAAAACAAAGTATTGGAGCTGGAGAAGGGTAATAATGCATTGTATATGGGGCATCTTGAAACTGAATGTCTAAGTCCAAGTGGTATGAGGAAAACATCCATAAGGCAGGGCTTCCTAGCATGGTTGTGCTGGAACTTGATCAAGGTAAGGAGGACAACTGCGTAGCTGAGCTATTTAACACAGGATACTGGAACCCAGTGGGGTGTGGAGAGCAACCAAGAAAGTGTGTGGTCTGCTACAGAGTTTTTGAGCAAGAGTGGAGTAGCGGGAGCATCCGCATGAAGGGGTGGCCTGCCATGGGGTGTCAGAGCCCAATCAGTGTCAGAAAGTCTTTCACTTGGGAAGTCTGCCCAGTGCAAGATGCCAGAGCCCGAGCGGGGAGAGGAAGACTTCTGGTTGAGGATGCTGTAGCCCGAAAGGGGCATCATGAATGTGGGGTGCTGTAACAGAGCAGGGGTGAAGAAGAGCTTCCATTGGCAAAATTTGAGCAATTTAGCCATCAAAATATGTAATAACAACAACAGATTATAACTCACTGAATAAAATAGGAAGCTCTGGGTCCATACCGATAAATAAGTAAATGAACAATGCTGCAAGTTGATGAAGAAATGGATTTGAGCATAGTATTAACGTACCTCCTCACAAAATATTTATTAACTGAAAAGGGGAAATGGAATTATGCAATGCAGAAGTGTGTCGGACCTCATGCTAATCAAGTGATCAGGGTGAAAACCTTCTGTCACTGGACAACTCAAAATCACATGACACATGCTAGGATGTCACTGGGTAGAACTTGGTTTCACTTCAGTGGTATCCCCACAAAAAGGTGCATAAACTGAATCTACGCATGAAAAAAAACCAAACCCCAGCAGGGGAACATCCTCCCCAATAACTGACCTATGACCGTCAAAACGTCAAAGTCATGAGAGTCAAAGAAAGACTGAGAAACTGTTCCAGGCTGAAGAGAGATAGAGATATGACAATTAAGCGAAATGTGTGGTTCTCAACCAGAAACTGGTACTTTAAAGGACTGGCAAAACTTCAATGGTGTATGAGGATTCGATATATGAATTAGATATATAATGGAATCAATGTCCCTTTCCTGATTTTGATCATAGTGTTGTGCGTGTGTAGGAGAATGCCCTTGTTTGCAGGAAAAGCACACAGAGAATTTGGAAGGGTGAAACATTCAGTTTCGGGAAAACATTATTCGTACTGCACTTGTAACTCTTTTAAATTTGAGATTGCCTCAAAAACGAAAAATGCGTTAAAAGTATAAAATTTTATCTTATTTTGATATAATTTGTATTTTGCACTGTAACAGTAGTAGACAATCTTAAATATTTTAAAAGTAAAGTACATTTTGAAAATATATAAATTTATATTTTGAATTCTTCTATTTAATTTGATTTTTAATATAAATACGCTCAAGTCTATTCTCTTTTAATATGATTACATTCCATTTTTGACCCATAGATAATTACTAGTGAGGATGAGTTCGGATCCTGATAAAAATTGAACTACAAAAGTGTTTTGAGAAAGTGAAAATGAATGCTTCAAGAAAAATAAAATCCTCAGAGAATTCTCATTAAATTTTTAAGAAATTTAAAACAATGAAAACGAGCAGACTTCTATTAAGTATGAGCCACATAAGATCCACCTACAGGATATTACAGATTCTTAATGAAGATTTAATTACTGATTAAAACCATGAGACTATAAAAGAGAATTATTCATATCATAAGTCTGGCTTTCCCATTACAAGATGAAGAAAATTATACTCTGATTGGACAAGAAAAATAAAACACTTTGAACTTTACTATTTTAGTGGATGATGGTCCTGGAAAATGGCCATCATATCTTTCTGACAGTGTGGGGAAGTCTCTAGAAAAACATAATCTGATTCTGATAGCAATTTTCTATGTGACAATAACGCCAAAATGTCTAATATTTAGTTTTATAAAAAATGTTTTTTCAAATGTAGACAGTAATTGGCTTTTATACACGCAGTCTAAAGAAAACATTGTTACCACTCTTACACGTTTCACAATAAATCTTCAAGATCGACTTTCACTAATGCAGATCTTGTGACTGGAAATTTTTACATATTTGTATGACATACAGCATCCATACAATTGTTAGAACGGAAAAACAAAAGACAAATAAATATCAAATAATAATATTATTCAACCAAGACAAGTAAATACTGATCCAGAACATTGAATAACTGAAAGAACAATAGTTCTTAGAGAGGAACGATGAGGCTTTGAATGGCAATGATGGCCCATATTTATAGAATACAATGTAAAATTTATAGATTCTGTAGAATTCATTTTGAAATTTAATGTCAGAGTGGCCAAACCTATAAGACAGGGACCACGGAGAGAAGAAAGGAAGGAAAGAAGTAAGGGAGAAAGGAAGGCCAGAAGGAAGGAAGGAAGGAAGGAGAAGGAAGGAAGGAAGGAAGAAAGGAAGGAAGGAAAGAAGGAAGGAATGAGGGAAGGAGGGAAGAAGGAAAGGAAAGAAGGAGGGAGGGAGAAACAAAAGTCCCTATCTAGAATGGAAAATTCAAAGCAAGATTAACAATTTAATGGGTATTAATGTGAGACAAGAACTCACATATGAAACTTTAAAACAATTTTCAGTTCAAGTATGGTTGGTAAAGAAAAAGGAGCGTGACTCAGGATTTTGGCCAATATCACAGAGCATTCTTTGGATCTTCACCTTTGTATAGTTTCTTATTAGAAGACTTGGCCCCAGCTGTGCCAATAGTAATAATATTCTTTGGAACAATTAAATGATTAGGTATGATATTTTCTGGATCTCCCCAAACATTTTGGATGAAGCACATATCTCACAGTTTTTCCTAGGCAAGCAGTGAGGATGACAACTAAATGCTACTAAAGAAATTAGATTTAATTTAGAAGATAAATGAGAAAGAGGGGAGGAATTAAGCTGGCCAGTGGAGGATGTGTGAGTAGGGCTGTCACCCTGTGAGCAGATGTGTCTGCACTGATGGACCAGGGAAGCTTGGGGGGCTGGGGGCAGCACGGAGTGAGGGTGTGCAGACCATGCAGCCTCAAAGTGAGGCCAGCTGGAAGCCACAAGTGCTCCCTAAGAGTGTGAGGGCACCCTAGAGGGTTTTCAGCAGAGAAGTGACATGGTCCAATTTATGTCTCAAAGGATTCTTGTGCAGCCAAAGCTGTACCCTGAGGATACTGACTATACAACCTAGAAGGATCCAGAGTCCAGGATGACCTGGTGGTTTTGTTGTACCAACCCTCGATTCTCTATCTCGGAATTCCCTGTGATAGGAGAGGAAAAAATAAAACAAAACAAAACCAAAAACATCCAGAAAAGTAATTAAGCTGCTGTTCCTTCTCCTTCTCGTCCTTCTCATTCCACTTTCCCTCCTGCCTCCCTCTCCCCTCCCCTTCTGCTCTCCCTTCTCCCTCCTTCTCTTCCTCCTCCATTTCAATTTCTGCTCCAGCAGCTGAACACCATGCTAACTCCTGAGATAATTAGAAAAAAGCCCCCAAAAGGGAAAGAAATTTCATGTGAGGCTGAAAGGGGACACACGTGTCATTAGCAAGAGAAAGTGGAAAAAAACCCCATAATTTAAGGAAAGGCAATGTGAGCTCAGAGATAAGAATCTCCGGCCCTTCCAAAGTAACTAGATTCCAGTGACAGGCTGCCAAACAAAGGAGATAACATTCGTGAAAGCTGGATTATAAAGGGCTCCACTATCACACTGAGAAATTTCTCCCCACTAGGCTGACCCCCAACTCACCAATATACTATTAAAGAGCATGCATCACATATGATTGGAATGTCCCTTTTACAGTAGTCATGAGATTGCTTTGCTGGCACGGCAATTCAGTGAACACAGCAGGTCTGTGGTCACAAGGTGAGCTCAGCAGTCAGTGATTAATCCTTAGTTTAGGGAGAGATGCTTTTCTTAGAGAAACTCAGATATGGGGGAAATTACATCCTTATCTTTAAGGGCATTGTTCTTATATTTGGGACACAGTAAATATTTAAAGCAGATATAGAATGCAAGCTCAAGAGGCCACTCTACCTCTTTTGGAAAAACAAGGTCAGGCTGAATTAGTTTTAACCCAAATGGTTGCCTCATGTACTCCAGTATGTCCTATTACTTGTCCTTTATTTATCAATGGGAAGACAAGGCTGGATTTGGGCTGTGGAAGGGCAGGTCCTGTGCTCTAGAGGTCACACACCATCATTGCTGATTCCACGTGCATTTACTAAGTGAGGGCCTGCTCACCCAGCGTCTGTGGTTTGAATCTGAAGAAGCACCAGCCCACTGACCATGACTTCCTTACAGAAAAGCTTATAAACTATAGAGTACCCTGAAAAGAACACTGATAAAGAACCCAGTTTGGGGAATCATCTAGACCTAGATTGCTTGGGTCACTCTGTGATGTATAAGCTGTGTGACTTTGGACAAATTACTTAAGCTCTCTGTGTCTCATTTGGGGATAATAATGCCAACCTCAAACGGTTGTTTGTGAAAACTAGACAATGCACAGATGACCTGATCCCAGTGCCCAGTGCCGTAAATGCGGGATGCATGGGCATTCTCAGGCAGCAAAAGAGTGGATTGTTTCTTGACTTGCAAAGGTGTATGTCAAATGTTTCCTGTGCTGGAAATCTTCCCTCGAGCCCTGTGTCCTCAAATAAGGGAACTTACTCCCTTCTCTGCTCGCAAGGGTCACATCAGTGCTCCCAATGCATTGTTCTCCTTTGTCTCATTAAATCTATGCCATTTTTTTCAGGCTTTACAGAACTGTACTCCACAGGGTGGCACTATTTGTTGAATGATTCCATCAAGGGATCATTTGGCTACCAAACTCCTCCAAATTCACCTAACATGCTTCTTATTTTTCCTGTTCTTTTAACTTTGGATTCCTTTCTGTCCCTTCGCTTCCCTCCCCTCACTTTTACCTTGTCTATTCCTCCTTCCTTTACCTTTCCTCTCTCTCTCTCTCTCTTCCCCTCCTGACCCCAAAGGCATAATAATAAAATGAGGCAATTTGTCAAAATGATCTTAAATAATGGGATGTAGTTGATATGAAATTGCTTTACTCCACATGCTGCCTGCCCATTATGTGTGATTAAGCAACAGCATGTGACTGCTGGGAGAATGCGGCTCCTGGCCAAACCACCTTTATTTTTTTACTTTACTTTTTTGTAAGGTATGCTTTTTGTGGTGAGGAAGATTGGCCCTGAGCTAACATCTGTTGCTAATCTCCCGTTTTTGTTTTTTTTTTTCTCCCCAAAGCCCAGTACATAGTAGCACATCCTAGTTGAAGTCCGTCTAGCTCTTCTATATGGGATGCTGCCACAGCATGGCTTGATGAGTTGTGTGTAGGTCCACACCCAGGATCCGAACTGGTGAACCCCAGGCTGCCAAAGCGGAGCAGCACACAACCTTAACCACCACACCACCGAGCTGGTCCCCAAAATAATCTTCCTTTTTTTTTTTAATGATTTGCCCTGAGCTGATGTCTGTGGCCAATCTTCCTCTTTTTCTTCTTCTACCCAAGCCCCCCAGTGCATAGTTGTATGTTCTAGCTGTAGATTCTTCTCGTTGAGCTGTGTGGTAGGTCCAAACCCAGGATCTAAACTGATGAAACTCTGGGCTACAGAATCGGAATGTGCAAACTTAACCACTAGACCTTAGGGCCAGCCCCTCAAAATAGTCTTTAATTTCACCAAAATGTAAACAAACAAACAATAGTTCACCATGCTCATTTGCATAATAAAGGGCTACCTTGGAGTGAGATTAAAAAATTCATCTATTAAAGAATGTTGTCATGAGACTTCCAGTTAACCAGACACTGTCCCAATGATAATGAAGGAAAGGAATGGGGTTAAATGCTGTGTGGGACCCCTTTGATGGCAGCCTCCACTGCTCTCTGGAGCTGGATTCCCCTCAGTCAGCTCAAAGCACCCCTATATCCTGGGAGCCCTCATGATCGGAGGGCATTCAATTCATCAAGGCAGGGAACAGAGACTGGCATTTCTATCTATAGTACCAGAACAGGCACCGTCCACGAATAAAATCCTTGAGCTATTTTAAGGAGATGAATTTTTAATAAAGACCAGCTGTGCAAAAGTTCAGCATGGGGCAAGGACACCGAGATGAGTTCTTCATGCAAGAGGAAAACAAAAAAGAACAAGAAACAGCTTTTTGAGGTAGTCTTTAATGCAAAAGATTTTATCCCAGGACATTCCGGAGTCATTGGAAAGGATGAGATCATAGATTGAATTGTGTCCCCCAAGAAAAGATATGTTAAAACCTAACCCCTGGTACCAGTGAATGTGAATTTATTTGGAAATAAAGCCTTTTCATTAATATATATTAATACAATAATATATTAAAATTATATTATATTATATTTAACATATAATATATAATCATAATTATATATTATAATTATATTATATATAATACATATTAAATTATATTAAAATAGTATAAAAATATGTATTAATATATTATATAACTATAGTCATGTGCTGTGTAACAATGTTTTGGTCAACAATGGACTGCATATACGATGGTGGTTCTGTTAGTACCCTATAGCCTAGGTGTTTAGTAGGCTATACCATCTAGGTTTTTGTAAGAACACTCTATGAGATTCACACAACAAAATCACCTAAAGACACATTTCTCAGAACGTATCACCATTGTTAAATAATGCATGACTGTACATTATTATAATTTTTTACAATTAGAGCTTTATAATTATAGTAATGATAGGTTTTTTTAATCCTTTGTTGTCGGTCATGTTCCCTTCCTATCCTGCCTCAGACTACAAGCCCCATGAGATCAGGGATCCCATTTGTTTTTTCATGGTTACATCTCTAGCACCTAACATCTCCTAATACTTAGACAAAACTCAATATTTATGAAATGACCACAGTCTAACTTTCCAACAAATTCTCACGTCTTCTCAATTGGCAACATTGTATTCTTCAGTCATGTAATTTTCTTACCAGTTCTTAAATATACTCTTCCCGTTTGCTCCATGCTGTTCCTTCTGCAAAGGAATGCTTTCCCTTCTCTATCTGATAAAATCCTGCTCTTTCATCCATGCTTCTATCTCCATCGTCTGAATTCGAGTTAATCAGTCACCAAGCCCGCTGCCCCACCACAATATCCTGTCCATGCCTCCATCATGCCATTTATCCCCTGCATCAATATTTCCCATCTATATACCTGTCTTTCTCCCTCTCCTGTTATTCTCTGAGACACAGCATTAGTTATTGCGTAGAACGTTTAAAAGACTGCTTAAAGAACTTCCCTTAGGATTATATCACCTTTGGAAAAAGAAGTAATGAGGGCAACTTTATTGTCAAAATCAGCACCTCTAACAGTGTCTGACACAGAAAATATTCAATAAATATTTGGTGAATGAATAAATGAATGCATAAATATTGAAAATCTTTGCTTATGGAATGTATGTCAGTCAGCATCCTGGCAAGAAACTGATGACACCCTCAATCAAGTTAATTGAGGAAAGTTTAACAAAGGGGCCATTGACAAAGGTGTGAACAAGGTTAGAGAAAACCAACACAAATTGATGAAACCTTGGGGAGAGGAACATCAGGGACATCTTACCCCTCTTAGGCCTGAAAAGTTCAGGGGAAAGTCACAGGATCCTATAAAAGCAGAATGAATGCCTGACTGTTGCTTAGGCTAAGACAGCGAGACACACCAAAGACGACTTTTGAAGAAGAGAATAAGTACCCAACCTTCCTTTTGCTCACATCTAGATTTTGCTTTGCTGTTTCTGAATGTACTTAGAAGTTATCTGGCAGAAGAGCCCATGAATGCTTTCCTAAAGACACTCACGAAACAGGATGGAGAGCTGGTTGGGAAGGGCAGGTGGAAAATATAGGGCAGAATGCAAGGAAGTAAAAACAACAACATGAAACATAAAGCACTGTTCTGTTCTGCACATGTATTATCACTGCCAGTAAACATACAAAAAGCAGTCAGTAGCTATTATTATTCCCATTATAGAGAGGGGGCAACTGAAGCACAGAGAGCTAAAGCGACCAGCTCAACGTTTCCCAGTCAGCGGATTGCAGAGCTGGTCAATCTGACTGCAGACAGCACCGATCGTTCTCAGTGCTCATCAGTAGCGGCTTTCTGTTTGTCTTCTTAAATTGTCGTTATTGTTTGTTTTTAAACATCTTCAACAAGATAGGAGAGTTGAAACAATTTTCAGTTGACCCTCTTTCTAGACCCATGTTTCTAAAAAATTAGTTGTAAGTCAAACAGGGGCGAGTTAATGCCCTGTGTTAGCCAAATGAAGGAGCTGGACCAAATTTACATAAAGGTACAGCTATCAAAACCAGGAAACTTAATAATCTAATATTGGCATACTATTGTCTAACTCATGATCCAAATTACATTTTCATCAATTATCCTAATCATGCAATTTATAGATGTTTTGATATATACAATTTTTTTCCCTAAATATTTGAAGGTAATTTGAAGACTGCCTTTTTACTGCTAAAAGTTTTAGTCTGTATTTTTTTAAGAAGAAGAAACTTCTCTTACTTAACCAAAGTACCATTATCAAAATGGGGAAATTTAATATTGATACAATACTATTAGCTAATTTGATTTTCATCATTTGTCCCAATACTGTCCTTTTAAGCAGTGTTTCCTGGTCCAGGATCTAGTCCAGGACCACACAGTGCATTTAAGTGTCAGTTTCACTTAGTCTTCTCTAATCTGGAATAGCTCCTCCTCTCTAATAATGGAATAGTTTTCCATTCTTGACCTATATTTTTTCTTTTTTTTTTTTTGCAAAAGTACAAGGAAGTGATTCTGTAGAATGTCCCTCAATTTTGTTGTATCTAATGTTTCCTTGTGATAGATAGATTTGAGTTATGATTTCTGGACAGAGTACAGTTGACCTGGTGGTGGATGTCTCCCCTCCCAGAGGCACATAGCATAAGCTCCTCCCAACATTGGTGATATAGCTTTGGTCAATCGGTTATGGTAATGTTCCCCAGCTTTCTCCAATGTAAGACACTATTTCTCCTTTGTGATTAATGAGTTAAGGGGGAGATATTTTGAGACTATGTAAATACCTCATTGGTTTGCAACCTTCTCTCTTAACTAGGTAGTCTAGTTGCAGAATCTGAGACTATGTGGTTTTGAAAATTGACTAACCAATGGTTATAGGAAGAATAATGGAAAAAGGAGAAAATGTAGGGAGTGGGAAAAGAAGCTGATGGGCAATAGCAAAACTGTTGGAGAGAATCAACCTCTGCAGTGGCCCCGTGTGGAGATGGGCACCCTATTCCAGCAGAGGCAGAGGGTTATGGCACACTGCGTTGAAACAGTTTGACATTCACTTTTCCATTATACAGAGATGACTTTAGTGTAGACATTGAAACATTTACCGCCTGTTCAGCATGTCTGGTTGGTTTATATTTCAAAGGCTAGAAGCCTGTTGTACATCTCATGTCTGCGCCTGGCATTGTCTTATGCTGTCATATTTTCCAGTCATAAGCAGAGTCCAGTTCTATGACCCTGGGACGACAAAATTCCTTCTGTTCTGCTAAGGGTTTATGAAATAATGTAAGAAAATCCATAGATGTGTGGATTTCTGAGGCTTGAAGGAAGACTAAAAACCACAGAGCCAAAATTCTTATTTTATTGATAGGAACTAAGATCCTTATAGGGTCCCTGCCAGGGGTATGATCCAGCCATATTAATTCCTCATCCAGGTTCTTTCTAAAACACTAAGGGACAAAAGTCCCCATACTGATTAGGCATAGTTAGAAATATATGAGACCTTCATCTGAATATTTCAGATAAATAAGAGATTTTTAATAGTTTGTAAGCATTAAGCCTATGTGTAAAAGAAGAGATGTTAAGTGAATTTCTCAAACTCACATAGTACCCATATTCACTGAACTCCAAGCTTGTTCTGTGCCCCTAGAATGATGCTGCCCCTCAGGAGGTTCAATGACTTGGGCAAAGCCACAGAGATTTTAGCGTAAAAAACATCCTAAAGTTTGGGCTTTTTGGCTATGAGTCCCTTCTGCTGTACACAACTTTATACATCCTTGAAAACAAGCCAGCTGACCCAATGAAGATTTTTTTCCTCTTGTAAGACTTTAGGAAGATAACCATAAGCACTTTAAGAATAAAAGCAAAAGACAAAAGCTTCACGAAATCTATTAATAACCATTCTTTGCTGGAGAGAATTCACTTGTTGCTGGGAATTGGCTGAATTATGGTCCAAGGGATTCAACTCCAGAGAGAAAGCGCGTGGACAGCCCTGTTCGCGGGCCTGAGGAGATTCTGCGAACGTTCAGAGCACAACACAAGGCTCTAGCAGAAGACATGCCAGTGTTGCTCTTCTTCTGTACTTTCAAACATCACTGAATTACAGATTCCTGCTCTTCTCCACAAGCTCCAAGGCTCCATTGTGGCACTGATGGAAGGCTTTGCACTGAGAGTTAGAAAACTCTGGAAACACTTGAAAATTCTAACACTTGAAAGTCCAATCTCCTGTTTACACAGAGGATGAGATAGGTATCTAAAAAGATGGAAGGACTTTCTTAGGGCAACAAAAATACTAGTGGATTTGGGACCAAGGCATGAGTTTCCAGGACTGAAGACCAGAGCCCTTTAATGCCAGCTCATTGCAACAAAGGGGACAGTATTCCAAAGTTTCATTAAAAATAGGTCATAGAATATATTTTTTAAAAATTCATAAAATAGTACTTAGTAAGAAAGGCTGATTTAGAAGTAGTATAGAGCATGATACTAAATTTATAAAATATAAATATGAATAAAGCCCTCATATGCATAGATAAATGGCAGAAGAATAGAGCTGAGGGCATTATCAGTAGTTATTTCTGTTCTCTCAGTGTAAAGAAAATTTTGTTTCCTTCTCATACTTTTCTGATTTTCCCTAAATTTCTAAAAATTACGTGTAATATTATTTGGGAGTAGGAAAACAAAACCGAGTAAAATTAATAAACAGTTTTTGTAAAAAAAAAAAAAAACTAACAGAGAACTGACTCTGTTTTTTCATACTAGCCTACTATTTTTTTCTCCTATTGCAAAGTCAAAACATAAGAACTTTCATATTATTGCTCATTATTTTCAAAATGGAATGCAACACGGTACAAGCAATTTTCCCGGGATCATCTTCTGTTTTGCATTAACATTTTGAATGAAAGCATCTTTAAGTCACCATTTTTGCCCCCAAACTACTGCTTTACATTCTTTATTTTTTTAATATTCTGGGAGATAAATGACTTTCTAACATTTTCTGAATTTATATTATATTTTGTATGTATACGATTGATGTCTAGCAGTATTCCTATTAATTGTTACCAACCATTGAGTCACTGAATGATGATGGAAGTCTAACAAAGGTCCTGGAATGGAAGTAGGTGCTCAATAAATATTCTAGAAAGGGAGGAAGGAAGCAAGGGAAGAATGAAGGGTGAAATAGGTGGTTGGATAACATGAGATATTAACAACAGGTTTTGGAAAGCAGCTGCAAAATCACCCAAAAAACTAACAGAGACTTGAGTTCAAGTCCTAAGCTCTGGCATGAAATTGATAGTATGATAATGGGAAAGTCATTTGGCCTTTTGAATATGTTTCCTCTTTGATGGAGTGCAGATAATAATATTGACAATAAATTTATAGGTGTGCTATGACTATCACATACGATAAACCATGAAAAGGCTGTTTTTGTAAATTATGACGTGTTGATATTATAGTCATTTATCTAAACCCGATTATTGGTATTATCCCAGCCCAGTGTCTGGTATATTGCAGATGTACACTCAATAAATGTAAACCTAATAAACGATCAATAGAGTGAACAAACACTAGAGAGATGAAATATTTTGCTGAAGTTTTAAGAACAAAGAGATATTAAAATCCAGATCTCCTGGCTAGCGGTTCAGTGCTATCTCCTCTATGTTTGAGTCTGTGATCTATTTTTATATCTGGATTGTCTTCTTATTGAGGCTTTCTCCTCTTGTAAATATTTGGTAGAGTCTGAATATCAGATTCAAATACATAATTTTTATCTTTAACATAGACTTGATTACTTACAATTCTCATTAATTTCAAGTCAGAAAAGATCAAGAGATGTTGTTTAATTAGGTTTCTTTTCTATAGATAATGGTGCACAGTACAATGCAATAGTGGTGATCTGGCATTTTGTTAATGCAGATATAAGACATAATTAAAATGACTTTTCCCGGGCCAGCCTGGTGGCGCAGTGGTGCACACGTTCCACTTTGGCGGCCTGGGGTTTGCCGGTTCGGATCCTGGGTTCAGACATGGCACCACTTGGCACGCCATGCCATCATAGGCATCCCACGTATAAAGTAGAGGAGGATGGGCAGGATCTTAGCTGAGGGCCAGCCTTCCTCAGCAAAAAAGAGGAGGATTGGCAGCAGTTAGCTCAGGGCTAATCTTCCTCAAAAAAGAAAAAATTCCCTACAACCTATTGGCCTTAGGCTAAATTTGTTTATTTATTAATTTTATGCATGTGTTGACAAGTTTTTATGGGATATGACCATGAAAACTGCTTTCAAAAGAACATCTATTGATCACAGGGCATGTCCCAGATTCAATGCTAGGACTTGGGGAAACAGAAATGAGAAGGAGGATATTTAACAGATTTCCTTCCACTGTTCCACTGAGATAATTGGCATGCAAATCAACAGGGGCTATAAAGTGTTATAAGCACAGTTACCGAAGTAATTGTAGAACAGAAAACAGTAAGGAGCGGCATGCATTAGGTACCACGCCTAGGATGCCTAGTGAGAGATCGCTCATCTTTGATGGAGAGGTGAAGAGAGAAAGATTCTGGGGTGGCATTTTCTAAGTTCACTCTTGCAGGATATACAGAAAAGAAATAGTTCAATGATAGGGAAATCATTCTAGATATGAAGCCAGACTTGAGCCCAAGCTCAGTCATGAGGAGCTGCAGAGAATCCAGTGTTTCACTATGACAGGAGCATCAAGCGGAGACAAGTAGTAGAAGAGGCCAGAGACCTGATCAGGAAAATTCTTGTGTTTCATAAAGAGGAGATTGGACTTCCTTCCAAGGTAAAGAGAAATTTTGAAGGATTTTAAGCAAGGGATTGGACCATGTAATATGTTTAACACTATGGACATAGCAAAATCTCCAGATTCATAGGTTTTTCCTTAAGCATCTATTCCCCCCAATTTCAAGAAGTATGGAAGTTTTAGATATTAGCTAAGTTTCGGATGCCCTCCAAATGTATCCATTAGTATTTAGTCAGCAGTACACACATTGTTATAAGAGAGGATTAATGCAGTCGGGTCAAGTCTTCACTTTCAGGCTTCTAATTCTGGACTTTGGGCTCCCGATGGTCCAGTTTTCTGGCATAAACAATGGGTGCAGAAAAATTCTTTTTTCTTTTTTTCCTGGAACGGTGAAAGGAGAAAAAAGTCACCTATGCCAGAACAGCAGCAAAAAATGTTTAGAACAAAAGAGGACTAGAAATAATATCTTGGACTTCCACCCATCTCCATGTACTCCAGCACTGAAGTGGTGGAGAATAAAAAGATTTGGGGACCCAAGTGTAAATTGGACTTGTCTCCTGCTTCGTGAATAAAGCTAAAATATATGCCAATTTCCATACAGATGTCCCCCTATTGTGGCAACTATAGAATAGGAGTGGTGGTGATTTATGTCTATAGTGGCATGTCTAAGCAGGAAAGACTGGATACAACACCAGGCATTTTCCACAACCTCAGAATGGTAGAGAAGAGTACTCCAATGTCCCTCATGCTTAGAGCCTGAAAGGGGGCATTGCTGAGCTCAAAATTAGTTGAAACATAGAGCTAACTGACAGGGTGGAAAAAATATAAATTACCAGGAGCAATGGATATGTCGAAGGAAGCAGAGTGAACCATTCATCCAGGGTTTTGATGCAGGTGCAGTTACATCTCAGTGGGTAGGACCAGATGGACTCCTCTCCTGGTCATTGATGTTGGATGATACATAAGGCCTTCCCTAGAAAGTAATATCAACCCCAGGGATGAGGAAGGGACTATGGGGTGACAAAAATTTTACTTTATTTGATTAAATCTGTGTGAAACTGTCTAGGTTGAGTTCTCCACTATCAGGTGGAAATAGGCTCAAAATAAAAATGCAAGGAGACAAGAAACTTCTAGAAAGACAAAGAAAATTTGACATTAGGATGGCATTCAATAAGTAAGGGTTGAAGCATTTCTAATGCTGCTAAAGCCAGGTTCTTCAATGAGATTTTATTTGTAATAAAGTTGTTATTTTTATCTCCATCCACCTACTTTTTACTTTTATGTCTCAATTGTTTCTGAACTTGCTTGGGAAACAGGACATTGTTAATTGGCCTTTTCCAACTCCCATATCCAGTGATAGGAAAGGAGACTTATACACAATTCAATGTGAAACAACTTTAGCGTTTTGATGGTTGAATACACAGCAAAGCCAGACCACCACAGAAGACATCAGCTTGGTCTGGATGGGAGAAGAATGTCAGTGGAAAGAACATGGTACGTACACTTTTGGAGGATGAAGAGGTATCCTCCAGGCAGGCAACACAGCGGGGGCATTCTAAAGAGAAGGATCCACGCTAACAAAGGCAAGGAGACTTAACAGAGCCCTTGTTTGTGAGACCCAGAGCCCGTCTCTATGAGCAGAGTGTACAGTGTGCAAGGAGGGACCCAGTGAGCGATATCATCAACATTCTTGTAAACCATGCTCAATGCGTGAATAAATTAATAGTTACCAATTCTGAGGGCAAATGCCAGATGATTTTCATAACAGTTCTAAGAGTGTGGCTAGAGAAATAATCAAACTATGGCTACTGAGGATGAACTGTAGAGATGGTTCATGGCCATTAGGTTTTACAGATATAGCCACAGTAACCGTATTTTTTAATACCAGCAAGATAGTCTTATGAATCAATAATGAGAATTAACGTTAAATGGACACTCCAAATTACCTAAATGAAGCCTTCTTACCTGTAGGCATAACTGTGACAGATTTCTACAAAGATCTACCTAACACAATCAGGGACCATCAGTCAATACTGACTAGCTAAAAGGACTTATTTCAGCATGTATTGCAATAGAAAGGGGGAAGGCCATACCTACAGGGACAACTTGGTTGAGAATATACAAAATATATATATATATATATATATATTTTTAAGATTTTATTTTATCCTTTTTCTTCCCAAAGCCCCCCGGTACCTAGTTGTATATTCTTCGTTGTGGGTCCTTCTAGTTGTGGTATGTGGGACGCTGTCTCAGCGTGGTTTGATGAGCAGTGCCATGTCTGCGCCCAGGATTCGAACCAACGAAGCACTGAGCCGCTTGCAGCGAAGCGCGTGAACTTAACCACTCGGCCACTGGGCCAGCCCCCGCCAAAAAATATTTAAAGTATGTATTTTCGTTCTGAAAAAGATTGTTGTGGAAAACCGCCTCCTTCTTCAGAGACGGTATACTTGCTCATCTTCAAGCTCAGATTATACAGCATCCTCCTCTGTAAAGATTTCCTAATTACTCCCACTCTTCACTCGGCTGCATGCTACTCTCTGAATTCTTGGTGCTTTTGTAGCTGTCCAGCCATATGGCCAGTATAAGCCTCTCATTTTTACCATTAGTGGCATCATCATCTTTAGGTAACAGGCTCTTATCAAAGTTTTCCACATGTAGTAGCAACTCAGAAATGTTAAATTCTGTATGACTCATCAAATGTATGCTTTTTTTTTAGTAGAATGTCTCATTCTTCTCCTTTATTTATATTTATTTTTATTCATATTCAAATAGAGACAGATTAATCAATCGCCTGGTTCATGACACACGATTGGTTCAAGCATAGCCCTCTTTGCTGTTGTTCACTCTTCAATTCTTCCTCCCTTTTAAGAATGATATATTGTTATACATAATGTATGTATGTATTTGTATATATGTATTATATATATAATTTTTTTTAAAGATTGGCACCTGAGCTAACAACTGTTGCCAATCTTCTTTGTTTTTTTTCTGCTTTTTCTCCCCAAATGCCTCCAGTACATAGTTGTATATTTTAATTGTGGGTCCTTCTAGTTGTGGCATGTGGGATGCCACCTCAGCATGGCCTAATGAGCGGTGCCATGTCTGAGCCCAGGATCTGAACCTGCAAAACCCTGGGCCACTTAAGCGGAGCATGCAAACTTAACCACTCAGCCAGGGGACCAGCACCCTATATGTATAATTTTTATAAAGAAAATGAACAACCCCATATCCACCATCCAGACCAAGATCCATAATAGGTCCAGTAACTTTGATCTATCTTTAAACTCCACCCCTATCTAATATCCTCTCTCCCCACTAATTTATATAAAGCTATCAATTCAATTTAATTTGACATTCATTTATTTCATACTTGCACAGGGCCATCCATGCTGTTATTTGTTAAGTTAACACGTTTATAGAACACCTATTAGACGCTGGGAGCCCAAAGGCAAACTCAAGCTTGGCTGTGACTTTCATTTGACTTACACTCTAGCAACAAAAAGATGTTAAACAAATAACTAATGAAGACACACTTGTAGTTTCTGTCCTAATGCAGTTTACAGTCCAGCCACATCTAAATTCTGGTTAAAATCTTGCTTATTATTTTGAAAACATTATAGTCATCTCTTCATCAACTTCTGTATGTTCATTCAAACCACATAATTTACATTGTATGGTAGAAGGAGTAATTATTTGGGATCTGAACATGTTTAAATTCTGATTCAGCACTGATGAGTTTTTCAAACTTGAGCAAGTTAATTCACCTCTCTGACGCTTGTTTTTTGGTTTTTGGTTTTTGCCCTATTTGAGATAATTCCTGCTCGCCAGTTTTGGAAGAATGAGTTGTTTTATGAGTCATACTTAAACAGTTGTGAAAATCTCTTGAAAAATCTCTTAAACTAGCCAAACGTGAGTATAGCTTAATATTATATATAGCATGCAATTTTCTACAGACTCTTGTCTTCTCTCATCCACTGAACAACTCATGAAATTGTGAAGAAATTTCCAACAGGTGTCTCCATGTCTTTCTACTTTTGATTGGTGGCTGAAATGTCCTTTCTCTTCTCCATCTCTAGAAATGACACGTATCTAGCAGACACAGGCTGAGAAGTCACCCTTCTCATTCATCTCTGCAGCAGGTCATTTAATCCTCACAAGAACATGTGAAGTGGGTGTTACCATTTTCCTGATTTTTACAGATGAGAATCCTGAAGTAGAAAATTTAAGAGTATAAGGTCACCTAGCTTATATTAGCATAGGACCCTAGTCATTGGTGTAAGACCTTGGGTTTGAGCACAAACAGGATGGCAGTAGAGTATGAGTTTGTAATGGATATACTAAATGTGTTTTCTGGAGTCTGAAGGGCTCAGAGCCTGATTATGCACAGGCCATAAAACAGCATCCTTCTTCTGTGAAACCTACATTCCCCATTCCTCAACCCCTATCAACACCAGACAGAAGCAGCAGTTCACTCAGTTAATTCACCTATGGACCGTTCCCGGAAAGACCATGCACAATGGATAACGAAGATGGCTATGACTAAGCTGAGGTGACTTCAGGACACAGCTGTTAGGAAACCATGTGGAATCAGATAGGGAGTCAATCCTCAGTCCAAAACAGGGCTGAGAGATCCAGCTGAAATCTAGCCCTGTCTAAGTGAGATCAGATCAGATGAAGAAGGGTATGAGAGAGACGTACAGTGTGTGTTTGCTCTAAAAGCATGATTTTAACAGTAGGAGCATAAACGATGTTGTGAATGTCCACTGGTAGACCATGAGATCCCCCTGCACTGCAAAAAAATCCAAAAAATCATGCTTTATCTGTGTCCCTTATAGGCAAACAACATACAGTTCCACCAACTAATATTTTGACCTGCTTATGGCCAATTCTCTAACAACTTTCCAAAATTAGTTTTAAAGGTGACTAATATTTGATGTTTTAAACTAAAATTACTGCATAACTAGAATTTCCTGAAGACTCTAATTTAGTATTCTAACAAAAAAAATTTGGTTGCCATGCAACACTTTGTCTGGAATATTGCAAACTTCCTACTGTGCATACATAATCAGAGATAATTGGGATTCTCATAATTTAGTTCTGAAGTATGTCATCTGTACTGTCTTGGGTTGGTCGAGAATTTTGATTGCTGCTATTTTGGTCATCATTAATATATATGGTGGATTACAGTTAGGTTTAATTTTGCTGATAATTTTCTTCTTATATAATTACTGCGTTTTTAAGACTCAGAGTCCTATTTGTCCTTTTCTATATTTTTATCATCATTCAGTTGCTTCTCTTTTTTACTGTATCAAAATTGGAAAAGGGTAGAGAAGACGGTCATGGTCATTTAAGGGATTCTATTGCCCTTAATTGGCCCATAAGATCCTGTCAGGCCATTGTACCCTATCCTGAGGGATTCGCTGACTGCTTCTGAGGTGGGCGTGTGAGGTCCCCCAGATGTGGATCCCAGCCAGAAGGGTTAACATGAACTGTGAGCAAGGAAGAGCCTCTCTGCCTCTGAGTTTGTAAACTGTGACATGAAGTGACCATGACACAGATCAGGGCCATCTTTATCACCACCTAGAAGCTGCTGGTGATGGTAGCCAGGCCTGCAAAAATTAAAGAAAGTCAGACAGAAAGAAATTCATTAGAATCTTTGGGCACTGGATTCAGTTATGAACAGAGAAAGTCCTAAACATGTACCTGCATGGTGTTCTTTTTATATTAGTTGAATTTCTGCTACTTGAAAGCAAAAGAATCTTGACTAATAAACCAGGTCTGTCTGGTTCCACAGTCAAATTCTTTCTACCAGGGCAAAAACTCCACTCCATTTCCACCTCTGCTCATGTCTTACCTCCCTTTATGGTCTGCTATTAACACCTCTCCACTGTCTCAGAGGAATCGCTTCACCTCTGAAAATATTTAACTCAGTCGTGGGTACTCATTCTGTTTTTTCCCTTCTTTCCTTCCTTCCTTATTCCTCCCCTCCTCTCTTCCTTCTTTTCTTTCTTCCTTTTTATCTTTTGAAATTTTCATCAGCATACCTTCTCATTGTCTTTGGTATGCATTTTTTTCTCACCCAAATATGAAATTCTACTGTTAGTCAGACACACTTGACAAAATTTAAACTTGGTACCAGAGATGCTAAGAGTCATTCTCTTTCAGGTGACAGTCCTTAAAGATGTGAATCTGGAGTGCCTCTGGAGGAAGGTGAGCAGAGGAAATGAAGTGGAGAGGTTTAGAGAAGCAGAAATGATGGAAGAAAAAGTGAGCCCTAGAGGTGTTTGCAGTCACCCCTGAATGCAGCTCCTGAACATCTGCCCTCTAGATAACAAGAGAAAAAAATCTCCTTTTTGTCTATTCCAGGTTGAATTGGTTATGCATCATTTGTATTCAAAAGAAGCCTAAAATTGGTATGATTATTGCTTAGCACAGCAGAGACAACGAAAGGTACTGCCATTGAAAAAGCATCGTTTCCTCAAAACTTCAGGCTGCTCTCTTCTTCACCAAACTTCCATCCACTTCTAAGCTTCTCATCATACATTGGTTTGACTCTAACTCAGGGTAACATTTCCACCTGTTGCCCCGGGCAGGCTGTACAACAGCTTCTAGAGTGGCAGCAAGCTGACAAGAACGGGGTATACAAGGTTCTCTGGAGACAGACCAGATAATACAGCATCTTCATACTGAAAACACAACGTTTTGAGAAATAATTTGGTTTATGATTACCTCTTAAAATGTTGCAGTTGTAGTTTTGAATCATTTATCTTTGAAAAGAAAGGAGGATGAACACAAAATAATCTCTATACTCAAGATTTTTTTTTTTAAGTCATCTAATTTGCTTAGGAAACACCTGTGCAGAATGTGATGGAGTCCTGTGGCGATCCCAGCGAATTAAGGACCTACTCAACAGGAAGTCACCTCCATAATCATCCTTTCTGACCTCTACACCTCATACCTCCTGCAGGAACTTCTCCACTATGTTCCAAGAATATGTTTTCCCTGCCTTTGAGTGGATGCCCCCAAACACGTCAGTGTTTCAGAAGGTAGTACCTTCACTCCTAAGACTTCCCAAATTCACATATAACCTGCCTTTCTTTATCTTACACCCACTGGCCCTGATTCTTGTGGAAACACATAGAACAAGTCTACATGCTTCTCCTCTTGACTCTCTCCATGTGTAGAAATCACTTTCCGTGCTCAATTCCCCAGCATCCCCCTACACACTCCCCATGGTCTCATTAGTCTAGTCTGAACATTTCTTTTAATTATGCATTATCAGTGGTTCTCACATAAAGACAATTGGTGAAAATCAAAATCCCCAGGGATTTATAAACATATAAATGCACATACATCCTCCCAGGTATAATAAATCCAACTCTCCAGCTGCCGAATTACCTATGTTTAAATAAATATTTCTACATGATTCTGCTGAGTACCTTATTGGGAATGAGCACTGATTTATATTCACACGGTAGAGTGTAACAATGCACTTATTTTCCTCTGACCCTATTTCTTTGGGTAGATGTACCTGCTGATTGTTGTGCCCAGATAAGGCAATTTCTCTTTCTCCTTATCTGTAATAGTGTCTGTACCTTAAGGCTGTTGTGAGGATTAAGCACTTAGAATAGCACCTGGCATATAAGAAGCATTCAGTTAACATACCCTCTTACTCTCTAGCATTAAACAGCTGTTGGGAATTGACCCTCATTCTCTCTGCGTGGAGAGTGTGTTAAACATGGCTTCATCCCATTGTTTCTACCGAACTTCAAAAGGACCACACATAAGCCATCTGCCCTGCTCTGGATGCCGAACTTTCATCTATTTGAGGAGAGAAAACAGTCCCCCTTTTCCCCAAGTCATTGTTTCTAAAAGGAAATCAATCTGTGTGAACAAGGAAGGTGGAAACAAACATTTATCCAGCTCCTGCTGTGTGTTAGACACTGTACTGTTTTTTAATCTTTTTAATATATTTATTTTCTCATTTAGTCCTTGCAAAAACCAAATAAAATAACTGTTACAACAGCCCAGAAAAATGAGCCAAAGAGAAGTGAATTTCAAGGATTTTAATTCAGGTCTGTCTGACTCTGGTGCCCACGATCTTTCTCTTCCATAGTGACAGGAGTCAACAGGCAAGGAGTCTCACCATCAGCAGTGTCCCATTCCTCACAGCCACACGTGCTGAGAGCCAGCTTGTGCAAGGTCCATTTATAAACTCACTTCAACTGATGAAAAGCCTAATGGGTACAGAAGAGGTCAATTCAGGAGAACAGATGAGGCAAGCATTGCCTGTGATATTTTAAGATGATAATTAATCACCCTTAATATCTCAGCCATCTAAATATTGTAGGCATTTGCTCTCTATCCTTATCTAATTCTGATTATTTCTCATGAAGAAATTCATTTTGAAAATGACCGTTTCCTTAATGTAGTGGAAATACATTTTCAATTTTCTACTGCTTCAAACATATCCCCAATGAATCTGAGATTTAACTTAGTAAGTTGCTGAATGGGGCAACCAAGATGAATGGATTGAATAAAATGGTTCCCTCATTTTCCCTTTGCTTCTGCTTTAATTATTAGAATTAGTCATGAAATATCTGCACAAGTGAAAAAGAAAAATCTGGAAATTTGCTCCAGGCCAAAATGAAATGAAACAAAGTATAAATGGAATTGGGCAGTGGTTTGAAAGCTCCTACCGTGCTCGTGGATTTCACTGACGTCCTGAAGGCAACCTCAGAGGTGGAAAAACGTGCATACAGTCTGTTCATATAGCAATGACTTTCCCCAAATCTGTTGTTGTTAAAACCATCCTCAGCTCAAATGCTCACTCCTCCAGGAAGCTGGCTCAGATGCTCAACCTGGTGTAGTCCCATGGCCTTTTGGAAACAACACACATATGACACGTTGCTCTGTATCGTGGTTTTCTGTGTTGCGTTCTCCCCTTACTAGTATGATTCATTAGCATTATCATCGTTCCTTTCACCACATTGCCATTAGGATAAAACACATGTGTTATTCCACTTTGTCCCCTTGAGTCCAGAAAGAAAAAGTTGCTCTCTTAGTGATGGTTGGATTGATCTCTTCTGATCGGCCGTTCAAAGTCAGCCCGCAGATTGCTACATAGTCACTTCTAAAAATCAAAGCAAAAAGCCATCACACAAAATCCAATAAGGACAACAAAAACGAAAAAACAGGATTGATCAAGAATCTTCACTAGATCTCCAGGACTACAGATTCAAATGCCAACAGGTCAGCAAACTTTCTCTGTGAAGGGCCAGATAGCAAATATTTTTGTCTTTGTGGGCCTTATGGTCTCTGTTACAAGGACTCCATTCTGCTGCTGCAACATGACAGGAGCCATCGGCAGCCCATAAACAAATGAGTGTGGCTAGGTTCCAATAAAACTTTATTCACAAAAACAGAGAGTGGGCCAGGTTTCACCGGCAGACTGTAGTTTTAAAACACCTCCAATGGAGTTTAACCATTTTGGGGCTGTGGAGCTTTCTATCCCAATAAAATCTTAAATGTTATCCATCACATTCATCTAACACTGCAAAAACAAGACGTCACTCACTCTCTCTAAACACACTCGGATCCTCCCCATATGCCACGTTTATGTGCTTTATGGAATGAAAGGGTTTCAGATCATCTCAGCCAGTGATTATAAGCTGTTAGCATCCAAGCAGGACCTGGTTCCATGCACCAAATCATTGGACCCCTTCCTTTCTTTCTTCTCCAGGAAAAGGCATGAGTTGTGCTCAGCTGATCAAAGTCAGTTTCTCTGCAGACCTCAACTACTCCATTTCCAGATATTGGCACCCAGCATCAGCGTGGGCAGCCTCTCAGAGAAAGTTCACTAATCCATGTCTGTGCTGAAATGAGATTAACCTAATGAGGCTGACAGGGAAAGAGAAAAGAATATGCAGTTATTGGAATAAAATAGGATGAGAAGTCAGTTCCTGGAAGAAAGAGTAATGTGTATGAACATTTAATAGGTAGGAGCCTTTCTCCTCTGACTCTAACAGAGGACAGCAGACAGCCTTGATAAAATGGAAAGCTCTGTGACAATTGTCTGAAGGCCTTAGGGGAAATTGATACCAGGCCGAACATGAAATAGAGAAGAAAGTATGATTATCCTACTGCCTCCTTCCTGAAACCCTTCTCTCCCTTCAAGCATTGAGCTCTGTCTTCTTTTCCCTTTGACTCCTGTTCTTTCCTTGCTCACTCCTTATATATTGACAACCCATGCCCAGCCCCAGCCCCTGACAAAAGGTACCTGCAACTGGCTCCTTTCTCTTCTCTCTTCATTTCTTCTCCCTGGGCAACCCCACTACTTGAGATGCTCAAATCTGTATCGGAGGCAAAACTACTCTTCCACCTAAGCTCAAGTCATCTCTACAAGAGATCAAAGTGAGGGAGGGGTGCCAAGGTCAGGAACCTGGAGGCAACACAGCCCAATGGAGAAGCCAGTAGAGCTTTAGCTGAAGAGTCAGAGGGGTGGAGAATAAGATGAAAAAGATGAAATATGGTGCAAGTAAGCAGAGAGAAGAGGGTTAGAATGAAGACCACAGCTGTCAAGAGTTGACTGGATCTTCCTCTTTTGAAAAGTTCCCTTCCATGTTATGGATGCAAATTTTGTAACTGTTAAGGCACCTATCAGTGTTTCCTGCATGGTACATGATGAACTTCATGAACCTGGGGCACTATTAATTAGTCATTTCTAGTTCAAGTGTCCAGTACAATGCTGAACACAAACAAGCACTGATACATAACATCTGTAAAACAAACATATATCATCAACCACATATAAAACCAGTCACATAGCTTGAAAAATATCCCAACTCTTTATTCTTTTAGGTGCTCTGATGGCCCTGTGTATGGAAACCCTTTTGTCAAAAACACAGCAGTATTCTAGAAGAGAAGTTAGTTAGCCTTAGTTATTTTCAGCAAACAGAACCCTGAGAATCCAAGGTGGATGCAGGACTTTTTCCTAAACCATGGGTCCAGTGCCAATCCATTTTATTGAACAGAAAAGCATTTCTAGGTGCATATGCCCTTTCCATGCCACATTGGGAATGTCTCTGAAATATTTTAGCAGTTGATATATCTCGAATACTATTAATTACACCAAGAGCCTATTTCTAGGGTCTATCATGCTATCTATAAAGTCTGAATTTCACCAGTGACAACATATTTCTAACATTCATTATGCTGATTAGCAACATGTCTGGTGTTGACCAGAGTTAAAGATAACTGAAACCCCTAGTTGCCATCTGTGGAGTGTATATTTCTGATTAAGGCAAGTAGCAGCTTCTACAGTTTAGCTCAAACTATCACATAGATAATATCATACTGTCCATGCTAAAGGATTCCAAAGAAAATTATTGTTATCCTAACAGCTCTAATCCCATTCTCTCTAGGGACATTTGGAATTCTTTCTCTGGAGGCAGCTCTTTCTGTGCAGCTGACTAAAACAATCTCCATTCAATGGTCGCAACTTTAATTCCTTAAAGACTTTAAAATACAGAGGTTCTAGACTTATTCCCTAAAGTGAGAAATAACAACTTAGTCTTTTGAAGTATAATGCTGAATTTTCTTTTTTAGGACAATGTAGGGGGGAAGAAGCTAAAGGTTCTGGACCCACTTCCAACATGTGTGTGTCTGTGGGGGGGGGTGATCTCTAGTAGGGTGTCCTACAATTCAGCTGACTCATGACACTGTCTACCTGGAGTAGCATCAGATCTCACAGGCTAAGGGCTCAGTCCTACAAGACTACCCTCTACCCCTACTTCAGACGCCAGTGGCAAGCTCAGGTTATAACCTGTGCTTCTCCCTAGCCACCCATAGAGCAGAGGTTCCAAAGAAGCTTTCTTGGGGTTCCTTTCCCCGCCCCAGAGGTGGTGGCAGGGAATGTCTCAAAGTTCCAATCCTTCAATCACATGGTTGGTTCCTCTGGTGACCAGCCCCCATCCTTAGGGGTGGACCAAAAGTTACCTCATTAATATAATGAAAGACATCTTTATCGCACTCAACACTTACGAAATTCCAAGGGTTTCGGGAGCTCTGTGCCAGAAATGAGAACGAAGACCAAATATATATTTCTTATTATAAATCACAATATCACAGACGTTAACACCAGATGGTGTCTTACTTAATAGTTTATCTTCCTGCATATAATTTCCACTCACACTTTTTTCCTACTTCCCTGCTCATTGGCAAGGTTGTAATCCTCAATTCTTATGGAGAAAATGAGTGTCAGCTGAACAGAGGACAGAGAGTTAATGTGTTGTGATATCAAACAAAGGAATAATAAATCCACAAGGAACAGTTGGGAAGTCTTTACAAGAGGAAAAGGATTGCTACAGACAAACATTAACATAGAGAGTAACTAAGAAGATATCGATGGGAGTTCTACGCAGTAAAATGTACAATCATGTAGTTTCATTTAATCCTTCCCACAGGCTTTTAAGAAAGAGTTTGTTACTATTTCCGGCGTGTGGATGAGAAAACAGGCTCAGAAAGATAAGTGACTTGCTGGAGTTTCTGCTGCTTGAAAGGGCAGAGCCGGGGCTCAGCCCAGGTCTGCCAGAGAACGGAACCTGTGATTGTATAGACGATGTGATGTTAGAGCCAAGGAGATGGGCAGTGCTTCGTGTTCTTAACGATCTGCCTCTCAGGAGCAAGATTTCATCTCTTACTCATCCAAAGGCCCCCACCTCCACTGCTCCTGAGGAATTATTTTTAAAAGGAGTAATTATTCCAAAAAGGCATGCTAGGGGAGACAGCTGCCCTGGGAAATCAGACAAAGACTCATATCCTCCTTTGCTGTGTGACCTTGGGGAATGTACACAAGCTCTCTGAATTTCAGTTCTTCATCTCTTATTCAGGATGATCCTCCCTGTACCTGGAATTGTTGGGAGCGTTAAACGGGATGGCTCGTTCCAAATGCCCAGCTCACTGCAGCCCATCTCAGCAGATGAGAGGCCCACCCTAGCCCCCCGCCCTTGCCTCTCAGCATGGACTCCTCTCAGGCTCACTGCATTAAAATGTGCTCAGCCAGCAGCTCATTTGGAGGCCGCCACCTCAAATCAGATAATAAGCAGCACAACACTGTCTCCAGCGCCACCTGTGCTTTGCAGAAATCACATTCCGTTCAATTAAGTTAAGTGGACTCTGAAGTAGACTCACATGGCTCTGCCATTTGCTTGATTGGGGGAGAAAAAAAGGAGGGGGTGGGAGTAGAGTGTGCTTTCTGGCCTGCGGGTGTCCTGATGTGAGGACAGAAACAGGATGCTGTTGCAGAGAGGGGACCTTGACGGCTTTCCTGCAGCCTTGGAGTTTCAGGTGGGCACCAGCCGCGATTATGAACTTGTTTGAAAATTGGGTAATGAAAGCAGCCAACCACAGGGGACACTGCGGGGGACAACAGGGGTCTGCAGGGGGGTCACTGTGTAAGTTCTGACTCAGCAGGAAGGCCTTCCTTCGAAATCCTGCATCTAGGGCAGTCTGTGTTAAATAGCTTGTTGCACTCTTCTTCATTCACTGGAAACATGGATTAAGTCCTTTTTTGGCGCAGGGGCCAGAGCTGCCCTGTGGAGGCGTAAGCTGTACTCCAGCCTTTGCTCACCGGGAAATCTTAAGTTTCCAGACTTCTCTGAGTATCAATGTTCTCGCTCATAAAGCGGATATGATGGTCATAAATCTTCACGTTGGAGTAGGGTGAAGATCAAATTACATAGTGCATGTGAAATGCAAATTGGGAACCACTGTGCACGTGTGCACTCTTGTTTTTTCTTTTAAATTGTGGGGCTTGCATCAATAAAGGTGTATTTGTTTCCCATCGCCGCTATAACAGATTGTCACAAACTTAGTTGCTTAAAACAACAAACACTTATTATCTTTCAGTTCTGGAGCTCAGGAGTCCAAAATAGCTCTCATTGCGCTACACTCCAGTGGCTTCTGTTCATGTGTGGTGGTGCTAGTGAATCTGTTTCCCCCCCTTTGCTGGCTTCTACAGGCCCTCTGCACCCCCTGGCTTCTAGCCACTATCCTCCATCTTCAAGGCCAGCAACATCTCATGCTGCCAGCTCTCTGGTTCTCTCCCTCCTCCTCTCTTCCACTTATAAGGACCCTTGTCATTACACTTGGCCCACCCAGATGATCTGAGTCAGCTGATTGGTAATCCTAATCCATCTGCAATCTTATTTCCCCTTTTCCGTGTAATCTAACATATTTACACCTTCTGTGAATGAGGACATGGGCATCATTAAAGCGGGAGTTATTTTACCTCCAACAAAGGGTCATTGAATTGAGTAGATACAGCAGGTTACAGACAAGAGGAAGAAGTGCCCCTCTATTAAGTTCACACTGATTTGTGACTTGAATTCTGGCTCACTATTTCCTAGCTGTATGACATTGCATGGATACCTTAACTTCTTTGGGTCTCAGTTTTCTCATCTCTTAAATGGGAGTAATAACAATCATGCCTGTTTCCTAGTGTTGTTGCTGTGTTTAAATAAGTTAATACATGGAAAGTGTTGAATACGAACAGCAATAGGCCATAAGAAGTGGTCAGCAGTTGGTGACCATCATTGCTGTGATAGAGTGTATCTGTTGAATGAACGAATATAAAAAGAAGCAATAGAAGCGTTACCTAAGACAGACTCTGGACATTAATCAATCAAAATTCAGATCACATTCTAAAGGGGAACAAGAGATAGAGTTTGTTTAGACAGGATTAGAAAAGGCTTCTTAGAGAAGTGAACGTCGATGGTGCATGCAAACCCTGTGTTCTCTCTGCTAAGGAATTTGTGTGCATTATCTCAACGAATCTTTATATAACCCATTTGACCAGTAAGAAACCTGAAGTTCAGAGAAGTTAAGATTGCCTGAAGTCATGCAGCTTGTCAGTAGCAAATTCAAGCTTGCAAGCCAGTTTTGTCAGAATCAAAAGCCTATGTCACCCAATAATCCTTATTGGTAGATTAAATATGGTCACTGTGATGGTTAATTTTGTGTGTTGACTTGGCTAGGCTAGGATACCGAGTTGTTTGGTCAAACAGAAGTCTAGATGATGCTGTTGCGACAATTTTTAGATATGATTCACATTTAAATCAATAGACTTTGTGTAAAGCAGATTACCCCCCATAAGGTGGGTGGTCTCATCCAGTCAGCTGACAGCCTTAAGAGAAAAGACTGAAGTTTCCTGAAGGAGAATGGATTCTGGAATTCTCCTCAAGATGGCAACATAGAAATCCTACCTGAGTTTCCAGGCTGCTGCCCTTTGGAATTCAGATTCAAGAGAGCAACATCCACTTTGAGTGGCAGCCAGCCCTGCAGCTTTCAGCCTTGTCGGACCCACAGTTGTGTGAGCTAATTCCTTAAAATTTTTGTCTCTCTCTTGTCCCAGAGAACTGTGACTAGTACAGTCACAATATTCCATGTTCAAACATATCAATGCAGAGCCGTATAATTTAGAGGAGCTTTAACTAGCAGAGGAGATCCCAGGGCATTAGCACTGTTTGGTGAAAAGTGAACTGGACTATAGTCAGGATACTGCCTGCTAACCTCACCTTGCAGTTAACACCCCATGACCCCGGGCATGCCACCCAACCTCTGGAGGCACTGGCTCCCACACAGTCCACGTACCCTACCTAGTTTTAGAAAACAATTGGCCTGACTCTTGAGAGACAGTTTGCTCTGGCAAGAAATCACATACAAATTCAGGGTGCTTGTGAGTGTGTAGTTACCCTTGATGTTACCTTTAGAAAGTTCCAAAACCTGGAGAACAAAAATGTCCATGGATGCATTAGGATGGTGAATTTTATTGCTACAAGGATATTAGCAATCATCATCGTCTCCATCCTCTCTGTTTTATATATGAGCAGTGATAACCCAGAGGGCATGTGGCCAGGCCAGGGTCACCAGGGAGTTTGCAGTGAGTCAGAGCAGATTCTGCTCTGAATATTTCCAGTGCCTGCCCTTTAGGAGTTCTACAGTAATAAATGATGCAACTTCTCCCATCTGACAAGAACAGCAACCTTTTATGTCAGAGCTGCTCCCATCCTCCAGACTGGAAGTTTTCCAGAAAGGGTGATCAGGAGGCCTTTTTAACAGGAGTAGGACATTCACAGAAATGCCAAGTGCTGACTTGTCTCCACACAGAACCTGAGGCAGCACCTTCCAAATGTCAGTAGCTTGGGGAAAGACAATTTCCGACAGTATAAATTCAAGACCCACCTCCCTGAATGGTAGTTGTTCAAAAGTATCTCAATGAAAATTGGAGGGAAAGCTGATTTTCTTCATCTTTTTATTCCTGGTTGCCAGAGATGCTTGCTGTGTTTATCCAGGTCTGGCTCCATTAAAGGCTCGTTCCACTATGCCCCAATGTCCACTGGCCGTTATAAGCTGCTATTGGTCTTTGGACTCCAATAGCAGTTTGTCAGATGCTGGTCCTAGTTCATTGTTTTAGGAGCTGCTCCAGAAAACCACTAACTTTTGGACATGATGTCGTTTCACAAGGTTAGGCTTACAAGACTCTAAGATACAGATATACGATTTGGATTTGGAGACAATGAGAGATATGACATTAGGGCTGGGTCTGAGCTCTCTGCTTCATTTGTTGGCCTTCTCTTCTGAGTAGAAGTTTTTTCCGTCCTCCCTGAGCCATCCCTGGAAAGGTGGTAACATCCATCTCCAAGAGTTATGTGCACATATGTAGAAAGTCTAGGGCATGTCCAACATCCACTCAGTGCTTCTTAGCTGTAAAACTAACATTTCTACCTATTTTTCTTTGACGTCCTAATGAGAGAGAGGATAAGGTCCCAAGGCAAGACCCTTTAGCTGACCATAAGTTGTCTGAGTGTTGCCTTATCTCATGCAATTTTACCATTAAGACCTACAAAATGGTGAGCTCAATATAATTATAATTCCCTAAAAATCAATACTTACACAAAGTATTTCAAAATTCTTCCTGAAAACTTTGGTTCCGGGTTATGGGAAAACCACCAGCTGAGACCTGGGGACCCAAGAAGAGTACTGCCAATTGCTGAGGTAGTTGGTCATAGAATTGTTCGGAGGTACGTGGTGAAAATGCATTCTTCTCTTCTTTTATTCATCTACTGAGCACATTTTCTGAGAGAATTACTGTTCCAGGTGTGAAGGATGCAGCAGAGAAAACACAATGTATCTGTTCTCAGAGAGTTATATGACATGGAGATGAGATACAAAGTGAAAATACAAACAAACAAACAACAACCAAACAAATGCGTTACATGGTCACAGTGAAAACTGCTGAAAAGAAATGAACAGAAGATGACGTGACCGAGAGAGATGGAAGGGGTGGCATTCGATTAGGCTATCAGAGGGGCTCTTGAGATGTGACAAATGGGCTGAGCTATAAGCTCAGGGCAAAATGCTAGAGGACGGCACAGAAGGGAGGCACTGGATGCCCCTCATGCAGACCAACATGATGAGAACGGGATGAGGGGAGAAGGAAGAGCAGATTTACATATTGAACTCTGCGTGTGGGACCAGAAACTCTTACAGCTTCTGAGTCTGTCCCCAGAGAGAAGGTGAGCTTCCTTAGAGGAAAAGGTGAATCCGTCTTCCCTGTCCCCCAGCACCCTTCCTAGGTGGCTCTACGTGAATACACTAAGACCATTTTTTAGATCCGTGAGCAAAAGCACTCTTGTTACCTTCCTTGTACAGTACAAAGCTGAGAATGATGACTAGAAATAATACATATAATTCAGAAAATGAATCTTCCCCAGAGTTATTTGGTAGGGCCATGTTAACAGCATGCAAAGCAGAGTCACCTGCATCCTCTCTGACTTTTAGTCAGCGCTATCTCATGATAACAATAAAGAATTGAGGCTATTTGGCATCCACTCACCTGCTTGTGAATGAGCTCCTAGAGAGAACAAAGCTCTTTCTCATAAAATCCAGACGAAGGCTGGCTCCTCGCCTTGGTCTTTGAAACATGTGGCATGATATCCTTTTCCGGGCTGGTCCTCCCGATGTGGTCCCACTGGAGAAAGAACTGCCACAGTGGACTATGGCAAAGCAGGCTCCCCAGGAGAGGGCATTGGCTTATGCTCTGGTTTCAGAAGGAAGAGCTCCTTGCAGAGTGTACCTGGGTCTCCAGGGCGATATAAGGATGAGGATTCTATCAGATTTCCAGTGCTGTCATGACAAATGAACACAAACTAGGTGACTTAAAAAAGACAGAATTTTATCCTGTCACAGATCTAGAGGGCAGAAGTCTGAAATCAAAGCGTTGGCAGGGTCCCACTCCATCAGAAGGACCCAGGGAAGAATCCTTCCTTATCCATTCCGGGTTCTGATAACTCCAGGCTTCCTTGGCTTGTGGCAGCACAGTCCCATCTTTGCTTCCACCTTCACGTGACCTTTCCCATGTCTCTGTGTGTCCTTTCCTGTCTTTTATAAAGACACCTGTCGCTAAATTTAGAACCCACCCTAATCCAGCATACTTTCACCTTTACATTCTTGCTTTAATTGCATTTGCAATAACCCTATCCCCAACAATGTCACATTCTGAGGTTCCAGGTAGATGTGAATTTTAGGGGGACGCTATTCAACCCACTACACTGGCCTTCTCCTGAAAATAGGTACAGCCATACAGTGGCAGTTTATGGGGTTTGGAGTGAAAGGACAGATTAGAGTTTAGGCTCCACATGATTTTAGGCCTGTCCTTATCTCCTAATCTTCTGGGGGCAGGAAGCAGACATTTCATTTTTGATTTTGCTTTATTTTCATTTACGTAATAAAGATGCAATAAAATGCTGTCCAAATAGTGACAATTTGAGCGTCAAATAAAAAGTAAGTTTTGCAAACGTCAGTGAGTGTTTTCCATGGCAGACACATATGTGGTTCTCAGGTACAAAATGACTAAGACCCACTGATGGTATATTTCATGTTACTTTGGAACACAAACATGTCCATGCCTGCAAAGGCTTATGTAATGTGCAGAATTTAGGTATTGGTTAATTTAACATTAAACGGATACGTAGTGACCATTTGCTATCTTTCTTTCTTTTTCTTTTCTTTCTTTTTCTTTCTCTTTCCTTCCTTCCTTCCTCCCTTCCTTTTTCTTCCTTGGTATTGTGCTAGACAGTTTCACCTGTGTAACTCGGATTCTGCAGCCCCCAGGAATGTTCAGGCAGATGTGAGCGGCTTACCTGTCATAGCACCTTAGTCTGATACTAAAAAGAAGTTGTTAAATGATCTTTAAAACACATAACCTTGAAACTTAGTAGTTGTAAGACAAAACAGGAAGGTTGATTTCTAGTTTTTCAAAATGTTTTGAAGGAAACATTTTTTACATGTATTTTTTTTTTTTTTCAAGAAAAATGTTATCTGATTTGGCATCTTTGCTATACTCCTCTCAAAATAGTCTAAGGGAAAATATTGAAAGCATCTTTTCCATAGGGAAATAGAGTAAAGTGCTTAAAAAATCACTTTAGAAAATCATTTAAAAATATGGATAATTGAAGACAATTTACTAAGTGCAATAATTAAATCTCCAAGATATGTCTCATTCGTTAGAACTCAGATAACAGTGTGAGATGTAGCTTAATAAAGTCCTGAGTTTCTTTCATTCATTAGCTCCATGACTTTGAGATATTTGCTTAATCTTTCTGAGCCAGTTTCCTTAACTGTCGTGTAAGGGTTGTTAACACCTCGCAGAGGACTTGGTGAAGATTAAACAAGGTTTCACATGTGAACACACCCAGTGCTATGCTTAAGGTGGCAATGCTGCCTTCTGATAATACCCTTACACCAGTTGCGCCTGCTTGATGTACTTCCTAGGATGCAATAAAATGACTTTCTTCTAGAACCTAGAACCTCTTCCACCTCTGAAAGTTAATGATTTTAGGTTAGAGCAAGCCTGTGGACAGTCAGAGAGCAGGTGTGCTCATGATGTAAATTGCCAATGAGTTAATTCTAAGAGAAATAATAGCAGACTCTGAATGCCTTCTAAATGTTCTACGTACGTCTTCTTATGCAACCCTTACACTAATGCTATGAAGTAACTACGATTGGCACCCACATCCTACCAATGGGAAAATGGGCACTGAGAGGTTAAGTAGTTGTAGAGTTGGTAAGACAAGTTATTAAACGTCTTTGTCCACTGTGTTCTCATCTTAGAAACAGAATAATAATAATAATAGCTCTCTCATAGGGCTGCTTTTAGGATTAAATGAGATGAGGTGATTAAAGCATTTAGCACAGTGTTTGGTCCAGGATAAACTGCTCACCAAACCTTGACCATTTATTATCTCAATATTCAGGGCACACAGAATAAAAAAAGTAGTTGTTGTTTATTAAATATTAGTCTAAGGGCTATAACAAAGAACAAATGAATAGCAATTTCCAGGATCAGGAAGCTTTAAACAGAAGGCTGACCCTGCTTTCTGTTCGTCTACGATGAGAGCACTGCTCCTGTGTTTCTAAGTTGTGCTGAGGGCATGTAACAGAGCATGGTCATTGGATCAGTGATCCAGCCTTGGGAAAGAAGAACCATTAACCTTTTCTCCCTACCATGGATCAGATGTTTTTTTCTCCAAAGCACATTTCAATTCCTGAAAAGATTCTTGTCCCACTGCCCAACATGCCCAACAAGGGCCATGCCTGTCTTGATCAGCTATTAGCAAGTAGACTCGCCACGGTTTAGAGAGAGCATCCCATTCTCCCTGAAGCCTGCCCTGATCCACCAGCCAGGAGTGATCTTGTCTATTCTCATTCAGTCATTTGCCCAATATTTACTGTAACTCCATTATATGCCAGGTACTATGTCGGGTATAGAGATAACATGGTGAGTAAAACCAGACATAATCTTTGCTTTCACGGAGTTTTAGTATATTAGAGGAGTTAGATTTTAATTAAGTAACCTCATAAACGATTGTAAAATCACACCTGTACAACGTGCTCATAAGAAGAGATGACAATAGGGTGTAGGTATGTGACAGGGAGAAAGGGCCAGATCCAGGAGGTTGAGGGTGGGGGTGGCTCACTGAGAAATTATAGTTGAGCTGAGGTTTGAAACAAGAGAGATCAACAAACAGGTAAAGATATGAGCGTGTGTGTGGAGAGAGAGAGCGTGGGTACATCGGTGTGTGCTGAGAGTGGTGGGTGCATTTTCAGAGCTTCCAGCAAGGGGAGAGAGCCCTGTGAGAAAAGGAAGCACAGAGTGCTTGAGCAGCCAAGTAAGGAGAGAGAGGCAGGGTCACAGAGACCACGTGCCCGAGTCCTTTCATTGTCTACCTGGCATTGTGATGCATGTGCATATGCAGACAAATCTAGAACTGCACAGTCCAATAGAACTTTCTACAATGATGTAAATGCCCTATCTCTACACTATCCAATTTGCCAACCACTGACCACATATGGATAGTGTGACCAAAGGACTGAGTTTTTAATCTTATTTAATTTTAGGGTTCACAGGTTTGGCTCCTGGACACGGACCTGCACACCACCACTCATCAAGCCATGCTGTGCCGGCATCCCACAAGCAAAATAGAGGAAGATTGGCACAGATATTAGCTCAGGGACAATCTTCCTCAAGCAAAAAGAGGAAGATTAGCAGTGAATGTTAGCTCAGGGCCATTCTTCCTCCCCCCAGAAATAAAAATAATTTTAATTGAGTTATCTATAAAAAGACACACGTAGCTAGTGGCTTCCTGTTGGACTGCTCAGTTCTAGAATGTTCCATAGAGATTTTGGATCATAAGACTCTTGTTGCCTGATCACTCGTTGGTCTAATGTTTTATTATCTACAGTGCCAAAAACTGTGAAACTCACATAGAAGACTCTGATTTGATATTTATTAGCAAGAAAAGATGAGGAAAAAGAATAGAAAAATGAGTTAAAAGAGGAATAATAATAACATTAATCTAGAGCTTTCTGAAGATCTTATAGCATTAATAATACTGATGCTTATTTTACTGACATAGAATTGCAACCACTAATACTTCTATTACTGTTACTGCCATATGTTAAATGTTTATTGAGGATTTTTTCCTGCCAGTCATTGTTCTAAACACTCAATCATGTATTGACCCATGTGACCTCCACAGATGCACTGTGAGGTAGGTATTATTATTTTTTTTTTGAGGAAGATTAGCCCTGAGCCAACATCTGCTGCCAATCCTCCTCTTTTTGCTGAGGAAGATTGGCTCTGAACTAACATTTGTGCCCATCTTCCTTTACTTTCTATGTGGGGCACCTACCAAAGCATGGCTTGCCAAACGGTGCCATGTCTGCACCTGGGATCCAGGTCTGCAAACCCTGGGCCGCCGAAGCGGAATGTGCGAAATTAACCACTGCACCACCAGGCCACCCCGAGGTAGGTACTATTTTTATCTGCATTTTCAGACGAGTAAAGTCAGGCACAGAGGTCCCAGCCTTTATCTGGTATAGGTGTCCATGGTGCATCACTGACAGCTGTCCATTTTTCATCAGCTGGATCAACTTCAGGACGAAGATCTCCCTGCCTTCTGGAGTCACCCATTCCATTTTTGAGTGTCACCAACAGGTTCCTGTTTTGTGGCAAAATGTGACTCCTTTTGATCCCATCCATTGTCCAGCCCCCTGTCCTTGAAGCAAAGCGGAACATATTTAAATTGGAATGGAAAAACCGCTTGGTAGCTTATGCAGAGAAAAGTCCACACTTGCCTTCAAAGAGGCCTGATTTCCATAGAATTGTTGACTCAAGCTTCACTGGAGCCAGGATGAGAGGCCTTTTGAAGGTTTCCAAATGGTCCCCTGCCTATAAGACATTAAACCCCGCTGGAGGAAGCCAGCGCGTGGATGGCTTCAGGGAGGGAAAGCACAGAAAATGTATCGTCTCATCAAACTTCCCCGGTCCTTCGGCTTCCTTAAATGTCACTTTCTCTGAGGTTTTCCTCTTACATCCCACCTCTGGGCAGAATTAATCACCGCCTTGGCAGTGTTCTCCTAGCCATTCATCTGCACTTCTTACTTTGGCTATTTTGTTCAGCGCTGTACCTCTAGCAACTGGAATAGTGCATGGCTCAGAGCAAATTCTACATGTTTGTGGAATAAATGAGGAAAGGATAGTGGTACTGCTTTGTAAATAGTTGTTTATATGTCGATATCTCACCAAGAGTATGAGTATCTTAAATCAGGGACTGTGGCGAATGGCTGGGAGGGAATATATGTGGATGCGGGGGTGGGTGGGGAATGGGAGTCTGCATTTGTTACGAGTATGCTAAGCATGATGTTGGGTACTTTTTGTGAGTAATCTTCATTGATGTTTGTACAAACCTATGGGCAGATATTTTAAAGGTAAGAGTACTGTGACTCGGAGAGTTTCTATAGCTTGTTCACCTCAGTCATTGCATTTGGCATAGATATAATAGGGAAATATAGTTCTAAAAACTATTGCCTCAGGTCCACCTGTATCCCGAAACCCACCCATGTATTCTCTTCTTCCTCTTTCTAATGTAAACTTGCTTCTAGTCCCTTTCAGCGAATTTAGGCTAAAGGAATGTGTGATTTTTTTTGTTCCTATAGTTGGACTTTTTCATTTCTTATCTGTCCCATCACTTTAACAAAGGGGTTTATGTTTTCTTTGAAATCTACAAAATAATGACAACTGGCTCGTAGAGTGATTGAGAACTTAATGTGCCTAGTTACAACAGCGCCTAGCACATAGGATGACCCAGAAAGGAGAGAGGAAAGAAGGAAGAAAGGAAGGAAGGAAGGAAAGAAAGGAAAGATGGAAGGAAGGAAGGAAGACGTAGTAGGAAAGACAATAGATTCTGGTACCAGGAAGATGTGGTTTCACCCACTGTGTGGTATTGGGAAGTGACTTCACTTTCTGAGCCTCCTTTTCTGCATCTGTGCAATGGAGAAATCAATACTATTTGCAAGAGGTGTTTTTAGAATGATCTAAAATCAAGGATGACAATAGCCCTACCTATAGAAGGCATGTTGCAAGAGGTACCATGTGTCTCTTAACTGTGTAAACTCTGTATTTTGTCCTGTGAAAGGGTTCTGAGTATTAGAATAATGTCCACGTTAGCTTGGACTGAGTACTAGATAATGTCCACATTAGGATGTGGGAACTACAGTACAATAAATCTGATTGTCAGTAACATCACCGCCTGCTGAAGTCTCCAGGACAAAGGAGTTACAAAGTATTATTCCAGGTGCTCTGTTGGCTGGATTTGACCCAATAGGTACTGATGGATAATAATTGACAATTTTTGTTCTTAAGAAAGCATAATAAGCGGCCGGCCCAGTGGCGTAGTGGTTAAGTTCATGCACTCCACTTTGGCGGCCTGGGGTTCACTGGTTCGGATCCTAGGCATGGACCTATGCACCGTTTACCAAGCCATGCTGTGTCAAGTATCCCACATATAAAATAGAGGAAGATGAGCAGAGATGTTAGCTCAGGGCCACTCTTACTCAGCAAAAAGAGGAGGATTGGCGGCGAAAGTTAGCTCAAGACTAATCTTCCTCAAAAAAAAAAAAAAGGAAGCGTGATAAAAGTAATACATGTTTATGGTAGAAATTTGGAAAATTAAAAAACTGAGGATGACAAACTAGATATCAACAGCAGTCCCATGATTCAGAGAAAGCCTCTCTTATATTCTAGTATATTCCCTTCAAATGTGTTCCCTTTGCATCTGCCTATACCTACTAGCGATGTCTGGTTGATTATACATCTAGAATTTAAGCACCTTGAGGGCGAGGGCTTGTCATAAAGAGCTGTGTTGTTCGACTCTATATCTCTGATTCCTAACATAATGCCTGGTACATAAAGCAGGTTCTCAAAGGCATTCATTGGATTAATGGTTATTTACATAATTGGGATTATATTTTCTATAAAGCTATACGTTTTACTTTCTCACTGAAGAGTGTTTTAACACAGTATTAAACATTCTTTGACACACCATGTAAATAGATGCATAACAGTAAACGTTTGGCAATACTATGATTTATTCAATTAATGCCTAATGTAGAGGAATTTAAATATCTTCCATATTTTCAAAATTACTAATAATGCTTCCATAAATATCTTCATAAATAAATACAGAGGGATAATCGAGTGACAGTGTTCAGAACACTATGTGACCGTAAAAATCATATTCAACTATTTTTTTAAGAAAGACTCCTTAATATAGATGTATCTAGGTTTATTTGGAGGCTGTTGATGTATATTATAAAACTGTAGTCTTGAAAGGATTCAGTATATGTGTCACTGCTACCATCAGTGTATGAGAATAATCATCTCATCCTTCCCTCATTACCAATATATATTTTCATTTTGGCTATTTTGCAGGTAACACATGGCACCACATTTTTACATTAATATAATTTCAGTAAGCCTTGGTTATTTATTGCCCTTTTTTTGGGGGGGGGGGAGGAAGATTGGCTCTGAGCTAAAATCTGTTGCCAATCTTCCTCTTTATCCTTGAGAAAGATTGGCGCTGAGCTAACATCTGTGCCAATCTTCCTGTATTTTGTATGTGGGATACTGCCACAGCATGGCTTGATGAGTGGCGTGGAGGTCCACTCCTGGGATCCAAACCTGCGAACTCTGGGCTGCCAAAGAGGAGTGCGTGAACTTACTCCTTAACCACAATGCCACTGGGCCAGTGGGTTATTTATTTTCATTAAAAGTATTCAGTGGGGCCAAGATGCTTTGTGAAGAGGCAAGTCTGTGTTGGCCTCCAGAGCTTACCTGTGATGTTGGAAGGAAGAGAAACTTGGGAAGAAAAACACACCTGGAAAAAAAAGGAAATCTTCCAGTTTACAGTCATGAAACAAAGGTGGTCAAGAATACCGGGCCATGAGAAACAGAGAGCGTTATTTATTGCACATAACACAGATAAAGCCAATCAACCACCTTTGTTAAAAAAAATACAGATTTTCTTAGACATCCAAATGTTTGGTATAAAGCCATACATATTAAATTTTGTGGTTTAGTAATTTTGGACATAAACATAATGCAAATGATTGAGTACTTAAAATGGTTTTGTTTAATTTCATAAATTCACTTTAACAACATTTATTGAGTATCTACTATGTCTCAAGCTCTATGCTTGCCATTTGGAATGCGCAGGTACATAATAAATGTGCTGCTTCTCAAATTTCTCACCATCTGGAGGAGGAGTCAGAAAATTTAAATAGAACTCACTATGTGGACTGATACATGTTATAATACACAAATACACAGTGTACTACAGGAACAGAGAGGGGGACACGTACCTTAGCTTGAGGAAAGGAGGCACAGTAATTTTAGGAAAAATAAGTTATTTGAGATAATTCTTAAGGGATGAATAGAAATTTACCATGAAGTTGATTGATATCAAAGGTGTTTCAGAAAAAAGAATGACATACACGAAGGCATATGAATGAGTAAGGTGCTATTGCAGAACTTTACTTTCTTCAATATGGCTATATTGTAGAATATCAAAAATAAAATATTTAATGGCCAGTATCCTAAAATAATTACATGGTAGATTGTAAAGACACTTCTAAATGCTAAAGAGTTGGAATCTGTCATGATGATGAAGGGAAGTCTTAAGTAATTTCAAATAATGAGATTTCTATTTTAGAAAGATCATTATTTTTGCAATTTTGAAAACTGATTGCAAGTGGGGAGATGAATAGACATAGGAAGATGAGAAGGTATAACAATGTCCCAAAGACCCAGCAAGAAATGATGATGGATCTAAGGACCTGACAGTAAGATCGCAGAGATGTCAGTTACAAGAAATATTAGGATGTACTAGTCAGTTTTTGCTGGTTTATACTTCAGAAACAAACCACTGCAATTTTCAGTGATTTATAAAAACAGTTTATAGCTGACTCATGTTGATGCCTGTAGGTCACTGGGGCTTTGCTCCATGTGTCTTCTCATCCTTGGGCACAATCTGTGGGAGAAGCTCTATATGGTACATCTATTATTACAGCATAGAGGAAAAGAAAGAGAATGGCCAACACATTCAATGGCTCTTAAGGCTTTTGCACAGATGTAGGATATATCATATCCTTTCACACACGATTGAATAAAGTAACTGACATGGCCAAGCCCAGTGACAATGGGGATATAGAGTCCTTTAGCGGGAGTGAATGTTTGAGAACAAAAATATAATCTGTCACAGGAGAACAAATGAACAGAATGTAGAAGTTCATTTGTTGAGGTGTAAGGGTGGGAAGAGCTTAGAGAAGAATGATCAGAGAGATGGAGAAATTTAGGATGATTTCTAGGGCTCTTGTTTGGCAGTGATTGACAGAGAAGTGGGCTATTCACTAGAACGCCGAATATCGGAGTCTATATTCAATATGCAGAATATGTGTCAGGGTAGACTGGACAAGGAGGATAATGAGTTCAGTCTTGAAAAGATTGATTGTGATTCCCAGGTGGAGTGATTCAGGAGTATTCGTCCTTATGAGTCGCAAGTTCACATGAATTTAAGTCTATCGACATTGATTTGATACTCATCAAAAATGGTAACTACTTGCTCTTTACTTACAATTCAATTAAATTTAATTTCCATACTATTAAAAGTGGTACAATCTATTTTTAGGTGACCAAATTCTTTCCTTAAGGAAAACAACAGAGAAACAGCAGCTTGGAGTAGTGTGGCAAGAACTCCATCCCATGTTTTTAGGTTTGATGCATATCCACATGCTGTCAAACAGATTTAAGGTAGGAACATGGAGACAGAAGCCCTGATCTCTAGCCCCATTGCAATACCTCTTTGCCATATAGCTTTTCTTTTCCCAGTTTTGTTGAGGAATACTTGATGTGTAACAGTGCATAAGTTTAAGGTCTATAACATATTGATCTGATATATGTATATATTACATAATGATTACCACAATAAGTTCAGTTAAGATCTATCAGCTCACAGATTTAGAAAATTTGGGCAGGAGCAAGCTGCTATACGGACTTCAATTTCTTCATCTAACACGTCAAAACTCCATGAGGACAAAAGCTTAATTGGAGTTGTATAGTCATGAATCACTGACACACAGAAGAGGCCCTGACATGTAGTCAATGCTAAGTAAATATTTTTTGAATTAATTGAATAAAAAAACTTAGGTACCATGATTTGTCTTATTTATCTTGTGGTTAAATTGAGCCTTATATTTGATGGTGGATGAATGGATGAGTTATTTGTAGTCTAATTCTCGGGCGGTACTGTTCAAGAAGAAATTCACCTGCTAAGAGGATTATGGCTAAGGACGCCTGGGAAGATCTTCATGGAAGGTGAGCCTCAAAGCCTGGGGGTGTTTTACTAGACAGCAAAGAGTTAAAAAAAAATGGAGTTATAAATATCTGCTCAGTTTTTGCACAACCAGCACAAGTTATGCTTGCCTCACGCACTGCCTCGCCAACTACACACTGAGAGGTACAGCAGTAAATAATCGACCTAGACGTTTGGATTTATGAAACCAATGTTTAGTGAAATTGCACAGAATGCTTAAGCACACAGTTTCCCAGATCTACCTTTGCATTTTGGGTTTTGTTGTATTCCTATTCTTGTTTTGTCTATAAAGTTTCTCAAATGAATGCACCTTTCTTTCCCCAGGTCACTATTCTATAACATTAAATAAAACCTGTGCCAGAACTAATCTTTGCAGAGCTTAATCTCAGCTGCTTATGCTTTTAATTATTCTACTCGCCATTTTATTTTGCTGAGACTACATGCTGGAAAATATGGGAAAAAATAGCTGAACAGCAAAATGAAGCATAAATAAATATTCGTATTCATCTATTTTGCACAAGCTCACATACTCAGATGCACAAAAGACTCACATTACAATCAATCCATATATCCAAATTAATGAGGGTCTGATGTTGATTTTTATCCTTCCTGGGTGTAGGAAATTGGTGCAAATCCAGCTAAGAGTTAGTGAGAAAAATATGATAATCCTTTCCAGACCCCCTTCTCTCAGCATCTTGCTATTCTCCATATCATCATTACTTTTAATCTATTCCACACCATTTATATGTCCTAAATATCTCCACTAGAGATGCACATCTTTCCCCCCCTGGCAGCCAGCACATCCTCTTCACAGTAGCCCACTTAAGTAACTTGCCCTTCCAAGTCCTGTAATGAGCTGTTGACCTGCTCCTAGTTTCTTCTCCATTTCAATGGATGGGTATCAGTGACCTAAACCAGGGGATACAATTCAGTGATTGAGCTGGCAAAATTTTACTTTTCCTTTCTTAGAAAATTGGAATTGCGATATTAAGACAGGTTTAATTAATCATGGGTTCCAGAGTAGATGAAAAGACTAACGTTACTCAGGGCTGCAGGCAAAATTGGGGTTGTCAAGATGGAGTGCATGCAAAAGAAGAGGAGGAAGCCTGTACTCAGACAGAAAATTACATATAGCATATATAATGAGAGATGCAAAATTAAGAGAACATAAGTGTATTAATTTTCTACTGCTGCTGTAACAAATTACCACACATTTAGTGGCTTAAAAGAGTATATAATTATTATCTCATGGTTCTGTTGGTCAGAAGTCTGACACGGGTCCCACTAAACTAAAATCAAGGTGTTGGCAGAACTGCATCCTTTCTGGAGCTGTGGGGCAAAGTTCATGTTCAAGCTATTTCAGGTGGCTGGTGGAATTCAATTCTATGTGAATTTGGGACTGAAATCCTCGTTTTATAGTTGCCTCTCAGCTTCTAAAGCCCACCCTCATTGCTTGCCTTATGACTTTCCTCCATATTCAAAGCCAGCAATGATGGGAAAGTTCTTCTCACACCTCACATCTTTCTTTCTTCCCCTTCCGCCTCATCCCCCTTCTTCTTTCTCCCATTGACACATTTCTCTTACTCCAGCCAGAAATTTTTTTTTCTTTTAAGGCTTCATGTAATTAGATTGAGTCCAGCCAAATAATCTGGGATAATCTCTTCATTCTATGATCTCTGACCTTAATTATATCTGCAAAGTCCTTTGATGGTGGTAGCTAGATTAGTGTTTGATTGAATAACCAAGGGATTGGAACCTTGGAGGATATCCTTAGACTCCTGCCTACCAGAGTCAGAGAGAACATGAGAGAGACACAGAGAGGCAGAGGCAGGGAACAGATGCTCAGAGGAGCTGACTGCTTCCTGATAACACTTCAATCCCTGGTTCAAGTCTTTCTTGAGGCTTTGAGACATTTCCTTCTCTGGGTTTCCATGAGATGCCCGTATATCCTTGCAATATCCTCCCTGTTTGCTCTAAACTGGCTTAAAAAGGTTCTCTTAACAGAAATACAAAGGAAACAACATCCTCCATCTAAGACTTGTTTGTCACAGTTAAAATTTCCTGATATTAGCTAACAATACAGTGTTTAAGAAAGCCTCCCCTGGATTTGTTATGCATGGATTCGAGACCAGGCTTTCCTATATACTAAAAGTTTGATTTCTCAGAGTCTCAGTTTTCTTATCTGTATAATCGAGATTAGGTAGAGGCTAAGTCACAGACTTCTGGTAGGGTTTAAACAGATAATGTGTGCAAAAATTATCACTGTCAGCAACATATAATAAAAGCAGATGTGACAAGGTGAGTCAATCAAACTTCTAAGTCCATTTTTAAAGTTCCCTTACACTTGACCAAAAAGAGATAGAGTGAGCAAACTTAGTTTCTCCAAATTCTCCAAATGTGTACCCAAACACTCATATAGTGTATCATTCTTCTTTTCTCTCTCCTTTCAAACCCATTTCAACTCCAGCCAGATTTCATGTTCCTCTACCAGTGGGACTTAGCCAGGCCAGAGTCTGCTAAGGAAACTATATTTTGTCTTATTATATTGGGATTAACACAATGAGTGACACATTTATTTTAAGAAAATGGAAAATTATGAGTTTTAAGCACAGGACTCTCAAGGTATGTTTTTCTAAAACATTCATTTGTTTTGTGTGGAGAATAGCTTAGAGAATTAATACTAAATAGGAACTGGGAGACCAATTGGATAGGGGGAGGGGATGGAACAAATGGCTGTAGATTTGTGGGTTTGGTGGGGAAAAAGGCAGAAGTTCCTTTCCGGTGGAGGTGATTTTGCCTATGAAGGATGTTGCAAGATTGTCTGGTGAAAATAGAGGAAATGTTCTAGGTATTGGTGGTCTCAAGATGTAACAAGATTACACAGTTTGAAGTAGTCATTGTGAAGAACAGTTGGGATGACTGGGAAATCATATTAGGATTTCTCTGCAGTGTTGAATCATAGATAACATGGGATATACTATGACAAAAACACAGATAGCAGACTCTCAGGGCCAGAAGGAGGAAATAGACACTACTACCAGGAGAAATCAGGAAGGACTTTTCCAGTGGGCCTTCGATTGAGCTAGCTCTGAAAGCAAGAGAAGCAGTTGGCCATGTGAATGAGGCAAACACATTCCAAATAGAGGACCACATGTTAGGGTCACAATGGAAAGGCTACCTGGACAGAGCAACACGTGTACATGGGGAAAAAAGGTAGAAAGGAGTCAGAGATAAGGATGCAGGGCCAATTCCCGACTTCCGTCTGCCGACTTAGAATGCGGACCTTTTTTGGTGGACAACAGAGAGACCGTAGAGGGCTTTCAGCACATGCTGCATGATTCCTTATTCCTTAATCTTTTATTCATTTATTCTATAAATATTTATTGAGCTGCTATCAAATACCAGGTATTATTTTTAGAAAGATGATAATATTTAGAAAAACAAATGTGATGATTCTAATAATAATTATTAATAGCTAATGTTGATTGAGGGCCTGCTAAGTGATAGGTACTGGGTAAATTCTCTTTAATTTAATACCATAAAGTAAGAAGCAGGGCCAACAGTCATCCTTTTAAACTAGGAAACTGTGATACAGAGAAGTTAATGAGCACATCACATCACTGTGAAAGGAGGATCCAGAATTTGAACATAGGCAATCCGAAGTCAGAACCTGAAACCTTATTGGCCATGTGGAAGAGAACTTGAGAGGGAGATTATAGACAGGGAGGGAAATGTGCCAAGAGTTATTGCTCTAGGCTTTAATTTGTTCTAATTTTGGGGCGGGGGGAGAGGGACTCAGAATGAAATGAGAGAGTGGTCAGGAAAAATGTCTAAATGGTATGTTTTACGAATAGTTTTCTTTGGCTGGTATATGCAGTCTCTGAAAATTGTTCAATGCTCTCAATGGAAAATCTATATTCTTTTCCACACAGCTCTCTCAATCAGCCCGGAGATCTGAGGGACTGTTGCACATGAAATACTTTCTCACCACGTGTGGTTTCATATAGCTCATTAAATTAAGACTTCCAAAAGAGAGTAGATATCAAGTTTACACCAATAGATAAATTGAGATTGTACTTACGGTTTACAGAGGTTAGTAAGGCTCATTTAAAAGCTTATTCTGTGTGTGTTCTTGTAACTGGAGCTAATGAAATGGACATAAATCAAGAGTACTGGGTGTTCCCTAGTGAGTACTTTCACAGATTAAATTAATACTTAAGCACTATTGGTGGTCATTTATAAAAGACTTTGAAGATAAAAAGCTTTCTAACTTTTAAGTTGTACTGTTATGTAAAATAAGATCAATTCCTTACAAAAGCTTCAAGATAAGTTAAAAATGAGAAAGTGGCATAATTATTATTTAAAATGTATTCACCTTGGTTCAATAATATAATTGTCTTTATTGTTTTATTTCAGGATATTTTTTTGCATCCAAACATTTAAAATTAATGAAATTCAAATAAAATATTTCTTTTATTATCCCTTCTCTCTCTCTCCATATATGTACATATTCATCTATATGTATGTATGTATGAATATGTAGATATAAACCAAGCAATTTTGACTGACTTATAAATGTTTTCTTGTATATTTGATTCTTGTATATTTCATATTATATATATGTTATGTATATAGCTTACTTTCCATTCTTTCTTTACCTAACTCCCAGTTGATCTTTTACATTCTTATCAGGAATCACTTTTCCAAGATCTTTTGGATTCTTGTCGGTTGTGAAGATCAAATTTATTATTCTCCTAATATTCATCAAAATTTTATTCACAATGTTTGTATACATGGTAATATCCCCAATATTCCACTCAACCACAGCCCTCAACAAAGTCTCACACACAGCAGATGCCCATCAGTTTTCGGGCTGTTAATGCTGCACTGACATTAACTGAATTGACCTAATCATAAAAGAAATGAGCTCACAAATGTCAAACTTGTGATTAAAATCCAAGTCTTCTGGTTTTAAATTCTCCAATATGAAGCAAGTAAATTTCTTACTCCGAGTATGTTTTTAATTAGCTGGCAAATATTATTGTAATTTCTACTATGAGTGTGGCTCAGGTTCTTTGTGGGGAGAGGTGTAAAACAAGGCCACTAAGTTTCTGTTCTTTGCAGAGCTCACGTTCTAAACTCAGCTAAGTTGCTTATGGTATATTTATTGGAGGGAAGAGAATATCACACATTTGAAAATGATTTTCAAAACTGAAGAATGAAACTTAGAGGGGCAGCTGCTTAAAAGTTACTTACAGCTCAGTAAATTTATACTATCGGTTTCCAGTACCACCCATGCTACCAAGGATCTAAAGCTGAAAGCAGTTTCTCCTTTCTAACAGATAGAGGCTTGTGCATATTAAACGTGGATTCCTTATGTCTTTCTAGGACTTACCTCTTTATTCCACTGCAAATGCTATTTTTCCAGTAAGATATTAGTTAATGAGTGTTCTTTTGGGATTAGAGTCTCTAGTTTAATTATTCTTCTTCCAAGATTTTGGATCTGTAAGTTAATCTCTCTAAGCTACTAGCTTTTATTTTTTATTATAGCATAATACTACTAAATTCCTTAAACTCCTACTAAGTTTTTGAGGATTATCAGAAGATAAATATTAATAACAATACACTGATTTAGGTTTATATTTTACAGAGCTCTTTCACCTTCCTTATCTCATTTGATGGCACATTTTTTTACTTACATTTCTCCTGGGTTGTAATTTAGCCATCTTTATAAATTCTGTAAATAAAATTAAAATCACTTATTATCAATATATTCAAGATAGGGGCTAATATATATATATATATATATATATATATATATATATATATATATATAACATGAATCAGTACAAAAACATAAATGCAAAATTAAGTCTACCAGATATATAGAAAGATAATTTATCATTTAGATTTACACCCAATTGGAATGCTACTTGGGAAGACAGTCAAAACTTACCAGTAATTAAAGAAAATCAAAATTATGGCAATGGGCATTTCTAAAACTAAAAGTAATCTAGTTTAAAAATGTGATGGTGCTATTAATGAGAGTGTAATGAAACGTCAAATAAACGTGCTGAATAAAGGAAAGAATGAGTGACCTCAGAAAAATTGCTGATAGGGCTCTAACACTTGATATGATAGGTTTGGTAAGACAACTTGAAATATGAAATAAAACATGCATAAGATAATCATGGAAGTATTCACATCTTTTATCTTTGTTCCTTCCAATTTAACCTAAGGGAGTAATACAGACAAATGAAACAATGTGTGCATTAACATACTGTAGAGGAAGCAAATTTATAACTCTCCTTTCTTAGGGTTTTTCTGGCTGGACCTGAGAATTAAACTGACATAAGATAGATTAACAGGAGAAAAGCGTGCAAATTTATATACGTTTTCCATGACACGGGAGTCCTCACAAAGAAATGCAGACCCAAAGAAACAGTGAAACCTATAGGCTTTTATATTAGGTTGAACAAAGAAAGGCAATTATGGGAAAAAAAAAACTAAACTATGCAGGAGGGCTAAATGAAGATAAGAATTATTTCAACGAAGTCTGTTTGTATAGAATTCGCTTGGTCTCAACTTCTCATCCTTGATGATGTGAATATTACTTTCCTTCCAGTAAAAGGAGGGCATCCTTTCTCTGAGAGTTTTTATCTCCTGTTTCTGAGAGGAAAAGGAGAGATTAGAATGCCCTTCTTGCATCTGCTGGTTTTCAAGTGACGTTACCTCAAATAATCCATATGCAAACAGGACATATTTTGGGGTGGCATGTTTTGTCTCCTCTCAATACTTACCACTGCATTTCCTATAGACAGCAAATAGGAAACAATGCAAAATTATATTATTATGTGAATTGTGATACATTATCCAGGTAAAATATTATAAAAACATGAAAAATAAGTCATAGTAGTTACAAAAGATGACATGGAATGCTATGGACAACTCTATGCCCACAAATTTGATAAATTAGATGAAATGGGCTAATACCTTGAAAGATACAATTTACCAAAACATGTATGAAGAGAAAAACATAACCTAAAATCACCTATACATATTAAATTGAACAAAGAACTTTTAAAATCTCCCAAAAAAGAAAACATTCAATCCAGATGGTTTCACTGATGAATTTTATCAAATATTTTAGGAAGAAATAACTCCAATTTTCAGGAATATATTCTGGAAAATTGCGATAGAATAAACACTTCCAAATTCATTTTAAGTGACCATAATTATCTGAGTACCAACTACTACAACCAGATAAAGACATTACAAGGAAAGGAAATTTACACCAATATCTTTCAAGGACACAAACAAAAAACATCCTCAATAAAGTATTAGCAATATTAATCCAGCAAAGTTTTAGGACTCAAATTCTTTATTTCAAGAATTATTACAAATCTACTGTATTTAAGACAATGTAGTATCAATGAAAGAATAGATCAATGGAACAAAATACAGAACTCAGAAATAGCTCTACTGAATTTAGCAATGACACAGTCCAAACATAGCCCACCGAAATTTAACAAAGGAACAAACGCAATTCAATGGAGAAAGGGTAGTCTTTTCATCAAAGATGCGGGAGTGATTAGACATCCATATGCAAACAGAAAAAAAATAAACTCAGGGCAAGACCTTGTACCTTACATAAGAGTTAACTCACATGCATCATAGACCTAAATTTAAAAACGAAAATAAGCAGTATGCAAACTTAGACCCAGAGAATGTCATGACTATGTAAACAAAAGTATTGAAAGAATGGTGCTTAACTAGGAATAGTAATTAATTATTCAATAGAATCGTTTTTCTTGCTTTCCACATTTGTGCATCTTGCAAATTTTCTGTAATGAGTTGGTATTATTTTTATGAGGGGGATGTTATGCTAGACCTTTAAAACAATATAATAAAATTCATTAATTAAAACCAGAATGAAAATTGTTGAAACAATCTGGTTACTCTCAGAGTTTTCTCGGCATCAGTCATGGTCTCAGTCACTGCTGTCTGAAAGAAATAAGAAGATAATTGTGATTTCAGCACCCGGCACTGCTTCTCCTTCTCTTTTATAGCTATTTTCTTTGCCGAGAAATGAAGGCTGGATACTAGTGAAAATGGTAGTGTAAGGAACTCCACATTTTTCCCTTTCATAAAAGCAGTGATAAAATAGGGGGAAGAATTGGGACTCTGGAAATGAATCAAAGGCTTGCAGCCATCCAAGGAAACTCTATTTAATAAAGAAAGGCTGATTCTTGGTAAGAAGAGTGAGCCCAGCCCTACCTTCCACTATCAAGTTCAGGGATAGCCAAGAAAATTACAAGCTGCTGCCCTGTATGGCAGAAAGGAGAATGGACCTCATTCACAAAGAATTGCCATTATTTGTTCTGACCTGTCTGGTGGCTACTTGTTAGACTAGCTCAAACTGATTGTCATTATTTTGACTAAAACTTGAAACTGGACTCTTGCTAAAAAGCTCTGGGGAATGAGAGTGGGGGATTTGTGGAAAACATGTACAGGCTATTGTCCTGGACACCATCACCTGGAGAGACAGAGGTCAGCTGGTGTCACAACAGAGGAACCAAAAAGCTTGGGAGGAAAGGTTAGGAGAGGAGATGTCAGTAAAGGTTTTGAAAAACTCCAGTATGCCCCAGGAATCTAGAAAGCCACACACACACTCAGGAAAGACCTGAGAAGGCCCTAGGCTCTCACCTGCTGCTGGCCTTGAGACTCTGTGGAAACAGGAAGTGAAGGCTAAGCTGTTGGTGGAGATCATCAAGAGGGTGTGACCACCAGGTAACCTGCAAACTGGACCAGGACAATCAGAGGCTCCTCCCCCTTCCCCTGTCCTTGGAATTCACGCTGTGCCCACAGTTCCCACAGTGGAAGCTGTTTTCAAGGACACAGCCTTGAGAGAGCAATGTGGTGTTGACACCATCTGGATAGTATACGTGACTGAACCCTGTGAAGGCCCCTATATAAACTTTGAAGATTCTAGCAGGTGGGTGCAGAGATCTACTTGTCTTGCAGCTGCTCAAGACAAGCCTCATATGTAAGTGCCAGCCAGGAGACTTGAGAAATGGGCCTTGGGAAAGACACATGTATTGGGAATTCCAAGTTGACCATCAACTTCTATGCGAGAAGGGGTGGCCCATATGTCAGATGCTTGTGGACTGCTGCATGAGCATGGGGACACCCCGAAAATGCCAGTTGGTCTGATACTACTTGCTTGAACTGTGCGCAGCCCACCATGGCCAAGAAGGGAAACACATGGTTGTGCAGGAGGCTGGCCTCTACTGTGGGCAGTTTGGCTGGACACCGATGGCCAGCTAGAAGCTGAAGCTCGAGCTAGAAAGTTGGAAGAAGATCTGAGGTTAGAGAAGGACTTGTGGTTGTCCACTATTCTGCTGGCTTTTAGGCTAACAGAGATGGTGGGAGAGCAGGATAATAAGTTGGAGAACTTAGCATGACATTTTGCAAAGCTAGGAGAGTGCAAGCTGCCAAGTATTAGGTTCCAAACCCTCTCAACAAAGCCTGATTGGGATGCTAAGAGGTGAAGCCCCATGGAAAGTGAGGAGAGTGAACAGGAGGAGGTTATGGTGATTAACAGTGAAACTGACAAAGTGCTGCATGCCAACTGACCCCTAATACCTTCGAAAACAAAGCACAGCAACAACCACCCCAACTAGCAGGATAGCCTCAGTTCAGGAGATGTTCATGATGAGAGAATATACTCCCACTGAGCTTATTGATATAGTTGCCAAGTTCCCACAAAAGACCAGGGAAAGTATCCAGGTATGGTTAGTTCTGTTATGGGATATGGGGGGAGGTGATGGTATTTCTCTGATAGGGCAGGAGGCAGAGAAAATAAGCAACATCACCACTCACTCTGCCCTCTGGGAGTGCCTGCATGGAGCTTAGGGATTCAAAGTACTCACTCCCTTAAAGATTGGATAATTCTATCCTGCAGGGAGACTTGGCCCAATGAGGAGGACCTCACTGGGCATGGGGGACCCTGGAAGTCTATACAAGAGGTTCGTACAAATTCTTAGGGAGTTAGGAATGAGACAGGCCATCTATACTCCTGTCTTTGAAGGCCCTGATTGGGCCACATTCACTGCAGGAATGAAAGCCAAGATACTCCAGTCCACCCCCATGAACTGGTATGGGATGCTGGTATTCATGCTGAGCCCAGTTGTGGAACAAGACATTTATGATGTTGGGCAGTCTGTTGCTGATTTGCGGGAAACTGACAAATCCTAGGAACAGATATGGGCTGTGGAAAAGACCCAAGACAGAGAGGGGGTTCGAAAACCCAAAAGGATATCCCAATGGGCTATAAAGTGTCTGGTAAAAGTAACCAAGAAGAGAATGTAGTTTGACCTCCTTGCTGCTGGGACTCCACCTGAAGAGATAGAGTGGGAACCCAACTTGTGTTTGTTTGCTTGGCCTGTGGAAAGACTTCAAACCTGAACAACAGTTCAGACCTGTCTCACCTGCCCCTCCTATCACTGATGCCCTGCCTGCTCCAGCAGAGGCCACAGGGGTACAGTGCTATTAGGGGTGGGTGCTTCCCGCTCCTTAGGTGTAGGATGTAAGCCAAGATTGCCTCCAGCTGAGGGCAGTTGGAGGCAAGCAGGAGCCTCACGTTGAGCTCACTATTCTCTGGTCTCCCAGAAATAGACAAAAGATGACAGCTCTGATTGACTGTACTCTAATACATGGTAACCCTCAGAAATTTTCTGAGCCCCTCAGTGCCACCAATGGTTTTGCCAGAGGCAAAAGGTTATGGTCAGCAAAGTCCCTTTGACACTGCAAATTGCGTGTTGTCCTCCATGAGATTATGAGGTTTTTCTCTCTTCAATACCAGAGAACACTGAGCATTAATAACTTACAAGGTCCAACTCTGAAAACTGCTGTTGGTGAATTCTGCCTTTGGGTTAATCAACCCTGTGCTGAGGTGCAATACCAGCCGGGAATCTATAAGTCTACCACCCTCACAAAGAGCGGTAATTTTCAAAGAGTATAAATTGCCTGGGGAGTGTAGGAGAATCCGTCCAAGAACTGCTGAGTAGGAATTGTAGGCCCTACCCATAGTGATTTCAATAGCCCAGTATGAAATGAAGAAAAGTGGCCAGAGCCTAAACGACCTGTGGAACACCTTCGAGTACACCAATATGCAGACACAGGATATTCCAGGAGAGAAAAGTGAGACGAGGAGAGAAAGAATATTTGAAGAAATAATAACTAACAATTTCCAAATTAGATGAAAACATTAATTTACATATACAAGAAGCTGAATAAATTCCAAGCAGGATAAATTCCAAGAGATCCACACCAAAGCACATTATAATTAAATTGTTGGATACAAGGACAAAGACCTTTGACAGCAGGAGGAGAGAGGCAAAAACTCACAGGGTACAAGGAAGCTTCAAAAAGATTAGCAAGCAATTTCTCATCAGAAACCATGGAGGCCAGAAGGCCATAGGATGCCATATTCAAATTGCTGGGGGGAAAAAAGCTAACAACCAAATAATTCTGTATCTGGCAAAACTATCCTTAGAAATAGAAGAAGAAATTAAGATATTCTCAGATAAAAAGTGAGATTTTATTGCTATCAGACCTGCCCTACAACCAAGCTTGAGGGAGTTTTGCAGGCTGGAAAGAAAGAATACTAGATGGTAACTCAAATCCACATGAAAAAATAAAGAAAACTGGGAAATATACTTATGTAGGCAAATATAAAAAACAGTACAAATGTGTTTTTGTTTGTAATTTTTTTTCAGTCTTTCTCCTCCTCTCAAAACTCAGGATTTCAAATCGTGTGCTTGCTTTATTTCCGTTTCATTACATGTTCCAAATATTCCAGATCCTCCTGTTCATCCGAAAGAGACTTCCTATGAATCCTGTTCTTCAGGTAATTTTAATGATCCATTTCCTTTACAAATTTTTGACAGTCTTGTTTCTCATTGTTCATGACTTTGCTCTAACTCAGATGAATCTAATAGATTCTTCTGGAAAGTATTACTGCTTATTAGCTCCAGAATAATGCTAAGGTCCTTGCGTAGTTCTCAAATATCAGAATATTTAGGAATGTCTCCAATGATCTTATTTGTGGATATAATCCTGAAAAGTGGAGTAGATAAATAAACATTTTTATGTGAATTTTTAATCACTGGGAACTTCTCCCTGCCACCCCAACACATAAAATGTGCAGATTAATGGGGCTGGCCCCGTGGCCGAGTGGTTAAGTTTGCGCGCTCCGCTGCAGGTGGCCCAGTGTTTCGTTAGTTCGAATCCTGGGCGCAGACATGGCACTGCTCATCAGACCACGCTGAGGCAGCGTCCCACATGCCACAACTAGAAGAGCCCACAACGAAGAATACACAACTATGTACCGGGGAGAAAAAGGAAAAAATAAAATCTTTAAAAAAAAAAAAATGTGCAGATTAATAATTGAGAAATTCCCATTTATAGTAGGATATTGACAGGCTGGATTACAGGCTAAGAAAGGTTAATAGAGTGGTGTGGGTTTTGGAAACTATCTCTCAAGAACTGTTGAAGAGACAGATAACAATCTTATGAAAGAAAAGATTAAAAGAGTGCTTTTCAAAAGTGCTTTTAAATTACTAGAAGACTTTAATTTCGTGAGACTTAAAATTCGAAATTACAAAGCTGATAAGAAGGAGAGCTACTGTGGTTGAAACAAGGTCAGAAACCTTAAGACCAGTCCCTGGAGCTTTACTCTCAGCTCCTCTATCTTGGGATCCATCCTGGGGTTATAGAAAAGCACTTTTCTAAGAAGATAGTATCAGATGCTATGCTATAAGATACTACAAATTCCACCATTGAGAATAAATAAAAAAATAAATGATATTGACCTAAAAGAGAGCTTGAAGACTATTTTTCAAAAGTATAACTGGCTTATACTAGAACTCATGGCCTAATGTGTGATAATTATTTTAATAATAATAATGATTTATAATTTGGGTAATTACCAAGGTTATGGATCAGGACTTAGAAACCCGAATCTTAACTCTTCCACTTACTCACTGCTTGATCTTGGACAAATAACTTAAACTATCTATGATTGAGTTTCCTCATCTATATAACATAGGCATATAATATACCTTTCTCATGAGTTCTATATCAAATGATTAAATAGTTTAGTATCTGCGATGCACTTAGATCTTTGGTACCTACATAGTACTAGTTATGTGTTTGATAAATAGACAAATAAATAAACAAGGCAATGCACAAACAAATAAATAAATCAATCTAAGAGCGAAAATTTATGGAAGACGTGTGAAAATTATTTGTCAAATTGAAACCATAGAGGTTTAACGACAAAGGAGAGTTTGTTTAAAATATTCCTGTTATAGCTAAGGGAATTGAAGGAACATTGAATCTGATAACGAATTTGTGACAGTCTTTATCAATACACTGATATTCATCTCAATTCACTTCAGAATAAATGGATAGAAATTTTCTTACATAATTCTTAGGTTTAATTTCTTGGTAACATATTTTGTTCAAATGAACGTCCAGCGTCAGGGTCCTGATATATGTGGATTTATCTCTAATATGCAAAATTCAAAGAAGATCTGCTGTCATGGTGAGCTCTGAAAACTGACACTAGACCTACTATTAGGTTGTTTGACAACAAAATATGCAAGAGTGTAAGTAGCAAGGAATCAGACTGCACGCACAATACCAAAATTACAAGAATGGAAATACAAACCAGAAGAGGTTCCCAGGTCCATGACAGTAGCCCGATAAATCACTTGTGTTATGACAAGAATCTTGTGAGATTAGTGAAATATGAGCTTAGAACTGAAATATCTTGATGTCTCAGCTTTAGTTACTCATCTTCTTCTCTCTTCCTCATTCTGATGAGAACCAATCCAGTGTGTGGTTGACAAGGTAGCCAGCTGGGAATCCAGGCAGATGGTTTCCTGAAAGCATCCCCAACTGAATTTCATAGCAACATGATGAGCAGTTTGTGGTGGATTTGACATGAACCATTATTATTCCATAAATTCCCCTTTAATATTACAATGTGGGATGTGAGGTCCAGTAGAAAGATTCCAGTATTCCCAAAGATGTTCTATATTAAGAAGTCTTTTTGAAAAGCTTATCTAAATAAAGGTTCTGTATTATGGGACTTTGTCTACACCTTCCACCCACAAAAAATATTGATATAAAAGAGAGTGAAAATGCTAGGTATTTTATTTTCTTAGTAACATTTTTCTGCTAAATGGCTCCAGGGTAGGAATCTCAGGTTATAGAGATCTCACAGGGGAAGTGCCACTCTCTCCCATCTGTGGGTGAAAAAACAGAAAGTCCTTGTGCTAGGCTTCTAAGATGCTGCTGGTTTTGAGTGTTAGGACAAACTAGTCCATCTGGCTTTAACAGTAGTGTTGTTAAAGCCTCAGTTCAAACAGATGGATTCTTGGATTAATAAATTCAAAGGACCAGCTGATGTGTTGGCTCAGTGTATTTTATCAAATATAAGGTGTAAAGAGTTGGAAAGAAGTGTGACAGTATTTCTGACCTAATTCTTATCACCTTCAAGGACATAAAAGGTATCAGATGGTTTAAAAGAAATAGAGAGGAGCTTTGATTATACATCAAAGGTCAGCAAACTTTGAAGGAGTAAGACAATTGTTCTAACTTCTTTTTAAGATGCTATGGTAGGAATAAAAATGAGACATTCATGAGTAAATAAAAACAAAAGACACTGTGTCTATGAAGGAGAATGTAACCATGAGAATGGAAGAAGAGAGTTTACCCATTGATTTATTGTTTGGTTGAATGATTAATTCATACACTCATTCTCTCAGCAAATGGTTATTGAGTATGTACATCTGAAAATTTGCCTCGATCTCTTTTTCTACACTTGTCTCCTATCATTGATATTTGTGTGCCCTATGCTCTAACTACATTGAACTAATTACAGTTCCTAGAAATCACTGTGCCCTAGTCATGTTTCTAAATAGTTAAGTATATATTAGTTTGGAATACTCATTTTTCTACCTAGGATTTTCCTAATCATTCTTTTTAATATCTTCTTCAAATTTTACATCTGTGACGTCATTTAAGACTGTGTGAGGTAGTGTGCCTTCGGCTACGTTCCTACAATCTACTTCTTTGCAAGTACAACTATTCCAGAGAACTTAAGAGAAAGGCATGTAAGTGACTTATGTGCCAAACGAATTTTTATATAGACATTTGAAGAAATGAAGAGAGAAGACTCCATAGTGGAAAAATTAATCCTGGAGGAAAACATTTAGGAAATAGAAAAGGATCTCAAAATTCAAATCAGTGTCCTCCATGATTTTAAATAGGATGTTGCATCCATAAAAAACAGAACTGGAATGGAAAACAGAACAGAAGGCAAACATTCTGAAAAAAGGAGTATGTGAGTTAAGATGTACGAGCTGGGGCCTGCAGGGTTGGGGAAGGGCAGGAGGCAGAGCTGAGTTTGAAGCATTTGAGCTAATAAAGTCGCTAACTACCTACATCACAGGCAGGTGATTCACAGCCACTCTGCCTTTCAAGCCCATTAACGCCCCTTTTAGAATATCCGGGAGATGGATTACAACACTAACTGCTTTGCACTCTGGATTTACAGGGAGGATTTAGTGGAATATTTCGTCCTCCAATAAATCACACTATGAATATTGATTGTGGTGCCTTCTACTTATCTAAAAGTTTTATGTGGATTACAAAAAAAAAAGCAGCGACTATTTCAGCAGAAAGGTTTGAAGGGAAAGGATTTTGTTGAGAAAACAAATCTGTGAACGTGTTCTAAAATATTCGAGGCCAGTGTTATACAGTGAAGGATGAGTATATAACACAGCGCTGCCGATTGAGACCAATTTATTAGATGCTATACAAGTGCTAAACTGCCTTAAATCAATAGTTTGCAAGACAGCAGAAGGGTGGGTGTAATAAGTCATCATCTTAATGAAATATAGATTATTCCAAAACTATTAAACAAGTGGTTGGTGTCAGGAAAATTGTTCATTTTTTCAGAGCTAAACAAAACCATCTATTTCAGAGGGGGGGAATCAATAGATATCTGCGGCCTGCCATGTAGCTTGAATATATAAAGAAGTGTATAGTGAAAATTACTCATTGACACCTTGTTGGATTATGCGGTCTTCATCGTTACTTAATTTCTGAATAATGATTTTATATGAAATATACTGAAGTAAAGGATAGAAGGAAAAACCTGTCTCCCTCATTTTCATGTTTCTACCCTTTTATTTCTCCTTTTCCTCTTTTCTGCCATTCATGGAGCATCTATTATATGATAATATAAATAGATACTGTCCTGGATGATATGTGTGGCTTAATTTAGTTAATATTTAAAACAATGTTAAGAAATAAGTGTTATTATCTTGTGTCACTGTCTAGGTAATGAGTGTTCAGAGTAGTTTTGTAATCCGCCCAATGTTAAACATTTAGGATGTAGAATGGGCATGGGATGCAGCTATCTGAATGGGCTCTGCTTTACATTTGGAGACCTCCTGAACATTACATCAATCTCTCCACATGGACCCCAGATTGCTTCATGCTGCCACAGTTCACACTTGTGGATTGTATGATGATTATACATACACAGTTCATAGTTGTGGACTGTATGATGATGTCGGATGATTATAATTGATGATAAATGCTGTAAAAACTGTTATAGATTGCTAAGAGAAAACACAAGGGGAGGCAGGATCTTGTTGGGTTACTACAATTTCCCTAAAGAAGTGGCGTTTGTGATGATTGTTGAATCTTAAAAAAAAATGGACAAAGAGGGGAAGCTCACTGAGCACTCACAGTAGCAACAGCATGAGCAAAGGCCCTGAGGCCTCTGAGTGGATGGCATCATGAAGGAAATGGAAGAGAGCACCAGTGGCTGAGCAGACAGACCAAAAGGGGGAGTAATTAAACTTAGGGCTATAGAGGCAGAAAGTGCAAAACTATGATAGAGTTTTCAGGTTGTGTGAGCATTTCAGTCTTTATTCTTAGAGAAAGGGGCATGGAAGGACATTGAGCAGGAAAGTGATGCAACTAGACAAATGGAAGCACAGGAGGCTTGCTGTCCACTCCAAGTCACCTGCTCCTTTAGGATGGAATGTGAACTCTTTGAACTTTCAGAGTCCTGCCGATTTGACTTCATGTTCACCTCCTCACCACTCACCTCCACAGACATCACACTCATCTGTGGCATTCCTGGTAGAAGTTCAAGGAAAACGTAAGCTTCATGCCCTGTCCTGTGAAATAGGTGCACAATCTAGTGGGACTGACAGCTTCTATGACAGCTTATATGAAGCAGGTGACTAATCCGATGGGATCATTAGAAACTTTGACTTTTGTAAGAGAAGGATTTATTTCTGTTCCAATAGAAGTTAACCAAACTTGGTAGGTAGGAAGCCATCTAAGGCTTGTTTTGAGAAAAGGTGGAGAGAAACTGGAAATGTAGGGGAAAAGGTGAATCTAAACAACACAGTGGCTGCGGGTAGAGGTAATGAAAGACATGCGCAATAGCGTACCTCAAGGGCCCTGGGGGTGTAAGATGAAGCTGTATTGGAGGAGATGGCTGCATATGCCCAGAGGATGAATTAGAATGTGAGAAACAAAGGTGGAGAGAGGTATTTGGCCTTCAAACAGAGCCTGAGGAAGTAAGACCTTCCTCCAACCAGGTGGCCCAATCGAGAGGCTATAATAACGCAGTCAGAGGTAGTAGAATGCATGTCATTTGTAAATACTTGCAATCGCTGGTCCTCCCAACAGCCCATGATGGATTGCATAATAATCCTGTACAAATTCACACCAAATATTATAAAGTATAAACTCCAAACACATTTATCTTTCCTGGCAAACTGATGCTCAATTTTTTATTAAGTAATGAATGGTGTGATGAAATTTGCTTCTGTCTTTACTTCGAATACCGGAACACTCTGAAATAACGTTTATGCTTTGCATGTCCTAGAGTTTTGAATAAGTGACTTAAACAATAGATTATATTCTTTATTCTTTTCAAAATATCATGTAATTTTTAATGTATGGTACTCCAGATCCTTTTATGACCGGTGATGTAATGTATACAAAAAGAAAATCAATGAACGAGCTTCCATTGTTCATTATCTATCAATGTATTTGTCCATGGATATGTTGTATATAATTTATTAGAAACAAAGGATAAGTTTTAATGACCTAGCCTAAGCCAATGAGTGGTGACACGTTTTTAAAACGGGCTTTGATGTGTGAGGAGCGATAGTGTCCTGGTACGGTAACTTTTTAACTGTGTGACCTCAGGCAAGCTGCTTCCCCTCCCTGTGCATTCGTTCTCTCTTTGCAAATGGTGACAACAGTAACTATTACAATATTGGGAGGATTAAACAATGTGATGACACTCAGGAGGCTGTCAGCAAGAGATACTTTCTTTCTGTTTTTAGTAATTCCACCCAAACTGCAGTATTTAATGATTCTAACAAAGATAATAGCTGGCAAGATTTAAATTTCGTTCCTATCAAATGGCCCTGGTGAATATAGAAGAATAAAATGCTAATAAAAATCTCCTCTAAATTCTCAAGGCTGTCAAATTAAGCTGGAAACAGCAAAGTATCAGTATTCTTCAGGACCTTTTTCAATATTTCAGCTTGCACTCCTTTCTTGAAATCCCTCCCACCTCAGCTTCTGTATTTCAGCTTCACACATAAGAGTTCTGGGCCCAGCTGGAACTCCAAAGTGTTAGGAAAGGAAAAATAAAATTGTTAGCATTTAACATTCAGTGAACAGCATAATTTTAAAAACTTCTGGCCTAGGAGAATTTCCAGCATGGACAGTAAATGTAGAAAGACACTTTGGCACTTAAAAGAAAAAGAAATCCCAAAATAAATCCTTCTAGGATCAGTTTGTTTATAAAATGAAATAAATAGTGATTCAAGGAAGCTCTTTTTCCTTTCCTTGGCAAGTTTTCTATAATCTTTATCATTATGATCACTATTTTAAGAATATCATCAGAATTTCTGTGAACAGAAACACTGCGTCCCAGTCCCCCCACATTGCTATAAGGAAGTCTAGAGAAATTGAATGCCAATATGTGGTTTCCAGATAATGAGTTTGTCTCCCGTCTTTGTGCGTAACGTTCAGTATATCTGGAATATTTTTCCATTCTTTGCCTTGCAAACTTCCATTTGTCCTTCAAATCTCAGCTCATTCGTCCTCTCTTCTAAGAAGTCACCCAGACCCCTTCTGCACATACAAGCCAACTACTCCTTGCTCAATTTTATTTTTATACCTATATTCTAAACCCTCTGTCAATCACAGTGCTTGATTGACAATCACAGTACTTAACTGAGTAAGTAAACAATCTACTTAACGTTGTATTATTTAATCTTCATAAGCATTAATGTGTTATCATCTCTATGGTACCAGTGTTGAAACCCAAGTGACTTGGGTTATTTGCCTAAGGTTATACACTCAGTGGGTGTCCACACCTGAATTTGAATCCAGATATATCTGGCCCCAGTATTGGGCCTCTAATTGACCCCCCCATCACTGCCTTTTCTCAGAATTCCTTTCCCATCTTGATGGTGGTGGACAGATTGCTCACATCTGTTGTATTCCATGGGATCTCAGCTGAGACAAGCAGTGGATCACATCAGATCATATAATAGCACTCTAAACGTAGATGATTGGATTTGCAGAAAGAGAGGCCAGCATTCAGTTTCCACTTCTGTTCATGGCTTTGTAGCTTTCACTGATTTAGTTAAATTTTGAGCTATAATTTCTTTATGTGGGAAAAAGAAAAAAACACAACATCACACACACACAAATTTTTGCATTATGATTTTGTGAGAGTTAATTGAGATATGGATACAAAGTAATTAGTAGTGTCTGTTCTACAATGTCAATACCTGATAGCTATGAAGATGATAGTAGTTATTATCATTATTGTTATAATTGTAAGCGATGTCAAAACTAGCAAGGTGAATGAATTAGGAAATCTGAAGTCGGTAAAATGGTCTGGGCCCTTGTTGGTCTCTCTCCTTAAATGTTCTTCTCCCTAATATTCATATTAATGTATTCATTCATTTCTTACATATTCATTAAGCAGCCACTATATGCCAGGCACTATTTTAGTTCTGAGTTTGTCATTCTTCAGGTTTTGTTATCTCTCACTTCTTTGGGGCAGCATTTCCTGCCCACCTTATCTAACACAGGGCGATACTCGATTATCTCCTTAGCACCATGTTTGTTTACATCTATATGTTTGTAATAATTTTGTTTCTCTCTTTACTCGCTCTACATCTCTCCCCCCATGGGTGACAGACACCAAGACTTAGCACGGTGCTCACCTCACTGGAGTTGTCCCATGAATGTTAACAAATGAATGACATCAGCTAAAAGAGGCATTTAAAAGCTGTCCAATGGAAGGAGCCAGAATAATTAACCAAAACTAGCAAATATATATAAAGAAATAAATATTACATAGATGAAAGCAAGGAAAAGCAGTTAAAGAGCAAATGAACTAGAAACCTGAAAATGTATCACAAATTATCCCCACATCCAACACCTAAGGACATAAACAAAAGAGAATAAAAACCAGAGAGATTATTCAGAAACAAAAATTAGACCAGGGAAGAGGTATGAATTGATGGATAGCTAAGGGACAAAAACAAAGTAGTGTGGAGTAGAATAATCCCATATTTATAAAATATTCCACTCCTTCAACACATCGACTCCCCTTTGTATTTGTTTATACCCATTGAAAGACACCCACCATGATGGAAACTGTGTTACTGATGGTTACTTTTAAGTAGTGAGGTTTACAACGATTTTTTTTTTACTTTCATCTTTTTTATGCATTTAAATTTTTTAATGGCCATGTATCAAAGTTTATGAAATAATAAACTTATTTTTCTTTAAAATGAAAATAAACTGACTAAATTCTAACAATGATTCACTCTGGTAGATGCAGTAAGGATTATTGTCATAGTCTTCTCTCTAGTTTTACATATATTTTTCAATGGAAGTTAAATAATTTTTGAATTGGAAAATTTAGAGCAAAAGCTGAGTTATGTGAGGCAATCCTTAGAAATAGTTCTTGTGCTCCTCCAAAGGTGTTTATATGCCAGCACAGTGGGACGATTTCGGGAGATATGTGGGTCAAGTTTGAAGAATTGGGGCAAAGTTACACCTTTTTTATTGATTCATTCTTGAATTTATGACACAACATTATGAATGTTTTTATTTATATGTCTGTTCTACTGGAATATGGGGCCCTCAGGATAAGATATTTGTCTTATTTCTTCACCTTCTACAGAGCCTAAGACATTATAAGTTCTTACTAACAATTTCTTCAAAGAAAGTGAATTGTCATAGCTCTAACCAGCTGTGAAGGCTTAGCCACGCCATGTAACTTCACTTTGTCCCTCTTGATAAGAACATTTTCTGTTATTTTCCCCATCTGCAACATAATGTGGTCTGCCTTGCTCTAAGAATTATGTTCTCAGATGGCAGAAATTCTTAGACACCTCAACCCAGATGAGACACTTGGGTTTCCTCCAAGTAGAAACGGGGCTCCAGAATCTCATCATGTGCTCCATTTAATTACTTGCCAATTCACAGTATTGAGTTTCTCGTGATGCTAATGGAACCCCTGAGAAAGCTGAGAGAAATGTATAAAATGTCCTGGTATTTTAATAGGGTTGAGGGTGGTGAGTATTAGATATAATTTAATCTATAGGAACTAATAGCTTTTGAAATAATGATGCCTCTTGACTATCAACTTGAAAGCTACTCAGAGTAATTGAACACTTATTCCAACTCAGAGAAGCGTTGCTTATTTTGTTGTTCTTGATTTAAAGACTGGAGCAATTGGTTCACAATTTAAGAACACCAGTGGGTGGCATACAATTACGGCTTAATGCAGTTATCACCTTCTTTTTTTAATTTTAAATACATAGAAGCTCAAAAAATGAACATGCATCCTGCTATAGGTATATGTATTTATATTAAAATTATATACATCTTAATGTATTACCATATATATTCATATATTCAACCTTATTAAATACTTTAGTTTTAAAGGTGAGAAAAGTATAACTGAAAGTTGGAATATTTTATTCTGACATTTCAAAGGACCAATTTGGGGATCCATAGAGTGAGAGCACTCCACCTTAGGGACCACTCACTAATGAATGGCTTGAATTAGACTGTATGGGTTAAGTCCTGACTCCTCCATCAGTTAGTTTTCAAACACAGGGAGAATTTTATCCTCTCTTTGCTTCATTTTTCCATTGAAAAATGGTCTTCCCTAATAACAACAGGCAGACATCTCACTGCCACTTCAGTGCCATATGGAATGCTGCACAGCCTCTGTGTAACCCCTCTTGCATTTCCTTGTGGTAGCTGTATGACTATCTCCCGCAAAATGTCTCTCCTAAGGGCTCAGTACTGTGCTTTGAACCCAATCTGATGGGCTCTAGGAAGTTCCAGGAAGTTCCAAGGATGACAGTAACGTTTATTTTGTTTGCTTTGTCTTGTAGTTCTTTTCATTAAAAAAAGTGTTGTTCAGTTCTTCCTATGTACGCATAGAGTGGCTTATAGGAAGCACTCAATAAATATTAGCTGCTATATTATTTATAATGGTATTTTGAGACGATTGTAGCATCCCACTAACAACAGACATCTGAGTGTGTTTTATGTGTATGCCATTGTGCTTGGCATTCCACCATCATCTAAGAATCCTTTCTTGCAAGTGTTCTAAAATAAAGACTATTCTAGTGAATAAAATACTCATCTTAAGATTAATTATATATGCATTATTATTTATATATACCTTGCCCTACATTAACAAGTTTTCAACTAACAAGTGTCCTAAATTGCAGCCTGGTACATTCTCCTGGTATCTGTTTTTTTTTTTCCTCTGTAATGTGGCCTCCCAGTTATCTTAGCAGTGGGATTCCTGCACGCAACTGCAAAAGGGATACAATTTTTTAATGCAGCAAAAATCCCACTTATACAAATAGTTGGCAAAAGATACATGAGTGCTTAGGTGTGATCTGAAAAGGTCCATGGAACCTCTGCCTCCTCTTGGTAAATAATTAAGCCAGACGAGAGTATTGGTTATCACATGATTTACTAGATATGAGAATTCGGGAGAAAAGCTATTAACTATACTGGCCAATGTTATTTTTGCTGCCTAACATCTATTAACCCACTCTTTTGTAAGCTTAACTTAATTTCCTTTATTATTTTATTGCTTGGAACTTAAGATTTATTAAATGTGGCCTTCCTCTGATCTATGAATGTTGGATGTGAAGGTAAACACAAGAGATAGCCTTGGTGACAAGTGACAAAAAAAGCCAAAGCCTAAATCCATAAAACCTCTCTCTTAGGCTTATTGATAAATGTTTTATGTTAGAATATCCCATAAGCTACAAGAAGAACCTAAATGAGAGTACACATATTTTTTTCTTGATATGTGCCTATTACATTATTGTGGGGGATTGGATCACTATGATGGTGTTGGACTGGGGAATGGCTGATCCTCGGAGCTTATTGTGACATGTTGCATTGGAAGAAAGGAGAAATTATATTTTTATACTCCTTTATCAAAATCTTCCTCTTGTAACTAGTCTTGTTCTAGTGAAGCAACAGAAGGGATGCCACTAATAACAATGTATCGAAATATTTATGTGTCTATTGTCCAATTGATCTAATTAGTTTTTATATTGCATAAAGGTTCAAAAAAGCCATAGCAGAAAGAGATAAAGAGGGAGAGGGAGAGACGGAAGGAGACAGAGAAAGCGAGAGAGAGACACCTTCCAGGATCTTAGGGGTGCTGTTGAATAGCAGTGTGACATACTCGAATTAGCTTTGGATAAGTCTAGAAAGAGAAATATGTTTTTAAAGTAATCAGGAGTATAACTTCTAGTGATGGGGTTAAATGGAATCAAATTCACAGAAGGCCCATAAAATATATGGGAGCTGTACTTCTTGTACATCTGTGACAGCGTACTCAAGTTCTGACTGGGGTTTGGTCTAAGACCGTACCTGATAGTGAATTGTCAGTGGGCTTTGACTTGCTGGTGTCTCCATGTGTTTGACTCACCTGTGGAGCGGAGCTGGGCTGGAGAGCATATTTGGGTGTCCTCAGGTCTTTGCCTACTGGGTCATACAAAAGCACCACACCCTCATCATGATGGGAAACCAACAACTTCATAGCCCTTTCTTTGCATGGAAATCATTAGACATAAACCTGTAAAAGCTGCTCAGACCAACAAATGCTGGTAAGTTGGGAGGGAGAGAATCAGGGGTCACTTAATGGCCACTCTTATTTTTGTTGGAACTCCCAACAGAAATTTGTACCAAAACCAATGGGTACATCAATCAACAAACTAAAAGCATGGTAATACTGAGACCTCTGAGCTTCCCACCTAGTGAAGATCAGAAGCCTGATGCCATGTGTGGCTGTGCCTGGCACAGGGGACAAACCCAATCTGGTTCTTACCATGGAGCGGTGAGGGAAATAATGGAGTGTTCAGGAAATGAGTGAAACCAACAGATGAGTTAGTGATTTGACTGCAGCTAAGGGGCAGTATTCTTTATATAATAATATTCCGGTCTGTTAAATTTAATAAATCTCTTCTGGATATAGTGCCAGGCGCTTGCAGTGGTGAGAGAGTCAATCTACATGGCCTCAAAGGGAAGAGTTTGTCTTTGAAGAGGGCTTAAACGGCCATGAAGCCTGACACTCGTGAGTCCCACTAATAGTCTATCAGATGTTTGCACCACTTCAACTGCTTTATCCTCCTCTCCCAAAGCTTTCAAGTCCTCTTCCTCCGAAGTGCCATGCAGGGGTGCTGGCTCTGCATTTTGGAAAGTGAATAAGTGTATTTCTGCACCTGAAAGCTTTGGATATTCCCATTTATCGATAATAGATTTATCGCACATCTATCTTTTGCCATGTACTCTGCAGGACTCTGGAGGCTTAAGAAGAGGGAGAGGCTCTGCTCCCAAGGAATGCCTGGTTCGGTCAAAAACACAGTTCATGAAATTAGAAAAAATGCAGAATGGGATGCTTTATTATGAAATAATGCAATATGAAATTATTGTTTTATCAGATAATTTAACATAGTTTAACTTTTCTAAGCTAACCACCTTCAATTTCTCTAATCTTCCCTTCCATGATCTGAGTATTCTGTTTTGAGATAAGATTATATATATATATGATAGATAAAAGAGCATTTATTTGTGCCAAGTACCACAAAAGACGTTGGTGACAGAGAGAAAACCCTAATTCCTATTTTTAAGAAGATGCAGTGTGACAGTAGCTATGATGGATACAGAAATGCTTTTCGGTGGGATCCCATAACAAGGAGATTCAGTTCCCATAAAGGATGGGAAGGGAAGGCTTCCAGGAGCAGGTGAAAGGTGAGAGTGTTAGGCACACAAACTCATTACCAGCAGCGGTCAGAAGTTAAGAAAGTATGTGAAGCAGAAATAGTGCCTGTAATAGTGATGATTTTACCTGTGGAAAACTGTACAGACCACATGAGTAACTAAAATTATTTAAGTTCAACTTAAAATAGAAAAAAAACAACTTAAAAAACTGCAGGTCAGATTAAGTCCACATGCCTTCAACTTGTGACTTGAGTTATAGTCTGTCAGATGGGGATGGAGGCAGAAAGACGTACAACAGAAAGAATCAGAGTGAAGGCTGGAGGGGTGAGAGGAAGCTGGAACGTGCTCAGCACAGCTAAGTGTGTCTCTGTTGGAAAGCAACGGACATGGTTTGGTTGTTCAAATCACAAACACTCTATGTGGTGATTAGCTCTTCCACGGCTTCCTCCCACTGCCACCTGTGAGCTCAGGGATGCTCGATACAAACTAACACTTCATTGATATGACGAGTTGGGACCCCATTTCCTATCTGATGTGTCGTGCATTAGCCTCTAAGACTTTCCTTTCCCTTTAGCTTAAAAGATGGCCAAGTAGCTTCCTTGGTTTCTTTACTACTAGTCCCATCAGAGACTTATTTTTGCTTGGATAAAAAGAAGCATCAAAGACAGGTGTTGAGGTTCAGTTTATTCAACACAATATTCAATCCTTGTTGGCTGTCTAGAGTCCTCCATCTTTGAACTTAAAAGTGAACACGGACACATCTGATGTTTAGATCCCTGTATCCCAAGGAAGACAAAGACTCAAGGCTCCTAAGATGTGCAGCCTCCTCTTCTAATGGAGAGAACAGAGGAAACCGCTGCCATAGGATAAGGATTCTGGAGGCCATCTGCAGAACTGCTCCCAATCCAACCTTCTTTTTTGTCGACAGTTGAATTAAAGACTTGGCTAAGCTTTGCTACTCTAAAAGAATCATAAAACACTCTTTCCGCCACTTTCTCACCAGTAGCAATTTTCTCAGGAGTCATGAGCTAGTCCCTTAGCTCTGCCTGAAATAAAGGAAGGTTAGCATCAACCTAGAGCAGTAAATGTCATGCCATCCTCCTAAGACTGCACATCAGACGTTTGTCCATCTCTCCATTTGGAGATGACACTTCTCTGGTTCTAAAAATTACTCATTCTCCCCACCAAGCCTGGACCTTGCTTTTTCGGCCAATATTAGGCACCATCTACTTCCAATGAAGTAGTTGTTTGCAAGAAAGCCAAGTGCTTTCTCATTTAAGATTTCTTAATATTCCTCTCTTCCAGGCTCATCTTTCTCTTAATGTCCAGATGTCTGCCAGCTGATAGGTGTGTCTATGCCTAAAAAAGGCAGGGACAGTGGGTAGACAGTGAGCTGTCACCGTAAGTTTCCAACAGTCTGTGAAAAGAATACACTGAAAGGAAAGGAGCACATTGTTTTCCTTTCTGGCTTAAGCATTTAACACCCAAATCTCTCTGAAGATCATACCCTGGAGAGCTAGGCAAGACCACACATGCAGCTCCAGGATTCATTTTGTTCACTTATTGAAAGCCTCGAAAAATAATTCACAACCAATTTCTCTATATTTCACACCTGATGAAATGATGAGACTATGTCTCCTGTATCTTTCAATCAGTGCACTGAAATTTTTAAAGAATGTGACACAGAGAAGACAGGCTGGGCACACTTTCTAGCATGCTGTTTGTAAAGATCATGGTAAGTGGCTAGCCTAATATAAGAGAAGGAGTTTTTAGTTCACTCTGTCTAGGCTCACATACTTACGTTGGATGCATATGCTTTACTGTTTTGGAGGGGAAATGAGGCATCGGAAACTGAACCAAAGGAAGAACACGACTGCCTATAAGTCTATTTTTTTAAAAAGCCCTGATCATCTGTTCCGTGGAGGTGAAGTGAGGGGAATGCAGAGGTAGGTGTGGTCACTATTGGTGAGCTTGAGCTCTCTCTCCAGCTTAGAGACTGATAATGGCAAGTTGGGTTGGCATGAAGGCCTGTTGGGTATTAGCCAGAAAAGACTCAGGAGAGTTGGAGATGAGACCTACATGAAGAGCATTGCATGATCTGAACATCATTTTTAAGGCAAAAGAGCCAAGGAAACATGTTATGTAGGAAAGAGGCATACCTGAGGACTCAACTTCTCTTTTAATCCATAATATGAAAGAATTAGCACAAATAATAGAAAAATGGTCTGAGTATTGAGAAGTAAAAGAGGTAAAATATACCCCTTGTCCTAGATACTAACTACAAAATACATTTATCTTGGATATAATTGTACCATGACATTAAGAAGGGACCACTTCCTTGCTTCCTGCCTCAGGAACCCGCAGTGTCCCTTCCTACCCCCGGAGCTGCCTCAGGTTGCAGTGATTGCCTGGGAGCATATTTAGAGGCAGGCAACATGTATGCCTCTGGCAGGAACTGTCCTCAGAATAGCCTCAGGCTTATTTCTTAGGCTCTACAGACATATTAGTTAGAATCCAAGAGGGAAAGACGATGAGGCTCTTCTGAGCAGTCAGGAAGATTAAGGCCAGTGAACTGTGAATGGTCACAAAATCTTTCTTGACTTGGAGTTATTTAACCTTTTTCAATCTCCCACAAGAATATCATTTTGTTGCATGTGGTTGTGGTTGCACCTGCAATTTGTTACATATCAAGATAAAGACGATGAAAGCCATTTTCTTGCACCTGGGCTGCCTTTCTATCTCTTCTCTCCCTCATGTTAATAGTAGCTGCCATTTTTGGGGCCATACATTCCATAGAGATTGCCTATAATTCTCATAAAATTTTTCAAAATATTGCCATCATAAGAATGAACAGATTTGTTGGTTAAATACAGTGATAAGCATGTAAATGGCTACAAATGGCCATCAATTATTGAGTCTATGTGAGTAATAATATATTGTGCCAGGAGTTGTACATGCATTCTTAGTTTCCTCTTCACAGTTAACCTACAAAGTAGGTTCAATTATTCCATTTTACAGGTGTGAAACTGAAATCGATAAAGATGAAGCAACTAAGGTTTTGTACCTATTACAAATTCAGTCCAGGACATAAACACATATTTGTATAGCTCCAAAGTCCATTTTCTGACCATCAATGCAATGCAACTTCTAAATAACTTCTCTAATCGCTAAATACGCCTGATATTTCAGGCTTCTCATTCCTGACAGAGTCCACGATAGTACTATAAATATCCTAGAGAAAAAGAGTACATCGGTTTAAATTCAAAATAATACATAAATTAATATACCAAATATTATTGGTAAAAATAATTTAATCACAATAAAATGAGAATAATTTACAATAGTTTTGTAGGTAGGTTTGTTTGTTTTTAATGCATTATATTTGTATTAGTTGGGGTACCAATAGGACACATGGAAAAGTGTTAACAACCGAAGAGTGATTGATGAAAGGATAGTTACAAAATTGTGGCAAGGTTAAGGGAACTAACAAGGGATGATAAGCATCTTTGGGCAAAACAAGGCAGAATGTTCAAGCCCAGAGTGCTATGACCTTGGGCTTGGAGGTTCAAGGGGAGGAAGTGGTCACTAAAACTAGAAGCAAACCGTAGCTGTAGGACAAGACCCCCAGACCGGAGCTGGGACATTAAGCAGGGGACTATAGCTACTCAAAAACCGTTGCCCTGGCAGGGAAAGGACCAGAAACATGAACACCGGAACCCCTACCTCCTGCCACACTCAAATGTCCTGTGGGGTTTCCCATTTTTCTTATCCACCCAAAGGTCATATGGCAAGACAGACTAGGGGATGCGACCTATAAAGGTCAGTCCCTTGGACATAGGAAAGGATGGAGGAGGGTAGATGATGCATTTGGACGGACCAATAAAAGTATCCAAAACAATATCTACTTTTATGCTTTTTTTTTGTTTTTTGTTTTTTTTTTGCTGAGGGAAATTCACCCTGAGCTAACATCCGTTGCAAATCTTCCTCTATTTTGTAGTGGGCCACCATCGCAACATGGCCACTGACTAGCAGTACAGGTCCAGCCGGGAACTGAACCCGTGCTGCCAAGGAGGGATGCACCAAACTTCACCACTAGGCCCCTGGGGCTAGCCCAGTGGTTTGTTTTTAAAGCTCTGCAAAGTTTAGATAGTATCCTTATTTTACAGCTCTGGAATCAGCATATATCTGCCTCACTCAGGTTTACTGGTATTACACAACAGAAACTGACTTCAGCTGTGTGTTTTAGAAGAGATTTTCCCAGAAATAAACCCTGAATAATGAATATGGGTGCAGAAGATTTTTTGAAAAAGGGTTCTCAGGTTGGGTTGTCAGATAAAATACAGGACACCCAGTTAAGTTTGAATTTGAGAAAAACAACAAATAAATTTTCAGTATAACTGTGTCTCAAATATTACATTGAACGTACTATTTTTTTGGTAAAACAAATAAACAAAAGACTGTTGCTTAACTGAAATTCATATTTACTAGAGTGCCTTCTATTTTTGTTTTTCTAAGACCAGGAGAAAACAGTTAGGGTGTGGTCAAGCACAAAATGGAATGGGAAGAAGCCAAACAAAGCTGCAATTTCAGAAGTCCCGGTCTCAGCTTGATCCTGAAGGGAGCTCTGGAACATGCATTACACCTCAGAGTTAGTCCTTCCTCAGGGCAAAGGAATTGGGCTCCTATACTTTCACCTCATACCAGTCAGTCATTGAGGATGGGCTCTGCGTGCGTGTGTGTTTGTGTGGCAGGGTTGGGGCTGGGGCGGGTGGCGGTAGGGTAGTGGGAGATGTAAAACTCTCAACTCTCAGGCACTTCTGGATCTTCCTCCCAGCTGGCAGTATGGCTCCAGTGTCCAAGGCATTCCTTGGAAACTCACAGGTGTGATCAGTTCACATCAATCATACAGAAACTGAGGAATGAATGCACAGATCTAGTACAAGAGATAGGAAGGGAAATGGCCATGGTGATAACACTTTCCACCACAATATCCTCACCAAAATGGAAATTTATTAAAATACTCTAGCAAATTCACAAGAGGGACTGGAAACTGGAGGCCCCAAGTTATTTCTTAGAGGTGAGGCTCTGGGAATGCTGGCAAAATTCATCCCTTTAGATTGTTCTGGGCTAGATGCCTCTTCCGCTGTGGTAATTGTTTCAAAGATGAGGAAAGGGCTTCTGATTAGCCACATTAAGTCACATATTCTTCCTCTCTCTGGATGGCTGCTCTCAAATAAAAGATCTGGTGCTAATACAAGGTGATGACCAGGTGCAGGCAGCCAAATAGGGACTACATATGCATCACTTTTTCACAGCGTAAGTGACAAAAATCAGAAAAAGGAATAAATCATTTATTTAATGATATTTTCATCAAATGTTCTTTGAGTATCTACCACATGTCTGATGTTTTCCAGAATTATCTAATTCTGTTTTTGTGACCATTGTCCACAGAATATTTAGAATGAAAATCATATTATTCTTCTTTTTAGAGTTCCCCAAAATCTTGTCTTACTATAGTAATGTGAATTATCATTGGTCACATCGATACTATAGAGTGTAGGAATACTCTGTAGCCACATACACCAGGACTGAGGAGATAGCAAGACCTGCTTGAGCAAAGTAACATTGAATACAGATGCAACAATGTAGCATTGGTAAGGATATTGCAGGTTCATTATTAACATGTAAATTTCTAATGGGAAAGACATGACAGAATATTTTAAAAAACAGCACTATTATGGAGGTCAACAGGATGACTCGATTAAAGTAGTGGACTCTTGAGTGGTACCACCTGAGCTAAAATCCTGAGACAGTCACTTCATACGTGAATGACCATGGGCAAGTTATTTAAATTCTATGTGTTTCAGCTTCTTCCTCTTTAAAATTAGAAGAAGGCCCACCTGGAATAAAGCATTTCCCAGTCAATGTTAACTATGTTTATTAAATAAACTATTTTAAGGCCATGTGTGGGAAGAGGAACAGAAAGGGTCTTGGAACCTGATCAACCTGTGGGAAGTGACAATGAAATCATATATGTGTGACATTGGAAGAGGAGAGCATCCAAACCCTTGGTGGTTACTCTTTTCTTTCTTTCTTTCTTTTTTTTTTTTTTGAGGAAGATTAGCCCTGAGCTAATTACTGCCATCCTCCTCTTTTTGCTGAGGAAGACTGGCCCTGAGCTAACATCCACGCCCATCTTCCTCTACTTTATATTGGGACGCCTACCACAGCATGGCTTTTGCCACTTGGTGCCATGTCCTCACCCGGGATCCGAATCGGTGAACCCCAGGCCGGCCAGAAGCAGAACGTGCAAACTTAACCACTGTGCCACCCGGCTGGCCCTCGGTGGTTACTGTTTTTATAGATGGAGATGTTTCTGGTGCTAAACCTGCTGGCCGCAGCTCAGGATCAGCACGTCACTGGAGGATCAGAGCTTCAGGGTCTTCTCAAAATGTCCCTCAGCTTTTGGGGGGATTACCCAAAGAGGCCATGAGTTCCACAAACAAGGCGCCACCTGCACTCACCACCCAGCAGTCGCCCCACTTCTCCTCACCTGCCTTGATTGCCATTTCTCTGTTTTCCACTCACAAGTTGTTTGGACAAGACACAGAGCTGCTGGCCCATCAGGACGGTGCTGTGATCTGAGTCAATGAAGCAGGCTCAGACGCCCCAGCCCACGGGATTCGGAACATGTTGCTGCTCCCTGCTCTTTTTGACAAAATCGTATTTAGTAATGATCATTATTTTCTGTATTGTTCTTTAGTTCCAAAACAATCAATTTAAAAAAGACCAACATCTGATTTTAAAATATAACTAAATTTGATAAAATATCTTACTGAAATCTGAACTCAAAGCTGCACTCACCAAACAGAAATCTCACACCTCCCAATTCATACAATGCTTCACCATTTTAAACATTAAACACAAACGAAAACTGCAATTGGTCACCAAGAAGGACAGAGCTGTGCACTAACTCATTTAGTTTTCTTTGACTTTACAGTCTCTGTGCTATCATTGCTCACCTTGAATCTGCTGTTGTAACATGGAAATACGTGGTGCCACAAGGATAAAAACAGAGACTGAGCCCAAAGCAAGCTCGATGACGTCAAACCTACACAAACTCACTCTTGAAACAAACCTGTGTGGCGGATTCCATGTATGTGTCAGCATCTGATTCTATATCTGAGACTCCTAGGAATTCACCTGTATATGGAATGCAACGCTTATTTAAAGATAAGTCATAAGAATGTGCTAACTTGAAGCAAATATATGTGTGTGTGTGTTATGTGTTGTGTGTGTGTATGTGAGTGTGTGTGTGTACTTAGAACTCAAGAGTGAAGCAGTCTTTAAAACTTGAACCAAAAAAACTTTGGTTTGTTTGTCTCAGGGAAGAATATCTCATTACTGACGTTGTTTAGAATTTCTGGTCATGGTGATGGTGAAAGGCAGACTGACTGACACCGGGTCAGCCTCATTGCTGGTCTTCTCTCCATTTTCCACAGACAATGAACCCCGTCATGGCGCCTCCTCAGGACAGACCACCCCCACTGCCCTGCCTTCAGCACCTGCCTGCTCCCACGTTTCCCTTCTGCAAGGTTCTGGCCCCTGTCTGTATTCCCCCTGCTGGAGAGAGAACCACTTTCTCCACCTCTCCATGCCTCATTTGATCTCTTGGACCCCGACACAATTAGGCAAATGCCCAGAGACTCTGAAAGTCTCTCTTGAATATTTGCAATAGCTTCTGACTTCCACTGCCAGGCTTATGCTATCCAGGTCAGCAGAAAGGGCAGAAAACTGAGGCCACAGTCTCCCACACTCCCTCCTTTCTACTTCCAGACTCTCCTCCCTCTGCAATCTCTGCTTTGATACAGATACCGACCCAAGTTTCCATGCACAGGAGTGGAGACACACGCTGATTTATGTGTGTGTGTGTGTGAGTTGGGCAGGTAGAGAGTGGATTAAAATACACGAGGAGCAGCCAGCAAACACGTGTTGTGTCATGAGCTTCCATGAAGTCCCCATTATCACATCACACACGTGTCAGCAAAACTGAGAGGAATCTATAACATATATGCATGTGTACACAGATGTGTACATGTGTGCATACATGCATGCAGACATAAAAACTTAGTTCGCTTTTTCTCGAAACATCCGAGTGTATAAAAAAGAATAAGAAAAAACACAAAAACAATGAGTTTGATCATGGCTTTGTTGTCACATATGTGCGAATCAGAGCAGCTGTCAGAACTGTGATAAGAATGTGACTTGTCTACCAAAATAGAAGTGATGTCCTTCTCCTCTTCATTCTTCACCCTATGCCTACCTTTCTCTGATTGCTATTCAGCTTCAAAACTCCCAAATTCTGGACATAATTGAGTGCAGTTTTAGAGTTTTCAAAGAAAAGCCTTCTGGAAAAAATTTTCATTAATTTATTTTTAGCCAGAGAGAAACAGGTGATAACCTTTAAAAATAAGTAAATGGAGCTGCTGGAAAAAAAAGAAACACAAGGGAAATGAATTATTTTCCTTTTTTATTTTTACCATTTCCCTGAAAGTTTAGCATTTTTTTCTGTGAGTTTTTTTTGTCTTGTTAACATCATGAAAGGACATTGTACCATAAGCGCAGGCAGGGAGCAGAGTCTCTCATTAAACCTGGGCATCTGAGATAAAGTCTCAGCGGTGTTCAGGAGACAAAAGGACTGTCTCCCTGAGACACGCTGTGAAAGACGAATTTGAGAGACTTGCCGTGAAAGAACCACAGCTCAAAATATATCTTTGTGGAGAAAGTTTAATTAAATTCTTTAATATAACATTATTGAGAGCTAATTTGTGCTGTGCCTCTTAAAAAATCAGACTTATTCCCCAGCCTTGGTGATCTTTCTGTCTGGGAGAGTTGGAAGGATGGGATGGAACTGAGACTGGTTGGGTGTCTTCTTCATGTAAGGATATTTACATAATTATTTCACTTAATTCTCACTACATTCCCATGATGTTGATGCTTATGGCCCTGTTTTGTAGTTGGAGAAACTAATGTTCAGAAATGTGGGGAAATGAGGTCTAAGCCGTGCAGTTTCTTGATAGTTAAAGCTGGATTCAATGAGGCATAAAAAGATACAGATAAATTGGTGTGGGCTTTCCTAGGAAGGACAGAGAATATTTTTCCATTGTGGGGGTGTCAGGATTAAAAAAATCTTCATGGAAGAGATGGTTGTTTAGACAGAACTCAAATACCGTAAAGAGATTTGATCAAGAAACTGGAGAGCATGCTTTCTAGTAAAGAAAATAGCAGGAGGAGATGAAGGAGCAAAGGAACATGGCGCCTGTAGAAGGAAGGACATGAGTACAGAGATGGGTTTGGGTGGAGGCTAGGGTGCATGAAGGGGAACAGTAAGACAAAAGAGTGGAGAGGTTGGTCTGGTAAGTTCATACAGGGCAAAAACTACAGTCTGAAAAAATTACAGTTTTTACTCAATAGCAAACCATTGGAACTTGTGAGCTAAACAGTGGAGAGATCAGTATTTGCCTGGAATATCAATCTGTTGGCAATGCATAAGATACTCTGAGGTAAGAAGTCCCTTAAACAGCTCCTTGGAAAATATAATGGAGATGGAGCATTTGCAATATTGTGGAAACAGAAGACTTGGATTGCATTCTATCTCCAGGAACAGATAACTGGTCCTTATTGAGTATTTACCATTTCATGCTTTAACAATCCTTCCAAACCTTCAAAATCCCATGAAAATTAAGAAGTCTGGGTAACGCCATCTTCCTGTGCATTGAGAACAAAAATACAATAATTTGGGGAACACACAACATTAGCTCTGCCAAAAGAGGAGTCAAGGGTGACATAGAAGCTTCAGATTGGAGGGACTGGATGTGAGAGAGACTGCCTACACTTATCAACCTCTGAGCTTGTCTCTGCCTTCCTGGGCACACAGGTGGACCACATTTACCAGTCCCTCCATGCAAAACATGAAGGTAACTTGAAATGGGGTGTTGCTAAAACAAAATCCTAAGCAGTAATAGCCTCAGCACTTAGGGCAGTAGACAGCAAGAGCAATAACATCAAAGGCTGGGAAGATAGTAGCACATGATATAAAATAGGAAAATACTCATTAAGACACGGAGGCCAAGGTAACTTGAGAGCCATACTGCATGACTGTTGAGCTTATGGTTGTAGAGGAATGCACCACTGACCTCAATAGGAATTTAAAAACAAGCCCTGTTGTATTAAACCACTGAGATTTTAATGCACTAGTAAATGGTCTCATTATAGGAATTAGGATGGACCTACTGAAAGATGGAGATGTCATATGCATAAAGTAATACTGCATCCTGGCTAGAAGCTAAAATTCTGGAGTCAAATACAAGTTTTCTTTTCAGTCCTAGGTTTGGGGAATTGACAACTATTAAGCCACTGCTATGTATCACACACTTTAAATGCTAAAAATAATATTTTAGAGTCCAGATTATTAGGTATTTTTATTTAAATGAGGGAAAAGGTTAAATACATTTCCTGAGAAAGCAAAGATAATAGTGAAGCCAAATTTTGACATCAAGTCACAGGGAGGTGTGAACATTCTGTTTTTGGCTTCTGTAGGTGAACCATTAAGGTAATTACTAAAGTTTAAATCTAATTTCAAAAGAAGGGGAATAACACTTTTTAAAGCAAGGACATAATCTCTTTATGTAACTATTGCCATAGGATAAAAGATTAAACCCAGGAAATACTGTTAAGATTAAAAAAAATCACTCTGATTCCTTTTACTAACTTAACCTACTTCCAGATAACTTGCCCTTTCAGACATCTTAGTTTATCAATAAGTTCTCAATAAATACTGAAATTCTCTACCTCCCATAGCGTAGCTATAACACATCCACAGCGTGATGCATCCACACCTTGTCGTGACCTAGTGGAAGATGGAAAATATATTTCTCTTACACCTTGACTTTGGGCTTGGCCATTGGCTCACTTCGCCAATGTCTTGTTGCAGATCTGAGTGAGGCAAGCTGAGGCTTAAAATGTGGTTGTAGGTAGACCTGCCTTTTTGCCCTTCTGTCACTACTTTGAAAAGATCATGCCACATTTTGCCCTTAGTCCCAGAAGAATAGGACAAACAGATCAGAACTGGACCCGGCTCACAGCCTGGAGCCATATTCGATGAAAAGTAGATTCAAGGAAAGGCAGAAATAGATGCTGTACCTTAGTAAGCTGGGGATCCGGTGGTGGTCGCGACTTAGCATTATTGCGGGCCTAGCTAACCAGAACAATGACCTGTGCTGTCTCCTGGTCTGCCTATTGCAGAGAGCTTCTCTGTCTACTTTTTTGCCCTCTAAAAGAGGACCTTTTGTGTCTTTCTATCTGTGCTGTCTCTTTCTTTTACCCCTATTTACCCAGTACCTAAAAGGTGTCATGGATTGCAGTAAGTGCAGTGGGCACAAGGGTGAATGAGAAAGAGTTTGTCTGTTTGTTTCTCTAGAACCTCACAATCTGTGCTAAGCAAGGTTTTCCCTTTCTTTGTTTTCTGTACCAACTCTACATCATCAGGAAGGCCCAGCCACAGTATTTTTAAAACTTAGCCTCGAGAAAACTGCTTATAATGGCCTAAATCTTCAGACAGGCTTTATTGTAACTTGAGAGAGGACAAGGGCACGGCTCCTGGTGAAGTACTTGGGCCCCACCTCGCAGCAGCACACTGCTATCGCTTACAGGGAAGGACCAATACCTGGTAAATTAGAACACGGAGCTCCTGCGCATCCCGGCTCTGAATGTGAATGAGCGTAATTGCGATTCAGTGGTGCATGAACACATACATTGGAATGTAGATGAACTGAGAAATTGAGTTGATGCTTACATCTTAACTTACCTCTGAGTCAAGTGGAAGAAAAATATAGTTTCTTGAGGAATCTGTCTAATAACATCTCTGTGCTTCCACTTCTCAGTTGACATGTTTAAGCAGCTACCTGGTTCCTACCATCAGCTTGGTACTCCCATGGCAGAGGGAGTATATGTTCTACCCGCCTGATGCTTCACTCCACACTCAGCAAAAAGCCGTCAAATAATTCAGCATCTCTATTAAGACATTTACCTTATCGTGTCTTATTTTGACTATTTTAGACATCCATCTCTTCCTTCACGAAAGAAAAAATATATATAAAAGAACAATGATGTCTTATTTCTAATTATTTCACCACCAACTTGGATTGTGTTTGCCATGTTAAAGTTTGAAATAGACAGTTTAAAAATAAACATATGAGAGGAAAAAATATACTGTAAAAAGTCTTAAGAGATGGGTAAAATTTATGGGGAAAACATTTATTTCCAAAAGAAGTTTTTAACTTCTACTGAAGTTGACTTTCTTTCCAAAGCATTGTATGACAAGTAAAACTAGTACAAAATAAGTAAGTAAATGTTTTCAAACACAATTATGAAGTAAGACATTAATACTAAAATAAACTGAAATTAATACAAGCTATGTTTCTTGTCTTCATATTATGCCCTCAAACTACAAACTAAATTAAACTATAGTCTTTAATCTCTGGCATTGTCCAAATTGAGGGAAGCAATTTAGAAGGGCTCATGCATAATTTATTAAAGCATTCTCTGTGTAGTGTATTTGCCTAATTCAATAACATCACACTATTATAATTTGACTTTTAATATACTATGGTTATTTATTAAATTTTTAATTAGTTTCAAAATTGCTTTTAACAGACTCTAAAATCCATTTTAATAACAGATCTGGACAAAATGAACTATTTCCAGTCTCTTGTGTCTTTGTGTAAGTCTTTAGAAATTGCACTCAACTACACAAGTATGAGTGCACACACACACATGCTTTTATATGTGTCGTGGCCAAAGATGGGTCGGGGGCTAATGTCCAGAGGAGAGATGGACTGTTGCTAAATTTGTGAAATCTCTCTTGTAAAAATTCTATTCCAGTACTAACTGTGCACTTCACATGAAATGTTCAGATCTTTCTTGAATACATTGATATTCTTGACGAAAAATTATTATTTTTTTATTTTTTTTCTCCACGAGTAAATTTGAATTTCACAGCAGGAAGCAAGACTAAGCCAAAGCTTTGTTTTCATAAACATATAATATCAACAAATAGGGTAATTCGAAACCATATCATTATAATACATGTTAGAAGCCCTGCTTTATGAGTTCAACACTTTCCTTTTCCACTTTATACATCAATGGTTTTGCCGCATAAGCCGTAGTGTGTTTACGAAGAGCCAAGTAAGCACTGTGTGCATAGCAAAAGGCTGTACAGATTTCCTAAGTGATTCTATGCAAAGTTTACTATGCTAAGTGCTTAGGAAATGTTAAAAAAATGCATTTATAAATTTCATTAAAAAAAATATATTCTTTTAACTCCTGTCTTCGAAAACATAGTATCACTCACCTCTGTTTATAAAATGAAATTCAAACTCCTTTTGGGCATAATCTGGGTTCTGTTTTCTCCCCAGCCGTCTTCTACTGGACTCAGTTAATTTTGTAACCACATGAATAAACTCCTCATCATTCCACTTTTCATGCTTCTCTACTTTTTCTCGGGATTTTCTGCCTAACGAAGAAAGTTCTCTCTCTTGTTGCTGGAACTCAAGCAAAAGCAACCCTCCTTCTAGAGCTTTTGCTGAGCTCCTTGGCAGAATCAAGCAACTCAGCATCAGTGTGACTGCACCATCTTACATATGTATCTCTCATAGCAGCTTCCATAAAGTGTCATGGTCATTTGTGTTTAGAAATAAGTGCCACATTAGACCTCCAGCTTCTGGAGGACTGGAGACATCCACATTTATATCAGCAACACCTGATACAGTAATTTTACAAAGTAAACATTTGATAAATGATTGTGGTATTTAAATTGAATACAGATAAATGTATACAAAGATAGTGGTTGCATTGATAAATGTAGAATTGAAACATGAGATCCAGAAGTAGTTCTTTGGACTAAAAACCAAACAACAAACAATCAAAAAAAAAAAAAAAGTAAGATGCACCTGGGGACTTTATGAAGTAAGAAAAACCAGATGGATTTTGAAGAAGAGTCAAACAGGGAGAAGTGACCCCCCAGGAGTGAGGCTCTCTAATGTTTTGCTTGCCTGTTGGCCCCAAGTGTCAGCCCCCATTGGGGAAAGGTGGCACAGTGGTGTTGGCTAAAACTAGAGGAGAAACTACATATCTATCTGGCCAGAGGAGAGAGGAAAGGCAGACTCTGGAGACTGGAGCATGTAGGGGTAATTTCACTGTTGATTATTGAGAAACAGATCCCCTAAATCTGTGAGTGAACCTATAAAAATGGAGGCTCATCTTTGAGTTATGCATGTGTGAGATAGACCCAAATCAGTGTAACCAAGTTCTGTGGAGCTGAACTGAAATTGGAACGACTGTTCAATCCCAAACTAACCCCAGAACTGTTCATGCACGGAAGAGATGCAGACCAATGTACCACGAGCTCAGGGAACGAACTGCCAGCAAAACGGAACGCTTGAATTGAGCAGATCGTCCCTCATTTTGTGAATGTGTGAATAAGACCCACACCAGAAGAACAAAGTTTGGAGACCTGAACTGAGACTTGAACTACCACAGACAAAAGATGAGATAGTATTTGTGGTCTGAACTTATCTGGGTTGATTGCCTGCTAAGCCCAAAACATCAACATTTTCCATAGGATTATAACAAGACCCAGGATCCTTAAGACATAGCATTCACAATGTCCACATAAATTCAAATTTAATTAATATACCAAAAAATTAAAAGTATAACCAATCATCAAGTGAACAGTCAATAGATGTTAACTCCAACAGCACTGGGATACTGAAATTATAAAAAAGAAAAACAGAGACTTTAAACCAGCTATTTTATCCATGCTCCAAGAGGTAAAAAGATGTACACTCAAATTCAATGAAAAGAAAGAAGTTCTCAGCTCAGATACCAAAACCGTTTTTAAGATAACCAAGAGAAAATCTTGAACTGAAAAATATAGAATTTGAAATAAAAATTCCCTACATGGGCTCAATAATAAAATGGAGAAAATTGAAGAAAAAGTCAGTGAACTTGAAGATGGACCAAAAGGCATTATCTATTCTGAGTAACAGAGAAAAATACTGGAAAAAAACAACAGGACCTAGGGACGTGTGGGAAACTTTCAAAATGTCTAACCTTCATATCATTGGGAAAATAGAAGTACAGGAAAAAAATATTGGTGTAGAAAAATATTTGAAAAAATTGTTGCTGAAAATTTTCCAAATTTGCTGAAGGATATAAATTTAAATTTAAAAAAGTTCAGTAAACCCCAAACACAATAAACTCAAAGTTAACATGTTTAGACACATCATATTAAACTGCTAAAAGTTAAATGTAAAGACAAAATTTTGAAAACAGCTGGAACAAATGACGTATTACATGAAGGAGACACTGACTTGAATGATCGTTAATTTCTTGTCAGAAAATAGAGGCCAGAGACAAATAGAGGCCAGAGAGAAAAATTAAAATGGAATACTAAAAATGATTCAAATAATCCAATGTGAGGAAGACAATGGGGAATAGAGAATGAAAAAAAAAAAAAAAGAGGGGCAAAGTGACAACAAATAATAAAATGGCAGACTAAAATCCAGCCATACCAATAAGTACTTTGTATTCTAGGTGTCTAAATATTCTTAAAGAAAGGCAAAGATAGACAAAGTGGGAAACAAACAAACAAACGAGACCCTATTATAAGCTGCCTACAAGAGGTATTTTGATGATGAAGACACAGGTAGGTTGAAAGAAAATGAATGGCATAAGGTATATCATGAAGAGTAAGCGTAAACAATCTAGTGTGGCTATTTTAATATTAGATAACATAGACATTAAGAAAGCGTCCTACTGAGGTAAAGAGGAACAAATCACAATGGTAAAAGGGACAATTAATCAGGAGTTTATAACCATTTTAATTGTCCATACATCTCATAAAAAAGTCTCAAATTAAATAAAGAGAAATTGACAGAATTAAAGGGAGAAATAGAAGATTCCACAACTATTGTAGTTGATGGCAATACTGCTCTGTCAGAGATTGGTATAACAACAATAGAAAATCAGTAGTGACATATAAAATCTGAGGAACACCATCAACTGCCTTGATCTAATTGAAATGTATGGATCGCTACAGCCAACCAATGCAGAAAGCACATCCTTTTCTTGTGCATGTGGTACATTTGCTAAGAGAGCTGGATGGACCATAAAACGAATACCAATTTGTTTTTAAATCATACAAAATATATTCTCTGCATAATTAATCAATTCTAATTAATTTAGAAATTAATGAAACAAAGAGATCTAGAAAATTCCCAAGTGTATGGAAATTAAGCAGCACACCTCTAAATAATTCGTTGACTGAAAATAAAATCGCAAGAAACTTAGAAAAAACTCTTTGAATTCAAGGACAATACAAGCTGAAATGAGGGAAACTTAAGAGTTTTAAAATGCTTATATTAGAAAATAATGATATAAAATCAATCCCCTAAGGATTCTAGTAAACTAAAAAATAAAATAAACCCAAAGTAGAAGAAAAGAAATAATAAAAATAATAGAAGAAACCAATGAAATAGGAAAAAAACGAGGAAGTAAACAAAGTCAATAGTACCTAGAAAATATCAAGAAAATTGACAAACTAAACAGATCACAAAAAGGAAGAGCATAAATCATCAATATCAAGAGGGAGAAAGAGGTGATTATGACAAGTCCTAGGAAGAGAGACAGAATAATAAGACAACAATCAGTGACTTTACATCAACACATTTGACAACTTAGAGCATATAGACAAATTTCTGTAAAAATAGACATAGGAAGATACAAAAAATGTGAAGTCCTATAGAAGTTGAATTTGTTAGTAAAACCCTTCCAAAAAGACAACTCCAGACCAATTTGATTTTTCTGGTAAATACTATCAAACAGTCAAGGATAGATAATATAAAAGCATAGAACTTAAATCAATGTATAATTGGCCTGGATACATTTTAAGATGTTTTATGAATGTAAAGATCTTTAATATTCTAAAAATTAAAATATTTTTGCAATATAATCCATGTATTTTTGTAAAAGTTCATAGATTACAGAATTATAAAATCTAAAGTGTGAAAGTATAGCATTTTCTTTTATTTTTCACCACATTCATATCTCCTTCTTTACCATTCCCATTAAAATTTTTCTCCGTATTCTTCCCTGGTAACTTGTGTTAGCTTATATACAGACGTGCTTCTAAGATAAACCATCCTAAAATCTTTCAAAATGCCATCTATCTGGCATTTCTCAGTGGGCGCCTAGACTTGATTTTTTATTTCTAATAGTGATAAACATGCTAAAAATGTCTCATTTAAACTAATAGACTAGTACGCGTGATTATTTCCACTCAAATTCTGTCTATCATTCAAGATCTAATTCAGATGAGGATCAAGCTTATAGGTGAACATATGAATAAATCAGTGGCCTAAAACCGTATTTAACCCAGATCATAAATCAAAATTTTCCAGAATTTCCCAGCGTTCTCATTCCACCACACAGTGGCCAGGTAGATATGTGTCTTTGTTGTAAACACCAGGTCTGCAAATAATTCATTTAAATAAAACCAGTGATTATGCATTGTATATTTTCCCATCTTTGTGTCTGTATGGATGCTCTTCCCTCTAGCTAATGAGTCCTTTTATTTCGTTACAAACAAATGAACAAAAAAACTCATATTCCAGTTTTGTTTTGTTAATTTTTGTTTCTTGGGTTTTTGTTGTTTCTTAAAGTAACTTGCTGCTCTTCTGGTACATGGCAGACATAAAGAAAATGTGAAGTGAATCTGAAATTTAAAAAAAGGGCCACCTTTCAGAAACAGACCTGCATTTCAAGTAAGGCAGGGACAACTTAGAGCTGGTATACTCTGGACATTTCAGTACATTTCCTGAAAATTAAGCCCTCACTCCATTCCTTAATATACTCTTCTAAAACAGATTTTCATAATATATTTGCAAAGCACCTTTAATGTCAAATGACTCCCTGTACTCACCTTCATTATCATGAAAATGCCAATTCTTCAGTAATGAGGAAATCCAATTACTTATGACTAAAGTGTTTGGATGAAAACCGACAAAACCAACAACTGTTAGTGACAATAAGGCCAGCGTTTTCCACAATCTCACCGGGGTTCCGATAAGGCTCTATGCATATGAAAATAGGGAACCAAAAGAGAGGAGGCTTTGCAAAGAATAGACCACATTCAATCCTTTCCCCAATTTTTGGACTCTCAAGAATAGCATCAGAAGGAGATTATTCCTAATTGTATTTTCTTTTTGATTAATTTGTTAGACTTGGAGGAAATGAGGGAAAGACCAAGAAGAGAGATCACTAACAGAAGATAACACTTTTTTAGAGTGTTTATTTATCAGAAGGATTTTCGTGAACACAGTACAGAGTTTTGACATAAGAAGGATAGTTATGGAATTGTAGCTTGCTCACATGATGTGTCCCCTTAGGCAGTCTACCCAGATGCTTCAACCCTCAGACATTTGATTAGTGAAATGAGAAAAAGAATAGCCACTGTTACGTGGCATTGTTAGGAAAATAAAATTAAATTCATTGTTGTGTGCAAAGTTGCAGTATAGAGTAGATGCACATTCTGGAGTTTCAATAGGCGATTTCTGTCATTAAAAACTACCTAATATTTTAGTAAAGAAAGTGTGTTAGAGTAAGACAGATCTAGGTCAAGATCCTGGAGCAGCATTTGCTAGCTATGTGATCTTGGGCAACTTATTTAATTGTTCCGAGCCTCAGTTTTCTGGTCTGAAATAGAGATGATAAGTCTTAGCTCCAAGGTTATCATGCATTAAATGAGACTGAATGAAATGTCGGGTACACGCTCAGCACCACAGACTTAACTCACTCCCTTATTCCCTTTTTTTTTGAGGAAGATTAGCCCTGAGCTAACTGCTGTCAATCCTCCTCTTTTTGCTGAGGAAGACTGACCCTGAGCTAACATCCATGCCCATCTTCCTCTACGTTATATGTGGGACGCCTACCCTACAGCATGGCGTGCCAAGTGGTGCCATGTCCACACGCGGGATGCAAATCTGCGAACCCCGGGCCACCCAAGGGGAACGTGCGAACTTAACCACTGCGCCACCGGCTGGCCCCTCCCTTATTCCTTTAATGCTCTGCCTCATTTCTTCACCATATGCAGAGACTAAGTGGAGGGTAATAATCACAGGATAACGTTCAGTACAGTGAGTAATACCCAGACAGCTTTTCTTTAACGGTAGACCTTATGACTGTGAGCGCCAACCAACTTCTGAGAAGATCCACTGTTATCCAAGAACCCCCTTTTCCCAGCCCAAAGTCACACCCACAGTACTGACCTTCCTATGTTCTCCAAACTCATGGACCCAATTGCTCCCTTAGTCTCTCTTTCTCTTATTGAAGGTATCCATGGAGAACTCCCAACCTTAATTTCTCCACCTGATAGAGAATGTCTCAGAGACCCAGTCCAGAATAAATACAGACTTTCCTAAGAAAATGACTGAGCTATTTATTTGTGAGTCTCTGGAGAAAATAAGTCCCTAAATTTTGTCCCTGCGTCTGGCACTAGAAAAAGGGACTCTGTGCTTTCCAGAGCTTTCCAAAACTAGCTTTACAGCTAAGTGATTTGAAGATTCTGACATCCTACAATTTTACAGTTCTAGGGTTCTTACTCTGTGATCATAAAGTTTAAAATTTTTAACATGCTGAAGCTTTATGACTTAAGCTTTGACTTCAGCATCTGACAAAACTTTGAGTGTTCCCATTAAATACCTAGATTCCACATATTGAACCTGACTGGCCAGCGACCCTTCTGGGTTTCCTGGCAGGTCTCTCCCTCTTCCACTCTAGAACTTAAAAATAATAAGTCCTTTAAAATTCCCTGTGACTTCACACTGAATGAGTTGAACACCTACACGCTATTTTTTTTTTTTTAATTATTGCTGGTAATTTGTCCTTTTACTAAAGGCAATTCTAGTTTGTAATATAATATAAGGGGATAAATGCCTCATCCAGAAATGCCTGGGATTTTGACTTGATGCAAAGGCAACACCTGGTATGTCAATGTCTCCTCCTATGCTTCAATTTTTAAAATCACAAATCTAGGATATCTTCCTCCTGGAAGTCTACCTGGATTAACCAGAGGCCTTTTCCAATCACGTGAAATCTGATTTTGCTTCCTTTGGTGAAGTCATGATATTGTAACTCTCTAAATCTTTTGAGTGCATTCTTACTCTCTAGTTAGTTTGTTTGGACTGCGTGCTCCTAGACGGCCAGATCATAGCTGCAGTATCAATAACGGGCAACGACAAGTGTGCAGAGTTGTGTGAACTCAGGGCGCACTTACAGCCTGACAGATTGTGTCCAACTTGCTAATGGAACCACTAGGTGGGGGTGTTGCCTTGCATTCTGGGGTCAGGGCAGTGTCCATGCTCGCAGATCCACCATCATTAATGCAAAACCAATAGAGCCTTTCCCAACAGGTGCATTCGTCCTGTCCTTGTCTGAGCAGGTGAATTGATCAGTAATTTCCACTCTGATAAGGTTGACGTATTTTCACAAGATTATTAGACATGAAAATACCTGTCCTTGCCAACAAAGTATAAAGATTTTCAAAAAGGAAATACTTTTTTTCTCCAAAAATCAGTAGTTTATTTCAACATGAAATTTTAATTTATTTTGTGAAATGTGATATATGACACAAATTTCTTGACCTTCACATTGTCATTAACTTTTACTATAATTTTAAACAAGGTATTTAGTATGCCTGAGTTTCAGTCTCCTTACATGTGAAGATGAGGATTTTGGTTTGTATTATTGCTAAAGTGGTATCTTAATCTGAGGCGATGCACTTCTTAGGTTTACATTGGTTTTAGGCTCTTCCACTGCACATCTCTTTGCCTCTGGCCCCATGTACCAGGCAGTATGAGATATGAGGTGTGGGGAAATATCCTTGCTGACAGAGCCAAGGTATGATGGATTTGTGTAGGTGTAATACACCGTAAGGTAGGAGATGCACGATTCTCATTTCAAGCAGCACTGTCTAACATCAACATAACTTAATCCACATAAGTAATTAAAATTTTCTGATAGTTACATTTTTTGAAAGTTAAAGGAAAAGGTAAATTAATTTTAATAATGCATTCATGTAACCCAATATGTCTAAAATGTTAGCATTTCAACACTCAGTCCACATAAAAGATTTACTAATGAAATAGCTTGCATTCATTTTCTTTGTACTAAATCTTAGACATTAATGTGTATTTTATACTTTTAGTACATCTCAATCTGGATGCTATATTTTCATAGGGAATACATGATCTGAATTTAGATTTCATAAAAATTGCAGATCCACATACACAAGTTGCCACAAACATAATTAAACATTTTCCAATAACTGCATAAGTATCAGACTTTGTAAAATTTAAATTAATTATAATTAAATAAAACTAAAAATTAAATTCTTCAGATGCACATCCCGCAAATCAAGTGCTCAATAACCATGAGAGGCCACAGGTTGCTATACTTAAAATGTAAGCTATCACGCTACCCCGACAATAATCTCTGTGAATCTTGCTATAAAAAAGGAGACAAGCATTCCATAACCCCCTGGGGAGTTCCCTGAACTGAGAACAACTGTGCCATTGGCATAACTCTTCTCTCCAACATGACTGGACGTCTTTTGACAGCAGATACCTACATTTATAAGTGTTTGATGTTTTTACTGAGTTTAGCACAGTATTTGCCACACTTCAGGAATTTGATAAACATTTGTCAATTTAAATTGACTAATGCATCTCTTTGTACATATACTATATTCTGTGAAAATTAATGAAATTCATTAAATATTATCAATGTGTTCCTAGCATTCATCAAATATGGCTGCTAGTTGATTGGTATTGAGCTATTGTCTCCTTATGACCCCAATAATGCAACTCAAATGGGGTTCACAGAGATGATCAAAGACAGTCCATCTGACTGAGAGACATAAAAAAATAAGAAACTTGCATTTTATTACATTTATATTATTCCCTTAACAATTATTGAACTTTACAAATCTCAACCTCATTACGTTTGGATAGAAGCCAACTGTCTTCAGGAAAGAGTACTAAAAATTAATGATGGTGAATTGCTAAAAAAAAAGTGTTGGAAAGAAGACATATGGTTAATGATGACATATTATTGCAGAAAATGCATTAGTTTGCACAAGTGCTGGCAACAGGAATTGGACGGGATACACTGCTAACTCAAATGGGCAAAGTCGGAAGCACGCAGGTCCTCTCAAAGCTGCTTTGTGAAACTGCTCTTCCTCCGTCATCATATTTGATATGCACCATTACTTCCTCGTCGGTGAGGTTCCGCATGTAATGGGACTTAGTCACAGAGAGAGAATCTCAGGGAGAGGCATCTTTCTCTATTTCCTTTAAATTGAATCTAGCTGTGTCTGAGTTCAGCACAAACATATGGAGCATCTGAACACCCATATACCCAGCTCACCATCAAGGGTGCTGAGATGGCTGCCTTATTAAATGTTTTGCTCAGAATAATGAAACGGTTCTTACTGTGATCAGGAAATAAGGGAATCTGAATGAAGGCATTTTCTCTTTTCTAACATAGTTGTACACCCCAATTTTTATCAAAGGAATGCCCCCTCAGCATACTGTGTTAGGATGCTTTGTTTACTGGAGTGAATAAAGGGCACTTTGCATTTACTTTAAGGAATGAGACAGGAGAAAAAGAGTTGGCACAGCATCTGGCAGTTTTGAAAACCCCCGCACCCACTTTGCCTTGCCCATCTTGAATTCCCTGTGAATCTTAAGAGTGACTTGCTCATGATCCTGTAACTGTTAATGAGATTTAGTTTATCCAAACCAAATAAGAGGTTGGTAGAGACAAAAAGATTATTAAAATTAAAGTGGGGTTAGGGAAATAGATTGCAGAAATAGCTTTGATCCTGCCCAAATCCACAGTCAATCCTGTCTGTAAGCTCCTTACAGCAGGTTCATAAAGCAGAAAGAATGACTAATATATCAAAGAACATTTTATTTTCAGCAAGCATGGCAACCAAACTCTGAAACAAAGGTTTGCACCTCAAAGCTTGCCGCGCTCTTTTTAGAATCTTTTTAGAACTAGGTCTCAGTCTGCTCAAACTCAGGATAAGGAAGTAGAAGAAGAAACACACACATGCACACCCCTATGGGCAGAGCTTTTAATACATAGCAACTCCTGTCACCTGGAGAAATGGACCAATCGGCATCTAGACATGACTAATACAGACATCCTTGCAAAAAATGGATGAGAGAAGAATCCACTGTGCATTTCCACTCAGTTCATAAGTGCAAGAGAAAATATCTTTTTTAAAATCATGCTCCAAAATGCCAAATTTTAGCATGGGAAGGAGACTCTCCAAGGACTAAGCAATCCTGCATGGGACCCCGACATTGCCAGTCTCAGCTTCCTTTTGGGATTGGGTTGATGGTAGTGGTTTTAACACTTTAATTCCCATTGCTGTCTCTAGGCTGGCCCCAGGATGGCTCTTCCTTCCTCATTGTTCCAGCCGGATCACACCCACATCCTTTTTCTCTTTTCTACTCAGCAAGCCTGAGATGAGCTGACCACACTACCATTCTTTAATAAGCAGTGAAGCCCAAAATACGGGAGATAAAGAAAGATAGTACACACAATACTGAAAATTATGGCCAAGTTCTATCAGATAAATTTCCCTACTCATCCTGGCTACATCCATGGAATTCCTCTCTATCCTTCCACAACACAGATGAACTCCTTCGCTCCCTCCTTCCTGAAGGAGCTTGTGACGCCCTTTCAGAATTAATTTCTTCCCCGCAGTACTCGTTTTAGCTCGATTACAGACCATATTGTAGCCTCGCTGCCTGACAGTCGTTTATGAGGTTGCCTGCCTTCTTCGCCTGATGTTGAACTCCTTGGTGCTAGGCTGTGTCTGACCATGCAGCAGCTTGATGAAGAGAAACAGACAAACAAATCATAAGTGCACAAATGCACACACACACAGACACAGTAAACTACATTTCAAACTGAAATCAACGACTTACTAGCTTTGTGACCTTGGGCAAGACAAAGATCATTTTATTCATCTTTATAATGGAGGTAACAATAATATCAACTTCATGGTTCTTGTAAAGGGTTGAATGAATTGTGCTCTCTCAAGACCAGAAACATAGTTAGTTATTACTGCATGTCTATTGATTGATTAAACTACTGAGTGCAGAAAAAACTCATATGAATGTCTGAAACTGCCTATAAACACTATGCAGCTGTGTGTATTTTTTTTTTTAATTTTAAGACAATTGTAGATTTACATACAGTTGTAACAAATAATCCAGAGAGATCCTGGATACCCTTCATGCAGTTTCCCCAATTGTATCGTCTGTGTAGTGATTTTAAGAATCTATGGATCCCCACTCTATCTTGCATGGCATGCTGAAGATAGTAGGGACTCAGTTCAGTGAAATTTGAATGGAAATAACATGAATGGGGATTCAGAGGGAAGATCTTAGCTTGTCATCTTTATGAGCAAGGAAACTCTGAAAAAGAAAAGGACAAGCGTGTTCTTAAGGCCACCTTGTTTCTCTGAGTCACCTGCACGTTTTGGCCTTACTGCCTAAGCCATCTGGTGATCTGTGTCCAAGACTAGGGTTGACCTGGAGCCCAGCTGGGGGCTGGGGAAAAGCAGGCATTTTCCACTCTGAGGAAGTTGACAAAGTATCACTCAGCCAGCAGCGGCAAAAGGAATGCAATTCTCCAACCCTGAGGACAGTTTGACTCCACAATCAGAGCCAGAAAGCTGGTTCACCAGGCGTCTCTGGACTGCGCACAGGGCACAGCTTGTGGGCAAGTACATGTAAGCTTACCACCTTCCCTGCTAGTCCCTTGCCCGTGGTGAGGCAGCACACTCTGAAGAAAAACACAGGGGCATGGGAACACCGGGAGTTTATATTGATAAGCAGTATAGACATGGTGGTTGTGGTTTAGATTTGGTTGTTTCAAGTGAGATGCCAGTCCTAGTGGATGGAATGGTCCACACCAACTAAACTCTCAAAAGCACCCTGCTGGCCTTCACTTCTCTCTGAGCCCTCTTACCTTCCCTGTTTCAAACCTTCACCTCACTCCACAGCCTCATGCCCCTTCCCTGTCTTTCTTCATCTTTCTCAGAAGACGACCCCCTCTGCTTACAGGGAAATAGAAGCCTTCAGCTAGAACCGCCTCTGCTTCTGACTGCTTCCTGTTCATGCATATTCATATCACCTGTAGACTAGGTTTGTCAACTTCAGCGCTGTTGACATTTGGGCTAGTTGTGTGTGTGAGGCACTGTCCTGTGCACTGTAGGACGTTTAGCTGCATCCCTGGCCTCTACTCACTAGGTGCCAGTAGCATCCTTCATAACTCCAACTAAAAATGACTCTTGACCCAGCCAAAAGTCCCTGGAGGCAGGAGGTAGGTGGCTTAAAATCTCCCCTTACTTGAGGACCAGCATGATAGACTTATCTCTTTCATAACCTTTCCACTCTTGCCTTCTCTAACATCTTGCTCAATTACATATTCGCTATCACATTTCCTATTTTTTTCCAGTCAAAGTTCTTATGTCCACTTCCCCCTTTCATGGAGTGTATATAGCCATACCTGTTACTCCTAGTTGAAAATAAATAAATAGAAAAACTACACAAAAGAAATAAAAAATAAATTACCTTGACTTCATGACTCTTCTAGCCACTGGCCCATCACTCTGTGATACTTGCATCTCCAAGCATGATCTACACATGCATGTCGTGTCCTATCTAATCTGCTTTGTGTCTAGCCCTCTAGACAGATATCATGAAGACATTATCTAGACTCTTTAACCAAAGAATGTACAAAATTGAACTAATTACATTCTAAATCCTCAGTTCCTGACTCACACAGAAGAAAAAGAAAGAGGAAAAAAATTAAAAAGGAGAAGGAGAAGAAAAAGATGGAAGGAATCATACCTTTTACTATATTCTTTCCTAATCTCATCCTATCCCTTATCTTGAATCCATTTGACAAAACTAGGAATCTGAGTATCTTTCTTATTTCTCCTCATACAAAAGTCTTGTGAATTTAAATAATCACCAGATCTTTTAGCTACTACCTTCTATATCCCTTTTAAGTTAATCCCCCCTTTCCTTCATTTCTATAGCTATCATCTTATTAAAATATTATTCATCTCTTGCTTCGTACTTGTTCCTCCCATCTCAGATCTCTTCCTGTGCTGAGCTAGCGCCTGTTCTAGAACATAGAGCGAGCACATCAATTCCTGTGCTGCTTCCTTTCCTGGAAGACAAATACAAGATTTCTAAGCATGTCCCTCTTCACACTGTGGTGGTTTCATTTCCTACAGCTCGACAGTCTCCGCTGCGTACACTCCAGACTGCTCGCTGAAATACAAATGGGTTGCTCCCCTTGTCACCATACTTTTGTTGCGTTGCCTCCCCACAGCCCATGCAGCTGGTAAGGCTCTATTTGACCTTAAAAAATAAGCTAAAAAATTGCATTCCGTTGGAAAGCCTTTCCTCATGGCACTTCCTCCACATCTCACTCTTTCTCCGAGCTTACAGATACCTGACACTTAAACCTCATTATGTTGTAGTTATTTACATATATGGAACCCTCCATTATACTGGCAGGTGTTTAAGGACACAGACCATATATTATACAAATTTTTATCTGCAGAATTTAGCAATATCCAGCACCTAGTAGATGATCAATAAATATCTGTTGATACAAGGAAAGAAAATGACAAAATTCTCATTCCACTTCTTTTTTTTTTTTGGAACCGGGTAACACTGTCTCTATTCTCAGTGGAATATGTGGTGAATTTACAATAAAAGGAAGCATTTAAATTAAAGCAATTTAATTCACAACTCTGACAGTCATATCTCTTGCTAGTCTTATAAACACAGAAAGTGTCGTCTGCTAAAATTGACATTTCCACCCTGAGTGGGTTATTTGATGAGACTGAATGCCTGCAAACTGCACAGAGGCTTGTCCACCAGTGCTGGACTTGCTTGACTTCACATGGTCTTTCTACATTTGTAAACTCCTGACATTTGGGCATGACACTATATACCTGGTCAGTGGCTGTTGCCATGAAAGATGAAAAAGCTGCAACAGAAATGCTTCTTACTTCTATAAACATCATTGTTTCTACACTAAATCTTTGAGTTGATGGAATTTCCCAGCTCAGCTCTTTTATTTTGATACAAACTTTTATTTCTACAAATTGACTTCTAGTTCAAAGTTTGTTTTACTTATTTCGCTATAACAACAGCAAACATTAGCTCTTACTTTTCTAAGAGGTTAAAAGTGCCTTATTACAGAACACCTTTGACTCAGGTAAGAATTATTATCCCCATTTTCTAAATAAAAATACTGAGGCTTATTGATTTGTTCAGATGGCAAATAAAAGATTTGAATTTAGGTCTTCCACTTCTAAATATACAGCTCAGTTCTATTTATCCAAAGCTTCTTCAGAAGCCTGCAAATTCAAGTCAGTGGGAAAGTGCGCCGACATTTCAGCCTATTCTGGGAGGGGGGATGAGAACAGGAGAAAAGAAAAGGCAACGATTTCTTTGAGGCAGAGCTCCCATCAGATTAATTTCTGATAGAAGCTGCTTATCAAGCAAAATCTCCAGAATGTTCAAGGCTCTCACAGCTTCACGCTCCATTTAAGATATCATTGAAAGAAACAGACAGTGACAAATGTGACATTGGGGACTCACTGGGAGCAATTTATGTGGCTAAAAGATGTGGTCAGCTTTCTTCATCTGATGTCTCTTTTCGCCTCCTTTTTGCTCAAGATAAGATGATAAACATTAAATGAATCAGCATTTGGGGAAACCAAGTTTTATAGCTACTCTGTCCATAATGGCAGCCACTACTTATATGTGACTGTTCACAATAAAATTTAAATTGATTAAAACTAAATAACAATAAAAATTCTGTTCCTCAGTGGCACTAACCACATTTTAGGGGCTCAGTAGCTAAATGTTCTACATGAACATTTCCATCATCACAGAATGTTCAGTTGGGCAGTGCTGTGTTAGACCTAATATCATTAATTACTATCTGTAGAATCCCGCTCAGGGTATATCCCAAGAATGCCATTCCAAATTTGTAAAATCTCTTATTTCTCCTTTAAAAAAACGCACGGGCAAAAAATTCTCACTAGATTTGGAGATCTTGGGACTATAAATATCATTTTACTTACTTTTTTTGTCTTCAGAGCTCTTTACAGGGCCTAATATGCACTAGCTATCCTATAAACGCTTGCTGAAAGAATAAAGAAGTGTATGAATATATTTGTTCTCCTTTTAGTGCTAGGATTTGTAATATTTCTCCAGCCCATTCTATTCATTTGCTAGGAAATACATTCAATTGCTAAGAAAAGAGACCAAAAAATTATTAGATATCCAATGCTTAACCTGTATTAGGCTCACACATTTATTATTTAATTTGTTTTCCACAATAACTGTATCAAATAAAATCATACAATATTAAGATATTTGCCTAGAAATAACTAGTAAATGACATACCAAGACTCATACTCAAGTCTGTCAAAAGGATAGCTCAAGTATGTCCTATCACCTCAGTTTTCTTCTACAAGACAACACAACATCCTGGGAGGACCAAGAAAAATAAACTCTTATTTAAAGTATAATGGTTTACTGCAGTGCTTAACATACTGTGTCCATTTCTGGAAATAAACTCTTCCCTTGCCTTTAAGGATACCACATTATCTTCATGTTCTTCAAATCTTTCCAGGTGTCCGCTTTCAAGTTTTCTTTCACGGGTTCATCTTCCACTGACCTGATCTTAAATGTAAGTACTCATCAGAGGTCCTTTCTTAGCTCTCTTGTCATCCTCAGCCATAGCTTTCAGGCTGATTACCAAAATCCATATGGAAAATTCCCTATTAAGTACATAGACAATGATTTCAAACTTCCTTTTTCCTCAATCTTTTCCTCACTGTTATCTATGCTCATACTTAGAATTGTCACTAAAATCTTCCCTCTCTATAATCTTAATTTCAAGCAGCCAATCTCTGATGTTTTTCTATACCATTTCTCTTAGAACTGTGAGTCCAACAATAGCTTGACTCATCCTGGACTTGCATTCCAATTGTCCTACCACTTCTTCCCCGACCATCCCATCCCTCACTATCCAACTTAGATGCTCTGGTTTGCTCACTCTTTTACCTACACTGCCAATTCCCTTCCTTTCTCCATTACTCTCACTCCATTGGACGTGCCTGGCTATATACCACAGTTGGTTAAATTTAAGTCTGTGTTTACTCCATGACTGCATCTGAAGAGGCAAACACATTTGGGGACCAAACCATACTGACTGGTTTCAAATATCTTCTTAGATCTTCCCAGTAATTCTATTAAACTTCCCTGGTTTCTTCCATGTCCCAATGCCCTAACTCAGTAATTCTCAAATTTTAAAAGCATCAAAGATATATTAATGGCAAAATTTGTATAAGGATAGGAGGAAGGATGCCTCTGTCAGCCCCAGAGGTCACCCACCCGTTCCAAAAGCTGAGAGGATCCATATCACACTTATAAGTCATTAGCAGTTCTCCAGCTGGAAACCTCTGGTCTGGAAGCCTTTTCCTCACTTTCTTTCTCCTCAGATATCAATAGCTCTTCTACCGCCTTTATCTGTGTCTGAAGTCTCTGCTTCTTCTTTTCCCCTGAAAATAGGAACAACCTAGAGAGAAGCTCTACATGTTCTCATCACTAAATCTGTGAATCTTTGTATACAGATTTGTAGGCGTATATGATGATTTAATTTTTATTTGATGAATGAAAAGTCTGTTTCCATTGAAGTCTAACACTCAGTTTGTGCCATGGATCCTTTTGCATCCCTCGTACATAAGAACAACACAGCTGCAGTTTCCTTATCCCTTTCTGAGCTCATATTTTTCCTATTATAACTTTCCTGTATTCATACAAACATCCTAAAGTATCTCCAGTCTCACAGTACACCTCCTATTTGCCCACATCCCTCCAACTGATGTCCCAAATTCCTCACTTTTTTTACCGCTAAATTCCTTACATATTAGCTTTTCTCATTTTTTCCCATTACATTGTTTTCCTTTAAACCCAAGGATGTCAAGATTTTGTCCCCCCCCACTCCGTAGAAGCAGTCCTGGCAAAAGTCATCATTAACCTAAATGTTCTCAAATCCTTGCGATGAGTGTAACTCTTCTCCCTCCGAATGTTTGCCCACTGTAACTCCCTCTGCCCCTTAGGGTCTCACTGAATGATCCTCCTGCCTTTTCCATGTGGTAGCTTTTCAGATGTATGAAGACACAAAGAACAGGTAGCAAAAGATAAGCTAAAACAGACCTGGGGCCATAGACATCAGGTTCTGGGTCACTAGAGTCCCTTCCTGGAAAGTGAAGCTGGAAATTACTAGATGCCACCATACTGGCCTCACATGTTTCATCACATTCTCTTTTTAACTTTGGACAAGCTCCAGCAGATGATCTCAGTTCATTTGAATACATTCTCTCCCTTAGCCTAAATTTATAGAGACATATAATGTTAAAATACAAGAGACTTCAAGTAATGTATATTTCAGTCTCCCACACCCCTTTCCTTGTGTTCAGAGGAACAAACAGGATGGTAAAGGACTTGCTCAGAGTCACATTATTAGTGAGTAATGAAGAGCCAGGACTGTTCAATTTTGTTCTCCTGTTGGAATTCTGTCTTCAGGAGTAAGCTTGTCAATATAATTTTTTTGGAGGGAAGATATTATTTTACCTTAAGGAAATGAGGAACCTTGATGACCAACTGAAGATTTTGAGCAATAGCAATAAATTACCCCATTAGGTTCAGCAGGTCACATAGGAAACTGCTACTTAGCCCATTGGCCAAAGCTCATACTCTTTAGGAGGAGAAGAAAGGAGTAGCAGCAGTCTATATTTGAAATAATCTAGCTTGTCACCTTATCCCTGTCAAAGACTCTGTCAGTACTCACAATAGGTAAGTGTGGTAATGGCGTGTACTCCATAATCAATTAGCCCTGTGAACCCAGTTTAATACCCATTACCTCCAGTAGACTGTACACCACACAGGGTGACCATGTCTATCGTATTCAGCTCTATATCCTGGGGGACTTGTTCATGTGAGCAAAACCTTATCAATTGATCTTTTCGGAGACAATGGATGTGAAAGTAGGGTGCAATATCTCAAAGCCAAATGCCCAACTTCAGGCTTTAACGATAGAATAAAATCTCCCCTTACCCTGTGTGTTACTGATAACAGTGTTTTGAGTATTCCGGTGCTTTACAAAGCCCACGTCGTGTCTCTGCTGGTGGAATCTGACTTAGCTCCTCAATGCCCACTTTTCTCACAGTAGCAATCTTCTGCTCTATTTTTGGCTTTTGTTCTCATTCCAGGACCCACAGACACCCCTGAGCAGAGATAGCTTTTGCTGAATGAACTTGCAGCACACCCTTTTGAAAACGGATTGCATTTCTGCCTTCTTTCATTGAACTACATACTTCTGTCTTTCGCTTCTGGCTAGATTATTGTCCAAACTGACCAAGACTTGGCCAAGGGACAGATTCTGGCATTAATCATTTGGACTGTGACCCTTATGGAATTCATTTTATCCCTCAAGGAGGCATTTAATACAAATTAAATGAAATTTGGTTCAGGGGACGTTCTAGACATTTTATTTTCTTCTATTTTCTTTCTAGCTTATTCTAGCTGCCTTGTACCACAGACAAAGTAGACTGCCACCTTACTTATCATCTTTACTTGTTTAACTTGAAATGATTCTACATGTCACCACCTGGATGAGGTAGAATCAGGTAGACCGAAAGATGCTTAAATTCTCCAGTTCTTTCCACAGCTCCCTAAATAATGCTTTTGCTTTTATTGTGGTATCTTCTGATCCATTTTTTACCTTGTCACCAGTACAATATGTTAAAAACGTAAATCAGATTATGTCATTCCTCTGTCTAAATACCCTTCAATAAATTCTCATTGCACTCATAATAAAGCTTAAACATGCCACTGTGATGAATGAGGATCCATTTAAATTACAGCAGCCTTCTCTTCCATTTCATCCTCTTCTTGCCTTTATTGCTGTTCCCCACCCCACCCTGATGCTACTCTCACAGCTCTTTGCATTGCAGGTGACTGCATAGCCTTCCACTCCTGGTGTTAAATTTTCTAAAGTAGATCTCCTAATTATCAAGCATCGGGAGACTGTTATTTTATAATTCTCTTTCATAATTTCTATCTCTTTCATTCCTTTGTTTATTAGTTACTCGTATTTTGTTCTTTGCCTGATTAGAATGTAAACTGCAGACTGGAACCCTTGTTGTTTGGTTTGTTCTCCATTATCACTCAATAGCTTGTATAGGGGCCTGCACATAGAAGGCAGTGAATGAATGCTGATTGAAGCATATTTGGGTAATATCATTAGAAGTATTTTTATACTATTAGGAAGCATGTCTATGATTTGCTGGATGCCTTCTTTTCCAACAGCACGTATTTTCCATTAGGTAACCAAGGCATCTTTGATATAAATAAAACCGTATGAGATCTTTGATGTCATAAAAATGACTTTATCACCTGGGGACTCAAGGATGCCTAAATTCATCTCTGCTAGTCACTTATTCTTCCCCAGAGGTTTTCAAAAGAGATGCACCTATATTAGAAAAGGAAAAGATGTAGTAATTGATTGCTTCTTGGCATTACTCATATAATCCCAGGGCAAAATTTGGTAATCTGGGCTGGATCACCTAGTTTGGAAGAATAGTCACTCCTCTAATCCAATTCTACTCAACTAAGCCTTTAAAAATTTGCCATATGAGGGATAGATGAATGTAAAAAGGAAAGAGGAGTAAAAGACAGAGATGATAGAAGAAATGGCCTCCATCCATGCTACTGTGGCTGTGACACTTCAGCATGTAATTGGGAGAAGAGAGAAACCATGTCCACACTCAGGACCTTTAAATAGCTGTGACCCCATCCATTACACGACACAGTTTGTGGAGCACAGAATTCTTTTTCCTATGCTCACAAGAAGAGGAAGCAAAAGTGAGACACGTCAAGAACATTGGCTCCCCTACACATCTGCTCTCTGAATGGTCCCTGCTGTCATGGACTTATACTCATGTTTTTTCAGGTGGGAAAGATGTTAGAGATGGCCAGGTTGGAGGATGAGACAATTTTGATGGGATAGATGAGGAGGTCCTCTTTGATAACGTGACATTTGAACAGATGCCTCACTGAAGTAACTGAGGAGACCATGTGAATGTCCCAGCAAACAGAATGCCGGCAGACGGCCATCAAGATGCAAGGCCCTCAGGTGGAGTGTGCCTGTGCATTCTAGGAGTAGGAGGGAGGTGAGTGTGGCGAGAGCAGAGAAAATGAGGCAGAGTGCTGGGAGGAGGTCAAACAACAAAACAACAGACTACACAAGAATTTAGGGACTTCTTTGAATTTTCTTTTGAATGAGATAGGAAAACATAAGTAGTGTTAAGGAGAAGAATAATTGATTTAAACATCTATTTTTGAATTCAAAATAAAAGAACATGAGACTAGGAGGTTAAACAAGTAGACTGAGTTCACTCAGTCAGTAAGGGCTGGACCAGCACTTGAGTTCAGGACTTCTGGAACAGCAAACAGTACCGTTTCAACATCTGCCTCCCATAGAATCGAGCATCTTGAACAGAGGCAGAACACAGGAAATTCAATGAGAGAGGATGAGGCCAAGCCTTGCAAGACAGAGGAGCCGTTGGACACACCACAGCGTATGATGTCATGTTTGTGGTTTAAATTTTTTTTTTTTTAATTTTATGGTTAGCCTATCGCTTAGAGGATGAATAGATGAAAGGAGTCTCCTTCTGAACATTTTTATGGGGACTGTTTAAGAAAAAGGTAATGACTACATTTATCCTTCAGGCCTGAAATGTGCCAATGTCACTCCCCCTTGGGCGATTCTTTCCTGGACTGCGCTGTAGAGAGGCCAGATCAGGATAGCCGACTTTGTCAGTCAGGGCTGCAGGACTGAGGGCCATGTCCAAAATATTTGTCTTTGTTGTGAGTAGCTATTTCATGGCTTCACTAGCTGAAGATTTTATTTTATTTTACAGTCTTGAGAATACAAAATAAATAAGGAGACTAAAAGCAACCATGTCAGATACATCTTCAAGGATTCTGCCAAGATCTGTCAACCTGCTCCTCTAAATAACCAGTGACAAATGTTGTGTTGACATATTTCTCCATTTCCCAGTGAATAATTAACAGCAAATGTCAGGGAAGGCTGCTGAAATAATTTCAAACAAATAAAAACCTGCCTCCAACTCATTTCAAGCATCCATAGCCCTCTCCACTAGAGATGCACTTCTGAAACAAAGCAAACTATTTGCAAAATTATCAGAAAACTGGGTGCCTCCTAGGCATGGAGGATGTCTTTCTTTTTTATCATTGTCATAGTGAAAATATGTAGAAAATATGTGGAGTGGCAGCTGAAGACACTTAATGAAGGGAGTCTGTTATTTCTATGGCCCTGGAGGCAGTGTGGTGTGAAATGAGCAGAGCCTCTTAAGGCAAATAAATGCAAGTCCAAACCTTAGAACCAATACTTACTCGCAGTGTGACCCTGAGCTCCTGAATTCATGTATTAGTTTACTCATTTGTTAAGCAGGAGTAATAACCCCTAGTGTTCAAGGCTGTTGAAAGTTTGAGATAATGTTCGATTGCTTTGCGAGGGTCAAAGAATGTTTGGTATTTACTGGCTCGTGGGAGATTCTCCCTGAATGAGTGAATAGATTGATGAGTGGATATTCTTGGCAACTCTCATAACAACTTGCTCACAGTAGGCACCCACAAAGTGTGCTTCCTCCTCTTCCTTTGCATAGAACACCTCTTCTTTGAAAACTGTCTTTGTGTATATTTACTTCATGTTGAGGGGAGAACAGTGGAATATCGAGGTAGAAATGACAAGTTTATGAAACTTTCTGGGCTTATTCATCTATCAGATTGGAACTTTAGAATCTACCACAAAAGGTGCTTTATATATTAAATAAAATTGTAGTTAGAATATTACTTTATATATCGTATTATCTGGCTAAGAGTAGGCACTCAATAAACATGAATTAAATTTGAATCATCTAAGATTCACATTTTTTCCTGGTCACCAAATTTAGAATTTGTCCTTCCTAACAGTTAATAAGAAAAGTCCTTCTCTGAGTACAACTTAGTACCTTTCATAATAGAAAAATTGTAAAAATATATTTCACCTTGGTAGAGATTCATTAATTAATTTTACATCTACTCTTAAATTATGTGATTTGTACAAACTTCATACCAGAAGAGAATTAGCAGTAGAGACTGAAATGGAAGCATTGTGCTTACTTCCTGACTCATATTCCATCATGATCTATGACTAGTCCTTGCCATATAAGATAAAGAAAATCATATTTTTAATTAAAAAGATGATTTTAAGCTTTATTTCCACAGCTGCTTTCTTGATGAAAACAGAATAATTTCTCAGCTAGATGAAGCATCATATGTTTTTAGAGTGCTACTTATCAATATATTTGTCTGTCTATTAATTTTTAAAAATTGGCTCAGCCGTAAACAAACTAGGCAAGACATCCATTTTTCATTGGCATCACGAAAACAACATCTTAAAGTATTTTCATTTCTCATTTGCAATTTTGTTATATTTTTTACATACTCCCAAAGTTAAAGTACAGTTACAAATGTACCCTTCCACAGCAGAAGGCAGAAAACTATGGCCCTCTGGTTAAATTGGTTAAATATGGACCACACCTATTTTCCTCTGACCCTCAAGTCTAAGAATGGTTCTTACACTTCTAAATGGTAAAAAAGGAAATCAGCAGAAGAATAACTTTTTGTGACAGGTCAAACTTACACAAAATTCAAATTTCAGTATCCATAAATAAAGTTTTATTGGAACACAGCCATGCTCATTTGTTTGCACATTACTATCACTGTTGTCATGCTACAAGGGTAAAGTCAAGTAATTGTGATAGAGACCACATAGCCTGTAAGGCATGAAATATTTGCTATCACGCCCTTTATAGGAAAAGTTTGCCAATCCCTGTTCTACAGTGTATTAAAAGATTTCCATATTCTCAAACATAAATCTTACCAATTTGACAGCCGAGGCCCAGAGAATTAGTGCCTTGTCTAAAGGCACATCACTAATTGGAGGCATAGCTTGCAATGGAAAGTATATCTTGTCAGAGAGGTTGGTGAATAAAGATCTGAAGAAGTGATGATATCATTATACTACAAATGCTTTATAAATTGCATGGGGAATTTATAAAAATTCAAATTTGCTAACTGTGAATTTGTCTGTGAATGCCTAGAGACTGCTGTGCTTGGCAAAAGAATTCCTTCCCAATTCAAATCAAATTTGTTTTCTTCTTTGGGGATTAAACATTTATGAGTTACATTTATTGGATCCTGAATAGGTGTTTCATTTGCTGATACAAATACTTGGCCAGCCAAGGCTCCATCTGACTGATGCATGTTCCTCTTTCCTCCCCATCCAACTCTTCATGCTCATTCTTTCTACCTCCTTCTCTGTTGGAATCCAGAAAGTTTGACCTTTTCAGGGAATTAGGGGCACTCAGGACACAACATTAGTTTCAAGTCTCAAAATTCTCACCTAAAATAGAATGGTCAGGTGGATTTTAATCAAACACCTGAGATTTTACTTTTGATTCAAAATCCATTTTTTTTTTCTGATACAGTTCAGTTCTAGACTGGAGTTTTGGTGGAGTTATTTTTCTTAGTGAATTCTCCAGCGAAAACAGGGAAAACAGGTGATCTGCTCTTTCTCTTTCTGATATAATGGCTCAGCAAAAAGAGACTGTCTTAGAATTTGTTGGTTGTACCTCTGTCTTTCCAGGAAAGCAAGACAAGATCAGCTGTGAACATGAAAAGAAGCTAATTATAGGCAAAATGGCAGAGTCTGACAACGTGATCATGCAAACAACTTTGCTTCTTATTTGGTCGGTGATTAAGACTGACTTAGAGGGAAAAGGATACCCCATCCAAGCAGCAGAATGATAGGGCTTTAGGGGCAGACGTTATGAGCAATTACAAATAAACCATAAAGTGGCTGTAAGCATGAGTTTGGGATTCAGACAAGTCTAGGTTCAAGTTCCACTTTATCACTCAGATATTATAACCCTAGGAACATTTTGTGGTATTTTTTTTTTGAGGAAGGTTAGCTCTGAGCTAACATCTGTGCCCATCTTCCTCCATTTCATATTTGGGATGCCTGCCACAGCATGACTTCATGAGCTGTGGTAGGTCCGTTCCCAGGATCCACACCTGCGGACCCTGGGCCCCCGGAGAGGAGAGGGCGAACTTAACCACTACACCACCAGGAACATTTTTTTAACTTTCTGAATCTCTTACCAAAAAATGATGATGACAATGGTGTCCCTGGTTGTTCCCTCTTAGGTTATTAGATCAATTGTGTGAAACAGTATACATAAAGTCCTTAGCACACTGCCTGGTACACGTAGGAATAATACATGTTAGTCAAAAATAATAAAAGTGATATAAAAACACCTACTACTATTGTTTTTTCCACTGCCATCATTATCATAGAGGAGCATATTCTGACTGCAGGGTTAATGCGTTGGCACCTCAACTGGAACATGAAATAGCAAAACCAACCTCATCCATTAATAGTTCTGATGACAAGTTACTAGAAGAGATAATTGAAAGTAAATCCAAGGCAACAAAATAGTAAGATATCCAGGCTCCACAGGGGTAGTGGGGACAAAGAAAGGGGAGAGGGTCAGTTGTCAAAACAGGGGCACCTAGTTTCTGCCACATAAACAATAGAGATGTCGAGATCTTGATTCTGGCACCAAAGACATGAAGTTAGAACTGCTAATTATCAAGTACACTGGGTGATGCAGAAAAATGAGTTCAAATGTCAAAAATAGAAAGAATTAGAAGAAAATGGAAGTTCAAAATCAACATGTGCTGATCTGAAAGCCCAAACTTCTCTTTTCATCTGTTTCTTTCAAAAGTCTCAGAAAATATTGCCAGCTAAATCCACATGTTTAATAAACATTTACTAGCTGTTCAAAGTTGCTACAACATAGAATATACATAATAACTGCCAGTTGAATTAATTAATACATACATGAAATTAATATTAATGGTAGGGTCCTGTTTATGTGTTGGAGATGCGTTGATGAATAAGATCTCACACCTGAATTTAAGCAGCTCACAGTTCAGTGGCTAAAGTAGACATTTTAGTGCAATTTAACATGAGACAACTTTTAATGTAATTCATCTGGGGACTGCACGGTAGAATTTTCAAAGGGCCTTCAGACTTATTCCCTCATTTGATCTCCAAAATAACTCTTGGAGAAATGTACTTTCTTCCTAAGTCACAGCTCAGAAAACAAAAGTCCAAAGAAATAATGTCATTAACCTTAGGTCTCAGAGCTAACAAATGCAAGGAGCAGGACCAGAAACAACAGCCACTCCTTCCCTCTAATCCTAACTGAGAAAGGACACTTCACTGGTATCTTCTTATCCCTTAGCAATAACGTTCAAAGGCATCCACAGTGTTAACAAGACATTCTGAACTCAAACGATGATGCCACTCATGTTGGAAGGAGTTTTCATAATCCCATGATGTAGTCAGGGACACAGTTTAGATGGCAGTCATTGGACCTCATTGCAAAAATCCTAGATTGGACCATGCATCACACACTATATTTAGACCGGGTAAACATTTGACAAGAAAGGCATGAAGAGCACTCATGCCCCAAGCAGAGCCAGTGAAGATGACCTTAAAGACTCAGAATTTAGATCGTAGGTTTTCAGATAGTGTAGTGGTTAATTTTATGTGTCAGCTAGGATGGGCCATGGTGCCCAGATATCTGGTCAAACATTATTCTGATTGTTTCTGGTCAAACATTATTCTAGATGTTTCTATGAGGGTATTTTGGGATGAGATTAACATTTAGATTGGTGCACTTTGAATAAAGCAAATTAATCTCCACAATCTGGGTGGGCTTCATGGAATCAGTTGAAGGACTGAATAGAATAAAAAACTGACTTCCCCACAGCAAAAAGGAATTCTACCTGCAGATGGCCTTCAGCGTTGAACTTCAGCATTAGCTCTTTTCTGAGTCTCAAGCCTACCGATCCAGCCTGCCAGTCTACCCTTCAGCTTTTGGACTTTTGGACTTGCCAGCCTCCACAATTTCATGAGCTAATTCCTTAAAATAAATCTCTCTCTCTCTTTATATATATATTTTATATTTTAATATATTAAAAATATATAGCATATATATTTTATAAACATTTATATTTATAAACATTTATATTTTATATATATATATATTTCATAAATATATAAAACATGTATATTAATGAACAGAGTCCTGGCCTTCCATTCAGGGACCATTTCAGCTAGCATTGAGAATTTCAGGCTTAATTACAGAAGATGAACTGTAATAGGATTGCCTCATTGCCTGATGGCCAGTTGGGAAGTAGTGCAAGTACAGAAGTTCACAGCTTGGTCAACGGTGTCGGGAGAACTTCCATATCTTAATAGTAGGGACCACTCAAACCATCATCACATTTAGGATTTTCAAAATTATAGTGACATAAACACCAAGCAAGACTTCTATGAGATCATGTAGAATTCCGTCAAGGTAACACATTGGAAGGAAGGTAAAAGAGGATGAAGGATAAATACTGTCCTACATGCTTGCAAACAATTCTGAGATTGTAATCTCTCTAGATTCAAGATTCACAACAAGCGCAGACAGGAAAAAGTCTTTGCAAGCAGATATGCAAAGAACATTTGGATATAGATATGTTTTATTATTTCTAGGATATAATGGATAATTCTTGAGACTATTTGCTCCACCATGAGGCTAAATCTCAAAGATGAGGCTGACTGAATGCATTATAGTAACCAATGGAATGTGATTGATTGCTTGAGGTTGGTGTGTCTATAATGGGTCTGATCTGCTAAGTGAGGGCTCTGGCAGCAAGAGTGGCTGAATTGAGATATTAACTACAGTTAGGCCCACAATATCCCCTTAGTTCTACATGAGGAGGTCAGTGTAAGTTAACACAGGACCCAACCAGCCCACTAGGACTGTCAGTCCTGGGACAACCAGCTCCCCAGGCAGGGATCCTGGGAGGCGCTGTAGGATATTAGAGCACCAAACACGTAGACTAGGATGCAGGACAGAATTTCTGACCCACTGGAGAATTAGCGTTTAATCTGTGATTCAAAGGAGAGATTAATTCATGTAATCAAGGACAAACTAGGGTTTATAGAAGGAGAAAGCTGCTCTGAGGCATGTGCACATCTGAGACTTTACCAAGGGCAAATGTGGTCTGAGAAGGCAGACCTATACAGGTCTTACACCAGTATACTACAAGGATTAGTTTGAAAGACTCATAGACCAGGCAAGGCTGAGTCTTGATGGATAGAAACCTTCATTCTCAGCAGCTTTACTGGACTAAGGCCAACTGAAGCCAGTTTCAAAAGTGTTGACCAAATCGCCTGGAGAACTTATGTAATGTGCACAATAGTATCAATTCACCTCTCTCCTGGGAAATCATCACCATAGATTTGGGTTGCTCATGTAGTGAATGTGAATAAAGGTGCAACAATATTCTGATTTTACCGTTATCAATGGATATTATTCACTGAAATGGATATTTTTTTTCTTTCTGTCTCCCTAAAGCAGATAAACAATAACACAGTCTAGATAATCATAATCCTGGCTGACCTCACAATCAATACCTATCTGCAGTGGCAGATCAATCTTTCGGAGAATGAGAAATAATAAAAAAAAAATCTTAAAATTTAAATTCCATTTGCTCAGTGCTATCCAGGTGTGGCTGTCATTTTGCTTCTTTGACTCAGCAATTTATCAAATCCTAATGTGGCAGCATAACTTCTATCATCCATCCTGCATACTACTTTTCTGGGAGACTACAAATTCTTTCAAACCAAATCCTCTTGCACCTATAGAATCACAGAGCTAGAAAGCAGCCTTAAAATCCATGATGTCTAAGACCTTTCATTTTGAAGATCTGAAAACCCAAGGAACACCAAGGGAGAAGATGGCTATCGGATTCAAATTTCAAACTGCTCTGAACCAAAGTTGAAGGAGAGAGAGAGAGGTGTGCCCTGGGGTTAAGACAATCAGCCACATGCCAGCCTCTGAATGATCTCAAAACTCCCGCTTGATTTTCTCCACAAACGAGGGAGAGAAACACAGATACTGGTCAAGGCCAGGCTTCTGGGACGATGGGGCTTCTGACATGCTTAGGAAAAGCTTAAAGTCTTTTGCACCTTTATGGCATGTTCTGTCGAATCCTAGTGTTGCTTCGTCTTTTCCAAAAGGCTCATGGAGCATGAGGGCTGGAGCATTCTTCCATTTGGGAGATGTAGCTTTTCACTATTACAGCTCAAATCAGGAACCAATGGACTTAGGGAAGAGGGAAATGGATAGAAAGATTTAGCCTTTTTCTAGTGCAAGCCAAACAAATCCCTATAGTTCATAGATAGTTCTGGCGATCCCATTTGATTAAGGCTTGATGTTGAAACATGAGTTCAAAATTATTAATTTTAGTGATTTTTGTCTGTTCTAGCCTCCTCTAAGTATCCGTCTAACTCTGTAAGCTAGGCTGGTGGCTGAGACTATGTTGAGTTGATGGCAGGTCATCACTAACAAATCCCTTGCTTCCAAGATTCCCCTGACCTTCGCTGACCTCCTCATACACACTTAGAACCTCTAATCTCATCAGTGCTCCACTCCCCTGCTGGAGTCTAGATCTCTACTGTCCCTTAGTGAATATTAGCATCTTCTCATCCTTATTTATCACTTGGAACATAACTTATTGTGATATTGTGATTTATAATAAAAATATGTATTTTGCCTTTGTCCCAGTTTCTGGCACAGAGCTCCTAAAACCTTGGAATTTCCTAAGTGATGAGAGCGTAGGATGTGTCTTATGTTATGTTAATAAGGTGATTTTTGAAAAGCATTTAAGGATGGGGCTGGTTGCCAGTGGAACCAATCATATTAAAGGGTTGGAACTTTCAGCCTCAACTTCTGACCTCTGGGGAAGGGGGAAGGAATGAAGATTGAGTTCAACCACTAATGGCCAATGACGATTTAATGAATCATGCCTGTGTAATGAAGCCTCCATAAAACCCCAAAAGGACAGGGTTCAGAGAACTTCCAGGTTAGTGAACCAGAACATATCCACATGCCACAGTGCCAGGCCCTAAACTCCACCAAGAGTTCCTGTGTTCAAGACGTCGCCCTGTATATCTTTTCATCTGGCTATTGACTCATATCCTTTAATATCCTTTGCAATAAACCAGTAATCTAGTGAGTAAACAGGTTTCCTGAGTCCCATTAGTTGCACTAGCAAATTAGCTCAACCCAAGGAGGGCGTTGTGGGAACCTCCAATCTGTAGCCAGTTGGTCAGAAGCACAGGTAACAACCTGGGCTTGCGATTGGCATCTGAAGTGAAGGGTGGTTTTGTAGGACAGAGCCCTTAACCTGTGGAATCTGTTACTATCTCCAGGTAGATAATGTCAGACTTGAGTTGAATTGTGGGTCACCAGCTGGCATCAGAGAATTACTGGGTGGTGGGGCAAACCACCCCAACACACATACTTTGGAAATTGGTTCCAGAGCCTTTCACACATGAAAACTAAACTCTGCTAAAGATCCACATTATTGACATGATGACAATCCCACGTCATTTTATACAGACCCTAATGCGCTTTCTTGAGGATATGTAACGTATTGGACTAATGACACTCCATAGTCCCCTGCTATAAAGAAATTTTAACATGAAGTTACACAAAGAGGTTCGGATAAAATATAAGAGATCCTCAAGTGATAGATTCTGTCCTGAACGTTTTCCCAAAATTGAACAAACAAGCAATCAAACAAGACCCTGAGAAACCAAAAATAAAGAAATAAATCTAATCTTTTGAGTGACTTTTGCCCCATCAGACACCAGAGAGGCAGCGGGTCTCCCTGGCTTTCACCTGGAATGTCCCTGTTACAAGCAGTTACACATGTAAGACCTACACTCAAGCTGCTTTCTGAATTCTCCTGGAGCAGCAGTCACAGGAGTGTCCATGTGGAAGCAAAATAACCAATAGGCATTCTATAGATAAGAGAGATACGTGAGTTTTATTTGAGCTAGATTTAGGGTTATAATCTGGGAAGACCTTTTCCACAAAGGAAAAAAGCATTTGGGAGAAGCACGATTTTCAGGAAAGTCTTGCACCTTTTTAGAACAAAGAACATACATTAAACACGCCCAAGATACATGTTCATCAAAGTTTCAAAGAGAGATTCAGTTACAAATTAGCAGGTCAGTGTAACCCTGATGTTTGGAAAAGAACTAGTAACGGGGAAGAGATTAACATGGGCGTATCAATAGGGTGTGACCAATACGGTGTAGGAAGGAAAGCAGGCATTCTTAAGGGAGTGCATTCTTTACTTTATAGTCAGAGCAGACATGCAATGAATGTTTGATAGACCATAAGTCAGGCTGCTTTATTCAAGCCACATCAGTTTTGAACCCGATAGTTACCCCATATACCTCAATATGTGAAAGTCTCTTGTCATCTACCAGCCCCTGGAAGGCCCAGCTCTTGGCTGAAGTTAAAGTTGATGGCTAACTTCTAATTTCTACCAGTATTTTGACAAAGGAAAATAGAATTAAACTTCTAGGCTACCCCCACATGTGATTGTAATGCCTCTCCCTCATTTGTTTTCCTTGTGTTTTCCTTGTTTTTGAAAATATCTTCCAAGAGATTCAGGAACACATTTCTTAAGCTCAAGAAAACCAAACCAATGTTTTGAGAACTTTCTATACTCTATCTGACGATATGAAAGAAACAAAGAAGCTGGAGAGATGCCATGTGTACTCAACTGCCCACAAGGTAGATTTGGGAGCTACATGTGATGATGATGATGATGATGATGATGATGATGATGATGATGATGTTAGATTGATACCTGAGTTAACATCCGTTGCCAATTTTCTTTTCTTCTTCTTCTTCTTCCAAAAGCCCCCCAGTACATAAGTGTATATTCTAGTTGCAGGTCCTAGTTGTGCTGTGTGGGATGCCACTTCAGCATGTCCTGATGTTCAGTGCCAGGTCCACGGCCAGGATCAGAATGAGCAAAACCCTGGGCTGCCTAAGCAGAGTGCATGTACTTAACCACTTGGCCATGAGGCCGGCCCCAACATATTATTTTTTAAGCTTAGGTGCAGGAAAGGAAATAATCTTGGAAGAGAAAGAAGAAAAATACAGATATGTATGCATCACCTTTTCAATTACTGACACCTCACACTTTAAATGTGGCCAGGTCAGAACCTTTAACCTGACAGACCACACATGTACTTGTTTCTCTTGGGAAAGTCTGAATGAAGCGGTGGAGAGGAGTCTGGATCTTCTTAAAGACCCTATCCCTGGTATGAACACAAACCCAGGACTTACGGTATAAAAGACATGAGAACACGCCCCCTTGGGATATCCTTCAAAAAAATAAAGAAAAAACAAAAAATGTCAACTCATATTCTTTATAAATACAGCCAGATAAATATAATGGCTGGGTTTGGAATTCTTGGATGATATTTTTTCTTCACTTTTAAAGACATCATCATATTCTCTCACTTCCATCTCTGTTGTTATTGTTGCAAGGTCAGCCATCATCATCATTGTTGCCCTAAGAAAGATGATGTGTTTTTTCCTCCAGCTGATTTAATGATTTTTTCTCATTATCTTTAATTTGAGCAGTTTGATTGGAATGTGCCTTGGTGAGGTTTTCCTTTGTGTTTCATGAGCGTGGAGTTTATGAAGCTTCTTGAATTTGTGGGTTGATATTTTTCATCACTTTTTGAACATCTCTGGACCCTATTTCTTCACATTTTGTATCTAACATGTGTTCAATACACATGTATCTAATACATGTTCTATAGAAACATTAGAGCATTCAACTATGTCCCAGACATCTCTGAAATTCTGCTTTTTACTTCCTATTTTTTTTTCTTTCTGTATGTCAGTTTGAAACTTTTTGATTGAGCTTTCCTAGTCCTTTCATCCAATGAGTCCTTAATTTTAGGCTTTTTAGTTTTGGGGTCTCGAATATCTATTTCAGTTTTCTTTTAAATATTGTTTTTCTATTGTCTCACTTTTAATAGTTGTATTAAAGTCCTTTTCTGCTATTCAATGGATTACAAGTGGATCTGCATTACTATCTTTTTCTTCTTTTCTTAGTTATCAGTTACGTTCTTCTGCTTCCCACACACACACACACACACATATATATATATAAATTTTTGCCTAGCATTGTACATAGAAGAAATCTACAGTGTGAAGCTTAAGTTATCTCCTCCAGAGAAGAGTCACACTTTCCTCTGTTTCCCAGAGAGACCAGGGGAGGGTCTGAGTTGGGTCAAGATTGAATCACAGTTTTAGGTGGTCTCATTGTATCTCTAGCTTATACTCTTTTAACTCTGTACCATCTCAAGTACCACACTTTGGGCTTTTGTTTGAGAGCCTGGTCTGTCTCTACCTCAAGTCCTGAGAATTCTGCACTTTAGAGATTTTTCATTTATCTTTATATTCTTCTGCTGCATGCAGGTTCAAATTCTGGCAAGGTTCTTGTGCTCCTTGCAGGCGCCTCCCTCTAACAGGACTCCCTTCTCCCAGGTCTTCTGTGATTTCACACTGTGTTCCCAGCTCAGCCCTGCCTGCTGTGCAGCTGCAGAACTTACTGGAAGTCCTTTGGCTCCGGTTGCTCATGGCAGCATATGCAGCCATCAGAACCTCCACTGGCTGATTTCCCATGTAGTGTCCTTTACTTCTGGTAAGTCTATAGTCAGAATCAGAAGATGCCCCCCCCCCCAAAAGAAAACAGCAGGGGATCTTAGCTCACCTAGGAGGAGCTGTTCCTACTCTGGAATTTTAGTTCATATAGTTCTGTTTCCCTAAGTATCCAATAATTGTAAACAATTAAATTTGGTAATTTATCTATATTTCTGCATATTTATCTGTGCTTGTTGCAATGTGAGTGATGGCCTGCCATAATTAGTCCATCCTACTCAGAAATGGAGGTGTAAAGACCTGGATATGAATTCCAACTTATGCATTTAGCATCCAACACTGAGTGAAATTCAGGACAAAGCATTCCTTTCTGAATGTCAGTCTTTTCATATACAAAATGCGATTGATACGGTATTAAATGTGTGACCTCCTTCTATAAGGTATACAATAATGGTACAAAATAATGTTATTTCCCAACCTATAAGTTTTCATCTTTCTCCCACAAGACTTTTGACCCTTTGTTATTAATTCAACAGTGACCTGTTTTTAGGTTTGTTTTCCTTTGTAACAAATTCTATTTGTGTCACCTGCTACATTGCAGTGAAAGATTGTGAGCTTCTGGGCATGATATTCATAGTGCATAAAATATGAAATTGCACAGAGAAGCAATGTTGTGGAGCACAGGCACCAAACCAAAAGAGACTTGACTCATGCAAATGGAAAGGTAGCTTGTAGATCATCTAAGGGGAAGTCAAGGTCAAAATAAATCAAGAAAAGCATCATGTATCATTCCCCAAACAATACAACCCCAATTTCATTGTGTAGATTGGTTATATAGGCACATTTAAAGTTTGAAGGGAAGAGAAATGAGGAAGACTGGAAGATAGAGAAAGAGAGACAAACAATGAAGATAGTAACAACGAAATTAACAGGAGAGAAAAGGATGGAGAGGGAAAGTGAGATATGAAGGGACAAATGGATATCCAAGAAACGGCAATGACAGTCATGACACAGTGGGACACACAGAGCCAAAAGACTAAGAGTAAGGGGGAGAAATTGACAAAAGATGGAGAGAGGAGGAAGGACATAGTGAACAGAAAGGGAGACATGGAACAGTGCAGTTAGAAATATATGGAAAACAGGAGAAGCACTGAAGAAGGAAAGAAGGATAGGGCGAGAGCCCAGAGGAACCACACATGAAGCGCTGTCACAGGAGAAAGAGGACAAGGAGTAGAGGAAAAGATTTTTGTGAGTTATGGCAAACAGAAAGAGATGGAAGGCAAACCAAATGGAGATGCAGAGAGAATTGAGATACCAGAGAAGAAAGTGAGGGGAAAATATGATTAAACATGATATTCAATTCAGTTAAACAACTGCAATGTGCTAGACACCTTGCAACTTGGGCTCAGATAATTCACTGAAACAGCATGCAGTGCAGTTACTATTCTCTACATTTTATAAAAGGTTGAAAATATTGTCCAAGCCCATGGAGTCAGTGGTTAAGCTGGAAGTCCATTGCAGGTCTGTCTTTCTCTAAAGATCATGTGCTTTCTGCTCTGCCAAGCACAGAGATAGGAGTGTGCAGAGAGTGAAGAAGTGATTGCTGTTAAAAGAGAAAGAAGGATGGAGACTGAGGGAACTCTGATAGAGGGTTGTGGACTCAAGGCTCACTTTGTCCAGACTGGAAGTTGTCTTTCTCTAAAACAAACTAAAATTGCCAAGTTGATTTACCCAGCGGGGGAACATCTCCAAAGCAAATCATGGTCTCCTGGTGTTAAGCTACCCTGATTCAGGGAGGCGGATACCTAACGTACTCAGGCAAGTTTGGGATACAGTCTCTGTTTTCAGCTGTAGCTGGATCTCAGATTGGATCAACAGGCTCTTCAGCAGGCTGCCCTGGCTTCCTGGGCTGCATCCTAGAGAAGCCCAAGCTATTTGCGCCAGGGACGTACATTAATCAAGAAAAAAACAAGTGACATGTTACAAGACAGCACTGGAGGAAGCACAGGTTAAGTGCATGATACAAACACGGACAGAGGAAATCAGAGCCGAGATGTGATCCAAGCGGTTCTGAAGAAGTGCTGACTGCAGAATGGTCGTGTTGGAAAGGGATCTCAGATGAGACAAGAGGGACGGGAACAATCAGAGAGTTGCAACCAGTCCTGTCCTTCCTGGTCCCATTGCTGTTGCTCTCATTCTGGTCATCCCTGTGGTTTTGCAGTTGTCACCTAGCGACTGCCTTGTCCTCAGTCCAGTCCTCCTGTGTCTCATCACGCCTCTCTCTCCTGGATTCATCCTCTTAAGGGAGGCCTGGCCACCCCATTCTATGGCTCATAAGACATTTACTTGCCAGTTGCTACCTTGAAGACATTTCACAATTTGCCTTTAAGAAATAATTCTATCCTTATCTCTTGTATCTTTTTTTCATACATTTTAAGCTCTAATTATGTTTTCATTTTCGCTAATGCAGGAACATGTCTTATGATAGCTAACTTCAAAGATGAGAGGGCTTTACTGTAGCATGGAATTGTCTGGCAATGGGCTTTAAAAATGAACTTGAGAGAGTGTTAGAATCATTGTGGGCTGGACACAAGCAAAGGCTCAGGGTAGTAAGCTATTATCTAATAATATGAAGTCACTAACTCTCTCCAAGGCCTCCTGTGGCTCCACAGGTACACCCGGTCAAAGACTTCACTTGCATGCAGACATGGCACATGGCTCCTGGTCTCAGGACCTGAGTACAGTGTAAAAAGAACTTAAAGTACAACCCAAGGCCTGGACTATTGAGATTCAGGCATCATTTTCTTGCATGCCAACACATACAGTTAGAAAGTAGAAGGAATACCAGCTCATCTTCTAGACTGACCTCTGTTTCTCATTGTGTGTGCACCCTTGAGAAAGTCACTTGGATTCTCTAGGACTCAATTATTAAATCTAGAGAAAAAAACTGTTGAGATAAAATAATTCAACAAAATTTCTTGAACAGCTAAGAGTAATCCTGAGATAATTTTTCTGGCGTGGAACATAGACTTTCATTGAGAATTAAGAGAGACTCTCAAAATCTAATTAATTTTGCCACTAACTTGCTGGAATGCCATTGGATAACTCATAGCTATCTCTTTTCTTTAGGATTCAGTTACTCTCAGCTGTACTAAATCAGCTGCAAATTGGTAGTGCAGGGGCCAAAATCCTCTTTGATATATCTGTGTTTTATTTAGTCCTGCCATTGTGTGTGTGTGTGTGTGTGTGTGTGTGTGTGTTGGCATTCAAATATCAAATATTGTCAAAGTAAAATATTTGTAAAATATTTCTAAATTATTTATGAAAGTTACTTTTTGAAAAAGATATCTTGACAAGTTAGAGGATGTGCCAAGCCTGGCCCTGCCTTTCTTCATGGAAAACTTTATCATGGGAGCGAATAGCTTCTCTCTTTTGACTTGGTTGTGTTTTCCAGGTTATCATAACTCCGTCCAGCATTTTCACTCATTTTTATTACCTGCTTAGTGCCTAAGGCTTCTGAATTCCTGGATGCTGAAATAATTTCTGGGATTTGTTTTCAACTTTAAAATTTTGTGATTCTAAGCCTAAGACATGACCTCTAAATCTCAATATATTTTCAACGAATCAAGAAAATTATTGAGAATATAAAGGAACTAAGGACCATGGGTGGTGTTTTCGTGATTATCTGCCAAATTATTTCCTTGCTCTCCTGTGTATTTTTTAATAAAGAATGCCTGCATCAACTCCCCTTGACATTAATTCTATTATTCATGTTAATCTGGCAGGTATGTAAAACTGCCACTACAAAATCATTACCAGGGATTTCTTTATCACAGCCGAAGTTAAGAGGTCTGCTAATTGTTAATGCTCATAAAAGTAGCTGCTATTACTTGGCTTTTAAAATATAATTACATGACAGGAATTCTCTGCTTCATTTTCCTCACACAGCCCATGTAATCGCCATATAACAAAATTAGAGATGGATGAGGCTTCAACGAATAGGCAAACTTAGCCACTTAGGAGATGAGAAGTGTCCAAGATTAAAACAAACTAAATCGTTGCAACCTTTTTAGGGCATCTGGGAAGAAATTAAAGCCCAACCAGAGGAATCCCTTTAAAGTGTAAGTCAGATCGTGTAACTCCACTGCTCACGCCCCACAAAGGCTTTCCATCAAGGACCACATCACCAAGGCATTACATGACCTTTGCAGCCTCTCATTAAGCCCCCTGTCTCATGACCTCAATGCTCTCCTCATCTCACGTTACTCCAGCTGCACTGGCTTCTTTTTATTTTTCCTTAAAATGGTGTTAAGAATTAATTTATGCATATAACTTGTCAACGGTGAAGAACAAAAACATTGAAAAGAGAGAGGAATGCAGCAGATACCTGGGATTACCTCATTACTGAATTTGATTCTAACTTGAGCGCAAAATGATCTTATAGCAACTTCTTTAAAATTCAAATTATTTTAAGCCTAATGCTTCACGCAACAGAGCTACCGGCCAGTTACAGGAACTTTGAGGCCCACTGTGAGCTGCTGGCCAAATCCAGGTGTAAAAGCAACGTCTATTTCTCCACTGACCTCTTTCCCAACGTCCTGACAGGACACACATATGCCGGGCATTCTCCATTTATCCCTCTTCCCCTGTCTATGCTTTACTCTTCTTTGCCTGCTGAGCCCTGTGGACTGAACCCCCTGGGCTTCCATCCCAGCTGATGTCCAAGAGAGTTCTTCAAATGGGCATATCTAACAGGGCATTGGAATATGGGAGGAGAGAGCTTGAGGGACTTATTCTCCTTGCCACTTCCCTGCTCTGGAGCATCTCTGTCCGTGGCTGACCCTCTATGTCTAGAATCTATTGGGCAGATGCTTTTCAGGGCTGCAGCTCCCACCTAGACTCCAGTAACAACGTTCCTCCCCTTTGACCTTTTAGATCTAAGGGTGGTAATTGTTTCCTCTTGCTAGCACCTCAGCGCCACCTGCCATTCCCTTCAGCAGTCCTCATCTCTTAAAAAGTCCCTTCATTTAAAAGTCTGTTCAGAAATCCCAGTAGAAGATGCTTCCTGTCTCCTGTCTGTCTGTTTCTTTTCTGTTTGTCTTTCCTTCTGTTTCCTGCCTGATCCAACACTTTCTCTTGGATGCAGAGTCAAACAATGTCAACTCTGCCAGGGCTCACAATTCCAAACACAAACCATTTCTTTTTCTTAGTATTAAAGTATCTCTTCATTCACCCAAAACATGTCTTGGGTGTCTACTGGGTGTCCGACGTACAAGGCAAAATCCTTATCATTAATTGCATCATTTCTAGTGTGGACAGAAACAAATATTGATAGATATTGTACGATGGAAAGACAGCCTTGGTTCTGACAGGTACCCTGGCCACCTCCAACACCTTGTGTCCTGGGAAACACACAAAGCAAAACAAAAGGCTTGAGAATCTCCTCAGAAGTTGTAAGAATGAAGTTCAACTTTTTAATGAATCAGTGAAAGGGGAAAAAGCCCTGGTCTTAATTTTCCCAACTGTGAGAGGTTAGTGTGGAAGCTTCTACCACAATTCTGTATTTTTTTCATTAGGGTTCACCTATTATACACCTGGAGTTTGATAACAGGTAACTCATGCCTCTTGTTAACTGTATGACATGTTCATAAAAGCAAGTGATTACAAGGATGCATTTATTTAAAAAAAAAAAGATTATATATCCCTAGCGTTTCTAACATGGCTTAAGGAACTCTATGTAGAACACGGTCAATATGAGTAGACACCCTCACAGGGCTTCGTCAGCTCTGTTCACAGGCAAAACAAGAAGATACCACCAAGACCTTGACTTATGTTGTCCTTTCTCTTCACTACTGTCTACCACCCACACTCCTTTTTTAATTCAAGTTTCTCCTGTCATCCTTAGTTCATTTCCTGCTTGATCCTGTTCCGTTCTAATTCCAATCCTATCTGGCCCCAACTTTAATTTGCCAACAAGAGTCACATTGACTCATAACACTTATCTCCTGGAATCATTTTGAGTAGAAATTCCATTGTGGGCCCCAGGAAATAGTCATAGGAGAGCTTTGTTTGGGGTCTTATTTTCTTTGTTAGAGTTAATAAGTTAGTATGGTTGACATCAGTAGAGTAGTAAAATGTTGAGTATGGCAATGTGTGGTGTCAGATATGCCCAAGTAGCAAGTAGGAACCTGGGCTCTGCTAGATATAAGCTTTTTTTTTGGAATAATGAATAGTTTATTGGTAAATGCATGGATTCAGTGGCAGCAAAAAATTCACCTGAACAGGAGACAATAATCAAGTCAAACAAATAAATGCTTGCTAATCATCAGAAAATCTGTGACCATTAGGGCTGTTGTAGATATCCCAAATCATTCAGAAGCCAAATTTTAAAGAAGATCCATCTTTTTATTAGTCCATATGGAACAGTTCCATAGTACCTGGAATCTGTGCCCCTTTTAATCAAGCATGACCCATTGGCACATAACTGTGGCTTTTAAAAAAAGGTGATGGACCATTGTTGAGGATTTTGTCTCCTTCCAAACCAATTGTTCTTTTACAAATATTTGATTTTGGATCACTCAGGCTTTTTGCAATCACAGAGTCACCTCTTTGGATACTATAAAAATGTTGACTAAGGTTTTCTGCAAAGACAATATATTAATTTTGTATTGAAGGCTCTATTGACAGTCCAGAACACATAACAATACCCCCAGTGTATTCAAAATCACTGTGATCTAAACAGCCACACTCAACAGTATAGCCAATAAGTCGAAAGCTTTTTTCCCAAAACATCATGTAGCACAGTTCTACGTAGACTCTGTTACCATTGACCATACATCTGTTCGACAATGCTTTCAATGTTGAGGATAGGTGTGGGACACAACAAAAGCCATCTAAAGCATGTCTCAAAGCACATGTGAGTGACCCGTGGTTCCAGGAGTCCTCTGGCCCCAAAGAACCCTACAAGATCCTCAAGATATGAGCTTTTTAACTTAATGAATGTTTGCTGTAATTGTGGCCTCAACGATGTATATGTTCTTTGCCTCTGTCCACTGTAGACCTGCTACATTATACTCTTACTTCATTGGATTCCAGAGAGTCTGTCATTGAGAACCTCTCCATTGGGTGTCATCTTACCCCTATCCATTGACGCAGGATAGGCAGAGGGAGAGAGAGAGTAGGACAAAGAGGAGGAAGAGTAGGAAGGGCAGAGTGGGAGGAGGAAGGAGAATGCCCTTTACTCCTGGAACCTGGAGACACGTTATCAGTCTACTCCTGCTGGTCCAAGACATGGAGTCTTGGGGCCAACAAATTTCTCTCTTTGCTTCCAAGAGTTTGAGTTGGAATTATGTCACTTGCTGCCAAGAAGTTCTGAATAATGCAGCAATGTGAGATTATTTTCCCTCATAGTTTAAGATAATAAGTATACGTACCTCTGGGATCATTGTTAAGGTAAAAATTAAAAGCAAATCTCATGAAAATGTTTGCCAGATATAGAATCCTAGATAACCATTACATGTAATTGTCATTGCAGTTAATTGCGGCTCTGAACTGGCTAACTTATCAGATGCATAGATTCCATGTTAATCTAAATAAACAGAGCGTGTGGTTAGGTTTTTCTGTACTATTTCCCAAGTAAAAGGACTGGTGGAAAGGGAGAGAAGTTGGCCAATCATCTTCCTTGTCCTTTCCCCTAGAATCCTGATGCTTATGATCCAAGTTGTATGCCATCTGGCATCTGAAATCAGAAAAAAATTGGTCTGTTTAGGGTGGCACATACCTAAAATCATGTATCTTAGCATGATTGGATATCATATTATCTAAGGAATAAATTAAAAAACAAATACATTCCCAAGGATGTTCTCAAGTAGGTCTTGAGTGGATGCCTCGCATCAGTATTTTTAAGACTCTCTCTATAAGATTCCGATTTACTCTGCAAATATTTGTGAGCTGTTTACTACATGCCTGACCCTGTCAAGTGTTGAGCATAATGAGTAAGACACATAAAGTTCTGCCCACACAGAATGTAGAATGCCTTGGGTATCTGCATAGAGTAGAGAACTATTACTCTAAACATTTCTACTCACAAATCCTTCTCCATGATTCACTGGTTAATTGGAACTGTGTCACTTTAGATCCAATCCACGGCTCAGACTCCTGGGTGATATTCTGCTTAGCTAGCTAAAGTGATATCTTCATTTAGTCCTATTGTATTTGTTATACATGAGATTATTTTAGGAAACTGAAAATTTTGCCACTAAGAATTTGAGTAATAGACATTTTAGATTATTGTACCAATGGTCAGCAAAACATATCCCAGGTTAAAAAAGGGCTTTATCCCTCTCATGGGGATTATTTAGGATGAGATTGAAGGCTTGGATGTTTTAATAGTTTATGCTTTCCAGCAAACAGCCTTTGACAGTGTACCTGCACGTTGTTAACAGGAGAACCCAGAGAATCAATATCTATGATTGAAGAGCAGATACCTTTCCTCTGAGAAGCCATGTTGGGTTGAGCTCTCACCCTTGAGGGTGAATTACTAAAAGCTGTGGGTTGGGAGGGGATTCGTGGCCAGTCAGCCAGATGAGACAAATCCACCTAGAATCCATAAAGCGAGAGATAAAAAGTTGATAATCTTCCTGCAGAAAAAAGCTAATGCCCTTCTCATTTTGTTTCTTTTTTTCAAGGAAGACAAAGCCTTTGCCTTACCCCTTCTGTTCGTTTCCTTGACCTCCTAATGGACACTTAGCTGTGTGCACCTGAGAGGTGGTGGAAAGATGGAGGGTGATCTGAGGAGTCAGGGTATCTAAGTATTAAGCCTGACCTACTCCATGTGTCTCTGAAATACCCGTCTTCAGTTTTCTTTCTGTGGAGAAAGAGGGTTTACGAGATACTCTCCAGCTCTGACTTTCTGATTCCATCTGCTTTCTTGGCAAATTAATCATTGTCGTATCCATCAATTATTTACATAAAATCTTTCCAAAGCAATATCTCTATAAATAAAAATCTCCCAATTCTCTTATCTAAGCCACAGACAAAATTGGGCAATATTTCTACCCACCCCCCTCAGGAAAGGTTCCTATTAGGTTGTTTGCCGACAAGGTATGAATTATTAATATCTCTGCCAGGTTTATATTTAAAAGTTTAGGATCTTCCTCTTGTTAGCTGTATAACTTTGATGTCCGGAGTTCTGGTTTCAAGTACATTCAATGAGGGTGTTGCATTTTATTTTTTGTGGGTTTAATGGGTATTACGTTATTAATATTTACAAAACCAATCATTCCTACTAACTTTTTTTTTTTCTTTCCCATTTTCCCACTTCAAGCTCCACAACAGACTTTTAAATGTTAGAAATGATGTCCCACTTTAAGAACAATGGAAGAATAGTTTGGGAAGATATGCTTAGACAATCTTGCTTCATTGTATTTAAAATTATTTCATGTTAGTTGCCTGAATATGCCTTGGATTTTTGGAATTCTGGTTATTTTCTATACTACGCTTGCTGGATGATTACAGAATAAAATATTCTCTAAATTGAAAGGGTTTTACCAGTTTGGAAATGATTTAGGCTTTTCTCTCCTCTTTAAAATGTGACTTCATTTAACTGCCATCAGCAAAGAAGCAATAAACACATCATTAGCACTGATGATGTCATAATGGATAATGGAAAAGCATTAATTTTCATAATATCATCATTAATTATAGCCAACATTGAAACGCAGTGGGGCTGACTTTGTCTCATTAAATGAAGCAAATGGTTTGAAATATTAATTAATAAAATCAATCTCAATAAATCAGTGATAGTAAAATTTATTGTTTAAAAAATTTTAGGCATGCAAAGTAAAGAAAGTTTTGTAGTTCAAGAAGATGCTATTAATATATTTTAATGCTTCCATTTTATATCACATTAACCCTTAGAAAGTCACTAGAAAATCCCAGGAAAGCCTTTTCATTTTCTCAATCTCCATTTTCATCATCAAAATGAGAATAATACAGCCTACCTTCTATGTTAGTATGTGGATTAAATGAGATCATTAATGGGAAAGCATCTATAAATAATCTAACGCCTTACCCCTGTGAAGGATTACTTACTACTAGGCAAGTTAGGTTCGGCTGCAGGAAGGCTGCACCCTTCACCTTGTATTTCTGAAATGGTAATCATAGTTACACAAAAAATTGCAAATAGTCAAACATTATTAAATAATCTTGTGTACCAGGCACTTTGTTAAACACTTTAGATAGACTATTTTATGTAATCCTCATAATAAACATTTGAGAAAGATATAATGCTCGCTTCACTAATGCGAAAACAAAGGGGATTAATGAGGCTAAGTTTCCAGCTCAAGGTCACAAATGTAATGAGCCACGGTGCCAGGTCTAATTTACTACAGTTTCCATATCCTTAAACACAAGGCCATTCTCTCTCAGAGAATATCTAGGCAGCTTTCCTTAGTTTGCATCGTTATTCCTCTGGTTGACCAGTTGGCTTTCTGCAACTATTTTATTTAGCTTAGCATGTGAGAACGCAATCAATGAAGAAACTAAGATTGGAGAAAGAATCCTAAAGGGGAATATTTGAATCTGACCTGACACATGTAAAAGGGAATTTTTCGTCTGTAAAGCAATGGTGAGAAGACTTGCTTGCATAGTCTCTAACTGATTGAATGCCACTTTTTTCTTTTTTTTTTTTTAAAGATTTTACTTTTTTCCTTTTTCTCCCCAAAGCCCCCCGGTACATAGTTGTATGTTCTTCGTTGTGGGTCCTTCTAGTTGTTAGTTGTGGCATGTGGGATGCTGCCTCAGCGTGGTTTGATGAGCAGTGCCATGTCCGCGCCCAGGATTCGAACCAACAAAACACTGGGCCGCCTGCAGTGGAGTGCGCGAACTCAACCACTCGGCCACGGGGCCAGCCCCGAATGCCACTTTTGATATTATCGCTGCTAGTACCTAAAATTCAAAATCCAGTGAGATGCAGCTTTGTCCTTAAGGATGTGACATTTTATCTGGTCCCAAGTAATTAATGTTAATTTTTATTTTTTAAAGGAGATAGATTTGAAAAACGTAGAAATAAATTTTAATAGTATATACTTCTGTGTTCCCATAATTCTATGTAGAGATGTCAGTTACAACCCTTTCTAATGTGTACGATAATCCATTTATCTTCATATCTTAACTTTAACCTTAACTTTACTTAAGTTCAGGTTCTCAAGAACTGATCACCAAGCATTTTGGGAGTTAGCATAAGATGGTAGTTACGACTCTGTCCTCACTCTCAAAGCCAGGTAGCTGCATGATGATAGACAAATTGCTTTGTCTTTTTAAACATCAATTTTCTCATATTAAAATGGGGCTAATAAGAAATTTAAATTATACTTTTGCTGGGAAGATTAAATGAGATGGCATACAGTGCCTGGCTTATAGAAGGAGCTCAGAATATGGAGACTATGATTATCTGTGTGTTTGGAACCAATACCTAATCTGATATACGAAACCACTCATTTTGAATTAATTAATCACTTAGTTGATTAATTAATAGGTTGGCGATGTCCAAGCAGTCTGTAGGTAACACTACTTCCTCTGAATAACAAATTTCCTATCAGTAATATGGGAGAGACTAGACACCCACCTGGTAGATGTGGAACGAAACATTCTTACACCAGATCATAATCTGTGAAATTATAGATTCAATCCTGCCCAAACCTTCGTGTCTGTGAATCTATGAGCTGCAAATTAAATTCAGCATCTTTAGAGATCCTTTTACAGAGGTGATTCCATTTGTCTCTAAAGTAAGAAAACAATGTAATATTGATATAATTTACACTTGCTGACCACATTAGTAAGAGGTTTATTTATAAACTACGGCATGTGCATGTAGAAATTTCTGTTTTCGTGTCCGCTACTTAAAGGATTGTATTAGGAGCTGTTTCTCAATCTCTCACTTTGCCAAGGAGACGGTTGTGAAACTAATCTTCTATGCTTAATTATTGATGCTGCATTGATTTGTTTTCTCACAGTCCAAGTGACAAAAAATCCATTCAGAAATATAAGCAGCAAAGTCACAGATAAAACTTGCAGTTTAACTCAAGAGAAAAAAAAATATTTAGCTAGGTCTCATTAATCTTTCAAATTTAATTTTCTTCCCTTTAAAAGGCAAGTTATAAGGAATGGATTACCATTTTAGCAAAACAACATAAATATTGATGACGTTAATAGTATCTTTCATTTAGGACTTACCATGTGCTAAGCAAATGACTAGATATTTTTATATAACCTATCATAATCCATACAATATATGTCTCAAGGTGGTTTGATTATGCTTGTTTTGTAGGTGAGGACAATGACAGATAACGAACTTCGTTAAGTTTTCTACTTTTTTTTCTAGAAAGTGACAAAGTGGAATTCAATCAGACTCCAGTGCCTTTTCTCTTTGTAGCTCAACTTGTGGTTTAAATCACGACCTTTTCCGTATATGATTCCCTTAATATTCCCCCTGTTCTCTCCTCTAAGTGTCTATTGTGATAAGATGGGTGTAATCCAAGTTTCTAGGAACGCATATGATGTCAGTGGGCTTTACGTGAGCCAGAGGAGCAAGAACACGCATTTGTTAAACTGTCCATGTAAGAACACAGAAGTAATAGTGGAAACCAGCTCAGAAGTCAGGGAAAGGGTCAGAGTGCTAAAAATGGAACCACGGTGTTCAAGTTTTCCAGTCTGGGGTGGAGACTGCTAGCCCTCAACCCAAATCCATTCTTCCTTTCTCCATCATAGGATTATGGCAAGGCCTGGCTAGACTTCATTCCATATGCCTCCTCGCAGTTCTGTGTAGCCGTGTACTGAATATCTGTTCAAAGGAGTATGAGCAGAAATTTTATGGGCTGTTTGGGGATGAGGCTTGGACAGAGGGAAATCAACTTTTATTTTGCTTTTATTTTATTTTGGTAATCCATGTTACTGACTCTTAGCCTATTCTAATAAACATGATCCAAGACCGAGTCCCTGTGAAAGTTAACTGGTTTCTCTGTTTTTTCTTTCTTTCTTTTTCATCATCTATGCTCTGTTCCTTTTGTGACTATCGCAAGCCTTCTTTTTCTCTTCTGGCTTGTCCTTTGTGACTTTCCCCTTACGTAAATGGTATGAGTCACGCAATATTGACTATCACTCTGTAATTTCTATTCATACGTGTGAGTTGTTTCATAATTTAGGTGTCTCACTGTGGTAGGCAAAATCCTGGGCCGCAAAGGTTTATGAATACGTCTTGTCACATGGGAAGTGGCAATGAAGATTGCAGAGGGAGTTACGGTAGTCCTTCCTTATTCGCAGTTTCACTTTCCACGGGTTCAGTTATCCACAGCTGACCATGGTCTGAAAATATTAAATGGAAAATTCCAGAAGTAAACAATTCACAAGTTTTAAATTGCACTCCATTCTGAGTAGTGTGATAAACTCTCACAGCATCCTGCTCTGTTCCATTCAGGACATGAATCATCCCTTTGTCCAGTGTATCCACACTGTATACACTATCCACCCATTAGTCACTTAGAAGCCCTCTCGGTTATCAGATTGACGGTCACGGTACCACAGTGCTTATGTTCAAATAACCCTTATTTCACTTAATAACGGCCCCAAAGTGCAAGAGTAGTGATGCTGACAATTCGGATATGCCAAAGAGAAGCCATAAAGTGCTTCCTTTAAGTGAAAAAGTGAAAGTTCTCGACTTTTAAAGAATGAAAAAAAATCTTATACTGAGGTTGCGAAGATCTATGGTGACTTTTATTAGAGTGTATTATTATAATTATTCTATTTTATTATTATTTATTGCCATTAATCTCTTACTGTGCCTAATTTATAAATTAAACTTTGTCATAGTATGCACGTATAGGAAAAAACATAGTATTTGTAGGGTTTTGTACTATCCTCGGTTTCAGGCATCCACTGGGGGTCTCGGAATGTCTTCCCCTGCCCCAATAAGGGGAGACTACTGTACTGGTGCTAATCCACTGACCTTGAGATGGGAAGATTATCCTGAATTACCTATGTGGGCCCAATGTAATGGCAAGCATCCTTCTAAGTAGAAGAGGGAGGCAGGAGAGCCAGTCAGAGAAAGCTGAAGATGCTACGCTACTGGCTTTGAAGAATGAAAAAGGGGTCCTGAGCCAGTGAATGGGCAGTTTCCAGAAGCTGGAAAAGATAAGGAAAAAAACTTTGCCCTGGAGGCTGCAGAAGAAACATAGCCCTGTTGACACTTCGATTTTAGCCCGGTGAGACCCACTTCAGACTCTGACCCCCAGAACTGCAAGACAATAAATTTGTGTTTCTTTAAGGCACTAATTTTGTACTAATTTGTTATAACGGTAGGGAGCAATACACTCACTGAGATAAATTAGAAGTTATTTTGTCAGAATCCAGGATATTTTTCCTATATCCTTCATGGCACCTAGAATACCACATGGTCTAAATTACACCCTCACTCTGAGGCAGACTGGAAGGCGTCATCCCCATCACGTCCTTCAGAAGTAGTCTTAGAAAATCAAGGCAGATAGATTTTCTTAGTAAACTTTATCCAGCTGCACAAGGACAGCTTGTGCCAAATGATGTAGAAAAACTGACTTGTCACTGTTTTTCTGGGTAGCAGCTTCAGCATGCATGTATAACCCAAATTAAACAGGAGCCCTTGAAGTGCACCTTGTCACATGTAATCAAAATTTATCCAAGGATTCTGGCCAAATGTAATGATAGATATCAATGGACAGGTCTGGGACAATTTGGGAAAGATGTGCCTATTGAATAACAAAGAAAATCAGCTGTAGGGCTCATCATGGTCACTTATATGAATACAGCCACTGAGGTCACAAATGGTGCCAAACAAGAAAAAGACACAAATATGAATTCGGGTCAATGCGCAATAGGGGATGTTGGGGTAAGACATAGATTTATTAGAACATCCATAGCTTTTCTACAGATCTCATTAAAAGGGACAAGTTCCTGCTCACTCAACTTTTTAGCTCTTGTGTTATCTTCTCTCTGAAAATAATGTAGAAGTGACTTACATTTTATTATTGTTATTAATATTACATGGAACAGTTATTGCAGTACTAATAAAAAGAAATATTTTGTGCTTATAATCGCTGTTTTTAGGAGAAGAATAAGCCTCTCTTGAAAGTCCAGAATAAAGCATTTGCATCTTCATTTTATGAGTATAATTAGCACATTTGTCGGTGCTGTCATCACAGATAATCAACATAATAATAACCCCTTATGTTTATATAGCCATCTACAATTTACCAAGCATTTTCCTATCCTTTATAATGTTATATCCACTGTCTCTCTGGATTTCCTTAACGATTCTTAGGGGAAGGCAGGACAGAGAGGCATGTCTCCACATTTTTCTTTTTTTTTTTTAATTGGGAAATAAAGATTCAGAAAGGGCCACAACTAGCTCTGGGATTAGGTGGCTTGTCTCCTAGTCTACTGGGTTTTGAGTTAGGCAAAGCCATGTGAAGCCCATTTCCCTTGAAAAATTTCATACTTGATGCTGTTTTCCTTGCCATTTAGTGACATTGTGCATCAATACCTATTTCATTTGCTACTGACTAGTTCACGACTAGGTTAAGTCTATGGTATAATTTGAAAGACAGTCCAAATGTCAGCCAAACATTCTCCTCGTTTATTTAAACAAAATAATGGGTGTAATTCCTTTATATAACTCCCTTCTACAGAAGTTATCGACACTCTAAGCAGAACTTTCTGGGGACATGCAGAATTAATATTACAATGTGATTTAAATAACTGGAGTTCTGAGATCCCTGCCAGCTCCTTGGAGCCATCATCTTACATTTGGTAGAATACTTTGTAAGCAGAAATTAGGAGGAAAAGTACAGAAGCAGACCGTCATGGTCAGGAATCTTTGTTTTGTCTTTTTCTCTCAAACTGACCGAACATGATTTCCTTGAACAGTATTAGTAAAAAGGAGTTAATGACACCACTTTAATATCTGATTGTGAAGAGGTAAAATCAGTACCTTCAGTTAAGCACTTAGCAAAGTTTAATTAAATGTGACTATGAAAAGATTATTATTATTTGCTGTCCCTCAAACGACAATCCAATGATCTCAAACGGTATTGTGTGGTCAAGTGTGAAAAGACAAATGGCTACTGGTCTCTACGCCTTAAATGTCCTCAGCCTCTGACTCTATGTAGTTTTGGAAATGTTTGGAACTGCTTTGTCACTTTGGGAGCACTGTCACCAAATTTAGACAGCCAACGTTGTCTGAACTGCTCTCTCTTAGGCAACCTTTCACCATCATTTTACCTCTACACCCTGTGTTCACACCTCAGGACAGAAAACAGTGGGTATCCCACATTATAGAGGTGCTTTCAGGTTAACAAACGGGCCAGGTGTGGCAGCATTGACCTGGAAACATCCATGATTGATAAACCCCCACCCCCCGAAAAAAAGTTTGTGAATCTAATCTGAAGACACAGCCAGGAAGCCAGAATTCTCCAGACAAAGAGCAACGGACGAGCCAGCATCCAAAGAGAAAGAGCAAGTGAACAGAGATCCGACTTCCCGGGGCAGAAGGATCCCTCCTTCCTCTCTGACGTCCCTGAAACTGATGCCTGGTTCTAACATGGATCGCTCTCCTTTTCTTTCTCATAGCTAGGCTTATCCTTCTTCTGGACCAGGAGTAGTGATTTTTGTCTCCTTTGTTTTGATTTCCTCTCTACTCAGTGTCTGACACCTTGTAGGTATGCATTGTGTACTTGTATTTGTTGAGTTTGAATAGAACTGAGAACCAGAAAGAGAGAGACAGAGATTAAAAAGAGAGGACCTCACTGACATCCTGAAGCATTGCAATCGCATCGTGTAGGTGGTCAGATATCAGCCACACTTCCATTTGCCTTATTCCGTTTTTTATATATCTGACTATATATGGCTTATTAATGATAGCTGTCATTTATTAAACTCTGACACCAGATACTTTACCAAAATTATTTCATCTAATATCTCTAATAATATATCAAGAAAGGTGTTATTATCTCTATGTTTTCAGATGAGAAAATTGAGCATCATAGAGGGTAAGTAACTGGCCCCAAATCACACAGCTGATGTGAATACTTTCATTCCAATGACCCTGGACTTTTCTTGGTAATGCGAATGGGTTGTAATCCAGATGTATGGATTTTCTGACACCTGTGTTTTGGGCCTCACTTATAAAGGGAACATAGGGACAGTAGGTGGAATCAGATAGAGCAGACATTTCATTTACCAGTTCCAGTACCCACTTGATTTTTCTAATAACAATTAAGGCTTGTAAGAAAAAAAAGAAAGAAGAATAAGAAGAGGAATCAGCAGTGTGAACGCAGCCAGGAGTTCACCTCACTGCTTATAAACCTTAATTAAACCTAATTTGTAAATCTTAATTGAACCGCATGTACAGACATTAATGAAGCAGTGTAATAACATTGTTCTCCCAATAAGACAACACGGTAATACTAAATACTTATATTCCTGGAAAATGTACTCGCATGGGCCTCATCAAAGCATGATGGGAAAGTAGATAAACAATTAATCTCATTAATTGCGATCAAAGGACAAAAAGTACAAACCAGTTGCCTCGAGGAATCAACTTTGCCAGATTTCTTCACAAACAGATATGGTGCTAATGAGGTGACAGTGTGAAATAAGTGAACATCTGAGGAATTAAAAAACTCAGTTGGAATGTCAAGAGAAGGACATTCTAACTGAAGAAAACCAAGGTCTTCTCATGCGAAAGTCAATCCTTTCAAAATTACTCTTGAATTCACTCATTCATTTATTCAACAAATGTACACTTAACACCTACTCTAGTAATCATTTTGCAATGTATAAGTGTAGCAAATCACTATATTGTACACCTTAAACTTACACAGTGTTATGTATCAATTATATCTCAATAAAGCTGGAAAAATAAATTTAAAAAAACACTCACTTTGTAAGTGAGCTACAGTTCTTGAAAATGGTGATTTCAACATAAATGAGACATGTTCTTTGATAAGAAGATGTGTAACAGGAGATTTGCAGATTATTTGGGGTCAGACACTTTCAAAAGTATGTCACTCAATGTCCTTTTTGTTTATTTCCACAAAAACTTGAGAAGCAGGCGTTACTAATCACATTATATAAATAAAAATATTTCGAGGTTCAGTAATTTGCTCCATGTCACATATTTAGTGATTAAGTAGGCATATAATGACTTAAGAAGTCACCTGACTGTCAAGGCCGTAATCATTACAAAATTTATCTATAGACCAGTTGTGTAAGCAGACTTGTATGCACATATTGGATGTTTATCCCTTGTTCCCTGAAGCTTCAGAGGTAATATTGTAGGAAATCGCCTCTCCAACTTGATTTAATTCCCTAATTGGAATATTGACACCTCCAAACATCTGAGTTAACTCTAGGCACCAACTGGATGTTCTTTCTTCTCAGAGGCCCCTTCATCTGCTTGCCACAAAGCAACTACTGTCTTGCATTTTCTTGTTGCCCCTTCTCCCAGCATCCTTCTGGTCTACCCTGTATCTTTATTCTAGCAGTGGTCCCATGATCCTGAACCTGGAGTGTGACTTTCCCAATTCAGGGTCTACACTGATTTGGATCTTGCTTGTTCTTCACACTTTAACTCCAGAGCTAGCCCAAGCACGCTGCTTCACAAGTGTGTCCCTGTCCCTGTCCATATCATTTTGTCTGCCTTCAATGCCCTTCCACCACCTTAGGGAACTCTCAACCTATCCCTCAGTATTGAATTCAAGTGACATCTCTACAAATCCTTCCTTTGTTCAGTAAGGAAAGGTAAAACCTCCAAGTTTTGTGCTTGATCCATTTCTCTGTCAAAGGAGTACAATACTTGTTGAAATGTTTGTGCTTTCACTTTATGGTGAGTTTCTAAATTGAAGGTTCATCATATTCATCTTGGCATCCCTAGGATGGGGCATGAGGACACACTTCTGTTGAATGTATGAATAAGACTTACAAGGTCTGACACCAAACTGCATGCAATTGATGCAGCTGTCTCCCTGGTGTCCTTGCTACCCTGAAATGAAAAAGAAAGAGGCCAGTTCTTCCTGATCATAATCAGAGAGCATGACGGACGTATTACTCAAACCGTAAGCTCATGGTTCGCTATCACCTGTAGCAAATATGGATCTCCTTCTACAAGAAAAAGCAGGAACTTGCTTGCACAGGATGTCTTTAAATGCTTCAGAGGGCAAAGTGCTCATTTCCCTTCTTTGTGCTACAACTGGTCCAAGTTCTCAGGGCCTGATATCAACCTTACAGTTGTCCACCATGGTGCATCTATATCTTTCTAAATGATGAATCATCACCGAGCCTTGACTCTCTTTAATCTATTCTCCTAAGAGTTCCTAAAGGAATCTCAAAAACAAACAAACGTATCTGACTGTATTATTTCGCTGTTGAAATAATTTAATGTCTTTTAGGATAAAGACCTAAATCGTTTACTTGCCTTTAAGGACTTTCATGATCCAGCTTCTGCTCATCTCCAAGTGTCCTTGGACTCCATATTCTCTATCGACATTCCTCTAATCATACATGGTTACTGTGTGTTTTCTAAACAGCATCATCTCTAATTTTAGCCTTTTGAAAAGATTTATTTTTAGAGCGGTTTTAGGTTTAAAGAAAAGTTGGGCAGAAAGTACAGAGAGTTTGCTTATACTCTTCTCCCCATATCTCCAACCTCTACAGTTTCCACTATTATTAACGTTTTGTGTTAGTGTGGCACATTACGATTGATGAACGCATATTGATGAACACTATTATTAACTGAAGTCCAAAGTTTACATTAAGGTTCACTCTTTGTGTTGAACAGTTCTATAATTTCTGACTTTTTTATATGTTGCTCCCTCTGGGTAGAAGGCACTGCCATCTGTTCTTTGATTGGCTCACTCGTCTTTCAACCTAAGTTGAGACCACCTCCTCTAGGAACTCCTCTCTGGCACTTGATACTTCTCCAGGGCACATTATTAGAGAATAAGTGGATAGGTAAAGGTTTAAACTTATTTTAAGCAGGCACACATTTCATCTATTCCACATATGCTCTCTGATTACCTTTAATTCAGCACTTATCTCTGTATTTTTATACCATGCTTACTTATCTGTGAGATTCTTAAAGGTAAAGATGATGTCTGGCTCATTCTTATATTCCCCATTGCATAGTAAAGTAACAGATAAACAGTGGATAGTCGATATTTCTGTTGTGTTGACTGAATCAATGAGTCCATCTTTAATTTTCTCCCAGGACATGTTTGGAGTCCTTAAACAATGGAATTCCACTTGACTGCTGGGATTCAGAGTGCAGAGTTCCTTAGATAGAGATAGATTTAAAATCCCTAGACAAAATGTCTTCAGAATGACCCATGACATATCTAATTGCTATCTGGATCTAGGGTCTCTATCAGCTGTGTCAAGTAGAGCAGCTCCCATCAATTTTTGGCTTTAACATCATCTCCTATACAAAAGAGAACATTATTTCTGCTTTACCATACTGGATTTTTGTGAGATGAACATCAAAAGAATAACAGCTGTTAAAGGGTAGTGCGTATTATAAAATAACTCAACAAATATCAGTATTAGAAATGCCTTACATTTCCAACTCTACCTTTGAAGGGGACAGAAGCTATCTTGTGTGGGCATTATTCTGCTCCTCACCTCTATCTACCCTTGACGTATGGCACGTGTTGTCGCAGGAAACAATAAGATATGCCAAGCATATCTTTTCTCTAGGGACTGTAAAACATACTTTACATCTTTTGTGGTTTTCAGTGATCTGATAGTATAAATTAAAGATGCCTTTTGATTATTAAGCTTGCTCTTGAGCTGTCAAACATTCTTATCTCAAAAATGTGTAATATTGAAGACAGAACATTAGACTTAAAAATATTAATTCATCTTCAAGGAGTGTATTGCCTTTGTCCTAAATTTTATTAACTATTTTATCTTAAAAAATAAAGACAGAAGGTTTGAATAAATAGCTAGAGGAGAAAAAAGAGAAAATACATCATGAGTTTGAGCTGGGCCCTTGGCCGGGCAAAGCTGTTATACAGGTCCAACTGCGTTTGAAGGGTCGGAGGTGAAGAAGCCAGTGAGTAGTGAGAAGAGAACAAAACAACAGGGATGCCAAATGAAAGAGTCATGTCTCTGAGAAAACATCCAACATATAATTGTTAAAGAAATGAATGAACCAAGGGAGCTAGCAAGTTCAATAAGCTGCCATATTTAGTGTTTATCATGTGTCTACACTTACTGCAAGCCAATAAGTTGTCATTACATGCATTATTTCTTTAATTTTTATCATTCCACATTATTAGCCTCAACTTAGAGATGAGGAAATTGTCACTCAGAAATGTTAATTGGCTTTCCAAATTTATACACTAAGTCAAAGATTCAGGATTGCAGTTTCATCTGCCTAATTCCAGTCTGTGTTCTCAATCGCAGCTTTGAGATTCTTCTGATGGTGATATTTTCTGTGACGGATTCTTGGTTCTAAGTATTCACAGTTATTAATTCTAAACCATGACATGAAAGGGCCAAAACTGTGGCAGGGTGTTCAATCCATACTGTGTGTCTTATTCTTCCTTTTGATAATGACCAGATAATCGGTGTCTCAACTCCCGCCCCTGGCTACTGACAGCCTCCTCTCACTATGACCCTATACTCTGGACCAGGGGTCAGTAAACATTTTTGCAAGGAGCCAGAATAGTACATATTCTAGGTTTTTCAGTCCATATAGTCTTGGCATGAAAGCTGCCATAGACAATGTGTGAATGAATGAGGGTAACTATGTTCCAGTAAAAATTTATTTGCAAAAACAAGCCTCTGGCTCAGTTTGGCCTGTGCAGTGTAGTGTGGAAACCTTTCAAGGCAGTGTTTTTCAAACTATTTTGATCACAACCAAGAGCAACTGTACACATTATTTATATGCATCTATATTATGTACAATTAATAACAGAAGTTCTCAGAAAATATTTCAATCCATCTGTACCTGATGCACATTGATAATTTAGCTTGCATTTTGTTTCATTAAAAGAAAAGTGCTTGTCCTGAACCATTAAATTTACTTCAAAGTCTACTGATCAACACAAAATATTATGAAGATTAAAAAAAATCATAAAAAATTCTTGTGGGCAATCCTGAATTACATGGAGGAACAATGAATAAAAGGAGGCAGAATCTCTGATCTGGATGTGTCTTCAGAATCTCCAACATAATTGCTAAGTTAATAAATATTTGAATAAATTTTAAACACTCTTCTTTTTACAGGCAAGATATTATAATCCCTTCCCCAAAGGAATGTGTCTCTTCCAGTGGGATTTTCAGCTTCAATATTTCCCTGCAGATAGCTTTGATTAAAGAACCTTCCTAGAATCTGTAAATCTGATTCTTTCACTCAAAGTACATTCATGAAGTTTCCTTTGTCTTTCTGGGACTATATTGGGCAGTTAGGTGACAAAGACGACAAAAATCATCGTGTGTGGGAGAGGGCAGTGAACCGAACCAATGGGGTGTGCTCTGTGCAGGAAGCTGAGTGTATCACAAAGCACAGAAATAAGACAGCAAAATCAGGTTGAATTTTTTATACACAGGCAGACGTCTTTTAACAGACTTTTCCTAAAAGTAGGAGGTCAGAAAAAGACATAAAACCTTTTCTTTTTGGGTTTACTTGCAGGAATCCTTTAAGCACAAAGCAATAGAATAAATCACACACCAGTGTCCCCTCCGTACTTAGGTCAACCAGAAACCCAGGGCTAAATGTAACACTCTAATTGAGAAGTTTCATTCCTCCCAGGCATCAGGTACGTCTGTCCCCGTGCACCTTAAAACACACATGTGGTTACATATATATATATATATATATATATGTATGTATGTATGTATATACCTGCATTCTTATTTACATGTATATGCATGACTATATAAGTAAATATGTGTATATAGAGAAAATAAATTATTTATTTTATTATTTATAAAAATATATAAATATAACATATTTATAAAATGTATCATTTATGTATTATATAATTTATTTAATTTCTCTATATATACATGCATACATATCGTTATATATATATATGTATGTATGCATGTATATATATATAAGCACATACATGTAGCAACTTTTAATTTTTATTGAAAATAATATATGTATACATTTATAATTCTCTCCTCTCTCTCTCGCATACTCACACACTCATACACAACCATTGCTATTTTTGTACCAACACTTTTAATATTATACTCTTCAAATACTAGCTTAAATGTGATTATTTTAATTTACAAAGAAGTACAGAACCTTTTGGACAGTAGTTTTTTAAAATGTCAACATCACACGGTAATTAAATGATGTTGCGTGGCACTTTCATTTCATAGTAGTATGTCCATTCTCACTGCATCACCCCTGAAGAGTGATACTACATCTAGCAAACAAGACATATAGGCTGCCCAGTTAACTTTGAATTGCAGATAAACAATAAATAGCATTTTACTATAAGTTTATCCTACGCAATATGTACGCCATATTTGTACTACATATATCCACTTTTTATCTCAAATTCAAATTTAACTGGATGTCCCACATTTAATCCGGTAACCCTACCCATGAAACCATCCTGAATTTGAAGTGATAAAAGTGAGGTACCTGGAAAAGAAGGGGAGCTTTTCAATATTCTCTGAGAACAAACGAAACCCTCTCAGGTGCCCTGTGTTGTCAAGAGCGCTCATTCTTGATGGATTTATTGCGACAGTGACTTCCTTTCTGTGAAGCCCATAATGCTGTGCTCAAGAAATTTATTATTATCTTTGTTTCTCTACTCTTTTGCTGTATTCTAAATCTAACAGTATCATGGAATCTGTGCGTTAAAAGAAAATGTTTTCTGGTGGTAGGGTGTTTGGGGTCTAAGTTTGATCAGGATATGGTTCTTAAAAGGAAAATCCTCACCGAGGCCTTATAGGCTGGCATTAGTTGCTCATTAGTTTCACCACGTTCAGTTTTGATCTCCAGGACCTTCACAGGCAAGCACTTAATATGCAACCTTCCTATTTCCTTCTCGGTTCATTAATTTGAACCATAATCTTATCCATTCCAGCACTGAGCTTTTACCATGCGCTGTCGAGATGAGCTGTTCAGCCAATAAATCCAATAAAGTCATTTCCCAAAGTGGAGAGATTTCTCCCACAGAACACACCGTCTTGCAGCTAAGATGTACTTGATGCTGTTGAAGTTAGAGACTGACAGAAACACAGATCTCGTTTCTAGTTTTCCTAAAGAAATTTTGAATGAACTGAGGAAAAGCTGGTTTGGGGTGTCTTATTTCTCACGGGGGATTTGGGTTTTGAGGACTCCTGCTCATTCCCCCCACCCCTTGTTATATTTAAGAACAATCATACATGGCCTCTAATTAATGTTTTTTGATTTGGAAGGCAAACCCATGACCATCATCTCATTTGAATATCAAAACAATGCATTGGCCAATATGATTCTAAATTGCCATACATGGATTGAGACTAAGAGATATTTTATGTGAACTTGCCCAAGACCACACTATTCTCTGTTACCGGATATTTTTGTTGTTTGTGAAGTCACACAAATTATATTTTCCTTATAGGAGTCTATGATTTTAATCTACTTAATCACATTTCAGAATTTTTCTCCAAGTTCACTGTACAAAATGAGTCAGATTCTAATTAGTCCCATCCTTAAAATAACTGGGAGAAGCGAAATTAATAGCAATAACAGCTACCCTTCATTGAGTGTCTACTATAGCCCTGTAAGCTATAAAGTATCTGCATTTTACAGAGGAGGAAAATGAAATCACTCAGCTCATCGGTAAAAGAATGAGGATTAGAGCCTAGATGTGTCGGCCTCCAGAGCCCATGTCGTCCCTCTGGGGCTTCCTTTTCAGGATCCTATGTGACAAATAGTACTGGTACCCTTTCTGGTCCAGTTACTGTCTGGACACAGGCAAAAACTGTTGATATAATTCCTCTTAGCACAGAGACTTCATTTATTGTGAAAAAATAGGAAATTAACAAGAAAAGAAACACACACAAAACAAATATAAATTGTAACAAGTGCAATGATCTACATGAATGGTAGAAAGTCATAGGAGCAGAGGAGGGTTGTCAAGGGAGACCCATCCGAAGTTGAACCTGATACCTGAACGATGAGAAGGCGTCTGTCATGTGAAGAGCATGAGATGAGGATCCCACGCAGAAATGTAAATGCTTTGAAGCGAGAAAGAAAATAACATTTTTGAAGGACTGAAAAAGGGTATAGTAAACCTACAGTGTAGATGAGCAAGATGAAATGGTGTAAATTGAGGTAGAGGATAGGAAGAAGAGTTTCATTGGGCAGAGCTTGAAGGTGACAACAAGAGGTGTTATGAAATGTGTTCTGAACTTAACAGGAACTCACTGGAGGGATTTAAGCAGAGAAATGACATGCAAGGGAATTCTCCAATTCCTACTTGAAATTTTCTTTTGTTTGTGGACACAAAGGTTTATTAATTTAAAGAAAGATCTTGAGTTTTGCTACACTTCGTAGGTTCTGTGAATTAAAAAACATTTTGTTTTTTCCCTTGGACAGAAAGGGAACTAGGGAAGAGGATCTTTTCTCTACCATCATCCTTGTGAAGAAAGATAAAGTTATTTCCGAAAATTGTAACACAAAAGTGGGCAAGGGAGATAATATAGTGGGACAACCTATAATTTGAGGGTTTTTCTAGAAAGAAAGCTATGGTTTTACCCATTTTTTTCTTAGTTCAGGTAAGGAGTTCAGAAGCTCAGAGAATGGAGTTGGATTAGAACTTTTAAGATGCAAAAAGTAATGGATGTACGTGTGTGTGTTTACTAAAAAAAAAAATCATTAAAAGGGTTAGTTTTCATAAATACAAGTTTCTGATCCCTACATAGTCAATTTGACTCTTCTAACACAAAGCCCAGTTGCAAAGTCCCTGGTGTCTGGACTGAACAGAGACAAGATGATGTGTCCAGATAGAATCAAGAAGACATGACCCAAAGGCCACTCAGAGGACTGGACTTCCTCAGCGTTTACACAAGCCTGTTTCACAACAGGTCACTACATCTCTCAACTAGAGTAGCTGTTCCTTTCTCAGGAACGGACGAGGAAGGGTCCACTCAGCAACCACTCTGCCAAATGTGAAGGCGGCTTGAGGAAGCTGGATTGTTTCACCCTCTCCACAGAGAGTAACGACTATGAGCCAGCATGCTCTTGTCACCTTTGAACTCACAAGTAAGAGAATGTTTCTGAGTATTCCTAATACTGTTTTTCTACTTTAATTACATAATCAAGTGCTAAATTGGGTGGTTCTGCCCCACTGTTGTAGACATTCCGAGGGACAAGAGCATCATAATCATAATTGCTTCCCCTGCCTACTTGTGGTCTGAGTTACTGAGGTCTGAGCTGATCTGGGCAAAAGTCTGGGGCAGGCTAGGACATCACTACCTACACTTCCCATAAAATGCAAACCCTAGAACCAGAGAAGGCGACCTCGGAGGTCAAATTTGGATAACATCTTTTATCAAATGTTTGAAAATAAACTATTAAAATGAAGAGACTGGGTGGAAAGAAAATTCTGGGAGGATCTGACAAGACAAAATCTGAGAACTCAAGACCAGAGAGAGGCTGAAGCATTGCATGAGGAGATGAAACCTCTTATTCTAGGAGCATTGGAGTCAAGCAGCCCAGGTGCAAGGTTGTTCTCTGCCTCTTCCAGTTCTGTTCCCTCTGAAAGAGTGTTACGCTCTCTAACCCTCACCGCCTCCCCTGCAACCCCAATCCTAACCTTAGTGCTTAACTAACTATGTGATCACTTTTTAAACATTTTACACGTTTTTTCTTATTAAACTTCACAACAAACCTATGGAATAGAGAGCATTTTATTTCTAATTTACATGTGAGATGTTTGAAAACAGAGATACTCAGTTTCTTGCTCAAGGTCACACAGTCATTGAGAGGAGAATTCAGTCCTAAAATTCAGACACCTGTCCAGAGCCCACTTTCTTAACATCCTCTGGATGCAGCAGTGAAAAATGGCAAATGATAAATGATGATAGTAGTCTTTGGTGTTAAAAACATTATTTTCCCTCTTTAGAAGTTACAGTTGGGTATTTTCTCCATATCTTCCATTTTCTCTTCATCTTATTCATATTTTTCATTATACACTTGGGCATATGGGGTGTGTTTATAATAGCTGCTTTCTGAAAATCCCATCATTTCTACTTTCTGGGTTGCATTTTCCTAGTTCTTTTACTCTCTGGTAACTTTTAGTTGAATGTAGGCATTGCATATTTTATATTGTGAAGCATTTTGTTGCATTCCTTTAAATAGTGTTAGACTTTACTGACAGGAGGTTGAGTTACTTGTGGATTCATTTGATCCTTTGAGTTTTGCTTTGATGCTGTATCAGAGCAGGTCAAGATCCATCTTTATTCTGGAGCTATGTGAGCCACAGTTATAAGGTCATTCTGGAAATGACCTTATAAGTTACAAGGTCACAGAGTTATTAAATCACTCTTGAAAGTCCCATATATCCAATAAGGCTTTTCTACTCCAGCTGGAAGGAATTTCAGTAATTTCAAATCTTGTGTAAACAATGGGAATTGTTCATCTTATGTGTTCCTATGTTCCATGTAAATTACGTAATCATGCCTTCAGTCGTTACTCTCTGGTAATTGCTCTTTTCAGCTGTGTGGGATTATTCTGTACATATGCACACGTTAGTGCTCAGCCAAAGACTTAAAGACTCTTTGCAGAATCCACAGGTTTCAGCTGTCCTGGCCTCCTCAAACTTTCATCTCGGTCTCCTTAACTAAGCAAGATGGGTAGAGTTTGTTTTGGTTTTCCCTTCTGTGCCAAAGTCCATGGATTACTTCCCAGGGTGGAAACCTTGGGTGATGGTTGGTTTTTCTTTGCTTGTGTTTCTTTTCTCAGGGATTACAGTCCTGTGATGCCTGTTGTCCGTTATCTGAATATGTTTGTTTCTCATATGTTGTGGTCATTTTTCTGGTTGTGTTTTACAGATTTGTAATTCCAGACCATCCTATTCCTTCATGGGTGGAAGCAGAACCCCACTAACATTATTATGAGTTTCTCATGAGGTAGGACTTGTAATATCTTCACGGAGGGTGGTAAGTCCCTTGGGTAGGGGCAGGGAGTGCATAGAAGAGATACAGACTCAGTCTGTAGAGGTTGAAGTAGACAAGGAAGAGGTGGGGCTGGAGCTGGGTCTCAAAAGCCAATGAATTTTCAAATATTAACACTCCTTTAGTTTAATTAGCATGCTAAGTTTAAAGAGAGCATAAATGAGTGATTGAAATTGCTTGACTTAATGAAGCCTTAATAATAACCCTAATTCAGTTTATTCGGCATCTATCACTCATAGATGAATAGCTAATGCCTTCTCTAATAAAGCAGTCGTAGTAAAATAAAGGAAGCCATAAAATATATTGTTTTTATTCTTTTAATCGCATCCTTCCTAAGTGAAGATACTGAATACATTAGAATAGCTCTGCAAAATGCTTTATTTATTTATTTATTTAATTTAAAAATTGAATTTATTTGATATTACAACAGGAAACTTTAGATGCTATTTTCTTATCCTACTGGTAATTAAATGGAAATGGATTTCAGTTCCAACTCTGCATAGTGTGTTCTGGAAAGAGATTCTCCTTATAGGTGGAGAAAACTGACCAAGTGAACTGGATTTCGATGCCCCCAGACTCCTTTCTTTGGGGAGCACTCAGATTTTACTGTCTTTACCCATGCGACCAGCAGAACAGAAACTCGATAGCCTGTGTTCCGGAAAGGATACAGATGACCCTTCTCTCAGTTCTACTCACAGCAGCTAACACCTATCAACATCTTCAAAAAGAAATGGTGAGAGTGAACAAAAAATATTATCACAGAAAATACAAACGATACTAACCCATTCAATTTCCCAAATAGCAGCTTTCTCATCCCACCATAGCTGAGTATCTGTTCCTCCTTAGAGTTTACATGCTGCGCACAGCATCCCTCCTCGCTGTCTTGCCTTGCTCTCTTAACCCCGAGACGGTCTCCATAAGGCTGCTATAAACAAACCTGCACTCATCTGAAAATGGCACCTCAGAAGCCTGGCCTTTTTGGAGTCAAGACCAAGGGAGGGAAGGAAATTAAATTTACTGAACAGCTGTAACACATCAGGCATTGTGCTAGACATTTTAAAATACAGTATCCCTTTTAGTGTTTACCTAAAGTCTGAGGGGGTCTTCTCATTTTATTTTTGATCAGTGAGGCAAAGTGAATCCTCTAAAATCCCAGGGTTAGTGAATGGCAGACCTGGATCTCAGTTTCATCTGATTCACACACACATACTCTGCCCAATGTGTAGGCGATGAACCATGTTTCTGCCCAGCATCCCCCCTACTCACCTCTAGTTTCTGTTAGGAGGATTGTGTCTATTTTTTCACTCACTTATTCAACAAACATTGATTGAGATCCTACATTGGGTTATGCATGAGACTACATGAACAGGGAGCAGGGTACATAAATCTCAGGCTCTGTACCTCAAAATCTCACAAACTAGTAGAAAAAGGAGAAAAGGAAATAATTATTTGCCATAGTGTGTGAGAGGTGTTTCAGTAAAAATAAGTGTCAGATATGACGAGAGCAGAAAGGAGAGAAACTTAGCCCAGCCTGACTTACAGATGTGATGGTAGAGATAGATAGATCTCTGTGGAATTTATGTTGGGGCCATACTTCAAATAAGAAATAGAGTTTTCCAGACAAGTGGGAATGGGGAGAACAATCTCAGAGCAAGATTCTCCCATGAGAGAGGAGAGATGGACACTGCTGATTCGGAAACCGTAGTGTATTTCAGTGGAGCTCAGTCAAGAGATCAGATTTCTAAGTAGAATGGAGGCAAATATGGGAGAAGAGTGGGCTGATTCGTATTTTTACTCATTGCTTCAGGTGCTTGCTCCATCTGAAATGTTTTCCACCTTCCTCTGCAGTTTGTCCACCTGGTAAACTTGAGCTTCAACTCATGTTTCCAGAAGGATGTGCATACCGGACATTCACTCCTTTGCCCATGTTACTACTGTATGTTACAGGTGTCTCTGTCTTTGCCTTTATCTCCTAGTACAATGGATGTGCACCTGTCCACAGCCCCCCTAGACTGAGCTATTTAGGAAAGGGTAGGTCATGTCCTACCTAACTCTTGCTCCCTGAACCTAGAGTAGTCATGTGCTAGCCATGGGGTGGGCATTCAGTGGATGCTTTCTCAGTGCACCAGTAAGTGAATTTTCTGCATGCAATGAGAGAAGTACAGTGATGTTTCAATTTTTCCTCCAGACCCTTGGAATTATCTAATATATTTGCAGGTTATTAATGTACTTTTTCCTACCCCATCCCTTTCACCATGTCCTCTCCTTCAGTAAGTATTCTTAAGAGCATTTGTTTCTTTGGGAATTTGTTTTCCACAAAATCCAATTTTTCTATTATCTGCCTGGGTTTCTAACCCCTTGACATCCATTTGTATTATGTCTCTATTCACTCTGTTGCTCACTACGTCTTCCAATTTAGTATAATTTGTGAATTTCATTAGCATGCTATTTACTCTCACTTTGAAATCTCACATACTCTACCTCCTTTTCTATAGCTTATCAGCAAGAATAAAGTAGGTACTTACTAAACTAAATGTGTCAATGGTATTTAATTTGGAAGTGTTATAAATATAAAGGGAGAAAAATAATTGAAGAGGATTGAATAGATTTTGAGAAAAAAACCTCAGAGATGCTTATAAAGAGTTATTCCTCATAGAAAAATGTGCTTGAGGAAAATAGGTAAAGCATATGTGCATTGAAGGTGTGAAATAATTGGAAAAGAGTCATTTAGAGGAAAATAGTAGAAGTGTTAATAGATAGTGCAAAACTTACCTTAACAAAAAAGTAATAACATATATGATAGAACACTGGGGTATGGGAGCTGAAAACCACTCTGGGTGTTATTAAATGTTTCCTTCTCTTTTTCTAGGTCAGGGGAATAAACCCTGAGAGACTTGGCCAAGGGCACACCCCAGTTTATTACAGAGCAAATCCTAGAAGCCAAGATTCCTCTTTCCCAATTAACTGCTCTTTTCTCTAAAGCACCAGCCTTTTACATATGTAAGACCTTACGGCTTATAAAAGATTGGCACATAAATCATTTTGATTTGTACAATATACTTGTTAAAATAGGGAATCTAGTTATCATTTTCTTTATTTGACACATTAAAAACTGATGTTCAGAGAGGCAGTGACCAATGGAAGGACAGGCTTCTAGTTAGGGGTAAGGTCAGATTTGAAGCTCTTTTCTCTCATTCCAAAATTGGCATTCTTGAAATATACCATGCTGACCCCAATATAAAATGAATAACAAGCTACATTTGAAAGGAACATGACAACTAACTAGCTTGTCTTCAATACAAAAGCTAAAGAAACATGATGACTGCTGAGATAACAGAAAAATGAATTTTAGCAATTTGCCAGTGGATGCAGCCTGGAGGGTGAACAGACTTCACCCTGAATTCAGATAACTCAGGGCTGTAATCTAGCTTTGATTTCTGGTCCACGATGACTGTGTTATTAAAACAATCAGCCTAATGCCATCCCCATATAAACTGTAAATGTGTTACTTGGGCAGGAACTTGTGGCGATTGTACTGGGCTGAGGCTATAAAATATATTGACCCATTTCTTCACGTTCATCTACATGGCAGACAGGGTGTCGGGAAGCAATACTCTGTCTTCTAGTGCTTGACTTCTCACATTTCCGTGTAAGCATCAGATTCTGGGAACCAGGATACCAGGTCAATAGCATTGACACACAGATCTGAATTTCTAGAATAGCTACTGAAATAGCTGACAGAGGAGAAGATTCCCAAAGTAAGGTGGAGAAAAATGAAGATGGGTATTTCAGCATTGATCAGAAACAGGTGTTGTTTTGAAATATTATTCACTTTAGGTTGGATGTCAGCGCTATTTGATTTTTCACAGCACTTTATAAAAATGTGCGTTCAATGCAATCTCCACAATACACGTATTTTGAAAAAAATTGTAAACTATTCTTGCAGATATGATAGCAACTAAAAAAGCGTGTTTTTCACATTAAGTGTCTTCACATTTGATAGTGGATGCAGGATAAATTGAACTCCCCACATACATACTTATATTGTTAATCATACATGTATTATATAGTCATATTATATATATATACAGATTTAGGTAGAAATATTTAAAGAAATCAGTGCTTGATTTGCATTAGAAGAGTACACAGAGATTCTTGGCTAATTTCCTGCTTTTCTTACTAACCATGATACTTTGAGCTGGTCACTTAATTTTTCTGAATTCATTTTCTCAACTTTAAAGGAAATTTCATTTGCCTTAATCCAGCAGAAGGTTGTTCTAAGTACTAGTATAATGTGAGAATATAAATGTAGTTTATAAAGTATGAGAGTTTCCCAAATTGTCCAAAGCCAAGGATATGCAAACTCCAGTTGGAGTAAGGAAAGAGTGACTATCTCAGAGAGCTGGTATTTTGAGAGAGAAATGTTTCCAGGCAATGCTTATAATCTAAATGAGGTTGCTGATAAACTTCTGGTTCTTCTGTTTTTTTCCAGTTTAACCAGGCTCCAAACCAATAACCACAAGGGACAACAGGGTTTAGTCGTGACACAAGAAGATGGACAAGGACAGATTTGTTTCAGGACCCCAAATGATGAGACCGCAAAGGGAAAACTAGAGTAAAAATATTGAGCCAAAGAAGAATCCCAGTTGTAGAACTTATGCGAAGACTAGCGTCTCTGGGCACATGGGTACATTGGGCACAGTCTGTACACAGGCAAGTGCTAGCTGTCTCTCATAGAAAGCGAGATGAGCTGTGCTATTTATCTTGGTCGCATTGGCCAATGCCTGGGTTGGATCATGGAGTTTAAATCAGATCACCTAGGGAAGGTACAAGCTGCAGATTAACCATGAGAGGAAGTGCAAAATTAAGTTTGGGGAGATGAGCCACTGAAAAAAGTGAAAAAATCAAATAATTGTCACAGAACAGTACAAACAGAAGGAGAAGCAGATGGTCAAGAGCATGGCACATGGGGCTCATGTTGAGCATGGACTCTAGGTGAGGGAGTCCATGCCCAGGACATGCCCCTTTGTGGATACTGGCTGCTCAGTACCTGTGCAGTGTGCAAGACAGATTAATGCCCCTCCCCCAAAGATGTCCATGTCCTAATCGCTGGAGGCTGTGAACATGGCAATATCTTCATTATAAAAGGGACTTTGCAACTGTGATTAAATGAATGATCTTGACTTGGAGAAGTTATCCTGGATTATCCTGGATTAGGTCTGATGTAATCACAAGAGTCCTTTAAGGGGAGACAGGGGGATTAGCATCAGAGAAGGCTATGTGATCACGGAAGCAGAGATTGGAGTGATGCTAACAGGAGCCAAGGAATGTAGCAGACCCCTATAAGCTGGAAAAGTCAAAGAAGAGATTCGTCCCTAGAACGTTCAGAAGGAATGAACTCCTGAAAATACTCTGATTTTAGCCCTAGAAGATATATTTCAGACTTGTGACACCTAGAGCTGTAAAATAACAAATGTGGGTTGTTTTAAGTGGGTTAGTTTGTTGTAATCTGTTATAGGAGCAATAGGAGACTAATATAAGCAGATCAGCCCAGTTTTAGGATTGGCTCAGGGATTAGGAAGAACTCTCCATGGGTACTTAGCAGATTTGAGGAGAGGCAGGCAAAGTTTAATGGGGGAGGGGAGTATAAGGACAGACAAGAATAATTTTTAATGAGGTCACCTTGAGGGATACTTGGCAACCTCACTCTATATTTATAATCTCAGAAACCCCTGATTCTCCAAATATCCGCCTTTATCTGAGCATATATAAAATAGTTGTTGACCTTCTAATTAAAACTACTTAGATTTTGCTACAGAACAGGTCAGATATTCTCTAGTAAATACAAATAATGTGGGAGCTGCCAACAAATAGAAGATTTTGAACCACAATGATGATAGGAAAAAAAAGTTTAAAAATCTTCCTGGTCATAAACAGAATATCTTCCCTTACTAGAAAAAAGTAGTGATTTCATCATAAAATGTCATATTTGGATTTTTTGTATTGTTTAATTTCCATACAGCTTTTAATAATAATAGGAAATAGTATTTTCCAACAATCTATATTTTTCCTCTATTGAGTATGTATGTAAAGAAGTATCCAGTAGCTGGTTACTAACCGTCACTAACCATTTTAGACTTTCTTAGGATCTTCAGTCCAGTTCACAAGTTTTTCCTCTTCTCAGAAGGCTTTTCTCACCCAGAGTGAATATCATAGCCATGTCTGTGCCATAGAATATGAGTTCTGTTTATGGATAATAGGAAAAGAGGCAGATATCTGACCCCAGATTGGCTCTAGAATCCTTCTCCCTGGAATCTGGAACTCTGATTTGTCGAGACTGTTCCCACCTATAAGTTGACAAAGAATGTTTAAGAGCTAAAAGCCTCTGTTGGTGACCATATTGGATGCTCTCGTATGCTGCTGGTGGAACTGTAACTTGTAACAAAACTTCTGGAGAAAAACTTTGCCATAAGGCAAGCGCTATAGTAAAATAAATGCTTTTAGTCCAATAATTCCTCTTCTGTGATTTAGTACAGAAGAAACATTCAAAGATGTTTACAAAGTTTGCAAGCAAGAATGTGTATAGTAGCATTCTTTATAAGTAAAAAAAAAATGGAAATAACCAAAAATGCCTAATAAAAAGTGGCTAGTGTTATATATTATGATACTTCCATAGGATAGTATAAACCATTATAATTGTGATTTTACATCACAATTTATATTTGAATTTTTTGATAAATAAAACTTTATATTGAAAAGTCTCACAATATAAGTCAATCCAGGATATAAAATTATACTTACTATAAGATGCTGATTGTGAAAAACCACACACGTTTATGATTAGAAAAAGGTTCGCAGTGGGTACCTAGTGGAATCTAGGTTAATTTTTGTCTTGCTCTTTATGCTCTTCCACACTTTGCAAATTAGCTACTATTAAGATGTACTGCCAGTCAGAAACCAGGATAGGATTCTTGATGAGTCTCTCTCCCTCAGACCTTATTTCCAATCAATTTAACTCCTACGTTGCTTTTTGATCCATTGATTTCCCCCTACATTTCTTGCTAACGCTCAAGCCCAAGCTTCATCGTGTCTCCTCTGCATCATCTGAGCCTCCTAATTGGTCGATAGCTGAACTCTCTTAAGCCTTTTCAGTTCATGATATAAATTTTGGCCAGAATAATAATGGTAAAACTTAAATTGCATCATGCAAATCCTCAGTTTAAGAACTTCTAATAGCTTACCCTGGAACTTGGAACAAACAACAGAAAGCTTGCCCCACCTATCAGGCCTAAGTGAGTGACTCCCTTAGCTCCCAGTTCTACCTCTGACCACTCCTCCACAGGATTCTCCATCCTCTTATTCTTTAAACAATATAGCCCAGATCCTTAGAGCTACAGGGCGTTTGACTTCTCACATCCTTCCTGACCTGGGGACCTTGGATTCAGAGCACATCTTCAAAGAAGTCTTCCTGAACCCTCTGGATCATTCTGGTTTCTCCACTTTATTTGTTTGCATGATGTTGCATACTTCCCCCTCTTAGATAGCACAATTCTAAAAAATCACACTGTGTGGTGGTTTTGATAAATCTGTCTTTGCTTGTTGATTTCCCCAATTTCTTTTTTGCTTTCTCATGCAAGGGCAAGCCTTCCTAATTCCTTTAGATGGGTATCTTGTTTGATATACTTCTTCTGGCTTCTGCATTTGATTTCTTTTACATACAGTATTCCTGGGATGACCCATGTTAGCTCTCCAAGTGCATCCTACAGATAAATGATATGCAAGTCCCACGTCCTGCCCTCCCCTCTATCACACATCCAGAATTGGGCCAAGAAACCTGAGTCCTTATTCCTAGGAGGGTAATCTTTTTTATAGGTTCACCTGGGTTTATTTCTTTAACCATCCTCTTTTGATGGATGATTCACTAATAAACAGTGTGGGTCTGAATCGATACTGTCCAAGAATGCTATTTCCAGTCATCGCTCTTTGGATTCAATGCAGTTTCATATGGTCCTGTGGTTTATTTGTATAACCCTGTCTTTCTCACTGAGGTATAATTGTGTACAGGTAGATACTAAGTCTCATGCATTTCTCTATAAAAACACTGTAACACTTAGTAGGTGCCTATGCGTAGTAAGTATCTAATACACATTTACCAGAAGAACTTGGGGATTGGAACTGCAGAGGGTATCCTGGACACATCTTGGGTTATGTCAATATCGGATATATATCCTTAAGGTAGATTGCTACTGCTTAACATGGCAGTTGGGATTCCGTATGCCAGGATAGATGGGAGGTTGTCATTGCGTCCTTTGGCAATCTGACATTTAGCTTACAAATTCAGTTTCCGTGTAACATCTCTGTTTGCAAAAGCCTGGAAAATGATGTGTTTTTTCCTGCACTGGGAGAAATACTGGTGGAAGTTAAATGACCAGACTTGGAAAACATGTATTTAAGGGTTAGAAGAATGAGGACAATAAAAGCCAAACTAAATTTTGGTCTACCTAATTTAAGTATCTCTAATTCAACAGCATGACTATTTCATCTTAATGGCACTATCTAGTGTAGTATTGTCATTCTCTTGCCAAAAATTGATTAGATGAGCTCTTTGTAAAAATTATGATGACTGGGAAAATATGGGCGAGTTTAATTTCATCAGTTCAGAAAATATGATGTCCTTTCCTAATGGAGTGGAACATAAAAAGAGGAAATGGAGGGCTAAGTTAGTTGCAATAATTACGGAGCTAGCCAAGAAACTAGAGTTATGGTTACTTAAGATACATTTCCATGGAAGTCTGATCAAAGGAAGCCTCAATTTTTTGAGCTGATAGCAAAGATATATTAAGGGGTGAGTACAAAATAGACAAAAACCATTTTGACTGCAGCTTTGGCATTTTTCTATTAATTTTGGATTGACTACTGTCAGGAGAAACTCAATCTCCATGTGCTAACCTGAACCAGAGTTCTCCTTTTCTAAATTCAGTGAATGAGGTGAAAGATCCTTTGGAATCGAAACTTTAGTTTACTCAATTTATAAGCTATTTAATTGAGAACCATTAGCTATTCTAGAGTATCAAAGACTACTTGAAACAATGAACAATTAGATTTTGGGAATATTTTCATTTGTCCATAACAAATATCTAGAAAGTTTATTCTGATATTTACACAAAAAATATTAACAAGGTAGAAAGAGAAACACAAAGTTATATAAGATTTTGGAGAAGAATTTCATTTTGCTGTAAGGTCTAATAAAATTAATACATTTTACAAAGTAGTGAAATTTACCTTAAGAAAAGAAATTTGCAATTGCAGAAGCTCCAGCCTTTCAAGAACTGAAAAATTGGAAGGATTTAAGAAGGGTTAGCATAAATCCAGGAGTAGAAAGAAGATGTTGTCACAAAGCTCAAGTTCTAAACTCTGATGTTCCTCCTCATTTCTCAGACACAGAATTATTTTATTTCATTTTTAAGTAATAATAACATCATGATGAAAGATCATTTAAAATTGTCTATTATTTCATAGTTTTTTACATTTGCTTCTAGAGCATATTAAAAGAGAGTATTAAAGTAAAGTATGGGTCTCACATACAAGAGTCACTCAAGAAATGATTGCTGACTTTCTTATGGCTGTGAGGTATTTATAACAATATATTTGTGGTCCAGAAGCTCTTTATCTCATACAATTTACTTGGTTAATTAAGAATCAAACAGTAAAGAATATGATGCATATACAGTAAACAGAGAAGAGAAAACAGAAATGGCCACAGGGGAAAATGGTGTTTATGTCATAATTAATCAACAACATATTCTGGTTATTGATACTGCTTACTGTAGCATCATCCATTTACAACTTATATAAATTACCAAAATCCACATGTTCTGTATAATGTTGAGTTTCCCAGAAATTCTTCAAAGCTGAGATGAATTCATTGCAGTTATAGAGATGAATTGTCTCACTCTCAGAATATTAAATGACTTCCCCAAGGCTACCCAGCTAATACCTGAAAACCACCTTTTTTTTTTTAAACATCTAGCTATTAGGACTCATTAGTTTCTGTCATGTATGCATGAAAGATAAACTTATAAAGCTTGTAGAAGAAAACTCAGGACAATGTGTTTGCAATGTGGGAGTAGTCAAGGGTTTTTTAAATGGGATACAGAATTCAATAAACATAAAAATAACCAAGAATACATTAAACTCTAGTAAAATTAAAATCTTTGGTCCTATCAAAAGACACCATGAGAAAAATGAATTGGCAAATCACAGACTGAGAAATTATTCACAATACACATATTTCACAAAGGATTTATATTCAGAATATAAAGAACTTTTATAATTGTACAAAAAAAAGCCACTAAAAATGGAAATATTTAGAGGCAGTTTGTGCACAAGAGAAACAAATAGTCACTAAGCACGAGAAGTTGTTCAACTTCATTAATCATCCAAGAAATGCAAATTAAAGCCACAATGAGACTCTTCTACACACCCACTAGAATGAGTAAACTTAGAGAAAATTTAAAGCACAATACCAGAGTTGATAAAAATGTGAAATAACTGGAACTCTTCTGGAAGGAATGCAAAATGATGTGACTTTGGGAAATAGTTTGCATTTTCTTTTAAAAGTTAAACATACACTAACCATATAATCCAGCAGTTCCACTCCTAGGTATTTGATACAAGATTAATACAAATACATGTCTACACAAAGACTTTACATAGATGTTTTAGCAGCTTTACCCATATTAGCTAAAATCTGAAAACAACACAAATGCCCATTAAGAGATTTTGTAAATAAAGTAAGTTATGTCCATACAATAGAATATTATTTGTCAATAAAAAAAATGAGCTACTGATAGACACGACAACATGTATGAATCTCAAAACGTTATTTTCAGCAAATGGCACTACATACAAAAGAGTACATCCTGTATGATTACATTTATAGGAAATCTAGAAAATTCAAACCTATTCTCTAGTGAGGGAAAGCAGATCAGCCTGTTGCTTGGCATGGAGTGGGAATTGACTGGGAACGGACACAAGGTAACTTTATTAACTGATGGAAATATGCTATATTTTGATCATGGTGACAGTTAACACAGGTGTATACATTTGTCAGAACTCATCAAAATGTGCACTTACAATGCATGCATTTTGTTCTATGTAAATTATACAATAATAATGCTGATTTATAAAAACGCATTACATTGCGCTATGATACTCACCACAGAATAAAACTTTGCATTGTATTTTAGATCTTGCATTACTTGTTTGTTGCTGCAAAACAAATAACCTAAAACTTAGTGGCTGAAAACAATAACCAGTTGTCATCACACAGTGTCTCTGGGTCAGAAATCTAGGAGTAGCTGAGCTGGCTGGTTTGGTATCAAGGTCTCATGAGGTTGCTGTCAGCTGGTTGGCCAGCGCTTTACTGGAGCAGAGGGATCACTTCCTAGGTGGCTCACTAAGACATCTGGAAAGTTAGTGCTAGTCATTCACAGAAGACTTTAGTCTTTATCCACACGAACTGCCCCATGATGATGCTTGAGTATACTCACAACATGGCAGCTGGTTTTTCCCAGAGCAAGTGATCTAAAAGACCGAAAGGTGGAAGCCGCAACTTCTTTTAGGTCCTTGGAAGTCCCACATGTTGTTCCCACAATATACTGTTGGCTATACATGTCAGCCCCATCAAATGGCAGGGAGGACTATGTAAAGGTGTGTATGCCAGGAGGCCAGGACCGTGGGGAAGTTTGAAGACTGACTACTAGATATCTCTATCCAAAACTGCCAATAGTTTGTGTTATTTTCTTATAAATAATTTATTATATATGATTTATTATTATTTATTATCTAATAGTTTTCAGGCCCTGAACACTGTTCAATGGAAAAATTCAATGGAGTTCTCATCAAATGGGTCATTTGTTTTTAGTGTATATAATTTTACTGCAATTGATAGATAATAAGTCTAATGAATTTGGATTTATTATATAGATGAAGTTGAGTTGCAAGCAAGAAAGGGATGACCACCAGAGATGTCAGCCACTCTAACGAGCTCACTGATAATCAGTCAAGCGGAGATTAAAGTTCAGGTGATCAAACTTCCAGTTCTCTTTCCATAAGGATGTCAAATCAGATCATAAGGCTTACTGCTGGTATTATTTTGAATACTCTGATCACTGGTCTCAAATGTTCTGTGTCATATTCTGCCATGATGTGTAGTTCCATAAGGGGCATTAAGGATGTTTCTCAGTGTCCCTCTGAATTTTTCGAAAGAACAACTTTTGTACAACACCGTTGTTTAGAGTGCTTTTCATGTATATCCGACTCAGTTCTTACGATAACCCTGTGAAGTAGATAGATGTTTAGTTTCCACATTTGAAAGATGAAATAGTGAGTCTCTGAGGGGCCTTTTTATTTTTTTGCTTGAGGAAGTTTCACCCTGAGCTAACATCTGTGCCAATCTTCCTCCACTTTGTATGCAGGATGCCACCATATCATGGCTGATGAGTGGAGTAGGTCCACACCCAGGATTTGAACCTGTGAACCCAGGCCACCGAAGCAGAATGTGCAGAACTTTTAATGGCTAGACCACAGGGCCATCAGTGGGGCTTTATTTAAACTAGTAGAGATTGCATAACCCTTCTTAAGATAGAATAAAGCCTCACGACTGGGACTTTTGATGACAAATCTCAGAATTTTATTTTAAAGCAAAATATAAGTGCTTGTCGTGTTTAGGTCCTCACTTTTAATAGATACTGCCTTGTTCTTTTTACCAGTAGGAACTAGTAGAGATCACAGATTTATTTTTAATCAGCTATCCTCATACAGAGGGTGTAATTAGCTGAGTTTGGCATGGTTATATGCATCAGTGGCAGTGTCCCTTAGTTCTTTAAATATTTACCCAGCATTTGACATAGGGCATTGTATTCTTTGAGAATACAACATTGAGCATGTCAAGGTACTAGCCTTAAAAGGCTCACTTTCCTCTTTCTCTCTCCCTCTTCTTCCTTTCTCTCTCTTTATTTCTCTCCTCTCTCTCTCTTATTATGTATAACGGAAAGTTTCAACAGTATATGAAATTAGAAAGAACGTTTACTGGATCCCAGGTACCTATCACAAAGCTTTGCTGTCTGTGACCGTTTTGCTAATCATTTCACGTATTTCTCTTCTATTTTAAAAGCTATTATTCTTTCCCTTTACAAATTTAAAGGATAATGTTTGTGCCCTAGCAATTTCCAAAGGGAACCTGATTTTTTTGGACCTATTATGAATTAATATGTTAAGAATTATTTGGATGTGGTTCAACTCATTGCAGTCAATATATATTTTTTGACGCTTAAATCAGCTCCCTCTTGAGGCATGGAAAGATCCTTCAAGTTGGTTCACATGTCCTCTCAGTTTGATCATGCTGGTCTTTATAAAGAGGTTCATATTTAATATAAGAGACAATGATGTAAATGCATAATTAGAACAGAGTGTGCTATGTTTGTGCTGAGGTATAGAATGGAGGGGTGCCAGTAGATACTGGATGCTAGATTCCCTTACTGAAGATGTCAATAAGTTGACTATGTCAATATATTTCAAATGAGTCAGTTAACAGGCAGAAGCCTCAGTTAAAGAAAGGGAAATGCAGTTTGACAAGGCTTAAGGCAATCAATGCAAGTAGAAGACAAACAAGTTAAAACAAGTAAGAGTTGGCAGTTCTCAGGAGGGCCCGCACTCAGTGAAATGCAGAGGGCAGACCACCAAAGGTGCATAGCTGTACGAGATACTGTTGAAAACTATGGACGGGTAAGTGTGAGCCATGCATAGTGACTTTCTTTCAAAAAATACTACATGTAAAGGGGAAACAAATGAGTAACTTGACAGTAGAGAAAACTGACAAACACTGCCTAATCCAGGTAAGCAGGGTTAACATCAGCAGTGATGTCATGTGACTGGTATACATCCTTGATATTATGTGATAAAATGACTATACATAAATGTATGATTAAATATATATAAGCCTATATAATTAAATATATATTTAAAGTTAAACATACATCATGAACCTACTCTATTGCCCAAGACATACACTCTAAGTAAATATCTAGAAGACATAAAAACATTTATTAACAAAGGATCTGCATTAGCATATTTATAGCAACTTTGTTCATAAGAGCCTAGAGTTGGAATAAAGCTCAAAACTCATTGTCAGGAAATGGATGAACAGGTTGTGGGATATTCATACATTAGAATATGATGTAGCAAGAAAATAATGAAATGAAATACCAATACCTGCAATGACAAGGATAAATTAAAAAAAAAGGTGGAAAAAAAGCTGGGCATGGAAGTTCATACTGTATGCTTCCATTTATATGAAGTAGAAGAACAGATAAAGTTAAACTATGTTGATAGAAATAAAAACTACGGTTGTTTATCTGGTTGCAAATTGACTGAAAAGGGCCATGAGAGAAATTTCTGGGGGGAAGTAAATGTTGTACATATTGCCCAGAATGTTGGTTCCAGGAGAGTACGCTTTTGTTAACATCCCACCACAATGTACATTTAAGATCTGTGCATTTCACCGTGTGTAAGATTTCCCTCATTGAAAAGAAGATTGAGTCAAACCTTATACTGAGTGCTAAGCACCTCTTCATCCCTGAGACATAGTCCTGCCCTCTGAGTGTTCTTTTTAACTGATATGCACCTGTAGGGGCAAAAACATGAGTGAATAACTGTCCAAGGAATTACAGAAAAGGAAAATTCTTAATTGAGCCCTGAAGTGTTAGTGAGAGTTTAGAAAAAATTTGAGAAATAAATACATGACTAAAGGGAGTATTTGTGGGGGAGGTAAAATTTCCAGAGCTGCAAGAGTGAAAAGCCTCTGCATTTATGAACCATGAGCAGGACAGTGTGCAGAAACAGAGGTGGCCAGGGAGTGTATCAGAAAATACCAGGGTAAGAATTGGGGCCATGTAGCTTAAAGCAGAAAGGAGGAGCAAGAAATCAGTTTGGTGGCCAAGGGGGGATTTTGTGTGTCACATTAGAGAATTGATCCTAAAGTCAATGCTCATGATCTTTAGAAGGATAGGTTCCATGTCTCCCACGCCAGAACAAAAGCCTATTGAGAAAAGAGACATTTAATTTCCAAAGCACGAATTCACCGAGAAGTTTACAACCATTGGGAATGTAATTCTGCATTGTCATTCAGGAAATTTTCCCAGAGATAACGTGCTCCTGCACTGTCTTAAATCTCCTTGAAACTTCACCTTCTCAGACCAATCACCTTCTAAGTCAGAGATGAAAAATCATTGACCTGGGGACAGTGGCCCACCATTCCCTCAAACCACCATTAGGCAGGAGCCTTGAATCAATCACAATGCTTGGTCTCAATGTTGCCTTGGACTCTTTCTCACAATTGTGCTCCTCGCAGCTGCATCCAAGCGATTGAAGTAACTTCGAGAGATAATAATGATGATGATCAGAAAAATAAGAATAAAATGAATAGCAAATAAAAGTGGTTAGCTTGTCTTGAAATCCATCTGGCAGTATTCGGTGGATCACCTCATTTAACCCTCACAATAACCTCTCAGGTTCATCTTGTCATTATTGCCAATTTTCAAATATGACAATTGAGTCTCAGAACAATTTTGATAGCTCAACATTATACATTCAGTAATTTGGTGGAGTATGGATATGAACCCTAACAGTCCATATTAATACTTTAAAAATAATAAATATTTTAATTTAGTTTCAGATTTACAGAAAAATTATGAAGATAATACAGAGAGATTCCCCAAGCTCTTATGTGCATCCACATATACACTATTTCTGGTACATTTGATCCCTTCCTGTAGATGTGATCTCCTTTTCAAGGATGATGTCCATTCGGTATAAAGAACTCTCTTTAGTATTTTATATGATATTGTTTACTTGATGACAAATCCTCTCAGATTTTGTTTAAACATTTTTTTTAGCGTTTTTGAATAGTATTTCTACTAGACATATGATAAATTCTGGTTTAATAGTATTGTGGAGTTTTTAAAAATCACTTTAAAGATGCCATTCCATTGTCTTTTGTTCTTTACTGTTTCTTATAAATTTCAATTATTTTATGTTTCATTATTCCTTGCATGTTATGTATCATTTTTTCTGAGTGCTTTTAATATTTTACCTTTTTCAATAGTTTTCAGCAGCTTTATTTGGATATGCCTAAGTGTAGTTTTACTGCTTTCATGTTGATATGTAGATTAGATTCTTCTTGTTTCTGTAGACTCAGTTTTTAAATCCAATTTTTGTTGTTTTTGGTAATCAACTTATTAAACTTTCTCCTGTCCTTTTATTTGGTAATCAACTTACTAATCTGTCTCCTTTCCTTTTATTTCTCTCTTCTCCTTCTAGAACTCCAATTACATGCATGTTGACCTTTCATATTGTCCCAAAGGTCATCTCTTTTTCTATTTATGCTGATATATATCTACATATTAAAAATGATACATATCTCTATATTAGAAATTTATAAATATATACAAGTACATACATGCAGATATATAGACTATTAATATTTATTGCACATGTATGTATATGTGTGTGATGCTTGCTTAATAACATCTTAGTTATAGTGGGAAAACTGGAGCCATGATATATGTATAAATTTACATGCATCAAGAATTTCACTGTGAGTGACATGCTATTTAAGAAGTATTAATTAGAATATACGAAAAATAGCACACTTTATTTTGCCGCTCACTTGGGAGGAATTACCCAGCTATAATCGAGCATTAGAAGTACCTTTCTTCTTCAGGTTATGCTACAGCAGGTAAATGCTGTATTTGGGAAAATAAATGCCATCTTTATTAGTTGGTCTGGGAATACTTTGCTCTCGTCAACACCTTTCCTTCTGAGAGATCTTCATCATTGCTTATCAAATTCTGCTTGCAGTAAGGCATTGGTTCCTGCCAGAAGGTAAAAGTCTTTGTGAGACGTTGAACTGTGGTATCTGCAACACTCCAAAACTGTCCTGTGTTTAAGTGAGCAGATCACAGCACTAGGATCTGCTCATCTCAAAGATTTGATGGAGGACTAGCCTCTGTGAAACCGACTCCCACGTCTCTGTGTTAGGCTTCAACGGCTCTCCAAGATTTTCATCTCATGTTTTTAACTGCCTGATGAACCTTACCACCTGGGTCTTCTACCAGCTCTCAAACACATTATGTTTGAAGTTGAATTTATCATCATTGCCTCCCTAATCCTCTATCTTGTTCAATTTATGGTACTATCACCACTTTTATTATTCAGGCTCTAATGGATGTAGACTTCTTTCACAACCAATCAATAAAATTTCTAATTCAGTTACCAATTTCCTGTACCCTTTAACTAATCTCCTAAATACTCTCAACTGCGCTCACTTCTGCCTTTGATTAATTAAGCACACAATCGGTTCACATGGCTGATAATAGCAGTGCAATGAAAAGACTGCTAGATCAGGAGGCAGAGACACCAGTCTCAGTTCAGCCACGGACAAGCTTTAGTGGGTTATTCAAATTCCGAAGGCCTTCGCTCTCCTTTTGGTAAAATGATAATGGAACTAAACCACTTATGTTTATTAATTTTTAAAACGTATTCTTATTGAGTGTAAAAATATGCACTCAAAGAACATTCAGAAAGTATAGATAAATATAGAGAAAAAATAGATATCAACATGCATTTATCCAATAGACACGTTGGTTGTTTACTGTGTCAAAAACTGTTAGGCATTCGGGAGAGAGGGATGAATAAAACAGGCTGATTCACTGACCTTAATAGAAGGGCTATCTTGCAGAGGTAAACTGTTATTTTAGAAACACTTCTTTTTCAAAAAATTATATATATATATATATATATATATTTAGCATACATATTCAAAAAATGTAGTATATATAGCAAATGTTAGAACTATATATTTTATCTTGTTTTGTTTATATATACATAGTCAACATATTGATTCAATATATGTTGTAAATATAGGAACAAATTAAATATTTGTTTTTCTTTTTGTTAAAGATCGGCACCTGAGCTAACAATTACTGCCAATCTTTTTTTTTGTTTTTTTCTGCTTTATCTCCTCAAGCCCCCCATACATAGCTGTATATCCTAGTTGTGGGTCCTTCTAGTTGTGGCATGTGGGACGCCGCCTCAAGGTGACCTGACGAGCAGTGCCATGTCCGCGCCCAGGATCTGAACCCTAGGCCGCCGCAGCGGAGCCCACGAACTTAACCACTTGGCCATGGGGCCGGCCCCACAAATTAAATATTTTTTAATCTTTGTTTTTCTCTTATCATAGGTGTAAGCATTTTCTCAAGTGTTTGATGATGTCATAGTTTTAATGATTTCCCAATTTTCAGAAAATGTCTATAAAACAAACCATTTTCCAATCATTATGTATATCGTTTATAAACATTTGCCCCTGTGAATAATATGAGGATGAATTTGCTTTTACATGGATTTCTAAAAGCATCTCTGAGTAGCTGATTAAGCTATAGTCAAAATCAATGAATATTTTAAGACCCCAAATCTGTTCTAGATGAATGCTGTCTAATAGAAATGTAATGCAAGCCTCATACATAATCTCAGATTTTCTAGTGGCCACACTAAAACAAGTAAAAAGAAAGAGGTGAACTTCATTTTAATAATATATTTAAACCAATATATTCAAAATATTATCATTTCAGCATATCATTTTTAAATTGTTAACAAGATATTTCATAGGTAAATACTGAATGTCACTATTACTTAATGTTTTTGTTTCTTGTTTATAAGATTTTGGACATGTCTCCATATAATAATTGGCCATTTGCATTTTTTAGTTTGTTTGTATTTTAGCACAATTTCCAATTCTTTAGTTGGAATATTTTTATTATTTTTAAAAGTTGAGTATACTTCATGTATATATGCATCTGCCCGTGTATCTATAACGCTGACTTTCATTGTTTTGTGTTGAAATTTTTTTGTGAATTTTGTTTGTATTTTACATTTTGTCATGATAGGTTTTGGCTTATTACATTAAAAAAATAATATTATTAAACATTCCTAAGTTTTTGTCCATTCTATGTTTCCCTGATGATATACAATACGATTATTGTTTACCATATTCTTTCTGATTTTTGAGTTAAAAATTAACTTGCAGAAACACATGATAAGTTCAACAAAACACAAAGCAAATTCAGAAGAATGTAGAGTTCAATTCTGGACCCCCATATCTCCTTACTCTATGCCTTCCAATTAGAAACGTCATCCATTCCATTTTATTATGAGTATCAGCTAAATGTCACCATTTCTAAAATCCTGGGGTCCACCTAAATCTGACTCCTCAGGTCTATATCCTTATTACAGCCTTCATACAAGGCATCTGCACACAAATATTTTGCAGGTACCTTAACTAACGCATGTCCAATATTGACAACCTATTCCAACCCCATTGTGCTTTATTTCAGACACCAACACCACCATTTATTTAAGTGAGAAACATGAGAGAGTGAGTATACAGGATGTTGCATATAAACTATTCTATTGTAATTGAATCCTACATATATTATATAAAACTATATATAAAATTTGTATGTAAATATATAAAAATTCTTGAGTATAAAAATACTCTTCTGACCTTTCTCTCTTACCAACTCCACAGCCCTCTCTTCCGAATCCTCGACATTTGAGTCTGTCGGAGTCTTTCAGTCTCTTCTGCATAGACATTGCCCTGAGTCCTGGCCACAATCATTTTCTCTCGGGATTATTACAGTGGTTTCCATATTTACAACCTCACATCCTATGCATTTCTTCATTTCACACAAGTCTTGTCTATTTCCCAAGATCATGTGGCTAGTATAATTTAAAACCAGATCTACCTTCACAGTTCAGAGGTTGAGAACCTCGATTTTATATATTTTAGGTTCAGGTCCATGATCCATTTGAATTAATTTTTGTCTATGAAATAAAATAGGGGATAGGTGTTTTTTTCAACACTATTTCTTAGAAGTATTTTTTCTTTGCCACTTTGTGAAAAATGATTACCCCAAAGTATGCAAGTCTATTTTTACATTCTCTTCTGCCTCATGTACTTTTGCTTTTTGCCTATTTTTTGTCACTTCCACAATGTTTTGATTACTCTATGTTTATTTTATACTGTTTCATCAAATGGTCTAATTACATCAACTTCATTTTTCCCGTCGCTTTATTGTTTTACATTTCTGGTGGGTTTTTTTTTTTTTTTTTTGAGGAAGATTATCCCTGAGCTAACTACTGCCAGTCCTCCTCTTTTTGCTGAAGAAGACTAGCCCTGAGCTAACATCGTGCCCATCTTCCTCTACTTTATATGTGGGACGCGTACCACGGCATGGCATGCCAAGTGGTGCCATGTCCACACCCAGGGTCCGAACCGGGGAACCCTGGGTCGCCGAGAAGCAGAACGTGCGAACTTAACCACTGCGCCACCAGGCCAGCCCCTGCGTTTCTTGATAACGTTGAATACAACCTTCTTATTTTCTACAGAAAGCAATTTTGATTGGGAATGCATGGAATTCATAGATAAATTTGGAAAGAATTGCCATTTTAACCACACAGAGCATTCTGATTCATAAAAATGGTGCATCTCTTTGTTTATATAGGTGTTACATAATTTGTCTCAACAAAGTTTTATAGCTTTCAGGCTAAAGATCTTAAAAATCATTTAATATAGTATTCCTTAAGTATTTAATTTATTTCTGTTAGTTGCATTATATTAACTCCATTGTCCCTATTATTTAATTTTGATGCCATTATAAATGACATTTTTAAAATTTTATTTTCCAGCTGTTCATTGAAAGTGTATGAAAATAGAGTTGATTTCTGTATAATTGGGTTTGTATCCTGCTACTTTTTACAATTCATTTATTCCTTATAACAGTGTTTTAGGGTAGATTTCTTAAGATATTCTATGTATCGAAACACGCCGTCTGCAGATAAAACAGGTTTTCTTTCTTTCTTTCCTATCTTCATAGCTTTTACCTTTTTTTCTTGTGTCACTGCACTGGCCAGGACCTCCAGTTCAAAGCCTAATAGAATTAATGCGACCGAACCTCCTTGCCTCTTCCCAGTCTTAGGGGGATCCTCCAATCTTTCACAGTACGAGAGCTGTGTGATTTTGTAGACGCCCTTTATCAGGTGGAGGAAGGTGTCTTATATTCTTACTCTGTTAGAATTTTTATCATGAATTCGTTACAGATTTTGCTAAATGTGCTTTTTTTTACTTTCTGGATCTCCAAAGATGGTCAGATGATTTTTCTTCTTTAATATGGTGGATTTCATTGACTAATTTTTGTCATGATAGATTATGCTTTCACACTTTTTTCCACTCAAACCACTAATATTTTGTTAAAGATTATTTTACCTGTACTTATAAAGGAATTGGTGTGTAATTATCTTTTTTGCAATGTCTGTATATTTTTATATCATGTATGTGTATATCATGTATAGGATTACATTATAATTGAATAATTCATAAAATTTATATCTGTTATATATTTTATACTTTGTTTTATATTATGCATAAATTTTTATATATTTATATATAAAGTTGATAGATAGTTTTATATAATATACCCAGGATTCCCTTACAATGGAATAATTTATACGCAGCATCCTGTATACTCACTCTCTCTCTCTCTTTTTCTCTTTATATACATACATATGTGTATATATATTGGAGACTCAAAATCTTGGAAAATACACTTTCCTGGCTTCCTGGCTAAACAGATTTGGTTTAGACTCTTCTAATTAAAAACACGTCAGGGAGATGTGAGTGGTGGAAGGGAAGGGAAATACATTACTCTCTGGCAGCAGCTACAAGAGGACTTTGGTAGACAGTGGGCCCTGGTTTCCCAGCAGCTTCCAGATGTGTTCCTGGGAATCATCCAGCTGTGTCCAGGCAGCTGAGGTCACTGGGTCCTGCAATGGATACATTTCCTCGTGTCTTGAGGCTGGCAGATGCTTCCCTGAACTTTGCTCCTCCAAACCTTCTCATTTGTGTATGAAATCTCTTACTGCTCAAAAAACTAGACCTATTTCTGTTCTTTTCACTGAGCCTGGACTAATAAAATTATAGATAATCATAATTCAACCACATGTCATAGAGTTTAAGTTAGAGACCTAACATACGAATCAACACCAATGCGCATCAAGATCTACTCTTAGAATAACAACTACGGTACAGAAATCTAAATTAGTTATGATGACATCAAGTTGACTCTTGTTTAAGTAATATGTATCACATACTATATTTGCTATGTAAATTGTAAATTAACATTTCTAAATTCTAATTCATTACTTATAAATATTGGAAGATATATAACTAGAGAGAGCACTGATAACACCCTTTCCTCACGTGTAGTTAGGACTTTGGCAACAGGAGGTTTGCAGTGTGGCTGGAAGGCAGACTTTTTGATAGAATCTCAGACTGCGCCCTTATTAACAATGCTAAGTTTTAGTAATGCGGTTGACTCCATACCATAGATAATCCGGCCCAATACTTCTCTTGAGGAGATGCGAGGTCGAGGAAAGGAAGCTTATGCTCCCTCTCTTCATCTTCTTCCTTGATTTTCCTCATGAGAGGAAGAATGACATCTCTTCGGGGACATTAGAATAACTGTCAGTGCTGATGTGTGGCGAGGCCTAGGTGCTCATGCAGCTGTTGGCCACTAGTGCTTTTGTTGTTCCATGGTCGCCCTACTTGCATATTCTTTCTCCCGCTCTTGCCATGAAAATCAAGCTCTGTTAAGGCAGTTTGTCTTCTCAGAGCCTAGAACAGTGACTGGCACATAGGGGTCAATAATGACTTGGCAAATAAAAGAAGGAATAATCTTTTGGGTATTTTGTTAGCTTATCAGTATAATAAAATTCAACATCATTTTAGACCTCATAGATCCCTACTTGCTACTCTACTTCTAGAAACACCACGCTAGGAGAAACATTAAAATCATTGTCAGGTTAGAGGAAGGACCTTGAAAGAATGTGAAGTGCATTTGATATTGCTCACCTGATAATAAAAGGCCACATGGAAAGCAGCCATTTTATTCAGCACACAATGTCTACTGTCTCTACGTCTCCAGGTATCCCAAGGATCTGCAAGGACCCCTAAATCTTCCCCCAGATTCATAGTGAGCCATTTCTACATCAGTGAAATTTCATAGAGAAAATTTTGTATTACTACATAGAATATAAATTTAAGAAGATAAGAACATTTTCAACATGTCACAAGGAGTCTTCATTACAATATGTTCTCAACATCACAAGAAACTTACCACTAATGTGGATTCAGACAGTGCTTGCAATCAGCCAAGCAAATTGTGCATTATATATACCACAATTGTTTATTTTCTGTAACAATGTACTAAGTATATTTTCATCATAATATGAAAAGAAAATCAAAATGGCAGGGACCACCTTGAGAGTACTCCTCCCAAAACCACTGGGACTGTGCCGCCCTCAGCCATTTTAGCCAGGCCATACACTAAGACTACAATGGGAGCAGTTTTAAACACGCAAGGATGGACATGGCTGCATATGGGGAAATCTGACACTTCTGTGCTAAACTGAGTATTTCAAAGAATCAACTATTTAATGAGTAAGTCACAGTTTCTGAAAACCTATCATAATAGATGAAGTTAAACCAGTCTCTCAAGAGTGATGAAGTGATAATAAAGTTACCACGTGGCCGGTTTTGCTGACCGTGTGTCTGGATTCACTGACCATTGGTTACTTTATAACCCTTGCATCTCCAGTGAGCCCTGCTTTGGGTTTAACTAAGTATAAAACAAGGAGAAATAATCCCCGACGTCAAAATTTTATAGAACTCAAATTCCAAAGCCTACAGGCTTTGAAAAGACATTTAAAAACAGATTTGAATTGAAGAAATGAATCTCCGGCCTGTTAGCCTCTCGGCAAGGAAGATCATCCTTCAACTAATTAGAGGAAGAAATGAGCCTGCACTTTAACCTACTTGCTTTTGGAATTAATCATCCCAAGTTCACCTGTTTTAATTAAGTGTATTTAAGGTTTGCACAAAGGAATTTAATTAGACTTAGATACCGTGTCAAGCTGGGAATCCCAGAAAAGGGCACTTATGCCTTAAAAAAGCACACCATCATGGAGCAGGATTGACCTCATGCCCTCTGAAATGTAAGCTCCGTGTTTTCCTTAAAAATGTGGAAGTCTTGATTTGGTAAACCTAAAAATGTTCTTTTGGTTGATTTTGCCATTTAGTCATGTTTTTTAATGATGTATCTGAACTAGGTCAGCCTAGAATCATGGGCTGTTATAATGGGAAAGGATCTTAAATTTTATCTAGTCCAACTCCCTTGTTTTTCCTGTAAAGACACAGAATTTTCAAGAGAGTAAATATCTTGCCCAAGCAGGAGATAAATTGGATAGTGACAGCTCAGAACAGAACCTAATTCTCTAGAATCCAGAATCAGTGCTTAGTTGACTGCATCACATTTCACTGTTTTGATTGAATGTGGTAAGCATTCAATAATTATCAGCTGTTAAAGACCATCTATGAATTATTACTTTTTAATCACTTACTCTTAATGATGTTAACGACACTATTGTAAATAGAGCTATCGAATTTTCAAAAACCACAACCTGCTTAACAATTGTTTGGACCAAATATGTTGAAATCAAACTTGACTCTTTCATATTTCAAATTCATGATGTTGATTAGCAACCTTTTGTTGAATGATTTATGACAAGTAGAAGCCCCTGCTACTAGGAAGTGTAGCACATAAGGACATATAGAAATAAGTCAGATAAGTCCCCATGAATCTCCCATTCTAGTCATGGAGCACTTGGGGCACGTTGTGGAGAGTGGTAAGATTCCCTGAGTGCATTTATGAAGGACACCAACACAATCAGCTTGTAGAGGGAAGTTAGACTCAAGCACAGGAGAGTAGGTTTTCCTGGTCTTTGCTTTTGTTATATGCTAGAGCCTTATTTTATTTTTTTCTAGAACATTCATCACAATCATAGTCAAGTAAGCATTTGAGTATTTCATCAATTCATTCTCTCATTTGTCCAATATTTACTGACAACCTGCTATGTGTCAAGCACTTTTTGTTCTGGGTATGTAGCTATAAACAAGCATAATCCCTGTAAATATATTCTAAAGATACATTATAAAGAAGAAAGGATAACATATAATATCGTTATGAACAAGCAGTCAGTGCTATGAAGAAATGTAAAACAAGATAAAGAGGACAGCGGGCAACAAGGGAGCTATGTCACATGGGAAAAGCAAAGGATTCCTGAACAGAGACCTCAATGAAGTGAGAGAAGGTGACGTGGAGACATCTGGGAAGATGGAACATCAAATACAAAAAGCCTGCGAGGGACTCTGCTTGGCAAGATTGCATGAGTGGTCATATTAATATTACATATAACTATCACTTTGAATGATTGCTGGGAGCTACACCCTTTTCTAAGCTTCTCTCATATATGAACTTATTTAATAATCACAACTCAATAAAATGGATATTTTTATTGTTTTTCTCATTTTGCAGATAGATAAACTGAGGCACAGTGAGTGTTGATAATTTTCTCTGAGTCAGACAGATGGAAAATATTTGCTCAATAAATAAAAGAATAGATGTAAGAGGAAATACTCAAACTGTAAGTTTGTGTAAACAAGGCTTGAGTTATCTGGAATGTAGAAGACGTAGACTACGGATTGGAAGAGGGTAAAATCAGAGGCAGAGAATCAATTTAAGGAATCTTAACAGTAATCCTAGCAAGAAACAATATGGGCCTGAACTAAGGCGGTAGCTGTAAGAATTGCATGGAGATGCTGACTTTGAGCAATGTCTAGGAGAGAGAACTTAGAAGAATCTGTGACTTATTGGATATGGGTGATAAGGATTATGATAGAGAAAGAATTTTCTTAAAGATTTGGCAGATGGAAATAATGTGATTTTCTTCCCGATGCTTCCCAAATTATGGGAGCCCCGAATCAGAAATGCTGGACTTTTTAGTAAATGTGGAGGTCATAGAATTTTAGTTTTAGAAGGGATAATGCATAGAATTTCGGTTTTATCATCCTATATCCTTATTTAAAGATGAAGGGATAGAGACCCAGATAGGCAATTATGGATCTCAAGGCACTTGACAGTCATTGGGTCAATGCCAGAGAGAAGCCCACAGCCTGAGTCTCCTCTCACAGCCCCACAATATGAGGAAATCTAAGTAGTCATGCATTTCAGGAGGCATCACGTTCTTTCTGACATCTTTCCCTTCTTTGATGCCATCCCCTGAAGTTCATTTTCATGTACTGATAAAATAATGCTGAAAAAATTCATTGATTAATCCACAAATATTGATGGTTATCAACCATACGGCAGGCATTGTGTTAGGTCTTGGAATCATCCTCTAAGACCCTAAAACTGTTGATAGTCTTTTCATTGAGTACCTACTTCGTACTAGCCTTGTGTAACACTATCCTCTTAGAGTGTGAGTCTTAATACCTGGATTCAAGTTCAAGTCAATTTTATGACAAAGACCATGTTCTTTCTATCAGACAGGGAATATTAAGCTGAGAACCATCTTTAGTTTCTTTTTTCAGTAATTAATTGCTCCCCTGTTTCTTCTGCCTCTTCTATATCTTATGAATTATAGCTGGCATTAACTTATTCTCTAGTAGACTTTCTTCTCTTTCATTCCAGAAAAGATGATTTTTTTATCCGTGTACCAGTGTAAATAATGAGTTCTTGGAAACAGAGTCACTGGTAGACCGTTGGGGAGTGACTAGCATCCTGAAACGTAAGAATGCCTTGTCTGTGAGCATCACTAAGGGAGTCACAAGGATGACACCTTGTCAGCTATCCCTCTTGGTTATTTATAGAGGAGAGCTGGCCATCTAGTCTTCCACAGAACAGAGAGTCTTCTCAGTAGCTAAAGCTGATTTGGATGGAAATTTCTAATCTTGTTGGAATCGTGGCATGCCTTCACCAAGCAATCTCCCCATCTCTAATTTATCATTATTCTATGAAGAGGTAATTTTCTTACCATCAATGCAAGCTAACCTGAAATAGGTTTTCCTGGGAGAAGATGGGGTAAAGATTAAGCGCTAACATTTTCAATAAAGTATATGCAAAGACCCTTTAACTACCTCCATAAATGGGATCTACAATTATTTTGGAATGGGCCTGTAATGATGACACTAACGTCTATTTTTATAAGGTCCTTCATCCCCCTAACTACATTTACAGTAAACTTGTCAGATGTCAACAATGCGGGCACTGTAATCTAGTTCCCGGGTTTATTAACTGCTGTACCCTGTGGCATTTTCTCAGAATGACTGTATAACATTGAGCCAGAGGCCGCTTTTACTTTGAACATAAATACAAGAACAACCTTAATAAAACAGATGAATTACACTGCAGTGTAAATTAGACTGTTCTAATGGACTCCGGCTGCGAATGTCGTGAAATAGTAACCAATGTGATTAGGTTTACTACACCAAAGACAGTGACTGTAAATCATGAAAGGCTGCCAATTTTTATTTTATTTTATTTTACTTTATTTTATTGGTTTTCCCATTCACGTCTCTCACCTCTTGAGGGAGCAATTGATTTGCCCATGGACTACCGCTCAGTCTCCTGCAGTCGTGGGTCAGCTTTTTCCGAGATATGCACAGAATCACAATACAAATGTAGAGAAAGTCCATAAAACCTGACGAGCACATGCATTCTGCACAAGATTTGAGCCCAAGCATGGTGGACCTGAACATCGTTTCTTCCGAGGTATGGGATTTGGGATTTGAATGCTTTGTGTGTAAGTTATGTATTCCCTAGATTTTAGGAGGTATCCTATAAATATATGTTTTGAAATCCCAGTTGTTTTTGTTTGTTTGTTTAGAAGAAGCAGGCCAGAAAAAGGAAATTGAAATGAATCCTGTAACAAAAGGGTTCAGAGGTGTATTTTCAAGGGTGGCTCTGGGGACCAAAGCCCTCTCTTGCAGAAGTGGTATGTGGAGGTGAAAAGTTGAGAGGAGACACCAAGAAAAGTCACCTGAGAAATGCTATTTTGTGGAGAAACTAATTTTTCAAAAGCATATAGCATGTCCAACGTATTCAACCTAGCAGATAAAAGGGATAATCCAAGTGTGAAATAAAAGGACATAGACAGGGCTAGGGTAAACTTCAGAAGGGAGGGTGAGGTTTGTAAACATTCCTCTTTAGAACATTGACAAGAAAAGGAAGTCGGTGATTTTTCTAAGAAAAGTGTGGGTCTACCAAGGAGAGAACTCATCCTGTGAGAAGGAGTCAGAAGCCACTGGGCTCTTAACTCAAGGCACAGTCTTAGGCATGACGGGGAGGACATCTGAGTAGAGCATATGGTCTGGCATTTGTATTGGTGTAGCTTCCAGGTTATTCATGTGGAAAGAGACAGTTGGGAAAAGAATAAAACAAGTTGTTTCACTGAGAAGTATTGAAGTAAAGGCCACATGGTCTTGGTAACATTTCTTTCAGAGCATAATACAAAGCAGAAGAGGCCCTTGGCTTCCCATGTCATAGCTGATATCAGGCTGATGCCTGAAGAAATGCCTTGTTTGTTTGGGAAACACTTATGGGAATAGCAATTTCCTCTTTGTATGGAAATTGTCTACATGTGTACATCTTGCCCCCCCCGCCCCGTCCCTAGACTAAAAACTTCTTCAGAGTAGGAGCTGTGCCCATTTCATCTGTGCATCATCAGAACTTATCATAGTACAGCCTACAGAGCATGTGTTCAGTAAATATGCACCAAATGCTTTGCCCAAGGGAAGACCCAGGGAGCTGACATGGACATATGCAGCAGCTCAGGAATTTGGTTTACCAGGAAAAGTTTCCATGTGCTGAATGTATTCACAGCAAGACTGAAGGACAGAGAATTGATTTTAGAGGTTGTGCTTTGCAGAAAGGAGAATGGCCTGGAATTTTGACAGGTGAAACGTAACTGTGAGAGTGTCTCAATGGGCATCGGCAGCAGAAAATTTGACAAGGGGAGATGTGCTTTGAAGACCACATACTATGGGAAATTTGCAATGGACTACATGGACAAGAGTGCAGTGGTCCTGCTGGGGGCTCTCTTACATATCACACAGAACTTGGGAAGGAGAGAGGAGATGGCCAGTTTCCAGACGAGGCATGGAATCAAAGTAGACAATGAGTATGATTGTCTTAACCCAAGCAAGTAAAACAGCAAACATCTGTGTCACGATCATAGTCCCAACACAGGAGCACAATGTAGATAATGTCTAGAACAATTTTCTCTTAATAGAGGTAGAGAAACTTAGCCAGAGGCCAAGGTTACACAAAGTTAATGGCAGATCTGGGGTTGGAAATCAGGTCTCCTGACTCACTTATTTCTTAATTCATTCTTCTTTCAATTCTTGTTTATTCTTACACAAAACTTGAGTGCTACCTAGTGAACGAAGAATTAAAGTTACATGCTCTCCTTTCTGTCTCATGTTCTGTCAACTATTTTTAGAAGAGGTAAGAATAAATCCTGATAAAAATTTGATTCACTTGTTTTTTGATACATATTTATTGAATCCCAGCTTTCATTCAGGCCCAGTGCTTCATGCTGAGATTTCTACAGGACCCAGATTTTCCCTCCAATCTACTGACAGACATGTTTGCTCATGGATTTAGTAAAAAGAAGCGTGAGGACTCTTGGAAATCATAGAAGTAATGCAGTTCAAACCCGATGTTAGTTTCTAAATCGTCCAAATGGCATAAAAACGTGTAGGCTACTTTTTGGGTGTGCTAATGAAATAAAAACTCAAAGGAAGGGCGAGCGGGCACTGTGTTACTGTTATTAGTGGGTTCTTAAGCCACTCTGCAGTTACTTCATGCTAAGCAGCTGGGTTGAAGGATTTCACCTTCAAGATCAAAAGACGATTGGGAAGTTAGCAAAGGGAATTGTGGGTAACAAGGACAAAGTTGCTGACAAAGACCGAAGTTTAAATAAAACATGTTCGGTGGAGACGAATCAATACTTTATTTGTTAAGGAGAAGTAAAAGTACAAAAAGGCTTGTACAACAGAGCATAAAAAAAGTGAGAAATCAATTCTGCTTAATTCAGAATGCTTGAAGAGTCACCTATGCCATTATGTATGAATAATTCAGGAACAGAAATTTATTGCAGACACATATTGTTTGGTTTGGATTTAGTGCTGGCCCTCGTTTGACCTAAATCCTGTAAAGAATGATATCCAACGAATTGAAATAACATTTTTCAAGTAAGACAATGCCTCTGGGGTATTCCTAACGTAATCCTGAAATAGAATCTGGACTGTGCAGTATCAGATAAAATTTATTTAAATGGTGAGATGTTATAGCACATTATCTATGATGAGTGAGGATCCTCTTATCTGTCCATTGTCACAGGTTAGAAATGAACTGGAGGCAAAGGGCCCTGTAGACAACTGCGTTTCTTCCCACTGATGTCACCCATGCTTAAGCAATGTCTGTTACTATTTTCTGGAGCTTACAGTCTAGCCCAGTGGACACTGTCAGAAGCAGAAAAATTAAGCCTAGGAAGGATACAGTACGTCAGTGAGGAGGGGTGTACCACTGTTCTTTAAAGAGAGTACAAGGGAGATAGAAGTACTTAGTCCAGCGGTGGGAATTTAGAAACGAGGAACACGAGGTTTAAGAGCTAAAGTGACTTACTCAAAGTCATTCAGCCAGCCAGTATGGAGTTTAAACCCAGATGTAGGACCCTTCCTTATTAAATCAAAGTCCTCTCCAGTGGGCTGTTAATCTCATGTTTTGTTGTTATTGTTACTTCTAATGCTATTAATACTGTGCCTTCTGTTCCCAGCAGCTACATCACGGTGGTGTTCTAACAGTGTCAAGCCCTCCCCTGAGAACTTGATTGGCCAGATCCTCACAAATGAAGGAAGTGAGGTCCAGATGCTTAAACTGACGTACATCGCAGAGTATATAACCCAGCTAGGGTTCAAGTGCCCTTCAAGAGTGCCCATCAGACATGAATGTGTATACAAATTGCCTGCGCATTGTATTGTAATTCAGGTTCTGAACCAATAGTTTTGGCTGAGGACATTAAAATCTGCATTTATAATAGGCTCCTAGATGATGGCTCCTAGTGCACACACCACAGTTTGAATGACAATGCCAAAAGCTTTCTGTTCAAGTGGGACTAAATAGTTCTTTGAAAAAAATACAGTAAATCCTTGGAATCATACAGTTATGAAGACACAGCAAATACAATAAAAAAAAACAGGGTAGCTGTATTAGTCAGGATTCTCCAGAGAAACAGAATCAATAGGATATAGGACAGGTGTATGTGCGTGCATGATATATATATAGAGAGAGAGACAGACAGCCAGACAGAGAGATTATTACAAGGAATTGGCTCACGTGGTTATGGAGGCTTACGAGTCCCAAGATCTGCGCAGTGAGTCGGCAAGCTGGGGACCCAGGAGAGCTGGTGGTGCAGTGTCAGTTGGAGGCCAGAAGGCTGGGCAAGAGCCAATGTTTCAGCTTGAGTCCAAAGGCTGGAAAAAAAATCTGTATTGCAGTTCTAAGACAGTCAAGCAGAAGGAATTCCATTTTTCTTGGGGAAGGGTCATCCCTTTTGTTTTATTCAGGCCTTCAATTGAGGATATAAGGCCCACCCACATTAGGGAGGGAAATCCGCTTTACTCAATCTACTGATGTGTATGTTAATATATTCCAAAACATCCTCATAGAAACACCTAGAATAATGTTTGACCAAATATCTGAGCACCCAACAGCCCAATCAAGTTGACATGAAATTAACCATCACAGTAGTATTATTTTTGTCCTAGTAAAGAGACTGGAGAGATCTTGTGCAATTGGCTAAAATAGAGTTCTGAAGATGTGGTTTCTCAGTCAAAATGTGCCTATTGTTGCCTAGTGTTGAATATATTGTCTTAAATATGGATGGAGACCCTTGTTGATCGTGTGCTTTGCAGGATTTTGCAAAAGAGCAGTGGAAATTTCAGAATTCTCCTAGTGTGTTAGTATTCCTTTCTTTGATCTTATTTAAAAAGAGTGGGCCAGGAGAACATTCTGGCAGTCTTAGAAAGCCTCTCTCCATCATCCCAGTTATCCAGTCTATGTCCATCTTTCAGCACTGACTTTCACCCTGCCCTTCATAACTAGACTATACAGGATTGACGAAAGCTAACTTTCAAGAGTTTTACTGTATTTTTTCTTTCAGCCTGCCAGAGCACTAAAAATTGATTATTGATTCATCAGATGAAGAGTTTTTATCCCTGTGAAGCCAGTTAAAATGCAGGTATTGATTTCCTTCATAAGAGATAGATTGCTAGGTGGCTTTTCATAAATGGCAACAAGCTGAGCAAAGCACATGAAACAGCTAAGACATGGATCTATTAAGTCTAATACAACAGAATTACTGCATTCTTAGTTGGCAGTGCTTGATCCTAAGATGCAAAGTGGTAAGACTTGGCAACAAACAGACCCTTATCTTAATCTTGGGCCTGCCATGTTCTAGGTATATGACCTTGATGAAGTTACTTACCCTCTTGACTTCATAAGCCTCATCATTAGCATGGGAATAATAAAACCAACACAGAAGGGTTATTTTAAGTGTAGAAGATTAATTAAAGAACGATCCCAGTGTCAGCACATAGTAAGTGCTCAATAAATTGTAGCTAACATTCTATTTATTTTCAGGTGCTAAAACCTTCTAGATGTCAGGGTCTATGCTAATAAATGTGAGTATAAAGGTGGACATGAAGCTTAATATCCGTAATCTTTGCAGGCTTGGTAAATACCCCAACATGGCAGATAGAAGGAATGTTCTAGCTCCAGGTCCAGAGGATTCTAAAATCTTCTCTGGGCTGGACATTGTTTTGTTTTATGTCACAAAAGTGTGCATCTCAAGGAGATCAAAGATGGATTGCGTTAGACATTGGCTGGTTCAGGATCACGTTTTAAGAATTTTCACATGTGCATGTTGGAACTTGGCAAATCACTTCTTTAAAAGCAGTGGATTCCCTCTGCTGGGAGCAGGGGATGGGAACAAGCAGAGGTAGCTGGTGGATCTAACTCAGTGTTTGTTAACCTTTTTCATTATCATCCCACCTAGGAAACCTTGTTAGACGTTGTTTTCCTTACTCACTCCCCCATGAAATTTTAATATCATAGATACACTATATCTCAAGCTATGTTCCATATGTATTTTTTCTTCACACATTAAAAGGGAACGATTTTTTGCCCCCACTCCAGTACGAATTTTTTCCCTCTTGGGGGCGATACTGCTCCTGTTTAGAAGGTATGATCAAAAGCGTGTACTAAATCTGGCCTCACTAGTTCTGGAGTGACAGAAGAGGCTGCTCCTCAGAACCAGTCACAGTAGGCTTACAGACATGACCTGTGATGAGGGATTCACAACAGAATAAGGCAGCCCTTCCCTTTTGGAAACCTCTGAACTCTAGAAAGCCACTTCATTCAGGAATTGTTCGAAGAGAAGAGGGAATAGACGGGATGATATTTCCTCAGGCAAAGTAAAGCAGGAAATGTCAGTCTTGCCCTGTTAAATAGGAATATAGCCCTGTTCTCCATGAGATTTTTATATCATTGAAATCTTCACACTGTTAACAATGCAATGTCAGTTAGGATTGGTTGCTTCTAAGTTTTCCTTCATCTGCAAAACAAGCTATGGAAAGGAGACACGTTACTTGCTACTGTTGGGTAATAGCAAGACCTGCTTAGTGCTGAGGCTCATGGAAGTCACCTGGGTTTAGCAAAGGTCTTTGAGGTCAAGGAAGAGTCAAAAGATGAGGTAGAGCTGGAGGTCGGGTGGGGAGGATCATGTTCCAAGGAGAAGAAGAAGTTGTGTGGTTCAGAAGCTTTGCAATAGGAAGGGTTCAGGGTCATGAGGTCAAAATGGTTGTGATACACCCAGTGGTGAGGAAGATGCTGTGAGGATGGAGCTGGAGAAGTAGGAGGTAGGGGGAAAGCAGGGAATTGTAGCCATGTTAAGGATTTTTGTCTTTATCCTCAGAGCAGTATGAAGATATTGCAGTGTCTTAAGTCAGTGTATGGGTTTATAACATGACTAAATTCTCTTGGTTGTATTATGGAGAACAGATGGAAATGGGGCAAGGGTGAGGAGGGGGGAGGGCCAGTAAATAGAGAAGGGAATGTGAATAGCCCCATTAGGAGAAAATGGCAGGCATCCAGGTGAGAGAGACGATGACTTAGACTGGGGAGCTTTAGTGATAGGAAAAAAAAAAAAAGATGGGAAGCATTTAGAAGGTCAACTTAATAAAACTGTGACAGAGATTGAATGAGGGGTAAAAATGGGCTACACCAATATGTCTGTTTGCTTAACTGAATGGATGAATGTGGCATTGTTCCTTAAACATGGAAGAAGGCCAAGTTGAGGATGAAAGATACTGAGTTTGTTCTTAGATTTCCTGAATGTTAGATGACTTTGAGACAATTAGTGAGGACGCCATGGGGGAAATTAGAACGTGTGCTAAAAGAACTGGAAGAGGATCTTGATTTGACTTATAAATGTGTCTTTCACCTGTGCATTGATGCTAACTGAGGTCACAGATGTGGATGATGTCACCCTAACAAGGAGAGGGCCCAGGATAGAGCCTTCTGAGGCCCCAGTAAATAATAAGCAGTGAGAGAAGGATGAGACTGGGGCAAACGTAGAAGCAGCTTAAGACCTAGAAGGAAAATCTGAAAACTGAGGTACGATGGTAGCAGAGGGAATAAAGTGCTTCAAATGGAAGAAAGGATCAGTTGAGTCAAATTCTGCTTAAGGCCCAAGAAACATCAGGACTGGATGATTTGGGTTGAATGTAATGACACACCAGGCATTCCTTGGTTATTATCATACCAAGCAGCAGAGCTGTTTATACGAATGATGGGAAGAATCCCTATTAGATTCAGAGTGGGAAGGAAGAAACGGAGTAGTGAGTATAGGCAACTCCTTAAAATAAGCTTGATGGGGGCCAGCCCCATGGTGTAGCGGTTAAGTTCACATGTTCTGCTTCTCAGCGGCCCAGTGTTCGTCGGTTCGGATCCCGGGTGCAGACATGGCAGCACTTGGCAAAAGCCATGCTCTGGTAGGCAGCCCACATATAAAGTAGAGGAAGATGGGCATGGATGTCAGCTCAGAGCCAGTCTTCCTCAGCAAAAAGAAGAGGATTGGAAGTAGTTAGCTCAGGGCTAATCTTCCTCAGAAAGAAAAAAAAGAAAAGAAGCTTAAACTGTGAGGCAGAAGAGGGAAGTCCTAGCTGGAGGTTTACTTGGGGTAAAAAAGCCTTTTTGGATGTTTGTTTTTAATAGGGGGAGGTTTACGCATGTTAAAGCTAGTAGGGAGAGGTGGAGGTTAGAGGGAAGAGCAACAGATAACACAGAGAAGAAGATGTCAATAGTGTTTCTGTGAAGGCTGAAAGGGAAAGAACTCCAAAGCATAAGGGAGAAGTTGGGCCTTCACAATTGAGAAGACAGTCACTCTATTATTATGGGCTATACAGGATGGCTAAGAGTGCAAGAAGCAAAGGCAGATTGGAATTGCAAATACTGCTGAGAAATAGAAAAGATGGTCTCTTCGCTATGAAATTAAACCTCAGTCCCAGGAAAGATGCAGCAGCTGAAACCTTGGCTGGGCTCAGCCCCACCTGGAGGAGGCATCCAGGTCTACATCACTTGCAATGACGTATCGGAGCCCAGAAGCTCTGCCAGGTACCAATGCTGCCATCACCCCAGCTTTCTCAGAAAACTCTACAGCCCTCATGGTCACCAACTTACTCAAAATGAGTATTATGGAAATACACAGTGACAATTTAGGGAAAGAAAATATGCTCCAGTGAACATGAGTTCAGTGGCTTATAAATGAAATTATAATTATACAAAACTTCTTTTTAATGGAGGCATATATCATTATCCTCTAGCTAAATTATTCAGTGATCCATAGGCTGGAGCAGGGTGGTTAATTTATTACTCACGCAACAGTGTTGAAAAGCATTGTCCCTTTCATGGGACACAGAGGGTGTTTCCTGTGTAACTTCCTGAGGCTGTCACATGTGGTGGGAAGATGGCTTAGCTCCAGAAAGATCCAAGTTCACACTTCATGCTATCGCTCACTGGCTGTGTGATCATGGGTAAATAGTTGAACTTCTTTGAAATTTAGATTTCTTTTTCTTTTTTAATAATGAAGATATTTCATATAACTGGTATGGAGATTAAAGGAAATGTCATAGGTCAAGACTTTCAGCTAAGATCATGCCACATAGTAGGTGTTCGTTAGAGATAAGGCCATCCTTGAAGGGAGTTGTTCCAGTGACTGCTAATTGCCTAAAGGGCTTCTATGCTAACTTCTTCCTAAAACAAATTTATGATTTTATCCAGGGCTGCAGTATTCCCAGTTAAGAACCACAGATTCCTGCCTGCAGGTGGGTGTGTCCAAGGAGACTTAGGTGAGATACAATTTGGGAGACAACCTGGAAGTCTCTTTAAAAGGAGCTGACTCAAGATGAGGTCAGCTCACACCCTTCTGCTCTCTTTCCTCCTTCCCCAAACAGGGAGGTGGTGATGGGATTTCCAGCAGTCATTTAGAAAAACAAACTCATGCTTAAAAAGGAAAAAGAACCTCCATCCTTGAAGACTGCAAGGCTGCCATATCAGCCCCAGCTTCCTAGCTCCGAACTAAGGTTTCTGTGGGACTTAGTCCCTGTCATGTCGGGTTTCTGATGCAGAGCTGAGAGTTTTGCTCCTTTTCCATCACTGCACCAAACTATGCTCAATCTCACTGAATTTCTCAGTGTAAATGGGAAAAAATCATATTTTTTCCTGCCTCTGTGCCTCTGGATGTGCTATTCTTACTGTGAGAATACCCCTTTTCACGGGTCCCCACTCTCCACAGAGACAAATGCTTACTTAACCTTCAAAATACAGATCATTGGTACCAACCTTTGTGACAATCCACCTCATCCCTCCAAGCTACCAGTCATGCCCTCTTCAGTGTCTCTGTATTAATAGGAGACTCATTATAACCCAACCTCATACAAATCAATCAACCTGGCTTTAAACTTCTCCAAGGCTTGAGGAAAAAAATTGTGTGTATTGAACTCTGTTGAGAGCCCTATGCTAAATCACACACACACACTTACTTATGTGCATATACACACTCATATGAACATGCATATGTGTGTAAATACACATAATTTTATACATATTTATGACAATATATGTATATATTCACATAAAATATGTATATGTACACACACACGTAAAATCTAATCAGGGCCTTGAACAGAGCAGTTGCTTGATTAACACTTGTTTAAACGAATACACAATTCTCTTAAGGAAATAAAATTATGGAAATAAGACTTACTATTTTTTTTCTCTTCAGCTAGAAAATCTAATTCTAGGATCTATGCTGAGAGTCTGATGGTATGATGTGTAACAATGGTTAAGTGACTTAATTTGGTTCTTGCTTATAAATTTTGGACTAGAGAAGCTTATCACCCTAACAAGAGTCTAGAAGGAGCTGTTGTACGGATAATAATATCTTAGCTATCTAGTGGTAAAAAATGTTTTCACAACTAGTGAATAATTTAATTGTCATAATCTCCATATGAGGTAAGAATTTTTATCTTCTTTGATCAGAAAATGAAGCAGATTCCACGTTCAGTGACTAGAACACATCAAGGACCCAGAATCAACAGTAAGGCCTACATACCAAGCTCAGTTGACCTTCCATGACATCATGATGCAAGCCATGGTATGCAAGTGTGGGCTAAGGAATGCCAACATGGAGGCTGACCCTGTGGCCAGGAGGTTAAAGTTCCGTGCACTCTGTTTTGGTGGCCTGGGTTCATGGGTTCAGATCCCTGGCACAGGCCGGCTCCACTCATCAATCATACTGTTGTGGCGACCCACATACAAAGTAGAGGAATATCAGCACAGATGTTAGTTCAGGGCTAATCTTCCTCAGGCAAAAAAAAAAAAGAGGAAGATTGGCAATAGCTGTTAGCTCAGGGTAAATCTTCCTCACACACACAAAAAATAAATAAATAAAAGAATGCCAACATGAAGGTCACACATACCACTCACAGAGAAGTACCTAAGGTCTATAAACTACAAAATCTGACACGCTCAACTTCATTGAATCCAATGGCTGTGTGTCTTAGTTCTAAAACCTAACATCCCTCTAAGACTAAGACAGCAAATACAACAACTGCAGAGTGAGTCTTACTAAAGCCATTTGTAGCTATGACCAAGTGAGAGGTAGCTGAAATCACACAGCAGGACAGTTCCAGCACTGATACACGGCCTGTTGGCACTTGGAAAACAGCAGGCTTTATAAACAACCTTGCAACTGTCCAATGCAGAGTATTTTAATACACTTGAGCATCTAATTCACCCAGTTACAAGGTTTCAGGATTCATCTTCTGAATATTGTGGTGGCAGTATCTGCAGAGGTGGAGAAGTGTTTCAGGGCGCAGTGGAGAAGACAGGAATAGTCCATGCTCTCTTGATTTCACTTGGCTGTGCACAGGGTGGGTGGGGTGCTCCATGCAGCCCTTGGGGGGTTTTTAACAAGTAGCACCTCAAGTTCGTGCCATTGCATTTTTCCAGTGTGTCATCCCTCAGCATCCTTTCAATGACTTCCTCTCCTATCTCTGGATGTGTCACTGCTCCTTAAATAGGACACCTTGAGTTTTACTCTGTTGCCCACCTGCTTCTATTCCTCTCTGCTCTTTAAAATCTGCCATGGTGCATTTGGCTAATTTACCCAAATAATTCTTTATCAATATATTCCCGTTGTGGCTTGATTTTCCTTTCTTCTGTACTTCTAATACATTGTTCTTATTACTTTTAGATAACAAATCAGAACACGGGGTTAAAGCATGAGTTCTGAAATCACTCTGGTGGGTTTTTTCCAATGTTTAGGGAGCTGTCAGTGAAATGATTAGTATGCATGCCTGCTGTTCCCACAAAGGATAAACAGTCTCTTGGGAGGTCAGAATGCACTCAGTCATTGAACAAAGGTTGGGTAAGATGACATTTAGGTCATAATCAAAACTGATTTTTAAAAACAATTTTCCCTGCATGAATCTCCAGTCGCTATTTTATTTTGTACAATATGATATTAATCAATGATACAAATAGGCATTAAGTTAAATAATATTTGAAAATGCTTTCACATTTTTGTGCCATTCAACCAGGGGATTCAATGGCTTGGAAATTGGAGAGATTATTATTTTAAAATTCCTCACACATCCATCTGCTTTAGGTATTATCCTTATTATCATTATTCTTCTTATTGTTATATCCATTTAAAAATTGCTACCAGGTGTGGGTGAGCACACTTTTTCTTTTTAGTCTCCTAGCAACAAATGCAGTAGAGGACATTTCCCTCCGTCTGCGAGGATGATTAGTGGTGTCTCGTGCTTAACAGCGCAATGTTGCTCTCTTAGCTCTTCCCCTGACAGCTGTAAACTTGACCTACATCTGCCAATGAAGCTGTCATGTGACACCTTTTCATGGGTCCATGGTGTCCTAAGAGAGATCTAGGAAACATATCCTCTGCAGACACCTTTAATGGTATCTCCAGGTACAAGAGGATGTGGTAGACTTATTGTGAAAATCAGAAACAGGACCCTGCGGCAGAATTAGATAAGCCATTTGATTGGCTGGACAGGATGAATGTTTACTGAAACTTGCAAATAATATTAATATTTGATTCGGGAGTATCTGGTTACCGATTTCCAAAGAGGCAGAAGTATTTTGTAACTATATCTGGTGAAGAGATAACTAAAGCAGGTAACTTCTCATAGGGAAAAATTATTCAACATTTACCAAACATATTTAAGTATCTATATGCCATACACTGGGCTATTTTATAGTCATGGAGATGAGTAAAATAGAAACAAAACCCCTTTTCTCATAGACTTAGTGTCTAGCGGAGGAGGCAGACTGTATTCAAAGAAACGGAAAATATATGTAATTACAAATAGGAATGCCTGCAGTGCTGTTCTCTCTCCTTCACTACATTACACAGGTCACGTGGCCAATGCCTGCATTTGATTTTTCTACAAACTGGTCCTTTGAACAGTGTAGTAGGTGGAATATAGAAGATGCTAGTTATATATATTTTTGTGTGAATGAATGCATGAATGAAAGGCTGTTTCTGAATAGTACCCTAAGAATAGATCTCTCTGTGCAGCCTAATAGCTGCCTCTTTCCATTTAAGCCAGAGTCCAGGATATTTTTGTTTGTTTGCTTTTATTTGACTGAACCAGATATTTAGCAAGACAACAATAGATGTTTTGCAAAATAACTACAATTTTAGTCGTTCAAGGAAAACACGAGGAAAATGCATGTAATAGGCAGGGGCTAGGGTAGGAACACTGTCTAGAAGTAGTTTGCATGAACATTCTGGAAGTTAGCTCACTACCCCTGCGTGAATAGGTTGGCTTGTTGCTTTGTTTTAGCAACATTTCTTAGGCCCTCTGTGGTCCTTCCTTCTCACATGTCCTTCAGCTCTGAGAGAATTCCAGAATTATGACATCTATCCATAAGCACATCTGCTTCCTCTTTTGATTATTCATGTGCTTCATGGGGAAAATCATAGAAGTTTAATTTTATTCACTTTAAAAATAAAAATATAGGGGCCGACCCCATGGCTGAGTGGTTAAGTTCGTGTACTCCACTTCCACGGCCCAGGCTTTTGCTGGCTTGGATCTTGGGCGTGGACATGGCACTGCTCATCAAGCCATGCTGAGGCGGTGTCCCACACAGCACAGCCAGAGGACCTACAACTAGAATATACGACTATGTACTGGAGGGCTTTGGAGAGAAGAATAAAAGAAGATTGGCAATAGATGTTAGCTGAGGTGTCAATCTTTAAAAAATATATAGATATAAAAAATAAATATTTATAGTATATATGGAGGGTGTTCTTAACTTAATGAACATTGTCGTGGAATAATAGAGAGAGATAAAAATAGATAAAGGAAAATAGATTATCAGCCAGGATGGGAGTATATGGATCAGAAATTCCATTTAACATAGCCCTGTAATTCTTCAAGCTCTATCCACATGCCAAACCGCAATTAAATCAGTTGAAAATGACCAATAATGAATTTTTAAAAATCATTTTCTGTCATTTGCTGCAAATGGCCGTGTGAATTCTAATTGATTTTTTTTTCACTCTTGAACTCATACCCTCAGAAGTGAGAGAATTTGAGAACAAACATTTCTGACCCCAAACTATGTACAATATATTGTAATTAGTAATTAAATATATCTATAATATTCAAGAGCTTTATAGTCTAGGAAAGATAGATAAGATATAGACAAAAACAAGTTTTGTGAGATTTTGGAATTATAGATTTTCTAGGAGAGAGACTTTTTCAAATTATGGGATTTGTGATTTTAGCAAGAAAACACCAACAGAAGGGAAAAGATAAACACAATGCAGAGGTGAAAAAAGGAGATATTAAGAAACTAGGGCAATATGTACCTCTGTGGATGGAAAGGAAAGGTCAGATGTGAAAGATGCTCTGAAAATACAGTCATGAGGACTTCTTGACCATGATTGTGAAGCTGAGAGAACAGGAGAGGCTAAGGTGTCTAGGATTTCTTATTTGAATGATAGACATGTTAGGAATCATACCCACGGGTAACACCTTATTTTGTAGGTCATGGAGCATTGGAAGTGCCTATAAGATACCGGTTTGTTAACTGATTGTTAATTAGAAAGGACTTGCTACAAATTAGTAGAAGATTGGGGCATGAAGATACAGATTTTGAAGTCTTGGGCAATTGGGTGGAGGCAATAAAATCTCTTGGAACAAATAAATGTAAATGGGATTAAAAGAGAAAGCAGTAAGGGTAGACATATTTTTCAAAGATTTGATGTTGTCGTTAAGAAGTGCTATAAAATGTCAACTGAAACGGAATGCCAAGAAAACTCAGAATGCTTGTAAATTAAGAGAAAGAACCAGGTTGAAGTCTCAGGAAGGATGAAAATAATGGATACTGTGCAACCCCAAAGGATCCATGAGAGTATGTGTTGAAAGACTTAATAACTGTCAGTATTATAATTTATGTAGACTTTCGTAGGTTCCTGTCTTTAATTTGTAAATATGGTTGCTTATGCAGGTTAGATACTTGTTCATGACCGAACCCTTGAACTAGACGGCCATCTCTCCTAACACAATTATTAGTGTCACTACTCTCACCACCATTATTGAGCACTTTGTATATGTCAAGTGGTTTTCATGTTATTGTATCTAAGTATCTTCACGCTATCACGTATTTATCATTATATCTAGTTGAGAGTTGAGGAAAATGAAGTTCACCAACCTAGAAACATATCAAAATTCATTCAGCTTGTTTAGAGAAGTGCCTGATGAGATTCCAGGTCTGTTTGGTATCCAAGTTCATACTCTTTTGATTAGTTACACTGACTTTCACAAGACACCACTGAGAGAGGGAGATGGGAAGAATGGGTGAAGACATTTTAGAAAAGAGGGGAGGAACTGAGGGAAATTCTTACATGTGGTTTTTTTTTTTCTTTTCATGAAGCGGGAATGTAAATGATGTCTATTGTCTAAAGTGAAATTATGAAAACATATAACTCTCATGTCATTAAAAATACATCATCATCATCGTGTTACCCTTCTGAACAGATGTACTATTTATTAAGAGCACACAGTCTAAGTGATTATAGAAATGACATTGCTTTGGTAATGATTTCTACAGGTATTTTCTGCAGCGGGGCATGCAATGTGGACGTGGACATCTGGGCCTGTCAACATTAATTTTCAAGCAACGTGACATGGGGCTCTGAACTTTCTGCTTTTGTAAATATCATTCCCCTAGAAGTCAATATTAGTTAATGATAAGTTATTCTCTTTGTGTTTTTTTTTTTCCTTGGAAGGGTTGTAAGTAGTATTCTCAGGCTGCAGTCCTTGCATAAAACTGTTTTATTTTGAAAGCAATTGCACATTTAATCATTGGCTGTGTTGCTCTTTGTCTGAGTATGGTATAGTTACTATGTTAGTCTGCCTGATGGCTTTATTTAACAGTGCATCATATTAGCTGTAAAAGGTAGTCAATAGTGCAGATCAATATTTATTTTGTAATTTATGAGCTAGATATACACACAAAACAGAAAATCTTTAAGCTAAGGATTGGGTACTAGGTGCCTAAGAAGGATAGATTTCCACTAAGACATACCTTTGAGATTCAATCACGCTCTCAGGAAGCAGCACTAAACATTTGAAACATTTAACCTGTACGACTATGCAAATCTAGACCAATTTTCATCTAAACATAGTCCTAGCGGACTTTGTATTATGAGAGATTTGTGGTCTAAAAAGGTACAATTTTTCTCCCTAAATTGTACCAGAATTTAATCTTAAATTTGTTTAATTCCAAAACCTATGCTATTTTGACTTCATCCTACCATAGGCAGTATGAAACTAACCGTTACTTACTATCCTGTTGAATTAAAAAATTGGCTCATTTACGTATTCTTTCTAAGGATAGCTTATGGCAAAAGTTACTTATCAACATGGCCAACATCTATGGGCACAATTCTCTAAAGGTAATTACACAGGGGAATAAAGAAAGGAAAAATAAAGAAAGCTGTGCCAATGAAAGGTCACATTCATTTGTACATTTATTTTTTATGGGCTTCAGTCACAGCCACAATATTTGGAAACCATGAATAGATTTTCCAGGAAAAAATTGCCACAGGTAAAATGCTTCCTAGGATCAGATAAGGGGAAGCGTTTTTGATTAGCAACTGGGCCTGAAGATTGAGTGTAATCTATGGACAAATTTAACAAGGCAAGACTAATTTAGAGATAAGGAAAAGTCTGTTTATCAACAACAAAAAATACAGTTCAGAGGGCAGAGGTGTTTTATGGATTCTAACTGAACTACGTAGAAAATGCAGAATTGATAGATGTTCAATGACCTTTCCAATAACATCAGGCATTCATATTGAAAGGGTTGAAGGAAGCAGAAAAATCCACTTTCTCCACTGCAATATTTTTCTAATCAAAAGATCTACCTTTGTGCACCATTTGAAGACTATTCACCCGACATTTACCAATGGATTTAGGAATGTCTCACTGACTATATGCTTCTGCTGAATATGTCCAAAACTAAATGGCATTCTGTAATTAATGCAAAAATTCAACCACTATAATTTCTCCAGGTAATATAGCTGCCCTGAGTTGGGAACCTACCTCAGCCCATAGATGACTGAGTTACCGCTTTCTCCCATTTCCACATTTATCTCTAATATCAGCCAGGAGCTACTCCTTACAGGCCAGTCTGCTACTGGGGGTTGATGCCGGGGAGGGATGAAAATGAATGTTTGTTGAATGCCTGAAATATATCAAGGAGTGGGCAGATAGAAACTAAGTATTTCACGTTATAGAAGTTGATGTAGCAGAATACACTGGCTTTGGAGTTTTTGAGACCTGTTTTCAAATTCTAATTCCAATTGTGTGAACCTGTCCAGTCTATATCTCTTTTAGCGTCATCTTTAAGACAATTAGAAATGATTCTTGAGTCATATGGTAGGTGTGACCATTAGGCAAGATATTATATGTAAGATGCCTAGCTTAGTCTGTAATAGCAAACACTTATTTCATGATTTATTACGATGATGATGATGATGTCTACATATCCCTCTGAAACAGTCTCCTTACCTATAAAATAACGAAAAAATGTAGCTACCTCAAGGGCTTTTATAAGAATTTGATGAGTTATAATAGTTAAAACCCTTAATATAGAGCTTTGCATACAGTAAGTACTATTTAAGTGTAATTAACATGATAAAACCTATGTCACATGGGTATGCTATATTCAGTTTACAGAGAAGAGAAATAATTCCTAAGGATCTGAAACAATAACCAGTGAATAACTAGCCAGACACTTTAATCAGTCCTGACCTCTAAACTCATGGGGAACAAGAGATTTAGGGACAGAATCACAAAACCATGGACCAGAAAAAAATTTAGGAGACCCTGATTGCAGACATATCCTTCGGGTACTGACAATAGGCCCAGAGAGAGGAACTGAGTGGCCCAGTTTCACACAGCACAGGCTTCCTGATGTCTTATTTATCCCATCTTGCCTTTTCTTGGGGAACGATTTTTTCCCTTTCCCCACATGTCACTCTGCATAGATTTCTCCAGAGACACTTTTGTGCTTTTTGCCCATACTGCCCGTGCCACCATGTTCCCTCTTCTTCTTAGCATCTCCTTGGCAGCAGCCAAGGACAGTTTCTTTAAAACAGTTTCTCCCAGTGTGCTTAATCATAAGAATAACCAGGGACTCTTGAAATACAGATTTCAAGGCTCCTCCCCTGAAGAGTTTACCTAGGTGTTGACTGTAGCATTCTGAATTTTAAAATGAATATCTTCACTGGCATTTTTGGAAATGCTACTCTAAAATAAATAGGACATCACTGTGGAGAGAGACTGCACCTGAACCCTGAGAATCAAAGCAATTATCTGATTATGTCTACTTTATTCTGTGTCATCTCTAATCCGTTACTCCTTCTCTTCATGACATTATTTTATCTTATTATATCTTTTGGAATCATCTTTATCTAACTTGGGATCAAAGCGCTTCTAGTTGAACAAAGAGCAAGCTTAAGGGGTTCAATCAACCCCTTGAAAACACATATGATATCTTGCTCTTATATGTTTCTATGTTTTTCAAGGCAATGTTTTCTTAGTTTTCAGAAGATTAGTAAAGGAACCATGATCCAAAGAACTTGAAGGAACAATGAAGGATTTTATGAAGCATGCTTGAGATCCTTTTATCTGTGTTTCTAAAAGGGAACACATTTATTCAACAAATATTTCCAGTTATTACTGGACATTGGCTTTGTTGATTGGAAGATGAGTGGACACGGATAATACTATGCCCTTAATATGTTTAACTGTAATATATAGGAAAATAATTAATGTAGAATTTTAACTTGCTTGTCTCAGATTGGATTTCCCAGAAAATAGAAGATGAGACAGCAATTCCCATGCCAGAAGTTTATTGAGTGGGGGTATACTTAGCAACAACACTCATTAGGAAGTGATAAAAGCAGAGCTGGATAAGGAAAAGTTAAATTGCAATATAGTTGCAACAAAAACCTCTGAAGATCCCCTGGAGAGTGCTCAGGATCTAGGATGGGTCCTGGAAACAATTCCAAATTGAGTCAAATAGCCCAAGGCTTTGTAGCCCACATCAGCAAGTCTCATATGGATACAAGATCCCCCTCTCTGAGGAGGGGCTGTAAACTTGTGTGAGGCATCTCTCTCCGATCATTGGCTGTTCCAGGGGAGGAGATCTGCTATGATTCATCAACAGAAAATTCCCTCAGCAGCTTGGGGGATGGATGCCTTGTTCCTGTAGTGGGTAAGGGAATTTTTTTTTATTTTTCTATAGCAACTACTACAGTTCACCCCTTGCACTACTTGGATCTAGTTGTGTTGTAAAAGGCTACAAGTTTTGAATGGGGCCAAGAGTAGTAAGAGGCTTTGCAGCAGACAAAGCTGTGATGCAAGCAGCCCTAGCATTTGAGTCACATGACCTCCTAGACACTATGTTATCTATTGGTGGGAAAAGATGCCAGCACATTCCTTTTGCATTGGTTAAACAGTTTCCTCTGGGCCCTTCTGCAAAGCTAGTGGGTTTTCTAGCTTTATATAGAATACCCACTCTAGCACTTCTTTGCTCCTGAGTTTTTGGTCCCTCCTGCTGTCTGCCATAGCTGTGCTGGAGTTTCTACTCACTTGGTGTGAACCATCATTTTCCATGGCATCATAGTCACATGTTAGTGCTGCCTGCAGGGGCTTTACCAAACTGCTAAATCCCATGTGTCCTGAGGGTGCACTCATGTTGATAAACTCACTGATGTCGAACTTTATGTTCTGCCTCCATTAGATTGAGCACATTTGGGATCCTGTCTCATATACACTCTCCCGCTGGCTACAGGTATGTATTGCCTCGGTTCTGAAACTCCTTCATGTGTAGTCTGTTTCCTCCATCAAGTCCAGCACTTTTGTCATCAGATTATACAGCCGGTTGGACCCTCATTATTAGTTGGGCACTGGGAGGGGAAATGGAAGCAGATCCTGAGGAGACACATGTGCTGTGTTGTTAGTCAAATGTGTCTGCATTGCCTCTGAGCAAAGGGGCAGCACCAGCTGTGCCCATATAGAGTGGCCAAGGGAATCTGAATATTCGAGGTTTTTGAATGCTTTGATTCAGAAATTTCCATGCCAAATCTCTGGATCCCATTTCTTCCCAATCAGGGCCATGAGCATAGCATAGCTAAATTACTGGGGCTGAGAATTCAACCTTCCTGGAGCTCCACTACCTTTATAATTAAATCCTTAGCTTGTTCTTCTTCTGTCCTCTAGCTAATAATAGTCTCTTTAGATGTTGCCAAGGAGTTCCTCTGTTTTCCGCACTTTTCCTTAAATTGTTGATTACTTACCGTTAGCCTTTCATTGACTTGTTCCAGTGTATTTATAGCACAGCAAAAGCCATTCAAATTCATTGTCCTTAAAATTACTACTTCCACTGAATTCAAATGCCTGTGAGATTGTAGATGCCAGTGTCTTTCTTCCACTGGTTTGCATCTGTTATGGACTAAATTCTTGTGTTTCTCTGCAAATTCATGTTAAGCCCTACCACTCAATGTGATGGTATTTGGAGATGGAACCATTAGGAGGTAATTAGGGTTAATGAGAGGATGAAGGTGAGGCCCTCATGATGGGATTAGTGTCCTTATAAGAAAAGACAGCAGAGATCTTGGGTCCTCTCAGTCTCTCTCTCCATGAGCACACAGAGAGCACAACAAGAAGAGGTCATGTGAGCACACAGCTACAAGGTGGTCATCTACAAGCCAGGAAGAGGGCCCTCACAAAAAATTGACTATTCTGGCACCCTGATCTCAGATTTCCAGACTCCAAAACTGTGAGAAAATTAATTTCTGTTGTTTAAGCCCCCCAGTCTGTGGTCTTTTATTACGGCAACCTGAGCTAAGACACTATCCCTCTTTACAACACGTAAGTTTCAACAATGGCACCACTGTAGCCTGCTGGGGACAGACAGAGCTCCACTCACCAGTGGTGTGGACCTTTCTGCCAGCTCGTCAGGAAGTAATCCAATTCCAAATACCCATTTTAGATTCCGTTTCTTTGGTCTACTTATGGTCACATAAGTTCCCGGGTTGAGTTCTCCAGGGAACAGACTTGTGTGCAAGAAGTTTCTTAGGGAGTCCTTTTGAGAACAACTCCTGTATGGAGAAGTACGATTGGGCTAAAACAATCCAAGTTTAAATGTGGTGGAGCTGCAGCAAAGGGCTCAGCTGATCACACAGGAGGTCCGGAGTTGGAAGGGGCCTTTAAGATGTCTCTGATTGATGCGTGGAGGCTGGCCCATTGTGCCCCCACATCAGCTACACATTGGCAAGAGCTTGTCCCTGAGTAAAGAGTATAACCTTGAATGAGGGAGCCCGCTTGAGTAGAAGGTCAATTCCTGGGAAGAGACTCAGCTCTGAGTCATCAGAAGGCCATAGTCTTGTCAGCTGGGGAACTGGAGTCTATATCTAGAAAAGGGCGTGGGGGTTTCAAGGTTCCCCCTAACGTCCACTATGATACGTATGAAACAGTGACTGAAAAGACACGCAAGGAATCACCCCATTGAAGACTGTCTATAACAGTGCCCCGAGCACATTCTGATAGCCAGCTGGCAAATACAGTTTCTTTAGAGAAGACAGAGAACAAGAAATGACAACTGACTCCGACCATGAGCAATAGAATCAGAGAGGATGGGACCCAAGTCCTGAGCCTGGCACTACCTACATAATGTCGAGTCTGAGTTTACCTTATTTGTGAATTGACAAATACCATACTTATATCACCAAATGGAATTGAGGATTAGAAAGGTGATATATGACAAGCAGAATGCTCAGCAAATGGCAAGCACATTGCACATGATGAATCATTATTATTATCTCTAATTTTACCTCTTGTAAACCTCACCCCTTAATGACTTCAATGCCTGCAGAGAGTCAGATGTAGAGAAGAGCATCTGGGCCAAGACTCGGACTTAAAGGAGAGGCGTTCTGGTCCAGATTCTGCCACATGTGTTGTTTCACCTCCCTGGTGTTATTTGCTTCTCCGATATCATTTTTCTAATATTTAAAATGAGTTATTTATTTCTAAGATCCCCTTAGATTCTCAGCTTTAATTTTCCATCATCTGTAAAATGAGGATAATGAAGTGAATCTCACTGGATTATAGAGCATCAAATAAGGTTACATACAGGAACATGCTTTATCAATTATAAGCTATGGGACTTTATGATGAGTAATAGCAACGAACAGGCCCTTAATGCAATCCTTAAGAGCTTAACCCAGGGCGGGCCCAGTGGCACAGCATGGGAGGTGTCCTACATATAAAGTAGAGGAGGATGGGCACAGATGTGAGCTCAGGATTAACCTTCCTCAAAAAAAAAAGAGCTCAACCCAGGCTTAGTTCAGCAGTAAATACAAGTCACACTTGCTCTTGAAGACCCTCAGCCTCCTTGGTTTTCATGTCAGTATCTCACTAGGTTAACCATCTCTCTTATTACTAGCACAGCAGTCTTATTCTCTCATATAGACTGGTTGACAGTGTAGTGGGGGTGTAGAGTCCAGGTACCTCTCTCCCATTAACTTGATAGGTGATCATAAATAAGCACATTATATTGCAAACCTCTGTTATCTACTTGTAAAATAAGTGATTTTTGAAAGCTCTTTCCAGCTTTTATTTCATGATAGTCTAGAGCTGAGTTTTCTTAGGGGGAAGGTGTATACATATTTGTGTGATAAAAGATAACTACCTATAAATGTCATCAGTTCCACATATGTTTAAAAAAATCTTGGACATCTCTATTCAAAATTCAGGTTGTTGGTGAAACCATCTGCTATTTATTGAATATATTAATGTGCCTGACAATATGTTAGGGGATTTATATGACGTGGGTCTCTTAATGTGCACTGCAACCCTCTGGGGTAGTGTTACTTTTTTTTTACAACTGGTGGATGAATAACTCAGATTCAGAGGGATCAACCTGCTTGACTCATTTTACACAAGTTTTAAAGGACAGAGCTAGAATCGAAACCAGATCAACTAACTTACCAGGTTCCTGGTGTTCTAGGTCAACGCACTAACTAGACATTCATTTCACAAACTAAATTATACAAAGTATTGTCTTGGTCTACACAGATCACATGCTCAAACATCTGCAGAGGCCAGAGAGGTGACCCCACAAGTCAAGATGTCCAGGTGGGCATGCACCTGGAAGCAGTAAGGGCAGCCACTGTCCATCTCCAGAAATGGCTGCAAAGCAGGACTTGGAACCCACTTTTTCCAGATCTTCCAAGGTATGACGACATCAGAATGCCAGATCACTTTCATGAAATCTCCAATTTCAAAATTTTGACAACAAATTAAAAAAATAAATAAACACTGTTCATCCTCAGACAAAACACAGCCAGTGATCTCACGCTGTCAGTTTGCAAATTCTGATATAGAAACATGTCTTTACTAACTCAAATAGGGTCATCTTTTACTGTGTCTGTATGGAGCCATGTGGAATATACATGAAGTTATTTAGTGACACAAATACAAGCAGTGGGATATAATTATAGAGCAACTTTATTATTTTTGTCTCTTTTTATTCCTCTACATTTGTTCAAGGGTTTAATTTTTCCTCTGCCCCGGATGAAATTTTGGGCAGTTTCATGACTTCTCTCATCATTTCTTTTTATAAAAACAAAACTCCTAGCTCACTTTAAGGTATACGGTTGAGACAGTGGGTGTGGAAGTCATCTTCTCACTTTCCTAGTGCAGAACTTTGACTTTCTTTTCCTCATTTTGGTAAGTGCAGTGGTTGACTCTGTGGTGGGTAGCATCATGGGCCCCCAAAGATGTCTATGTCCTAATCACCAGAATCTGTGAGTATGTTAGGTTACATGGCAGAAGGAAATTAAAGTTGTTAACCATCCGACCTTAAAGTGGAAAGATTATCCTGAATTATCTAGGTGAGCCCAATGTAATCACAGGGGACCTTCTAAGGGGAAGAGGGTGGCAGAGAGAAAGAAACAGAGAGACTGCAGGCTGAGAAAGATTGGATCTAGCTTTGCCAGCTTTTGTGAAGGAGAAAGAGGCCAAGAGAAGGAATGTGGGTGGCCTCTATTAGCGGGAAAAGGCAAGGAAACAGATTCTCCCCTGGAGCCTCGGAAAGGAACTCAGCGCTGCCAATGCCTCATTTTACTGCAGTGAGACATGTTTCAGACTTACGACCTCCAGAACTAGAAGATAACAAAATTTCTGTGGTTTTAAGCCACTAAATTTGTGGTAATTGTTATAGCAGGAATAGGATAATATCTAGAGTGCATGCAGGGAAACAGAAGAAAGATCATCAGGGGACCTGAATGTCCTTATCTGTCTGGCACTGCAGTGGAGATTTGGAACTTGGCAAAACTCTACATGTGGCAAATGCTTATGACTGAACCCCTGCTGGACAGAATCACTTGGATGTCTTTCCTCTGCAGTTTTCCTGACATGAGAAAGCATCCCTGTTCGGGCTGGTTCTTTTCACTCTCCCTACATCTCTAGGCATGCAGGGCTCCAATACAGCTTTCCCTGGATAAGTTGCTTCTTTTAGCAGGGCCTCTTGAAAAGTGCTTCTCTGGATCACGATGTCCACATGGGAGAATACCTGTGATGCCTTTTAGCTTCAAAATTTTGTTAGTGTACTTTCTCCCTAAACCCAGCCCTTTCTAATGCTGCTCCATTCAGCCACTCACCTGTACTTTTCCCCAGTGTCACTCAGACACTAGTGCTCCATGGCCCCCGCCTGCAGAAGACACACAGTAAGCTCTTCAACTGGTCTCTTTAACTTGACTTGGGAGGAACTTAGCGCCTCCCTTTGGTGAGTGGGCAGCCCTCACAGTACAGCTCTTTCCTAAGGATGGTTCTTCAAAATCCATCTCCAGTGTCCAGTTCCCAACTATTCAACACTCTCACTGGGGAAGAATCATTTAAGAGCATCTAACCAGTTTTCAGAAATTTGATTTAAAAAGTAAAATTGGATTTGTCTAGTACCTCATTTGGGGATTTGCCTCGGTCAAAATTTTCATATTGAACATCATGTGACAAACCAAGGTTGGGATTTCTGCCCACAAATCAGTTAATTGCAGAAAGAAAAAAAGGAAAAAAAACATCTCACCTGAACAACCTAGATAATTAGTGTGTTTTCCATTAGTTTTTTTGTGGAATTGCTTCATTGCTGCAGTTTTTCTCAATAGCGTGTTTTGTGATAATTGAGGACATCAAATCTTTGGCAGCCTTCCCCATCTGGGTTGGTTGCATTTTCCTCAGCCTTCCTATAACATTTTATTTACTATTCACTTTAGGGAACATGTAAACAAAAGGTTTTGAAATGACTAAATTGTAAACATGAATTTAACAAATCACTCTAAGTTAAAAAGTTAGAATTATATGGAGTCTGGATTGTTGTGGAAAATTTCAACAAGTCTTCCTAAAATTTTAGGTACATAAGAAATAACCACAGAACTTGTTAAAATTCAGGTTCTTTGGCCTTGCCACCTATAAAGCCTGGTTTTGTAAGCGTAGTGTTGGGCCCAGGAATCTTCATGGACCTTGATGAATTGATGCTCCTGAGCACACTACTGGGAGGTTTTGATGTTCTTCGGGCAGCTATTACAATTAGAGTTGCCTTTTATATCAAATGTTGCGTGATCTACTTAGTATCATATGTGTTGATGAGTATTTTCCATATGTCATCTTAAAAAATTCACAAAATCAAGCCTGTAATAAACACCCTCACCTCTTGGCAACTGCAGAAATCAAAGTCTAGAGCAGTTAAAGGAAGTTGATCAGAAGAGCCAGGTTTAAGTGGACTGACTTGGAATTGGACCCAAGTTTGTAGAATCAAACCACGTGTTCTTTCAGTGAAGGAAACTTGCAAAAGATAAAGAATACTAACATCACAATTTCCCAAAGTAGGAAAGAGCTTAAAATCATATTTTATGGGGTTATTAAAAGGTATTTTTTTGGGAAAAAAGAAAAGACAGGGAGAGATAGACATGTAGATAGATAATTAAAACACGCAGCATGTTCTTCCCTACCCCAAAATAAATGATTTTTTTTTTTTAAATAAAAGAAAGTCATAACATTTTACTGGATAGTTCAAGAAATTGTACCCTCAAGTTCTACCTAATATTTAAGTAGACATGACTCTTTGGATGCAGAAAATTAGTGTTCTTTTCGTTCTCTTGAAGCCGTGTGCAACACCGCAACACGGATGACACTCTTTCAAGTCTCAAAATGGTCAACATTTTTGACCAGATACATGTATGTCTAAGAAAACACTTTCCAACAATGATGCATTACAAAATCTTCTCCAAGTAAACTACCATCCTTAAAATACATTATCCACTCAATTAAAGGGATGGAAAGTTAGGGGAAATATTTCCAGGAAAGATAGAAAAAATCACCCATCTCTGGAGCATGTTCCTTATCCTCTTTCCTTGATAGCATGTACCACTTTATCCACAAGCACAGATAGAACTGGATTTTTTGAGATGTCTTAGTGACTGGGTCCTTGATGACTGATTGCCATCCATTATCAATGAAAAACAAATCATGGATTATACATATCATCTAGGGAATAGATGAAGTGTTTCAAAACAAAGAGGGAATACATTTTTCTATTTAATAAATGAGGAAATGCAGGCAGAAGAGCTGTACAAGGGCAGAATTGACTTTGGATCATGAGAGAATAAATAAGCATTAGAACAGTTGTAGATGGGGATTCTATTAGATGATATTAAGTTCAGGAAATCCAGAGCTTCTTGAATCCTGCCTTCCTAGCCACCTCTCTTTCTGTGACAATGAACAATGTTAAACAGAAGGTACATTTATTAGTAAATGGTACTCTGATATTAGTACTTGATGTAATTTTGCAGGTCTCTCTGAAAAGCTGTAGTAAAGAGTATGTTTTAGGTTCAATACACAAACACTGACCATCTGTCCCCCCAATGACCTTCATGACCACTGGCAGAGTCTGCTTGGAAATTCTAAGATCTTCTGAGTACCGAGTTCCATAATGACCACGTTTCTCCCTTTGACTGGACTACCTCGATTTATGAGTACTGTTCTGGCTTAATTTTAAATTCTCCTCTTTTTTCTCTAAAAAAATCACAGTTAGATAATAGATTATGTAGTTACCATGCCAAGTAAACATGTGAAAAGAAAGGACAGAGAGTAAACTTGTCTGGTCCTGAGATCTCCACGAACGTGGCATCAGGATGTCAAATTGGAAGGACTTGATTGAGCGTATGGTTGTTGAGACGTGATGACCCAACCTGTTAAGAATCAAGTCCCAATCAACATCCTAGTACCAGACCAATTAACTTAGCCTTCTCTTTTGGGGAAGGATCATAATGGAGGTGGGGAAGATTCTTCTTCCAATTCTCATCATCATCAGTGTCTCAAGAGTGCCTAGAGGTGCCTGGCATGCTCTTAGGAAAACATCCTTCTCAGGTGCTGTGAGACACCTGTCATCATCTTCCTTCCGTGCTATGGCACAGCCACAGTGACAACTTCTGTTGGGATAAACTCCAAAATCACCAAGTTATTCTATCAATGTATCTAAAGTCCCTGCTGCTGTTTCCCAGTGTGTGTGCCAAGGATAATAACCATTGATTGGAGGGCTCTGGAATCTATGTTCGAGGTAGCATGTTTCAGAACTCTCTATGCTACTGAATCTTCTCCCATCACCATTACAGCCTTGAATTGTATGCTGCAATTAAAGGTTGGTGTTTATGATGTGCCTGAAAATTCTATAGAAAGGGTACTTTTAGTTTTTATTTCCAGTTTTAATGTTGACTCTTTCCTAAGGATTTGTATTTTGAGTCCATGGTGATGAACTGTCACCAGTCTGAGTGACAGGATTTCCATGTCTGTTTAATATTGACCCACAGTTTTCAAGGTGAGTTCTTTCCCAAGTGGATTTTCTATTCCTGATCAACATTTTCCCCAGTGGTTCCGCTCTCTATATTATTTCAAACAGTCCTAAACAAGTTGGATTTTTAGGGTTAAATCATTTAAAAGTGATCTATGATCCCTCCCTCTGCTTCTCAAACCATAATTTTCCCTTTGGAACACACATTAAAAGAAGTGGAAATGACTTAGGAGATGGCTCTAACATAGTCAAGTTTGGCTTCCCTCATTTACCCAAACTTGAGGTTGTGTAGGGGAGGAAGAAATATTCCTCTACCCTTCTAGGTTCTTCTGGCTGGTCTAAGAATTAAACTAACATGAAAGAGAATTACGGGAGAAAATCAGACAAAGTTTAATAACATTTATACATGGAAGAAACCCAGGAAAACTGAGTAACTCACCAATGTAGCTGAAGTTACCACCTTAAATACCATCCTCAGCTAAAGACAAAGGAGGATGTTTGGGGGTAGTGATTTGGGACTTCAAAAGGGAGGAAAGCAATTCACATGGAGATGGAAAAGCAAATGTTTGGTAAACAAATGTTTACCATGCCTTGCAGAGACAATGGGACACGGAGAGGACTTTGATGGAATAGACCTTGCTGGGTTCCTCCCTGTCTGCCACACCTAGTTCATCTTATACTATAGTTGTCCACGTATATTAGCTCCTTCCTGAAACAAACCTTCCATCTTAAATTCTTTTAGGCAGTTAGGGGGAAGGTCAAAGCTTCTTCCTGACTCTTTTCTTCTTAAAAATAATAAAGCCAGGGGCTGGCCCCATGGCCGAGTGGTTAAGTTTGCGCTCTCTGCTGCAGGCAGCCCAGTGTTTCATTGGTTCGAATCCTGGGCATGGACATGACACTGCTAATCAAACCACACTGAGGCAGCGTCCCACATGCCACAACTAGAAGGACCCACAACGAAGAATATACAACTATGTACCAGGGGGCTTTGGGGAGAAAAAGGAAAAAAATAAAATCTTTAAAAATATATATAATCAAGCGAAAGGGGCACATTTGGAGTAGCAAATTCTGCTTCCTTACATCTGCAAAATAAGAGTCTAGACAGTGTTTCACCCATACCCAGATAACAGGCTTCCATGGGTGGGAGGAACTGAACAGGTCCCTGTTTGCTCATGAAAAGCTGATGTCAATATCCATACTCCTGGCCCTCATTCACTGCCTCCACCAACCAGCCCTGAGGATGCTGGAACTACTGTAAGCCTCCCCTTCAATATACAGATTTTATTTAAAAAAAAAAAAAAAGGAAGAAGAAGAAGGGATGGAGGGAGGAAAGGATGACAAATAATATTTATTTGTATATTTAATTACTTGTTCAGGAGATTCTTTAATCTTTGTTGTTAAACCAACTTTCCTTGTGCCCTTAGTCAAGATGCATGCCCTCTGCAGTATTACTTTCCCTTTCTATTAATTAGAAGAGGGTGACAATTTTAACAGTGTCTTTAATGTCCTTCCCAGGATAAAATTTCTCATTTATATTTTATTTCACTTGCTATTTTACTTTCTAACAGCATTTACAACTGCATATCTTCTGAGTAAGATAGAGTAAACGACAGTTGCAAATCTTCTGAACTCATGGGCATATCCATTCTAAGAACAACACAGAATGTGCTAGGACTGACATCATTTAGTCACTATGCTGCCACAACTTTTTCTAATTTGAGCCTCCCTAGCTTTGGAAAAGGATTAGCCATCTCTGGATGTTTTTCTTAATGCCTATGCTTTGTCTTCACCCAGGTGTGAGTGACAGGGAGAGTCTAGGTGGACCCAAGCATTGACTATGATTTTCTTTTTATCGTGCCCACTTTGATTCTCTGTGAATCTGCTTTAGAAGACCCCTCATATTTCAGCTAATTGAGCCATTTGCAAACATACTCAGGAAGGGCCAAAACTATTTATGAACTCATTACGCATTTTTTGACTACATATAAAATGCCAGGCATTGTGCTCTGTGTTGGGGATTCACTATTGGCTGAGACAGACTCAGACTTCACTCTCACAAAGTTCATTGTAGTAAGATTAAGGCAACACAATGGGGAGAAGGGGAAACATGTTGAACTGGAAAGCTGGGAGATGGGAATTGAGGGCCCCCATCGTCCCCCGTCTTACAACCTGGGTGAGCCAGGTGTTCTTCTCGGTGCCACTCCAGCACTGGACACATGGAAGACTCACTGTACACTGAGTGGCTCTGTGGATAAACATCTACATACCGTTAACTGTTCTCCTTGCTGACTTTATTTTCTGAACTGATAGTTGGTCTAAGACGCAGTCAACTTCTAGAGGAAACTTCAAGGCAGAAATTTTGAATCTGGAATTTTCTTGATGAATCTGCTGTGTGTGATGGTTCCAATTTAAGTGGGGAAAAACACAAATTCTGAATCAGTACTAGTTATTTTTTTCTTAATTTTGCCAATTTGGTAGGTAATGGAAATAAGTAATTTTTCACATGTAATTTATATTTACTTTTACTATTTAAGTTGACAACTTTTAATACTGTTATTATAAGCTTTTGTGCCATGAAATTTTAATTGTGCATGCGTGTGTGTGTGTATAAGTGAGGATTTCTTTTTTGCTCATTTTATTATTGAGATATTGCCTTTCTGATTTATTAAAGCCTTTTATAAATATCAACTCTATATCTTTCCTATGGGTTGGGAATATATTTTTCTTAATCTGTTGGTTTTAAATATTTTATTATGTCCTTTTATGTACAAAAATTTTATAGTTTTATTTTATCAATCCTATGTACATTTTTCTTTCTGATTTTTCCCCACGGTATTATTCTTAGAAAGGCATTTCCCATTCTGTGGTTAAAATTATTTATTTTCCTCATAGTGCTTTTAAAATTTTATTGGTAATATTTTAAACTTGAAAATACGTTATCAGATACTTGAATTAAGAACCAGATTTTTTTCCAAATAATTTACCAGTTTCCCCAGCATTATTTATTGATAAACCCATCCCACTCCTTGGATTTGACATGTCACCCTTTTATCATAGAAAACAATGAAAAATTAATGCATACATGCACGCACGCATGCACAGATTCGCACATGCTCTTTGAGGTGTTTCTGCTCTTCTCATTTTGTCCCACTGTTGTATCTCTATTTGGAAGTAAGTCTTATATTCTTTGTAGACTCTTGTACTTTTACTATTTGTGGGGGCCTTGAAAGTTGTTTCATTGTTGTTTGTTTATTGTTTATTTTCATAAATAACATGGCTTCAAAAGGTGACTTTAATAACATGGGCAGGGCACTGGCCTAGTGGTGAAGTGATTAAGTTAGGCATTCTGCTTTGACAGCCCAGAGTTCACTGGTTCAAATCCCAAGTGAGGATCTATGCACCGTGTATCAAGCCATGCTGTGGCAGGTGTCCCACATATAACATAGAGAAGGATGAGCACAGATGTTAGCTCAGAGCTAGTCTTCCTCAAAAAAAGAGGAGGATTCGTGGCAGAAGTTAGCTCAGCGCTAATCTTCCTCCAACAAAAAAAAAAAAAAACAAAAGGGCAGCCAAGGGGACTATGCCTCTTTAGGCAGGTTTAACGTCTCCATATTAAGTTAATGGCAGGTATGTTGGAGAAAGGGATTGTTTAAGAGATATCTCTAAGTGAGAAATAATAGAAAGTGGTGACTGGTAGATGTGAGGAAAAAGGGAAGACGAAGAGCAAGACGGGTCTGAGGTTCCACCTTATGACTCGTTACAACACTGATAAGTGAAGGAACTGGACGGCGGGAATGAGCTGGGGAAGAACGGATTGGGTCGCCTTCCATCTTGACAGAACAGCAAGATACAGAAATTAGCAACAGTCCATCTCTTCCTTACTCCACGAAGCTGTCAGTTTCTGGAATTATCATCATTATTAAAGTTGTAATGGTTTTAATGAAGGTGTCATCCAAACTGACACTTCGAAAATAAAGTGTGATGATGACTAAACTGGAGGCTTGGAATGACCTTAGGAAAATGCTTCAGGAAACTCCAGAGCATCCCATTACTTCGGGAACTCTGAGTCAGCCGTACGACTCATTCCATTCATTTGCTTCGCATTGGAGAGGTTTATTTGGATTGACACCAGAGCTCCATGCCTCCCAGACGGCCCCACCCAAGCCATCACTGCTTCGTGAAGAAGCAAATAGACCAAAACTTCAATAAATCTGCTACAAGTGCTTTTCGACCAATTACACAAGCAACAGATACCAGAAAACCATAAGTACGACATGATTTATCTGCTTGAAAATGAGTTCAAACGAATTCATAGCAAGTGAAGAAGCCAGTGGTATGCCTGGCAAAATTCCAGGCACTTTCTGATTTTCCTATGGCTGCCAATGTTTGTCGAGAATAAACATTCATCAGGATAGTTGCAGTCTTGGCTCAAATATGCACAAGTATGACCAGATTTCTAAACCAGTTATTATGCAAAACGTACCCTCAGATGATCGCATTTCCCTCGTATGAGGCCACACTGGATGCTCAGAAGGCACAAACAACGCCTCATGTGCTTGGGTTCAAATAGGAAAGCTACCTTCATTGTTTCTTCCTGCATACGGGTATTTGAAGCTGAGTATGGGGCTACCTTCACTTCTAAGGTTTTAGGAAATGGAGTTACAAGCCTATTGCACCAGGTGAGAGCTAATGAGGACATGAATTAGGCCACTACCAAAGGAGAAGTAAATGAAGACAGAATCAGAAGCTGTAACCAAGGGATGTGAATGGATTTGATGTGGAAAGTAACAGAGACCACTGGGAGGCAGTATTGTACAGTAAAACAAGCGCAAGCTGAGCCTTCAGACCTTCAGACAGATCCTATGGGGAGACTGGCTCTATCAATTCCTTGCTGTGTGACTTTGAGTAACTTGCTTAACCTCTCTCAGTTTCAATTTCAGTCTTCTGAAATCCCTACCTAAAAGATTTCTGTGATGAGCTGAATGCTTCCTGAACAGTGTGTGCTTAACAAATATTAGTTTTGCACTTTTATATTCATTTAATTTCCTTGATTCCCATGGCAACCCAGTGGTTTTATATCATCACCTTTGTTCTGAAAAACAACAAATCAATCTTCTTCCCTTTTGCCTCTTGTCTCAGATTCATTCTGCATATTATATTTAGAATTCCTACCCTAAAATACTATGCCCATATACAATATCCTTATATAATAATTTGGGGTAGCCAATTATTTCTTATGGAAATAAATGCTTTAGCTGTCCATTATGTGGGATGGGGGAATGGTATGGTGGTTCTGTAAAGATATTAGCATGGGAGGTTAGCAGAGGCACTAGGATACCATAACCCAAGCTTGCAGTTGATACCATTACGCCCCTACCCACTGGGCAGTCCAGAGAGATGATGGGCACTGAGAATGTGAGGCAAAGCAGAGAGGAATAGTTTAGGTTGGTCCCCAGGAGAAAAATCTTTTAACTAAGATACATCAGCCTGAATGATCTGGGTGCTTGTATTTTATCCTTTTGTTTCAGAGAAAGGAAAAACATACTACAAACACATACATGTGCATGCATACCCATGTGCATCCTCCCACAAGCAAGTAAGTTTGCACCCCATGAAAGATGTTTATCTCAGCACCTGACTAGGGTGTAGACAACACACAGGTTGGCGAGGTAACCTCTAGTTCAGTTGACTCTTCAACATATAAATGCCAATTTGGACACCCTCAGCCATATATCCAAGAAACCTAGGATTTACTTATATATTTATCCTTGGATTTATTTTTCAACACCCCATCCCACACTCAGTTAGCATTCTTTATCCGAAAAGCCTTCCTTGACTTCCTTTCTCCAAGTAGCCAGTCTCTCTTCTGTGATCTCAGTACCTCACACTTGCATTTTATGTTGCGCTTAGCACACTGTCTTTGAAAGAACTACTTTCCCACCAATTATTGAGCTCATTGAGGAAAAGAACCATGTTTCTTTCCTTTTAGTGTTTTCAGTGTACATCACTGTTCATACACAGTCACAGCCTTTGAGCAAATGCTTCTTGATGCATGAGACTGAGCTTGGGCATCACTACCGCCTGACAGTCCTAGATTTAGAGAATCTTTAAATCTTCTTGATTCTCTTTGTAGCTATTTCCTCTCCTCCTGACTTCTAAAGGCCGATGTATCTCACGCCTCTGGAGCTTTCTCTTTTCCCTCTCCCTAGGGCCCTTATCCACTTCATGTCTGCCATAGACTGAATGTTTGTGTCCCTCTAAAATGTATATCTTGAAACCTAATCCTCAATGTGATGGTATTTGAAGGTGGGGCCTTTGGGAAGTGAAAAGCTCATGAAGTTGGAGCCCTCATGAATCAGATTTGTACCCTTATATAAGAGACCTCAGAGAACTCCCTTGCCCCTTCTGCCCTATGAAGATACAAGAGGAAGAAAGCCATCCATGAACCAGGAAGTGGGCCCTCATGTGACACAGAGTCTTGGACTCCCCAGCCTCCAGAAGGGTGAGAAATAAATTTGTGTTGTTTAAGCCACCGGTCTATGGTATTTTTGTTATATCAGCCCAAATGGCCTAAGACAATGTCTTTAAATACCACGTATGTGTTGATGACGCCACATCCATATTTCAAGCTCCAACTTTCTCCAGACTTATACATTCAGTGGTCTGGTCCACGTTTCCAACAAGATGTCAAATGATAGTTTCAACCTTTTCCTCAAACTGGCTTATTTCCAAGTCTTTCACATATCAGGACAAAATTTTGTAGTTACCCCTGATTTCTCACATTACCTGGATCCATCTCCAATCTATGAACAATTCTGATCAGCTCTATACCGAGAATATTTCCCATATCTGATAAAGCTTTATTTCCACTGCTTCCTCTGTATCCCCATCCGTTGTCTCTCATCTGGACACTGAAATTGACCCTTCCCTGGCCTGCCAGTTTCTGTTCTTGCCTGTCTAGAGTCTATTTCCCACACAGTGACAAGAATGGTATTTTAATAACCTAAGTCAAATTAATAGCTGCCAATGCAAAACCCTCAAGAGGCTTCTTCTAATAGGAAGTATGAATCTACTTTACTTACTCTGACTTGAAAGAGTCTACACAGCATGGTCCTTTGCATCTTGCCAGACTACTTTCTACCATTTTCTCCCTCATTCAATATATATTATTGGCCTCCTGTCTTTTCTTTCTTTCTTCCTTCCTTCCTTCCTTTCTTTTTCTTTTAGGGTTTATGGAGGCATAATTGATTTACAAATAATTGCACACATTTAATATGCATGTCTTGATGAGTTTGGATATATGGATACACTGATGATACCATCACCACAACCAAGGTACTAAACAAATCCATCACCTCCAAAAAGTTCCTTGTGTTCTTATATGTCTGTGTGTGTTGGTAAGAACACTTAACATGAGATCTATCCTATTAACGTATTTTAAAATGCATAATACTGTTTTGTTGACTACATGTACCCCGTTGTACAGCAGATCTCTAGAATTTATTTATCTTGCACAACAGAAACTTTATACCTGTTGAAAAACAAGTCCCCATTTCCCCCCTCCTCCCAGCCCCTGGCAAACACCATTCTATTCTCTGCTTCTATGAGTTTGACGATTTTAGATACCTCTCATAACCGGAATCAGGCAATATTTCTCCTTCTGTCTTTTCTCTTTGTTCAAAAACCTATGCTTTTTCTAATCTCACAGTTTATTTCAAGTGATGCTCATTTTTTTACAATATCCTTCCCTGACATTTGAGTATAGATATATGCTTGTTATCATACAGGAATTGCCCAAATGTTACCTCTTAATTGCGATTTCTATCAATCCACCCTCTCCCTACAACCAGTCACTCTCTATCAAGTGACCACATTGCATTTTTATTATAAATATTGATTTCTATCTTAAATCATTGATTGAGTGATTTTCTTGTTTATGATTATCTTCTCCTTGCCACTAGCATCTAGACTGTGTATCAGTTCCTAGAACAGTGTGTGTTCCAGCATGAGTGACTCACTCTTGTTTAATGACTGAGTGAATCTGAGCAGGACCATGCAAAATCAGACAGCCAAACCACCCCATTTTACAACTGGCCAAATAGCGTTATTCGTGCTACCAAGGATTTGGGATTCCATCCCTGTGGCATTGTTCCTTCCTGTTCCCACCATGTATCTGCAGGGTTTTATTATTCTTCATAATAACTTTCTCATAACACAATGCACTTAGGAAATAGATAACAGCAGTACAGCTTATTTATTATATGTCTGAGAGTAGTTTTTAGAGCTTTAAAATGTTGTGTACAAATTTTACAGGAAAATAAGAGGAGGATAATCCAGCCTTATAGATTTGAGTTGATTATGGCTCCCAGGGTCTCAGTATTTTGTGGTTTCACTATTAGAGAAGTGTTTAGCAATCTTCCTCTTCCTATTCTACCTGTCAGTCCCCATGTCTTGATGCTTTCTTTCTCCCCCTTGGGCTGTTTTTTTCACTAAGAATTTCCTTTTATCCTTTGAAACCAAATGTGTATGCTACACATCCTTTTCAGAATGGAGGCAGCTGTCTCCTGAATTGTTTGTCTTTTTGTCATAATTGCATTGTTATTAAAAGTGCTCATTCATTTCCTAATCCTTAAATCAGTGATTTCTTTGGGAAACTCTAAGCAAATATAAATATTTGGAAATACTTTTAAGTTTTGGGCACTGATTCCATCTACCTTCTTCAGTGTTGCATGAAATATCACCCTGTGCTCGTTATAAACTGGGAATGAAAATAGGGACCTTTTCTTAAAAAATCGAACCTAAGTTTTGTTCTAGTCACATTCAATTTAACCTAGACTGTGTGTGTGTCTGTGTGTGTTTTTCTTTTGTTTTGTTTTCTGTTTCTGCTTTTGGTGACGTCTCATGGATATGCAGTTTTATGCTAAATGTCGATGAGATGCAATTAACTTAATTTTCTTTTACATTTGATACTGTCACGGACTAAATGCCCTGAGGAACTCAAGGGGGGATTTGGAAGCATTTAAGTGTTTTTCCAAATTGTCTTTTTCTCTTTTTTTTGTTAAGGACATGCAATCACCAACCACCCTGAGCCAGACCACGCCTTGGGAGCCAGGAGAGCTATGCCTATGACCTTTGACTTCTTTTTAATGCTAAGATCCTCCAGCAGGAGCTGAGGCCTTATTACCGTCACCTGCAGTGGATGTGGAAGCATGTTTTCCAGCGGAGCCTGCTCAGGTGAACATCTACCTCTCCTTTTGGAATATTCATTTCTCACCAGAAATAAAAGGCCCCTGCTTCCCTTTGTTTGGGGACGCCGTGGCTTTGGAAATGATTCCTCATGGTCTCCTATTTGCTGCAAATACACTTTACTTTGTGAGATGACTACTTCTGGTGGAGACTCTGATTTCACATGCTAGGAGACAAACTCACTTTGCTTCGGTAACAGTTGTTTTTGAAAAATATGTCGATTTTCGTGGGCCCATACGCAAAGTTGGATGTGAACTCGTGTGCCTGTTAAAGTTGAAATAGAAGAAGGGAAGGAAATGCAGGAAAAAATATGAGGATAAGCATATGGTTTTTTACAAATTCTGAACACGTTGGAATCTGTTAATTCTAATCCTGAATTTTTAAATCCTACGCTTTATATGGTCCAAATGTAGAGAAGCACCCCGTTCATTTTCTACTCATTTTTCTTCTTTTTATTTTCACCATAATCCCTACCATTACAAATTGGCAAGAGAAATAGAAAGAAGAAGAAAACATAATGCTAATTATTACTAAAATTACAGTTAATGATTTGGAAGCTGTTGAGATTTTGTTAATATATGCACTCAATAATGAGGGTTTTCAGTTTTTTGTTCAACTCTGAATGGCTTACAGGATCTGTGCTAGGCTCTGGAGGACTCAATGGAAAACCACACACAGTCTCTTCTCTGAAGATATTTACAGTTTCATAGAGGGCACAGACAATCAACAGGGAATGCCAGGAAAGTCTGACAGGTGCTACAATATGCAACACTGCAGGGTGCTAACGAACATATAGTACAAGGTGTTTGTTGGTTAATATAGGTTCCTTGGAAGAAGTGTCATGAAGCTGAAAATTGAAGACTGAGTGAGATTTAACTAGGGGGTGGAGGTGGGAATAGGGGAAAATGAGAGGATCTGGGCAGAAGGAACCCTGTATGCAAATATCCAAAAGGAATGGAGATGCTATTATGTGTCAGGAAGTGAAAATAGCAGAAAATGGATAGAGAATGGAAGTCAAGGGAGACAACAAGGAGTGGGCTGAGTTTTAAAAAGTGAAACAGATTACCCAACATTAGAAGGTCTTGTGAGTCTGTTTAAACAGTTAGGATTCTATCATCTGAGAGCACGGGGAACGACTGAGGGTTTTCAAGCAAGAGGTGACACAGCATTCCTTTGCCCCTTCAAGTCTAGTCTTGCCACTTAAAGTCAAGGGTCCCGAAGATACGGTACAGAGGCAATGAGTAGAGAAGTATAGACCTATTCCTAGTGTGGTCTTCTGTATGCCTTCCCATCTGGCAATCGAGTGGTGCTATGGTTAAAACAAACACTTGTAAGCAAACGGCCTGGGAACAAATCTTACTGGGTACTGTGGGTGAGTTACTTTATCTCTGTACCTCAGTGTCTTCATTTGTAGAATAGGTATTTAATAGTGTCCTAATTCATAAAATTCGAGGACTGTCAGGTCCTTGACACCTGGGAGGTAGGGAGAACATTCGATCACGAGAAGTGACTCTATCCCTCCTTAACTCTGTGAAGGCCCCTTCAAGGGCTTTGTACCTGTATTTCACCACATACACAGAGGCAGCAAGAGACTTATGGAAAACACAGTATCTTGCTTTCATACAATATCTTCCTTCCAGGTTCGATAAAACTAATGGAGTGGGCACAGGTAACCAGTCTTACGTAGAAGTAGAAACCACATGGGCTTTAGAGCCAGACCAATCTCAGTTTAAATCTCAGCTCTGCTACTTGTTAGCGGATGAGGCTTTATGTCTGAATCTTTATTTCTTCTTCTGTGAAAAGTGACTATAATACCTGTCTCTTAATATTTGTATGAATACATACAATTGCCAGTTTCAAGCACCTGCCACGTTGTAAGGAGATCACTGCAATTTTCTTCTTCTCCACTCCCACATTTTTGTTAGCAGTGAAAGAGAGAAGAATTTGGGGACCTAAATTATTTAATCCAAAATGTAAACTCTTCACACAAGTCTCCTTAGACCACAGATCCTACTGTCGACCCAAGTTGAACTGCTTAGAGTTCCTTAAATATCCCTATGATTGCTTTTCATTCTTACCCTCGGTCATCCATTCTTGGATGTTCTCAAAGAGCCAGCCCTACTTCATCTTCACACCTACTTCTTCCATGCCAGCAGAACCCCCTTCTTGTTCGGGCACCAGGTTCTTCAGAGGAGATATAACCAGTCCCGGTGGGAAATCTTAGTTACAGCCAATAATAACAGTTCCATTTCCATTTCCTGTATTTAATTTTAAAATGGGCATATGACACAAATCTAACCAATAGGTAGAAAGGGCTTCCAGGAGATGTCCTTGATCTTTAAAGAGAACTCAAGGCTATAATGTTTACTCCCCAGCCATTTAGATGTATTTGTGTAATGATATGAAGCTAAGAGCTTCAGCAATGTCCAATAAATAGGGCAGGAAGGGCCCAAGGTCAAAGGTCAATATGCTGAGAATGACATAATCGAAACATGGAAAGAACCAGACTTCTTGATTGTAACCCAATTAGGAAATCCTCAAACTCTGAATTTCTTGCTATGTGCAAAAAAACCCACCTCTTCCTGATAAATCATTTTGGGCTGCAGATCAACCTTCCTAACCTTTGATCATGCCTCTTATTGAAACATCCCTGCTTCTTTCCTGGTTCTTAGGCCCAACTTCAATATTTTGTTCTTGGTTGTTTTTGTTTTATTTGTTTTTGTTTTCCTGGTTTCGGTTACTAACAGCTGCCCATCCAAGCTCCATTTAATTAACTAGTTCCATCTCTATGTTCCATTGGAGCAATGATCACACTTCTGCTATGAGATTGTTGTTGAAAAGCCATTTCCCAAGCTAGATTGTAAGGTCTCCGCAGCAGAGGCCGTTCTTATTCAGCTAACACGAAATCTGCCTTGTGGAGCAGACCCACCATCTACCTCCAAAACAGAATTGAACCAGAGCCAATTAGAGGCACACAGAAGGAAAAGCATTCCATTGAATCTAGCTACGCTGGAGAGAGCATGGTCTGTCTTTCACTAAGGAGCAAAATCAAAGTCTAAATCAAATTAACATGCTGAGGGTTTGGATGCATCTCGACTGCAAATGGTGTTGGCATCAGGCATTGTGGGGTTTAGTTAAGCAACGTTGTTACAGTGATGATTGGTGAATAGTGAGGTTTTAGATGTTTAAAGAAATCATTCCAGTTTTATTTTCCCACCCATTTACTAACTACTTGAGATTCTTCAATTACTCAGTGCCTCTTCTAAGTTCTGAGGTTGCCTAGAATAAAGACAGGAAACTGGAAATTCATCAAGCAGAAAATGTAATTAAATGTTGTTTGCCACAATGGCGGTATGCGCAAGTTAATAATAGAAGCTGAGAGAAAAAAATGTTGAAGTCAGAGTCTTGAACTATAAATAGATGGAATAAGAAAAAATGCATTTTCTTTTATACATTTGGTATTATTCATGGGAAGTCTGCTTATTCAGACAATAATATTGTGGTCAAGGGAATGTAGCCAAAACAAAACTCTGCCTGGTGTCCATATACCCCCCAAAGAATATGCAACTCTAAAGAGCTTTATGAGACCCTGTTATGTCTCCAAACCAAGAACGAGATGAAACAATCTAACTTTCTCCCATCCAATACAAAACATTCTCATCACACTCAAATTTAGGATGTAAAAACCTTGTAATTTCAACAGAACACACCCACATAAATGACCCTTTTAGCAAAGATTTCAGTGTTCTCTTTGCTATGGTTTCAGCTTCCTTTTCTTCTTCTTATTTAAGGATGAGGTAATCGGGAGACTGTTCCATGCTCATATGGCCTTTGCTGTTCTGTGTTCCTGCTTCAGCAAGAAATTCAAGAAGTAATTTGCATACTGCATGCATAATCTACTTCTGGGAAATATACTACTGATGTTTCCTTTAAAACTGCTTTTTCTGCCCTCTTGTACATTCTCTTCCATGCATCAGAAGTCTGCATCAGAATTATCAAAGCGACGGCCTAGAATGTAGGTGTTAGACCTATACTTTGTTTTAACTTTCCACTTAATTTTTGTCTCTTTTGCTGGTAAAGCTCCAACGTGAGTGATTTGTAATTCTGCTTTTGTGACAGTGTAAGTTCCCTCCATTCTCCACGGAGTGTTACAGCTGTCTCAGAATACACTTGAACCACATTCTCAGGCTCTTTAAAACCTGTAGAGGGAATAACATTTGGCACTTTGGAGGAAATGGTACTACCAAAAAGAAAAAATTAAATTAAAAACAAGATAGTATATTTGACATCTGGTGAGTTTGAGAACTAATGTAAGATTTTTAATCCCATAAATTTCAAAAGAAAGAATGTATTTTAGGGTCCATCCCAGTGGCACAGTCGTTTACTTCACATGTGTTGCTCTGGCGGCCCAGGGTTCACCAGTTTGGATCCCAGCTATGGACCTACGTACCGCTTGGCAAACCATGCTGTGGCAGGTGTTCCACATATAAATCAGAGGAAGATGGGCATGGATGTTAGCTCAGGGCCAGTCTTCCTCAAAAAGATTAATTAGTTAAAAAGAGGAATGCACTTTAATTTAAAGGATAGGTATAATTGGCTTTTAATGTGGTCAAAGTAGTCTTCAGATCAGTAAACCAACTTGTCTATCCGTGAATATAGATTTTTTACTCTCACTTAAGATTTCAGTGAAATACGAATACGATATAAAAATTCTGACCATCTCCATGTCAAATAGTGAGAACATTTTTTTCTCTTATATTATTCTCAAGTGGCTATTAGTGAAAACGACCACCAAGTGAGTTATCCTAATATTCAGTAAACATTTAATGAACATCTGTGGTTACAGGGTCCGGTACGAGGTATCCACAAACTGCCGCCACATACAGTTGTCTTCGTGTTTTTATCAGCCAAATACTATCCTAAAGACTCATAACAACAAAAAGCATTTGCCCAACCAAAAGTATTTAGTATTTATACAGAAGAATTCTATTAGTCAAAACAATTGATATTAGTCTTGTGAAATTTGCTGGATGGTTTACCTTAATATAACTAGCACTTAGCTTTTTCTAATTTTCAGGTTGAGGCAGTAAGTTTCCAAAAGTATGTATACTTCACATTCGACATTTGATGACTCTGTGCTTGGCACAGTAAGGGAAAATAAAAATAACGATGCTTTAGGTGCGCATGTTTCAAGACAGGGAAGAACTGAGTACTTACTTCATACCAGTTTCTATTTTAATTATTTTAGTTCCCCTTACACAGCAACTCAGTGAATAGATACTACTATTATTTTTGTTTTCTTTTGTTTTACAAATGAGGAAAATAAGGCTTAGTAAGGCTAAGTTATCTGTCCAAGATTGCAAGGCGTGTAACTGATGAAGTCAAGATGTGGAATTAGCCTAACCCCAGTGCCCACAAATAAAATATAAATGAAAATGTGTCCAATGCTACTCATTATGCTCTAGCCAAGTAGAAGAGCTTGGGGGAAGGGGGGATGGGGGAGAAATCTGTATTTCTAGCACCTTCTAAATTTCATACTCTTACATTATTCCTAAACATGTACTATGCATCAGACACTGTGCTAATGGTAAAGGTGAGTACATCTCCAGCCCTGTCCTCAAGGATCACTCAGCACATGAACAGATAATTATATCCAGTGAGGAAACCAGCTCATCCACGATGTGTCTTGTCCCAGGACATGGAATTGTCATGACTTCCCCTGACCCACCTCCACCCTCCTCTTTTCCATCAGTTGCTTCTCAAGAACAGGACAGTGATCAGTCAGGAAGGGTCCTCCTGTGAATGACAGATTTGTTCTCTGCTTTGTTTTGCAAACTCAAGCAAATTCCTTAACCTTCCCCATCCAATGCTGTCATCCATAAAGCAGAAATAATCACACTGACCCAGCCTCCTAGGGCGGAGGTGCGAATTGGTTAGCTAATATTTGCAGATTGTTTTGGAATTGTTAAAGACTAAGGGTTTTTAAGACTGCACTGTGGTGTAATAAAAAGACATAAAACCAGAAAGCAGAACAAACCATTCTTTGGAGCCCTTGCATAAATGGTTGAAGCCAGAGATAAAAACACAATTATAGTGAAGAGAGTGAAGTCTAAGCCAGAGCTAGAAATTACATCATCACTTTTGGAGTGAGTGAGAAGACACTTTGGTGGTGTTAATCCAAAGAATGAGAGAGACATAAAGGAGAAGGGTGGGCTGTAGAGGAGGAAGTTGGCCACTGAGCCCGGGGCTAATGACTGACAATGCCTCTTGTATTCAGCAAACATCCTCACGCCACAATTTAGCGTAAATCCTCATCTTCTCTCCCCTGGAAATGCTGCCCAAATTCCTTTCTCAATGCCTAGTTTCCTAGTCTTTCTCTCTCTCCTCAGTAGCCCTGTATAGGGAAGCAAGAAAGCTAAAGCTAACAGGAAAAATTTGATGTGTTACTTACAATCTTTTATTTGGCTATTTGAGAACAAAATAACCCAACTGTTTTCGGCATGACATCTGGGGCACTCAAGATAGGCCTGGTGAGACTCCCTCTCCACCCACTTCCTACAGCCCCTCCAACTCTCTGCTCTGCAGCTTTGGCAAATGACAGGCCATGGTGTGCCCTTCACACTTCTGTGCTGCCTCTGTCCTTGCCTAAATGCCCCTTCTCTTTGACTATCCAGTGTCCACTTAGACAAAATATGTGTTTGTATAATGCCCACACACCTGCTCACTCAGAAATGCCCACATTTTCCCAACAACAGCCTGTGTGTTTTACTCTCTACTGCCCTGCGGAGGATTACTGTAATCCTTCCTTCTGGAAGTTAGTTCCTCAGTGAAAGGATCATGCCTTCCTGTGCTTTGTGTCTATACTAGGTATCACCGTTCCTGGCATATCTGAGGTTCCAATAAATGTTTGAGAGCAGAGAAGGATAAAGGAGGGAATGAGGGAGAAGGGAAGAAGATTAGAATGGAATGGAAGAGAGGACACAGCTCCTAACCTCAGAATGTTAAGATCTTTTAGAGGGGGAATTTAAAAAGTAAAAGTGTAAAAACTTACTACTAAGATTAGATTACTTAATATTCCCTCTGACCTCTGAGAGAGGTATTGTTGTTAAATCCTGTATGAGGAATGTGAGGCTCTAAGAGGCCACACTCACACAAATAACAAATGACAAAGCTGGGATTTGAGCTCAGCATGGGCATGCTACATCAAGAGGGAGCATTTCCTGGAAGACAGCAGGAAGTTTTCCAAGGAGATGCCATTTTATCTGGATCATGTAAAAGAAATGTGATCTCACTATGCACAGAGAAGAAAAGAAGGTATTCCAGGCAGATGAGGCATCCACAGGCCTAGGGATGGTGGGGTGAGTGGTGTAATGAGACAAATGAAGAAGAAGAAAGAGTCTGTGCAACTGACGGATGAGAACATTCAGGGTGGGAGGCACCAAGCGATCCGGTTGGAGAGAAGAGGAAGGAAAATGCTTGTTTGAAGGACCATTTATTCTGTGTTAAGGAGTTTAGGTGTATTACAAAGAGGAATCAGACAAGCAAAGGTCTTTCTGGAAGATCAGAAAGCAAATTGCCACATTTTTAATACTATAGGAAAACAACAGAAGAGTGAGGTTTGTGAGGGTATAGTAGCTGTCTGACCTTTTAGACTTCAGAGGAACTAACTTCACTTCAAGATGAGCCACAGAACAGTATCGAGATCAAGTTCCCTGCAGTCACCATGAGATAAAGGAGAATCCCATCCCACAGACAAAGACGACGTGCCAGACAGATCAAGACTATAGCACCCCGTTTCAAAAGACATTCAGAAATGCACATAAGACATGAAGGGAAAACATGTGTCAGAAATTATAAAAACCTCAGAAATTAAATGACAGAACTCACAAAAGAATTATAAATAACAGGAAATAATTCTAGAAAATAAGAGTTAACCAGATGGACACAAAGCAAATAGACATAATACCTTAAGAGTTATCATAGTGAAAAAGTAGAAACTTTTTTAAAATGGAAAATAAATAAGGCTAAGGTGATAGTCCTCAAGGACCCGCTGTGGGGCTGTCCTGGGTCACACTGTAGGCAGCCTCTTGTACTCTCACCTCTGCCTGTTTGTCCGGGAAAAGAGGCCCCATCTGGGTCTCCAAAGGTCCACTGTGAAACTTGCCTCTGATGAGGAAATGATTTCCCTGTGGCAGGAAGAGAAGATGGCTGGTCTGGGGGGATTGTGGCACGTTGGACTGCTGCTGGGGGACCTGAAGACAGGAAGAGCAGTGCTGACAGTGCCCTGCAGGGGGCAAGGTGCCATGGACAATGGTGCAGCTGTTGGCCAAGGTAGAACACAGTACCGCGTGGGGCCTGCTGAGGCAGAAACATCCCAATGGAAGGAATGCTCGCTCGCAGGCCTCATCTCCTAGGCATTTCTTGAGGAGGTGGTTGATGAGCTAAATAAGGGAGGACTATCAGAATCCTGGGAACCAAAAATGGATACTGAGGGAATTGAGATGGGAGATAATTATATGCCTTTGATTTTTTTTCTTCACCTATGGGTGAAACAGGCATGTCGTTCATGTTTGGCTGATCTTTATGTATATTCCCTTTTCTGACTGTGAGCTGTTGAGTATAGCATCCTGCCTGAAATAACTTCAGAAAAACTTACACTTGGAAAAATGTCTTCCATTTTGTAGTGTGTATCAGATTTTTGAGGAAGCAAGGAGGGGAGGATCAGAACAGAGATGAGTGAAAAAGCAGAGGGAGAGAAAACACCAGAGCATTTAGAAGAAACAGCACTGAACAAATATCAGCATTGTGGGCTTTGTACCAATTCTGCCTCTGTGTAGTGAATAACTATGGATAGGTTACGCCTAAACCCTTAAGTTCTCATCAGAAAAATGAGAGCATTGAACCAAATGATTTCTTTCAGATTAGTCACCATGTATCTCAAAAAGATAGTGAGTTGTTAGGCGGTACTGGATATTTTAGGGAGTTCTTCCACTCTACAGTGAGTATTAGAAAAAATAATAATACATATGTGTGAGCATGTGTGTATGTGCATGTCTAATCTTTCCTCCCTTGGTATCTCCATCCCAGCTGATTAGACCATGTGTCCAGGACAGAGGGGCATTCTAATGATCTATATGTTTATATGTTGCTGAGATTTGCAAAAATGACTTCGCTATCAGAAACAATCTTTTCCACTCTTCTATGTTTCTATGAATTCCCTGGCCAACCTTCAAATCACATTCCAAGTCTCTTCTTTACTAAGATTTCTGTTGCGTCCACCAGGGATCACAGAGGCTTAGTGTTCATGTTCTGATTCTTCAAGCTCCTGAAGAAACTCACCCCAGTGATTTATAAAGCTGTTACTCCAGAGCGATGTTTACAGCAATAAAGAATTGTCTTGTAGGCGTGTTCATTCTTTGCGGATTATTTACTGCTTCCGTGCACAGCGTTTCTCCCCCCAATCTCCACACACAATCAGGTGTCAAGTCCTGTTGATTTTCCCTCCCAAACCTCTCTCATAGCTGTCTCCCCACTACAGCCCCTCTACCAATGGTAAGGGGTTGATGCCAGCCTTCACTTTTTCTGTTCTGAATAACTACTAAGGACTCTAAACCCCTCTCAATAATTCATCCTGCTGCTCTCTGCATTGCTTCCAGAGTATGCTTATTCCTAGACTGAAGATGTCACCCTGCACAACTTCTTTGCTTAAAATATTTCAGTAACTCCAAGTTACCTTTAGGATACACTCCAAGTACTTGCCAATATGTTTAAATTCTAGATTAATAACAACATTAGTAGCAAACGAATAGTAAGAGCTAACTATGCGCCAGTGTTCTGAGTGGTTACCTACATTGCACGCATTACATCAAAACACTAGGGTAAATCCCCATTTCCTTGATAAGGAAGCTCAGGCTCAGAAATTTCAAATAATTATTTGAAGTCAAACAGCCAGTATGTGGGGAGCTGTGGTTCACTCAGGCAGTGCAATTGCAAAGTCTGTGTCCTTAACCACTCAACCACTTTACTTACTGTCTTCACAAGCTGAGCTCTGCCTCTTTCTCCAGCCTCATAGTCCTACACTCTAGCCACACAGCACACCGTGTGTTAGCTACATATATATCCAAATCTTGGGGCAGGTTAACTTCTCCAGGAAGCTTTCCCTGACTCCCCACACAGTCTGTATTAGTTCATCCTCACTGACACTCTCATAGAACTCTGAGGAACCCTCTGTAGCAGTATGCATCGCCTTGAGTTTTATATCCAACATAGCCTTGGTGTTGAGTTTCTTTTTACTGTTGGAATGCATTGCCCACATTTTGTAGAGGATGTTTACATTTACATCTATGGTCATAAGATGTTCATGTATAGTTCTCCTTTCTACCAATGCGTTTATCCGGTTTTAGCATTAGAGTGATGCTGGCCTCATAGAATAAGTTAGGAACTATTCCATCAGCCTCTGTTATCTGGAAGAGACTGTGAAGAATTGCTACAATTTCTTCCTTAAAAGTTTGGTAGAATTCATTGGTGACATCATGTGGACCTGGTGCTTTCTTTTTGGAAGATTCTTCCTTATTGATTCAATTTAGTCGCTAGATCTAGGACTATTAATGTTATCTATCTTCCTGTGTAAAGGTTCATAGTTCGTGTCTTTCAAAGAATTAGTCCATTTCATCGGTTTTTAAGTTTGTGTTTCTAGAGTTGCTTTAGTATTCCTTCCTTATCGTTTCAATGTGCATAGGATCAGTGGTGATGAATGCTTTTTCAAATTTCTGACATTGGTAATTTGTATTTTCTCTTTTTTTCCTTGGTTAGCTTGGCTAGAGGCTTATCAGTTTTTCCCTATGTCCAGGAATTCATCAAAATTACAATTTAAGTGTTCCTAAAAGTTTCAGTGCCAATGGCTTCTGCTCTGGTTAAGCAAATATCAGTTATGACTCTGGATTCCCTTATCCTTCCAGATTTCATGGTTGTGATTTGCCCTGCAACCACAGTTCTTGACGGGCCCACGATAAGTTGTTGATCTTCAGTTTAAGATTTTGTTGTTGTGGGGAGAGAAGTGATAACTGCCAAGTACTTTACATGTTGGAGCTGGAATTGCAAGTCTTACTTTATATTTTAGATGTTCTGCATCCCACTTCTATGAATCTGTATAGTTGGTGAATGCTTTTTAGGTCTCTATCACCTGTCCCTAGAAAGTGATCCAGAATTGTAGTCAATAACTTCAGTGCCCACACAGATCTACTTGTATCCTTTTACTAGTACTGTGGGTCCACCCTCCAGCCTCTGAGTGCTTTGCTGCTAATGGCTCACATATCAGATTTTATTCAGACAATTGGCCATGGGCTACCAAAGCTACTTTGCCTTTATGAAGAGCAAGAAATGCATTGAAGTTTATTTTCATAGCCAAGAAATCACCAGGGTGTAATTATAGAAATCTAACTCTCTTGCCTCGAGTCAGGACCATCTCTGGGGTAAAACTTACACTCCAGATGTCCCTGTAGGATAAATCTGAGTCTGGGCACCTCACTGGAAAATGTACCCAAATTTTCTGCTTCTTCCCTATCCTGCTTCCTGCATTCCTTTACCATCACCACCCTCAGAGTCCTTCCTCACTATATCACTTGCACCTGAATATTTGACTCAGGGTCCACTTGCAGGACACACAAACTAAGGTGAGTATGTAAGTGTCATGCACTTTTTTTTAAAATAAATTGGAGATATAGGCCAAGATTCATTGTTTTGCATGTGGAGCACCCATTCATCCAGCACCATTTGTTGAAAATACTACCCTTTCTCCATTGAATTGCTTTTGAACCCTTTGTTGAAAATCAATTGATCTTGTTTGTGTGGGTCTATTTCTGGAGTCTTTATTCTGTTCCATTGATTTATATTTCTTTGCTTTTGCCAATATAAGACTATCTTGATTACTGTAACTTTCAACTATATCTTGAAAGCAAGTAGGTTGAGCCCACCAATTTTATTCTTTTTCAAATTGCTTTTATCTTAGTTTTTTGCTTTTAAAAATAAATTTAGAGGGGCCGGCCCAGTGGCGCAGCAGTTAAGTTCGCACGTTCTGCTTCAGCGGCCCAGGTTTCTCCGGTTCAGAACCCAGGTGCGGACGTGTCACCACTTGGCACGCCATGCTGTGGTAGGCGTCCCACATATAAAGCAGAGGAAGATGGACACGGATGTTAGCTCAGGGCCAGTCTTCCTCAGCAAAAAGAGGAAGATTGACAGCAGATGTTAGCTCAGAGCTAATCTTCCTCAAAATAAGTAAGTAAATAAATAAATAAATTTAGAATTTGCTTATTGATTTCTCCATGAGGCTTGCTAATATTTTCATTAGGATTGCATTTAATTTATAGATAAATTTATTAGAATTAACGTCATAACATTGTCAAGTCTTCCGATCCGTTGTAGCATGGTATATTTCCACATTAATTTAAGCCTCCTTTGATTTCTCTCATCACCATTTTACACAGAAATGTTGCATATATGTTAGATTTATTTTCAAGTGTTTTGTGTTTTTACCAATTTTCACGTGTCATTACTAGTATACAGAAATACAATTGATTTTTGTATATTGACTTTGTATCCTGTAATCTCGATAAACTCACTTATCAGTTCCCATATTTTGGACCCCACAAACCCCCAATTGGTCATGGCGTATTTTTCTTTTAATATATTTCTGTATTCAATTTGATGATATTTTGTAAGGATTTTTTGTTCATATTAATAGGGCACTGTTCTATAATTTTCATTTCTTCTAATATCTCTATCTGCTTTTGGTATCAGGATAATGCTGATCACATAAAATAGATTGAGAAATGTTTCCTCCTCTTCTATTTTTGTGAAAGAATTTGTATAAAATTGGTATATCTCTGCAAATGTTTGGTAAAATTTGCTAGTGAAGATCTTTGAGCCAGTAATTTTCTTTTTTAAAAAATATTCCATTCCTTCAATAATTAGAGGAATATTCAGATTATCTATCTTTACTTTATTGAACTTTATTAATTTATGTCTTTCAAGTAGGTGGTCTGTTTCATCTGAGACGTAGAATTTTCTGCTATAGATAGAGAGGTTTCCAGGCTGGCCTAACCTAATCGATGACAAGTCTCTAAAAGCATGGAATTGTCTCTGGAGGCAGGAGAAGAAGGCGGCGTAAAGGGAAGTCAGAGAGACTTGAGTATGAGAAGGACTGAGTGTGCCGCGGCTGGTTTGAAGACGGACACGTCCATGTGAGAAGGAATGTGAATGGTCTTTAGCAGAAGAGACGGACCTTCGGTTGACAGCCAGTGACCTCAAGAAACAGAGACCTCAGTCCGACGACCACAAGGCACTGGATTCTGCCAACACCCTGAATGAGCTTGGAAGCGGCTTCTTCCTCAGACCCTCTAACAAAGAGCTCGACCATCCAACACCTTGTTTTAGCTTTGCAACCCTCTAAGCAGAGTGCAGTTGGACTGACTCCAACTTCTCACCTACAGAGCTGAGATCTAATAAATGGATGTTGCTTTAAGTTGTTAAGTTTGTGATAATTTGCTATGTATCAAGAGAAAGCTAATACATGGTTAAAATAAATGAAATTTAGACAGGTTGCATAACTTGCCCAGTTCAGTCTGACTCAAAAACCCTTCATTCCACCACTAGAAAGAAATATCCTTTCTTGCCGTACATTTAAACTCTTCTTTCTTGTCCAAATACCAAATCTCTGTTTTCGTCATAATTACCAACCGTTTACAGTTCTTTGCGTTCTCTGAAGCATCTAGAACCACACAAGCACATAGCTGCAGTTCAAAAAAGAAAAAGTCTCATTACACTGATTTGAATTCTTTCATCTGATGCATTTCCTATCCTCCTCAGATCTTAGCTGAAAAAGATTTTAATGAAGCTTGCATAAATCAGAATGGCATTATATGGTCTAATAGTTACCTAATTCTTAATTGTGCAGTACTTTGAAATTTAATGACCGTTATAGAGAATTCCATCAGGAGTAAAATGAACCAGGGAGGAGCACAATAGAAGAATGAATTAGATAAATGCACATTGCTAATGCTAAGAGTGGCATTTTTGTTGCTGTCTTCCTTTGGGAGATTTTGCAGTAAAATTAAAATTGGGTCTATTGTTCAATTGTTTTTGATATTTTCTTTTCCTATTGTTTGCTGACTTGAATTGTCATTTGTTGATGAACGGAACAAGAGGTATAAATCAATCAGGAGTTTTCTATATACAAGGACAAAAGGTCTAGAAAACAAAGAGGAGGGAGTTAACGGGATTTGGTCTCCTGACAAAAAGGCCTTAAAAACGTTAAAGAAGAAAACACAAGAAGCATGCAAAACAATAACAATAAATACCAAATAGAGTTTAATTCTTTTACTTCATAATGTATATTGCTTGAAATTTCATGGAAACACTTCAAAATCTGAGCCCGATTCATCACTCTTTTATCGAGTCCTTCCCATGAACCCAGTAACTGTGTTTCATACGTTATCTAACTTCCTTTTCAATTTCTACAGAGCACTCAAAGCAGATGTTTTTTCCCCGATTTAAAAATGAGGAAACAGATACTCAAAATGTTCATGCAACTTTTAAAATGCCAAAAGCTTATTTGCAACATATTATGAAACAGTACCATTAAGCCAGTTGTCAACTGATATTTCAATGACTCTTCTATATTAGTGTAGATATAAAACAATCAGTCCCTCAAAAGAAGTTATCTTTATATGTTAAATAATCATATTTATCAAACCCAAAATAGAAGTATACAATAGAACAATGAGACAGAATATTTGAAATCTCAATGACCCAGAATAGACAAGAGACATAGGTCAATCTATATATATGCACTGCTACTTTAGATGTTGAAAATGGACACCTTTATGATTCACAGTTTGACAAATGAATGTAACTCATATGGATACTCTGATATCTAGAAAGTTTACTTAAAAATAGACGAAATAGCCCCTGGGCTGGGAATATGATCATCTCCCTCCTGATGAGTTGTTTTATATACACAAAGAAAGATTGTTTCAATCAGGAGCAGAGTGGTCAACATGAATCTAAATGACAGAATCCAATTGGCACTGTGTTTTCTGGCACTGGGACAAGGGAAACACAACAAGGCTGCTTATCCCAATGGTGGTGCCTCTCTCTATTCGAGATCCATAAGCTAAGGTCATGAGTGACATCATCCCATTGAGATCTGCTCTAAATTCACACACACCAAACCAGAAGCTGTTATTAACCTGACATCTTAATAGGTTTGCTTCTAAGAAGAAGATGTTCTGATCAAAACAAATGTCCAGGTTATTTAGTAAAAATAGTCAACTCCTTATAAGTTAATAAACTGGCATCCTGATGTGTACCTTAGTCTCAGTTGAGCTGAGTCATAGAAAGTCTGATTCATCTTTGTTGAAGTGACAAGTTGAGCTGCTGGATATACAAATCTGAGTATCGATCTAGGTCTGCCAATAGCTGTTTAGGGCAATCACACAACGTAAATGCCATGTGCCCATCTTTTCATAAGGATTAGTCAGGAAAGCCACCATTCACCCAGTAGAGATAGACTAGATTATTGTTTAACAAATAGTCACCCCTCTCCCTCACCAAATGGGACAGAGTACGCATCCCTTTTCCACAGACCTTGCACTTGGCCATGACTTGCTTTGGGCAATGGAATGTGAAGGGATGTGACATGGGTAGAGACTTTACACATTTGTATGGTTTCATGTGTCCTCTTGTGCTGCTGTAATCCTCCAAAAGAGCAAACTCCAGGTGGCCACTGCCTCTGCAGGCTGGGTCTCAGAATTCAACATGTGGAATAAAACCAGATCTTAACTGTAGCCTGCAGAGTAAGTAAAAAATATGCGCTGTTGTAGACTACAGAGATTTCGAGCGTTTTTGCTACACTAACAACAATAACAACAACAACAATAAAATATATATATATATATGTATGTATATATAACTAATGCATTCTGGTATTTATCACAATCTTTTTTGCCTTTTGTGCTTTTCTTAACTTGACCTATTTCCATGTAGATTACATTTCTGCGCAGTTCTGACCACTGGAATCAAGGCCATTTATCACAATGTCTGTTTGTCTCTGCTGGATCTGGTTTTTGGGCTCAGACTTTTAGTATTTAGACTTCAGCTTTCATGGGTGAACTAGTCTCCCCATTCGCTTCTTGGGTCACCTTCATTGCCTGTGATTAGAATCCTTCACCTTATTTTCAATTTTCTGAAACAAAAACTCCAACTTGCGTCCTGACTGGGGCTGCTTTAGCTCGCTTACAGTAAGAGAGCAAAGGGGAGGCCTTGGACTCCGATCGCCCGGCAACATGAATTCAGCAATGCCAGGCCACTCTGTGACACCTGAGGCAACGACCAGCCTCTTAGTCTTCTCAGTCCACGATACTTCCAGAAATGGGAGAAAAAAACAGAAACCAGGCGTTTCCAAAACTGTAAACAGTTAACTGGGAAGGTATGAGGCTAGGAGTGAAAGATACAACCTTTCCTTCCACAACTCAGATTTATTGTGCCTCTTTGAGCCCCAGTCGTCAGCTTCATTGTAGTGGCCAGCCTCAAGCTCTACGGAAGACTTGATTATGGTAAAGTGGAACGAAATATCCCTGCTTTCTGCCTCGATTCCCAAGCCCACAGTTGTCACTCAACATCTCCCCCTCCATCGGCTTTTCCAAGTTTCCTCACCAACACCTCAGCTGTCTAGGTAGTACCTTTACTGGGGTGACCATGAGCATGATTCTCTGAGGCTGTAGTTGCCATCTCATTCAGAGCCACGGTTACTGTAACTACTCACTTATATTTGTCCGAGGATATGAAGTATAGGAGTTATTCCAGTGGGCTTCCTGGGCTCTAGACACACTCTTTCCTATCCCCCTGGTTAAGCAACAGCCCTAGAGAATCGAGGTCATCAAGGTCAGTGACCCCTATGAATAAAGTAATACCTACTTTGTCTGCTGGGTCATTCACATGTCCTAAATGACAGGACAGAATCTGTAGTTTTAAGTTCAGTGTTTGTCTTACACTGAGGCCTAGTAGAAGCTGTCTCTTCTTGAAAACTAAAACCTCTATCAGCTAAGACTAATGTTTCAAAGTTGGGAAGCACAAGTTCCACAAATGAGATATTCGCAGTTTATTGAGACGGACCAATCTGCTTTGACTACTTGGAATACAATGTGTGCATTCTAGCTCTTGGGCACTGCATAAAATATATGCCATTGGTATGCATTTACAGTGTCATAGAGTTAACAAGCCCATAATTTTAATGTCATATAGCTCATCCGGCCACTTCCCAGAGATTTGGAGTACATTATAATTGTGTTCATTGTGGCTTCTCCTTTGTAATAAGATGGGTCCCTGGGTCTGAGATAGTGTTGGGTGGGATTGTATGCTAATAGATCTTTAGGTAATAGTATCCGGTTAGAAGCACTGCCACTGAGAGTTTGCCCACCAGCTCTCTACCCGAAATAGTACACGAGAGAAGGTGTGAGTTACATGATCTTGTGGTCATGGAGAAGAGGGAGTTGGGGTCCTTTGATACAGGAACCATCCTGCATCTGTCTTGGACAGGGGAAAACGAAACAGGGGAGCTTCTGTTTGGGGACCACACGGTGGACTGAAGAGCAATGAAATGTGTTTTCTCTTGGGCATTCTGCTGGTGTTTGCTGCTGCAGTCTATTGGTGAGGTCACTTTGGGTATAATCTTGCAGCTCAAAAAGTGGTAGGGAGAAAATTATCCATATCTGTTTGCTGAGTAGACCCCATCTCAACCCACACTCCTGACTATGATGACTGCATGGCTCTCAGGCAAGGAGGGTTGCTCTACAATCCTTAGCAAAACCTGTAGTACTCTGGTCCTCCAGAGAAAGGAAAAGAAAAAAGAAGCTTTTTCTTCTTACTTCTATACCTTTCCATAGGATAAAAGAGAAACCAGGGTACCTGCCACACCCTATTAGTGAGAAACAAAGGATTCTCATGAGAAGACAAAACAAGCCCTCCCTCTGCCCAACCAAACCTTGCTCTCCAATTCACTGCAATATGGCTGCCCTTGGTTTGATGCAAGGGTTGAGCAAATCGGTGAGGGTGATATAGGGGCAATCTGTTAGACATCTCTCCTAGGGTTCCATAAAGAGAACTTAGCCCCAGCGGTCTCATGATCCTTTCCAGCACCACTTTCACTGCTCCATCCCTAGCCTTTCCAGTGTTCTTCATGTCCTTCTCTCACCCTAAAATGCATACGCACATTTCACAAAGCAGTATCTATTCTTGATGTGAGTACTACATTCAATCTACATTCTATTTTAACTGATTCTGTTGTGTCTTAATCAATAACTGAGGACAAACAAACAAACTAACAAAAAAATCCACAAAAAGCAAGTAAGCGAAAACTTATCTTAATGCCGCTCAATTGACTTTATGACTCAATCCAGTTTGAAAAACCAAACTATGGGAAATTTGGAAATCCTGTCCTATCCTAACAGGACTAGTTTTATTTTATTTTTTGTTGTTTATTTGTTTTTACAAAACAACTAGTAAGTAAAAAACTCAGTTTGGAAACTCAAAGCTTCTCAGTGGTCTCTTGGTTCTAGGAAATACCATCAGCTTTTCCCAGGAGCAAGGACCTGAGAGCTTGTCCAGAGAGGTGGCAGACTGCCCAGGAGCCTATCTTAGGAGTACATTAAAATGAATGTGTTTCACATTTGCAAAACATTATCCTCATTATAGGAACTTCTATTGTCTCAGTGTGAACAAGAGCCACAGTAGAGTAATAGCTGCCAAAAGCTAAATCCCAATTCTGGCTGCTTTCTTTCTTTCTTTTTCTTCACAGCACACTGACTAAGAACTCTTCTGCTCATCAAACAGGTCTCTGGGTTTAGACACAACTACAGCCAACAGTAAACAAGGATACAGCTTTTAATAGCAAAAAGTAGTTACTCTCCTTATTCCCATTGAGAATAAAAAATCTAGGCAAAAAAATATTTGAAAATAGTCAGAGAACAACATCAAAACTCAACATGGCTAATTTGGTTTGTCCAAGGACAGAATGAGCCCTCCCAGGTTAAAGCCTTCCCCCTGGGTGAGGTCTGCCTCCCCTATACTCTCATCCCTGCCAACCCATTGTATGGATATGGATGGGCATGGTTAAGAGGCCACATTAGGAAAGGGATATGATTAGTGGGAAGGTTTGAAACTATTACAATTTAGGATCTTAAAACTCTCCTGAAAATAACTGCATCAGATCAGAAAATGGGACATTACTCTAATGGCACATGGCGGTTCAGGTGACTATTACAGTTTGCTAAGGTTCACCAGCCACATGTGCTCTCTCTCATTTTACATTTCCATAGGTCCACGGGGGTCAAGACTAAATGGGATGTTGTGTCCTGGAAGCTGTAACGATAAGTTTCAAGAGCAAATGGCAGCATGAACCTGTCCATTTTTATCCGTGGTGTGTTAGAGACAGCACTATTTCTACAATGTAGAAAGGTGTTATAGAATGAACAAATGAATGAATGAATGAATGGGTAGACACAAATGCATTGTCAACTAAGATGGGGATTGATACTTTGAAATAACAGAAAATATTTATGTTGGTCTATGCTCCTGGTTCCTGGCACAGGGCTTCTAAAACCCTTGGAATTTTCTTGGTAATACGAATGGCTTCTGTTATGTCTTTTGTTAGAATAGGTAATCTTGGTGGGTTCCTGGATTAGTGGCAGATTAGTTTCAGAATTGAACTGAATTGTTGTACACCCAGGTAGGTTTGCAGAGAATTTCTTGGTGTGAGGAATAAATCCAGCATCTAGTGTCAGAAGGGTTGTGAGTGTGGCAGTAGTGTAAGAGTAAAGAAAAACAAGGGGAAGCTTTTTCTTTACAAGTATGTTTAAATAAAATTCATCAAATGCATTTCCTGCAGGAAGTCTCAGGGCCTTTTATGCATTTTAAGTATTCCAATGAGGGTAAAATACACAGGTTCTTCAACACAGCTGATCGTTCAATCTTTTGATATAGATGTTGCATGGAACATACTCTGGAAACCAGTGTTTTAGACACAAAAATATACACTTTGGCCACAACCAAAACTGAGTCTATATTGAAATTCTGACACTGATTCTTTAGCTTTGCACAGAAAGATAGTCATAGCTTAGATTATCTCATCTTAACTTTTAAAATGTTAGTTTTTTTAATTGTAGCAAGAGCAGCAAGTGTACATAATGCATTTTCTCTCATTCTTTATAAAAATACTCAAATTTCTCCTGCCCTTCTCTATCCCTCAAACACACTAATCACTCTTGTTTTCTTTCAATTAATCTTTTCTCCCCCAGTCAGCAAGCAAATCTCATTATTGAATGCTAACTTTCAAACCTGCAGATAAAATATTCTTTGATGAGTCTGTCCCTATAATTATTTGCAGGATAATCTTTCATTTAAATATTAGCAAATTGTTGGCAATCTCTTTTACATATCAATGAACTATTCATTGACAATTCTCTCTGGTTGTGTTCTTAGTGCAAGTTTTAAAGTAAATAATGCTGGCTTATGAGCTGACAAATCTGCTGTTGTAATACTTCCATTTTCTATCCGCCAGCTGTCCTCTCTGAGATGCAAGATGTAATGAATCCCAGAAAGAGGATTATATAGTACCACCTATTCCATTAGGATATTTTATTTCTAAGCTTGAGAGCAGCCAGTTGTGAGCTTAAATATTATACCATGGAGTTTTTGATTAGAATGTTTTTGTTATTCATTTTAACCTGTGGGGGTGCAAAATGTACTTCTAATTTAATTTTTGAAACTGAACACCAAAAGTGATTACTGCTACTATGTTCCTTCAAAGAGTTTCTGGAAAGAAAAATGGTTATTAGCTTTGTGTTCAATGTGTGCTGTAGTGAGCAAGCAACAAAAGAAAATCTCTAGCTGTTGGCAAATAGAATAGCATCCATTCATTTTGTGGTCAACAAAATCTTTTTGGATACCTACTACGTGTATGTCACTGTGTAATGTGTGTTGATATAGAATGTGTGTGTATTCCTGACATAAAGTCCAGCATGTAATTGGTGCTTAATAATTGGAACTCTTTTCCCCAAGTCTATGCTGTGCTGAGATATTGGGTAAAACAGGTCATTGGAGCTGTTTGCCCCCAGTGCTATCTCAGTTGATGTCACATCAACACTTAGTGGTGAGAGGGGAGACAATGGACCTTTAGATCCACAGGATTCCAACCAGCAGTAGAACCTAGTAGATTAAGATGCTGTCAGCCCAGTCAGAGAATGGAGAGGTTCTAGCACTGATTTGCTGCTAATGAGAACTGGGTACTTTATTCTTTTATATTGAGAACAATAGTATTTTGATTGTTGTAACTACTCAAAAGGATAGCATTTTCAAAAGCAGACCTGTACTGAAAATATATCACCATAATTATCCTTTCAGTTTGCTTGCTCAAGGGCTCTCTCTCAAGCAGTACTTTGACCTACCCTAAAATACTGTGACTTTCTCACTTCCATCCTTACTTGCCTTCTTGTTCTGCTTGAATCCCAAGGCTCATCGTTCAACTCATTCTCATATGGGCAACTTCAATCTACTTGCCCCTTTCTTCCTTCTTCACAAAATTCCAATCCTAGATAAAGTAACCTCTGTGTGCCTGTACCAGAACGGCTGAACACCACTGGAGAAAACCAGTCAACCTAGAAGACTGATTTTGCTTTAATTTTGTGATTTCACACTTCTAAGAGACTCTCTGAGCTGCACAGAATACATATTACCCTACTCTCATAATCTTGCTCTCCTACTCTCTCAGTTGACTATTTCATACCTTCTCTTTTCTACCCAAACTTCCCACTATAATTCCTCCCCTCACTCTCAGCAGTTGATATAACTCTATGCTTTGGAAATCAAAAGACATTAGAAGAACACCTCATTTTTGGTGAAGCTGGAGAATTTCTTTAAGGCTGGGTGACAGGGCTGGCAATCCTCTTAACCATTTCATGGTATTGCCAAATTCCTTTCCTCCTATCTTACCTTGACTCTGACAGTGTGGATGCCTAAGTTCTGCCAAGGACATCTTTGTCTACGTCAAGATGTGACTCGTAATCCTTATTAATTATGGGCTACTGGCTGGAGCAATTATCAAACTCTCCTCCCCCATTTTTGCTTCTTCTTATATTTTTGTCTCTTAGCCCCAGACTTAGGCAAAAGCCCATGAGTGCTGAGATGGAAGATAACATAGAAGAATGACTCATAAAAGGGGACTCTGAGACTTTAAGAGCAGAATTTGAAGGAATTGGAGTGCCACAAAGATGATTGGGAAGAGCCAAAGATGGATTGTTTTCGTTTTTGTTTTTGTTTTTTTTTTGAGGAAGATTAGCCCTAAGCTAACATCTGCTGCCAATCCTCCTCTTTTTGCTGAGGAAGCCTGGCCCTCAGCTAATATCCGTGCCCATCTTCCTCTACTTTAAATGTGGCACACCTGCCACAGCATGGCTTGCTGAGTGGTGCCATGTCCACACCTGGGATCTGAACCGGCGAACCCCAGGCCACTTAAGTGGACCATGCACACTTAACCACTGTGCCACCGGGTCGGCCCCAGGAGGGACTGTTTTGACAAAAATTTCATTTCTTGAATTTTATTTCTTGAGCTAGAAGTGATACATTTCAATAAATAACAGAGATTATAAGTTTTAAGCCGTATTTACATATTTGCCATATGAACACTGGATGTTAACGTGCGAATTGTTTCTACAAATTATTTTAGGAAATTCTTGTATTTACACTTAAGGTATTTCATTAAATACAGCCTTAACTGAAATGTGAGTTTTGTAATTTTTACAGGACTAATTTATAGCAACTAGGTTGTAATTTTTAAATCATTTGTGTGGAAGTTTATGACAATACGTTGTTCATCTTCCCTCTTAAACTGTGACTCAAAGAAAGTAGAAACAATTCATTCACTTTTCAAAATTCATTCTTACAACAAGAAATATTTATGAAGCCCCTAAACTATTTCAGGGTTTTTTTAATTCTAGGCTTTGATATTTAAGATATAATCAAAAGAGATGAAATTATTGTCTTCTAAATGCTTACATTCTGTGGAGAGAATATATAATAAACATATCTACATATGCTGGTAGATGTATTTATGTGTACTATGTGTGTATTGTGATAAATACTACAAAGAAAAATAAAACAGGCTCATGAAAATGTAATACAGAGTGTCGGGGATGGGCAACTATTTTAAATAGAATTGTTAGCAAAGGCCTTATCAAGTAGGCCATATTTAAGTAAGGAAGACTGGAAAAAGCAGATTGGAGGAGGGCAGCAAGAGCTGGTCTTTTGGTATGTTATCTAGAGGTGTCTAGCAGGTGGTTGGATGATGGGTCAAGTAAGAAGTAGGATTAATAAGTCTAGATGTGTTTGGGGGCATATAAACTAGAGAGGCTTGGCTGGTGGTTAGATCATGAGTCTAAAATTACAAGTGAAATTTGGACTATAGATAAAAATTTGAGAGTTCTCAGAATTCAGAAAATATTTAAAAATCATAGGAATGAATGATTTTAACTATAGTTAAAAATCAAAAGAATGAATGAAATCTTTAAGGAGTAACTATACATAAAATTGAAGATATTTAAGCCTGGGTCACTGCAGCACAGAGCAGGAAAGAAGGTCGGTAAATAAATATAGTGGTGGGAGCATGATTTTGTTTTCTCAGTTTGACGGGTAGAAGCTTATTACATAAGAGTGAAGATCGGAGCTGGCATTGGAGGGTTTAGTGTAGAGAATAGACTGTAAGATAACTATCCAGGAAAGTGGAAGATTGAATAGACTGATGAAATAACACGGGATTGACACCAGCACTAACAGCCAGTTTGAGTTTAGAGATTATAGAATTGACATGAAACCACAAGCTTGATTCCATTTTTCTTCAACTATGTTCAGATGTACAGGGGCTGGCAAAGAGTAGTGTAAAGACTTTCATTTCACTAGGGTAAGGCTTTGACTTGGCGAATTCAGGGGAAAAAGAGGGTAGCATATTGAAATTTGATTTAAAAGATTGACAATAATGAAGGACTATGGACTATAAGTGGAAGTAAATATAAAAGTAAGGTCCTGAGCAGTGGGAGAAGCAATAATGATGTGGTAGTATCAATGTAATACAGATTTCTGAGCTATAAAAGAATTGTTGGAATTGGATACCAGTGAAAGTAAGTTGGAATGCCAGGAGATGCTGGTTAGAAGATGGAAAGTTTGGAAATCACATTACAAAGAGTATTCAACTGTTGGTAATGATGAGATCTAGAGTATTGATTTGGATGGTTTTCACTGAAGTAGGAGTTATACTCCATCACTGGAGCTCAAAACTATTAAAAGAAATACAAAACCAACTAACAGACAAAATACACACACAAATATTAAATTCACAATGTATGAAATCCAATAAACGAATTAGCAGACTTAACAGAGAAGTAGAGAAAATGGAGCCATTACTAGGATAAAAATAAGTCAGTATAATCAGACCCAGAAATGACACAATTAATGTAATTAGCAGACACGGAAACAGTTTGTATGAATATATTCTATATGTTCAAGAATCAAGAGAAAAAGCATGAGCATGTTAAGGAATGTCATGACCATTATAAAAAGTATCAATATTGAACTTCTAGAGACAAAAACAATACATTATCTGAGGTGAAAACTGCACTGGGTTAGATTAACAGTAGATTATATATATCATTAAAAAAAGATTAGTGAGGGGCTGGCCCTGTGGCCTAGTGGTTAAGTTCACATGCTCTGCTTTGGCAGCCTGGGGTTTCACCAGTTCGAATCCTGGGTGCAGACATGGCACCACTCATCAAGCCATGCTGAGGTGGCATCCCACATGCCACAACTAGAAGGACCCACAACTCAAAATACACAACTATGTACCACAGGGCTTTGGGGAGAAAACGGAAAAATAAAATCTTAAAAAAAAAAGATTAGTGAAATTTAAAACAGAGCAATAGAAAATAACTTAAAATGAAACACAGAGGAAAAAAAGATTGAATAAATAATAAACATCAGTGATCTGTGTGGATGACTCAAGTAGCCTAGTAAACATGTAATTGGAGTCCACAAAGGAGAGAAAGAAGACAGAAAAGTATGTGAAGAAGTATGGACTGAAAATTTTCCAGAATAAAATAGAACACTACAGAAATAATTCCACTCATACATGGGCAATTGATTTCAACAAAAATATGAAGGCAATTCGATGGAGAAAATATAGTTTTTAAAACAAATGGTGCTAGAACTATTGACCATCCATGCACATGCGAAAAAAAGAACTTTAAGCTGAATCATGTACATATGCAAAATATAACTAAAAAGTGGATCATAAACGTAAATGGAACACAAAAATAAACTTTTTAAAGAAAATATAGAGGATATATTTATGACTTTTGATGAGGTAAAGATTTCTTAGAAATAGCATCCAAAGCAAGAACCTCTACAAAAAAAGAATTATAATTAGAACTTCATGATAATTAAAAACCTCTGCTCCTCAAAAGTCATTGCTAATTAAAGGAAATTAAATGCCTAAGGCTGATAGAAAATATTTGTAAAACATATATCTGATAAAGTATTTGCATCTATAATATATAAAGAACTCTCAAAACTCAATAAGAAAATAAAAATTTGATTTAAAAAATGAGCAAAATATCTGAACATATGCTTTACCCCAAAATATGCAAGAATAGCAAATCAGCAAATGAAAAATGTTCAACATCAATAATCGAGTAAAATTATAGTAAGATATAATTACATGTCTACTAGACTTGAAAAAGAAAACTACTTGAATATGTCCATTTGTGTAGACAACAGAGAGAGCCTGGAACTCACATACGTTGCTGGTAGGAATGCAGAATGGCACAGCTACTTTGGAAAAGCAGTTTTTACTTTCTTACAAAAGTAAACATACATTTATCATATGGTGTAGTGCTCCTACCTGTAGGTATTTACCCCAGAGAAGTGAAAACTTAAGTTTACACGAGAATCTATCTGCAAATGTTTACAGCAGCTTTAATCATATTCACCAAAGCTGGAAAAAAACAAATATCCTTCACTGTGAATGGATAAATAGTGGTAAATCCATACCATGGAATACTCCTAAGCAATAAAAGATAATAAATTATCGTTACAAAAAATAACATGGAAGAATCTCAAATGCATTATGCTAAGTGAAGGAAACCAATATTTACCTTCTATATCACTCCCTTATAGGACATTGTGGAAAAACACAAATCACAGGGACAGAAAAGATGTTAGTGGTGCCAGGGCTTGAAGGTGGGTAGAGGCACTGACTGCATAGGAGAAGGATGACACTTAAGGGTGATAGAAATGTTCTATGTATTGATTGTAGTAGTGGTTACATAACTGATTGCATTTGTCAAAATTTATGAGCTGTACACTCACTGTGTGTAAATTATACTTGATAAATCTAATTAAAATATTGGAAGGATAGTTTACATGGATATTATACTAACCAAGAATTACAATATGTATATCTTTAGTGAAAGTTACAATGACTCAAGTGCTAAAATCTTTAAGGAATAAAAATGGGGTTTGAATGTGACTTAAACCAGTAGTGTTATCATGGTATTTTCTGATTTCACGAGTTCTAAACCTGGAGACTTTTAGGGAGAAGGTTAAATGAAAGTAAAAGTTTAAATCAAAGCTTTGGAACCAGCAGTAAGAAGGAACCTCCTTGATGTGCATGAAGGGTGTGGATGAGTGAATAGTCGTGCTTTTGAGATTCCAGAGGAAGCAGAATTCTCCGTGGTGAGCCAGGTTTCTGTTACAACAAGAACAGCATCAAAAAGTAAGGAATGAGGTTGAGGTATGAGAGAATTTACTGGTGACTAACCGTTCCAAAAGTTAGAGTGCAAGTCTTGAGGACGTTGGTGATGAATGGAAGAAAGGTCAGTTTAAAAACACACATGGGAGTGAGATTGCAAGGGGTGCAGGGAGACTGGGGCTTATTGACCTTATGGCGGCAAATGACTTCAACATCCATGAACCACAATAGGACTGCGGAGTTGAAGCTCTGAGCATCAGTAGGGAGGTGAGAGCAGAGGTCCTGGACGGAGAACACAGATCTTGGGAGGCCCCTCTCCTCTTGTGCTGAAAATGCTGCTGTGTAGAAAAAAGGAGGCCTTCCTTCACATGGAGGGTTTTAATGCATCTCCAATGCTTCATTCTGTAGTTTTTAACATCTGAAATTCACTTAATAAGTACTTTTAAATAAATGGATGAATAAAGGAAACAAGTTAGACATTAAAGAATCCTTTGTCTCATCACATTTCTTGATATTCAGTCTTGATTTTTAGAATCCATATTTATGTATGACAACAATCTTTTTAACAAAGTAAAACTAAGTCTTCCCGTTCGCATATTGGTTTTATTCATATTCATTCTACTCCATTTGAAGATTTACTAAGTGGCTGCTGATTGATTGGGCTTGAAAGAATCCACAAGTGCAAAGATCACCTCTTGGATATAGAACAGGTAGTTTGTTACTCTACTGTGTTACTGTAGATTAACACTCTACAGGAGGTATTAATGAAATGTGCAGTGTATAATCAAGCCAGCATAATCCCTTGGTCTGGCTACTTTAGAAGCTTGTTTACACCTTCCTATTTCTCTCACTGGTAGAGTACTTTCAGAAAGAGAGGCAATTCCAATATAGAAAGCCAAGGGCATGTACCCCAGTGCCCGTTATCTAGGGAGCCTGACCAAATATCAGTTGCAGTCCCTACCATGGCAACTTCGGGCCGGTTGGATTCCAGTGTTGTTAGCAACAACAGGTCCATGCATTTCCTGCTAATTTAAGCTGCAAAAGCTCATTCACCGGCAGTATTATAGCCGTTCTCTTTGACATTTATTTGTTTTGCTTCTCCTGGGGTTCTGCCTCTTGCCATTATTGCATCTACCACCTTTCATGACTACGCAGCTCTTCAAAAATTAAACACTGATCAACGTTTTAAGGACTAAGAGGAAAGCTGTTTAGAGCTGACATGAAATTTTCTCTTGTTTCCTTAAAGCTTGTTTGACAGAGAATGAAAAGCTGCAATTACTTTCACGTGATCATGTGTTTTCACACCAATGCTGAATGCACAATTACTCTTGGCTTTGGGAATGAGTTTGAAAAGGGAGACACAAAAAGGTAATCAACTGGGTGTGTTTGGCAGACAAAAGGAGAATGATTCAGGAAGGACCAGAAGGCAGAGGAAATGGCTGCAAACCCCTCTCTACAGAACGCCCACACATTTTAACCATTTTCAGTCCTTCTTTCTGGTCCTTATTATTAAAGAGTTAATCAGTTTTCAAGTGATCAATTAGATCTGTCAGCCCTAACATTAAATTTCCACCAACTCAGACAGGAAGGCAACAGGATTTGATTGGGTTTTAATCATGGATTTAGTTGCCTGCAGTGTAGCCTGAAAAGAAGTACTAAATGTGGGGCTTTTTAGAGGTGAGAGGTAACTCACACAGTATGGTCTCAGGCATCTCTGAGCTTTGAGAAGCCTCAGGTATCTTATCTTCCCTGGAAAATTCAGAGATGCTAATCTCTAAAGATCACCATACAAGTATTTGAAATGAAATGACACAACATAAGATAAAATAATATCACATAACATAACAAACATATTTCATGGGTACCAGAGTGGTGTCAATGGAGAGTTCCAGCTTTAAAACAGGCCAGAGCAAGGCTTGAATATACTGTGCCACTGACTGGCTGCCTGGCTTTACACCAGCCACTTAACTTCACTGAACAAGAATTCCCTCTTCAGCAAATTGAGTTAATAATTCTTACTTTGCAAAGTTTTTATCAGCGTTTGGAAGAAAGGTAAATGGATTGGACAATGGAGTTTGACTAGAGAACTGTGTTCCAGAGTCTCCTGATGATAAAAATCACTAGAAGCTTTTGTTAAAAATAGTAGTTGCCAATTCCTTCCTTTAGAGAGCCTGATGCAATAATTTAGGGTGAGATCTACAGTGTGGAAATACTAGGTAAGGATTTGGGACAGATTTCTGGAGAATGTTGGACTTCATCTGGTTTTTGAAAGCTGGTAGGACTTCTGGAGAGGCAGTATAGAGACAGGCATTTTTAAGTAGCAGGCACTGGCAGGGCACATTCACAGAGATGGAAGTCTGCAGGGAACACTATGAAAGGCCAGAGAGTTTGTATGTCAACCTCAAATAAGAAGAAATGGGCATAAGAATGGAACAGAATACATTTGGCATGAAAATTTGAAGAGACCTGATTCTTACATGTATGTAAACCAGAAAAGAGACAGCGTTCACTGGGACCATTGCATATGCTAAACTTTCCCATAATTCCTGAGGCAATATAGTCAGATGAGGGATAAATTCATCTTATCACATATGCAGAGTCACACTTTATCACATGTTACTGCCCAAGGGGAGTCCTCCACTCTCTGCAAGACATGCCCAATAGTCAGGAGGCGAGGTGGTAGGAGAGAAAGGGTTTCTTTATTACAGCTTGCTAGCAAGAGGAAAGATGGCTGACGAAAAGAGCCATCTTATAGAACAAAGACTACAGGCCAGTTATATAGAGAGTTGGTCTCCCGGTGGGGGAGGCTGCTGGTCTCCAGGTGGGAGCAGACATCTGGTCTTAGCTCCAGCTGGTCCTTTGTTTTACTGGATATACATCAGAGATTGGAATGATGCCCTATACCATGATCCTTCAGCTGTCATTGATGTTGGCTATCAGCATAGACTCTCTTTCCGGGGGATCATCACATTCCTAAAGAACTCAGAAGAACAGTTATCATCTTAAAATGGCTAGGAGGGGCCAGAAAATCTACAGAGCATGTCTGGGCTAGTTAATCAGAAGTCATTCAAAGTTACAATATGGCTTCTTTTCTACAATATGGCTTCCCTTATATTAACCTTGTGTTGAGCTGGTATCACATGTACAGAGTCACACTTCTGCATACACACTCATTCTCCACACTTCAGACGAAAACACATGAGAATCCATTAGTAGGTCATGAGTAGGAATGTCTATTTTGATCTCACCAATACTGCTTCCAACTACCCTTCTGAAAGTCTGACCCAGCACACACCATAACTCTAAAAGGTTTATGCTTTCCTCTAAACATATCACACTTTTCTGCTCCCTGGAGCTTCAATGTCAGCCTTCAGTAAATGGTACAAGAATCTATTTTGTTGGTGATTTACCTACAGGGATTCATCCTTGCTTTCTTATTTAGCTTCCACCTTGAATTTAAATGTTTTATACTTATTTTTCACCAGTAATCATAAGCCTGAGACCAATGAATGAATCTTGAGTAAAAGAATAAATGAGCTGGACTCATTCCAGAACCTAATTCACGTCCTGTGAGCAAGTTGGGAGGCTAGGGAATTAACTGTTTCATACCAATAGGATATTTTATATTACATAGGTCTGCTTTCTATAAAAGTTAGTTTGAGAACAAGAGTAATTATAAATGCACTTTTTGTTGTTGTGGGTCCCACTCCAACATAGACGTGCTTCAGAAAGTATACTGTGATAGAGTGTTGGATTATGCCAGAAGACACCATGAGGATTTTAATGTCTCCTGACTGGTTTTCCTGCCTTTAAATTGGTCTTTCTTTCCCTTTTTAAAATAGACTTTATTTTTTAGAGTAGTTTCAGATTCACAGCAAAATTGAGCAAAAGGTACAGCGATTTCCCATATACCCCCTGTCCCCACACATGCATAGCCTTCCTCAATATCAATATCCTCCACCAGAGCAGTACATTTATCACAATTGATCAACCTATACTGACACATCTTAAGCATCAAAGTCCATAGTTTACTTAGGTTTCACTCTGGGAGTTGTACATTCTATGAGTTTCGACAAATTTATAATGACATGTTTGCACCCCTAGAGTACTATACAGAGTGTTTTCACCACCCTAAAATTCCTCTGTGCCCTGCAGATTCATCCTTCTCTCCCCGCCAACCCCTGGCATCCACTGACCTCTTCACTGTCTCCATATTTCACCTTTTCCAGAATGTCATATAGTTGGAATCATATAGTATGAAGCCTTTTCAGATTGGCTTCTTTCACTTAGTAATATGCATTTGAGTTTTCTCCATGTCTTTTTGTGGCTTAATAGCTCTTTTCTTTTTAGCACTGAATAATATTCCATTACATTGGTGCTTCTTAAACAATGATTTCAGGTAGGTATATAGACATAGCATTAAATAAATATTGAATTATGCATGAGTAAGTTATTTCTATTTTTAAGTTGTATTTTACATTTTTCTGATTACACCAAAATAGAAATTCAGCAAATAAGGCTACTACAGGCTTATATTTCCTCATAGTGAAGTAAATTTCATTTTAACATAATACGTGTGTAAGCAAAAACAATGAGTACATGCAAATTAACAGTATAAATATATTTAAGAGTAACAGTTCATATAAATGTAATAACACTAGAAGTCCATATGATTGCAGCAAAATTATAAAGATCATCTTATAATAACAGTGGTTTAAGAAACTTTGCAGCCAGAATGACTTTTTAAAATCCAGTTTTAATTACGCCACATTCTTCTTAAAGCCTTTCATTGAAGCCCCATCTCAGAACATCCACCAGGGACTTCTCTTTCTCTAAGCTTCTTCATTCAATCCCTCAGCAAGTTCTACCTCTAAAACATGTCTTAAATTTGTCTATTCTCTCAATTTCTACAACCAGCCTAATCCAAGTCTCATCGTCTACGCGCTGTCAGCAAGAGTCTTCTAAATACCATCTTCCTCTGCTCTTCCCACTCTCCCCACCCCAATCCAAGTAGCCAGAGTGGTCTTTCTAAATTCTAAGTCGGATCAGCTCACCTAAACTATAAGGTGATGGCAACTTATGAGTATTTGGTGATTTTCAGCTCTACTGAAAATCCTCCAGTTACTGAGAAGAACATAATTGAACTGAGAGTCATGGGGGGAAAGATGAATTTATTTCCCAGGCTTTGGAAACTCTAGGTACTTGGGATCCTGATCACTTCTCAGGAATCTTTTCCTTCTGTCCTTGTTATTTCCAGCCACACTGGCCTTCTTTGGGCCCAAGGATATGCCAAGTTCATTTCCAGCATGGTTGGACTTTGTACTAGTTGACCTAGAATGTGCTTCCACCCTCCTACCCATCTTCAACCCCTAAACACTACCAATCTGCACACCCATTCTCACTGAGCTTTCAGATCTGAGTTTTGGTGGCCACTGAACCATATCATCAAAAGACAGCACATTCTGGTGCTGGCCCAGTGGTGCAGCAGTTAAGTTTGCACGCTCCACTTTAGAGGTCCAGGTTCTTGGGTTTGGATCCCAGGCACAGACCTAAGCATTGCTTATCTTATCAAGCCATGTTGTGGCAGGCATCCCACATACAAAATAGAGGTAGATGGGCACAGATGTTGGCTCAGGGCAGATTTTCCTCAGCAAAAAGAGGGGGATTGGTGGCGGATGTTAGTTCAGGGCTAATCTTCCTCAACAAAGAGACAGCACATTCTGTTTGCATTATTTACTTAGCTCTCATTGTGAAATGATTTGTTTTATTTTATACTTGCTCCATTTATTTTCCATTTTCCCCACTGGGGTATAAATTCTATGAGAGCAAGTATCTGTTCCACCTCATGTATTGCTTTGTCCTCGTACCTGGAGCAGAGCCAGGTCCACAGCAGGTGCTCGGGAAGTGGGAACCAACTGAAGACGGACTGAGCCATCCACCTCCACAGTTTCCTCCTGGACTCAGGCACACTTTGTACTGTCTTGTCCTACTTTCCTCTTTCTCATTTCCTCCCTCCTCAGAATGCTATTTTCTTCTTAGTTTGGAAATTATTTGCTTTTAGTCTTTTACAAACCTAGAATATTTGAAGGTCTGGGTTGCCTATTGCTCTGCTCTCATCTTAATAATGCCCCTTTTCACTCTCAACAGGACAGAGCTTAAGACCTGGTAGAGATGAAACTTTCCCCTCTTTTAGGAACTCATGGCATTTTGTACACGTTTTTGATTGTTGCATTGACTACATCATATATTAAATATAATGTATATGAGAATGCTTATATGTATACATATGTATAATTTTTAACTTTACATTTTGAAATAATTTCAATCTTTTACATAAGTACTATAAGGAGTTTCTATAAACCCTTTACCCAGCTCCCTAAAATATTAACATATTACATGAACAAATAATAATGATCAAAACCAGGAACTTATCATTAATACAATTAATAAATCTGCTAATCTATAATTCAAAGTTTCAAGATTATCTCACCGATGTTCTTTCTCAGATCCAGGATCCTGATGCGTTGCCTTCAGTCATCATGAATTCTAAGTGTCTTTCAGTCTGGGACTGGTCCTCAGTTTGTCTTTGTCTCTCATGATTTGAAACTTTAAAAGTACTGTCCAATTATTTTGTGAACTGCTTCTCAACTTGGGATTCTCTTGTAATTTCTTCTGATTAAATTGAGGTTATGTATATTTGGCAAGAACAACACAGAAGTGATGTTTTGCGCTTTTCAGTGCATCCCTCTGGAGACACATGATGTCTATACTCCTGGTGATAGTAATTTGTGATTGTGTGGTTAAAGCATTAGCTGCCAGATTTCTCGACTTCAAAGTTACTATTTTTCTCTTTGTAGTTGATAAGATTATTTGGGGGAGATACCTTGAGACTATGCAAATATTCTTTTTCTCATTATTCACTCATCCGCTAATTTTAACATTCATTATTGATTCTTGTCTGCAACAATTGTAAGCTGCAGTGTTTCCCAAATTATAATTTTCCAATTTTATCATTCATTCTACATTTATCAACTGAAATTTTATTTTAAGGAAGGATCGTTTCCCTTATTCCTCCATTTATTCATATATTCAATTATTTATTTATATTAGCATGATCCTACGGATATTTATTTTATCCATTCACGGCATTATTTATGTTCTTGCTCAAATTGTTGGTCATTAGGATTCTCTCAATAAGTCTATGGTTTAGCTGTTATTATCCCAATCTAAGATTTGAGGATAGAGAGGTTAACTTGCCCAAATTCCTATAGTTTCTTAAAATAAAATAAAATAGACAATAATATCAATAACCACAACCACAGAGCAGAGCAGGGACTGACTAGAAACCAGGTCTTTCTCACGTCAAAGCCAGAGTTCTTTCCAAGCAGTCCATTGTCTTCCACACAGGATGACCCAGGAATCCAGAGAACCAACTGGGAGAAAGGAGATGATCTTCTACCTTCTCTTCTCACTGGCCCCATTTCCTTCCATCACCCGGGAAAGTACCTAGACCAGGAGCAGAGTATTTGGTGGATGGAATGAAGAAATAGTACAGGTTTTATTGACAACGTCTCCAAAACTATATTTGGATAAGCTTTCATGCCTATAAGTATATAAACATATTTAAGGTCATCATGGAAGCTTTTGATCGTCTTGGGGCTTTTGAGGGAACTGTGAGCAAGACACAATGTAACTGAGGGGAGAAAAGGGAGCTGGCTGCTCAGGTCTGGTTCTGGGATTTTTTGCTCTCTTTAGAGGAGACATAGTGAGCTTTGAATGAAGGCAAAATATCCATAAACCTATAATGTGAAGAAACGTGCCAGGCCTGTATAACACTCCCGTATTTAATGCTTACCACAGATTCAGAACCCAAGACAGTCTGAAACAATACACTGGTGTTTTTTCCAAAATGACACTCAGAAATTGCAGCATTGAGTCAGAGGTGAGGTGCACACTGGCTTTCCCTCTTGCTAGCTGTGTGACCCTTGGGAAAATCACTTGAGCATCCTAATCCCCTTCCTTTCTTCCTTCTGTCTTCCTTCCTCCTTCCCTCCTTCTCTCTCTTTCTTTATACATTCCATAGATAATGGCATCCAATCAAGTTGCCCTAATAAGCAAACATGCCCGAGAATGGAAAAGTATGTGGTCAGGTTAAGGCACGCCATAAAATGTGTTTAATTGGATGTCACGCTGTACTGCCCTGTGTATTCTCCTGACTTTGAGGCCCCTGTGAATAGGGAAAGGCAGCAGTCTAGAACAGACGAAGTTGAACACTGACATTTTAATGTTATCTTTGTGTTCTTGGAGAAGAAGTTAGACGCACTGATTTTATTCTCCACTGAAATGGCTCACATTCAGGTCATCAATTGTATCACTACTTGTAAGATCAGTAATCAATTCTCTGTTTTCCTGTTTCTTGAACTCTCAGCAGTGTTTGGTGAAGTGGAGTCCTTTATTCTTCTTGAAAGTATTCTGTTGCCTTCTTTTGCTCCATACCTGCCTGGTTTTGTTCCAACCTCTTGGCAATTATTTGGCATCTTCTCCCAGATCTTCCTCTTTTTCCCCACATGATCTAAAGGCTGGGATATCTCTGTGCTGTGCTATCCTCTTGTTTTCGCTTCCCTCTCTAGGTGTCTCTCTAGGTGATTCTATATAGTTCCCTGGCTTGAAATACTATCAATAGGTTGAAGAATTTCAAATTTGTATCTCCATCTCAGAATTCTCCCCTGAGCTCCAGAGCCACCTACTCAAATGCCTTTTCCAAACCTCTGCTTGGATTAATAAGAGGAACCTCAAAGTTAATATGTTAAATTAAAATATTGATTATACTCTCTTCACACGATCTACTCCATACAGCTTTTTCCATTTCAATAAATGCCACCAGCATGCATGCAGTTTCTCTCTTCACATTCAATCCATCATTAAGTCTCCAAAATATATTCTAACTCTCATCATTTGACACAATTTCCACTACTAAAAACTAAGTCCACAACCCATTCATGACTTACCTGTGGTACCTGTGGTAATCCAAGAGCTTCCAAACCCATTCTCCCCTCTTCTGTTCTTATTCTCATGCTCATCTTCTGCACTGTGGCCTGAAGGACTTTTCAAGATGATATATAGCATGATATAACTTTGCTAAAATGCCTAAAAAAGTCTTCCATAATCTAGCTTCCACCTAATCTCCCACTCCAGCCCTTTCTATGCTTTCCTTAAACGTGGCCAGCGTTCATCTTTTCTCTCATATAGAGTAAAACTTTCTACCCAAAGATTGTTACAATTGCTGTTAATTTTTCTATATTTGTGTGGATATCTCCTCCTTATTATTAAATCAGAACTCAGCTTCCACCTCCTCTGAGGGGCTTCTCCAGCTTTAGTAAAATAGTGACCCATACCCAACTTACAAGTTACATGCTTTGCTCTATATAGTAGCACATATGGGTGCCCTAAATCATTTTCCTTTCCTTCCTCCCTATTTCTTTCTTTCTTTCCTTTATACTCCATTTTTTGTCTTTCTTTATTTCCTCCCTTCCCACTAAAGTACATGCTCCAGAGGAGTAGAAACCTTAAGTGTCTTTTTTGGCTGTTATGTTAGTCCATGGTATCCATGAAGCAAATGCCATGACAAGCCTAAATATATCCAGGTTTGATTAGGAGAAAACCCTGTGTGTAAAGAAATAGGGAGAGAGCTGTAGAAGGCCAGGAGACTCATCAGACAGTGATGGAAGTCTGACTCCAATAAAGAAGAGAAGAGGGAGGGTTGGATGGAAGCATCCTAGACTTCTGTGTAGTCTAAGGAAGGTTCAGCAAGGCCATCATGTCCTTGAGCCAAAGTCAGCTTAAAAAGGATTCCCAAGTCTCCCAGAAATGAGTCTGCCTGACCATCCACACTGTACTTATTACTGGTGAGAGCAGCTGTGAGATATGTGGCCTGAGTGAAAAGACAACAATGAATTTTGAAGCACAGCGACAGGGGCCCTCCATCAATTACATTTCCTGTACTGGAAATCAGCCAGGTACATTCTCTGATGCCCACATAACTGCCTTTCACTCAAAAATAAAACCAATTTTTGATGTCCAGTTAGTGTTCAGTGAGTGTTTTTATTTTTTCCCCTAAGAGAGTGGGCTGAGAAAATAACTCAACGATAGGCAAGACCCAGTCCTGCCCTCAAGCAGATTACTGTGTAGTGATAGACTGACACACAATGCATCGCATTTAGAAAGAAGAGAAAAAGTTAACTCCTCCTAGAGACCACACTGAGAATGATCCATGGCAACCTAGAGAATCCCAAAAAACATCCAAAAAGAGTATTCACAGGTGTTTTATGAAGAATTTTGCTTTGGTTGGATAGATTGTAGCAAGTTGTGTCCTAATAATATGTCTATTAGCCTTGGGCCTATTAGTCTAAGGAGAAGATGTCTATGCATTTTTAAATATATCAAGATGTTAAAGGGGATATCTGATATATATTAAACATGTAAGAATACATAACTGCGTATATAGGAATAAGCTAGTTTTTCAGATAATTTTAAGGAAACATGGTAGATGAGATCACATCAAGTATGTTAAGTATGTTTGTCACCGTGAATTAGAAGTCAAAAGCACATATCCAAAAAAATGCAAAAAGATTCAGGAGGAATAAAAGCCAAAAAGCAGTACAGTACATTCCGGATAGCTAAAATGAAATACAATGAGCTTTAAGCTGTAAAAGAACCAAGGAAGGACTTATAATCACATTTTATCTAAGTAAAATTTCATTTTTCAAGAGCATAATGTAAGGTAATACACAACACTTGTAGAAAAGAGTAGGGAAAAAATGCAACTTGTTAGTCCATTCGCACTACAGCATATTACTGGTAACTTTCTTCCTAAGGTTGTCAAGTGTATTTTAGCACCAGCAGGCCAAGAGAGTTCCTTCGCTTTCAGAGCTAAGGTTCTAGAGGCTCCCTGTCTCCTGGGAACCCTCTTTTCAGAAAGGGCACAGCCCGTGAAGACCACCAGCGCTATCTCAGCTCTGTGCACTTCTCTATCAAGGGGCAGTACACTGCCCCTTTACTATGCTCGTCATTGCTGCAAATTAGAGTCACACAAGAGTGGACCTGACTCCATAATAAACATCATTTAACCCTGTGCTGCTTTCTCTGTGACCTTGTGTTAAGTGATTTAGTAGGGAAAACCCCAGAGACTTTTAGTTTTTGGACTGAAGGAATTATGAAGCCCTGGGGAATGGTGGGCCACGTGGATTAATGTGCTCTTGGATCCCAGTCTGTTTACGTCATGGATCAGACTAAAACTAACTCAGATGGAGATGGTCATAAAAATCAATCTCTCAAAGTTTGAAAATCCCGAAGCTTAATAATTATATACACCATTATTCACAGAATATATAGAAGTGTGCTTCTGCATAAATCAGTTTGCCTGTAGGTGCCAGTTCTTGGAAAGACAGAGGCAGATATATTTTAAAAAAATGACAGTGTCGTTGCTTAAATGAACAAAGAACAGTAACATACAGAGTATTGAAAGAGAGTAAGGTGCAATGTGAAGGTGTTCATTTATTCAATAAATGTTCCACAGGTCCTACCAAATGTTGTGCACAAAGCACCCAAAGGGAAAGATAACTAAGTGCCTCAGCAAACACTCTTGGACTTGGATAGCCATGATCCAGAACACAGGATCAACAAAGGCTAAAGAAGTCCTTGCATTGCAGACGCTCCTGCATTAATAAGGTATGACTGTGGGAAAGTTTGTGATGCCTATAGGTATATCACAGAATTATTCATTTGTTCATTTAAATGGCTCGTTCTTGATAGCTTACGAAAACCACTTTTGTTATAGGTAGTATTAACAACAATAACACACATATGCTCCTTTTGAGCTGACCTGGCATCCACACACGAGTTTATATTCAGTTTCTCATTTGAGTTCCCCAACAGCCTCATGTGGTGCCCACCCATGTCCTGTACTTCTAGATCCTATGTCTGTCCCCAGCTTTCCATTGCAAGCACCAATCTCTGTCTGAGGGCTTTCTCTAGCTCTAGGGGCTGGTTTTGTCTGCTTGTGGGTGGGGCGGTGGGGAGGGCTGGAAGTTCTGGCAGTTACCCTCCCCCAGAGCAGCCCTCAGGCAAAGACAGCTGGGATTTGGTAGGTACAACACCCCAGCTTCTTCACCTCTTGGTAAGACAATACTGAAATGTGTCATACACAACTTCCCGTAAGTCCCCAGTAGGACTGAATCCCAGTTACCCCAGTGGTTACCTGCTCACTAATGTCCCCTCTCCTGGCTTGCCCACTTCCGTGTCTAGCTCTGCACTCCCCCATTGGTATATCCTGAGGATACTTCCCAAATTAACAGCTTGCAATCACATTCTTGACTCAATACCTTCTTGGGGGAAGCCCAGCATAAGACATACAGTGTGTTGGACAACAGGCACAACACTCACATTAGGTAAGGGACCTGGGCACAGGGCAATTAAACAAATTGCTCAAGATCATGCAATTAGTAGAAGCAGAGCATTTATGTGAAGAGAAGGAAAACAGATTTGTGAGAGGGCTTAGAACAATGGATTTCAGGAACCCCAGCAAAGAGACCAGTTTTAGAAGAGAGAGATGCTCCCTAAAGAGAGAAAATAATAAGCCCTCTTTGCAATGATAGTGAGATCTGATGTGATCAGGAATAAGATTAAAAAACCCAAACTTTCTAGGCCTCATTTGGTTTATAAAAGCAAAGGAGATACTGCCACATCAAAAATAACGCATGCACACCATATTTGCAGGAAGCAGTCTGTCTCTGTCTCTGCAGAGGAAAAGAGCCTTTGGAATGTGAATGTCTTAAGGTGACCCTGGCCACTCCCTATATAAAAATCCAGCTCTTTCAATTGATGATATTAGACAAGGAACATGTACAGCATTAAAACACAAATATTATAAGAAAGTTAAAAGTAAGGAAATATTAGAAAAACTTACCAACAGTTTGGAGAACAATCAGCATAAAAAGTAAATTAAGTGTATGGGAAAAATTTTTCTCTAGTTCTTGTATGTTAACATTTTTGTCTGTAACTTCAATAGTTTAAGGAGAGCTTACCTGGATTTAAAATTCTGGTATTATGTATTAGCTATCTATTGTTGTGTAACAAATTAACCCAAACACTGGTGGCATAAAACATCTGTGAACATGTAACATTCTCACACAGTTCCTGTGGGTCAGAAGAAAAGCCAGAAGAGGCAGCAGACAGAGTTTTCCTTATACACGTTTTTCTGTGTTTTGCATTTTGACCATGGGACTTCTGTTATATTCAAAATTAAGTAAGCAGTTTCATTTTCCCTAAAAATGAGGGATCGATTACAGTCCCTTCTCCACTCAGCCCTATCAATACTCAGGTTCCCTTCTTGGACAGCAGATTTTAATAACTAGCATTTATAGCATATGGACACTGTTCTCAATGCTTCTAATCTTCTCACCCTCCTGTGAGGTAGGTCCCCATTATGGCTTTCCCTTTAAATATGCGACAATTACGGCACAGAGGGATCAAGTAAGGTGTTTATCCAGGGACATACACTCATAGAAGGAACAAGCAGATTTGAACCCAGGCCTTCTGTACTCAAAGCTTGCACCCAAACTATTACTCCAACCTTCCAAAGCAAACAAACGCTGCAGATGTAAGCCCTTGCTCAACTGCAATGTTTAAAGTTTCAAAGGTGAACTTTGCCGTGGTTTACACAACTCTCCCAGTGTGGCACTGAGCCAGAGACTGGCCCTGCCTGGATTACTCTGGAAGTCACTGACGTTGCTTTAGGAAAGGTTTCTAGTTCATAGCTTCTTGGTAGGATTTTCATGGTAGAGGGAGATACGAAGTGCAGTACAACCGACCATTCTTCCGATATGTATTTATTTAGGGAGAACGCCATCCCTGAAAGGTGTTAATCTTTGTCCCTTGTCATTTCCAATCAATTTATGATGCAGGGACTGGGCTGTGGACTGCTAAATCAATGCCAGTTACGATTGAGTGCCTACGTGGAGGTTCAATTGTCTGGAATGCTGTACCATCCTCAATTTATAGCCTTGTTGCTAAAGAAAACCTGAAATTCCCTTGCAATGCTGTCGCCCTTAATTATAATCTTGCAGAAGCATTAGAGATAATGGCACCCGTGTCTTTCACACTAAATTCTTGTGTACAAGACAACTTTGCTAGCTTTCATAGGCCCCAGGCAGATAAGAGCCTGACACCACACTCTGAAGTGTCCACAACACAAAGAGAACTTGCTTAGAGAGAGTGAGCCACATGTGCTGGGGCAAAAAGCACAGTGCCCTGTTTGATGGGAGAAGAAAGATGAGATGCCATCAGCCTTCTCCACCCTCCATTACACAGATACTCATGCACCATGATGACAAAGAAGGGGCACCCAAATTTTAAGAAATACTATTTCGGTCATAGGTGCCCCTGAATTTTTGTATGGGTGTATAAAGATTTTTGTTTTGTTTTGCTTTGTCTTGACTTCTTTTCCTATGAATTCAGCACTAACTTTGCAAGAAATGCTTTAGGAGAAAGTATTACTTTCTCTGGAAGATGGTCTGTTGTGCCTAAGATGCCCTGTCTCTCCATCCTCCATCCCAAGCCTCACTGGGTCAATTCCTACTGTTCCTTTAAGGAAAATTTAGTCGCTGCCTCAGCCAGATAGCCTCCCCGAGGTTGTGCCACCTCACTGGACCTCTTCACTGCACTGCTGAATCTCATGTTTTCCTCTCTTGTGAGATTCTCACTCCAATCTCCTTCCAAGGGTTCAGGCACAGGAGAGAATTCCTCTGGAGGAGACAAAAAGGAACTGGCTTATTCTTCCACGAGGTGAGGGTTCAGGAGGGAAGAGGGCCTGGACAGGGAGGAAAAAGAGATCAAGGGAGAAGAAACTATGATTGGCAGTGTCTGAGCCAAATCAAAGATCCTAAGTGGAGGAAATGCAGGGGGAAAAGGGGTCAAAAGGATTTATGAATACAAGGACATCTTACAAATTAATATAAACTTGTGGTTTTTTTCTTCTTTGTTTCCTTTCATGTGTGTTTGTTGGATTAGTTTGTTTGATGGTTCATGATGAGCCTTCCCAGTTCTTCAGCACGTTCTAGGATAGACAGCGAGGATGTGCTTTGTGTTTTCTGTGAGAAGCGCAGAATGAGGTCTGGTTTGGATTCTCTGTCTGTGGCGAGGGACGGAGAGAGCAGAAGTAAACAGAGGACACTGGAGGGCAGGAGAGGGAACCGAGAGGGTGTCATCCTTGAATGTTCTCCACAATCTCAGAGAGGCTTGGAAGGCTGTGAGATAGAGAGAGGGAAGAAATATTATTCACAGGTCAATGACTATGCAAATCTCATCTAGGACGATATAGGTTCTACAAGCAAGTCCCTAAAACTTGAATTTGGGCTTTCAAATTAGTCAAACTAACACTATTTCATTCAGAATCTTCCTTTTACTAAATGCGTGACTTTGAATATATTGTACAACCATCATGGGCTCTGTATGCTCATCTACACATGAGCATATTAAAATCTCTCTCTCAGGGCCTTTGTGATGACTTATTGAGAGATACATGTGGCTGGCGGATAATCATCTATCAGTGTTTTTTTTATTTGTCCAAGGTGTGGAAGAAAGAACATAATTATTTAGAGAACTAAAGCTCTCTTTCCACATCCCAATACTCTGATTATTCTTCTGAACATTTCGTTGACTGGTGTTTTAAATTGCATGTATCATTCCAGATTATGTCCAGCCCAGGGTGGGGAACTGTGCTGGGTACTTCTATATAAGACAAGCGCTGATAGCATAAGGAGTGCTTAATTTCTCTATGGAGAGAAAACGCCACGCATAAATGATGGAACAAAAGAAAGAGCATGTGAATAAACTCTAAAATGAGTGGGAAAAACTATTGAAAGAGGAAAAGGGGGATGTTCTTAAGAAAGGAGACATGAAAAAGATGGAATTTAAATTTTGAAGTCCATAGCATATATTTTTCAAATTCTCTATGATTTCTGAGATGTGGTGCCTGGCATGACTCATCCTCTTGTTTTATTAAAAACAAGACAATTTTTTAATATTTCTTTTGAGTTGTAGATGATTTTTTAGCTTTCTGAAGAAATTGAAAGTGCCAAAATTCCCAGTTCTGCCCATTTAATGCTGTGGGGATTAAAATCACTGGTAAGGGCTGAATTGAGCTCCTGCCTCGCCCCTCATACACATCCTGCCTCCAAAATTCGAATACTGAAATCTTAGCCTCAGCCCCTCCAAATGTGACTGTATTTGCAGATAGGATCTTTACAGAACTAATTAAATTAAAATGAGACAGTTAAGGAAATTGGCATGCACACATACAGAGATAAGACCATGTGGAGACACAGGGAGAAGACTGCCGCCTGCAAGCCAAGGAGAGAGGCCTGGAACGGATCCTTCCCTCACGGCCCCCAGAAGGAACCAACCCTCCCAAGACCTTGATCTTGGACTTCTGGCCTTCTGGACTCTGAGAAAATAAATTTCTGTGGGTTAAGCCCCCCAGTCTGTGGTACTTTGTATGGTAACCCTGTCAAACTAACACAACCACTGAGCAACCCAAATGCAACCTTTTCTAGCCCTTCTCAACCACCCTAAACATTATGCAGAGATAACGATGCATAGACATCTCTGAGTCTTGATTTTCCCATTTGTAAACTGAGTCAGTTACACTAAATGAGTTCCCAGGTATCTTCGACCTTTCGCTACATGATGCTATTTGTTAATGGGCAAACTTAATAAATTTGGTATTGGAAATTTTGAAGTAAACCTTACACTTAAATAGTGAACTTTTTGAATTGCCTCATTGTTTGCTCAAGAAATATCTACCTATATGCACCATGCATAAGTATGAAATTTATGTAGATTCAAGAGGTTTTGTCAACATGGGAGCAAAAGTCTTGGAGTCATAATTTCCCAACAGTACCTGATCCCTCTTCTTATTTGCTGTGTTATTTGGTGAAGTAACTTAGTATCGCTGGTTGCGTTTCTTCATCTGTAATGATGAGGATTTTCAGGCTGCTTAATTTTAAAATGGCTGTAATGATGAGGATTTTTAGGCTGGTTAGTTTTAAAACTACAGATGACATTCAGGCTCCAAGGAGTGGAATTTGTTTGCCCCTTTGTTGGGAAACATTTACATTTCTAAGGGAAACCTATATTTGTGAAGATGCCTCCCTCTCTGTGCCAGGAAGAAGGGGGGATGGTCTTATCTCTAGAAGCTCTTAATCAATGCCAGAGGCAAGAACTTAAGTTGGTTACTGTCTGGCAACCTCATGTAACTGACCCCCCCCCCCCCCAAATCCTCCTTTGTCTTTAGCCGAGGATAAAATTCAAGCAGTGACTTCTGCCATTTACTCCATCCGGTTTGATTCTTATCTAAAAGTCGTGGGACCGCCAAATGGCCAGACCATACGGGCACTGATACCATTTTAACTTTTTTACATATTCTTTGTCTTGTAAAGAGATGACTCACATACCTATGCCTTAAATTTAGCCCTAAACCTCAACTTGGGGCAGCAGCAGGAGCTCTGACTGCCCTTGGGTCCTGTTCCCACGCACCAGCTCTGCCTGCCCGTGGGCTCTGTCCCCATGCCAGCGGGGGCAGCAGAAGCAGCGGCAGCAGAAGCTCTGACTGCCCATGGGTCCTGTCCCCATGCTATTCCACACTATTCTCTAAATAAAAGAGCACTACTGCCAGACCTTAAGAGTCCAAGAAATCTTTCTTTCGACTCCTCGGCTCACCGACCCCGCATCATGTAACGTGGTAACAATAAAACCCACCACCCCAACTGTTGTGAGTGTCAAAGGAAATATTGTGTACGAGGCATCTAACACAATGCCTGCCACTGATAGAAGTTAAATGGGCTCTAGGTTTCCTTACTGTAAGTTGCAATAGTACCACGGTACCTGGCAGAGTGTCCAGGATAGAGTCATTCTTGGCATTTATTTTCACTGGTTTGATGTCTGCTCAACCTTTCAAACTCATGTTTACCATGCTTTTACTGTTCCAAGTAATAGCACAGATACTGAACATCCCAAATGGCTTATTCATAACACCCCCTTCAAAGAACTTAAAAAAACCAAAGAATTCTAGAGTTAGTGTCATGGTACAATAAGGAAATGCTTTATAATCTGGTTCAAATGCATTACCTTGAGAAAATGTACTTCATTCATGGGCTTTGAAGTTCTTTGATTCCACAGGCACTAAACATTTTGCGGTAGACTCTTTTGTGATTTTTAACAAATGTTTCATATCAGAGAAAGAGTAGTTGTTAACACTGTTTAATGCTTATCAATGAACCAGGGATTCGACTCATAAATTCTCAGCCCTAAAATTAAAGATGCCTCTCAAACAGATAAGAAGAGAGAATAGAATTCAAATAGAATCCCTCATCCATGTGCTGATTCATTAATTCTAATAGAAGATGCCTCTTTCGATTAGGCAAGCCATTCTTAGACAACCCAGGCGGCGTCACCTGAAAGCTTTGAGGATCCATCTGTAGGGAACTAACATGTGTTATGTTTTGCATGTTTCTTTGGGGCTTGCAGTGACAGAGTTTAAAGTAATAACACATTTTGACAGATGCAGTCTTCCTTTTAGTTGTCCAGCTGTTAATTTCATCTGTTTGATCATTTCCTCCATTCAAATATCCATTCTTTCATTCATCTTTGATAAGGTATGTTCAAATATTATACTGAGTTTTTCGTTTAGAAAACACATAAATATTGCATAATCCCTGTCTGCAAAGACTTAAAGTCTAGTGGGAGTGTTAATAAATGACAGCCCGCTGTGGTACACAACAGCAGTAAGTACAAAATGAGGAAAAAAAAGAGTGAGTGACAGCATGGAAGCACGAATCATTCCTATACATGGATGCTGTGATAGGATTCACATAAGAGCTGGTCTCTGACACGCGGTAAAGCATCGTCAAAGTTTTAAAGAAAAACATGGCATATATATGTCTACTTATTTTAAATACAACAGATAATAGGAAATACATTTCATGATAATCTAACTGATGAAAATCAGTTCTTGGGGCTTTGGGGTGGCAGGAAGGAAGAGCTCACTATTCCTGTTTTCAGGGGGCTCACCATCCTGGAATCGTGTCCACACATGTGCTGAGTGCCCCTCTGTCATGACCACCCCATGCCATGATATGTATTGAGCATTTCCTGTATATCAAGTGCTATAAATGCAGGCTTTGGTTTAGCCTCTAATTTTTTAACTGGCACTCTGAAATTTTATTGTTCTTTGCCAGATCTCTTAAGAAAACTTTTTATTTTAGAACAATTTCAGCTTTAGAGATAGTTTTGAGATAGTACAGAAAGCTCCCATATACTCTGCACAGTTTCCCCTATTACGTAATCTTACATTAGGACGGTACAATTGTTGCAATTGGTAAAATGATATGGGTAAATTATTATTATCTAAAGTTCGTAGCTTGTTCAGATTTCCTTAGTTTTTACCTAATGTCTATTTTCTGTTCCAGGATCTCATCCAGGATATCAAATTACATTTAGCCCCCAAGCCTCCTTAGGCTCCCTTGACTATCACAGTTTCTCAGACTTTCCTTATTTTTGACGACCTTGACAGCTTTGAGAAGTACTTATCAAGTATTTTGTAGATTGTCCCTTAGTTGGGATTTGTCTGATGATTTTCTGGTAATTAGTTATGGGTGTTGGGGAGAAAGACCACAGAAGTAAAATGTTGTTTTCTTTACATCATATCAAGGGCACATATTATCAACACGATTTACCAACATGTTGGTGTTCACCGTGATCCCTTGGTGGAGGTATCTTTTATGAGATTTCGCCATATAAAGTTAGTCTTTTTTGTTTCTCTTTCATACTACACTCTTTGGGAGAAAGTCACTAGGCACAGCCTGCATGTAAGGAGTTGGGGGTGATGCTCTCCCTCCTTGAGAGTAAAGTGTCTGCATAAATTATTTGGACTTTGTCTGCACGGGAGACTTGCCAACTCTCCTCCATTTATTTATTTATTGAATCATTTATTTATATCAGCATGGACTCCAGGATATTGATTTTATACTTTGGGTTATAATCTAATAGTACTTTATTTCTTTTGGTGCTGAAACTGTTATTGTTTGGGCCACTGTGAACTCTTTCATTCAGCTCCTACCACTGCCTTCTGAAAGGGCATGCTCAAGTGTTTATGCCAGTCCTTAGAAGCTTCTAGATCAGTGGTTCTCATTTGGAGTCATTTTGCTCCCAGAAGGGACATAAGCAAAATCTGCACACGGTTTTAATTGTCACAACTAGGAGTGCTACTGGCATTTAGTGAAGAGAAAAGGAATGCTGCAAAACATCCTACATTAAACAGGACATCCCAACACAACAGAGAATTATCAAGTCCCAAAGTTAAGGAGTTCCAAGGATGAGAAACACTGATTTAGTCAAGCAGGTAGTGGCAGGAAAAGAGAATAAAATAAAGCTATAATTGTTACGATGGTAGGATGCAGAACTTGCAGAAGGAAAAAAATTATTTGATTGGCCTGAGTAGTAATATTTGAGATGAGATATAAAGGATGTATAAAATTCCTATTAAACCAACTGTGGGAGGATATTACAAAGAAGTGAGGGCAGGTGTGTAAATCTGTCATAGAAGAGCGTGGTGTGTCCTGTGAATCTCCAGGAGCTTGAGTATTGCTTGGGTGTAAACTAAGTGATGGGTGAAAAGTGTTTGAGAGATGTTGTTTTAGATCCAGTGGTTGCTGGACCATGGAGAGTGTGTGCTGTGGTAGACAGTGTCCCAGGGTAGTGGGAAACCTCCGAGGCTTTAATAAATGCAGTGATTTTAAAGTAGAGCTTAGAGTAATGCTTAAAATTATTTCTTCTTTCTTAAGCATAAGCCATATCAAACATTCTGGGTGTATCAATAAATTATTTTTGTAGACAAGTAACTGGATCTTGGAATTTTCCAAGATAGCCTAGAGACTATCTAAGCTAGCGCCCTCAATTTTACAGCTGTCTGACATATTTCAGAAAATAAAGCTATTCTGCATCCTTTACGTCATACTTGTGAGCTATGCAGAGGTGAGATTGTTTCCTCCATTTTACAGAGGGAAAAACAGATTTAGCGCTTATGTGATTTATTGCAATTTGTTACGTTATCCTCTCAGGTGCTATGGAGGCGCCCCCTTCGCACAGTGGTTGTGAATCATTTACAGAATAGTAAGAATGAGTTTCAGAAATCTTGTGGGAAGCAGCTCACAATGAGAGAGGCAGAAAAATACAAGACATGGTAGTCTGTAGTCCTGCCTTCAAGTTTCCATGTGGCTGTTTATTTCCCTGTGGTGTTGGCCAAGGAATAGCTCTCTCTCCTACAAATGAGCTTCTGCAAAAAGTACTGTCTTTACCTCTTCCACACAATATTTGTCATTGTGGAGATTCAATGGAATAACGTAAACTTATTTATTCTTTCGAAATTTCCTGTGCTGTAATGTGCCAAGCAGCATTTTTCCCTTTGGAAATTAAAAACTGAACAAAATCTTGTCCATGCCTTTCAGAGGTCACAATTTAACTGGGGAAACATATTAAAAACCAAGTCATTTTAAACTATTGTCCACCATGGTGACTGTGACCGTTCTGTGCTGGGTTTTGTGGGGACACGGAGGGAGCCCACATAACCCCCAAGGCTTCCTGGAGGAGGGGAGGCTGGGCGGAGTCTTCCAGATGTGAAAACATGCTGTCATATACAACAGCGAGTTATTATTAATGAGGAAATGGGGAATAGGCTCTTTGTAGGGGAAGGGTGTAGAAACTGTATTAGCTTTCTAGGGTTACTATAACAAAATACCATAAACTAGGGCCATCAAGGTGCTGGAAAATCCAGTTTGGGATGAGAGGTCTCTTCCTGGCTTGCAGAGGGACACATTATTGCTGTATCCTCACATGGCCTCTCTTCTGTGTGTGCATGGAGAGAGAGCGATCTGTTGTATCTTCCTCTTCTTATGTGACACCAACCCTATTGGATTAAGGCCCCTCCCTTATGACCTCAGTTAACCTTAATTACCTCCTTAAAGGCCCAATCTCCCAATATAGTCACATTGGGGGTTAGGCTTCAACATATAAGACTTGAGGGCACACAAGTCAGTTCATAACAGACACTTAGGTTTGGAAAATAGACCTAAACTCAGGGCCTGAATAACCAGAGGCCTCAGCTACCTTAGAGTTTTGCAAAGAACCAGAGAAGAGTTGAGTAAAATTGACTTGTCACCTGTTGGAAGTGCAGTTGGGTTGGCTGTTAAGGCCTGAGGAAGCTGTGCCCACAGCCTCCGAGCAGGGCACAGAGCCTGAGAAGTCTACCACAGTTCATCAAAATTCCAATGAAATCAGAGCCCAAACAAATTAGCTTGCTCATACATCCCGCAGGGCGACAGATGATGCCCAAGGCACAGTACGCATGAAACAAACTCTAGGAGAGAAAAAAAAACATGAATACCAACAGCATTTTAATTACCCTTCCTTACACTTAATGCTATAAATGTCTTCTGCTGTGACTGTGTTGGTAATGTGTTATAAGACCTGTCCTTTGAGGAAAGCAATCTGAATATGGCCTAGATTCTTTAGAACAAAGGCTGTATCTTGGAGATGGCATAATTGTCCTTGAATTTAGTCAACTTTCTTCTTTCAGGCAAAATTTTTTTGAAAAATCACCATGAGTAACAAACAGCCTTTTCCAAAATCTTTAATAATACTACCTCCCTGACCCGGTGCCGTGAAGCCATAGGATGGGAGCAGAATAGCATTGGAAACAGCAATATTAAACGAAGTTCAGCAACCTCCTCTGGCTGATTCTCAGGAAAGCTCTTTGAACCTCAGTCTCTTCATCTATAAACTGGAAATAGCAGTGTCCAACTTACCAGTCTGTGCCGGCAATTCTACGAGATTGCGTACACCAAGTTCTTAGCAAAGCTCTAGTCATGTGTAAAGCAAGAATCCCAAAATATCCTTCGAAGGCAAACACCACTTTCTTTGAACTTGGCCACGCTGAAGAAGTATAAGGACTCTGAGCCTCGGGACAGAGCTCTCTACTAGGAGAAGTGCAGGATTGCGATCAGACACAGATTTCAGTCTTTAGTCCTTTTTTACTGGCGATATGATTGGCATTTTTCCTAATCTCACTCAGCTTTAATCTATTTAAAATAAATTTTCTTTACATTAGAGTATGAATACATTCTCCTCTGGTTAATATGAGAATTGGATGGGAATATATACAGCACTAGGACATAGTGACTTCAACAAATAGTAGTTTCCTTACTCTGTTTTACATGTGGCTCAGCCATGGCATAAAAGATACCATAACTTTGGGATGATAGATATATTCCTGTTCTCGTCATCAGCTCTTGGTATTCTTTGCACCAGGGCCGGGAACTCAGATGAGCCCAAACCTACGGGTGAGGCCCCATTGGTCTATACAATTAGGGGATCTAGGAAAGTCCAGGGTAGAAGTGAGGCAGGGAATTGCATTTTCTACGTGAAATTTAGATTTGTATTCCCAGGGAGAGTGCTCACATGTGTTATCTTTCACATATCCATGGACGGGCAGACAAAATAAAAGTACCAAGCTCAAGAATAGGCCTTTGGCCAACATGACACAGATTGCAAGGGATCCAGGGTAACCTCCATGGAGAGCACCTGCCAGCTCTGACATATTGTCTGACTGTGAAAGGCATTTATTTCCAATCTACCGCCGACCTGGCTGTAATTAAAACCCAGCACAGTTTATAAAAGGAATCATTGCATTGGACTGGCCACAGTGATACAAAGAAAAGATTTATTGAGACTGTTTGAGAAGCCCTAAGCTCTGAAGACATGCTCATATTATACTTTCTGACATAAAACTAGCAGAGTAATTGTCCTTTTTTATACTTTTATTATTACTATCTACAAAAATATGGGTAGATCGATGATAGATATTTATGGCTTTAAATTTATTGATTGACTTTATTAGCCATATAAATCCCTGTGGATCTTATTGGAAAATTTGGAATAGCTGATAAGGATAATGGACACCAGATTGATATAAGAGCAAGGGTTTCATCTAGGTCAACTCCAAGTCTCTTTGTAAGCTCCATACATTCTCTCAGGTGGGCGTTGGAAGGGCCTGCTGGAAACAACTTTAAACATCCAAGAGCATGAGTGAACCTATGGTGACTTTCAAATAAAATACAGAATGAGAGAGAAAGGGGGAGAGAGAGACAGAGAGGAAAAGAAAAAGAGAAATAGTCTTAATATATTCCATTTTGCAATAGATTTTCAAATATCCATGTTTCTCCCCAAATAAAATCTCTTCCTAGTTCCAGAATTGGTATTCATTAGGTGAGAGAACAGAGACATGGCTATGTGGCTTAGGGATCTTGACCAAAAGAAAACTTATCATGGACGCCAGGACTCCAAGGAAGAAAGACCTAGGTCAGAGAGAGAGACACAGGCAGAATTCTAATTCAAGAGACTGGAACCACATGTGATGGAGAGAAAGAGAGAGAGAGGCACATCAAATTCAGGAGTGTTGGATATGGCGTTTAGATATGGATAGGGCTGGAGGCAAAGGGGCTGAGCAGAGGAATCTTCTGGGAATCCTGCCGTTATGACCCATCCAACAGATCCTGGGTCTTAGATGGAGTCCACTTCAAATCTCATCTCGTATTTGCATACTACCTTTTATCTGGACAGGGTTAGGAACCAAAATGGCATGATCCTAACAATGTAGACTACCTGCAGAGCCTGTCACCGGGAAAGCAGCACATTGAAACGAAGTTAGGGCTAGTTTCCAGTTATGTCAGATAGCTCATCATTTTTTCAACAAATCAAACATTATCATCGCCTGTACCTTTTCACATGCTATTATTTCAGTGGGGAATTCTTTTTCTCCCCTTCTCAGGATGAGTAAGACATTTCTTTTATTTCTATCTCCAATATTAATTTCTCTTCCCTGGTCTTTCTTGAACCTCCCCCTTTCACAATTACAGACAGAATGAACTTCTTTCTGCTCTTGGCCTCCATGGCACCTTGCACCTTCCATGAGGACTGAACTTATCTCATGATGCCATAGTTATTTGTTCACTTGAGTTTTCTGAACCAGTCTTTGCATTAACCAAAGGCATCCAGCACAGTTGCAAAGATACTACAAACAATCAAAAGAGATTTGCTTTTTTTATTGGCTTATTGGGAAATCTGGCATGTAGAACCTGAAATTGTTTGGAAATTCAAAAGTTTATTAGTGTAGGGCCGGCCTGGTAGCACAGTGGTTAAGTACGCACTTTCTGCTTCGGTGGTCTGGGGTTCACCAGTTCAGATCCCAGATGCGGACGTGGCACCACTTGGCAAGCCATGCTGTGGCAGGCATCCCACATATAAAGTAGAGGAAGATGGGCACGGATGTTAGCTCAGGGCCAGTCTTCCTCAGCAAAAAGAGGAGGATTGGCAGGGATGTTAGCTCAGGGCTAATCTTCCTCAAAAAATAAATGAATAAATTTAAAAAAATTTATTAGTGTAGCAGCATCTCTCAGCAGGAAGCAGGAGCCATGTCACTGGCTTGTGATTTAATTCCTGAACTTTGATCTCTCATGGGTTCATAGAAGAAGAAGCAGAATGTGGAGAAATGGAAGCAGCATGCTAGTCTTGATGTAAGCAGAGTTCTAGCAGTCTCCGTAATATATGAACATCCACAGGAAACATTCTACCTCAGACTCAAAGTCTTAAATCAAAGGCTTGAAGTACCAAAACCTGGGAATGAAGAGCAAAACTGCAGGCTTATGTTCAAGCTTAATCCTAAAGTACTGTGAGGATCTCGTTTACCCTAATGAGCCATGGGGTGGCACATCGTATCTTTGGGGAGGGTGAGTCTCTCTGTAGCAGATCAAGTGGGCACGGTTGTGGACAAAGCGGGCCTGAACGGTGTGAAGTGAACCATGAAGAAAGGAGAAGAGACAGTTTGGAAAGGTATTGTCAAGAATGGGGTCCACAGACTTATGCACCATCTGCTGTGTACCAGCTTTGAACATTACATGTGTTAGAACACGTTAATTTAGGCAAACCTATTTAATGATTTCATGATCAAGAAATGGGCATCTCAGTTTTGCACCTGAGGGAGTTGAGGCCTGAGATTGCTGAAGTGTCTTGTTCAAAATCGCATATCAGCCGTCCTTGCCATGTGCCTTTCTCTCAGGTCTATTCCATTCTCCTGTTTTGCTCTGCTCTATTTGGCAGGAATCTGATCCCTGAAAACTACATTTCCCAGAAATCCTTGCCCACTAATTTCCCATTGGGTTCAATGAATGGGAGGCATTGAGGTGAGAGTGATAACAGCTAGAGGAGAGGAGAAACCAGGTTCTTCTCTCCTTCTCTCTCTTCTTTTGTGGTTCTTTGAGTAGTTGCTGGGTCTATGTGATTCCAGCTCCTGCTGTTCAACTTCATTCTAGGGTCCCAGCTCCCAGGCAGTGACCCCTTGTGCTGTGTTCCTGTCCCTTCTGTTCGCTCTGGCTCTTGGCTCTGGTAAAACCAACTCTTCCCTTTGTCCCTCTAGTCGTAGGGGTTGTAGCCTGTATTAACATGTTCTGAGTTTTATCATCATATGTATAATGAGCTTTCTCTATTAAATCTCCTCAGATGAACTAGCTGGTATGAGTTCTTATTTCCTGCCTGCACCCTGACTCTTAAGGTGACTAAACTGGATAAGAAAACTCAGGTGTCCTGACTCCCTGGTGGACTGCCAGTCTAATATGAAATGGCAAGAGTGGTAACAAGGTTATAACCCAGGGTGGCAAGCTTTTCCAGTAAAGGGCCAGCTCCACCTTTTATAGCACAAACGCAGCCATAGACAATACATAAAAAGAACACAAGCATGACTGTGTTCCAAGAAAACTTTATTTACAAACATAAGTAGTGAGGCCTATTTGGCCCTTGGCCTTTAGTTTGCTGGCCCTTGTGATAAACAGAACAAGTCACTACGGGAAACCACATGGTAACATTGGATGGGAAAGTATCTGCTGAAGATTCAGGTGACTTGATTCTTTTTCCTTTTTGCCAGAGAGATTCCAAGAAGAATTCTGCATGAACAGTAACAGCTCCTGATTATAAAGCTCTAGGAACCCATCTGGATGGTGGAATGCTAATCACAAACAATGAGAGAAGCTGGGGGCTGAATCAGATGTTTTGCCCCATTTCCTCAAACTTGTCAATGAGAATGGAATCTGGCATTTGCAGTAATTAGATCCTTTTTATTGAGAAGAGAGGAAAAGAGAGGGAGGGAGAAAAAGAGAGAGAGAGTCAATTAGGAATTAATTTCTCTGGCTGGCAAATACCAGTAGCTTTCAGCTTTCTTCGGTGGAACAATCATGGGAGTGTCCAGCTAAATGAGTAGAGAGCTACCTTTTAATTCTTGCCTGAAAGGAAACTGGTTTTTCTACACAAGCATATTTGCAGACTTCAAAAGAAATAACTCCAAAAAGCAGCTTGCTAGCGATTCAGGAATGAGAAGCCCAGGTCCTTGAAATCAATTTAACCATATGAACTTGGGAGTGTTCTCCCCTCTCTAGGCTTTCTCCTGATTCTTTTAAGGTCCTGCCATTCATCACGTCACATTGAACTTCTTTATAGGGCACCTCCTGACCCTTTGGGTGTCTGAGTTCAATTTTCAGGGCCAGAGTGAAGAGGCAAGTATTCAAGTCATGGGGCTTGTGCCAGAGAATAGGATGCTGGAAGTGAGATTGAAGCCAGGTCCCTGAGGCGTACTGTAGATATTACACCAATTTGCTGTTTTTCCTGTTTAACTTGAATGGTGACTCAGGGGTCTCAAGTATTCCTGAGCTCGTTTTGCAGAAGAAAGACAATGCCTCGGGGAGGTTGTGATCACCAAATAGCCAGCCCTCTGCAGCCACTGAAGCCCAGGAATCAGATTGCCCAGGGATTTATCAGGAGTGACTCCTTTGTTTCCCCGAAGCTTCTCCTGCCAAGCCCCTTAGCTCCATAAACCCTCCTGCTTTCTGTTCTCGGGGAGGTGGATTTGAAGGAACCCAGGCTCCCATCTACTCGTTTTGGCCAATTTGAATAAACCTTTCTCCATCTCCAAGCACCCGTGTCTCAGTGTTTGGCTTACTGTACATCGGGCACATGAACTTGAGATTAAGAGGTTTGGTATCAAGGTGAATCAGAAGATGTATTGACCTGGAGAAGCATAATGTAGCTTAATGGAAAATTGAAGTGTGTATCATGTTCAAAAAGGGAAAACTGAAGTTGGACCTAAAAGAGATTAATTTGTGGAACATCCAGAAGTGAAGTGTTAGATAACCTGAAGTGTGGAGGGTAATAGGCAACAAAAAGCCAGGGCCCATTCGCGTGGAAGACTGCCATACCTATATTCTTTGCTCACTGAGAACCGAACTGCATCCCTCTGTGACAAGATACCCAGTGACTTAAGTAGACAAATGTTATAGACTCACACGGCTCTGCACGTTGTATTGGAAACGTCCTGAACTGGGAATTGAAAGCCCTTTATTGAGGCCCTGTCTTGGCACTTACAATCACTCAGACATCAACACAAATATCTCTGCAGGTGAAGCCTGAACATTAATTCAGAGTGAATGATTATTTGTCTGTTCAAAAATTATTTTAACACATCATGTGCTCTTCAATCTAAAAGGATAATGGGCTGTGGATATACGTAAGTGAAGGTCAGATGCCAGCCTGTTGGCTTGTGTGTATGTGAGTGTGTGTGTGTATGTGTGTGTGATTGTGAGTGTGTGTGTGAGCGACAGTGCGCATGCTCAAGTGCATATGCCTTCTAATGCTTTCAGTGTGTGAGCTCTCAATGTTTGATGCATTAATTTCTGTCTTGATTAGAAGCTAAAGTGGCCTATTTAAATAAATAGCAGGGAACAAAGCATACATTTGTCTTTTAAGCATTCATTAATCATTTCTCATGGCTTTCTAAGAAATGTCAGATAGGTATTGAATAAAAGATTTATTGTAACATGGATCGGTTAATCTGGCCTTTTCCTTACCTAACCAGAGATAGACATGCTGGGGAGTTAAATCATTACACATGCACACACACACATACTCACACATGGCTACACTCACACAGAAGCATATCTAAATATAAATATATGTCCATGCATATATTTATATCTATTTATCAAATATTTATTGAGTGGTCATCATGCACAAGGCATTGTGCTAGCTTATGCGTATATGCACGTGTACAGAAATTGACAGAGTGTGAATGACAACTCTTAAACATGAAAGAATGTAATTCAAATATTCATACCAGTGGTTTAAGTGATATATAATTCACACACTAAAACATTCTCTGACAATATGAAGCCAAACATAAGAAACATTTCCAAATCAAGTGTGAATGATTTTGGGGTCATCTGCAATTTATGTAATTAAATTCACTGGGATTCTTTCTTGTATGTTTTGATCACCTGTCACACGATCAGCACTGGGCACACATGGGTGGATGGCCTCATGAGGGCTTACAATCTACTGAGGCATATCTTTAGGCCTAGAACTGACTTCATCTGTGCATTCTAATTTATATTGTAGAACAGAATAGCTGGAAGAAACCATAGAGGTCATACGTAATATGCTTATTCTTAAATGTTAAACTTAGCTTCAGCAAAGTGACTTCATCTGTGAAAAGCGACTCTAGACAGAGTGGAACATAGACTCGCTCTCTCCTAGACCTCAGGCGCCCAGTCTCCTTGCTCTGTCTTCTCCCTATACACACCTGGAATTTGAAGCCCTGGAAGCTTCCTCTTGTGCTTCTCAGAGTTGTAAACACTCCAGAAGATGGCCCCAGCAGCCACCTCAGGGTGTGTGTTGGGGATCAGTTACAACTGGAGGAGCTCCACTTTTATCTGTCTTATTCAAAGATCCTTTTTGAAGGCATAGCTCCACTCTTTGCTAAAATATATCTTCAAAACCCACAGTTCTGAAGAAGGATGAAAAGATGAGTTGGGAGTTCAAACTAACTCAAACTTCTCGTCTAGATTCTCCTGGCCCCATAGATAACCATCTTCCATTCACACAGGATTCTCCTGTGCTCTGAGGTGAAGTAACTTTTCCAAAATAAGAGACAGACCAGAATAGAACCCCGCTTGTCTTGTCTTCATTTCCTGTGTACTTCCAGCTCAAACCTCAGATACTTGTACCTACTATGCACCTGCAATCATGATAGAAACAAATAAGCAAAATGCCACATTTTTTTCTCCTTTAAGGAGCTCAGAGGGTGATAGGAGTGGACTATTTTTACACAAGCTCAAAACTTAGGTGAGAGTATATAATGCAATGCCGGACAGTGGTAAATATAAGACAGGACCAAGCCTAATGAAACAGGGCCATCTGCAAGGCCCCTGGCCTAACAAGATAAGGCCCCTAACCAATTGTCAAGCTAGGAGAATCAGAGAGAAGCCACCAAGATCAACATTCCACAGCCTCTGGACTTTCCCAGGCTTATGCATATACCCTAGCACTCAGGAGTCCACTGAAGTCCACCATTACCGTAGTAAAAATCACAACCAAGAGTAGAGAGGTAGCATGCTAATGATACATGCATCTCACGTAGTAGCATGCTATGTGACGGTGAAGGCACAAGCACAACCCACTTCTACATGCCGCAACAAGGCGCTTCTCTCCAGCCTTAGCCCAACAAGAGTCCCACAGTCCTGTTGCCTAATAAGCCAGTCACCTTCCCCCTTTCTTTCCACACCAACTCTTTTGTTCTTTTCCTGTGTACAAGCTAATAAAGTTTTACTTTTCTACTCCCGTTTGTTGTCTCTCTTGATTTCCATCCTGGAGGACAATAAGAAACCAATGTGCCAGTAACAAATAGAGTTATGAGTCTGGGGAAATTCTTAAGAGAACTGATGGAAGTAGCAAGGATTTCTGAAGCTAGAATCATGCATTTGAATTCTGGAATAGACACTAATCCAACTGCTGACACTACAAAAGGCATTATGGATTTAGTTTCGTCATCTATAAACTAGGAGGCAGTAGACAGAGAAATAGGACTGGGGTTAGGAGACACAGCTTTACAGTACAGCTGCGCACTCTTGAGATGTATTTCTCTGGGATTGTCTTTTAACCTCTCAAGTTTCCTTGTACATGAAATATTGGTAAAATGGCCTTGATAAATAAATGACAAGCAATAGGACATACTGGAGTATATGAGGAAGCCATTTGAGTTAAAACTAATTTGGCTTGACCTTCTTTTTCCAAAAGGGACTGACATGGCCTGTTGAGCATACATTTCATGTTTGCTTTAACTATTTACTATGTTCCAAAGACAAGAATGAGACCCTTAAAGATGGGGATGTAACTTCCCCCCACATCGGCATTTCCTTAAGGATAAGCAACTCTTCCTGGGAACTAAGGATCAATTACTGACCTGCTATGCTCACCTTGTGACCACCAACCTCCTGATTACTGATCTGTTGTGCCAGAAAAATGATCTTTTGACTATTGTAAAAGGGACATTCCTGTCATACGTGATGTGTACTCTTTGTTCCAAGAGAACATACAAGAGTATACAACCACTCTGTATATCCCACTCCTTTGGTACCCTTCCTTCCTTGAGGAAGGCAGGCCCCAGGCTAGTCCTCAGATCTGGCTTATAATAAACTCACCCCAATTTTGATTTATAGATTGACTATGGATTGTGTTGACAGTTCTTGTAAGTATCAATTTCAATAAGTGGAGGGAAAAGCAGAATTTCTCTGAATTTGATCTGTGTGGATTTGATTCTTATTCTATTAGAATAACCTCAGCACTTATTACAATGAATGCCCTGGTACTTTTCCTGGGCACAGAACCAGAGTCTTCATTTTTAATAGACACAGAACCTCAGATAAAAATTCAAAAAGGAAATTTTATGTTTTTCTTTATTAGTTGAAGTCTGTTAAGAAAAATAAAGATTGTGATCCTGAATAGCACCAATATTTGGTTCTGAAGAGTACATACCTTATTATGCTAAAATTGAATTACTCAAGTTCTTTTAGGGGCTTTTAGCTCCCATTATAGGCATCCTCCAGAAATGTCACTATAGTTGCTAAAGATCCTCCGTTCTTTTCTCGGTTGCTCCTGCTGCCTTTGACTCTCCTTCTCCTTTATAGAGCTCCTCATGCAGGTTAGGAACCACTAAGATTGCTCTGCTCTGTTTTTTATAGCCCCATGAAATGGTCAATACTGGTTTTACTCGAAATTGCAAGTTCAAAGTTAAGCAAGGGTTCAATGAGATGGGAGGCATGATACTTACTAGAGGAAGGGGATCAAAAACAAGAGCTATTCTCAGAACCCTTGAGACCCTATAGGATGTGTTAGTTTTTTATTGGGCAAAGGAGAAGATTTTAATGAAATTTAAATGCTTCCTGTAGTCTGGCCCAACAGAGATCTGTGTGTTTCTGGTCTTCTCCCACTTCTTATCTAGGCTTGTTGGACTTGGCTTCCAACTCTCTGCTTTGCGCACTTTACCACCATACTCAGATACTCCCAAGCCTCTCTACTGCTTACTGCATACACTCCCGACACCTAGTCCTGTCATTCAAAGCCTCTCATTCTGTGGTCCTTACTCATCATTCAAATTTGGTCTTACAATATTCTTCCATATTCACACTTTATTACAGTGCAGTGGGTCATGTCAACATCTCCATATATACCATGCTCTTTCCTACCACTAGGCCTTTGCTTACCCTTTTTCACAAACCTGTAATATTTTCACTGCTCATATATATAGTTTGGTTATAATCTTATTTCAAGTATAATTTAGTCCTATATGTTTAATCAGATTTTTTCAATTTTTGAAGCCTCAATGATCTCTTGTTACCTCTGTGTTCTCATCAAGGTTATTGTCTGTGCTTCTCATTTGGTACATGTTTCATTTTTCATTATAATATTCACCTTTATTATTACTAATGACCTTTGCCTAGATTTCAGAGCAAGCCCCATAGTATGTCTTCCTAATTCTGTTCTAACCTACCCTTAAACTGTGAAATTAAGATTTCCTAGAGGTTGAGTTGTTATAAAGGGAATTATCATTATGGAGGAAAAGATTATTATTTGAATACAGGATATTTCATAAGAGTTAAGGTTATATCAAGGAAAGGGAGAGAAATGATCACTGCTGGTGGAGTTTCAGACACAACAAAGTACTCAGTGATGGTGGTGCACACAGGTGACTATGCAGAAAACTTTCTCTAGCAAAGACCTCTGATGGGAGAATGCGGCTTCTGGAACACAGCCCAACATGAGCCCAAGCTTGCAGATATTGCATGAGAAATGAATACCCCACTTCCTCCTATTGACCTTGAATGAATATAAAATAAACTACTTGGACTCTCATAGACTGAACCGATAGACATCCTAGTTTAAATGCAAAGAGATTAATTTGACTGGCACCAATTGAAAATACACATCCTTGTCATAAGGGGTTGAACTTGTGAGCCTAGATTGAATGGTTATAAATCAGATGTTCCTGCTAAAAAGCAAATCATTCAAGTTAGGGGACACCAATGCTGTCGCTTATACCAGATGGCATTCATGCTTCTTTCCTGTCATACTCAGTATCTGACTAAACAGTTAACACAAGAAGAGAGACACTTTCTAATTTTTCCATCACTGTCTGCATATCCTAGGGAAAGTCATCCATATTTGAGTTTTACTTTTCTCTTATTATCTTTACCTGTTGATTGGATAAATTGTTACCCACCCTGTCAGCCTCATAAGACTGTGGAGTTCATATAAGATCAAGACTGTGGCCACAGTTTGTAAATATCCTGATGCTACCCCCACCCCCACTCCCATGAGTATATTGTACTTTTGTGGAGATGTTATTGCAGACACTAGTATTTCCATTGTCAAGCCCATCATCACAGTCTGGTCCAAGGGTGGTTAGGTTCTTTCAAGCAGAGGCAGAATAATCTTCATCTCAAGGTTGAGTCATTTGTGCAAAGAGAAGTACATCTTTTACCAGCTAGTGATGCTTTTAGCTACATGTAACGAAGTCTCCTTGTCTGGCCTAGGAGACTGCCTGGCACATAGAAGGCACCCAAAATTTTACCTAAGCAAAGACTTAATCTCCTCACAAGCCAACAAATCTGATGGCAGAGGGATACTGGTAGAGATTCTGTGCTTTGACAAAATCAGGACGTTTGTGTCAGGGACTTTCAGGAGATTTCCGTCACTGACATAAGCTGTTCTGCATATCTCAGTCTTCATGTCTATGTAAAAGCAGAAAGAGGATGGGTTGATTAAGGCTCTAGACATCCCATAGTGAATTCTACTTATGTCTCTTTCCCCAAAGTTGTACCACATGCTACCCCAATCTGACAAAGGAGGATGTGTCTATCTCTACCACTAAAGTGGAGGAGAGAGAGGGAAAAGTCAATCTGAACAGGCACAGGGTTGTAGAGACACCAGTATCAGGCACAGAGTCCTCCTTCAGACAACAAGATCCTGAACTAGGTCATGAGGACTGAGATAAACAAGGTCTAGTCCCAGCTGCAAAGGACTTGTGGGAAGGTATGAAAAGGGCAGCCACAAAAAGAAGATGAGAAGGAGGAAGAGGAGGAGAAGACAGAGCTGCCTGCATTAGTTGCCAACAGTCGGGCAAAATTATCAAGGAGCTGTGTACCAACACTGAGAAATCTTGCAGCTTAGCTGGCAACGCCCTTCAACATCCACATCACCCATTCTCTGGGTTTGTTTCCCATGCCAATTTTCCTTATTTACTGGAAATTAGTATCTGTGCTACCACACCCTTCATATGCACGTATTACCTTTCTATAGAAAATTACCCGTGACCCTTTCTTAGATAAATGCTACTTAAAATCCTAGAGGGTATTTCTTTATTGAAAATCTACTAAAATTTGTTATAGAAAGATCTACAACATACAAGGGAGGGGAACTTAAAAGAAAGAAAGAAATAGCAAAAAAAAAAGAAAAGAAAACAGCAATAATGACAATAAACTAACCAATCACAATACTTGGCAGATGATCTAAAGATTAAGGCAATGCTGTCCACATGCAGGGACAGCGCAGTTTCTGAGTTGTCCTTGGTGGCTGAAAGTAGAGGGGAAGAAAAGGCAGTTTCTGATGTAATCTCACATGGCTGGGGAAATAGAGACGCCTAGAGGATGCTGATAGTTTAGAAAGAAAACTAAATTGAGTGTGGGAGGAACGTCAGCAGAAGTGTTATAAATCCTTCTAGCTCTTCTTTAGAGAGGTAGGTGGTGGGAGGTGGAAATAACCTTGCCAGAAATGAAGATAAGCAATTGATGTCTTCATTTAAGCCTGTGCTCTATGATATATATGTATTGGTGACTAAACATCCAAGTGGGCAGATGTTGTGACAATAAATTCTGGGGACACGCTATTATCTCTACCACCTCTGACCGCCCCTAGAGTCTCTTATGTGAAATAAGAATCTAGAGGGAAATGCATGGAGCTGGCCATCAGGAGCTCTGGCTTAGAGTTCTGCCTTTTTCTGTATGATGTTCTATGTGTCTATGGGGAATTATTTTCTCTTTCTGTGCCTCAGTTTTCTCATCTGTAAAATGAGAGATTGGGATCCGAGAGCCTCTAACGTCCTTTGGAGTTCTCTTCTCCCATTGTTGTAATAGGATATTGACTCCCTGTTGTTTCCATTACCGATATCCAATCAATTCCTTGCTTCAGGGATAAGTTGGTGGCAGAAGTTCCATTTGGGTGCAACCATCCTCAGCTGGCTCAGAGAGATTGGTTTAGAGGTGAAGAAAAAGAATTCAGTTGTGGTCCATCTCAAGCAAGGGAAGTAAGAAAAGAAATGCAGATCAGGATTCAGATTGTCCTGGAGAGATCATTAGCTGTGAGTCTTTCACCCTCTAGGGAGATGGAAAGGTGTTCTAGAAGGAGCAGTCTTCTGTGTGAGAAGACCCGGGTTTGACTCCTTCCTTCACCTGCCAAATATGTAAAGTTATCATGTCCGAAGCTCTGTAAATGGAAATGATAAATGAAATGTGGTATATACATACAATGTGGTATTATTCAGCCTTAAAATGGAAGATCACAAGATCTCTGTTGCAACTTCTCAACTCTACAGTTGTAGCTCAAACACAGCTAGGGACAGTGAGTAGAGGAATGAGGTGGCTGTGTTCAAATAAAACTTGATTTATGGAAAGACACTAGAATTTAAATTTCATATAATTTTCACATCATGAAATATCCTTCTTTTTCTTTTGATGCATTTTTTAACCATTTTAAAATGTAAAAGCCATCCTTAGCTCTCAGGTCATACAAAAACAGGCAGTAGGTCAGATTTGCTCCATGGGCCAAAGTCTGCCTACTCTCTGTATAGAAGGAGTACAGAGTTATTCAAAACCAGGTTCAAATTCTGGTTGTGCTTCACAGACAGCTCTGCGATCTTAGCAAAGAGGGTTTATTTCCCAACTTGATCTTGTTTTTCTCAGCAAATATAGATGCTGAGATGATTAGGGGATTAAAGACGAAAAGGACCTAGAAGTGACTGCAACCTGTTATTTTCTGATTGAAGTGAACATTCTTCCCTCCTTTTTCCACTTTCCTCCCTCCATAGCATTGTATAAAATTGGGGTTAGAACAGTAACTGATTTAAGGTTTGCTCTAAGAATAAGATGTAATTCCTTTGAAAGCTCTAAAATACAATGCAAATTGTAAGATATTTTAAAGAAATCAATGTTTACTAAATGCTTATATATGACTTAGTACATGGTATACTATACTCTGTGCAGACACTGTAGTAAGATTTTAACCTGTATAAACTCCCAGAATCCTCACACCATTTCTAGTAGGCAAGACTGATAAATCCATCTGACGGATTGAGAACTGAGATCTAGGATGTCCGGGAACTTGCACAAGGCCAGTTGTTGGTATGCACTTAGCCAGATTTCAAAACCAGGAAATCTGACTTGAAGACCTTTGTCTTTAACCACTTTGCTCTTTTATTATCTGAACTTAGATGGATATGGATTGGAACTCTGGATCTGCTGGAAAATGGTATATAATGTTATTATGACTATTTAATCTTCCTGATCCTCATTCTCAAAGTGCAAACTAGGAACAATTATCTCCTGTACCTGTTTAGACAGGATCAGGCCCAGAGTCAAATGTCATCATAAAAGGTTGTGCTTTCAACTTTCACCATGGCGATGCATTATGCAGCTAATCTGTTATTATGCACTGCTCCAAGCCAGTTCAGTGAGAAGGAGCAGTAGAGTTAATAAATAAATGTTGTGTGGAAATGGATTTGATCAATACCTCGTAAGGCACCTGGAACTGCACTTTTCTTAGCTTAGCAGAACCAAGCATTGAATGTGTTTAGATCAAGCAACCAGTTGATAAGAACAAAATGGTTACAGGCTCATTACTTGAAGAAACTTGAAAATGTTACACATTGCTATTTATGGATATGGAATGCATATATTCAAAGAGGAAGTTAGGTGAATTCACAGCTAGATAGAGCAAATGACTGAATGAGGCACAGCCAGCTAATCACACATTCAAAGTCTTTTATTTTTGAAATCACACCATTTAGCCACTTCACTTGAGGACATCTGCTAAGTTGGTTCTTTTAAGCCTCAAAGCTGGTTTACATAAGTACTAGGATAAAGCTAAAATGGCTTCCATTCACAAGACAACTCTCCAAAAATAATTGGCTCCTTTAAGTGGACAATTTCATTTCTCCTTTTGTTTATAATAGACATCTCCAGAAGGATAAAATTGGTACTCAGTTGGCTTTAATTCCAACGGTGTTTTCTCGTACATTAATGGGGAGAGATTGTTGAGGATTAGTGACCCTGAATGAAATTGGATTTAATGAAAAAATTTCAGCTCCCTTTTATATTTCTGTACACATGTTTTGTATTTCTTTTACTCTATTGCAAGATATAGCTGCACAAATCCAGAGCATTACTTTGGTCATGCAAGACGACATCATAATCATAAAGAATAGATAAATAATTTATGGATCAAAGTATTCTTTCCCAGAGAAGAAGGAGAGTTGATTTCACTCTAAATTGTTGTGATAATGTCATTATTATTATTTAAGAATTCATGTCTCCCATTTCTAACTGTTGCAAGTTAAAGAAGGGCTGTTCTCTAAGCAACATAACCTACAAGTCTGATCTAGAATCTAAGAATACACTAGTTGTTAGCTTATATGTATGTGTGTGTATATATATATATATATATATATATATATATATGCATTTTTGAAAGATGAAAAGACAATGATTTCTCTTCATCTGAGGCCTCCTGCATCATGAGGCATTCATTGGCTATTCAGTGATGGGTTTTCAAGCCTTAATCATAGGCACATTCATTCCATTGTTTCCATGTGGTACAGGACAAGGAAACACAATTAGTTGTATATTGTAATTAACCTTCCTGGTCTGCATGCTTTTGTAGATTTGAAGGACTAGCTGGAGACCATGAAATCCTTTGTACTGCAAGGAGCGAGTCCTGGAATTCATCAGCATGAATAATCAAGGTAATTTATTCTGACAAGGAAAGCATATTGCTTTCCACATGCAGATGACCCAGATGGGGAGGAATTTAGATATGAAATATAAACTACAGAGAAATAATATTTATGTATTAATTCACTTCTTTCTTTCTTTATGCCTTTGTTTTTCTTTCTCCATCTTCTTCTTTTGCCCACTCCATCTCTTCTTCCCCACAATGAAACTTTGTGATAGACACCAGATAGCAAGATGACTTCCACTTGGTAGTTCTTGGATTTATTATTTTCAAACTACCAGAGCAAGAGCAACTCACTCTTGAGACACCAGTCACAAAGTTAAACCCAAAAATTATCTTCTCATCCACAAAATTTATTTTAAAAAGAGATTTCTCTTATAGAGAGTTGTGTGTTAATTGCTGACAATCTGAATAAAATTGTGTGTATCTAAGCCACTATGGAGTAGAGTTACAGACTATAGTTGAAATTCTGACTTCACCAGGTCATAAACGTACGAATATGGACGAACTGGATAAAACTGCAGAACTCTTTGTGGAGGCTTTGCTTCTTCAACTGGAAACATGGGTTTACAGACTCATCTCATGGAGTTTAACTAAACGTTAAGCTGCTTATGTAAAAAACCTCAGGCATTGTAGGGATTCAAAACTTATTTGGTACTGCTCATTTTTCCCTTTCCTGACTCCATTCCTGGGCTGAGAACTGAGCTGGGTGTTTGATTGCTGTCCAGGAGAGCAGGGGAGTTAAGCATGAAATTCCATTAGTTAGACTCAAAGCGACATATTCAAACTCATCGTTTTGAGTCAAGGAGGTTTTTATAAATATTTGCTGCTGAACAAAAGAATGTATTGTTGAATAAATAATGAACTATAGTCAGTTCTGTTATAATGAAATATCTGTGTTCCCAAAAACATCACGCTAGAGAAAACTGTACAGTAAATGCCATTAGAACTTATAGGACAAATGGTGTTGGGAGCACAAGACTCAAAAACTTCATCAGAGACTCGTAAAAACAATAAAAAGATAGGAATCTAGTAAAAATGGTAACATAGTTTTACACGTTAAATGGCTAAGAACAACATAAATACCACAATAAATATGGCACTTTCTCTTGAAAAAGACCTGGAGCTTACTTAAGTACTTGGGTTTCAGAACAGTTCTAGCTTGCGACTTATTGTGAAGTGGTGGAAGGAGGACTACCTGAAATCAGACAGAAAATTCTACCACTACCTTTGGACAGGTGTGGCTCACATCAGGGGTGATGAAATGAAGTCGCCCATAGATGTTTGAAGTGTGCACATTTTCTATATTCCTATGGGGCTGAATTCAGCTAATGTTTTTTATGTAAATTGTGTTTAATCAGTAAGGAAGTTAGTGTTAAGATCAATTTTTTTTCCTAAAATAGCAATAGTGTTGGAACAAATTCCGGTTTCACAACGAGTGCCCTAGCTGAACAGATCAAGTCTCATATAAAATATTGGTAATGAAGCTAATAATATTTATCTACAAAAAGAATAATATTGTTAGAATGACTTTGTAATTTATCTTCCAAACTCTATAGTGAAGGGGCACTGTTAATAGTAACCATGAGATAACAAGATAAGGCTATCCCTGGCAAACTAGCAGTTAGGGTCTCCTAACCAAGCGGTATATGAAAAGAGACATTTTCCTAAATGTAAACCACTTTGAGGAAACATCTGCAACGTGCCTTATCCAACCAACTCTCAAAGTACAACCCTATATATCGGAAAATTTGGGAAATACCTTCCCCAAATAATATTATTTACAATACATTATACATCTTTATGATATTCTCTTCCTCCATTAGAATAAAAGTTACATGAGAGTAGGAAACTTGACATTTGTGTTCAATGACACAGAGCCTACAACAGAGCCTGGTATTTTTTTTGACAAATAATAATAATTGTTGAATGATAGAAGAATGAATCAATCTATCGGTTGATAGCAAAAGTAGAGAATGCTGACGTATGTCCACTTGGCTTGAGTTACACAAGTCAAATTTAGAGAGAAGAGACAGTGTGACGCCATCTAGCAAAGCTACTCAAATTGCTTTATCCTGGTAGCCTAAGCAATACCAAGCAACGCTATGGAATGGGAAAACACAAAGCAACATTCAGTGGCTTCAGTAAAATACCTCTAACAAATATTTTGAAAAAATTTAGATCCAAAATAGCCAATATAATATTAAAGGAGAAGAACAACGTCAGAGGACTGACACCACCTCACTTCAAGACTTACTGTAAAGCTACAGGAATCAAGATAGGGTGGCATTGATGAAAGAACAGGCAAATAGATCAATGGAACAGAACAGAGAGCCCAGAAATAGAACCACATAGATACAGTCAACGAGTCTTTGACAAAGGAGCAAAAACAGTACAATGAAGTACAGGTAGTTTTTCAACAAACAGTGCTGGAACAACTGGGCATTCACATGCAAAAAAAAAACAAAAACGAATCTAGGCACAGATCTTACGTCCTTCACAAAAACTAACTCAAAACAGTACACAGACCTAAATGTAAAATGCAAAAGTACAAAATTCCTAGAAGATAACATACAAGAAAATGTAGATGACCTAGGGTACAACGATAACTTTTTAGAAATAACGCCATGAAAAAAATAATGGATAAGCTAGACTTTATTAAAATCAAAAACTTCTGTGAAGGATAATCTTAATAAAAATGGAAGACAAGCCACAGCCTGGGAGAAAATATTTGCCAAAGACACATCTGATAAAGGACTGTTATCTGAGATATAGACAGAACTCTTAAAACTTTACAATAAGAAAGTAAACAATGCAATTTAAAGACAAAGATCTTAGACATCTCAGCAAAAAAGATATACAGATGACAAATAAACATATGAAGAAATGTTCCACATCATATGTCATCAGAGAAATGTAAACTAAAACAACAATGAGATGCCCCTACATACCTATTAGAATGACAAAAATCTGGAACACTGACAACACCAAATGCTGCTGAGGATGTGGAGCAACAGGAACTCTCATTCGTTTCTGGTGGGAATACAAAATGGTACAGCCACTTTGGAAGGCAGTTTGATGGTTTCTTATGAACTAAGAATACTCTTACCATATTATCCATCAATGCATTCCTTGGTATTTACCCAAATAAATTGAAAACATTTCCACACAAAAATCTGCACACAGATGTTTAAGAAACTTTATTCATAATTGCCAAAACTTGGAATCAACCAAGATGTCCTTGAGTATATGAATGGATAAACAAACTGTGGTACATCCAGAGAATGGAATATCATTCAGCACTAAGAAGAAATGAGCTATCAAGCCATGAAAAGACATTGAGGATGCATGTTAATAGTGAAAGAAGACAGTCTGACATGGCTACATCCTGTATGATTTAAACTGTATGACATTCTGGAAAAGAGAAAACTATGGAAACAATAAAAAGATCAGTGACTACCAAAGTTTGGGAGGCAAGAGAGGGGTGGAGTACAGGGAACTTTTAGAGCAGCGAAAATACTCTGCCTACTACTATAATGGTGGATGCATGCCATTATACATTTGCCCAAATCCGTAGAATGTACAACACCAAGAGTGAGCTGTACTGTAAACTATGGACTTTGAATGATTATGATGTGTCAATGCAGGTTCATCAACCATAACAAACATACCACTCTGGAGGGAGATGCTTTTAAGGAAGCAGGCTATGCCCAGATGAGGGCAGATGATATAGGGGGAATCTCTGTACTTTCTGCTCAGTTTTACTGCAAACCTAAAACTTCTCTAAAAGAAATAAAGTCATAATAGAAAATAATAATATACTTGAGGAGATCCTGGACTCCTCAGTGTAGCCAGAATCACCATACTTACCCTTCTATTGATGGTCTTAAGCTAGCTGGGAGAAAGGCACAGGAAAGTGGAGTCCCAACAGTTGTTTGTGAAGACTAAACTAGAAAATATTGATTTGTGATGGTGATCAGGTTGTATCTTGTCATGGTTATAATGATGTTATTTTTCCTCCAAGCTGGAGTTGCTAAGAAGAAACACTGGGGACCTTAATTCCCATTACATTGAACATGTACACACTGTTTAGCATTCGCAAGCATTTGATTTTTTTTTTCTCTTTTAAGCCCATAGAAAAAGCACACTATGAATTATAATTACCTTCCACAGGTGCCAAAAAAGGCTCAGGTAAACTAAAATATATATTATATATACATAGACATATATCTATATCTCATCATGAAGCCAGTAATTGCAAAAGGTTAGACTTGAAATCCAGCCTCCCGGCTATTGTCGCCATTCATTGTACCAGCTTCCTTTCCAAAAAGAAAATGTTGAGGCAACTTACAATTAGAGTCATAAAGTATTTTCACAGAGATTGAAGCACAGTAAGTGATTACTCTGTGATGCTGGAGCCCCCTTTTCCGTGGATAATCCAGAGAGCCAGGCCCTCTGCTTCAGAGTCTCTGCTCTTTCTCACAACTTCACTCACTCTGTCCACCTACTGGGCTCTTTGCTGCTCCCCCAAACGCACTAAGTCCTGCTTTTTTCTTTCCTGTGCCTGGAATTCCTTTCCTCCATGTATCTGTAAGACTCCCTTGCTCAATGAAGTCAGGTCTTAGATCAAATATCTCCCGTATAGAGAGGCCTTCCTCGACACCCCGCACACTGATTTAAGGTCATACTCCATACTTTGTGTTTCTCTTTATCATTTTTCTTCAAAACACTTGAAATTTACTTGATATTACTAGCTGATTTGCATATCCATCACCTGAAAGTTTAAAACTGTGTAATCCATTGCTTTCGTCTCTAATAACAAAATCTGTGGTCTGATCCATACAGTTAGGGATGAGCTTCTGGGTTGTCACTATGTGGAATCAGCACCTCCCCATGGAAGACTGTCAAGAAAGAAATTGTTCTGCAAAAGCAACACTTCTCAAGTGGTTGACTCTAAAAATGTCAGCGATTTCCCTCCTCACACACTGTGTTCCAAGTAAGGATGCTAGTTGTTGCTGTACTTTAAAGAGAAGGCAGGGGGAGTGAGTAGGAAAATAATATTTTGGTGGAACATTTGGGATGGGAAGCTTTACGAATGTGATGTCATCTCTCACATCCCTATGAGACAGGACCTCACTCTCACGCATGCAGCGTTTATATAGATAAGGGACATTCAGATGCAGAGAAGCTATTGGCCGACGTTTAAGAAAGCCAGAATTCAAAACCAGATCTATATAATTCCAGATTCTTTAAACAGCTCAGTAATTAATTATAAATGAACACTTGTGTAATTACCCCTAAGGTCAAGGCATAGACTATTGCCAGTACTTGTAAAACATTCCATTTCCAAAATTATCCTCCCCTTCCTTTTTCAAAGTTACCATGACATTTATAAGCCCCTCATTTATTTTCTTTATAGATCTATCACCTAAGCACATAACCCATAGAGAGAGAGTTCCTAAACTCTCTCTCAATAGAATTGTAACATATAAGTTCTTGTATGTATGCCTTCTTTTGCTTCCTATTATGCTTGTGAAATTTAGCCATATACTTTTGGGATGGCTGAATTGATTCATTTCCACTGCCACATACAATTTCTTTGTGTAAATTTCCTGAAATATGTGTATATATTCTACTATTGATGGGTATTTAGATTGTTTATAGTATGCAGGTATTACAATTAACATGGCCATGAAACGTCTTGTGCACGTGTTCTAGTGTTTACATTTATGCTTATCTGTTGAGTATATACCTAATAGCAGGTACAAGGACTTTCCCTATGTTTATCTTCTCAGAGTGCACAACCCTACACTAATTTACGAAGCAGTTGTGCCACGTACACTTCCACCAGCACTCTACAAGCATTCTCATTTATCCACATCTCCACCTTCACTTGGTGTTTCCAGTTGTCTTAATTTTAAACATTGAGATTTTAATTTTCATCATCCAGAGTATTAACAAACTGAGCTTCTCTATATTAACCATTGTTAAGTGTCTGTACATGTTTTTTGCCATTTTTACTCTTTTCAAGTCATTTTCTTATTGATTTGTGTTTCTTTTCATATTCTAAAACACTGGTTATGTGTGATAACAATACCTTCTCCCATTCAATGGCTTGCTTTTTGCCATGGCTAATTCTGTGTGTCCACCTCATTGGGTCATAGTGCCCATATGATTGGTCAAACGTTATCCTGGATGCTTCTGTGAGGGTGTTTTTTGGATGAGATTAATATTTAAATCAGTGGGCTCTGAGTAAAGCAAATTATCTTCCACACTGTGGGTGGTCCTCATTGAATAAGTTAAGGTCTTTATAGACTGAAGACTGATATCCCCTAAACCAGAAGGGATTCTGCCAGCAGATAACCTTTGGAACTGAACTGCCACCCTTCCCTTGGTCTCCATCCTGACAGCCTCCTCCATCAGATTTTGGACTCACCAAGCCTCTACAATCCTGTGAAGTGAGTTCCTTAAAATCTCTCTCTTTCTCTCTGTCTTTATATATATATATAAAGCATACTTTATATATATATATATACATCTATATATATAGATAGATGTATATATATATGTAAACCAACACACCGTTGGTTCTGTTTCTCTGGAGAAGCTTAATACAAATTTCCAGAAGTTCTTAATTTCAATGTGGTCAAATTTATCAATATATATTTCTATTTTTAGTGCTTTATGTGTCTTGTTTATAAATTATTTTGCTACTTTGATGTATTAAAGACATTATTCTATACAATATAGAAATATTATTATTTTGTTTTTAGCATTTTAATTTACAATACACTTGGAAAATAATGCGGCTTATGGAGTGAGGTTGAAGCAAATTTTCAATTGTTTCCCTATATTGATAACCCACTTTCCCAGTAATATTCATTGAAAACAACATTTCTTACCTATTGTTCTCAAGTGACATATTTGCCATAAATCAAGTGTCCAAATATGCCTGAGTTTCTACCTGAGTTCCTACCTGAGTTCTTTCTATGGTCTATTTGTCTTTCATTGCACAGATGGTGTAGTATCTTCATCATGGCTTTTATATTAAGTATTGATATCTGGGAGAGCAAATCTCCATACTATGTTTTCCTCCAAACAGTATTTTACTATTCTTAACCCCTTTTTTCCCATGTAAGTTTTAGGATCAGCTTATTAACGTCCATACAAATATATTGGTATTTGGACAGAAACTGTATCGAAACTATAGATATATTTAGGGAGAAAGACTACATTTACAATATTTGGCCCTCCAATTTTAAAATATAGCATGTCAACATTTATTTGGATATTCTTTAATTTCTCTTAGAAGTGTTTTACAACTATCTGAATAAATGCCAGCAATTTTATTATGTTCATTCCTTTGTATTTGATATTTTCAATATGATGGTAAATGTGGGTTTTTTAAATTCAATTTCTAACTGTTTGGTGCTGGCATAAAAAATATTGATTTTTGTGTATTGGTATTGTATCCAATAATTTTGCAAAATTCACTTATTCGTTCTAATAATTTATGTGTAAATCCATTTAGATTTTCTACGTGTGCAATTCCTCATCTGGGACTAATGTAAGTGTCCTTTCTTTTGCATTTTACATCTTTCTTTTTTTTTTCCCTTACTCTGAACTTCTTGGGACTTTCAGTAAAAATTTGGATGGAAATTGTGATAATGGGCATGCTTGTCTCATTCTCAGTTTTAGAAAGATTTCCAGTTTTTACCATCAAGAGAACTGTTTGCTTAATTTTCAAATTAAGAGAAACTCACTTCTAGTTTTAGTTTATTAATATTACTTTTTATTGCAAATGGTTGCTGAATTTTTATCCAAAAAATTTTATCCAAAAATACTCATTCTAAATCTAGGAATATAATTATATGTTTTTATCCTATATTTTTCTATGTGATGAAAATGAATATCAATTGCTAAGCCAACTCTGCCTTCTCAGAATAAACTCAATTGTAATAGATGTAATTGATAGAGAGAGAGAGGGAGAGAGAGAGAGAGGGAGAGAAATTTTTGACTCTGATTACAGGGAAGATGGGCCTGAAATTTTCCTTTTAAGGTACCTCTGGGTTTTGTTGTTAGCATTATACTGCCTTTATAAAATGAGTTGGGAATTTTTCCTCTAATTCTCTAAACGAGTTTGTGTAAATCTTCCTCAAAGCACTATTTAAACATATACATGTGGTTTATTGTTGCTGCTGCTGTTTGCTTCTTTGCTTTCTAACATAGTGACTGTGCCTTGGGGAAAGAAATATGCCCAGGGTTTTCACAGTTTATTAGATACTGGCTCTGATTTTATGGCAGTCAAAGCAGCGAAGCTATATGGTTATCAGGTGATAAATGGAGTTTGGTCCAAGTCCTTCTGTCAGTAGGTGCAGTGTAGCTGAAGACCCAGCCAATAATCTGCAATTGTCATAATCCCCCATAGGCTTCCTGACCTGTTGAGTCAAGGTAATTCTGCAAAAAGAGACAAATGGAAATACTGCGGATTTGCTCTCCTTACCAAGATAGGAAATGGAAAGCAACCCCAAATCCCTGAGGAAATTATGGCCACCATCAGAGCTTTGAAAAATGTAGGGTTGTTTATTTCTGTTATATCCACATTTAATTCTATTTAGCCTGTACATAGGGCAGATGAATCTTGGAGTATGGCTGTAGATTGTCACAAGCTTAATCAGTGGTGACATCAATTACAGTAGCTAATCCAGATGTTGTGTATTACTAGAATGAGTCAACACAGCCCCTGGTACCTGGTATGCTGCTACTGATCCTAAAAATGTATTTTCCTCTAAGTCAATTTGCAAAACTATCCAAAGGAATCACGTTCACCTGGTAGAAAGAAGAGGACCCCATTACTATCTTATCCAGAATTATGCCAATTTTCTTGCTCCTTTTCATAATTGTCTGTAGGAATCTTGGTAACCTTGACATTCTATGAAACATTTCACTGGTATACTGTATTGAATCATTATGATGGTTAGACCGGATGAGTAGGAACTAGTAAGAAACTTATGTGCCTTAGTAAGATGCATGTGATCTGTAAAGAGGGTGATAAACCACATGAAAATTCAATGACCCTCATCTCACTGAAGATCTTGGGAATCCAACGGATTGGAGGATGTTGGCACAAATTTCTCTGAAGTCAAAGAAAACTTATTGCACAACATACTGCCTACCCCTAAAACAAAACCTAGCACACTGCTGAGTGGGTCTCCTTGGATTTTGGAGATAACATACAGCTTGTTGAATCTGCCATTCTAACTCACTTTCTAAGTAATCCACAAGACTGCCAGTTTTTATTAGAATATTGATAAAGAAAAGAATTTGTATCAGGACCAGGCTGCACTTCAAGCAGGTTTTCCACTTGGGCACTATCATACAGTAGGTCCAATGAAACTCAAATTATCTCTGTAAAATTGCCCTTTTGATATGCTCCAATCAGAAGATCATAGAACACACAGAGGTTTTCAGCACGAAGTCATACCCTCTGCTTGAAGATAGCTATTCTCTTTTTGAAAGAAGAATTTTTGACTTGCTATTATATCCTGAAGAGAGAGAATTTCTGACCATGGGATATCAATGGCTGTGTGAACTGATCTGCGCTTAGCTGGATACCACTGGCCCATTAAGTTAGAGCATGCTCGGCAGCAATTCTTTGTCAACTGGTATATAAGAGATCACATTCAAGACAGTTTAGAAGTCAAAAGTAAGTTGCATGGTTGCATGAGCAGTTGGCTCAGCAGCCTACTGACATCCATCCTATTACATTGCTTTCTTTCATTCAATTCACTTTTGAGACATTATGAAAGCTCTTTATGACAAATTAGTTAAAAGAGTTAATTAATGAACAACAAAATATCTCCCAGGTCTACTTTACAGGTGACTCTGCTAGATATGTGGACATCCACCAAAAGAAGAATGCTACAGTCTCAGAGACCCAATCAGGAGTGTTCTTGAAAAACTGGCATGATGAAAAATGCTCACAGTGGGCAGAACTTTGAGCACCATGATTCTCTACTTTGTTGGACTTAAAGTTGGTCTGATATACAGATCTTCATTGGTTCATGTGTAGTTGATAATGATTTGGTCAGATAGTTATGGACTTGGAAGTAACAAATTGGAATTTTGATGCAAGGAGGTCTAAAGAAGAGGTATGTGGATGGACCTATTGGAGGAGACACAGGGATTAAAGACATTTGTATTTGATATGACTTCTCACCAAACTCAGAAGGCTCTCAATGAGCAGGTATACAAGGTGGTCTGTTCTGAGATAGCAAGCAAGCTCTTTCCTAGCCATCATTATGCTTGTTCAGTAGGAACATGTATAAAGAGGCCCTGGTGGCAGACTTACCACCATGGGTTTAACAACATGGACTTTGACCTCCAAGGTCGGTTTGGCTCCATCACAACTGAGTACCTAACCTGCCAACATCATAGACAAATGGTAAGTCCTCTATATGGCAGCATCCCTGTACCAAGCTGATTACTTTGCACCTTTTTTGTCATAATGAAGGCAGCAAATTCTCTCACTGGAAGAAACATAAATTATTTATGTATAGCTGCTTTCTTTGCCTGCAATGCTCCTTCCAGGACTACAGTCTATTTGACTTACTGATAGCCATGAGTGTGCTTGTTATTAAATGCATATAATAATGATAGTCATTTAAAAAGTTATTAATTAAAGATTATCTCATTATTATGTTAATACACTGAGAATTATTTGTTTAAAAATAATTAGAATAAATGAAAATATGATTATGTGTGAATTACGTGTATGTAAAAGTTACTGATTCTTTTCTGTGACCATGAGACTTTCTAAGACCGAAAACCAGCCTGAGGGGATTTTGTTCAGAATCGTCTGATACATTCTGAGAGTGGGAAGCCAATGAGGAACAACCATCATAATGTTGAAGGAAGTCAAGAGAGATCTGGGAATCTTCTAAACTCTGATAAGCAGCACTGAGAAGCATTAGTTGGACAAGAGAGATGATCAGGGCTTATCCTCATAAACTTAGAACCTATGGCTCAGACCCTTTATAAACTACAAGAAATCCATTTTCACCTGACCTAGTCCTCCCTGCCCCCCCATCCCCACACACACACAAAGGACAGTTGTCCCTCTCTAACCTGCACAGTGGAAGAGATGCCCACATAAAGGTTGGAGCTCCCTCTGTTCCACCAATCCACCATCCTCCCGAATTGTTGTGGACCTGTTCAGAGTACTTATCATCAAATTTCAAGGTTTTTTTTTTTTTCCATTTCTGCAGCAGTTATATTACAACAATTTTATCTCTTGTATAAACTTTCAATCATTCATTTCATCAACCTATCAATATATATATAACTAAATGCTCAAAAAGTGATTTCATCTTTTACATTTTTTAAATCAATAACAAATTTGTAATTCATCTATATAGATTTAATTAATGTGTTAAGCTTTTAAACTATACTGAAAACAACATGTCACATGTCTCAGATCTAGGAGAACCCACAATTGGGAATAGTAAGAGGTTGTGCGTCCAGGTGTAGGGAGGGACCACTATGTTTAGGCATCAAATAATTCCCCTCATTTACGTGAGGCACTTCGCATAGTAAATGCAATTAAATCCCCATCTCTTCACAATATATGAGCTGTTTTTTCACTTTTTGCAGGTGAAGAAGTTGAACCTACAAAAAGTCAATTAATTTTATTCAGATTACAAAGTTTGTACTCTACAAGTACTGTAAGTGTCCAGTATAAACATGGGCTATATGTTAACTTTTGTTGATGATTTTATTCCCAATACTTTGAATATTGCCTAGAGTATGGCACAGAAATAAAAAAAAAAAGGTCAAGTGAATTTCTGGAAAATAAAAAAGATTGTGTAAAAACGCAAACCTACCTGTCTCCAACATCTCAGCATTTCCATTATATAGAAAATTTGATAAACAAAATTAATAGTAAGGTTGAAAGTTTGGCTCTTAGAGGAATTCTCAATTTGTTTCAAACTGAAATTTCTTTTTTGACAAAGATGCTCACTCCAATTCGAGGCATCAATATTAGAATTTCTAGGTCAACGACATGTCTGGATCCCCCATCCTTTGGATCTCACTCATTTTCCCATTAGCAGTAGTGGACCTCTATGTTGTCCTTAGAGTCTCAGTGATGCTCACAATCTGACAGGAAGTTAAAAAAAAAAAAAAAGGAAAAGCTTGTACTTGGACTAAAACCTCTGGGGATTCATCCTGCCACCTCAATCTTTTCTGAATTCAGATCCTTGAATTAATTTTCATGTCATAAGGGAAGATTCCTAAATTGGCATTTTTAATTGGGCCATTTGTTATAGTTTAAGGTAGAGTTTGGCAAATTACCACCAGCAGTTCATGTACGTGTATTTCTATTGGAATGCCACTCATTCATTACGTGTGTTGAGCACAACAGCAGACTGGAGGGGCTGCAGCAGAGACTGAATGGCCACAAAGCCTAAAACATTTGCTATCTACTCTTTTATGGGAAAGGTCTGCCAATTCTGATCTAGGGTGTGTAGACACTCTCAGAAACATTAGAGTACCAGCTGAGTGAGAATTCCCAAACTTCTCAGAGAAACATATAGACATAGACCTGGACCGTGTGTCCAGAAAACAGAATTTAATTCCACCTACTTGGCTTGCACACTGGGCACCTGAAATAGAACAGTGGAATATAAGTCTGGAAAATGTGGTCTGGGCACTATTGGAAGACCATGAACACTTGCATTAGCGTTACAAACTTTAGAATTGTTCTAAATATTTTCATGATCAAATCTGTGCCTTAGTAAAGAGATATCTATCAAAAGATAAACGAGCAATTCATCTATGTTAAGGCTATTAAATTGTTTTAGTGACTTTTTTTGTTTAAAAAATAGGTAGCATCTATCAACACCCTCCTACCAATAGGCACCATGTTATGTGATTTGCAGGCTCATTTAATCTTTATAACAATACAAATATGGCAGGTCTTGTTATTATCTCCTTTCTAGAGATGAGACAATCTTGCTGGCATCCTCTAGATTTCTTGCACCTAGGCCTAGTGATCACAAAGGTAGATTTTACAGAGATGCTTAGAGGTTGAATACATAGTGATCAGTGAAATCACAGATATTAAAGTTGGGCACATTTGCTGGGTCAAATACACCAGCCTCATTATTTCATCTTGCTTAGTTGGCCCTCTTAAAAAAATGCAGCCTTGTACAATTCTAGAGCCAATCTTGCCTGAGGCTGACCACAATTTAGGTGTCAGGCCCATCAGCAGGATCTTAATTTACTATTAGGGCCTGGTACTTGTACCGGATTTTTTTTCTTGAGGAATGAGGGTTTATGCCTCCTGTACTCTCCATTACAACTTGCAGGTTCATTTTGGTCCCATGTCCAAAGCTCTAGTTCTACCTTATGGTAAAATATTGTGCTTGAAATAGACTCAAGACTAAATGAGTGGATTTTCCCATGGACATTGCCCATCTGTACCATGTTCGTATGAGCAAACCTAGGATTTGCTTTCCTGAGTATATCTCCATTGCCCCATCTCCATATTTCTTGGATATCCTCTGGAAAACTTGTCTGGTTCTTTCTCGTTTTCTTCACCCCAAAAGCTGAGCCATGTTCCTTACAGCCTCAGCATGCCCAATTTTAACTAAGTGGCTGCCATCCTTCTACCTGTGGTTCCTGACTAGAATCTCCTGTTGGTTTGCCCTGCCCTCCATCTTACCAGGTAGTCTTCTTCATTCATCAGTGTCTGGCCATCCTGAGTCTTCTTGGATATAGCAAAATGCAGTTGGTCACCCTTTGAGGCTCACTGTGTTGACTGTACTCATCCCTGAGTCCTCTATGCTGGTTCCTGGTACTTTCCCCACCCTCGTTAAATCACTGCTGAAGATCCAATATGCCATCTGGAAGAATCTATCCAGGGCCTTTATCCAGACCCATGACTCCTACAGATCATGTGAATAAACATTACACCATTACATCAAGAGAATATGCTTTCTTTTTGTTACCTAGCAAGGCTGTAGATAAGCAAGGAAAATACTTCAAGGAGGCAGATTCTGTGATGATAATGATCACAGATTGATGGTAGCATCTAGAAGTTAATTTGAGCTGTTGCTTGGAGATTCATGATGGATATTTCATTCAATATTCAATGACTCTTTATTGATCACCTATTCTACTCCCTAGTGTAATAATGTTGAAACAAACATAGCTCCTGTCCTCAAGGAGATTACAATATGCCAGGACAGACTGTTGGTGCTGCATGTCTGTGTTTCTATGCAATGTGTCATAGTTTTTTCAAGAACATTCAGGGAGATAGTCTTCCTAACAAAGGGAAAACAGAGGCAAAGACCATCCTAAGAAAGGCAAAAATATAGAGTCCTCTGAGCCAATGGAGATGAAACTGAAACAAATTCAGGCACAACAAATCTTCCCGACCCCAGGACAGAGAGACAAAGGGTTCCAAGTTCTTGTTACCCAGCCCAGAGATTGCCAACAATTTCCAGAGGGTATTTGAGGGGATGAACCCACTTTTAGAAACCTATTGATAAAATACAATTTATAAAGACTTACTTTATATAAGAGTGTAAACAAGACAAATGTCCAGTTAATAGGACCCGAAAGATGTAGATATCACAGAGGGGTCTTCAGGAGGCAAATGAAACTCAGAATTCACATGCAAGGAAGCAGATTGGTACAGAAACATTTTCTTACCATCCTGGTAGTAGAATCTGATGTTAAACTTACCTAGTTTGAATTAGAAAGTATGCTTCCTAGATACAGGTTCAGCTCCATCATTCACCCACCCATGAGGTCACTCTTCTTCCCTGTGCCTCATTTTCCAAATACTTCTAATGAGAAACACAATAACACCTTCCTTGTAGGACCTGTCAGCAGATTTGATGAGAATGTTCTAAAGTCCTTAGAAAAGTAGGCAGCACATGGTAGTCACTCAATTCATGTTAACTCTTATTACTGTATTCTTGATAGTCCATTTTCTATAAGCACATAGACTACAATATACATTTTTAATTTCTTCTATATCATGGGCTTAACAAGACAAAAATATTGTAACGATTATCAGAAGTGATTTTAATAATAGATCCATTTAGGTGTTTTTCAATATAGACTTTGGGGTGATAGTGTTAGAAAGGAACATTTTTTTCCTGATTTATCCAGTGTCTATTTTAAGGGATTTCCCATAACCTCTCTTTACATTTTGAACCATCAAAAGCCTCTCTGTAGAAATGGAGAGAGTTACCTACATGGCTGGTGGTCCACAGCCACTAGTCCATATGTTCTGCCTGGATGGAGCGAAATCTATCACACCTTAATTGCAGGCATTTTATTTGCTATCCTTATCCCCATGCACCTGAACCAGTGGGAGGCATACCTGATTAAGCATGACTTTGTAGATTCAAGTGTTCACTTGGGTGGGCTTTCCCTCATCTAGAAGGATGGTGGGGGAATTGGATGGGGAGAGAGCCAGCTCATCTTAATTTACCAGATATGCTGTACCCTCCAACTTATGCTTTTATTGGTAATAAATGTAGTATGCTAATTTTGTTTGTTGAGTATTTTCTTAGTGTTATCTCTCATTTCAGAATATAGACAGAGAAAAGATATGTTATTTACTGTACCCTTTCAAGCACCCCAACAAATAGAACGGCCCTAAATATATAAATCATGGTTCTGATGGGCAGAAAGTGTACAACCAGGCAAGTAGCAACTGTTTCAAGGTGACATTAAGAAGCTATATTTCTGTCTGCATCGCTGTTCATGGCCAGATAATTTCCAAACATTCTAAATCATTTAGTCAGCATAGATTTTAATATTTTCCAAACCTAAACTCCAAAAGAAGTGTTTTATTCGTTGGGAAAAAACTGTTTATGATTGTAGAAGTAATGAGTGTCAATTTAAATTAATCAGGGGCCAGCCCAGTGGCATAGTGGTCAAAGTTCATGCACTCCACTTCAGCAGCCTGAGGTTCGCAGGTTCAGAGCCCATGTGCAGACCGACACACCATTCACCAAGCCATGCTGTGGCAGCATCCCACATACAAAATAGAGGAACATTGGCACAGATGTTAGCTCAGGGACAATCTTTTTCAAGAAAAAATAAAAGGGGAAGATCAGCAACAGGTGTTAGCTCAGGACCAATCTTCCTCACAAAATAAAATAAAATAAAATAAACAAAATAAAATAAAATAAATTAACTGCAACTTTTCCTTCATTGGCTCTATGTAGGAATAACCAGACTGTGACTTCAGAAATAAAGACACGCTTCTTGTTTTGATACTTTATTAATTTCCAGTTATAGCCAGAATTCTATCCCAATAAGATGAAAGCAGATTTTTTTCTGACTTACCTCTGGACTTGAGAAATCTGACACCAGCCTTTTGAAGGCCAGAAGGGACGCAGACTTCATTCTGCATTTAACCAGTGCTCATGTTGTCTGGTGTAGAAATCCAATGAGCCTTTCTCTTTAAAGAGAAGTTATTTACAGTGAGTTTTTTCCCTCAAGGGGACACGTTTACTGATTCTATGTCAATAATTCTGTGGAGAAAACACAGTGATTACATCTGGAAAAAATTGGCAAAAGATGGAATTAAATAAGATTGTGAGTTTGGGTTTTCTTACCCATGCTGGGGGTAAAATTGCCAACCACAGGGTGGATGTGCTTCCATAATTTAGTTGTTGTGAGACACATGTGGAATGGTATACATGACAAAGTTGTGTATAAAATAGAGAAGAATTTGCAAATAAAGTTATTATTATTACTCTTGTTAGATCATATGCAGTCCACAAAGGTAAAGAAAAGGGCAAAACAGATGTAAATATGCCCATTAGGTTAAATTTCAATATACAGTTATATAGATATGGGTATAAATAGATATATAGATGTAGGTGGATATACACACTGGCACAGATATATGGATACTGTCTGGAGATGCCTTTTTTTCCCATTTACAATTGACTAGTATATGGGAGATTTCTTGTAGGTAGAGATCTTCTAAAATCTAAATCCAGTTGCATAGCTTCACATCTTAGAGTAAACTGGATTTAGAGTCTATAAAATCATGTTAGAGTGTTTTAGCCGTGGTATCATTTGGAATTGAACTATCTATTCTCTACTCCACTTTTAGGAATCCACGTCTAAGTGGTCAAAATGGCTCCTAGATTGAGCAATGTTACAGACCTCTTTCATTAGATATTTCTTTATGTCTTAAACAAATTTACTACAAAGCTACAATAATCTAAACAACATGGTGCCAGCATAAGTGTAAACATATAGATCATGGGAATAGAATTGAGTTTCCATGAATAAACATATACATCTATGGTTATGTATGGGAGGGAATATGTGCAAATAACATGTTTTATAGGGGCCTAGTGTCCAGAATACACACATACACACACACATATATATACACAAAAGAAAAACTCATAACTCAGTAACAAAAAGGCAAACAATCCAATTAAAATGAACAAAAGATTTGAATAGATACTTCTCCAAAGAAGACATACAAAGGGCCAACAAGAATTTGCAAACATGCTTTTTGTCGTTAGCAATTAGGGAAATGAAATTAAGAACATATGCAATTGTTAATTAAATTTAAAGCACATTGAAAGTGATGCTGTGTCATACCTACTAGGATGGCTATGGTAAAACAACAAATGTTAGTGGGGATGTGGAGAAATTGTCATTCTGATCATGTGTGGTGGAAAAGTAAAATGGTACAGCAACTGTGGAAAAGAGTTTGGCTCAAATTTCCGATCACAGATTACTATACAACCTATCAATTCCATTCCTTGGTATGTATCCAAATGAATAGAAACAAAAATTCAAATAAATATTGTGCACTTATGTACAAAGCAACAATAATCACAGTAGCAAGAATGTGTCAATATTTCAAATTTATATCTACAAATGAATGGAAAATTGAACTATGCGTATCTACACAGTGGAAAATTATTCAGCCATAAAAAGAAATGGAGTTACAATATACTTTCTGTGGATGAACTTAGAAAACATTCATTATGTTAAGTGAAAGAAATTAGACACAAAAAGTCGCATATTATATGACTCAACTTATATAAAATGCCTGGATTATTTAATTAAATAGTTGATAATTAAATCTATAGAGAGTCAAAGAAGATTAGTGATTACCAGGGGCCAGAGGAGAGATAAGTGGAGAGTGATAGTTTAATGGATATGAGGGTCTCCTTTTCGGGTGAGAGAAATGTGTTGGGACTGGATAGAGGAATTGTTTACATCATATTGTTAATGAATTACATGTTACTGAATTGTACATTTCAAAATAGTTAATTTATGCTATGCAGATTTCACCTCAATAGAAATAAATAGATATGTTCTTTCAAATAAAACAAGCATTGGTCTTACCTCCTGATGAGTGCAAGATAGAATTTTTCTCGTACTGAGTTCTTACATCACATAAATAACTACGTTTTTCAGTTATGCCTAAATGCAATAAATAGTCAGAAACTAAGTTAATCATAAGTCCCAGTTTCACTGAGAAAGTCCCAGTATAATAATTAGTAAAAGCACCACTCTTTCATTCTGAAAATTGTCCTTATTTGGACAACATGTTGTATGGTCAGCCTACTGTTGATAATATAGGCTGAAAATGTCTTCCAAAAATATTACTTTTTGCATTATTTGATAAATGGTCATGTGGAATGGCTCTGCAAAGTGTTGATTTCCAGTTGTAAAATCTTTGCAAGTCTTTAAATTTCAAAAAGAATTTCTGACTTCTTCTAGTTTACCTGTTTTGACGTCATTAAGTACTAAACAGATTCCTCAGCTTCCGCACCCCCCATATCAGGGAAGTCTCTGTCTCTACGTCAGCCTCTTCTATCTCCTGATGGTTCCAACTCTCAGAATGCTCTGAGCTCGGGCTGAATTCAGTATCTCTTTCTCTCTCACACATTGGTCCTGGTTCTACATCTTGAGGGAAGTATTAGTACTGATACTTTTACACATGGACTATTTACCAGACATGTGCTAGATGTTTTACAGGTAGAAATTCATGCAATCCTCACATTAAGAGTATGACATTGATATTAAAATTATTCCCATTATAGACAGGAAAACTAGACTCAGAGAAATTAAATGATTAAGCAAGTAGGAGAAAGAGCTGGTATCCAACCTCAGCCAATTGGGCTCCACAGTCCATGATCATAACCACTAACTGGATTAATGAATTTTAAAACTCCTCTGTCCAAGTATCTTCAGCCCATCTGAAGACAAGTCATCATGTTTCCCATTCTTAGAGTCTTTTCTTCCCTGGCTGAGCAGCCCCAGTTCCTTCTATACTTTTTCATGTTACTTGTTTCCCATCTTATCCTACCTAACCACTCTTGGCAGACTGCAATTCCGTTTTCCTATATTCTTCCATAAGCCTTGCAAGCAATTCAAGGCGTTATAATGCAAACAGGAGTCGACTGGGAGACAAGGACCTGATTCTTCTAACTCTGCTGTAAGTTTATGGGAATCATTCATCATTCTATTAAACATTATCTTGTTTCTTTCTTTAAGAGATTTTTAGAAGAGTTTATGAACTTGTTGGAAAGTATTCAAATCACATTTCTAGTGCCATCCTGTGTGGCTTAGGCATTACTTCCCAACTCTAAGGATCAGTGCTCTCACATGATGAGTTCCAATGATGAGCATTTAGGTAGTTATCACCCTTTCTATCCTTCCAAAAGGATAAGAGTGATTGCCACTGACTTTGGTGTTTTCTTCCCTAAGCAGTTCTGTGCACAAGAACTGAGAGAGGGGAAGCCCAAATATGCTTGCTCTAAATTCAAGCCTTCTTTTCTACCTTCCTGAGATAAAAGAGAATGGTGTCCCATGAAGAAATATAGAAATTTTCCTTTTCATATTTCTGAGCTTTTCTATCACGGTCAATCTTAGGCAATTCTTTTTGGCTGCCTCATTCCTCATTCCTTCCTCAACCCTTTATTGGCCACAAAGATTAAAAAAAATAGGGAAAACCAGGAATCCCAAGGAGCACCCAAGCCTCTCAGGAAACATAAGCTATAGTACAGACCGCTCAAAACATAGCTCCAGAAAAGAAGCAAAGAAACTAAGCTGCGTCACATTACCCCTTCCATATTTATAATGTCTTTACTCATCCACCAAAGGGTTGCATTCTCAACTGTTGTGACTTTCTTACTTTGTCAGCAGTTATGTAGCTCCTTTTAATCTTCTCTAGCTTGGCAATATCTCTTGGCATTTCTGTGTGCTCTGAACCAGAACTCAGAAAACATCAGCTCACCCATGGCTAAGCATTGTCACAGAACATTGGAAATTGCCATTGTCCCAGAAAACCTGATCTTATGGCCGTTGCATCTTGTCCTTGATTCAAATAGACATGTATCATATGTCACACATTGTGGCCACCTGGCTTTGTTCTGTGATTACCTCATGCCCAACCTCCATTAACTGTTTCTGAACTGCTGGGTCACTACCCTGTAACAGGTATCTCCCCTCTCCTCAACTGTCAACTCCGCAAGGAAAGGCAGTTGATCTTTTAGCTCCATACACTTAACATGAAGGACTTTGCACAAAGTAGGTCTAGTGAATGAAGGGAAGCATATCTCACTCTGTTCCTGGAATGTAAACTCCTTATGGATGTTCATCTTCTCTTTTTCTTGGGATCTGCGTGGCAGCCAGCATAGGCAAGAATGTGTCTTTGTGAAGATTCTTACTACATACTTAGTTGTGAATGAGTCACATAATTTTTCTGAGACTTTGAATAATAGTGGTTAATAATAAGCTGTTCTGTAATTTAAAGCAAAAGGTGGATATACTGTGTAAACAGGTGGAAATCTCAGCAGAGAAATGGAAACTATAAAAAAAGAACCAAATGGAAATTGCAAAAAAAAAAAAAAATAATAAGCTCTTCTGTTCTTACAGGTTTATTTTGAGGGTTATATGATAAAATGGGCTTGGCAGAGTATTTCAAACTGTAGAGAGTTGCATTAATAATAATAACATCACAATAACCATTATATGGTGTTTTGTAGTATAAGAGGTATTGGGAATCCAGAGAACAAGCCTTCCCAGCAGTGAATGGTAGAAAGAACATGGGTGGTTGACTTTGAATTAGGGCACTATGTGCCAAGTCATCCTGTACTTACATTATGCCCAAAAGGTAAGATCTGTAAAAACCAATGGGCCAGTCGGACTTTGTACCTACTGCATAACCAATGCTTTACGCCTCATTGAGGTCCCTCCAGTGACCACCTCACTGGAGGTAGTTGGAAATATCAAAACAGTCATTATTGTTGTAATGAGCTTTCAGGTTTAATAGCTCCAAGCATGAAGGATAGCTGGTTTTTCGGAGAGCCATCTATCCAACAATATGGTTCACCACCCCTGAGGTAACCCAAATCCCACAAACTTTGTCACTGCCATGGCCTCAGATTGAATTGGGCACAGTGTGTGGGAGCGATTTTAATCAGAGCAGACATGCTGACCAAACCACTACCTAACAAATGGCTTCTTCTCCTTGATACCTGGAGTCCTTCAGCAAGGGCATCTGAAAGTCACTGGGCTTAGTAGTAACAAAAATAGCAATAATAATAAATAGTAAGAATAGTAAGAAAAACAGAAAGCATTTATGTCTCTCAGGCACTCTGCTAGGTTTTCCATGTTTATTATTTTTAATCCTTAAAACTATGATTTTATTATGCATAGGTTATACATTAAGAAAAAATATGTCATTATTTATAGTTTACAGAGCACAGTCCTATAGTTTAAATCACTGCTTTTGGTGAAAATCTCTGAGTTTGATGGAGGGACCTGTATGTCCCACCATTGAGCAAATAAGGAAATAACCCCTGAGAGAAGAGGTCAGAGTATATGGATGTCAGTTGAGGTAGAGGCAGAGTTGGAAACTTGCTTTCCTTTAGCTCCAGCTCTCTTTATTTTCTCTTTCTTTTTTTAAACTGTTCCATACTCCGTATTTTTTGTTGTTGTTTTTTGTTTTGTTTTGTTTTTTTCTGCGGAAGATTATCCCTGAGCTAACATCTGCTGCCATTCTTCCTCTTTTTGCTTGAGGAAGATTCGTGCTGAGCTAACATCCATGCGAATCTTCTTCTATTTTGTATGTGGGTCGCCACCACAGCTTGGCTGCTGATGAATGATGTAGGTCTGTACCCAAGAATGGAATCCAGGTCGCCAAAGTGGAGTGCGCTGAACTTAACCACTAGCCCACGAGGCCAGTGCCAACATTCCTGTATTTTTAACATTGCTTCTTATTTTCTTTATGAAGCATGATTTTTTTTTCTTTCTAAATGATACATTTGGAATCCTTTAAGTAGATGCTCCGATATTTTTTTTGTATGATGAAGTCTGCTCCCCCATGCCACACCTGCTCTGCAGAATTATCTGCTCTCCCACATTCTAGACTCCAAGGATGCATTCAAGCCTTCTGCACTGGTTTTCTCCATTGATTGCCAAGGCCACCTGGGAGATCCAGTATTCCTTGCAACTCCCTCTCTCTTCTTAAAAAAAAAAAAATACCAAGACATATTTTTGTTTCTTCAAGGATTTTACTGCTTTACTACACAGCCTAACAGAAACTTAGAAACATTATAAATATAGAGACGTGACCAGAGACTCAGAAATTTGTGGATTTCTTTCATTGCTTGTCCTGAGTTAGAGTCCTCATTTCTCAGACGAAACTCATCCTCTGCTTGAGAAAGGGGTTCACCAAAAGTCCACAATTCAGCTCAACTGAATGCAAGTTTATTAGTCAAATGCTACATTTGAGGGATGGCACACGAAGTTGCACCTTGTATCACAACTCCTATGGCAGGAGGGGAGTGGCTTTCAATAAAAATGCAATGACAAGATATCATAATGATCACAAGGATGGGAGATTTTAAGGAAGCAATGGAAAGAAAATTCATCTTTGTTCAATGTAGGTAGCCTTCATCACTAGGGGTCTGCAGAAGGATGACCACCTCAGACACCTCTCCACCCAAACGGGAACATTCGTGAGCCATTCTACTAACATGTACTGAAAACAGACAGGTTTATTCTGAGGCCCTTACAAACAGATTTGTGTTAAGAGACACGAAGGGGCATCCAGTATAACAGCAGCAACACGTGTTTCCCATTTGACTTCCCAGGAACGTGTGTGCCTGAGCTCTGGTGACCTAGAGGCGATAAGGAGACATAATAGGAATAGAGAGATTGGCTCTTGTAATTGGTGGGCACTCTCTGCTTGTTCTCTACTCAGAAATGCCTTATCAAACTCCCTCAGAACCTGTAATTGAGGTAATTAATCTTCTTCTCTTTTCAGCACATGATCCCATTTGCAAGCTTTAACAGCATTTTAATAATTGAAGCTTTTTCATAATTATCAGGAGTTAATCACTACATTTTAGGCAAAACATCCCATATCAGACATCATTCAGAGTTGGGAAGAGGTTGAATATATGGGAAAATAATGGCGAGAAAGACTCCTGCTCAGCAGACAAGTAGCTCAGGAATTGCCATGCTGACGAGCACGAATCATACACTAATTTCCCCCAAAGGCCTATTCTAATAATTAACATATGTTGAGGCCAGAGAAGCTTAGTGCTAAAATATCTTAATGTTTGCACAGCATTAACTTTCTTCTCCCATTTATTGCCCACAAAGGACTTCGTATTATCTTAAGGTAGAATAGCCTTAAGGCCTGGTTTCAGTATAAACACTCCCTAACAAATTCTTCCATTTCCTAGCTATCTGTAATAAATTTAAAGACCTTCTCTCCATATTTATTTTATTTTATGGCTCTCCAATAGAAAGTCTCATACTCCTGGTTTATGCATATTGGCTAACTGTGACCTTCCAAAACGAAATGCCTATCTGAATTCTAAAAAGCCAAGGGAATTATGGATTATGTAAAATAAAGATGGCAGTGCTACAGAGACAAAATGGATGCTGGAAAAAATATGAGGTCCTAAAGAAGATAAACATCAAAGGTCTCTGCCCCAATCTGCATTTTGAAGAACAGGTACATGCAATCAACTTTTAAAAGAGTTACAATGTGATTCTTCGAGGCGAACTTTCTATTCTGGTTTATCCTGTGGAGTCCATTGGCTTCTTGAGAATAATGGAATATTTTAATGCAATTTATATTTGTGATCTCCTTTCCAATGTTTCCCCAGGACCTGAGGATGACCACAGCTGCTGGAGAAAGACCCTTGAATCCAATAACAATGAGTGTCATTTGAGTGGCACATGATACTTCTCAGGCCATCTCACAATCATTCATGTCTCTGATGCTCACAACATCCTCCAGGCAACTTCTATTTCCGTATCTGACTGCATCCAGGTAGTCTGAAGGAGTTGCTTTTATACTGGTTATCGGTGGTCGATCATGACCAAACCCTAGATCTTCTAAACTCAGAATCTAGGTGCCTCTAACTTGATTGTCCCTTCAACATGAATAGATTATCTCATCTAAGAGACAGTGAATAATGGTAACTATTCTAAGATACTCGATTACCTCACTAAACAAGTATGAACTAGTGATCCCTTTCATGGGTTTCCCTAGCACCACATACTTCTCATGCCATAGCAGCTATCTCCTCGTCATTGCAGCCTAATTGTACACTTTCCTTGAAAGAATGTGGCACCACTGTGGGCAGAGCCCATGCCTGCCTTGCAGTCCTAGAGCTTACACTCTACTTTGGGCAAACACTCACAAAATAAAAAATATAAAATGGTGATCAATGCTAATGGGAAAATAAAGTGGGAAAGGGAGAGAGAGTGTTGAGAAAGGCAGAAACTCTAAATTGGAGAGTCAAGGGCAGGTTCACTGGGAGTGTGACACTTTGGTCAAAGCCTGAAGGAGGTGAGGGAGCAAGCCCTGAGGGACCTGAAGGAAGAAGAAAGTGCAGGAGCAAAGACCTGGAAGCAGGGGCTGGAACGTGTGAGCCAAGGGGAGTCAGGACACGTGGGAGTGACAGCAAGGGTTCTGTGGGGAGACCTGAGGCACAGCTAGTAGCTCCATGGTGTAGCCCTTTGCAGGGGGCCAGACTCATTTCTGATGGATCGAAAGCCATTGGAGGATTTTCAACAGAAGAAAAATATGGCCTGATGTGATGGTTAATTTTATCTGTCAGCTTGACTGGGCCCCATGATTCCCAGATATTTGGTTAAACATTATTCTGGGTACTGCTGTGAGGGTGTTTCCAGATGACATTAGCTTTGAATTGATAGACTGAGTAGAGCAGATGGCCCTCCCCAGTGTCTGTGGGCATCTTCCAACCTGTTTAGAAGGGTCTGAATACAACAGTGAGGTGGAGGAAGGGATAATTTGCTTCCTGCCCAACTTGTTGAGCTGGGACATTGATCTTCTCTTGCCCTCAGACTGGGACTCACACCATCGGGGCTCCTGGTTCTCAGGCCTTTGGACTTGAACTGGAGCTGCAACCACTGGGGCTTTCCAGGGTTTCCAGCTTGCAGACAGCAGATCATGTGACTCCTCAGTCTCCATAGTCCCGTGAGCCATTTCCTCATAATAAATCTCTTTATATGTCAGTTCTATTTCTCCAAAGAATCCTGACTAACACACCTGACTAATGACTTAAAGGATCTTGCTAGCTGTTCTATTGAGAACAGATGAGAGCTAAATGCCTGTTAAACATATGATCCTTCCAAGGGATGATCTGAATATGATTGGGGAGGTTACTTCATATTTTTTGAATGAATGAATCTGATAAACAACTTTAAGCTGATAAAATCTTATTGTTCCCTTTTCCTCACTAAAAAACATTTCATTTGGGTAAAAGTCACACGACTTTCATAACAGGTAGGAGGAATCTAATGGGAGGGTGGACTTTCTAGATAACTTCTAAATATTGCCACATAATAACCACATTTACCATATTTATACATAATTTTACAATGAATACATTTTGAACAAAACTTTTACACGGATTATTCCTAAGATTTTCTGGGTTTACTCTTTTCTACATCTTTCACCTATGTCATAAAGAAATCATTCCAAATATTTGGTTCGGTAAAATAAGGATAAGAAGGCTTACCTCCTGGAACTCTTGGGAGGATTAACTGAGAGGAAGTAAGGAAAAAAGCCAGCACAAATTTTAGCACACAACAAAGGACCCTATAACATTTGAGGGGTTTTGTTTGTTTGTTTGTTTTTTTGTCTTAAGCAGGATCTAGAATGTATACTGGGAAAGCTAAATGGAATTCTGTGCTCAAACAGGAAAGCCTAACTTCCTACATATTAAATTATTTGATTTAAAATATCTTCAATCTTCTGTCACCTCCATCATTGGAAACTGAATAAAAAGAAACTCAAGGTAAATCCAAAGCTTTAAAGAGTCTCAAAATGTCCATAAAGTAGATGAATTATAAAATGTCACCTCTGTGGGAAAAGGGGGAGGGAATCAATATAAAAAAGAGAAATCTGAGAGACTGAGTTTCTTTTTCAAAGACACCGTGGTCACTTTGACCCTGAACAATAGATTTTTTTATTTATATTTTTGAAACAGGGTGGATTTTTCTCTTTCCTTGAGTTGAAATATAAACAACAAAGACAGAAACAAATGAACAGTGTCACTATTTCATCTTTGAAAATTTCAGGTGTTATGTCAGTTTTTCTTATTCCTCTTTTGAAATTTTGAGGTTATTTACCTATGTGGCATTTTATGACTTTTTTCTTCATTTTACTGTACACTGTGAATAATATCTTTCAAGATGTAGCTCCAATGCCACTGCCGTGATTCACAGGATCATAGAATTACAAACAGAGAGAGTATCTGCGAGGTTTACTACCCATGCAATCATTTTCCTTCCAGGTTTTTGTTCTGGTTTGGGGGCAGATTTATATCTAAAATTATGCCTGTGTTTGTTTTCTCAGTCTTTCAGTTCCTGTCTGCTCCTGCTGTCTTTTCACAGGTTCTCTGGGGGCACTGTCTGAGCCCCTTTGAGCAGAAACAAAATTGCAGAGAAATGGGGAGAAAGATGCTGATTTTTGCTTGCTGATCAAATTATATTGATCCCACTGGTTAGATAAAGTTGGAGAGGAGAGTAAGGAAGAGACGAAGCAGGACTGTGGAAGAGAGGAAAATACAGGGAGAGCAGAGACCTCTAGATAGAAGAGATACTAGAAAGGGAAAAAGGGCAGAGACTCAGCATCAAGCTCTTTGCAAACTTGGACCACCCACACCACTGAGCCAAACATAGATAACCCAGAGTCGTGGGCGCTTAGCTCCTGGGAGAGAATCTGAGAATGTGGTCATTGTTTTTAGTGATGGGGCATTAAGGAATAATTCGGACCCTCGATTAGGATTGAACTGTGAGAGGTATCTGGGAATCGTCTCTACATGTGATGTCCTTATACGGTGGATCAGCCATCAGTATTTTTACTTTGTTTGTTTTTAGGTTGTTGTAACTTGCTTTTTACAATGAAATAAATATGTGCTCAATTTAGGAAATTAGAGAAATATATAAAAAACAGAAAGCAGCAAAAAAATATGGATATAGCTCATAAACTTTGCCTGTTAGTCTAAAAATCAAATCCTGTGATTCAATTTTGATAGCCTTATCCAAAATTGTTTTGGCTGCTCCAGATATTTGGAATTGTCATAAACATGTTAAATAAGCTTGTCTTTTCCGCAAGAAGGGCTGCTGGTGTTTTGATTGGGATTGATTTGAATCTATAAATTAATAAGAGAAAATTGGCAGGTTGAACTTTTGGGTCTTCCAATCCATAAACATTGTACACATCTTGACTTAAATTTTCCTTTTTATTTTCTCTCTGTAGTATTTTGTGGTTTTCAGAGTACAGGTCCTGCACTTTTTTTTTTTAAATTTATCCCTACATATTTCACTTCTTCACATACAATTAGACCTGGTGACTTTTTTTTTAATTTCTTTTTAAAATTGCTTGTTACTAATATATAGAAATACAATTGCTTTTTCTTCTTCGAATTTGTATGTCACAACCTGGTGAAATTCTCTTATAAGTTCTATGAGCTTTTTTGTAGTTTCCTTATGATTTTCTATCTATACTGTAATGTTCTGTGAAGATAAAATCAATTTTCTCTCCTTCTTTTGAATATTTATAACCTTTATTTATTTTGCTTGCCTATTGAAATACCTGGAACCTCCAATACAATATTAAATGGAAGTAGTAAAAGCAGAAATCTTGCCTTATTCTCAGTCTTACGGGAAAAGTATCTAAAGTTTTCACCCTTAAATATGATGTCATATATATGTTTTCTATAAATGTATTTACGTATTTCAAGATTTCTTAACTTCAGGGCTATTCATGAGCCAGGCAATTCTTTTATTGTGAGAGAAAGTAGTATGAGGGAACGCTCTGGAATAAAGAAAATATTATCTGTTTTGGGGGGTAGTGGTTTCAACGGTGAATAAAACTGTCAAAATTCAGTGAATTGAATATTTTAGATTTGTGTAATTTATTTTATGTGAAATTGTCCTAAAACATAATAAATCCATGCCAAAACTAAAGAAAAAAATGAAATGAACAGATAAATCTCAGAAATGAAAAAACCATGTTACTACAGATCAATTAGATATCAATAAAAATATTAGATAATATGATGAGTAACTTTATGTAAAGAAATGTGGATATTTAGGTAAAATAGACATTCACAGAAAACATACAAACACTGATAGAAAAAAAGAGAGTTTAAATAGTCTTATACCTCTTAAAGAAATGTTAATCTCTAGTATAAAATCTCTCCACAAAAAAATCCCATGTCCAGATGTCTTTGCTACTAAATTTTAGAATGTATGTGGAAATGCAAAAGCTAAGAACAGCCCAGACAAAATTGAAGAATGACAGAAGGGGAGGTTTTATTCTTCTCAGTATGAAGACTCATGAGGAGGCTATAGTAAATAGGATGGTGTGGTATCAGCACACACATAGAATGCTAAATAAAGGTAACAGATGAGAAAACTGAAAATTAGTCCCACTTAGAATGCGTGGGGTTACAGAAGAGTGGGAAAGGACAGCTCTTTCCACACTTTTTGTGGAACCAACTGCATGTAGACATTGAAAAGTATTACAATAGACCCTACCTCATACTAAAAATAATTATGAATTTTAGCCTGATTCTAGATATAACTGTGAAAGATAATGTAGCATATCTTTTAGACAATAACATCAGAAAAGATTTAAGCCATAGAGAAAATTATTAACCACAAGAAAAACATTAATAAAGTAGCTCTACTAAAATAAAGAACTTCTATTCACCAAATATGTTATTAAAGAAGTGAAGAGTAAAGCCACAAAGTGGGGATGGACACATACAGAAAGCAAAAGTCTCATAACCAGAATGCATATAAGGAACGCCTACAAATTAATAAGAAAAACAACCTTGAACCCAATTAAAAATGGGAAGAAGGTGCAGGGCCAGTCCTGGTGGCCTGGTGGTTAAGTTCGATGTGCTCTGCTTTGGCAGCCTGGGTTCAGTTCCTGGGCGTGGACCTACACTACTCATCTGTCAGTGGCCATCCTTTGGTGTCAGCTCATGTACAAAAAAGGATTGGCAAAAGATGTTTGCTCAGGGTGAATCTTCCTCAGCAAAAAAAGAAAAAAGGGGGGGAAGGTGAAGACATAAACAAGTACTTATCAAAAGAGGATATCCAAAGGGCCAGCAAACATTGCATCTTCAAGAAAATGTAAATTAAAACCACAGAGATTTGCCACAAAACACTCAAAAAATAGCTGAAATTAAAAATATACATATACAATGGCAATACAAAGTGATGTGCAATTCCATTTACATAAAGGTAAAAAAAAACGCAACACTAATTTTGGTGTTAAAATTCAAGATAATGGTTATCTTGAGGAGGAGAGAAAAGCTAGTTATTGGGAGAAAGCATGAGACAATCTCCTGGGTGTTGGTAATGCTCCATTTTTCAATTCAATGCCAGTCACCAGGTGTGTTGACTTTGTGATAATCTTACTGAACACAAATAAAGGTTTATTTACCTGCTGCACAGGAAGGCCAGGAACTGGAACACCAAGCTTGCGGCAAGGAAAGAGATTTATTATCGAAAGGCACCAGACGAGGAGATGGGAGTTAAAACTGAGATCCACCTCCTCGAACGGACAAACATAGGGGTTTTTATCTGGGGTTTTAGGTAGAGGAGGGAGAGTATGTGGCCTTGAGGGCTGAAGTTTTAAAAGTCTTCTGTGCAGGCATGACTGAGTTTCATATTTCTTCAAGGATCACATGTGCAAATTCGGGGGGATTCTATGTGTCTTATGTGATGCATTTTTAGTCTGACTTGTAAAGTTTACAGTCAGTCATTTTAGCTTCTCAGTGCTCCTGCGTGAAGCTTAGTCAGGTGAGGGAGGGGGGTCAGCAAGCTGCTCTCTTATCAGCATCCGCCTGCTGTTCTGCAAGGCGAGCTCAGAAACTTTGGTTACTTCGTTTCCCATATTAAGCTTGTGGGTACAAGGCATGGTTTCACCCTAACCCAGGGAAATTTTAACTCCTTCGTTCTCAATTTCAATAATGCTTTGAGGTCTATATTTGAACATCTTTTTGTTTTCTTTATGTATGTTTCAATAAACCCTTAATAACACATATTAGGAATAAAGAAAAGGAAATAATTATTTGTAGAATTGAAATTTAAACCAATAAAAGAATTCCATGAAAATATCCTGACAATATATTTGACAACTTAGATAGAATAAGAATTATCCTAAAAAGGTAGAAATTTGACTGAAGGAAAAATTAAAATCCTGAGTTAACAAACTACTCATTAAAGAGAGTGAAATTTTAGAAATAGCAAATTCACACAATTCAGACAGTATCCTCAATCCTGATTTACTGACTTGATAGACATTTCTTAAGCATGTTTTTACAGCCGTTAATTTAAAATTCATTTTCTAATTGGCATTCCCTATATCTGTATCTATTTAGCAGATGGTCTAGCGAATGACAGCATCTAGTTGGAGGGGCCTGGCTTCCTGAGGACCCTCCAAGTTTCTGATCTTCTTAAATTTGGAACAGTACAGTTCGTCTAAGCCACACAGCTGAATGCACATTTGGCCTGGTTGTGTTGCTATTTACCCTCCCCATCAAACAACACAACGCTGTTGGAAAAGTGCATATATAGTGTTGTAAATAGAATATGAGCACAGGAATGAGATCGACCCGGGTTCAAATCCCAGCTCTGTCACACGTAAACGTTGAGGCCTTTAGCAAGTTTTACGATAACAATAACTGGCATTAGAGTGCTGACTCAGCACCAGGACTCTTCTGAGAAAAGGCGTAAATCTACTCGTCTTGTGCTTGTAGCACTTCCGTGAGTGATGTGTCATTTTTATTGAGATTTAGCCGGTGACATAACTGAAGCACAGGGAAGCCAAAATCCTGCCTAAAGTAATACAGACAAGTTTTGGAGCTAAGATTGTCCTGTTTGTCTCCTCTTTGCAGAGAATGTAATCATAAACACTAAGTTACATTGCTTTCTGTCTAGTTTTAACAACTTAAGATTTAGTCTTCTAAGTTTAGAATGAGGGATAACTTACTTCTAATATTGTCGTGTGGACAACATTAAAAAGGTAACACATGCAAACTCATTTCATCCATGCCAGGCATGTAGACATGTGCAACTAACAGAATTTTTTCAAAAGAAATAATGGCACTGATGAAAATAAACCATTTTACTTTCCAGTTTAAGGGAAAAATATTAGAGAAATTCAAATTGATTAAATATAATACCTCTAGTGTGGTTTTATATTCTCTCATAACAATCATCAAAGTCAGTTATTACATTCTGGTTACCAAAAGCTAATATTCCCTGTGACTGTCATGGTTCCAAGCAATTTTACACACAGTAAATTACCTAGTTCTCCCACAAACCTGGAACAGTGGGTATTATTATTATTATTATTATCCTCATTTTATAGATGGAGAAACTGAGGTAGACAAAGATTAATTAACTTGCTTAGGCCACATAGCTACTAAGTAGACATTTGGTCTGTGCATCCATATTCTGTCTGTTTAACTACTATATGCCATCTCCTCATTGGACTGTGAATTTCTTCAGGGCAGAAGCTTTATTTATTTTTAAAACTCTTGCCCCTGGAATAGTTTGTGGGTCATCATAATGGACGAAATATTGAAATTGTAGACCTCTCCTTTAAGGAGAAATCTCTGGAATCGATATAGAGAATATATTGTCTAGTAAGATCTCATTTTCTGTACTAAATTGTCTAATTTTTAATTAGTAACCAAGTAAATGCATAGAACAAGCCAGGTACAAACTTAGATATGTCAGAAGGTATCTAAGACATGAGCATTTCAAAAGAGAGTCAGAAGGACTTGCTGACAGACTTATGACTTCAGGCAATGGACAGAATGTCAGAGCAGTCTGAGATATCACCTCTGGGTTCTCAATTATGATGTCTGTTTGGACTCTTGGTGCCCGAAGGCATCCTGCCACCTCGTTGGTCACAGCTCATGGTGGCAGGACTTCAGAGCTGGGTAAGACTTACCATGAAAACTTCCTCTAGTCTAGACATCATCTGCAGGTGGAAATCTAAGCAGATGATATAAGCGTGGTGGCTGTATCACCCCAGGTTTTCATGAGGGCTTATCATATGTTTGTTAGAAGGTGTGGTTTTCATTTCCCTCCTTATGCTTTAATTTCTAGAATGCTAAATTAACATAAATGCCTTTTTAAATCCAAAAAAGTCAGTTGGATTTTTTTTATGCCCATTTCCCAACCTTGCTTAGTAGTCATAAAGAGACTGTGGCTTCCAACTTTAAAGTTTCTGACTACATATATGTGTGTTGTGATCATCCCTTCTGGGTAGCAAAGCCACTAACCAGAAAAAGAAAAGCAAATACTTGTGGGCCAAGAATATCTCTACATGGATAAACTGAGACTGGTTTGATTGTGAGGTTTTTCTACCCCAAATATCTTTCTGCTCTGTCACGATAATTGAGAGCTCCCACAGTGCTAGTTTATTGGATGTTGTCAATGTTATGTGTGTCTGTAGGCTAGAAGATGAGTTCCTTCTCTACCAATTACTAGATGAATAACTCTAGGTATGGACATCGGATATGGTCAATTGACATTCAGCATCCACTCTCCCATCTTCCTCTGTGGTTCTTTGTATAACAAGGCTGGAAAGCAAAGGTCAGCATTTCTTGGTTCAATAGTAACTAGGCTTCTGGATGCAAATTTGGTTCTGCCAATTACATGCACTTACGTGATTTAGAAGAGAGGAGGGAGGAGGAGGCCATCTTCCTGCGACTGTTTCTGCTGACCCGTCAAGTCATGGTCATGTGATTGTCAAGAAACAGTTGCAGTAGTGGCAATGGCAGCTGTGTGTCAGCACTCTCCGATTCCCCAGTCCCCCATACCCTGTGATGGAGTGGATGCTAACCTCAGTAGTTGCTAGTCCCTGACTCTTGCTCCTCTAGTCCTTCCAAGATTCCATAAGCATTTAATTCCTTGTATTAATTCACGTTCTGTTTAAAATACTTGAGTGGTTTCTTTCCTGCAGTGAGCCCAAACTGCTCAAGCAAGTCTCTCTCGGAGACCTCAGTTAATTTATCTCTTTAGTTAGACTAATGAAATGATTAAATGCAGGGACCTGGAACAAATTATTCCTTGACTTTCAGAGTATTTTTGTTAAAAAGCCAGGTTGGGAAAATCAAAACTTATAGACAAATTATCCCTCAGTATGAAATCCAAATACTGTCAAATTAGAAGTGAAATGTATCATAAAAACATTCAATTAAATACTATCTATTTTTTAATATCCATTATATTCCAAGTAGTATACCAGGTGGTGATTATATAATAATGAGCCAGACAATTTCATTGCCTTCAAGGAGCTCACCCTTTATCAGCAGAAACAGACATAAAATCAGGCAATTTCAGCACAACATCATAAGGGGTACAGTGATGACAAGCACAGAGCATGATGAAAGCAAAGGTGAGTGGCATGAGTCCCACCTGGGAAACGGGGTATCATGGAGAGTTCAGAGGTGATAATATCTGATTAGAACCTTGAGTGACCAGAAAAAGCTTAAGAATATCTGAGATGGCTTTGTTGGCTGACAACTCAACAGGTTTCTCCTATTCCTCCATATCTGCAGTTCTCACCTCCCACCATAGGGTTGAAATGCTATATGTTTGCCTTACTAGCCTCCCTTGCAGCTAGTTCACAGGTATGTGACACATGTCTGACAGACACTTGAGGAAATGCCTGAGGAGTGGTTCTGGAGAATGTTTCTCTCCTAATAAAAAGGAATTAACCTTGTCATCTCTTCTTACACTTAGATGCTGTTGTCTGAGAATGTGATATTTGATGCTGTGGTAACCACCTATTGACAATGAGGGGAAAGAAAAAGGAATTTCAAAGATGTTAACCTACAGTGCTGGCATCATCCCTGAACTGTTGAATTTACTGGTCCTAAAATTTCAGACATCCCTGTCATGTGAGATAAAAATGCACTATTATTTAAACCATGTTAAGTCAAGTATTCTATTTCTTGAACAAAAAGATATACTACCTAATACCATGTGAAGGGTGTGTGGGAATGGATATGTGTTCTAGGATGGGGATTTATATATGCAGTAGACAGGAGGCAAAGATTTTCACATGAGAAGGATTAGAAATTGACCAGGAATTGCCCACAAGGAAAAAGTCGTGACTGAGAAAACTAGAGATACAAAATTTGCTGGATAATAATCCTCTATGCAATCCCTTCTAGAAGTGTGAAAGAAGGTAAAACAGAACAGAGGCCCATCTGGAATGTGCATTTGCTTAGCAAGTGCATTGATGTTTTTGTAACATCTGTTTGGGATGGTTTCGGGTAGAGTTGATGGAGGCCTGGTTGGCAAAGTCTTTTTAATCCTAGAGGCAGGGAGTGTCGTCATTAAGTTCTACTTTCTAACTATAGTGTAGATAGTTGTTCAGAGGAGAACACAAGTATGCACCTGTGCTGTCTAGCAGGACTCATATAACTAGTAGTCTTTTGTGGCCATCGAGTTCTTGAAATGTGTCCAGTCTGAACTGATGTACTGTAAGCATAAAATATATACCAAATTTTAAAGACTTGGTACAAAAATATAAATTGTCTCATGAATATCTTTATATTGATTAAAGATTGAAATAATATTTTATATATAAGGGGTAAAATAAAATATATTATTTAAATTAATTTTACTTTTTTACTTTTTAAAAACTATGAGTACTACAAAATTTAAAATCTATGTGGTTTACATTACATCCTTATCGGACAGTGCTTCTGTGGACAATGATGCCAGTTAGGAGACTATTGAAATAATCTAGAGAAGATATGATAGTAAAATAAATTGATAAGTGAAATGGAAAGAGAAAGTGAATGGATGTTACAGAGCTAAGAGAATTAATTAAATGTCGAGGGTTAAGAAAAGACAGAATCTGAGAGTAACTTTCAATTCTTCAATTGAACATGCAGTTCCCATTTATACTATGTATTAAGTGTGCTAACTGTTGGAACAATGAACTCCTAAAACTGTAGACTTAACAAAAGATAAGCTTCACTTTTTCGCACTACAACATGAAGGATTGGGGGCTGCTTTCCAATACGGTGATTGAGAGTCCAGGTTCACTGCATCGTGTGGCTCCACGGTCCCCAGGGGCCTCGGGATCCTCTGTGAATCTTCTGCATTTTGATCAATGCTTGGTAGAAGAGAGAAGGTAGAGAATTATGCAGTTTTTGCTGTCATTGTTTTTTAATAAGCCGGGCATGGAAGCAGAGTATATCACTTCTGGGCACATTTCACTAGCCAGAATCGTTACATATTCACACGAAACTGTGAGGGAGTTTGGCAATGGTAGTCAAACTGTACTCAGGAAGAAAGAAAAATAGAATTGATGAACAATTAGCCTCTTTCTTCCTATACTGACATGTGATCATACGTGTCATCACTTCAATGGGAATATAGGTGATACCTTAGGCATGACCATGTTGAGATGGAGGGGTGTGTGGCATATAAGTGGACATGTCCATGAGGTGTCTGGCAGGGAAGAATTAAGTTTCAGGAGGGAGATCTCATTGGACATACAGATATAGACATCATCAACTCGTGCATAATCATGAAGACATAGGAGTGCACGAGTTGACCATTTGCCTCAAAAGCCATCTGAGAAATGAACACTGGGGCTTTGGACAGCAGAGGGACTCTGTGCTCCATTTGCATTGCTTTGGGGAAAAGCGACTCCCTGCCACTTGGAAGAGTCCTTGTGTCTCAGCAAGGACACTACCACCTTTGTGTGACCATGGCATGATTTTTCTGGGAAGTTGCTCTGTGCCTGTCTTAAAACAGAAAGACAGACACTTGCTTCAGCCCAATAGTTGGGGCAGATGAGGGAGAAAACAGCTCTGCCACTTTTCTTAGGGCGGTAGAACTTAGGGTGCAATGGTAGCCTAAGTTATGCGATGTTATGAAAGTGACTCCTCATTTTGATTTTCTGGTGATCTTGCAGATCCCTTTGCCTCAATTGCCTCATCTTTTCCTTTAAACCTCAAGACCTCTCAAAAATGTAACCTACACTGTATGGTCCTATTTCTCCAATTCCTTCCATTGATACCTAAGCCTCTGAAGTCTGGCTTTTGTCCCCTCTTCTCTACTGAAAATGTTCTTGCTGGAGTCAAAAATGAGCCAGCTTAGTGGCATGGTTGGGAGGACAGTGAGATGAGGGAGGATCTTGCCTCAGGTGCAAAGTTTAAGGGGAAGCCAAAAACCAGCAGTCAAGATAAATATGCTAGAATGCAATATTTTTAAAAATTAAAATTAATGGAAAAAAATGCATGAGGAACAAAATATCAAAATTTTAAACAAAGATAGAATCAGTCCTGGATATCTCGAATGTCTTTCATTGTAAATCCTTCTGCTCAGGCCTACTCTGCCACCTATGGGCATCCATTTTGCCGTAAAGCGAAAGGATGCAACAGTACAAAAGGAGGTCATATGCAATGTCCCTTTCCCCTACTTCTTTCCAGTTTTGTCCTCAGACTAAATAAAGTGACCAGTAGAAAGTGTTTTACCTACTATAGTAACCTTTTGCCTCTAGCTTTTTCTATCATATACCTCCCAATAACTTTGGTGGAATTTGTCTTTTTCAGGAAATAAATCATTAATTAATTGTGGATTCAAACTCAGGAAATCCTAGGAATTCCAAGAGGAATCATCATGTCAAGACTCTATTCTTTGTGATTTCCAAATAAGGGACTTGGGAAGACATGTTTAGAGCTTCTTGGGGTAGGGGGCAGAAATAATCTTTGCTATGGGGCTTATCAGCTTTTATAAAGTTGTGAGGCGATCAGAGAGTGGGATGGCCGTGTTTTTTCATTGTTGACTTCAGCTGATTCTGGGTGTTATAGGGGAACCACCCTGTAGGGTTGTACCCTGAATTGAGGCTTGACTTGGTCCAATTGCGTGTCATTAACACATTTAAAGAGTTTGTCCTATAGCAAAGAGAAGGGTGGGTAAAAGGAGGCAACACATTGTGAGAATTAAGAGGCAGGAGGCTGATGTATTGGTCTGTCTTTTTTGCATTAAAATAGAAATAGTTTCTCACCAAAATACCTGCCTGGTGTGTGTGTATTTATCATAAAAACCCAGAGGGGGTTTTGATGGCTCCATTTACAATACCTATGCCAGGCAGGTATTTTTTCTTTCTTTCAATTTTTTTTCCTCTTCTATTGACAAGAGAGTTTGGGGAGAAGGTGCTTTTTAGTCATTACTTTTCTTGAGCAGTCAGTAGTGCCCTAAGTAAAAAAAGAGCTGTGAATATAACAAATAAGGTTTCATAGTGGGATTGTGACAGTTCCGGCAGCAGGGACAGAAAGCAGAATTGCATGGGCCTTGAAATAGCTGCTGATGGATTTCCTGCCCTGTAAAATTAGAACAAAGTCAGAGAGGTTGAGCACGATGTGGGAGTCCAACTGGACACACCATTCGGGCCCCCTCTTCAGACCTCATTCCAGTTCGGATAAAGCCTTCTACCTCCCTGTCCATCCCTGCTTCTCCACTCACGTTGTAGCTGCGGATCAAGCTGTCTCATGCAATAACAACCTCCTCCAGTTCCTTGTAGCTTCCATATAATTTCCTGGCTTGGCACTCAGGGTTTCCTGCCTCAGATGTGTGTTCCCAGAATTGAACACCTACCTTTCTCTGCTCAAGTAATTCCAACTCTCCTTTTAAAATTCTTTTATCACCACTTCTGGAAACACAACTTGACCCCTCAGCTGGCTTTGGATGACCCTCCTCCATATTTTTGGTGCTTTCTCATCATAGAAAGTGCTAAACATCCCTTTGATTTCTCTCCCCTCTGCCAACTCCTCCAGTGCCCATGCTCCCCCAACACATCTCCAATAGCCTACACCCCTGTAAAGACATCAATGAATTTTGCTTCCTATCCAGTCGTCCCATGTGTAATCTTGTTACTCATCCCCTTTCCTTTTTACAAAAGAACAATGCAATTGTTTTTTAAAAATGTAAGTATGTGTATGGTTGATAATAAATATCTAATAAATGTTAAGTAATATCTTTAGTTGGTGGTCTGGTGGTTAAGATTCAGTACACTCATCGCCACGGCCTGGGTTCATGTCCTGGTCAGGGAACCACACCATCCGTTTGTTGCTTGTCATACTATGGTGGCTATGTGCTGTGATGCTGAAAGCTGTGCCACCATATTTCAAACACCAGCAGGGTCACCCATGCTGGACAGGTTTCAGCGGAGCTTCCAGATTAAGACAGACTAGGAAGAAGGACCTGGCCACCCTCTTCCGAAAAAATTGGCCATGAAAACCCTGTGAACATCAGTGGAGAGTTGTCTGATATTAGAGCCAAAGGGGAAAGGATGGTGCAAAAAAAGACCAGGCAGGGCTCCACTGTGCTGTACACAGGGGAGCTAGGTGTTGGAACTGACTCTAGAGCACCACCACCAACAACAGTATCTTCAGTATTAAAAGGATCTTTTATGGAGAATGCATTAGGTATGTGTTAGGTATCTCAAATATTTATGTAGAAATTTGTAAACTTCACCAATTAGGTTCACGTACTTTTCCTTTTAGTTTTGCAATACCATCAGAAAATAGAGGGGATGGGACGCATGCCCATAGTGTATAGGCCAGGAAGTGAAGGTCTAGAAGTCGTGCCCGGGATAGGGTCAGAATGCAGTCACACAAGCCACATGTTCTTTCCCAAAAGACGCGGTAGCCTCCCCAGGCAAAGTATTGCCAATATACTTGTCTAATTGATTTGGCACATGCCATCAGGATGCTTATGCAGTTGAAATATCATTAATGAATGCCCTTGACTTGCTTTTCAGGATAAGCCCACAATTAGCAACTTGAACACGGAAAAGATGTTCACTGGGAATAATTTTCAGAAGTGTACTTAGTATGCTGAGAGAAGTTGACAAGAACCTTGCATGGAAATTGCCAGCTTCCTTAAGCCCCTGATTTCTATGCCAGACCAGGTACTTGTGAAAAGGCAGCGTTAATTTTGTAGATGTTACAAGAGGGGGCAAGTGAATAGCTCTTGTTAGTGACTTCTCATAATCATTCCTTTATCCATCCCTATAACACTGTCCATGTATTACTAGGAAAAGCAAAGGGAAGACAAAACATTCTGTGGACCAGGACTTGTGCTTTATGCAATTCTACAGCAATCTTAAGGGATAGGTATTACTGTAGTGTTGGCATGAAGCTCAGAGAGGTTAAGAACTGCTCAGAGTCACTCAGCTTGGAGGGTTCGAGGGTCTGATTTCATGTAGGTCTATATCACTTCCTTGAAATATATTGAATATTCCATACTCAATGCCGGTCTCTCTTCTGATCCCAGTTCCTTTTCTCCTGTTGCTGTCTGATATACTCTCCTCTGGGGCTGTGTAGAGCCTTCAAACCACCACCAATCCAGATCTTAGCCTTTTCTTCAAAATAACAAGCCTTGCCTCCACCAAAATACTATCCTGATAATGTTGAACCATTCATTTTTTTTTCCAGGTTTCATTTACCCCCCAAAGAGTATAATGATTATATAATTTTTCAAATTCAGCCTGATTAAATTTATTTCCCAAATGTTAGGAGATGTTTTGTTTAGAAAGGAAAAGAAAAAGAAAAATTGACATTTCCCAACCCCAGGGAATAGAGTGATGGGGAAAAGAGACACAGGAGAGCAAGAAATTCAGCGGCTGGGATCTTCACCCCTTCCCTTCCTCCACCTGCTTTCCTTGATGTCCTCTGGGAGAATTCCCAGCTTTACCTGGGCATCGTGCCCAGTGGGGTGTGGGAACAATGGCATGAAGGGGAAGACTGCAGGAATCCAGCTGACGCCACTTGCTGGATATCTGGCATGACTCCAAAATGTGCACATAAATCAGGGTCCTGCACACTGCTGGGAGGAATGGGGAGGTGCCAGAAGGCTGATAGCCAGCAGAGGCCCAAGGTTAAAGTGAAGAGGCTGCAGTGTAAAGCGACTTCAAGACCAGCAAAAGGGTGGTGTCACGGACTCCAGTCCTAGGTGTTAGAACATTGCTGCAAAGGGCCAAGAAGAATAGCTCTCCTACCACCAGTCCAGAAAGAAGATCAGGCCAGGTATTGCCGATGAGACGACAGCTGGATCCAGAGGAGGCATGATGGATGAGAAACCTTCTTCTTTCTTGGATCCATTAGGGCACACAACCATCAGGAGAAGGAGAGAGATGGGCATGGAAATCTGAGAGACTATTACTAAAAGAATGCTTAGATGATTCACTTTGATACATTTTAGCAAAAAAGACACAATCTGAGTTTTTCTCTACCACTAAGAAGGATGAGGATTTTGAAGAAAATCAGATTACAGAAAAGATAAAAAGACTTTGGGGCCGGCCCCGTGGCCAAGTGGTTAAGTTCGTGTGCTCCACTGCGGCCGCCCAGGGTTTCACTGGTTCGGATCCTGGGCGCGGACATGGCACCACTCATCAGGCCACACTGAGGCGGTGTCCCATGTGCCACAACTAGAAGGACCCACAACTAAAATATACAACTATGTACTTGGGGGATTTGGGGAGAAAAAGCAGAAAGGAGAAAAAAAAGATTGGCAACAGTTGTTAGCTCAGGTGTCAATCAAAACAAAAAAAGAAAAAAAAGAAAGAGCAGGAGAGAGATGAAATGATCTTTAAAAAAAATAAAATAAATAAACTTTGCACATTTGAGTATATTGTGGGTAAATGTGTGACCCTGGTAAATAAATCTAACATTATTTAGCTTTGAAATGTTTTTAAATTATTTATGTGGCAATTGCAGCCTTCGGCCTCCCCCGGCCCTGATCTACCCTGACAGATTGGAAACGTTTTGAGAACAGGGGCCTCTCCCTCAGGGTCCATAGGCCAGCGTGGATTAACCACGTTTCAGGCGCGATACAGACCTAGGGCAGTGCCCATCTCCCTGTAAAGGCTCAGTAATCACACAGAGGCTGATTAGCCTCATCATTGCCCACTCCCACCCAGGGGATGAGAGGAGCCAAGCCGCCAGCTGGGCCGTTCGGGTTAGAGAGAAGGCCCTCCCCTCTGTCTGGAGCAGACTCTGCTGGGGGTAAGGATGGCAGTCAGTACTGATGACCTCTTCCCTAATTACCTGCAGAGTTGAACTGATCCCAGGTTCCCGCAGCACTTTTCCCACAATTAACCTCCCCCTACTCACTCATGCTGCAGCCCCTGAAAATGCACACTTATGCTCATACACTACGTGATTCAGTCCCTCCCCACAGCACCAGCAACTGGGAATTAGATACTACACTATAGAGACAGTCTTCATACTTACATCTGATTTTATCCTTATCATGTCTCTGTAAGATATAAACAGCAGCTAATTTTATCCCTTCTTATCCCATTTTAAAGATAAGGAATCTGTGATACACAGAGGTTAAGTGATTTATATTTATGTGGCTAATTAAACTCAGAGTCCGGTGTAGAATCCTAAGCAAAAGAGCTGGGAGCTCTAAGAGAGCAAGGACTTAATTTTGTTCACCACTGTTAGCAAAGCATTTACTATAATGCACACACTAGGAATTTATATTACTGCCTTATGAGTGAATGCACTGAATGAAGGCAATGCACTGTAAAAAAATTCTTGCTTTTTCATATTAACTTGGCGACTGGAGTTGGTCAACACGTGAAAGAAGCTCCAACTCTGAGCTCCCACAAGAAATACAGTTACATTAGATATTTAATGATATTTGCTGTTTCCTGAAAGTTTGAGATGCCAAAGAGAGAGGTCTTGTGCTCTCTGATTCTCCACCGTAACTCTGCTCTAACACATCTTCCCTGGGAAGTGTCATCTAGCATCCTCTCCTCACTGTTCTGTTTCTTGGGGTTCAATCCCTGAGCCAATCTGCCTTTCCATCCTCCAAGATTCTGTGATAATTATGTTTCCCCACCTTGTTACCAAAACCAAGGGAGACTAGATCACAGGAAACTAAAGCCAAGTAAAGCAGGAGAGCATGCTGGAGTCAGGGGCGGTAGTCATGTCTGTGCACACATGTGAGATGTGTCCATACGACCTGGGGATTGCAGGGGCAGGGGTCCAAGTAGGTCACTAGTTTCATTTTGAGACTCAGCCTGCACTTCAAGCCTTGCTCTTGGCCCTTTATTCATCCCAATGGCTCTATTGAATCCCAATTAATAATTCTAATTAGAAGTGATACTGTTAGCAAGACTGCACAGCAAAGGAGAGGACTGTCAACATGGCCACTGACAAACTTACACAGCGCATCCTCAAACAGAGGGGGGTCCTCACTCCCCTGGGCAGGTGAAGGACACAGGAACACTCAGAAGTGGACAGGAAAAAGACAGGCAGCGTGGTAGCTTTGTGAGATGGAGAAGTGCCTCTTGTAAGCACAGGGCATCAGTTCCCCGGATCAGAAAGAGCTCAAATGAAAAATGAGAGGGTCTTTTCTCCCCTTTGGTTTAATTTATCTGTGTTATTCTCATTCTATGACAAAAGATATTGATGAAAGTGCTATAAAACTGACTCCCCGTACTTTATTTTAGCATGACAAACCAATGGGTTATGCATATGAAACTGAAAGTGTTGATAAAAATTGGAACAGACAGAGGCGTTTTCTGTCCTAAAGTTGCACTTTCAATGTTGATTTATCAGATAGAATGTAACGTGGACAAGACAGCCGTCTCCTATCTAGGATTTTCACATTGTAAGTGAATTGGCATCATGATTTATCAATTTATTCAGTGTATAGCTTGCACATTGAGTCCCTACTATGTGCCAGGTACTTTGGACACTAGCACATGAGACGCCTTGAAAATTATTTATGTGATGAACAAATAAATGACTACTCCCATGGTTCATGGCACTTCTGTGTGATATGAATCATCAAACAACTTATAGGTACCTCTGTGTGTGTGTCTGCACCCTCCACCAGGGTATATGTTCTTCAAGGGCAGGGACTTTTCCTGTTCATTTCTATATATTATGTTTCTATCGCTGACTCAATGCTATGTACATTGCAGATAATTGCACCTCTTTTTATATGATAGTGATCAAGGACTTAACATCTTCCTGGCTCCTTCTTCCCTGCCAAGCCCACCCACCATACCGTACCACTTGCCTGAGTATACCCCGTCTGTCTTCCTGGACTCTTCTCCTCAACCAGTGTGTCCAGCTTTTCTCATCGTAGTTGCCTGGATTACGTCCCACTCAAGATATAAACCCCCTTAGCCTTTGTAACCATGTTCCCCTGGAAGACTCTTTACTGCTCTCGATTGATTGAGGTTTTCAGAATAGCTTTTCAACATCTGAACCAAATGGAGAGCAAGAGCATTTATAAGCATGAAAATACGTGACATTTCAGGATTCATACCTTAAAAGGAATCATCAGAAAAATTCATCCTCTTGTCAATGTAACTGTTATATCTAAAATGACGTGCTCTGATTCTTGAAGCATCCAGTTCAGAAAAGGGGGCTATAAAATGTGTGAGTTCTTCTTCCTTTTTGACTCTTTCTGTTAATGACAAAACCATTTTACTATTTTACCCCAGACTCAAAGCCTTGGAGTCTTTTTTTTTTTTTTTTGTGAGGAAGATTGTCCCTGAGCTAACATCTGTTTCTAATCTTCATCTATTTTGTGTGTTGGATGCCGCCACAGCACGGCTTGATGAGCAGTGTATAGGTCTGTGCTTGGGATCCAAACCTGTGAACCTCAGGCTGCCAAAGTGGAGTGCGAATTTAACCACTACATCACTGGGCCAGACCTGATTGGAATCATTTTTCTTTTTTAATTAGTCAGCATCATTTTCATTTATTTATTTTTGAGGAAGATTAGCCCTGAGCTAACATCTGCTGCCAATCTTCCTCTTTTTGCTGAGGAAGACTGGCCCTGAGCTAACATCCATGCCCGTCTTCCTCTACTTTATATGTGGGACGCCCGCCACATCGTGGCTTGACAACAGTGTGGAAGTTCACACCCAGGATTCAAACTGCCGAACCCAGGGCAGCAGAAGCAGAAGGTGCAAGCTTAACCACTGCACCACCAGGCTGGTCCCAGTTGGCATCATTTTTTTAGAACAGTTTCTGATTTACAGAAAAACTGAACAGATTGTATACAAGCCCCTACAAACAGTTTCACCTGTTAGTAACCGCTTCCATTAGTTACTTTGTTGCTGTCACATGCCGTCAAGTGGGTTCCGTCTCCTGGGGACTTTATGAATGCGTGATGTCCACAATGTCCTGTGCTCAACAGTCCTCCTCAGGTCCTGTAGACTCGTGCCTATGGCTTCCTGTCCTGAGCCAATCCATCTCATATTTGATCTTCCTCTTTCTGCTGCCTTCTACTTTTCCCAGAATTGTTGTCTTTTCCAAAGAATCCTGCCTTCTCATGATGTGCCCAAAGGAGAACAGCCTCAGTTTTATTACTTTTGTCTCCAGCAGTAGTTCAGGTTCCATTTGCTCCAGGACCCACTAGTTAGTCTTTCTAGTAGTCCAGGGTATCCATACAGCTCTCCTCCAACACTGTATTTCGAATGAATCAGTTTTTTCTCTGTTAGCCTTCTTCATTGTCCTGCTTTCACACCCGTACATAGTAATCGGGAATGCGAGGGTGTGGATAGTCTTGGCCTTGATCTTGAATGACTCTTCCTTACACTTGATGGTCTTTCCTAATCCTTTCATTGCTGCCCTTTTGAGTCTCAGACTTTTCTCGATTTCTTGGTGGCGGTCTCCATTTAAACTGATGACCGCACAAGGAGACAAAATCTTTCACAATTTCAATGTCTTCATTGTCTATGTTAAAGCTGTGTTATTTCTTCTATAGTCATGATTTTTGTCTTCTTGATGTTTCAGTGCAGTCCTGCTTTGACACTTTCTTCTTTTGCTTTCATCAGAAACCCTTTCAAGTCATTGCTGCTTTCTGCCCGTAAGATGAGGTCATCTGCATGTCCCAGATTATTGATATTTCTCCCATCAATTTTCAGTCCTCCTTCATCTGAATCTAGCCCAGCTTTTCAGTGATATCTTCTGGGTGCATACTAAACAGGGAGATAAAACGCACCCATGTCTGACACCTTTCCCTACAGGAAACCATTCTGTCTCTCCACACTGTCCTGACAGTGGCTTCTTGTCCACAGTACAGGTAACACATCAGGACAGTCAAGTGCTGAGGCATGCCCATTTCTTTCAGAGCAGCCACACATTTTCATGCTCCATGCAGTCAAAGGCTTTACTGTAGTCTATAAAACAGACTTTCTTCTGAAATTCTTTGGAGCACTCCAATAGCCAATGAATAGTGACGATTAGATCTCGTGTAACTCGCCCTTTTCAAAATGCAGCTTGGATGTCAGGCATTTCTTGCTCCATAGGAGGTAAAGGGCTTTACTGCAGCACCTTGAGCATCACTTCACTTGCACAGGAGGTTAGAGCGATGGTGCTATAGTTACTGCCCTGCTGGCGGCCCCTCCTTTCTTGGCGATTGGGATGTATATTAAATGTTTCCAGACTGTAGCCCTTTGTTTTGTTTTCCATGCTTTTTGGCATATTCTTGTTAGGATTGTGACAGATTCAATCTCTGGCTTGAAATAATTCTATTGATACCCCATCTAACCCTGGTGACTTATTTCTTTCCAGTACTTTCCGGGCAGCTTTCATTTCACTTTCTAAAATCATAGGTTCTTCCTCATAGGAATCTTCTTCAAAGGAATCTATCACCCCTTTGTCTCTTCTGTGTTGATCTTCAGTGTACTGTTTCCACCTTCCCTTTATTTTCTCCTGATCAGACAGTGCACTTCCCTGTTGGCCATTCAGCATTCCTAATCTACGTTTAAATTTCCCTTTGATTTCTTGAATCTTCTGGAAGAGAAATGTGCTACATTTTTTATACGTAGTGGACCAATGTTGATACATTATTATTAACTAAATTATGTAGTTTACATTAAGGACCACTGTGTGTTGTAAATTTCATGGGTTTTGACAAATGTCTAATGGCATGTATCCTTCATTACACTGTCATGCACAACAGTTTTCCTGCCTTAGAAATCCTCTGTGCTCTACCTACAGATCCCTCCCTCCCTCCCCCCAAACCACAGGTCTTTTACTTGGCTCTATAGTTTTCCCTTTTCCAGAATGTCATATAGTTGGAATCACAGAGTATGCATCCTTTTCCGACTTGCTTCTTTTACTTAGTAATATGTAATTAAGATTTATTCATATCTCTTTGTGTCTTGATAGCTCATTTCATTCTTATCATTTTGTTGTACGGATTTACCATGGTTTGTATATTTATTCACCTATTGAAAGACATCTTCTTTGTTTCTAGTTTTTAGTGATTATGAATAAAGCTGCTTTAACATTTGTGTGCAGCTGTTTGTGTGGTCATACATTTTCAAAGATCTAGGAGTATAACTGCTGGATCATATAGTAGGATTAAGTTTGGCTTTGAGAAAAACTGCCAGAGAGTTTCCCAAAGTGGCTGTACCATTTTGCATCCCCATCAGCAAGTAATAAGAGTTCCTCATCCTCACTAGCCTATGGTCTTGTCAATTTGGATTTTAGCCATTCTGATAGATGTGTAGTGATGCCTCCTGTTTTAATTTGTAACTTCCTAATGTCAAATAATGTTGAATTCCTTTTCATACACTAATTTGTCATCTGTATATCTTCTTACTGAGATCTCTGTTCAAACCTTTTGACCATTTTTTAATTGGGTTGTTTTCTTATTGTTGAGTTTCAAGTGTTCTTTGTATACTTTGGATACAAATCCTTTATCAGCTACATGTTTTGTAAATATTTTCTTCCAGTCTCTGACTTGTCATTTCACCTTCTTAACAATACCTTTTGTGGATCAGAAGTTTCTAATTTTAATAAAGCAGAATTGATGAATTTTTTTCTTGGATGTAGCATACTTTTGGTATTGTATCCAAAAACATCTCCAAAATCAAGGTCATCTAGATTTTCTCCCATGTTATCTTCTAGGAGTTGTATAATTTTGAAATTACATCTATGACCCATTTTGAGTTCACTTTTGTGAAAAGTTTAAAGTTTGTGTCTAATTTTGTTTTACATATTGATATCCAATTATTCCAACACCATTTATTGAAAGGATTATCCATTCTCCAGTAAATTATCTTTTAAAATTGTACTTTAGTTCTTTGATGTTCTGTTCTCCTCCTTCCTCATCTTTTTTTAAGGTTTATGTTTCAGTTCAAGAAGTGTCTATAGACCTCTCTCCAAGCTCATCGATTCTTTCCTGGGTGGTGTTAATCAACGGCATTCTTCATATCTGTTGCAACGTTTTTGATTTCTAACATTTCCTCTAAATACTTTCTTAGAGTTTCCATCTCTGCTTACACTACTATTCCTGCATGTTGTCTGCTTTTTCCTTTAGAACTCTTAGCACAGTAGTCATAGTTATTTTAAATTCCCTACCTGATAATTACAAAAACATGTGTCATATCTGAGTCTGGTTCTGTCACTTGTGTTGTCTCTTCAGACTCTGTTTTTGGCCTATTAGTATGCCTTGGAATATTTTATTGAAAGCTGGACATAATGTATTGGGTAACAAGAATTAAGTCAATTAGACTTTTAGTGTAAGCGCCATTTTAATTTGGCTAGCGGTTAGGCTGTGTTTAATGTTTGCTGTAGCTACGAGTACCAGAGGCTTCAGTTTCCTTTAGGTTCTTTGGGGTTTACTGTTTGTTTTTTTCTTTCTTCTTTGTCCCCTTTCCCAAGACAGGAGGAGTCTTTTCTCTGATCTTTACCAGGAAAATCTTGTAAAGCTTCTGGAAGTAAAATGTATAAAGACGTGTGGACTTCCGTAAGACTGGGCCCCTGGGAATTTTGAACTCTCAAACTAGACCACACTCAGTTCCAGAAATCCACCAAAATTGCCACTTATGTGTTCCTACCAGTTAGTGGCTCCAGTGGCTTCTGCTTCAGGTGGGCTGACCTTGGCTCTTATTCTCTGTATGCATCTGAAAAATTGTGAGCTACAGGACAATCTATAGGAAGAAGCCTCCAGGAGGAGTCAATCCTAGATATAAGGGCCCCAGAGTTGGAACATGTTTGATGATTTAAAAAAACACAGAAAATAGCATCATGGTTGAAATGTATCGAGCGTAATGGGGTCTGCCATGACATGTATCAGAAAAGGAGACAAGTAGGGTGGAGATTAGGTCAAGCCTTGAAGATCATGACATATTTCAAACTTTATTATAAGTCCTTTGGAATGGCATTGGAGTAGACTGACATTGTAAAATGTGTGTTTCTTTTCGTGTCTAAGATTGGACATTTTAAAGTATGGAGAATAACAAAAAGGCTATGGTAGCAGTTTAGAGGTAATGGCAAGAGGTAATGGTGGCCTGGATCAGGGTTGTAGCCGTGAAAAGTGAGGAGGTGGATGGAGATGCCTAATTGTCATATCTCTGAAGACAGAATATTCAGAACACAGATTTTGATGGGGTGGAGGTAAGGGAGGGAATATAGCATCAAGACAGGTTGTTGCTCAGATGTATTGAATATTGATCATATTCCAGATACATTATGAAAGCAGAAACAAGAGGATTGGTGAAGAATTGAATGGGGGGGGGGGCATCTGACAAAGAGAGGAGGAAAATGACTGGAATGAAGATGTCATCAAGTGAAGTGGGGCAAATTGTTGGTGGCTTTTCCTTTCCTCTTTTAAGATTAAAAATGTTGATAATAATTTGCCAATTCCTTTATACTGTATTTGCATTCAGAAACCTGGAATGCATGGAATATAGTCAAAGTAGAGAATGGGTATGATTTGGAATGGCGACTTGTCTCTATCTAAAAGTCAAAACTATCACATCTTGTGCTGATCTTAGAAATGTTTCATGAATGTTTTGATTAATTAGAGTTCACTACTTGTAGAACAGAGCTCTTCCTGTAGGAATCTTGGCTTGCCAATTGATAAGAAGCTTATCATTCACCAGGCATCCTAAATGAATTCAAAATTATCTATCTGCAAATCTGAGTGTTGTCTGTTTTCTGCCAAAATGTCAAATAATAATATTAATTATTTTTAATTTTTTTCACCTTAATACATTTAAGGGTAAAATTGTATATGAAAACATGGATCATAGAAAGTAATCTTTGACTATACAGTAATCAAGCTCTCAATCCTTCTTCAATAAAACCACAAAAACTTCTCCATATTTATTGCTGTACTTACTACATTATACTGAAAAGAACAGTTTACGTGTCTGCCTCTGACTATAAAAGTGATTCTTAAGCATTTGGAGAAGTAGACCATGACCTGGAGTACCTAATGGAAGTTCTGAATCTAATTTCCAAATATACATGCTTACACTCATAAATATCCAATTTAGCAAATGATTGCATGGCTGGCCATTATGGGCCTCCCAAAGACCATCCATGAAACTCTGATGGGATCATTTGAAACACTGCAGGACTAGGCTGCTTCTTCAAAAGGCTAAAATACTACTTGTGGAGCTTGCATCCATGCTTACTAAACTCTGTTTTGGAGTGTGGGGCATCGACTTCTCTGGGGTAGGGCTATTGTGTCTTCAGGTCCTCTATAGCCTCTGGTCCTAGTAAAGGGTTTAGTGCAGGGTTTCTGAGGCCTGCTGGAAGAAGAAATGTAACACATTGAAAGACTCCTGGCCTATAAAGCTGACTTTTCTCTTAATAGCAAAAAGTTGTGATGGAATTTCCTAAATAGCAGAGACCATAAAGTTCTGCTCTGCTCCTTCTTCCTCTTTCGCAGTCCTGAAAGGATTCTGGTCATGTTCTAACATTTGGATGCTCTTAGTGAAAGGACACACAAATTTTAGTGTATTTGCTATCCAAGGAATTTTTACTATAGTGTACATAGCTTGGACCAAGTTTTTGTATAATATAATGGGGAAAATAGACAGGCAAAGAATGAATTAGGACACTCAGAATGAAATAAGTGCTGAAGAGGAAGCCAGTTAGATTCTTGGGGCACAGAAAAAGAAGGATTAATTCTTATTAAGGAATTAAAGAAGAGTTCATTTGAGTGTTACGTGATATGCCAATTGCCTTACTCTCTGGGTCCAATTCTCACCACATCCTCAGTATTATCCAGGAGAGGGTGAGCTTATGCTGTAGTAACAAACAATACCCCAGTTTCAATGGCTTACCACAAAGAACCACTCAACACCCCTCATGTGAAACCTGCCATAGGCTGGATGACTCTCCATGCAGCTATCTTCCATGTGAGTGATCCAGCAAACCAACCTGCTTGAACCCTTTTGCACCTTATTCTCAAAGGCTCCCATGCTTAGTGCTTCAGGAGAAGAGATGCATTGGACAATCACATACTGAAAAGGGAACCCAAAGCATGGTCCCTGCCACACCACCTGTCATCATCTGAAAGACTTAGCATGCCTCTCAGATTCCTTGAACAGGTCCAGGGCTTATGGTGCTTTGTGAACCACTCTGCACATTTCCTGAGAATTCTCAGAAGATACTTTTGGTGGGTTATCCTGTCCCCTCAGATGGTTGGTCACCCTTTAAGACACTTGCTCCAATGCTACCCTTCGTAAATCCTTCCCTTACTGCCTTGGAAAAGCTGGCTGTTCCCTCTTTTGTGACTCTCCAGCAGTTTCACACAATTGATTAGACCATGTAACCCATGGTATTTGTATTCTTCCCTTCTTGTCTTATGTGGCTTTCTAACTAACCATATTAGTTAATGTGTTTTGGGTGGGTGGGTAGAGACAACTTTTGGTTGTTTTCTTGCTTGTTTGTATTTGCCTGTTTTTCTTTTTTTTTTTTCTCAGCACTTGTAGAATATCTCACACATAACAATGCCTAATCAAAGATTGTTCAAAGAGCTGAATTTGTATCTGAAACTTAAAGAATGAGAACATATTTCATTTTTTAAAAATTCCATTCATCTTCTTCTTTAAGAATAGGTCAACAAGGGTCATAATTACCATCATTCCACACATATTGGAAGTGCCTAATCCTCTCCAGAACAAGAAAACATTTATGGTCATTTTCCACTTGACCAATATCTCACTCTAACAGTTATTAATGGGAGTGAGATAGGGAAACTCAATTAGGACAAGAATGAGATTATATCTCTAGCTGGAGAGAAACATCAAGAATAACTCAATTGGGTTAAACTTTTATTCTCACATCTCTAAGCTATAAAGAGCTCCACTCAAGACGTTTTTTCCCCTATTCTTAGCTTGAGAAATTGCACTTAATTTCAATACCTAATTTAGTTTCATTTCAAATTTTCATTAAAACGCTGCAGATTTTCTTCCTCTGCTAATGCAAATAGTAAGTCTGGACCCAAAATTATCCCCACCAGCACCTACTTGCTGCCAGACATTCTTTTAAACTATTTAAATAGGCATTTTATAACAAATCACCTAATAGGAATATATGATTTACGTAGGCAGAACCTAGTGTTTCATTAAAATAAATTAGAAAAGTTTAGACCCTGAGTTCAAACTGGGGTAATTACTTTGTCATTACCTTGCCTACAGTTCTTTCATTTCCAATTGTATATTGATTGGTTAATTCTCTGTTCTGTTTTCTTTGAAGAAATTTATAATGGTTCATAAAATAGGCTTTGTCTCTCTTTTGCATGTGTGTTACATATCCTTCACTTGAATACCATACTGGCACCATTTTGAAAGTGAAAAAGACACTCTTAAGAATTATTCCAGGATAAGAGGCAGAACTGCTCCAAGCGTATTGAGACATATGAGACCCTCTATATAGTCTGCTACTCTGAGCTTTGTATTTTTGTTTTTATTTCTATTTTTCTCTTGTTTCTCTGAATTGGGCATCTGGGTCAATCATCATAGTGACAACCCTTATAATGTGTGGTGGGCAATCAAAGACATTTGCTGCTTCTTTATTTCCCATTTTTCTTGTGAGTGGAGTTTTTACCAAGTCAGGTCAAATCAAACAGCTCTGTTTAAAAGGTAGTCTTAAAAAGGCATCAATAAGAGGCCAATTGCAGTGTTCAGAAAAACAGTTCATGAAAGAAGGTGGTGTGGATTCAGACAATCAGCTTGTGAAGTCAGCTTATCTCACAAAGGATTGTGGCATAGAAATTAAATAAAATAAACCACTGGATTGGATGGTACAGAATCCTGAGAAATTGACAACTTTGCCGAAAGTTAAAGGTCAATACCTTTTGTCTCCGTATCACCCAACATTTTGACACTCAAGATAATCAACTGCTGTTCATTGACAGTTTTTAGATCCTGATTCTTTTACAGGACCATGGCTAATGGAATCAGCACAGGACATGAAGATGGATGAAAGGCATAGGTCAAAGTGCAGCCCCACCTTTTTCTTTCTTGCTATATGACTTGGAAATTTACTTCATTTCTTGTCCTTTTCCCTAAATAGGAATAATAATCTCACTCCTGTCTATCTCATAGGTATAAAGTATGGATTTCTAGTAATAGCAACAACTAGTAAGATAAAACTAATAATTGTTCTCATTCCTTGAGGGTTTACTGTAAGTGGGCTCTGTGCTAAGTACTTTGCTCATTCAGTCCTTACAACAGCCTTGTGAAATAGGTAGCATTTATTTGTGGATTTACAGGCAAGGAAAATCAATCTTAAAAAGTTAATCTAGGTTTTCCAAATCCACCTAGAAATTAAGACAAAGAAGCAGGAATCAAATCCCAATTTTTCAGACTCCAGAGCTCATGTTCTAGCTGTTGATGAAAGGGCTTTAAAAAACATCACCTGGACTATTATTAACAGGGACGTGTTGTTACATTCATTATTTTTCCCAGGGATCTGATGATTCATGGCTAACAAATGTCTATGACATTGCTAGTCCTTAGATGTCCCCTGTACCACTTAAAGAGGTGCCCAGTTCACTCTTATATACAAACAAATGTAAACTTTACATTATTCTGAAGCAGATATTTTCTATATTAACTTATAGTTCAATTAATAGAAACTCAGAGAGTTTGTGATATGCCTGGGGTCTCCAAATCAGTAAAGGACAGTGATGCAGGACAGCCCAACTTGAGTTTCTTCATTTTAGCCGAGTGTTTCCTACATAATGAGCCCTCATTAAATCCTAAATTTTATGATTAGCCTATTAAAAAGTGAAAGGATGAAATCAGCATGAGGGGAAGGGTTAAGGATGATACCAATATTTCTGATGTCCATATATAAAGATATAAGCATTTGGGGACACAGAAGTGCAAATGTTCTCTAGAGAGTTGAAAAAGTAAGACAGAAACAAATTTGTGACACAGAGAAGCTTTGTTAACGGAGATTTAGGTGATATCTGTCACTGAGTGGGTTTCCTGGGGAAGAAAGACAAAGAGACGTGCATTAGTGAGGCTTTTATTAGGGAATTCTTGTGATCATGGAATCAATGGCTGTGAAAGGAAAGGTAAAAAAGTATGGTGAGGCAGAAGGAGAAGTTGAGCCCCAATGTAGTCTCAATGGAGTCCTCAGCTGACTCAATGGGAATTTTAAACCCAGGATGACTCTTCAGAATTTTACCAAGATGGGGTGAGGGTGCTCAGCCTTTACACTCTCATGTCTATGAGTCACTGTCAGCTGGAGGTCAGGTGCTCCAGCTCCAAATCTCATCCCAGCATCAGCTTCCTCAGATCATTTCCAACACCTGGGTTTCCCAGGAAGATGACAGCGACAGATTAACCTGCAGAAGGGTTAATAGAAAGTGGTTCCTGAGATCAACATTCATGGAAGCTAAGTGAGGTAGCAAGATTGGGCAGAGGTATATTGGAGATGTGATGTAAGCTCATTGGAAATCTCAGCAGAAGAGGAATTTTAATGTTTGGATGACCCTTCAGATTTCTTCCAGTTTGTGGTGAGGTGGGCTGCCCATTGTTTTTTTCCCCCATCAGTCATTGGTGTGGACTGCCCAAGGGAGATGACATGACTTTGAGCAATCTTGTATTTCTCAGCTGTGACACTTCCTATAAGGGACTAACAGCAGAGGGCTTTCCACTGACAGCACTCCCAGCAGCTAGGGAACCAATTCAGTCATTCTTGAAAGAGGGATCTGGGTGGCACATCACTGGGTCTATTGCAACATCCCAGCTGAAGTCAAAACTGTAGCTCAGTGCTAGGCCTTTCCTAAGGTTGTACAATGACTAATTTAAAATGACTCTCTTCTTCAGGTAAGAAATCATCAAATGGTGCCAAAAATATTCATTTTGTACTACATAAATAAATTATTTTTTTTGATGAGGAAGATTTGCCCTGAGCTAACATCTGTTGCCAATCTTCCTCTTTTTGCTTGAGGAAGATTAGCCCTGAGCTAACATCTGTGCCAATCTTCCTCTATTTTGTATGTGGGATGCCTCCACAGCATGGCTTGATGAGTGATGTGTAGGTCTTCACCCAGGATCTGAACCTGAGAACCCCAGGCCACCAAAGCAGAGCAAGCGAACTTAACCACTACATCAGAACACCAGCCCCCTATAAATGAACTCTTTTCTTTTTAATTTTATTTTGTATTTTAGCAAGACATCTGCTCAATTTCCAATTACACGGAATTTTCAACAATGAGCTAATAAAATCCATCATCACACTGTGATGACATTTATGGAAAGATTTTACCTTCTATCACTGCCTCTTCCCCCAACTTTGTTGGTGCATCAGGGAAAACCGTTGAGTCATTATTGTAGGGGCTAAAGCATCTACAGGTTGTATGTTCCCAACTATGTAGATTTAAAAAAACACAAAACTTTTCTTCTTCCTAAAGGATGAAATACTTTCTTAAATAACTGACCCAGATTGATATAATTAAATGCTTTGGGATCACTTATATTTAAATATGCCATCTGATTTTCCTCACAACTTCTTGATGTAAGCATTTTATAGATGAGAATTTGTCTCCGAGAGAGGTGATCTTTTCAAAGGTCACACAGTAACTAAATGGGGATTTGAAGGAGATGGAGATTAAAAGAGAGCAAATGTTTTTAGCGTTTAGTCTGCACAAGACATTATAACACTTTGGAGACACAACATGTCTTCAAGCCTTTTCAACAGCATCGGTGATATCTCACTTTCTCAGAGAAGAGAGATGATGGCTCAGAGTCAGGCTCGGTGGCACAGTGGTTAAGTTAGTGTATTCTGCTTTGGTGGCCTGGGGTTGGCATGTTTGGATCCTGGGAGTGGACCTACAACACTCATCAATCCATGCCGTGGCAGTGACCCACATACAAAATAGAGTAAGATTATCACAGATGTTAGCTCAGGGACAATCTTCCTCACATAAAAAATTTTTAAAATATGGGAGAGCCAAGATTTAAACCATATTCTCTCAGATTTCAAAACCTATGTGCATCCCACTCTATCATGATCCTTTCATTTTGATAATATTTGAGAAAACGGCTAACTTTCAATTCCTCAAATATAGTTTTACTTATCATCATAACCATAATTACAGCTAAAATCTGTTGTGAGTTTACCATGTGCCATGAGATGTGTGGGTAAGAGAATTCCAGAGAGAATGAATGGGAAGAAGAACATCTCCCTTCCTGTTTCTTGAATGTGGATGGATTAAAAATGTCTTTTCTCTTAGTAATTGATGATTATCCATGGGATAGATTATGTAACACTGCTGTAGCACACCCCAAGAAGTCTAGTTCCTAAACCATTGAATTCTGGCATGTATAGAAGGCCCCTTAACTAACAGCCACATTGCCAAGGGGCAACACGGTGATGAGAGGTTCCAATTAATGTTCATGACCCTCAGCCACCTTTCTTGACTTGTAACCACTAGATGTTTCTCCAAGAACACAGCTACTCTGAAGACTCTTTAATGACCCAGGACTCTCATCCACGAAGGTGGACTTTAAGGACTGTAGGCAGCTGGGAAGGACAAAAGTTTTGTCTTTCTTGTGCCTCATTGTCTTATACAAACTAGAGGTATACATTTCCTGTAATATCCACAGGATGCTCCTTAATTTACTGTGAGAAAAAGCAAAGTCTGTATAATTTTTCTGTAATGTATCATCGTCTTTCAGTTTTTGTGCCTGTGGCGCTGTTTCTGGGGATTTTAACCTAGCTCTTGCTCTATCAGTAGTTACCTGGCATGTCCTGAGATCACTTAGTCAAACTCCTTTCTATTCCTCACCTGCCCTGCTGCCAGGACAGGCCCATGTTGTAGTCACTGCTTTACCTCCAGGGCTGAACTCAATGCCCAGTGAACTGACATGAATCAAGTCATTTCTCTGTTCAAAATTCTTCTGTGGCTTCTGATAACTCACCTTCTAAAATTGTCTCCTCTCCCATGTATGCTTGACATTGCTGCAGATTCCTTTCATTGATACATAAGCTAGTCATCCCTATCAATTAGTGATCATCCAGAGAAGCAGAACCAGCACACACACACACACACTTATTTGTTATAAGGAATTGGGCTTTACCATCATGGAGCTGGTTAAGCAGTTTCTGTAGGTGTTTTTATTCTTCACCTTGACGTCTACAGGCAGGCAGGAACAGAATATGGCGAGCAGGCTGAGCTCCCTTGAGCACAGACTGGACCCCAAGTGGACAGACTGAAACCTGTGTCCGTTTTTGTTGCCTGTGAGTAGAGGTCGAATGGAAACAAAGCTGGAAGTGAAACCCAGCCTGCTCAGTGATCCTGATAACATTGAGTTTGTTTCATCTTCCGGGAGCTTTCAATATCAGACCGACCACTGCAAGAGGGCAGAAGCCAGATTCAAATCCATGCCTTCCTGCTTGATTTCAAGGCTTGTATTTCCAGAGCCCATAACACACTATTTTATAAATTACCACATGACGTTATTGTCTGTTCTTGCTGCCGCTCTGCTTTCTGTCGCTCTTCCTCCATCTAGCTCCTCTCAACATATCATTGGGTCTTATCTGAGTTTCCTTCAGTGAACAATTTCTCCTATTGGTGCCAAGTCTTCACCTTTGGCACTTTTATTAAAAACAGAATTTCCTCATTCTTAGATTTTTGGCTCAGTGTACAATTTTCCTCTGTCCTTGAGATGATGAATTCTGGGAGAAATTGCTTCCCAAATCCTAAGCCACTCTCCATTCCAAACTGTAGAGTGCCTTTAATCTAATTATCTTATCTTGGCATCATGCCCTCATGGAATACAATACCTTCAGCATCCGTGTTCCCAATATAATTTGTTTTCCAAATAACTCTTTATTTTATTAATTCAAAATAAAGACTGTCAATATTTAATATTCCATTCTTGGTTAACAAAAATATATAAAATACTGTATAAGCATTTCCTCAGCTTGGTAGGTTCTTTATCTCTTACTGTAGCCTATGGTTTCCTATTCCACGTTGGAGCACATGCTATCCAAAACGCCAGCATGTGTGTGCTCTTCCGAGAGCTTGCAGGTGAGATTTTAGTGCACTATGAAGACATTTCTGTCTAGCACCGGGATTTTAAAGGCAAGCTCTGAAAACTGTGTCACTGCTGATGTCTTCTCCCCTCAGGCAAGAGAACAGGGGACTTTAACAGGGGAAAGCAAAGGAGGCCTCAATCTTATTAACCTTATGCTTCCTTGCCCCCGGAAGCTGCCTCCAGGCCTGGCTCCCACTGGATGCCCTAGCAGCTTTGGCAGGCAGGAGACAACACTTCTTTAACACAGGATGAATTACATAACTGCCTTCCGGGATCTGAGGAGGCTAGATGTACAGACTGGGTTAGGCTTGTCCTGGTTTCTGAACAGCTGTTCCCAGCGGGCAGGATTTAAGGAGATCTTCCAGGCAGGGTATGTTACAAAGTCAGTCCAACGGGACAGGCCAGTATGGCATGGATGAGGGCTTCCCAAACTTGAGAAATCTGTGTACATTCTTTATGATACCATCTCAATTACATTTTTCCTTATTTAACTCAAATCTTAGTTAAATGTATTTATTAAAAGAGTAAACTTTATGTTGTCACTATAAATGGAAAATCAGCATGACCTGCCATAAAATATTTCACTGTAATATCATTAATAAACATAGTGAAAACAATAACTACTTTCATTTAAAGAGATTCTAATATAGTTGGAATAATATCAACCATATTTGAAACTGTCTTCTATTCATTACTTAAAGAAAGTAGCGTTGTCGAGATATAAGTCATATCCCACACAATTCCAACATATATGGAGCTTGGAACTCATCACTCCTATCCTTACCAAAAAAGCTAAAAACCTGATATTAAGCAATTTTTCTTGAATCTATCTGAGAATGTGGGTTATATGACAATCTGCCACTCTGAAATGTGTAGAGACAGTGAATCCAGAGTCACAGATGAGATTTTCTTACCTGGAGCAGAAGCTGCTGGAACTATAAGTTGTTAGGAACAATTAAATGGAAATTTTGAAGAACTGTTGGAGGCTCCGTTCTGAGTAGTGTGAGAATGAGAAACTCTTGAGGGTCTGTCTTAGTTGGGGACAACCGATTTTCATGAGTTTTAGCAACAGGAACCTTGCCAGGTCCTCATGGTGAAGACACCAGAAAGATTCCCTGGTGACTGTAATGGGAGGAGGGGAAGAATAACCTTTATGAAATCTGCCCAGTGTGTTCTCTGTAACAAATGCCTACTCTCCAGGATAAAAGACTTTACCAGAACCTTATCCTACACGGACAAAGAGCATTTCTCCCACTTCATCCCCTTCAGGAATTTCTGTCTCCTGTAAGGATGGAAAAAAAGGTTAAGAAACACATATGAAGGTCAGAGCCCAGGGACACAGGCCCGCTAAAACAATAAGATTTAATCAAAAGATACAGAGCACTTCCCCTCCTCTGGACCTTATCACCACACCAAGAGGACTTGAGTATATTCACAAGGGCTTGCAAAGAGAAAGAGCTGCAAGACACAGACTCTCCCTGAGGAGGAGTACTTAGGGAAACATGACATCAAAAAGGAATACAGAAACGAGAACACTAGGATAATTTGGTGCCTCTGACACCACAATTACAATAAAAATTAAATACAGTCCAATTCCTAGCCAGAATAACATAAAACTCACACTAAAGGCCTATGACTTGGGTTCCTAATATCCAATATATCATGTTTGGCTTTCAACAAAAAATAGAAGTCATGCCAAAAGGCAAGAAAAAACACATCTGAAGTGACAAAGTAATCATCAGAACCAGACTCAGGTATGACACAGATGTTGGAATTATCAGATAGGTGATTTAAAATAACTATGATTTATCTGCTAAGTGCTTTAATGGAAAAGATAAACAACATGCAGGGACAGATGGGTAATGTAAGCGGAGATGGAAACTCTAAGATGGTATTCAGAGGAAATGTTAGAATTAAAGAACACTGTAACCTAAATAAAGAATGCCTCTGATGAATTTAAATAAAAAATGACTTTGATGAGCTTGTCAGTAGACTGAACACGGCCAAGGGAAGAATCAGCTTGAAGACAGGTTGATAGAAAATTCCCAAACTAAGAGGCAAAGAATGAAAAGAAAATACGAAAACACAGCATAACATCCAGGACCTGTGGATAAATTTCAAGAGATATAACATATACCTAATTGGAATATCAGAAGGAGAGGAAAGATAATGGAACAGAAGATTTGAAGTAATAATGTCCAAAATCTCTCTAAAATTAATGAAAAAACTAAACCATAGATCCAGGAAGTTGAGAGAATACCATGCATAACAATTATCAGAAAACAAACCCTACACATAGACATATCATATTTAAACTGTAGAAAGGCAAAGACAGAGAGAAAATCTTGAAAAAAGCCAGAGGGGGAGAAATACCTTACTTATAGAGGAACAAGGACAAGCAGTACACATTGATTCTTGTCACAAACTATGCGAAGAGGAAGAGAGTGGATTAAAATATTTAAATTGTTGAAAGACAAACAAAACAAAACATCTATAATTTTATGCCCAGTGAAATTATCCTTGAAAAATGAATGAGAAATAAAGACTTTCTCTGGCAAACAAAAACTAAGAGAACTAACTACTAGCAGATATTCCCCGCAAGAAAGGCAAGAAGATGTTCTGTAGGGAGAAGGAAAATTATACAGAGCAGAAACTCAGATCCACATAGAGAGACAAACAATGTCAGAGAAGGAAAGAATGAAGGGAAGATATTTTATTTTTTTTATTCTTAGTTGATCTAAAAGATACCTACTTGTGTTTAAAGTAATAACAATAATGTAATTGGTAATTACAGCATATATGTATATGAAATAAATGGCAGCAATGTCATAAGGGATGGGAGGGAGGAACTGAGAATGCTCTGTGATGCGGTAACTGCACTAACGTGAAGTAGAATAGTGATATTTGATGGTAGAGTTGGATTAGCGTAAAACATATATTGAAAATTTCAGGGCAATCCCTAAATTTTTAAAAAAATAATTATTATTAATATGCTAAGAGAGGAGATCAAATGAAATCATATGAAATGCTCAATTAAAACCAGAGAAATCAGAAAAAAGAGAGAGGCAAAGAGAAATACAATAAAGTGAGAATAGTTACAAACATGGTACATAGTAATCCAACTATACCAATAATCATTTTAGTTGAAAATTATACTAATTAAAAATAGAGGTTGTCAGAGTGGATAAAACAAACAAGACTCAACTATATGTTGTCTACAAGAAATCCATGTTAAATATAAAGATGCAGATCAATTAAAAATAAAGAGGTGAATAAAGATATGCCAGGCTAATGCTAATCAAAAGGAATCCAGGGGCTGGCCCAGTGGTGTGGCGGTTAAGTTCCTGCGCTCCGCTTTGGTGGCCTGAGGTTCACAGATTCAGATCCCAGGCGTGGACCTATGGCCCACTCATCACAGCATGCTGTGGCGGCATCCCACATACAAAATAGAGGAAGATTGGCACAGATTTTAGCTCAGTGACAATCTTCCTCAAGCAAAAAGAAGATTGGCAACAGGTGTTGTCTCAAGGACAATCTTCCTCAACAAAAAAAACAAAAAACAAAAAACAGAAAAGGAATCCATAGTAACCATATTAATCTCAAACAAACTTCAGAAGAAGAAAAATGATCAAAAATAAAGAGAGGTATTACATAATGATAATGGAGTCAGTTCTCCAAGAAGAAACAAAAATCTCATTAAGCGTGGGATACCAGGGAAAAAATTACCACCCACCAGCACATTAGTAACACAAATTTCTTTGGTTCACAAAGCATTTTTGCATATATAAACTTGGTTTATTTTCTGTCTGAGTTTTTTTTAAGTATACTCAGTCTGAGTTTATTTACTCTGCAGATTACCTAATATAGGCTCAATGAGTTAAAACACCAGGGCAGGCCTTCCAGCCAGGGCTCCAGTCTCCAAGTCCTCATTTTCCACTCCCACATCTTGGGCTCTTTTTGTTACTTTTTTTACATAAGATGGACAATTCCCCTTCTCTATCCATACAATGACAACAACAACATAAGAATAATAATTATCATCATCATCATATCAATCTTTATTTGGTCTTATCTCTTAGCCCATGCTACTTGGAAGAAGATTGAATGAGCAATGTTTGTACATATTTTCTCTCCGTGAAGTAGTGTTAAATTTATATATTAACTTGTTTTCCAATAAGATATATTTCTTCAGTTAGTTTCTTACTGGAGTCATAAGAAAAATAGGAAGGAATAGTACTGAGAGGTTCTGATGTTTTTTAGGTCCCTTTCCCTTAGGAAAAAAATGTAATAAATCCCAGATGAATAAACAGAACCAGACATGAAATTCCTGCTGTCAATCAGAAAAAGTGGAACTGGGGTTTATTCATATTTTCAGAAATTTTCATTTTCCTTCCAAGAAATGGTGTTAATGGCTCATAATGTGACAGATGAATATGATGAATATTATAATTGCCAGTGCTAACATGAAACCTCTCAAGGTCCTTAAAAAAAGACTAAATTGTACATTGTCTTTAGGGTATCACTGGGGGTATTGAAGTGATTTATTGAAATTATGCATTTTCAAGATTAAGAACAAAATATAGTATCACATATTTATTCGTCAGTATTTATTCAGTGCCTACAATGTGTCAGGAACTGTGCTAAGGGCAGTGGGTGAGGAAATAGTGCATTCAAACCACTATCAGATATTCTCTATCAGGTTGTGGGATGAAAAAAAATAGGTCTGCCTTTGAGGCCACAACAATAATAATTGGCATTGACTTGGCGTCAACGTTAGTCTGAGCTCTTTTGCAATATGTTATTTCATTAAGTCTTTTCATCAATGTGTCACATGAAGACATTAAGATAAAAGGAGTTTGAGTAAACTACTTCAAACCACAGAGCACAAAAAGGACATTTTTGGCCTGTTTTTTTTTTCCCCCTCATGCCAGAGCAAGCAATCGTAAAGAGTATGCCACTCTAGAATAGACGAAAGTAATGCTGCAGACACACCACACACCAACTACCAAGGCCAAAGCCAAACCATGGCTGCCACTATTTCTACCCAGCTCTGCATCTGCGCATCCACAGTCCATCCGACAGACCACCCTCATGAGCAGCAGTGACGGCCTCTGTGCCCACCTGGCAAGCTGGCCAATACCTCAGGCCTTCAAGTAATGGGTTATGTAGCCACAAAAAGAGAAACACAGTGATAGAGTGATCCATTGTGATAGATTCAATGGTCCTACCCCAAAATAGCATTTATTCGGCAGTGTTATACTCAAGGCACTACGTAGAGTGCTTTACGTGCATCGTCCTGAATCTTCACCTGCCGCCCACAGCCTGCAAGCAGTCATCATTGTTTCTGCCTGACAGGTGGTAACACCGAGAATCAGGGAGGATAAATAATTTTAAGTCCACACAGCTAAGGAGCATATATAAGTTTCAGCAAGTTCATACTATTTCTAGAATGATGTTCTTTCCACTTATTCTGGCACCAACTAGTATTTTGCTATTCAATTCTGACACTAGCTATTCAGAGTTGGCATCATATTCCACGGGTTTAAGGGTATGGCACCCAACAAAACTGTCCCCACTTGAGAAGTGAGCCACAGGTGGGATTCCCAGGCCAGCTGCACTTCTGACCAATTGGATATAAACCTGGGAGGCTCCTACAATGCCGCCCATGCTCAATAATTCTCTGGGAGGAAAAAGTAGCAGGGAAAGAAAGAGACGACATATTCTTGATTCAGTATCCTATGTTGGGAGGAAAAAGGACAAGGTCCTGGGCAAATGGTACAAAAGATGCATGTGTGCCCACTGCACTAAGCTGAACAGTCACATTGGGCCAGGTAGTAGACATGATGCCTGAGAGGGAAGCTGCGTGTCAGTGTGGCGAGAGAGGACTGACTTAGGAAGGAGATAACTTTGTCCGCAGGGCACCAACTGAAGGCTGAGAAAATGAATTATTGAATAAAATCATCCAAATTGAAACTGAACCTGTCTCCTGGATGCCTGGGAGCAGCAGTACTGGACATCATAGGTGGAATGCCCAGTGTGAGGTTAGCGGTGTTTTAGATAAGGTTTACAAATTCTTAGGTGGCTAAGATTTCTGGGCCGATCTCAGCAGAGTGAAAGAACACGTGAAAACCCTTTGCTATCATAATAACAACAGCCTTTTTTTCCTGAACAAGAGTATTATGCCAGTCACTGCTGGGCTCCCATATCTAAAAATTCTCGAGAGCACCCTCAAGGTAGTTTTACGCTTCTCATTTTACAAGTAATCTGAGGCTCAGAGAGGTTAAACTAATTTGTCCAATGTCACAGAACTCCTAGCTGCAGAAGGCAGTGTTCTAACCCAGGCCCTGCTGGCTTCTAAGCCCCCACTTTTTCATTTTATCACGCTGCCTCGTCTACGGTATGAATGCTGGATTTTATCATCACACTCCCGACTTCCCAGTCTGCTCCAAACTTATCATCTCCCTCCTAATGATCCCTCTGGAAACCAAGCTGCTCAGCTTAATGAAACACAGGCCACTGTGACAGGAGCCAGACCCAGAGGGGCCCTCAGGATGGGACGAGGCCCAAATCTCTCCAACAGAGGATGTGAAAAATCGGCCTTCCTCGTTAATCACGCGGTGTCAATGATTCCACAACCACGTGTACTTCTCAGCCAAATGAATTCCAAACACAGCCATCTCCACCAAGTGCAATTAGCAAGCCACAGATTTAATACTGGGGAAGTAAGTCAGTGTCAGGGGTGAGCAGTCCGAGTGGCTTTGTTCCTTCCCTGCCCTTGGACATGTGGAGGCGAGGCCTGTCCTCCCACAGCGCCCTGGAAAGATACAGATTTTATTTCTCCCGAGGTTCTGTAGTCTTCCTTTGCAATTGGCCTGCTGCCAGGAACACTAATCTGATTTCTCAGGCAAACTAATCCTATTTCTCCCTCAGGTGCAAATTTCCCCTCTCTAATCATTCCCCTCTTTGCACCTTTAATTAACAAGCTGCTGTGATCAAGCCATCAAACCTTTTAAGCCCACATTATTATTACATTTTAAATATCTGAACTTATACAGTAAGGTGTTAGCATTCTTCTCCCTCTGCACAGGCTTCACTTCGTTAATACGGGGGGTGGGGAAGCAACTTTGCTCAGGGGGGACATGCACATGGCTTTTGTGAATTTTCATGATTTCTTGCCAGTTCAGTCTTTCCTTCTGGTTCCAGTAACTCACTTTCTAAATGACAGAGAGTGAAAAATCCCAATATTCTTTGTAATGCCAGGGAACGATAACCATACATACATTTTATTAGCACTTTGCAGGTTACAAAGCTCTCTCAACTTAATGAACTCCAGATTCTGGTTGATGCCTCTCTCTCCAGGCTGCTCTCCCCATCCCCTACGTTGCTCTCTGTGCATCGACCCAGCCCCACAGACCGTCTTTCAGGTCCTTGAATGAGCCTGCTCTCTCCGCCACAGGACTCATGCTGTTTCTTCCAAGTGGGATGCCCTCTGCCTCTCCCCCCACCCACATTTCTTTCTTCACATCCCACTTCATCCAGGCACCTCCTACTCACTCTACATATTTTTGTTCCAACTTCACTTCCTCCAGGAAGCCTTCCCTGACTCGATTCCAAGTGAAGATACTTTCTCTGTATTGAATCTTGAGCTTGGGGTTTTCCGCCATAGCAATCAGCTCAGCTGCAATCTTGTATGCTATATTTATTCTATACGTACACTTTTTGTGGTTGTTTCATTAACGCCTGCTGCCCCACTAGATTCTAACCTCTGGAGAGAGCGACCTTGGATGTGTATCATTTTATTCCCAGTGGACAGCACAGTGTTCTGCATATTGTGGCTGCTCAATACTTATTTACTGAATGATCTAATCTTATTATATAGAAAACCCATTATGTGCATCTGCAGGTGCAGAAAGTGAGGCTTAGAAAGGTAATGTAACTTGCTAAAATTCTGTTAGTCAGTACTTGATACTATCAACAAATACAAACCCTAGTTTTCTAATTTCCACTCCATTGTTGTATCCACTGCCCCACAGACACACACATACACCCACACACATACACAAGGACACACACCACTTTTCCTGATGTTGAAGGAGGGTGAGGAATGGTCTAACAGTCTGGCACTGTCTCTGGAGAAGAAAGACAGAAATCCAAGTCTATGCTATATACTCTACTGATTGGACGCTTATGGGAAAATTCTAGATGAGCCTCTCTTACCTTCAGTGCTCTGGCGTATAAAATGAGTGTGCCAGTCATAATGCTATTGTTTCTAGGCAGCAAACCCACCCTTTTATACTCTGCTTTCTGGTGCAGAGCTATGACTCAGCCAACAAAATTTCTGCTTTGAAAACTGACTCCGTTTTATCACGGGCCAATAGGGAGTGCTAGAGGAAGACTGGAAAACTGGAGGAGAAAGCAGGAGTGCATTCCTTCCTGCTCCTGTTCCTTCTGTCCTTCTGGTTTTGCTCCGTGTGTTTGTGAGCTTCACGGAAACAATGGTTCATTGAAATAAGTAGTTTATTCCAGTCTGCAGTCTTTGCAACACTGACAGAACAAGCCTCATCATCCCTCCAGATGCCAGCACGAGCTGACCAGCGCTCAGAAGTCTAAATCCCAACTCTGCAGAGTTCCTCCTCTGAACTTTTAAGTTTTAATAATTCCAACTTTTCCTCTTCGTTCCTGTTTTGTCTTTCCAGGTCTTCAAGACCTGGTTAACCATTACTATATTAATTTTTCTCTTTTAAAATAACCAGCATGGTTTCTATCCCCTAATTGAACCCTGACTGGTAATATGGACATGAATAAAATCTATCACATAAAGTTACTGTGGCAATGAGATGATAATATGTGAAAAAAATGTTTCCTGAATTGTAAAGGGTAACATAGTTGTCAATTTTTATCTTGTAGGATAATATATGGTGATTTCATATAACCCCGGCAGAACTACAATCATTTTGTAAATGCTACTGGGAGTTGTACTTTGTTCCAGTGTAAAAAGACCAGTTGCAATGGCTATAGCTATTCATAAATGAGGATGATTTATTATGAGGTGATAATTTTTCTCTCAGTGAAGAAATTCTAACCAAGGCTTCTTATAACTTCTATAACTTCTATACATATGATATGAGAATTGACACATACATATATATTATGCATAGATATTTATATGTATACATTTAATATAATATAGACAAATAATATATGTATACATAAAATATATTTTATATTTACATATCTGTATTCATTAATTAAAACAACAATTCATTTTTTTAATATCGATATGTGTACATTACTTTGTAAAGCACTTAAAACAGTGAACAGAACATACTCTATAAGCAGCTTACATTTTAGTGGTGGAGATAGAACAAAACGCCAGGGAAACACGGTGCAGTGGGATAAGGGACACTGTGGAGATCAACACACATTGTTATGGGACCATGTAGGGTGGACTAGCCCCAGAGATGTGTACAAGTCAGCCAGAGAACTGGCTTAAACATCCCTTAAGAATAAGGGATAATTTGTTGCTGTGGGTGGATTGGAGGAGGTGAGTGGGGCCAAGAGAGGAAATGAGTGATGAGAGATGAGTTTGAATGAGAAATAGAGAAAGAACTGTGCTCTGTACTCTCTATATTTCTCTCCCTCTTTCTGGTGAGCAAGGTTGGGTTCCAACATGCCCGATGGCTAAGCGTGCCCAGGTTGTGCCAATGAGAATAATGTGCATATCAGAGTTTGATTTGCACTTGGGCAGAAAAGAACCAGTCTAATCTTTCTATTTCTGCGTTTTCCTCTTACTGGAGGAATTAGGGAAAAATTACTTAATCAGAGATGCCAAAGCATAAGAACTTGTCTCATACAGTCTCTATTTTGAGAAAAGGTATCTATGATTATTCGAAATTTATAGCTGAGGCAACTGAAGTTTGGAGAGGTTTCTGGATGGCCTTGGGTTAGACAGACGGTGAATTTGTCAAGGAGGAGACCCCCTTTAAATCCTTTCACAATTCCGCACTGCTAGAATTGTATTCTTGTTTTTTGAAACATTTTTAAATTATTTTGTAAGGATTTCAAACTTTCATTTCAATGCAGAGTCTTAGTGTTTCTTATCTTGCTTCTGTTATTATGAATTCATTTTATTTTCTGATTTGGCTATAAAGCCCAGGGGAATTCCAGAGTCGGGAAAAGTGGCTTGGCTATCACTTGAGCTAATCACCAGCAGCACGCGTAGACCCCTGAGAGTAAAATGAAATAGTCACATTTCAGGATCTGGTAGGACTTTCTGAAGCAGGGTAACCCCTTGCAGTGTGGCAGGCTTTTGCAGGTATGGCTGGGAGGAAGCCTTTTAAGCAGTGTAATAAGGAGCCTGAAGGAATATGCGAGCTACAATACAGACATTTCTATAACAACAGAAATGTAAAATCTTTACATATTCAGTATCATTGAGACATCCAAGTATACACATACTCAACACCTTCCGCCTATACTTTGGGCATTCTCCATCTCTGAATCCTACCTAATTTTTCATCCTTTTTCTCTTTTGAGTAACCCAAGAATGACAATGATCTACACAGTGATAACTGCTCACCTCGGTGTACTGTGGGTCAGGGCAGCCACGCCAAAGACAATTTCACGCCTCTTGCTGTGGTTTACCATTTTTAAAATGTCTTAAAATTCCTCCCCGGGAGGCAAACAGATAGTTATGTTTTTGACCATTGTTATCTGAAGGATTAAATAATCGATTACGTCAGTATCAAGAACATTCGGTGTCAAACTGTGAAGTGTTCCAACAGACAGGAGGAGATCGTCAGGAACCCCTGAGCTGGTAATATTCAGCCATAAAGGCAATTGGTGAGGGTGTGGTTCTTATGCAAGGGCTAGCCTCCAGCCACAGGTAGATGTTGGGCTGGCAAGAGTGAAAATTCTGATGTTAGAGAGAATTGAAGATTTAAAAATATGTGGTGAGAAGGCAGAAAGCCGGAGACAGTAAGTGGGGAATGGGATTGCTCAAGTGTCATGAGTAACATCAAATGCTCTGTCTTAGAGCGGAGTACTTTAAAAGTCCTCACGCCCTTCACCAGGACTTGTCTTAGGAACTGGGGCAGCGTTGTGTCTCAGTGTGGGAATCATGCAGTTCCACCTCTGGAAAGAAAAAATATACAGGGAGAAGAACCCAAGAAATGGACAGACATGTTCTAACGTGGGTCAGGGTGAGGTTAAATGGGGATGTAATTATCGTTCAGCAAGGAAAGGTCCAATATGCAGTCAAATTTGTGACATACACATACCCACAAACAAATATAAGCACATGCGCATATAGATATACAAATATGCACATAATCATTTGCATATGCATATATATACATATACATATACAACATATATACATAGTCAAGCATACACACATATGTACATATATATATGCACCCATCCACAGCTATATGCATGTACATGCATGCATACAAGTACTCACATACATAGATTTAGTAAAGTCAGAGCAGGTTTTACAAATGAAATAACACTTAACTAATTCCCTACAGTTCACAAATGTTCTCAGATACATTATCTCACTTACACAGACAATCTGGATTCGCTCCCTCAGTGTTGTAGTCACCAAATCCTCTTTCCTAGGGTTATGGAATACCTGGCGTGAAGCTTGCCAAGCTGAACAGTGCCAGGGGCAATTTCCATTACAAGGTTTAAGCAGTCAGAGTAATTTCCTGTGGTGATTAGGAAAACAAACCTGGGCCCGGGACAAAGACCATACGATCATGCGAGAAAAGCCAGATATGTCCTTGGGTTCAAAGAATGAACGTATTATCTGGGAATGGAGGTCATGAGAGAGATAAACAAAGAATGGAAGAAAGGAATAGGTAAAAAAGGCAGACTGAGGGAAGATCATTCACTCCATATTCTACCCTGAACTGGAGCCCTATTGGCCACATACGACCCCAATTTATCAGTTGCCAGCTACACAATTTGCGTGCACATTGATCTGAGTTAAAGGCCCAGGGTTTGAAATGTAGAGTGTTTGTCATCATTCATCCTAAGTTGGAATGAGGTTTAGTGATCTCAGTTTCACATTGGAAGAAGTTTTATGAGACAAAAGTGGCATACAGTTACAAATACCTCTAATATTGAACCAATTTCTACCAGAATTTGAGAGTTAAGAAATTTTGCTGTAAATGAAAAGTGGTGGACCGCCTCATTTTTAAGTGAAGTTAAATTACAGCAGGGTGCTGTCATTGAAGCTATGGAAAGACGAAGATACATCGCCCTTAGAAACAGCCGTGGCTCATTAACTATTGAAACTTATATTGCTGGTAAAATGCATACTCATATCATCGGACTGAAATAAATACTCTTTTTGGGAACTGGTTTGGATAAATCACTTGCTGGGAAAAATGAGTCAGTTTAAAGAAAAAGAAGTCAGTTCTCAGCTAACAGTTAATACAGCTCATTGGCTCAATGCAACAATGGAATCATATAAGTTGAACGTTGAGCAGACAGTGGGAGGGCAGCTCCCCCAATTTATCATTTTTAACAAACAAGAAAACTCAGTTCTAGAAAGTTCAGGTAATTTACCTAAGGTAGGGCATAAGGTTAGTAGAGTGTCTCAGACTAGAGTCAAATTATTCTAAGTTTAAGCCAACTACTTCCCACAATTAATGTGAGGAAAAGAGAATGTCTTTGCAATTTTTCTCAAAATTCAGTCTATTGACTTACTTCAGTCCTATAAAAATTAATAGTAGAAAATGTCTTCATCAGTAATTTAAACATAGATCAGGTTCTTTTCGAGACCAAAATGTAACAATGGTTGAAAAATATCCTGCGCGAGGCTGCATTATTTTTATTGGTAATAAACCTCCCACTTTCTTCTAGTTACTTCCACGCCTCAGCCGGCTACATTTGTGACATTTTATGTCATTAGACATTGCTTGCCTCCATGCTCACTTCTCACTAGCCATGTGACCATCAGTAAGTTCATCTCTCAGAAATTCTGTTTTCTTCTCTATAAAGTGGACTTTCTCTCCCACCTTCTTCAAAGGATTGTTGTAAAAAGGAAACGTGATGATGAGCAAATGTTATACATTTAAAATTTGCTAACAGGTTGAATCTTATGTTAAGTATTTTCCTCACAGGGTAATAGATGGAGAGAGCTGGAGGAAGCTATTGGAGGTGATAGGTAAGTTTATGGCATATATTGTGGTGATGGTTTCATGGGTACATACTTATCTCCAAATTCTTCAAGTTGTAGATATTAAATATGTACAGCTTTTTATATGTCAAATAAAAAAGAAGCAAACAGGAGAGTTAGAAAAAAGCCAAGAGGAGAGGAGTGTCTTCAGCTGCATCAATGGCTAAAAGTCCGATACTCCAGCCTCTTCCTGCCCCATCTCTCACCACACCAATTCCCCCATTGGAACTGATTTGGTCAAAATGTCTCACTTATGGCCAGCCCGGTGGCACAGCAGTTAAGTGCACACGTTCTGCTTTGGCGGCCAGGGTTTTGCCAGTTCTGATCCCTGGTGCAGACATGGCACCGCTTGGCAAGCCGTGCTGTAATAGGTGTCCCACATAGAAAGTAGAGGAAGATGGGCATGGATGTTAGCTCGGGGCCAGTCTTCCTCAGCAAAAAGAGGAGGATTGGCAGCAGTTAGCTCAGAGCCAACCTTCCTCAAAAAAAAAAGAAGAAGAAGTCTAACTTAAAAAAGTGAGTGCACATAAAATAAATAATTATGCAGAAAAAACCCAAATACCACAAATCTGCTCTGGAAAGCCATTAATTCAGTAAATAGTTATGGAGATTTTACTCTGTGCAAATCTCTAAGATGGGTGCTGCTGAGCTGTGAGAGGAATCCCAGAGAGTTCTTTGTTTTTTGTTCTGTTTTGTCTTTTGCATTTTTTAAAATGCTTGGTTTTCATCTATAAGTTTTTAAATCTAGTAGAACAAAGTCGGTTAAGGCATAGTGAAATAAGAACGTAACCTAAGTATAAGCAAAATACTTGTAAGTGCCCGAAAGGAGTTAATTCTAACAAAAGATCAAAGAAGTCTTCCACGGAAGGTGTCATTTCAAATGTCTTGAAGATGCTGGACAATAAAAAAAGGAAGATCTTTCAAGCCTGTGTGAACAGATGGTATAAAAAGCAGAGAGACATAAAAATTTACTGGCAATCAGTCTGTTATGTCTAGAGTCTCGGATGCTGGAACAGAAGCAGTGCGCAAGGAGACTAAACAGATATGTGGGGTCTTATGCATTGATTTGAATATTACGCCAAGACGCTTAACTTTATTCCTTAGGCAGAATGAAAGAAAGCAATTTCTTCTCTCAACTTGGATCCGATGTGCTTATTAGTGTCTAAGTTTGTATTTATCATTTGGCAGTCAACTCATGACTCATTCCTGAGCATATTGTCCATTAAATAGGACTATGTCCCATTTATCATGTCCTGCGCTATTTCAGCCGTTTAACAAGACTAGGCCCCTCAGTCACACATTCTCTCCATTTCCTGTGCACCTGCTCTGTGACAGGCACGGTTTGGGGTTTTAGGCATATAGGACTAAATATGAAAATGACAGTGTTGCTGCATACATGTCCAGTCATGCAGAGGAGGCAGCTATGGAAACAAATAAACACGGCAAGTATTTGCAATCTAGGAAGGAGGGTTGTCAGTTGTCTTCTCAGGTAGAAGAAGGAAGCCAGATGGGTCAGCAGGGGGAGGAATGCTGGGAGAATCTAAACAGGATAGCAATGATGCTCACTTGAGGTTGAGCCCCTTACCAGGTTAGTGCAGGAAAGGAAAAAAGCTAAGCGGATCAAGTGCCAGAGGCAATGTATGTGAGTAAAATGTCGCAGTGGTAAATGTTTCATAAGTCAAGAAGAAGGTGAATTTTGGAGTTACAGAGGACATGGACTTGATATAAAATGATTCTTGCAGATGTGCTGTGATGAGATCTCCTTTGAAGCCCGGAAGCTGGCTGAGTCTCTGAGCCTCTAGTGCTCTAAAGATATGTTCCTCTGAGTTTGGCATCTGACAAGCACTCTTTATGAAATGTCTTTATAATTAGGTGCCAAGAAAATTTTTAGGTAGGTGTCTTCCTTCCTGATAATCATTTTTAGCTTACTGTGTTTTACTCTTTGCCATGGTAACCGGGAAGTGCAGAGACTAATTTGGTACTTGACTAGTCCTCTTGGTTAGCATATTTCATTCTTTCTGTTTTCCATAATTATGATTTCTGTCAGTACTTGCTTTAAATTGTTTTGTATATCATATTAGAGCATGCCAGCTATTCTTTTTGTCCCCTTTCTGCTGTGTGCACACACACACACATACACACACACCCCTGTAAGGCTCTCCCCCATACCTCCATGCAAGATGCCTTATTAATACTCAATAAAACTTATGAGAAGTGATTGAAATAGAAAAGGGCATTCCATTCATAGCTTTACTTACTCACGCACTCAAATATTTATTGATTGTTTGCTAAATTCCTCAATTTCAGACATTGAATTAGAATGGGTGGGGGGAGCACAAAGATTAATGAGAAAAGTTACTTGCCATCTTAATATGCAGTTGGCCAGACCAGAAAAGAAAAAGACCTGTTAACAGACAATTGAAGCACAATGAGCGAGCACAAAGGGAAGTGTGAAATGTTGCAGAAGAATGCATGATGGGGAAAGGAGCTCGCCATTTTCCAGCGCTAAGAGTTCGCCGTTGTTGCAGTTGTCCTACAACTGATATTTCATACAAGATGCAACCTAAGCTAATTAGGAAAAAACTATTGGCTTCACTTTATATATAAGGGCCCTAAGAGTTTAAGCAAATGGTCCCATAGATAGAAATTGTGTGTGTGTATGATGTGTGTGGTATTTGTGTGTGTGACAGAGAGAGGGATAATATTCCAATTTGAATCTTTTTGACTCCTAAGATGATTTCCTTTATCTGTCTGATTGAGTCAGCCCCCGAGGAGGAAGAGATCACCAACCATTTTTCTGGAGAGAATGATGGCTTTACATGTCAGCAACTGGCTTGTAGAGGGTCTTTGACCTTGGCCAAGTTACGTAAGCTTTCAAATCTTGATTTCCTTGTCTTTACCATGGAAGCAACGCCCAGAGTTTTGTTGGAAGGACGAATGTGGTTATGTATGAAAACGTTGAGTATTGTCCTTAATGCATAGGAAGTGCTGAATATATAATACTGTAAATAATAATTTATGGAATAAAGTGAACTCCATGGGCAAAGGAAGATAAAGTTATCAGAAAAATAACTGCAGAAGAGCTGCAAGAAAGATATGTTCTAGAAACACCTTAAAAAGATACACCAAAATTTTTGAGGAGGTCACATGAATTATAGAGTCAATAATAAGTTTACCATATTTTTTTTCAAGTTAAGCTAAATCAGAAATCAAAATTACGTCTATAAGAAAAGAGATTTTGTAACATATGTTAGGACGCATATTTGACTTCAGGAAGATGCTATTTTCTTAGGGAGATTGATCTTTTTAAGCTATCTTCATCACTGGCTTCCCTGTCTGTAATCTTTCCAACCACTAATGTATAGCTTCCACACTGAAATAAAACTCATCTCCTGAAATCCTAAGTTATTTCACTACCTTCATTAGAAATATTATTCATTCTCTGTTATTTGCCACATAAAATCCAAAACTCGTTTTATTCATCCAAGGCCTTCAAAATGTGGGATCAATGTACTCTTCCAATCTTGTCTTATCACACTGTTTACCATGGACCATAGCCACCAGACCTCCAGAGGTTAAATGGCATTTTCTGAACTTCAGACACATACTTCAAGGCTAACATTTATATAGTAGGAACGTAAAAGATGACCCATAAATGAGAAAACATTCTTATACTTTGAACCACTGCACATTTGCACATGATGCTCCCAAGACAGTAGTCAGACCCAGTCTCTGACATCACCTCCTCCTCTGTGCAGCCTTGCCCAGGGCACTGTGTACAAGAGGCAACGCGGGCTGTAAGGAAGAGTTGCAGACTCTGTGCTCCCAGGGCATGTTGCAGGTCCTTAGTTTATAGTACTCTTGCATTTCATGATGCTAATTATTTTCATCTCCCTTAACTCCTGTTGACTATCATAGCTTTCTAATACATTTTAATGCACATTTTCTATTGTAATACAAGGCAGATTAAAAAGAATCATACCAAGTTTTGTAAATTAAATTAAGATAAATAAAACGTGAGATTTGAGCTAGAAAAAATTTGAAAACATATTCTAGTCCAATCCTTCCTTCTTTCAGCGGATGAAAAAAAAAAAAAAAACTTAAAGAAACCAAACCAAAATGAAGCAAAAACTGAGTCCGAGAGAGAGAGAGTGATTTTGTCAAGATTATTGGTTGAGTTTTATAATTGAAGATTTTTGACTCAAAACAGTTTCTTCAGTGATTCTCCATGGTGCAGTTGGGACCTGCTTCCAGATACTTCACCTTTTAACTACAGGTTGGTATAGATGCCTTTAGTGCTTGTTTCTCTCCCTCCTTCCCACGTCTTGAATCTGTTCTCCTCTATCCAACACCCCCACACACCCACACCTCCAGGGCCCGCATTGGCTCCCATTGGCCTTTGAAAAAATAGGAGAAATTCACATGCCTCATATTGGCCAAGCAGTGATCCGGAGACTTTCATTCGTGGTGGAGTTTGTGCGTATGTGTGTATTTTGTAATTAGAATAAGTACCTTAGTTCAGGTGAGAAAACTAGAGTTGGACATGGTTAAGTTAACACTATTTTAGCATTCCGTGATGGAGATGAAATGGCTGTTGAGGTAGCCTTAGTCCTGAAAAGATCTCAGGACTTCTAGTCCGCTCATTCACGTCTCATTCCTTCAACAAGTATCCTTTGAGTCTCTAAAAAGTGCGCAGGAGTTGTTCACAGTTCTGAGGATCTCCAGGAGGAAAGACACACAGATATTTAATCATGTTATCCTGAGAAGACACAATGACGATATGCACAGGGAGTGCTTGTCACCAAGAGGAAGAAAGACTGACGTCAATGCATCGTTCTTCAAGGTTCTCTCCTTGAAAAACCTCACAAGGTCCCACATTCTCAAACTGCTCAGCCAGCCCCTCTCATCCTCAGGATGGTCAAGCAGTAGGAATCGATGCCTTCTAAGGCTGGATTTACAAAGTTGTCTGCTTTCCCCACCGATATTATTCAGCTGAAGCATCATCCTATGTGTTTTCTCTATGTCTTCCCAGACAATAGCCGTGCATTTGTAAATTACCGTTCTTTTAATAACAAATCATGACTAGATATTCTTCTCTCTCAGAAATATCGGCTATTTTCATAATGTTTAATGCCACACATCAAGGATTTAATCTATGTCTTTCTCAGAGCATGTCAAACGCAACTAAATTATAATGTCCTCAGAACACCATGTATTGGATTTCAAGATAAAGCAGATTACAGTAAATATTAATCTTCTGAAATTGATAGAATGAAATATTAAACTATTTCAAACAAGAATTTTAATGTGGAAATTCAATCTTTGTTAATATTTCTAGCATTCAAGCAGAGAGGAGCCAGGTGACAGGGTGATTATTCAAAGGTTACAGCTTATCTCATCGAGTTGCTGATATGTTAAATTGTTAGTTTTTTCTGCAGAATTGTCTCAAGAGAGCATTTCTCCGTGTGAAACAAGAAAAGCCAATTGATCACCCGAGATGGATGACTCTAGTTCATCAGTCTGCTTATTTTTCTTTTTCTGAAATGGAGTTCTCTCTTTGATTGTTCTGTGATGCTTGCAGCTTCATAGTTGCTCAATCTATGATCTTAGGAAAAACATGGAGGTTATCTAATTAAATAAATGCTACTTTTCAGTAGTTCATTATGGTCACCATGGTTTCTAATGCAAAACTGTAACTTCAAGCATGGATATGCCTAGAAAATTTAAGTAAGAACAGTGACACAGACCACATAAATGTTCTAAAAAGTCTAGAGTACATGCTATGGTGTCACACAAAGTGTAAAGGAGTTAGGGGGGGAATATCCATAGGGTTGTAAGATTAATGCTCTGCCACCTCCATGCTATGTTAACCTTGTATAAGTCAGTTTCTTGTAAAATGAGGGCAAAGATACTTTCTGATCAGCCTCACAAGGTTGTTATAAAAATCAGATAATATCATATATAGAGAAAGATTGCATCAACTCAACAAAAGAACAACATCTAGAAGAATATCAGATACCAGATATTCCTTGTGGGAAGACTGCTTATGAATCGAAATATCCCGGAAGATTTTTTAAAAAGGGGTGTATTTTATGGTCCGGTCCTCTGGGGTAGTGGTTAAGTTTGGCACATTCCGAACTCAGCAGCCCGGGTTCACAGGTTCAGATTCTCGGGGGCAGACCTACACCACTCATCAGCCATGCTGTTGCAGCGACCTACACACAAAATAAAGGAAGACTGGCACAGATGTCAGCTCAAGGCTAATCTTCCCCAAGCAAACAAAGAGGAACATTGGCAACAGATGTTAGCTCAGGGCAAATCTTCTTCAGCAAAAAAAAAAATAAATAAAAAAAGGTGTGTTTTAATAAATTTGTTTCCTGACTGCAAGCTTATATATTTTATCACTAGAAGAGTAATAGCATGTTCCATTTAGGTTTTCTATTTAAAATTCAAAGTCATCTTTCTAAAGCCAGTCCATTTTTACACAGATGCACTTGCATTGGTTTTAATTAAAATTAAGTTTGTATTTGTCTGTCTCTGCACTGAGTGACTAATTATTTTTAATTGAAAAATGAAGAAATGCAATGTATTTTAAATGTGTGTTGTCTCTTTCAGATTTGGCTAGTGTGCTGATGCTTAATTAATGCAGATGATAATTTTAGCAGACCCTAAACAACTTATTAAAGCAAATAATAATTTACTCTGTGCTTGTTTTGTACCATGCTGGCCTTTATTTTAGATGCTTCATGGAGGCTCAGAGTTGAGTACCACAAAAAATCTGCCCACAGAAATTTCAGTGCGGACTTTGATTCAGTATTTATCTTCTTGATAAATTATTTGTATGACATTTTTGAAATGAAATAATATAACATTAAAAAAGGAAATACACGGATTAAACATTGCCAGAACCAGTAATAAGTAAATGCATGTATATAAATGTGTTTGTGTGTATTTGACATCTGCATAGAGACAACCTGTAACTACAAAGATAAGACAATATCCGAGGGGACACTGTCAAACTAGTCATGGCTTCAGAGGGTTCCTGAATGCCAGCACATTGGAGGTGGGGGGCCTAGAAACGCTATGGGAGGGCAGGGTTGAAAGCCACCCCACTCAGCAAACTGTGATGCTGACGTCCATGCCTGTTGCTAACCACTCCAAGAGCATGCCAAATGCTGAATCAGCACCAACTATAGGGGGTCAGTGTGGACAGAGGTACTCAAGAGGACTCTTTGCTAGGTACTTATTAGATGATCATGTTTGTGTACAGAAATAGAAAGCAGACTGCAAGTACTGTATTTTCTTTTCTTTTTTGAGGAAGGTTGACCCTGAGCTAACATCCATGCCCATCTTCCTCTACTTTATGTGTAGGATGCCTAAGACAGCATGGCTTGCCAAGCAGTGCATAGGTCTGCACCAGGATCCGAGGCTGTGAACCTCGGCCCACCCAGGCAGAATGTGTGAACTTAACGACTGTGCCACAGGGCCAGCCCCAGACCGTATATTAAATTCAGTGTTTATGTAGTAGACATGAAACTTTGCACAATGTCTCCATGCTGTGACAACGCCTAGCAAACAATAAGCTCTGGAAAAGATTGAATCTCCTTACCCCTTCTCAAAGTCTCTTACATGTGGAAGAGACAAATCAGTGGACATGGGCAAATGGGAAAAAATGCGATCACAGTTCCAAGAGATGGCCATGTCATTCAGCACAGAAAGGTGTGAAGTCCTCAAGAAATGGCTTATAAGAAAAATTGTCACTGCTTTGAGAAACTTGGGATGGGGTTGCACAGACTGTCAGCTGAAAAAGAAATAGGAAGAAATATAAAGGGCTGTGAGTCAAGCACTGCACTATCACCTCTGGACCATCAGCTTTGCAATAAGGCTTGAAGCAAACTGGGGAAGATAGGGGCACGTCTCAGAATGGACAGATTCCTCTTGTGTTGCCTTGGTCAAAACACGGTGGGCTGGGAGACTGAAGTGCTCCCAGTTAGGAGACCTCTGCTTCAGCACGAGCGCACTCTCTGACCATGAGTCTCTCAACTTATGCACATTCTTATTCTTTCCCATGGAAACAACACAGAAAGAAATTAATATCATAGAACTTAAAAACAATGAGACGGCTTCGAGCTCATTGCCCTCAATCTGAAAGGAAAAGATACAAACAACAAGAAAGGAAACGAATGGCTGTAGAGTTCCCTTTACCAGCTCAGGAGGTATGCTGAAGCGTATATATATTTTTGGCATTTAATCCTCAGAATACAATGAGACATATATTCTTATCTGCGTTTTTCAGATAAAAAAGCCAGAGGCTCCAGTCATTTAGGTATAAATCTGCCTGGTGGTAAATTAGACCCACCAGGATTCCAAAACAGGCCTCATAGAACCTAAAAGCCCACAACATATATTACATACTTGAAAGGCATAGTGCCAGGTGCTGAGGGTTCCTCAAAATGATGAAAATCATGGAGAAATAAGGAACCATGGAGAGAGCACTGCACTTAGAGTCAAAAGACCTGGTTTTGAATCTGGTTGTCATTCACTAGTTGCCATTTTGTGTAAATCACAGAACTTCTCTGAGACTACATTCTCATTTCAAAAAAAAATGGAGATAATGGTAGTCTTTCTACAATGTGAGAATCCCACATCCAAAACCAATTGAAGTGTTTTATAAAAGTGAAAAACGTAATATGTAAATAGAGTCTATTTTTAGTGTAAGGAATAAACATTGGCATAATAGTAAATCAATACTTTGTTATGCTTCTCTTGTATTAATGATCTAGCTATATTTGTAATATCTATTTTTAAGTCTTGTTTTCATCCTACCCATGAGGACATGGAGAATCAAAATTTTAATTTTTTTAAGCTAAGATATTAACACAAGGCCCAACAAACCACATATGCTAGTAAATATTTGTTGAATGTATGACAAACATCAGGAAAAAAAAAACTTACAGGGAGCAGAGAGAGGCTAAGAAATCGTTTTTGGGGGTCCTCAAAAGGCTTCATGGAGCAGGTCACCATTCAGTTACAGACAGAAGATTGAAAGCAAAGGTCTGCTAACAGCCAGGTCGCATCAACTTCCAAGCCAACTGTGTTTCCTCCTGCAGAGGGCTTATTGTTTTATTCTTGGCTTGGCCTTGAGATCACTGGGACCATTCCACTTGTCTGAGCACATTGGTCTGGATTCCACTAGATTTGTAAGCTTCAGCAAGAGATTTCTAATAGCAGAGAAATCATGAGAGGGCAGTTTCCAGCTGGGTGCAAAATGGGGACAGATGTAATGTGGACTCTGCTCAAGTCAGTACCAAGCCTGAGTAATGAAGCCAGAGCAAATTACGGGAAGAAGGTCACGTGCTCATTCTTGGGAATTTTGCAAAGTCTAGAGACCCACTGAATCTTGCCCTAACCAAACCTTCTCTCCCAACTATCACAAGAGTGCACCATTTCTTAGAAAAGCTGTTAGTTAATTCAGACACTTTGCTCTTCACCTACTTATCCATCCAACCATCTGTCCATGCATCTATGCACTGATTTATTCATTTAGCAAGTGTGTATTTTGTGCCTGCTGGATTAAGATCTGGAAATAAAAAATGGGAAACAAGCACAAAACCAAACATAGTAGAAGCACGTGGCTCCTTCTCAGTACCCTGAAGTGGCTGCTTTCTCTGTGTTCAACCAAGTGCTTTATATACATTGCCAAATTTAATTCTTACAAAACACCTGAGTGGATTAAGCTTCCGAATGCAAATTTAGATTTCCCAAAAAAGACAAATTTGAAATCTAATGATGTTCCTATAGGATAAATTAGTCTTGATCTGGTGTTGAACACAATTAAATGGCTCTGCTTCTCTTGCAAACTCTATGGTCTGTTCTCAATCCTCTTTTGCCCATGGCTCACAGCTGCCTGTCTTAATCTTACTGTTTTAGGCACCGGAAGAAGCTCAGCGACCTTGTAAACCCTAGTTCATCTGAAGAAACCTTAGACACTCCTAGTCATTTCTTCTAAACCACTGAGAGCCCACTCTACTGCATTTATTCAATCAATCAACATTTATAGATGCCAGCTCTATGGCAGACACTGCTAAGCCCTGAAGAGACGAATAGAGATGAATAGAATGGTTACGGTTTGTGTCCTTACTTAGCTTTATCATTTATTGGGAAAGACATTATTCTAAGTAATTACTTTATTAATCACAAGTGTGCAGAGAGCTGTGATACCAAAGATAGTATGAAGAAACATATGTTGTTATGCTCTGGTTTCTTCCAGACTCTAAATCTTGACTCTGTCACCTATTTATTTAATCCAACTCCTCCACTTTGAGCTTTGACTCTAAACTATTTTTCTAGGATTGAGGCCTACATTACCACTTGGGGATTCCTATTTTTGGAAACTTCTAGAATATCCCAGGCCTAGCCTGCTGGGTCAGCTTCTTCCGGAGACATGGTCCCTCCCACTGGTGGAGGGCTTCAGCACTCCTTGTCACAGAATCTGAGAGCTACTAGAAACTTTACAGTCAAATTGGTCTAATGGTACATAGCCTGGGTGCTCAGATTTCCAGGGATCATAAAAACAGGAAAATTTATATTAAGATCGTTTAAAAAATAATGGCTATAAAAATGATAATAATAACAATAACAACTAACATTGACTTAGCACTTTCTCTTTGCCTGGCACTGTCACATGCTCTTTGCCTGTTTTTCTCGTTTGGCCTTCCTATCAACTTTATGAAGTGGGCACTATTAGAATGCTGCTCCTATGGCTGAGTAAACTGAGGCCCGGGGATGGCAAAGACATGGCAAAGGTCACACAGCCACAGAATAAAACTTAAAAACAAGATATCTGACCCCAGATGCCATAGCTGAACTTTATGCTATATCACGTACCAGATTTATTCTGAACAGGTGACTCAAATACGTAATAATTACGTTTTTTGAATGGAATTAGATCAACATGGCATAGTGGCACACTTATTCAGGCAGAGCAGAGTGCTCACTGGCAGGGATATATATTTTTAGTTAAATTTAGAGAAAATTATTCCTCTGCTTACTAAACTATAGGGCCCCAGGGGGGTAGACATTTGAGAAGAAATAATCATTTCCCTTTTTTGGAGTTAGAAAGTGAGGCTTAAAGAATCTACACAAACTACCCAGCTGATCATGGGAATCCAGAATGAAGTCTCGTTTTTCAGATTCTCATTCCACAGATTAAGTCCATAGTTGGACCTTAAAACAGAATTGAAATGCTGCTTTAAAGGGGATCTAATTCAATAACCATTGGTTTAGTTGCGGGAAACCTCACATTTTTAATTAGGAAAGATTTCATGAAAGAAGTAGTAGTTTAAATGAGTTAAAAATTTTGTAACATTTCACTATGTAATAGATGGGAAGAAGGCATTCTCAGCCCAGGGAGAATGAAGTAAATTGTTGTGGGCTTGTTTTTTTTGAGGAAGATTATCCCTGAGCTAACTACTGCCAGTACTCCTCCTTTTGCTGAGGAAGACTGGCCCTGAGCTAACATCCATGCCCATCTTCCTCCACTTTATATGTGGGATGCCTACGACAGCATGGTGTGCCAAGCTGTGCTATGTCCACACCTAGGATCTGAACCAGCAAACCCCGGGCCACCAAGAAGCAGAACGTGGGCACTTAACTGCTGCAGCCACCGGACTGTGCCACTGGGTCGCCCCCCTGCTCTGGATTTCTAATGCAGATTGCGCAAATTTTGCTTTTTTGAAGCATTCAAAACTTCTCAATGGGTTTCTAACCCTCTCCCTCTATGTCAATTACTGGAAATTAGGTATTTTCTTTCTTCACAGAGCAGAGAGACCATTGGATCCTCTGAAGGCAATTTATTATCATAGACATAACAATTTGTCCTCCAGGTTTCTCTGAGAAGAAAGGCCACACTTACTTGTACAGAGAAATTTCTTTTCAATGTGAACATTACACAGCTATAGACTAATGGTACTAACTGTCCTGAGTCTACCATATGCTCAGGGCCAGACATTGTATCACATATTTTATGTTATTTAATTCTCAAAAAGTACACGGATAAAACAAAACAAAACCAAAAACACATCAACTGCAACAACATCATCAGCAATAAAACACTTTATGTGTGGTCATCATCCTCATTTCAGACAGAAAAATTGAGCCTCTTAAATTAACAAACAATTAAATAAGTGTTCCAAATCTATGTAGATAATAAGCGACTTGACTGTGATTCTCCACTCAAAATCAGGAAAATACACATTCTTCTCAAGAGCACATGAAACATTCTTCAAGATAGACCATGTGCTAGGCCATAAAACAAGTGTTAATAAATTTATAAGGATTGAAGTCAAAATACTTTCTCTGACATGAATGGAATAAAGTCAGAAATCATAATACCATAAAATATTTGGAGTATTTTCAAATCAATTCAATATCATAAAAATATTTGGAAAATTGAAAAATATGTGGAAATTAAACAATACATTCCTAAATAAGCAATGGGTCAAACAAGAAACCACAGGGAAAATTATAAAATACTTTGAAGTTAGTGAAAATGAAGACACGATATACCAAAACTTACAGGATGCACCTAAGCTTCCAGGATGCAATGCTTAAGAGGTAATTTATACCTGTCAATAGCTATATTTAAAAATAAATATCTCTAAACGATAAATGTCCACTTTAAGAAATGAAAACAATAACAATAATAGAAAAAACCAAGCTAAGCTTATAACACCCAGAAGTAATCTCTATCAAAATACCAGGTGACTTTTTTGCAGAAATTGACAAACTAGCCCTAAAATTTACATCGAAATTCAAGAGTCCGGATCCAGCCAGGTGGCGCAGCAAAGTTCGCACGTTCCGCTTCCTGGGCCCAGGGTTCCCATCCTGGGTGCAGACCTCTACACCGCTTGTCAATCCATGCTGAGGTAGGTGTCCTACATATGAAGTAGAGGAAGATGGGCACAGATGTTAGCTCGGAGAGAGTCTTCCTCAGCAAAAAGAAGAGGATTGGTGGCAGATGTTAGCTCGGGGCTAATCTTCCTTAAAATAAAATCAATAAAAATAAAAAATGTGAAAAAAAATTCAAGAGTGCTAGGATAGCTAAAACAATCTTAAAAAGAAGAAATTTGAAGTACTTATACTTCCTGATTTCAAAACTTATTGTAAAGCTACTGTAATCAAGACAGTGTAATGTTGTCATAAAGATAGACGTATAGATGAATGGAATCGAGTGTCCAAAAACAAACCCTTACATTGATGGTCAATTGATTTTCAGGAAGAGTACCAAGACAAGTCAATGGGAAAATAATAGTCTTTTCAACAAATCACGCTGGGACAATAGGATATCCACAGGCAAAACAATGATCTTGGGCTCCTACCTCACACTACGCATAACAATTAATTCAAAAGGAGTCATAGACCTAAAACTGTAAGATCTAAAAGTATAAAACTCTTAGAAGGCAACGTAGGAGTAAATCTTCATGACGTTGTATCAGGCAATACAGATCTTTCTTAACTTCCGATGGGATTACACCCAGATAAAATCATCATAATTTGAAAATACCATTAAGTTGAAAGTGTATTTAATACACCTGACCTGCAGACCATCACAACTTAGCTTAGCCTACCTACCTCAGCACACTTACATTAGCCTACAGATGAGCACAATCATCTAACACAAAGCCTATTTTATAATACAGTGTTGGATATCTCATGCAATTTATTGAATACTGTACTGAAAGTGAAAAATATCATGGTTGTCTGGGTACAGGATGGCTGCACATGTACTGGTTGTTTACCCTCGTGATCACGGGGCTCACTGGGAGCTGTGGCTGCTGCTACAGCCTGACTTCAAGAGAGACTATTGTACCTCATATTGTTAGCCTGGGAAAAGATCAAAATTAAAAATTCAAGGTGGGTTTGTACTGAATGCATATTGATTTCACACAATTGTAGAGTTGAAAAGTTGTAAGTCAAACTATCGTAAGTGGAGGACCATCTGTGGTTTCTTAGACATCACACGGAAAGCACAAGCAATTAAGAAAAAATAGATAAATCGAATTTCATAAAATTTAAAAAAAATTTGTCCTTCAAAATAAACCACCAATACAGAAAAAAATCAACCCAAAGATGGGAGAAACATTTTCAAGTTACATGTCTAATAAGGGACTTGTCTCCAGAATATACAAAGAACACTTTCAACTTAATAATAAAAACATAGTCAATCTAATTAAAATGATCAAAGAATTTAAATAGACATTTCTTCAAAGAAGATATACCAATGGTTAATAAAGACATGTAAAGATACTTAAAATCATTATTCATTAGGGAGCTGCATATCAGCATACAATGAGATATGGCTTCACACTGACTAGAGTAGTTAAAATCAAGAAGAGAGACAAGAATATGTTGGGAAGATGTAGAGAAATTGGAACTCTCTTATACTCCTGATGGGAATATAAAATGTTGTAGCCTCCATAGAAATAATTTGGCAGTTTTTTTAAATGTTAAATCTAGAGTTACAATATGATTCAGCAATTTCATTCTTAGGTATACCCAAGAAAATTTAAAATATATGTCCTCACAAAGAGCTTTACACAAATACTTATAGCAGCATTGTTCATAATAATCAAAAGTCAAAACAACCCACCTGTCTATCACCTGGTGAATGAATAAACAAACTGTGACGTTATCTATGCAAGAGAATATTGTTCATCAATAAAACGGGATAAAGTACTGGTACATGCTATAAAGGGATGAATGTTGAAAATGTTACGCTCAGAGAAAGAAGCTAGCTACACAGGCCACATATTGTATAACCCCATTTGTATGAAAATTCCAGAAAAAGCAAACTCATAGAGAGAAAGTATATTAATGTTTTCCAGAGGATGGAAGAAGGGGGCAATGGAGAGTGAGCGCTAGTGGGTATCTTTTTTGGGGTGTTGCAAAAGAATTCTAAAATTAGATAAGGGTGATGCTTACACAACTCTCTAAATATACGAAAAATCACTAAGTGGTACACATTAAAGGTGTGAATTCAGTGTCATCAATTATATATCAATAAAGCTGCTATTAAACGAATGAATCTCATTTAAGACTACACGACTGTACTGTTGCCATCTTGCTGAACTGTGAGATCCCTCCATCCTAAGTCTTACTGGAGCTTATACATCTTTGGGTGCTACTAACCTTGGAGACTTCTTTGCAAGGGCCAGATTCTATACTCCTATCTGTTTCCCCAAACTAGTGGAACCCCCTCTCACTCCAGGTCTTTACTGTTGCCCAGTGTGCTGAGTACACACCCCCTAGAAAGTCCCTGTGATGTCAAGGCCACCTGATCACCAGCGTGGAGGGCAAGAGAGAGCCAACTTGGTAAGGCACTCATAGGTAGAGGTGTTAGCTGAGTTCTGTTGAACTGTACTGCTGAAGAAGATTATAAGATTATAAGATGATTATGTTTTGAGCGAGAAAATGGAGAAAGTTGCCAAAAATAAATTGAAACCCAGTGAGTTTTATGATCATTTATCAGAGAACTTTTGGTTTGTGTTTGCAACCAGGTGAAACAACAACAAATACTGTGGAATAAAGTTAATGTGTATTCAGAGCAGCTTATTAGATAAAAATGGGAGAAAAAAACAATACTGCAAGCTCTGTTTGTTTTAGTCAAAGTGTGTTTATGATAGCAGTTAATTTTGCAGTGTTATATTAGGAGATACTTTAAAAAAACGAATGAGATAAATTTTTACAGCAGGAAAAACAATGATGCTGTTAAATTTTAAAGGAAACTGAGATTCTGAATGAGAAAGCAGGAGAAACTTTTGCCAAAGTAGTCTGTGATTTTGGCTGTATTCTGAGATCTTTCCTTGATGAAAACACTGAGTTAAGAAGAAAGAAATTCAATTTTATGAGTATGGAAGATCTTCCATGAAAGAATGAACTTCCAGAGAATAATTTACTAATTCATTTTGTTTAACAGCTATTTACTGAGCATTTTTTTATTTGGCCTTGCGCTGTCTTAACCATTAAATTATAGGAAAAAGCAAGATACAAATTCAAATTCTCCTTTTGGGTCCCAACAGCCCACCCTCCACTCTGCTGACAGGGTGAACTTTAAAGAACATAAATCCAATCAGATTTAAAATATAATCCAAATTTCTTACTTGGACTCGAAAAGCTCAACTTGGTCTTAGAGGTTTCCCTTACTGGCTTTAAACTAGGAGAATCTGGTCTCTTTGCAAAGAATGTCCTTTCCCCAGATCCTCCATCATTTACGTCTCAGCTACTTCTCGGAGGGCTAACTCAGTCATCCAGTGCCTGGTGGTCCACCAGACACTCCACAATTGTATTCCCTTTCTATGATTACTCACTTTATGAATTTCTCATGTTTATTTTTCATTTTGAAAAACAGGTTCTGTCTCCCGCTGATAAAATGTAGGTGCTCAAACATCTTCTCTGCTTCCTCACTTCTACATCCTTTGTGCCACATTGTACCACATCAAAAGGAACTCAGTAAATATTTGATGTGTGAACGATTTCTGGCCTCAGTGGGGTTTATAAACATTGAAGCAAATTAATGCCATTAAATGTAGGGAGTGTCACATGTAAAGATCTTCAACATCACTAATTATTAGGGAAATGCAAATTAACACCACAGTGAGATAGCACCTTATGCCTGTCAGAATGGTTATCATTAAAAAGACAAGAAATAAGCACTGGAGAAGATGTGGAGAAAAGGGAAACTTCGTACACTGCTGATTCCTCAAAAAATTAAAAATAGAACTACCATCTGATTCAGCTATTCCAAAGAACACAAAAACACCAATTTGAAAAGATATGTGCACCCGTATGTTCATCGCAGCATTATTCATAATAGCTAAGACTTGGAAACAACTTAGGTGTACATCAGTGGTTGAATGGATAAATAAGATGTGGTATATACACATATATATACAATAAAGTACTACTCAGACATAAGAAAAAGGTAACATCTTGCCATTTGCAACAACATGGATGGACCCTGAGTGTACTATGTTAAGTGAAGCAAGTCAGACAGAGGAAGACAGATGCTGTATTATTTCACTCATATGTGGAAGATAAACGAACAAACACACAGATATGGAGGATAAAGTGGTGGTTACCAGAGGGGAAGGAGTGTGGGGAAGGGAAAAAGGGGTAAAGGGGCACATGTGTATGGTGACAGGTGGTAACTAGACCTTTGGGGTGAACTCAATATAATCTACATAGGAGTCAAATTTTAATGATGTACACTTGAAATTTATGTAATGTTATTAACCAATGTTACCTCAAAAAAAAATGTAAGGAGTGCTATGAAGGGATGGTTTACTATAAGATGAGAATATAAAATGGTGGAGTGGGAGACCTACCCTGGAGAGTCCGAAAGTTCCTTGGTTAAACAAAAGCTAAGGAGGTGGCCATAATAAGAGCTGTAGTGCAGAGCTGTGGACCAGGAGTGGTGGAGAGAATGTTGGAGCCTTGTTAATATTTGAAGAAAGCTTATGATTGTTAAATATAAATTTGCTCACTCACTAATTAATTAACGAAACCAGAAATACTTGGGTATTTACTCTAGGTAGCGACGTAACTCAGAAATGAGAATGTCCTGGTAAATAAAAGAGACAGAGACCCAAGCTCTCTAGGAAATCCCTGTCCAGGGTTCTGGGCATTCGGCTTACTTGGTTTCCAGCACCTTCTTATGTAGGACACTGTTCTTCCCTGATCTGACCAACAGCTTCAGCTACCATTCAGCTTGACTCCACTTCAGTCCCCAAAAAACCTACCAGCTTTGCCTTAGAGACTTTTTGCTTAGGCAGAATACTTCTCAACCTATGAAGGAGAAAGAAAGTGAATTAGGAAGACATATCATGTGATGGCTAATTTTATGTGTTATCGTCTGGGCCATGGCATCTGCAGATATTTGGTCAAATGTTATTCTCGATGTTTTTGTGTGAGTGTTTTTGGATGAGATTAACATTTAAATTAGTAGGCTGAGTAAAGCAGACTGCTCTCCATAATGTAGGTGGACCTCATTTAATCAGTTGAAAGCCTGAAAAGAACAAAGAGACTGACCCCTCCTCCGAGTAAGAGAGAATTCTCCTGCCTAACAGCCTTTGAATCAGGACATCAGCTTTTTTCTTGTCTTCAGACTTGAACCGAAACCTCAGCTCTTCCTGGGTCGCAAGCCTTGGATGAGAACTATACCACTGGCTCTCCTGGTTCTTAGTTCTTCAGAGTTGGACTAGAACTATACCATTGGCTGTCCTGAGTCTCCAGTTTGCTGACTCATTCCACAGATCTTGGGACTTGCCTGGTACCATTATTGCGTGAGCCTATTCCTTATAATAAATCATACATATATATACACATATATGTATTTATACAGATACACATACAGACACATCCTATTGATTTTGTTTCTCTAGAGAACCCTAATATACATAATAAAAATAACATGTAAACATCAAAACTATCTACCAACTCATTAAATAATGAAAACTTATTTTATTGACTACCACATTGGAACAAACTGATAACCCTTAACACTGCCTCTAACATTAGAGTGGTGATTGGCCAGTCAACAGCAGACTCGAGAGGCCTCCTGAAAGCTTTACACACTTGACAGCAAACTTGCAGCTCTCTTTCATCCGATGTCGAATCACAGGGTAAACTCAACATATTTGAGTTATCAATTTCCCTTTGGAACCGCACTTATTTTTCTCCCATCAATGCATCTATTCATCCAACCATCCATTTGTCTGTGTATCCACCTGTCTATTTGTCTATCCATCCACACATATATTCATTGTTTTTATCAATTTATTCCACAAATGCTTCCCGCTTACATTCTATATGCTGATGCTGATCTAAGCTCTGAAATATCCCAAAAGAAATACATGGAATCCACCCCAAAACAGCTCACAGTTTCTCAGAGAGACACATCAGTGGAAAGTGGAAAAATAGCAATTCTCCCTCAGGAAAAATGACCCCAAAACTCCAAGGACACAGTTATTCATAGACTCTATGATAGAGATCTGAATGGCAAGTTTTTGGAGCAAAAAGAAAAGAAAAGAAGCTAATGAAAGAACCGTGGCGTACAGATGACCCAGCAAAGTAGAAATGCTTGTCTACTGCAGCAAACTGCACACCGTATCCAGGACAGGCAGAGAGCAAAGGGCACGGGCTCCATGTTTGACCCTGCCACTTCCTAGCTCAACCTCAGTAGGAAAGACGGTGATTTGCTCTGAATCTGTTTCCTCATCTGTAACATGGAAACAATAGTCTCTCCCTTACCACGTTGCTATGCTGATTAAATAAGATAAAAATGCATATCGATTTCCTGTTCCAGTGCTGAAAATCAATGGATAGCCCATGGTCTATTCTAGAGCATGGCAGAGGATTCAATGTTATTCTCTGAGTGTGTAAGCCCAGACCTTGCTTGAAACATATCTCCCACTGTTATTTGATTTGGTCTATTACATCTTTATGAAAATGTCACAAGTCATGTTATTGTGATTTTTTGCAAAGGAACAGAGGCTATATTTTAACACACATTGGTTATAGCATAATCAATCTAGCATTGGTAAAAATCAATGTTTTTTTGTGATTCGTGTCATGTTAGATTACTTGCATATGTGCGTACTTTTCCTTCTCAAATCTAATATTTCAATTTATTAATCAAGTCGCAGTGAGCCACATACTAGAAGCCTTGCGTTCAATATGGGACTTTGTTTCTTAGAAACTTGGTAATGTACGACCCATCACTGAAGGCTGAAACACCGCAGCTCTTTCTCTATAAGCGGGGGAGGCCCCCTCCCCAAATCCATTTCTAACAACTCAGGCATAGTTGATTAAATCGCACACCTCCCCTCCCTCTTCCTGTCCAAGAAATGCAAGATGCTGAAACTGAAGAGATGTTGATTAAGATGATGTTGGACAATTAATTATGCACCATGATAACCTCTGACCTGTGCAAGTTCTTTCTATTTTAATCAGTTAAGACTCCCAATTAGCAGATAATTACATTCTTGTGTTTTAATCAAGCCGTGGGCATCAGGGAAAGCTGGTGAAGTACAACTCAAGTAAAGAATTCATTTTGAGGTAACTTTTTTTAACTAAGAGTTTGAAAAGGATAATTATTTCAATTATTTTACTTCTGTTACCTGGAGTTCTCTTCAAACAGGATTTTTTTGTGTTAAAGCACAATCTCTCAGACAGGACATGTGTTTGGGTATAAAAACTACCAAATGTGAATCAGAGAGCAGGAAGTACAGCTTGTGTGTGCAGTCTGATCAAGGGGAAAATGTAAGGTCTGCCAGACGCATATCCCCAAGGGGCCAACTCTACTCTTTTGAAGCACAAGCTATAAGAAAAGAGAGAATGACTTGAGAATTTTTTAAATCAACAACCTGGAATAATATTCATATACAAGAAAAGAAAAAAGCCTAGCATAAATATGTTATTTCCAGTATTATTATTAAGAGTAAAAATTAAATAATTAACAAGAAAATTTTGGTGGGAAAAGCTCACATGGAAAATGTTTAATTAACCTGTGATATATCTACTTTATTGAGTAGTATGCACGCATTTTAAAAAAGACAAAAAATGTAATTTATCAGAACACAAAAGTTTGTATATTACCTAATCAAATCTATGCAAATATACATATGCATATTTAAAGCCCATGCAGAAGCTAATGACTAATAGGAAAAATCTACAAAGTCTTTGTTTTTGCATAATGAGATTATAAATATTATGTTTTTCCTTTTGTTTTATGTTCTGCCAATTTATGCTTCTCATAGAATTCATTTTAAAGTAATTTTAGAAACACTTGACTATAGTATTTTTCGAGGAAGACTGACATGTAAGTTTTTGGGCCTAAATAGAAACCATAGCCATGAAAGCATCAGCTTCACATTGCAAACCAAACCTGATGGATCGATGGCCAGTGAATTTCCTGATACTTTGCATTGAGAAGAAATGTGAGTGCATATGCAGGCTGGGCAGGAAACAATGCCGAGTGTGATGTTAATGTGTGCTGTAAACAAGAAGGAACCCTGACAGTCTTCTGCGTGTGTGTTTGCTGCGCCTGATGGTGGTCAATGGGAGTGATCTGGAGTCACAAATGCTGGCCTGGCCTCTGAACTAGCTAGGGGGCTGGAATTTCTCAAAGTCATTGCGCCTCAAAGTGTTCATCATTGGCATCACCTAGGAGCCTGTCGGAAGTGCAGAATCTCGGGCTCTACCCAGGTATATGAGTCAAAATCGGCATTTAATTAAGATCTCAAGGTGACTTGAAGGTATACCAATGTTTAAGAAGCTGTGCTCCAGCTCAGTAGTTTATCATCTGTAAAAGGGATTCATAGCATCAAACTAGTGTGGTTTTTAGAACAAACGTAATAATGCAAGTGAAATGCTTATTTCAATTCCTGATACATACTAAATAGTAAATAATAGCACATACATTATTATCACGTTTCTCCAATATTTTCTGAACCTCAGCTATTTTATAAATATATTGAGATTCTACCAAAATCATACAGGTTCATGGATATTTGCAGTCTAAACTCAGAAGAAAACTAACTCAACCTCCTAGAACATTCATATCAACATCAAATTGCACATAGTGAACACTGATGAGGCCAGGATCTGGAAGAACTCAGAGTCATTGAGCAAAGATGCAATCATTTTAGATCGATGAAGGAAAAGTGGGGGCTTAAATATTTGCAATCATTGTGATAAAAACTGAAATATAAAAGTTCACCCACAGAAAATCCAGTTCTCCAGAGTGCAAATTCCCTGAACATTCCAGTAAATTGAAGTTCTTATTCAAATATGCAGACTTTGCCCCCCACCTTCTCCAGTCACTTCAGTCCCATCCTTTCTTTTTATTCTCAGCCCAAGCCATTTAACCTATAGAATTTTGGCAACTTTTGAATCAGGGCTTTATCAGAGAAACAATACAGGACAAAAATAAAGAGGAGTAGAGTCAGTTATAGCTATGTAATTTATGCATGCACTTCTTAATTTCACTCACATGTATTTCACATATATTATTTCATTATTTACACAATATCTATAATACTCCCCTAAGGTGAGAAAAAATAAATGTTTTCTTTCTCTCTCTCTCTTTTTTTTTTGGTGAGGAAGATTGGCCCTGAGATAACAACATCTGTTGCCAATCTTCCTTCTTTTTTTTTTCCTCCCTGAAGCCCCAGCACATAGTTGTATATTCTAGTTGTAAGTCATTCCTGCCTCGCCATGTGGGATGCCTCCACAGCATGGCTTGATGAGCAGTATGTAAGTCTGCGCCCAGGATCTGAACCGGCGAACCCCAGGCCACCAAAACAGAGCATGAGAACCCAACCACTTGGCCACAGGGCCCACCCCCTCTCTCCCTTTCTTTCTTTTTTAATTTTTAAGATGAGCTATCTGAGGATGAAGGAGGCTAGGAAACAGAAAAAATAGTCATACGATTTTAGTGCACGAAGAAACTTTAGAGTTGTTCTAGTCATGGAATGTGAACCAGTGATATCAAAATATGCAACTGAATCTTTAAGCCTTTTCTTTATTTTACGTTTTCCATTCATTCATTCCTTCCTCATGTAACAGTTCACGTATGGACTCTCTTTTGCACTGCAAAGACCAAAGTGGAATATGACAGAGCCTTGCTGCCAGAATACTTACAGTTAGTGTCATGTGTGTGTTTGTGTGTGTGTTGGGACAGGGAGGGGCAGTGCCACCAAGTAAGCCAGCACTCATGGTGCACTATCATAAGGGATTCTTCCCTAATTCTTTCCTTCACTCCCTCACCTTCTGCAGTGTACATGCACAAATAGTTTTGAGTGTCGATCCTGAGACACACTATTTTAAAGGAAGCAGTCCCTTCTATAAAGATGAATTATTGCCTCTTGGAATGGGAAGCGAGAGAGGAGAAAAAGTTGGGTTAATTAATTAATAGATCTAGTTGCAATGTAATTAGTGCTTTTATAAAAAGAAGTGACCTCCCAGTACAGGGAATGGAGTAGGTAAGAGCACCCTTTGAAGAGAAAACTTCTGTCATTTGGGAAACATTATGATCATGATTTTAATTTTTGGCAAATTAATTAAAGCTTCAAGGGTATTCACTTGCCGAATTTTCTCTCTCCTTAACATGCCACACAAAATAATCTCTCTCCTCATCTGTGGTCAACTACTGCATCTCCTTCCATGTTGTTCTGTGCATCACTTTCCCCTCTGCAAGTGGGATGCTGACCTAATGCATTCAGAGGGGACAGGAGGGCAGCAGGGAGATGTATTGCTGTCTGTGCCATGATATCCTGGCTGAACACACACTGTTAGGTAGGCAGCCACGCGTTTTGGTTGACAGAGCTGCCTGTGACCCGTGTGACAGGGATTAATGGGCTTCTATTCTTGGCATCTTACCTTACTGAACCTGAGGTCACCTTTGTTGTTTGGAGATACTCCCAGACTTTCCTGCCTGCCCTTGACAACTCCCATCTTTGCCTTTGGATCCACTGATTTAGCCTGACTGTCCTTCCTCTGAAGTGAATAGTCAGAGAGAAGACAGAGCCATAATAAATACAGAGGAGGCCTGACTTTCTGAAAAGCAAGAAATGTCAAGCTTGTGTTAAATTTGAGTTAAGATCTTTATTATGAAAGCTAGTGTTTTTGTATTCCAGGATACAAGAATCACTCTGTCCCTCTGGCCATTGGTTTTTCCTTCCATTAAGAGAGAGAATTGAAATAATCACTCATTTGAATAAATGCATATCCAATCAGACTCAAGAGCCTCTAGTTGACATCTACGTTATAATCCAGAAGGTGTTTTGATTTGATTGTGGTGTGTTTGCTTTTGTTTCTTGAGTACCGAATGATGACTTTAAGATTCCCTATAGCAAATTCAAAAATTTATATTTTGTTTTCTAAACGTAACTTCAAGCTAGCAAGAAACTATCTGTAGAAATTGTCACGCTATCCCTTAATTCCTCAGTTCCTGCAAACTCACTGATGTCATCATTTTCTGGTTGTGCTTCTGTTTCAGGGCTGATTATTCTTATAAGTCCCATTCTTGCCTTTGGCAATCGTTTAACGTGGCACTAAATAATTGGTAGTTATAACAACCGTGACATTTTCTATTACAAGTAAAAGAAGATCTGATAAAAATTGTCTTATATAAAATAAAATAGAATGTATTGGTTCTCATTATTGAGGAGTGACTAAATAGACTTAGTTTCAGGAAAGACTGAAAACAGGTGCTCAATACATGTTATGTAGATTTCATTAATTTTCTCTGTTTTTGTTATGGATTGAATTATGTCCCTCCAAAATCCACATGTTAAAGCCCGACCCTCCAATGTGACTGGATTTGGAGACAGCGTCTTTAAGGAGGTGATTAAGGTTAAATGAAGTCATAAGAGTTGGGTCCTAATCGGATAAGACTGGTGTCCTAAGAAGAGGAAGAGAGATCTCTCATTCTCTCTCCACGCACACACACCAGAGAAAGACCATGCGAGGACACCATGAGAAGGCAGCCATCTGCAAGCAGCAAGAGAGATCTCACCAGAACCTGACCATACTGGCAGTCTGATATCAGACTTCCAGCCTCCAGAACTGTGAAAAAAATAAATTTCTGTTGTTAAAGCCATGCAGGCTATGGTATTTTGTTACAGCAGCCTCAGCTGACTAATACAGTTTTTTGTTGCGTGTTCACTCCTTGTGATAGGTTAAAGATGGCTACACATTCTTTGTTACCACTCCCACTGAAAGTAGGAAAATAGTTTCCAACGACTTGAGCCTGGGCTTGCCGCAGTGACTTGTTTGGCCAACAGAATGCAAGAGAAGTGATATTTTGGGACTTGTCAAGCTGGGTCATAAGAAGCCTTGTAGTCTTCTTCTAGTTTCTTCTAGAATACTCACCCTGGGGGGAACTGGTCACCATGTAATAAAAACACGTGGAATTAGGGGTATAGACAGTAGAGAGAATTAGGTTAGATATTGTGAGAAAGTGTTAAGAATTTTGTGGTACTTAATAAATAATAATAATGGTACTATCTAATATTGAGTGAAGGCTGAATGTGTGTCAGGCCTTGGATTAAGTGATTCATACAGACTTTTTAACAAAATTTACACAGATTTAAAAAACATATATCCTTGTTTAAAATCTATGAGACGAAAAGTTTTACTGTGCCCAGTTCAAAGACAGGGAAACTGAAGCCTAAAGATTAAGTAGCTTGACTGACATCATTCAGCTGTTAACTGGCAAAAGTAAGATTTGACTGACTCAATAATCCTAGCTCTCAACCACCATGCAATTCTCCTTGTTCTTTCCCTGGTTCATGGTTTTGTTGGTACAGCATTGCCCATCATATTGGACTTGGTACCTTGATTTGTCTAATTCAGCCCGAATTGGCACTTTGTTGTGGCTCTCATTATGTAACATAATATAACGCAAATACGTATTACCTAATATAATGATAATGTTATTTACCACTTGTCATCTACAATAATGTTAACTGCAGTTCGTTTATTAAGCTAGACATTTTAAAACAATTATTTCATCTTCTCTCGATGATTCTCAAAGGCAGATATTTGCGTCTTCATTGAGCAGAGGAGGAAGCTGGATCTTAGGAAAGCATTGACTGGTGGACAGCCAGGGTGAGGTGCACAGCTGTGTGGCCAGGCACCACTTGTCTCTTACGGTTGTGGTTCTAAAACACCTTCTTTGGTGAAACTCAGATCCTTCTCCTCTTTCATCACTACATGGAGTTGCTGAGGTTTCAGTAAGGCAAGGATGAGCTACAGCCATCCGTCTTACTACTGCTGCGCAAGCTTGGGCAGGAGTGCCCTCAAAGAGCAAAGTGTTTCATTTGTTCAATTCATCAAAGATCTGCCGTCATTCATATTATGCATTGAGCTACCAATGCCCTGGCCTTTAGTCTCCCAGTGCAGCCTGCAGTTAAATCAAGCTGAGAATTTTTAGGTGAAGGGGCACGTGAAGATAGAAGGCAGACAGAAGGGGAATTTAATGTCAATTTGCTTCATCGCTCTAGCCCAGATCAGTCAGATATATCAGGATTTATTATTACAACCTTCCTTTGGTCTGATAATCTGAGAGCCTATGAGCTGGAAAGTGGGTTGACAGAGTGGATTACATACAAAAAACAATTTTAAAGCCACACTGGAAAATCTCTATTTCTATAGTCATATCTTTCTTTGGGACCAGCTTGACCAAGAGTATTTATTTATAGACTGGTCTCCAAATCACGCTTGGACATTACAAACAACAAGTCTATACCATACGGGGGAAGTTTGACACCTGAGGCCATGGATGCACAGTGATGCCGGCAATGTGTGCATCAAAGTGGAAGCAGCATGTCTTTGAAGTCAGATCCCTGGGTGCAGAGACAATTCTGAAAGTTTTTAACTGTGAGACTTTGGGTAAATGGGTCAACTTTTTGGGACCTCAGTTTCTTTTCTATAAAATGGAGATGAACAGAACTGCTTCATAAGGTAACTTCACAGAGAAACTTCAAATATTACTAAGGAGAATGCATATGAATTATCTCACGCCATACATGATTTTTATGTTTAAGTGAATGATGGCTACTGCAGTTTGTTAATGTGGGAGTATATTTGCTGTAATCCTTTTGTGAGTTTGAAATTGCATTTTTCTACTAAAATTACATGAACAAAAGAGCTGTTAAGACAATATAATTGGCACAATACATAAAATACCAGAAACATTTTCTTAGCTGTGCTAAATTCTAGAATATTTGCCAAAAAAAGCATAGTGTATGTACAAACATGTATATGTACATAGTATGTACATATTTTACACATGTATTCCATCGATGTATAAAATTAAATCATTAAATCATTCTTTATTCATATATTAGATTCTGTCATTTAGCAGGCATTCTAGGCACAAAGAAGGGTGAAATCAGATTCTAGATTTATGGCTAACACCATGGGTTTTAGATTTATACTTGTTCATATCTTGACCCACTTTTACTAGTTTTATGTCAGGGACACTTTTGATGTAACTAAAACACCATAGGATTTACAACAGAATCAATGCAGAATTTTAAACTAACTATTGACTCTTGGGGCTCAGTTTCCTCATCTGTAAAACTGAGAAAGAAATAGAATCATGAGTTTATTTTGACAAACTAAATATAGCAATGTCTATAGCAGTTCTGAGCTTATTGATAAAACACTGGAATAAATAGTAGCCATTATTTGATCATTAAACCTTCAAGGATACTGAGTTACATTGCTTTAACTATAATATAAGACAATATAAAAAGAGAAAATAAAGAATCCTTTAAAAATAAAAAATCCCATTCACTTATCAACATTCTATATGTTTAAAAGTCATCTCATGAAATAAATGAAGTAGGAATTTTGTTTGTATTTTAAAGGCAGAAAAACCAAAGACAAGAAAGCTTGCTAAGAGGTCAATCCTGGTAGCTGCTGGCTCTTTTCTGTTTAGAACTCTGTGGTGGTCGACCTGTGTCCATAGTGCTCCATAGGCAAGACAAAAAGTAGGTAAATGAGGCTGAACCTGGGGTCCAAGGAGGAGATGAACATCCAGAGAGTTTTGATCAATCATAGCAATTCCAACAGTGAGTGAGGATAGAAAGGAATGAATCAGGGCAGGGCTCACAACTTCATCTCATGTTTATTCCATGGGAGATGAGCACTTGGTTCACATGTTGAAATCAGAGAAATATTTCTCATTTCAACAAAGACACATTCAAGATGCTATTTTCTTAAGATACTCAGCATATCCAGAACTTTCTTCCTGCCTCCTCCCCACATTTAATGGAGGAGTTGAGTTCAGAAAGTATTTCACTTAACTTCTAACTCTAAATTAAGAAAATCAACAATACATCAGTGATAATAAATGATGGTTGACACTTGGCCTGAGCACGGAGTTTTCGAGAGAAAGGGAAGGAATTGTGGCAAACCAGAGCACTCATGCTCCATCTAAGTTGGCTGCTCCATATCAGTTCCTACCCACTGTTGCCTTGAAGTGTCTGCTTCCCTTACCATGAGTTTTTCCAAGAGAAGCCTATTATCAGCTTGTGTTAAATCTCCCAACTTGTAAGTGTTGAGAAATGATTTTTAAAAACTATACAGCCAATGAAAATTTGATCCCTTTATTGCAATTTTGTAACCTTTGTATGGAGAGAATTTATTCGTCTTTTTTACTTCTAGTTAGGAGCAGAGTACATTCTGAAGCCCAAGTCTGTGAAACTAGACTCAATTCTCTCAATGATTAGTAATGTACTCAGTACAGTTTCAGTGTGTATGACCATGTTATGGCTGTCCAGTCAGCTAAGTTCAAGCTTGGTCAGGAATGGGCATTTGGCAAAGCTAATTGAACACACATATGAAAATTTTCATTGACCAGGAACCTCGATATTCAGAAAGATCCGTGTTTCTATTAGCTGTACTTAGAAGTACTTAGAAAGATGTTGGATTCATTCTTTCCACATGAAAGTAGAAAATAGGCACAGTTATTCCAAATCTATATATAATTTTAATTCTTCTGTGTGTTGTTCAAATCCTTTTGTGATCTGTACCCTATATACCTCCACAATTATACCACTTGTATATACTCTATACTCATTTCACTTTTTTAGACTTCCAAAAACACACATGCTTTTCTTCTCCTTGGAGGCACAAATATTCATTTCAGTTCTTGGAATGTCCTAGACTCCTTGTACAGCTTTAAAACTACCTCCTGATTCTAAAGTCTCAGCAGTGACATCTCTCTGAAGCCTTGTAACCCCCCTGCCCCTGAGCATAGTTGATGAATGCATTAGTGTGATCCCTGAGTCTCACATAGTTGGCCACCAAAGCTTTTATTCACATTCCTTTGCAATCATTGTTTTAAATATACGTCTTCCCAACTAGCCTATAAGCTCCTCTAAAGTCAAAGTAGTATTCTACTGATCTTGAAATCTTCAGGGTAGCCATTTGCCCAACATTCAATAGATTCTCTTGTTAATAATTTAATGAAAGGTCACGTATTTTCACACACATCTATCCCTTCTATGGCTCCTAATTAAACATTTTATGATTGCCAAAAATGAGAGTTTTAAAATTTTGACAGAGTCAATTGGTGATGCAAAAGCAAGCTAGCCATCATTTGTTTCTTCTATCATTTGTTTCAACAGTATCAATTAAGATGAAGTATCCAGACTTTGCTGGAAATAAAAATTGAAGTTGATGATAAACACTATGAAAGGTAAGCAGATCATCTCCTCTCCATGCTGAATAAGGACTGAAAATTTTAGGAACCAAATCACCACAGTGTTGAAACCCAACCCCATTAGCACTACTTGACAGTCCATGTCTATATTCACGATAACTCTAAATTGTGCCGTTATTTCAGTTTTCTAAAGAGCAGAACAACTTCCTTTCCACAACTTTTGTTTTCCTGATTGAGATAAGGATGCAACATTTGTCCAGCCATATTTCACCCTTTAATTGATAAACAATGATGGGAGTTAGGTGAAATTCTTCTCTTTGAATCTTTGTGAATGAACATGTAAAGGTTATTTCCTGACGATGCTGGAGCGGGGAGTGGAAAGAAGAAAATGTTCAATAATATTGAAGAACTGGACCAATAGCTTTCTCCTATATTTGAAACTGAATGGGAGGAACACGATAAGATAGATTTGTTCACTTATGAAACATATATCATGTAGATATTCTTGGGCAGGCATTGAGATAGTTGATAGAGTTAGAGAATGATTGGGACGCTATCCCTCACCTTGGAAAGCTCACAGTTCCGTGGACAAGGCAGACACATAGCCTGAAACTAAAAATGCAAAGTGGGAAGATGAAAGGAAGAACAGGGTGCTATAAAAACAAGAAGGTTAATTTGCCTACTTAAACAGCAAGTTGAGATTCAAACCCATGACGGTCTGCCTGATTAGGGGCGAAAGCAAAAACTCATATTCATCAAGCTGCTTAAAAATTCTCATTTGATGCCAACACATATCCTAATTGTCTCTCATAATTTTCATAACAATTTCTTATTTTGTCCCTTCTTACACAAAATATTATCAAATCTATTAAAAAGACAGCTTAGAATCAGTCATGAATGCAATCTAATATCCAACAATTAGGGATCCACTTTTCTGAAGAAATAATGATTCAATGCACAAATGTTGTGGCAAGATATTCACTCCTCTCAGAGGCAAACATAACCGCTGACGCAGATGAGTGCTTTGTCAGGGCTGCGGAACACAGATAGAAATATAAACTTGACCAGAGACAGACTGTCGGGGTGAGAGACGGGAGCGCTTGATCAGAGAAAGGCAGTTAGTGCCAAAGAGAACTTGCAACTGTCACTCTCTTAGAATGAGCTTCTAAGATATGACGAACAGAATTGTTCCTACTAGTGCTCTTCTTTTTAACAAAGAGAGTCTTTAGATGCCTGCTGGCTTTCACTTTCAAACCCTGAAATTTCTAGGACTGAGAAAATGATGTCTCATTCTCACGCTTCCACGTTTCTCCCCGTTCCATCCAAGTGCTGCCATTGGATGGTGCACTGGGATTGCTTTGTCCAGAACCCTTTCTGTTAGAGGTTACACTTCAACTTCAGGGTGTTCAGGAAAGGAGTGATTACCACTTGGGTGATGATACAGCCAAATAAAGAAGAAAGCAGAGCCATTAAATATAAAAAATATAAACTGGAGTTTAAAATCAACAGTGTTCAGAACCAAATAAGTTTCTGATTATGTCTGGGCTGTGGAGTAGCAAAGCTATGCTACCAGAAAGATTGCAGAAGCAATTAAAACTAAGAAGAGGTTTCAAAAATAGCTAAAAGCTAAAATGAAGGGGAAAAAAGTTGAAAAGAAAAGAAAATCAGACCCTTGCCAGCCATTTTCACCCATTGGGAACCCCAGCTTATCTGTCCCACTTAACCCTAACTAGCTGTAATCCCAGAACATCACAGGTGCTTCACCAGTGCTCGCCTTTCACACACGCCTCACTCCCACTCAGGCAAGATTTCCTGCCTATCCAGATAATTTCTCTGCACCTTCAAACACACACCCAGAAGTCAGGGCTCCCGAGAATCCTGTCCTGCCTCCTCAGGATAGAGCGCTTTCTCCTTCCCCTGACTGCCTCCACATTCTGCTTCTTGGTTTGTTGCATTTGTTACATTTACCAGAGTGCAACCTCATCCTCGCTTCCTTCCTACATCCTCACCAAACTTTAGGGCAGAATCTATGCCTTTGTGTTCCAAGAAATTCAACTCAGACAGAACTTCCCAAGAGTCAAAGAGGCTTCAATGAAACAGCAGCTGTGAATGGTTGAAAATAAAAGAATTGTTGCTTCTGGTGTTATTTTAGGAAAAGACAAACCAGAGCTTGTAAGCATATGGATCCAAAGATTCAATCGTCTAGTTGCATTTGGCTAAGAAGAGGCATGCCACATGAGCAGTCACTCCTCTAGCACCTTTTCCAGGAGGGACACTTCTTTAACACTTTTAAACTAATGTATTGGCCTGTTCATAAGAGTATGATGCAAAGATATTAGAATCAGGTTGAAAGCAAGATTTTAAGCAAGCTTAACCAAGCACCCCAGCCCCCAGCCCCTCTGGCCCAAGCCCATGTTATGTCTCTCGGCACGCTGGGCTGATGTTAAAAACCTAACAGCACATCTGAATACAGCCATGGAAAACATTTTTTGATTAAACAGCTTGCTCTCTCCCTCCATCCCAACTCTCTCTCTCTTCCTTTTTCTGTGTGTGTATGTGTGTGTGTGTCTTTCCTTCTTTAAAGCATGGCCTCTGGATCCTTTGTTTTTTTTTAAGAAGATTAGCCCTGAGCTAACATCTGCTGCCAATCCTCCTCTTTTTGCTGAGGAAGACTGGCCCTGAGCCAACATCCATGCCCATCTTCCTCTACTTTATACGTGGGACACCTGCCACAGAATGGCTTGTCAAGTGGTGCCATGTCCACACCCGGGATCAGAACCTGGGAACCCCGGGCCTCTGAAGCGGAATGTGCAAACTTAACTACTGCGCCACTGGCTCGGCCCTAGATGCTTGATTCTTTCAGTAACTATTTGTGTGATAGTAGAAATTTTGTAACCTATCTATGCGTTCAGTGTTGACATGCCAAATGGAAGCAATAGCTGTCCATACCGGCCATACAGACCAAGAATTTATTATGTCAAGATAACAAGACCTAATGTTAGGTGAATCAAAAATAGACAATTTTTATATAGAATATTAGAGAAAGATTAGCAACTGCACTGAAAGTATAAAAATAGCTATCCATTAATTTTCTATAGCAATTTATGATGAAGAATGAATAAAAATGTTTACAAGACATGCTCTTGATAACGAAAGATTTTTACCTTCATTTAATCCAACCAGTATTATTAGAAAAAGGTGCTTTTTCTTCTAATATCTCTTTCCCTGGGATTTGTTGCCAAGGAACAAGGCTACACAGGGAGAGAAGAGGATTGTGGAGAAGATTTGCAACAAAATCTTGCAATTTAGAGATAAATGTATTTCTCTCTACACCACAGAGTCATTGTTAAGTTGGAGGCTGAGACTAAGGTAAGTGATTTTATTTTTAAATCAATTTCAAGTCATATTTTGACCAGATAAATTTTATAGGATTGTATCCTAAAGGGAAAAAATGAAAATGGGAAAAAACAATATATTACAAACATTTATTGTTTCTTGACTATCTTATTAAGCGTCAAAAAGACAAAAAACATCCACCAATAAGGGAATGTTTAAGTAAGTGTTGATTTTCAACTGGGTGAAAGATTGTGTAGCTGCTAGAATTATAATTATGATGCTTATGGAATATACTGCCTGTGGATCTTATGATGCTTTGGATGTGTGAACTCTTTAGAGGGTGGGGCCGCTTCTGGAACTAGCATGTGAATACTTTGCTCTAATATGACTTAATAGGAAATAAGGTTGCTATGCCCGTGTCCAGATATACATGTCCTATGTCTGCAAGAGTATGTATAACGTACATATTCCACACGCTGGACGTGTTAAGGAAGTAGTGAGAAGTTGACAAAGAGCAATCTTGTGTACAGAGGGCAGCTCTAAGGACCGATGGGATGCAAGAGAAGTAGAAAATACAGTAGAATTCATTACCCACGTTCACCAAGTCCTATCAATTTCTGGATGGTTTGATCACCTCTAAGTATCAGGAGGGTTGAGGCTTTCTCCAAGCTGTTAACTGTCATATTTTCTAGAAACTTTGTGGTGCCTGGAAAGTTAGAAGTTCTTCGTAAATATAAGGTGGTGGATTTTGCATTTCAGCAAGAGAGAGACATAAATAATTATGATATATGAGAAAAATTGTACCGCATATAGTCCTATTCAAACGATATTTCTTCCTGAGTTATTTCCCAAAGTAAGATCCATGGACTATTTATACCAGAACCATTTGGAGTGGGTTATATGTTTCTGTTTTTGTTTTTCTATGCAGATACCTGGGGCTCAATGGAAGACTTCCATTGTATTCACATTTTTTGGAATGAGGATTGTCAAACTGCATTTTAAAACTGTTTCTATTAGGAATTCCTAGTAACATAAAAAATTTAAGGACTACTTCCAGAGTATGTCAATATGGGATAGTTCAAAATAACCACACCCACACACTAGATAAAAGGTTTCTTAACCTCAGCAATATTGATATTTCAGTTCAAATAATTCTTTGTTGGAGGGGCTGTCCTGTGCATTGTAGAATAATTGTAGAATAGTGTCTCTGACTTCTTTTCAATAGAGTCAAGTAGCAGGCTCTCAGTTTTCACATCAAAAATGTCTCCAGGGCTGGCCCCGTGGCCGAGTGGTTAAGCTCACATGCTCCGCTGCAGGTGGTCTAGTGTTTCGTTGGTTCAAATCCTGGGTGCGGACATGGCACTGCTCATCAGGCCATGCTGAGGTGGCATCCCACATGCCACAACTAGAAGGACCCACAATGAAGAATATACAACTATATACCGGGGGGCTTTGGGGAGAAAAAGGACAAATAAAATCTTTTAAAAAAAAAATGTCTCCAGACTTTGCCAAGTATCTTGGGGGCGGGGGGCGGATCACTCCACTTGAGAACCACTGCTTCAGAAGGACAAATGCACGGTTCATTATGCAGCTATTTTAAACTCTTCATATACACAAAGATATAAATATCTGATGCAATCTGCTAATTCTCATTCTTTCTCACTTAGAAACCTAGTAAAAAAATCTGTAATTATGTGGGGCTTGAGGACGTATGATGCTGAGTATCATGGGCTGAACTGTGTTCCCCCAAAATTCATATGTTGAATTCCTAATCCCCCACTACCTCAGAATGTGATTGTACATGTAGAAAGGGTCTTTAAAGGGATAATTAAGTTAAAAGCAGGTCAGTGGATCCTAATCCAATGTGACTGATGTCCTTATAAGAAGAGGAAATTAGGATACAGACACACAGAAGGAAAACCGTGTGAAGAGACAGCAAGAGGACAGCCAGACTCAGGCAAGGGGAGAGGCCTCAGGAGAAACTAACCCTGCCAGCACCTTGATATTGAACTTCTAGTCTTCAGAATTGTGAGAAAATAAATTTCTGTCTAAGCCACCCAGTCTGTGGTGCTTTGTTGTGGCTGTCCGAGCAAACTGACACAACTAGGTAATACAGATCTCCCTGTTGATGTTCCAATGTCTCCATCTCTTTCAGATGAAGGATAATTGTAATACTACATGCAGTTTTGCTAACAAGATATTTTGGTGAAGAAGTATAGAAGAAATGACCAGACTAAGGAGTCAGAGAGATCTATTTTCAAATATTGCCTCTTCTACTGACTTCCATATGATATTTGACGTGTTTATTAATTTCTGAGAGACATAGCTTTGGAATCTGTAAAATGGGGATAATAGTCTCCATTTTGGTCAGAGTTCAGGGCAAGAAGGAAAAACTTCTCTAGATCTTTTAAGCAGGAAGTTCTTTAATACAAGGAATTGGGCCAGAAGGAGTGCTTTATAGACTTAGTGTCCAGGAATGATTCCCATGCCAATGCAGAAGTGATCCAACCAGGTACCATTACCTCTGAAGCAATCACTGGACTCATGCCCATAGATTCTATCCACAGTCAAGAAGACATTGGTGCCACTGGAGACTCCACAATGTCCCCCAACATCCAGAAAGGTGGAGAATAAACACTAGAGTGAGGACACATAAAATATTTCTGTGTTTTTCCTTGGCATCAGAAAAAAAGCAAATTACATTGAAATGTGGTCTTTGTCCCACAGATGATCAGCTATAATTAATATCTGTAGTAACCAGATAGATCAGACTTATAGGTCATCCCTGAATTAATTTATTCTGTGTTTAATTCAATAATCCACTTGTTCATTTATTCATTCATTTCATTGTTCATCACCCACAATCATAATAATTTGCTCATAAAACATAATCATGATATGAACACTTATCTTTTGATTTCTTTTTATATGATGGCGGTGGCGAAGTTCATTATATATGTTCTTTGAAATACATCTAATAATGCAACAAGGTAACTATCATTATCTTCTTTGTAAAAAATGCAAAAACTGAAGCTTAGTGTGGTCCCTTTATTTATTCTACTGATATTTATTGAGTTCTTATCACGTGTGAGGCAGTGAGCCAGATTCTAGGGACTCAAAGATAAGATACACAGAGTCCCTGCCCTTACAACACTGATGACCTAGTGGCAGATGTAATCAAGTGAACATATGAGCAACGACAGTGGGCTGAGGGCTTGGCAGTTTGGATGTGGAGCTTCACTCACCAAACGTCATGGTGGCGGGGGAGGTGTGTTTTCATCGGTAAAATGCATCCAATTTCCATCCTCTATAGAAGCATCACTGAATCCTTCATTACAGATTCTATGATTTCATTAGTCAGGTCACTCTAAATAGGGCCTACGGCACTTCCCAATTAATAGATCAGCAGTAATCAGCAGCTAATTATTCCCTTGACTATAGCTGATTTCCTCTCGAGGTGGAGAATGGGCAACATGCAGGAGAAGGTTGAAAAGCAGCACAGTCACACTGTCACAGGAGTCTGAGCCCAATGGGACCAGAGACCATGATGGCAAATGTGAATGCGTGGAGGGATAAGGCAGGAGATAGGGTGCCAAGAAGGGCAACAGAGTCACAAATAAGCAATAAAGGATCGAATCACAGACTTAGAGTTGGACTATATGTTAGAGATGATACAGTCCAACGTCCTCATTGAAGAAAATAGAGGCCAAGAAATGCAGATACACCTGACCCTAACTGGGCCCTTGGAGATTTTTAGATTCTCATAAAATTGAGGTTACATATATTTTGATTCTAGCCTCACCACTCACTGGTGTGTGATCCTGGGCGGGTTATAAGGTTTCCTTTGCACCGGATTCTTTTTCTATAAAATGAGGAAAACGTTGTAAATACCTCAGAGCTGCTGTAATGGGGACATGATTAAACGAATATGAAGCCCTTAGAACAGTGGCTGGCAAATTTTGTTTTTAATATTGATTAAATGTTGATTGTTTTAGTTTTATTATCACCAATATAATTTATACTAGTATAACCACAGCTACTGCTATGTGTGTCATTACTGTTTTCAATTGTAATGTACATTCACTTTTTCAATGATTTTTTACCAAGTACCTCCTCTGTGCCAATCTAGAAGATGTAGGCCACCCCTTCTGGGACTTTCCTGCCTGCTGGAGAGATGGAAACAAAAATAAAATCCTGTTTTCTACAGAATGCACACTGTTACTTGCAAAGGTATATATAGAGAAGAAGAGTAATGATATATGGAATTTAACCCAAGCTTGGTGTGGGGACAAAAAGGAAGGTTATTTATAAGAACTGCATGTTCCACTAATCAAGATTACAGAAATATTAAGTAGCAATGCTAGAATGTGAACGCAGGAAAGCTAATTTTGGGATCCCTTCTCATGACCACTATACTCAAGAGCCTCCCAATCTGTGATGAATGGACTTGATTAGAACTGAAAAATAAGTACGTAACAACAAGTTCAGGGTTGGGAATCAGGAATCAGCTTACCTTAATGTGTCTCTTCATTAAAATCAGAATTTAATTCCCACTGAAGAAAATGTTTTTATCAACCTTGTGCTGTATCATTCTGAATTGGATTACAATTCATGAAATGCAGGCTCATTTAAAATGGTGTCATTAACAAATTGTTTGGCAAATGTTAAAGGAAGGTATAGATACTTAAAAATTCTTAATTAATCTTTGGAAATGTAGCATCATAAGCTCATGCAAATTAATTGGATCAAAATAAGTGAGAAAATTAGAGAGACAGGTTTTAAGCCTCCTTATCATTTAGATTTATACACAGCATCCATTTATATAGAAACTACTGTATGCCAGTCACTGTACTACACTCTCAAAGTTAGTCCTCCAGATGAGCTGAAGAAGTATGATATTGTCCTTATTGCACTGATTGAAGAAATCTACTCAGAAGAATTAGGAATTTGTTTAAAGTCGCAAAGACAGGAAATAGAGACCCAGGATGAAAGCTAAGAATATATGATCCCAAAGGTGATGATTGTTATTCTATTCTACTTAAAAGTTTTCAGCATAGAATAATTGGAACATATATTCACAGAAAAAGGAGCTAAAGTGATCTTGATTTGTGTTAGTAGAACAGGGAGCTAGAAGCTAGCCTGGCTGTAGTTTACGCGGCTTTCTCTCTTGGTTGATTCTGGAAGGCCAGAGGTCGTTTCTTATTATTTCTTCTTATGTTATTTGTGATATCTGCAATGGAAAAGGAGCTGGACTATGAATAGAGGTATTTTGATTCCTGAACAGGCGTTCATTGAATTTAGGTTCAGATAGCCTATATTTACTGTGCATCTATGGTATGCTGGCACTAACAATAGCATGTCTTCACTCTGGTTTCTATTTCTCTCTCTGTCTCTCTTTCTTTGTCTGTCTCTTTCTCTTCCTGTCTTTTTTCCTTGCCTTTTATTTATTTTTGTTTCTCAACCAAATTATTCTTTGAAGTCTGCTCCAAGGATCTGACTTAACATAAGGCCAGCTCAAAAGAAATCATAGCAAGCGATGGGAAGAGAAACAAGTTAAATCTTGATAATTTTGCATGAGCTACCATACTCAGTTGTCTATTCCTGGATATATCTGGGTACCCCTTGCCTTGAATTGCTACTTTTTTTCCATCTTGAAATCTACAACAGGAGTTGCCCAAACCTAATGCTTTACCACAATTTGTATCCTGATTCTACTTGGGAACCCAAGAAACACATCAGTGACTTGGAAAATGGAGCAGAGGCTGGACATATTGGAGGTGGGTGTGTTTGGTTATATCATAAAGCAAAGTCTGAAAGAATTTGTAGGAGCCTAATCCCACTACCCACAACCCCTGCTACCCTCTCCCCACACATACAAACACCAGTAGCTCTAAATTCCACCCACGCCCAGGCTTGGGTATATCTGCCGCCTCTCCTGCGGGATGTCTAGTAATATCTTATAGTCTCTGACCTTTACAAGTCATTTTTGGAATTTACAATAACCAAGAGAACTCCAAGACTCTTGAGTGCAGTGTGCCTCTTCTTAGGTTCTTAGAACAAAACGGAATGATTGCTTCCACACGCAGAGGAGTAAGAAAGCAAAAAAAATCATAGCTCTAGACTCTGCTCCTAGAATTTGATCATGAATCTCTATTCAGCTCAAGTTAGGGATTTAATTTTCTCATTAGAGACTTTTCTTATGTATTTTTTATGAACAGGGTGGGGGGATCAAGACTCCCTCAAAAAATTATTCATTCATTATTGACATTTATTTGTGTGTGGGTGTATGTGTGTTATTTATATGTGCCTTCTTCACTGGGATATAAGTTTCAAGGGAGCAGGAGCCATTTCTATTCTGTTTGTCACTCACCAACACAGTGCTGTATACTTGCTTTTGACGTCACTGAAAAATATCTGTTAAAAAATAATGTTATTTAATAAATAACAGTAAAAAACTAAAATCCTTTCTACCACTAAAAATATGTATTATTTTACTTATATCCCTTTGGTAATAAACATCACTTCTTTCCCATCATTTTATATTTGTAGAACTATCCTGATACACTAGGCTTTTTGCTGCCTTATGTCACCAGATAGCTTAGTGAAGGACTTTCCTTCTAGTCATATTTGATTAATTTGTTCTAGGAATAGAACATAGGACTCATGCCTGATTGTCCCTGTGCAGATTGACTATGCTGCTGTCTTCCAAAGAAGCCCGGGCAGAGATCATCATAAAATGACTTCAAGAGCATGACACATTGAAAGAAGGCCCTCAGAGCGCTGTGGCATTTGTAATGAGATGAAATGGCTGTCGACAAACTTACAAATCTTTTTGGGAAGTCCTGACATCAGTTTCTTTCGTTCAGGTGATGCTGCCTGTCAGCGCCCTTGACAGCTGCATAATAAGTACAAAAGGTCCTCTGCTCCGGGACAGCTGCAGCGCGGGAGAGGGAGCATGGAAGGGGTGTCATCTGCAGCTGACAGCCTTCTCGATGGTGAGAAGACTTGGAGCTGCCATGGGCGTCTCAGTCAGTAACCAGTCTTTCCCTTCATGTCAGTTTCCAGCTTGACCTCAGGTTAAGTGATGTGATGGGATGACCCTTATGAGTCTAACAGATACAGTCACTCAAATGCTGTGAAATCCTTCTCAATGGAACCAAAGGTACCTGGCTCAGAAAGGGTGAATGCAAATAAAGCCAGTCACCCAGAAGACTGCTCCAGGGCGAGATAAATAACCCTGCTTTGACAATTTTCTGGCAGTATATGCAGTCATTTGCAAAGGACTTTCACAGACATTATCCTAGTTATTCCTCAAAATAACCCGTGGCATAAGACAAACAGGTACAATTATCAACATTTTATCAATAAGTCCATTGAGATTAAGAAAGATCCAATGGCTTGCCCAAGGCTGAATAGCTAGCCATTGATTAATGGCAGCTTAAACAGAACCTTCTTGTCTTTAGGTCCACAATGATGCAGATTTGCAAAGACAGGTCAAAAGCACTGACTGACAGAGGCTTACTGAAGTGACGCTTCAAATGCTATCTGATGTCATATCTGGCTTCCCTGTCCCCCACCAGTGTTTTCAAAGGTAAGTGCCCAGAATCCATCTACTTTGTCAGTTGATTATATTCACACTCATCAAAGAAAATATACAAAACACTCTACTTGATGCTTATGCATGCTTTCTATTTTTACTTAGTCTTCACAACAGCTCTGTGAATTGGTTGCTATTATCCATATTTACCAAATGAGCAGTTAGAATTCCTGAAAACCTGATGAGATCACACAGTAAAAAATCTTAGAGCTAGGCCTTGAACTCCTGTGGTTTGAGCTTGTCTGGATGATCTTCTCTACGCCAAGATTCCCGAAAGTTGAATACGCAAACATTCTCAGGATCTCAAAAGTTCTAATTTTCAAATTTTGATATTAAAAAAAGATTAGTTAGGAGAATATTTTATTCACTTGAGTGATGATGACGTAAATAGATGAGTGCGGACACATACGTTGGAGACCAATTTTTGAGTTTGTGTTTACACGCTTGCAGGAAATGAAACTCACTCAATGTGGCTGATTATTCTTTAGTGTCACATCTCTTCAACTGAGAATTCACGATTTGTTGAGTAGCACTCTGTCTGTTCTCTGCATTCGGTCCATGTCAGTTTCGTTCAAATCAACACAAACATGCTTCGTAGGATTACATGAAGGTTTTGAGATAAGTGCTGTGCAAAAAGGAGATGGTTAGACTTTCCTGTTTTCAGAGACCATCCGCATAGTCTGTGAGTGTACGAGGGTCATAAAATAGGATAAGAATTCAGGTAAGACTCTTGCTTTCATAGCCGAATGGCAAATCTGTCTCTTGTCCTGTGCCATCTAAAGAATTTGACACTGTTTAAAAACAGCAACATATGTAAAAGTGTTTACCATAATGGCTGGCACACAGTAAGCCAGACAAAAAGAACACATACTCTGTGACTCCATTTATACAAAATTCTAGGAAAAGCAAACTAATCTATAAGGACACAGAGCGCATAAGTGGTCGCCTGATTAGGAGGGAACACAGGGAGGGGTTGGTAGAAGAGAATGCAAAGAGACACGGGAAACTTGGGGGTGATAGACTTGTTCACAGTGGTAATGGTTTCACATGTGTGTGTATATATGTGTCAAAACTTGTCCAATTGTACATTTCAATACAATAAGTGTAGTTTACTATATATAAATTATACCTCAATAAAGTTGTTTCAAAAAGAAAAGAATGGTAATGATTTTTGAAATTTGATCAATAATTTTATATAAGCAATTTAAACTTCTAGTCAATTATATTTAAATTAAATGGACTAGAAAAGAATGAGAACATTATATGTCCTTCTGGTCATTATATGACCAGAACAAGCTAGTCCCTTGATTTCTAGGTTATAATTATTGGGATCTATGCTCCAAAGCTTACTGATACTTTCCTATCTCTGACACTAGGTTTTTCTTAGCTAAGTTCTGCCAGACTGCACCCTTGGCTTCAGACTTTTTCAAGTTGAGTATAAGGTCTTTATCTCCTAATCTTTTTTCCAATTTAAATGGTAAACATCTCTTCAATTCATGTATAAAGTTAAATATACATTTTATTTGTATATATTATAAAGTCTTTGTTCATATGCGCATATTCTTACTTGCAATATTAAATATTACTTTGATTGACAAGAAAATGTGTTTATGGAAAAGGAGTCGAATTCCATTATAAAGATTTTTCAAGAGACGTGAGTAAACCAAATTATGCCTTTAAGCTTTCAGAATTCAAAAAAGACACAGTAATATCTAATTAAATATTTAATGAATAGTAAAACTGTGGAGATAACTTCAATATACAAAACGGAAATAATATAGCAAATTATGCACGAACTTGACGTACTTTTATGTAGCCATTAAAATGATAATTATGAAGGCTATAAAGCAAAATGAAATGCTTATAATAAAATAGTGAGTGACAAAGGCAGAATGCAAGATCATATCTACGCTGTAATTAGGTTTTGCACAACCGATATTTATGGAGTTCCCATCTCAGTGTCAAGCATTGTTCTAGGTCCTGAAGTTACAGGAATAAATAGAAGACCGCCTACAGCTTCAAGGAGCTCAGTCTAGTTGGAGAGACTGACATGAAGAAAATGAGTAGAATAACCTGTAAGACCTGCTGTAATAATTATATAGAGAGCGTAGAAGTAGGTCAGAAGAAGCAGTAGTAAAATTCATGGAGTAAACTAGAAAAACTTCCCAGAGAAATAAATATCTGTGTATGTCTACTGGCCAGAGAGCAACAATATCTGAGATGAGAATCCCCTTGATATTTCTGAGAGACATGCAGAGGTCAAGTAAACCATTTCCTTAGCAATGGCAACCACTAGGCATATCCCAGATGGCCCAGTTCTCTCTCAACTGCTCCAGTCGTCACCTGTCCACATCCTGATCTAGTGTCTTAGCAAACTGAGAAGTTTACAACGTATAATTGTTGACTATAATCACCATACTGTGCATTAGATCTCTAGAACTTATTTATCTGCTAGTCTCAAGTCTTTACCCTTAAAGAACATTTCACATATAATCTCTGGCTGCTTTTGTGCTACAAGGGCAGAACTGAGTAGTAGTGACAGAGAGCATACAACTGCAAAGCCTAAGAGATCTGGCCTTTGCAAGAAAAGTTTGCTAATCCCTGGAATAGAGAATAGTCTGAACAGTGGTTCTGCCATTTATTGTGTCTGTAATTATTTATTTATTTTACTTTTGGTAATGATTTAATTCAAATAAATCCTTCTAGCAGCAATGAGATGAAACTTTAACAAAAATATCAAGGACTATATTTCTGTTTCTCGATGAAATTGATGGAGAATATGAACCTTGCACAAGATATTTGATGGTATTTATCTTCCACTGCTGGGGTCAGCAGTAATAGCACTGATCACTTGAAAACCAAAAAATATCAATCTGCCTCAACATGTACTTAAACTGTTAGAAGTAATTTTAACGAGTCTGTTCCTGAAGACGATAATTTCACCTGTATGATTGTTTTTACTCATCACAGTGTAGAACAGGGCTTTTACTGTGGATTAAATTCCTATTGTGCTAAATTAAGTTGTTTATTTTTCTATTCCAAGTTTCTTTGCGCAGTTAGAAAAGTAAAGTATAATCATTGATGTGTTGGTTGCATTAGCAGAAGAAGATCTTTTCAGACAGTTAAATGATGGTTTTAAATCGGCATCACTAGATGTCTCAAACAGGGAATCTATTCATTCCAATACTGGTTCGTTTTTTTTTCCATCGAACTCAACTCATAGAATCAAACCAAATCTTTTGGAAGTTCACTATGTTAAGAGTGAACATTAATACGACATTAACATAAGTGCTTTGCAAATTCAGTCCAAAGTTCTAAAAAGGAAAATACAAAACACTTGTTTTTGTGGTATAGAATATAAAAACAATTTTGGTGCAGTACATTGTGTGGTAAAAGCAATGTTCTTACTAAATTAAGAAATCAACAGAGCAGACATATACTTGGAATTGATTGTGTTGCACAACCAAATAATTTCTTGCATAGTGGATAATCATGACTACATTAAACAGACTCCAATAGATCCACCAATGCAGTTAAAGTCATGTTTGTCAAAATCTACAAATATATTTATAAATACACACTTCAAATGAAGGCACTGCAAAATGTTTGCAAATGGGTGGTCTTAATTACAAAAAAGACTTAAAAATGATAACCCATGCTCTGTCTCACTATTATCAAGTATCAATCAAATTTTTGAAATGTTTGACACTTTAGACTACTTTGACTACTTTGTGTAGAATTGGCATTATTTCTTCCTTAAAGGTTGCTGGACAAGGTCATCACAAGGACATGATTATTAGGTGAATTGTGAGTGGGACCTGGGCAGTTGGAAGCTCCTCATCCACTCCTGTGTACTTGGAATGTATGCTCTGCCCACTGTTCCCACAGTAGGAGCTGTTTCAAGGATGCAGCCTTAAGAGAGCAACGTTTTGTTGAGACCCTCGGGATGGTGTACATGATTAAACACCGTTGAGGCCTCTATATAAACTTTTAAGATTGTGGTGGGCAGGTTCAGAGATCTACCTGTCTTGAGGCCACTCAAGACAAGCCTTGTTTGTAAGTTGCCTTGCTTATTAAAACCACACCTATCTGGGGCTGGCCCCGTGGCCGAGTGGCTAAGTTCACGCGCTCCGCTGCAGGCGGCCCAGTGTTTCGTTGGTTCGAATACTGGGCGTGGACATGGCACTGCTCATCAAACCACGCTGAGGCGGCGTCCCACATGCCACAACTAGAAGGACCCACAACTAAGAATGTGCAGCTATGTACTGGGGGACTTTAGGGAGAAAAAGGAAAAACATAGAATCTTTAAAAAAAAAAAAAAAAACCCCACACCTATCCATCTAGAGTGGCCTGCCTCTTTCTTCAGTCTCTCCTCGTCCTTCATGTACAGGGCTCAGTTTCGGATTCCACCCAGGAAGCTCCCAAGTTTGCAAACCAACAAATATACGGTAAAATTGACAGTAAAACCATCTGGGACTTTCACTGTTGGAAAGCGTTCATTGTTGGAAAATTTTCAACTACAAATTCAGCGTCTTGAATAGATATAAGACTAGTCATATTATTTAGTTCTTCTTCAGTGAAATTTGGCAGTACCTGTCTTTCAAGAAATTTATCCATTCATAAGTTGCCAGATTACGTGCATAATGTTTCCATAACATTTCTATATTAGACTCTTAATGTCTGTGAGTTCTCTGTTATTGCTCTCTCTTTCATTCTGAGATTGGTAACATGGATCTTCTCTCTCTCTATTCTTGATCAGTCTGGCCAGTGGTTTATCAATTTGATCTTTTCCAAAAACCAACTGATTTAATTGATTTTCTGTATTGTTTTTCTGTTTTCAATTGTATGGATTTTTGTTCTCACCTTTATTATTTCCTTTCTTCTGCTTACTTTGGATTTAATTCACTCTTCACTTTGTTTCTTATGGTAGAAGCTTAGATTATTGATTTGAGACTTTATCTCTTTCCTATTGTAAGAATTTAATGTTTTGAAACTCTTTTAAATAGTATGTTAACTACAAGCTACAAATTTTCATGTTGCCACATTCATTTTCTTTACATTCAAAATATATTCTAATTTCCTTAATCATTCCACACTTGTCTCATCAGGTTGTTTAGAAGTGTGGTCTTCAATTTCCAATTTTGACATTTTTCCAGAAATCTTTGTTATTTAATTGTTATTTTTACAGAGCATATATTGTGTGATTACAACTCAATTAAAATAATTGGAATTTGTTCTATGGCCTAGAATATGTTCTACTTTGGTGAGTGTTTCATGTGCACTTGAAAATAACTTTATTCTGCTGTTATTGGGTGAGGCGTTCTGTGAATAACAATTCCTGTTTGTTGATAGTTCTTCAGATATTGTATATCCTTACTGATTTTCTGTGTACTTGTTCTGTAGATTACTAAGAGAGGGGAGACACAATCCCCCCCTATAATTATGAGTTTGTCTATTTCTTCTTGCCGTTCTACTAGTTTTTGCTTCATGAATTTTGAATCCCTGTTGGGTTATTTATGTTTTGAGAGGACTTGACTCCTTTAGTATTATGTAAGGTTATTTTTTTAACAGTAACAATCTTTTTCTGGAACCTACCTTTTCTTAAATTAATGCAATCACCTGAGCTTTTATTCTTTTGACTAGTGATTTGATGTTCTATATGTTTTTCCTCTGTTCCTTGCTAACGTATCTGTATCATTATACTTGAAGAAGGTTCTTTTGTAGGTAGAATTTTTATTTGGCCTAAAAATCTTTTCTTTTAATTGCTTCTTTTACACCACTATATTTAATGCAATTATGATTGGATTGAATTAAATCTACCATCTTGTTTGTTGTTTTGCATTTGTTATTTAGATTTTATTTACTTTTTTCTACCAAGTTTTAAATTGTGCATCATGTAAGATCTCATGTTATCTGCTATTGGCTTATTATTTGTATCTCTTTTTTAAAAAAATATTTTTTACCTTAAGTATGTGTGTGTATAGATATATACAAAAACACATATAAGTATTAATTTAATCACAATATATCTTTAAGTAATAGTATATGGCTTCATGTGTAGTATAAGAAATTTTAACCAAAATAATTCTTATTCTTTCCTCCTATTCTGTGTACTATTGTCCTTGTACAATGAGTTTCTACATATGATATTAATCCAAAAGACTATTCTATCACTTTTGATTTAGTCAGTCAATTATCTTTCAGAATGATGTAAAAAAAATTTGGATACTATTCAAGCAGTAACAAACCATTGGAAAATTTCATGAGTCAGAGAAAGAGGTAAGAGTTGACACCATGCCAACCACTGAGGGCAAAAGGATGGATCTGATACAGTTCCACTGTGAAGAAGGCCCTGCCCAATAACAACGACAGACAAGTACACAGGCAATTTCAGCATAATGTTTCAAGTTGTTAGAGATAAAAGTTTGTAAGTTAGATAAGTAAAAAAAGTTGTAAAGAAAGACAAAACAGAGCACTCACTCATTTGTAGGGTTTTGGGAAGGTGGGCATCCAAGGATGCTTCCTGTGGGAGGCAGTCCTGAGTCTTGAGTGAGGACTAGAAAGTATCAGATGAAAAAAGGGGAAAATGACACTTAGTAGTTTTACACTAAACATCTTTAAAGCATATAAGATTGTTTTTACTCTAGTCTTGTGAATAGGAAACATCATATCTGTGATTTAATTAAGAGACTGAGGTCCCCATCAGGTCATAGAGTTACAGAGTTGTGCGAAGATTCCAGTGGAAACTGCAGCAGCTCTTTATACAGCAAGGTCTCATGCACAGTTTATTTAGGTCATCCCTCGAATTCCGTTCCTATAGATTTCATAAAGAATAACATACAACAGATAAGGACGGAATCTGCAAATATGAGAAAGCAAAGTATGCTCAAATGCATCACTACCTATGGGGAGGATACTTAGGCTTTGATTCTATGGTTCTGATCTACAGCCACAGAGGTGTTTGTTTGTTTTATGCTGAGGAAGAGTCACCCTGAGCTCATATCTACTGCCCATCTCCCTCTTTTTGTATGTGAGCTGCTGCCACAGCATGTCCACTGACCTAGTGATGCAGGTCTGTGCCCAGGAACTGAACCTGGGCTGGAGTGTGCTGAACTTAACCAATAGGCCATTGGGGCTAGCCCACAGAGCTGTTTTTTATGTGTTAGAAATCTATGGATATACGATGGAGGTGCAGAGTAAGCTTTAGAGAATGATTCATATGTTCGTTGTTGTGATGACGCTGGTGGTTTCACAAGTGTATACATTTGTCAAAGCTTATCAAATTGTTTAGTTTACATACATGCAGTTTATTATATGTCAATTATACTTGATAAAGCTGTTAAAGAAAAAAAATCTATGCGTGGAGAAGTCACTACTTACCTCATATCCCCTAGATTTTCATTTTGGGTCGCTATTGCAATAGTAAATCAGATTGGCACTGAGATCATCTCACTTCTGATCCGTGCTCCTTGCTTCCATTGGAAACAGGGTTTTCTGACATGAGAGAGAGCACTTATTAAATGTGGGATATCATCTCAGCATAGCTAGATGAGTGGTGCCATGTCTGTGATCAGGACTCGAACTGGCGAAACTCTGGGCCAAGGAAGCAGAGTGCGTGAACTTAAGCACTTGGCCATGGGGCTGGCCCATAATGGGAGGTTTTTAAAATCTGTCTGGAACATCTTCACCTGAGACTCTGCATGCCAGCAGAGTCTAATGCTAATGCCAATGGTGAGATAGGTACATTTATGTCATCTATGAATGATGGTTTATTAAGCAAATAATTGAAGAAGTCATATAGAGAGTGAAAAGTTTGATTAATTCAGTATTGCCTGGATGGCCCTTGGACACAGGCACTAAGCTAAGCCCTGGATAAGCAAAAGTAAATAACACACAGGAAGCTCCAGAGGACAGTCAGTTCTACTCACGGAGGAAGGCAGTTTAAAGCAATAGAGTGGCTAAGTGTCACAAGAGAGCCATATGCACGGTGCCATGACACCTGAGCACAGGGAGCCAGCGAAGAATGTGGGGAGAAGGGAATGTCCTCTCATCGGAGGGATTAAGATTTTTATTACATTTCACATTACGATATTATTTTGTTTTGCTGAATGCACCAAGAACATTTAAATCAGGGCCTAAGGTTTGTTATTCACCATCTTTTTATGTGCTATTTCTTTGCTCAGTCTCAATCTGGGATTATGGAAAAGACTGAGCTTTTTGGTAAGACTTGGGTGTGTGTGAGTTTCAATTATTTATTATATTGAACTGGGGGTAAATGGTAGATTAGTTAAACAGAAGTGTACGTATTTGACATAGATTACCTGTGTGAACCTGGGAAGCCCATTTATATAGTATATGATGTTATACACACACACACACACATACACACACACACACATGTACATATAGAATAGGAAACATAATATATTTTTTTCATTTGGGATTAAGATACCCCAAGATTCAAATTATCTAAATCACAGAAGAATGATTTTCTATTTATATAAATTCATTTCCAATCTTCATTTCTTGGCCATGCTATTAAAAATTGGATAAATTATTTTGTATGAATCTATCAGCTTCATGCTGTCTGAACTCCTTTCACTTTTTCTACCAGCTGGTTTTTAAAAATGTTTTGACATAAAACATGCACACCCATACAGAGATGTTTTAAATTAAAACTCCAGTTGTACAAGAGAATACTGGTGATACTTTAACAATGAGTTTATAAAAAGGTAACAGAGAAAAAAGCAAGAAAGGTGTCACCCATTTTATCAGTCAGGAAAAATATAAATTATTTTTATTTTAACAGGATCTGAGGAAAAAATGCTGTAAGTTTTAGTTCATTGTAAAAATTATAATAAAAGAATTAAAATTTTTGATCAGAAAGAGACCAGCAACCGTGGGATGGGTGGTTACAAAAGAACTTAAGAATTTTGCCTTGCATAATATGTCCCACTCATTTTTCAGCAAAGACCGTTACAAAGTGAAACACTGAAAGAAGATAGAAATATTTTTAAGATTTATAGACAATATCTAAAGCATCAAGAACTTTCTTTCTCTCTCTCTCTCTCCCTGTCTCTCTCTTATTTAATTAATTTATTTATTTGAGGAAACTAGCCCTGAGCTAACATCTGCTGCCAATCCTCCTCTTTTTTTTCCCCCTGAGGAAGGTTGGCCGTGAGCTAACGTTCATGTCCATCTTCCTCTACTTAATATGTGGGACTCCTGCCACAGCATGATTTGATAAGCGGTGCGTAGGTCCGTACCTGGGATCCGAGCCAGGAAACCCTGGGCCGCTGAAGTGGAGCGTGCAAACTAAACTACTGTGCCACTCGGTCGGTCCCTCTCTCTCTTTTATTCTTAATACAATATTAGTAATTTAAGAAATATTCTTTAGGAGACATAATATCTTACCTTACTCCAAAATTTTAGTTTATTTGCCTGAATTATTTGTCTTATGAGTTTTAATTATTTGTTACATTGATGTGGCGATGAATGATTGATCAGTTAAACAGAATTGTCAGTATTTAACAAAGATTTAAAAAAAGATATTTACATATGGCCTCGTTAAAGTATGCATATTCAAAGGTGAGGGCTTTCCATATTGAAGCAGCATAGTTGACGCCTAGCAATTATACAGTATAATTACATGAACAATAAATGACCCAAATATTAAATTTTATTTACGTGTTTGCTAAAACATTAGCATGGAAATGTTATAAAAGTGTGATATCACCATATTCATTTTAGTTAATATATATCAATACTATGCAGCTACAAAGCTATTGAAACAATTTCTATAAAAAATTAAAACAGTAGCTACAGTTATTTATTCATTCACAGTTTGTGGTAATTTGCTTTGAGGCCCTAGGAACACAACACATATACTAAAAAAAAGATTATTGTTTATCTAAAATTCAAATTTAACTGGACATCCTGTAGTTTAATTTGCTAAACCTGGCAGCCCTACTTTAGATAAATTCTCTTATTTAATTCTCTCCACAACTATGAGAACTAAGCCTTATTTGTTCTGCTTTTCATTAAGAAACTGAACTCTAAGGCTTTTTACAACTCTCTTAATAACTAAACTGTCAGTAAAGCGAGTCAGAATTCAAACTTGGGGCTTTCTAACTCATAATCTTCAGCTCTTAATTGCTACACTATAGTATGACGAGTCCAGAGAATTTCAAGATAACCAATATGAGTAGAGCGTAACACACAACGCCTGTGGAAAGATATTTCTATCATCATCATTTTAGTTACCACCACCTCTTGGAGGAGTAGTGACTGGGCTTCCAGTAATGTCCGGTTTCACTCTAACTGAATGTTGTGAAGATTTATGTTGCAAGGCTTTGCTGGTGCTCTTCCCTTTCCATGAATTGAGAGAGTTGTGCTAGGATGTGCCCCACGTCCATCCCAATGCTGATATATGATGATCTACAGAAGGTAAATAATCCTGGAAAACCATAGGCACTGAAAAACAGCTACTCCAACTTGTGATGAACCTGCCAATAACGTTGACGGTGGAAACACAAGTTTAGATGCGGTGGAAATTATCCTCTGATTTAATGCTATGCTTTAAGACAATTTTTTGACTTCTAAAAAAGTTGATGTTCAGCAGTTTTGGAGATACATGTGCAGTAAGCAATCACATTGCTTTTAAATCTTTAATTGAAAAACAACTCCGGGAAACCTGAACTGATTTTTCTCAAATTCTTACGGAGAGTGATTAAGACATCAGGCTAACACCAACCTCTACACAGTGTAGCAAGAAGAGTGAGTTATTTTCAGAGAGCAATAAGAAGGTAAAAATAGAGTTCAAGTGAAATCTGTGAGCATAGTTGAAACAGGGTGTTCTGGCAAATATTCTCTGGTATAATGTGTATCTCCTTTTATAAGGATTCACAAAATGGTGCAGGGAACATGGTAGCTAGCCTCTGAGTTAGAATAAAATCCGTGTTAGTTTGACAAAGAGAACAGGTTTTTTTTTTTTTTTTTTAATATATGTTTCAGGGTAGGATGAGATATTAGTGAAAGAGATAAACACCACCCATATCTTTTAGGGAGATTTGTAAACAAAAAAATGGCTATATACTTCCAGAACACCTAACAGGAGTCAGTAGAATTATTGGGCAGATTACCTTCAGTGGCCAAGTTACTGCTGTGAGTTCACCAACTCATTTTATTTTCTACCTAAATACACAAAAAGACCACAGCTTCTAGTCCTCTTGTACATCAGTGAGGTCCATTCTGTCCGCGAAATGTAATGGGAGATATTTGCCCTTTTCAGGCCTCCCTCCTAAATTGTTGCACAACATTTTCCATACTCTCTCCCACTCACCCATGAGCTCACACTTGGAGACTCTGAGATGGCTAAGTCACATGATGGAAGGGGCTTTGATCACTACCACCTGGAGGAAAGCCATAGGGGAGATAGGGTCAACTAAGTATATCCACATCAAACTCTGCTTAAGTGAGAAGTAGATATTTGTTATGCTAAAGCCACCCGGTGAGATTTGGGTATTATTTGTTATATCAGCCAGCGTTATTTTTATTTGACAAATAGATGCCATGGTTCTGTAAAATTGCAAGAGACTTTAAAAACCTTTAGTCACAATAACCAAAAGACAGGCTGATAAAAGATATTATAGAAATTAGCTCTAGATCCATGCATTATCTGGGCTTCTTTCTCTCTGTCTTAGAGTTTGACATTCTCTCTGTTGACTTTCTACATGTCTACATACATTTACCCACATTTAATTCTTCATTTTAAACTCTCTATTCATTTTTCTTTTACTTGTAATTAATATTGATTTGAAGTAGTTCTTTTTATCTTATTGGTTATTGGCTAGAGGTTTGTTTTTCATTCTTTATCTAAAAAGTAGATAAGAAGGTCAGTTTTCTTGATTTACAATTTTACTCGTACATTGGTATTGCGAAGCTTGCAAATGATTCTTTTTATTTATTTTCTAAATTTAAATAAAAGATCCTCAAAGCACTTGAACCAGCTTGACAACAATTCTCTCAAAATATTTTTTCTGGTTATGTGATTCTAACGTACTTTCAGTTTTATGTGCAAACTATCCATTCATTCATTGTTCAGCAAATATGTATGAATTCTATCATGTGTGCCGTTATGTATTGAGGGTAGAGCAGCAAAGAAAGCAGGAGCTCACCCCATGAGCTTGAAATATGAAAAGTAAGAATTTGCTGTAGTTACTATAAAATAATTTTTTGTTTGTTTGCTTTCGTGGGATTTACAGAGGGTGTAGGGAGGGAGAAGGAGAAAGAGAAAAACTCCTATACTCTTCTGAGATGATGAGCACCAAAGACCATTAATCTTAGGGTGACGGTGTTTAATTTTGGCAACATGATGAGGAAGCACGTGTTACAGTAAGTCCCAGTTGGGTTTCCCACTCTGAGTTGCTTCAACTGGACTCTTCTCTGGATTCTGTTTAGTTTGGGTTCAGTCAGTGGGAAGCTTTAAGAAATCAGAGGTGGGGTGTTTCTTCCCTGGTACCCACTGATTGGCACACATTCTCTGGCCATGGCGACGTCCCTCTACAATTATTGTCGGACAGTCTGTCTGGCAGCTGTTCCTCCTGGCTTCCGTTCTCACCGGGCTCCAGTAACACTATTTCTTCCCCTTGATCCTTCAGCCCTAGGGATAGCAATGAGTTCCCACTCTGTGCCATCTCTCAGTGCCTCAGCATCTCCTGGGAGAGGTCTTTTTTTAATTCATTTATTTTTTTCTCCTCCTTTACCTTGTCCACATCTCTGGGCAAGGAAGGAAAGATGGCAGAATACGTGGTGGTATCAGAATCTGTAACTGTCTTCTAAATACTTCTGAACGTGAATGTGAATGGCTAGGGGTGGGTAAATAACAGTGTCAATGAAACACACAAGATGCTGCAAGCAAATTCCATCAGCCTGGAGTGAAGGGTACTTATATGAGGGTGGAGCACAATCACTTGTACGATTTGATTAACGGTCTAGGGAAGAATTTTAATTACATCATCTCATCTGATTCATGTCAGAAGTTTTGTGAATTAAGAAGCAAATAATTAATAATCCATTGAATGGATGAAAAACTGAACTCTTGGAAGTTGACATTTTTCCAAGTTCTCTTGCTAATATGGGTGGAGTCAGGACCAAGACAAAGCTTAGAGTCGTCTCTTTTATTCTAATTGCATCCATCTTTCAGTTCTAAATTAATAAAAACTTCGGATCAGAAATATTTCCTCAATTTAATAAAAAAAGAAAATCAAAAATACGTAGTTTGAGGAATTGTTAAAACTTTTATAACAAATTTTACCTAATTGTTTTTGGTAGATAAAATTAAAATTGACAGTATTTGCAATATGCGAAAAATCAATGTCAAATTAATTTTTATTTGATATGTGTATGGAGGAGTCTGTAACATTCAGAAGGGCTGTGTGTCTGTATACATCTAGTTTTTAATTATAAGTAGTTTTAATCATTCACAAAAATAGGAAAGAGTGTATTAATTCACCTCTACGTGACTATCAAAGAGTCCTAGAAATTACCAAGATTTTGGTACATTTGCTTCTTAAATCTCCTACTTTATTTTATTTTATATACTATCTTATATATAGAAAAAAAGAAGATATCACATGATTTTACCCACTCATATTTTAACACAAATCTCTAAGATTTCTGAACATTTTCTTATGTAACAACTAGGAAATTAATAATGATTACTTGGTATTATCTAAGATTGAGGCTATATTCAAATTTTCCCACTAGTCTAAAATGTGTCTTGGACACAATTAGGATCCAAATAGCTTATACTGGTTACATATTTTAAAATAAATATTGCCTTTTTTAATATAAATTGTTCTCCCAAATGTTTGTATATTTATTTTCAATCATTGAATTGCTTTTTGGAAAACTTAGAACTTGTCCAATGAACTATTCCGTGTTCTATATTGATAGGATTGTTATTTCAAAGTGATGTATAACTTAGTCCTCTGTCCTCTGTTTCTCTTGTAAAAAAGAAAATTAACATTAAATTGTTAATTTTGATAAAAGTTTAACTTGTTTGGCAAGAATAATTCATATGCTGTGTTAAATATAAACATTAGCAGTCACAAAATCTTTCACTATCCCACTTTTAATTTAGTTATAGTTCATTAGTGGTCTCAGATTCTCAGACGATGACTGACAGATGACTTCATTGAGAAGATATTTGGGGTGTTTTTTTTGCTTTTTTTTAATGAATATTTCATTGTATATTTTGGATATTAACCCCTTATCTGATATGTGGTTTGCAAATACCTTCTCCCAATTGTTAGGTTGTCTTTTCGTTTTGTTGATGGTTTCCTTTGCTGTGCAGAAGCTTTTTAGTTTGATGTAGTCCCATTTGTTCATTTTTTCTTTTGTTTCCCTTGCCCAGTCAGACGTGGGACTTGAAAATATGCTGCTCAGACCAATGTCATGGAACGTACTGCCTCTGTTTTCTTCTAGAAATCTCATGGTTTCGGGTCTTACATTCAAGTCTTTAATCCATTTTGAGTTGATTTTTGTGCATGGTGTAAAAAACACAAAAACACACATAGCATTGGAGATTGGACTGGTGGTTACCATTGGGGAAGGGGGGAGGGGGGAGGGCAAAAGGGGTGATTAGGGTCACATGTGAGGGGATGCACTATAATTAGTGTTCGGGTGGTGAACATGATGTAATGTATCCAGAATTTGAAATATGATGTACATTCGAAAAAAATAAAGATTTAAAAAAAATGAATATTTCATCTAATGATTTCATCCATTGATATCTGTTGCCTGGAAGGCAAAATGGCAGTAAGGTGATTTTTCTAAGTCTGTAATTCTTTCTGTTTTTATTATCTGTAATTGTTGTATAAATAACTAACCCTCATCAACCAGAGGTATTTCACTGAAACACATTTATCAAAGGGAAGTAGGATAAATATTTAATGTTTTCCCTTTATTGCCAATTTTATGAGTAAGGAGAGTCTTTTTTCTTCAATGGTAAGTATATATAGCAAGATTTGATTTGTTAATATCTTGTTAAGAATCTGTGTCTGTATAGTCATAAAGGATGTTAGTCTATAATTTTACTTGTGTGTGTGTGTAATTTCTTTGTCAAGCTTTGAAATAAGGATTATACCCACCTCATAAAATAAGATGGAAAGTGCTCTCTCTATTATTTTCTAAAAGAGTTTGTATTAGATTTTTTAAAATTTTATTTTAGTATTTGAAAGTAATCACTAGTGAAACCATGGACCTGGAGATTTTTATGTGGGATGATTTTTAATAAAAAGTTCCATTTTCAAAATTTGACATTGTTAAATGTCTTCATTATTTAAGTTCTGTGTCACTTCTTGCTGCTGCTATCTTTATTAATCCTTTTCTTCCACATATTTTGTGTTTACTCTGCCCATCTTTATCTAGACTCTTAAGAAAAATCTTAAGTCATTGCTTTTATACTACCATTAAAAACCATATTTTCCCTGCTAGGCACTGATTTATCTACATTCTACAAATTTTGATGTTTTATTTTGATTATCATTAAATTTAAAACATTTCAAAATTTCTTTTTTGATCTGTGGATTATTTATAAGCACGTTAAATTGGCAAATATTCAGGAGACTTCTTCTATGTTCTCCTTTCAATACTTATTTTTAGTTTTTTCAGTATATTTTTAGAATATCATTTTAATTTATCAGCTTTCCTTATGGCTATAACTGCATTTCAAGTGACTGTCCCTGAGAACACAATATCAAAGGTAGAATTTAAACACTACACATAAAGTATAAGAACTATGCAATAAAAAGGTTGACTTACCACCCTCCTTCTCCTTTATCCCAAAGTTGTCATATAAATTACACCAACAAACAATATAAACCCACAAGTGAATGTTATTTGTTTTCAACTTTGTATGCATTTTAAAGAGGTTGAGAAAAAAATCCTTTTATATTTACCCACTTATTTCCCATTTCTAGGGCTCTGTCGTCCTTCTGACGGTTTGAGATTCCTTCTGGTATCGTTTCTCTCCAGGCTCAACTTCCTTGCTGGTAGCGAATTTGCGGTTTTTCACTTATCTGCAATGTCTGTTTCTGGTCTTTATTATTACAGAATATTGACACAATGTTACTGTTGTTGAGAGGATATTTTTCTTTTGTCCTTTTAGACTTGTGCTTGCAGTCTCCCCTGGCTTCCTTTCTGAAGAGAAGTTGGCCATCATTCACATCACCGTCCTTCTGCATGAAATAGTTCGCTCTTCTCCTGACCCTTGTAAAATTTAACTCTGATTTCTAACAACGGGACTCTGTAATTCCTAGCTTTGAATTTATCTTCTTTAGTGTTCATGAAACTTCTTTTTTTTCTAAAGATGTGAAATCTTCTTTTGTGGAAGATTGGCACCTGAAATAACATCTGTCGCCAATCCTCTTCTTCATTTTTTGTTTTTTCTTCCTCTTCTCCCCAAAGCCCCCCAGTACATAGTTGTATATTGTCGTTGTATGTCCTTCTGGCTCTGCTATGTGGGACGCCGCCTCAGCGTGACCTGATGAGCAGTGCCACATCCACACCCAGGATCCAAACTGGAGAACCCTGGGCCACCAAAGTGGAGCATGCAAACTTAACCACTGTGCCACTGGGCCAGCCCCTAATTTGGATAATTTAAAATTGTATCCTAGACTTTGTGAATGATGCATTTTAGAGAATCTTTTATGTTTCTCTCAACCATATTAGCTTTGTTTTTGTTTTGTTTTCCTTTTAAGCAGACAGTAAACTTGGCTGAACTCACATTTCAATGGCTTCCCCACTACAATGGGCAGAAGCAGAAATATTTATTTTACCCTTAGCTGGGATGTTTACAACCTGCCTCACATATGAGTAGTGCAAGAGTCAGCAAGAAATTGGGCAGAGATTGTGTGCAGAATTCAGAGCGCTATCTCTCTTTCTCATTTCTGAAAGATTTCCCCACACTTCACAGCTGTTGTGATTGCCCTGGGGCTTTCTGAAAACAGAAAGACTTCAAATTTCTCTCCACATTCTGGGTATCCCTCATGCCCCCTACGGAGATTATTCTCAGTCCTAAGTAGTGAAAAGAACTGCCTCTCTTTCCAAGTTGAGGGTCTTCTCCAGCGTCTGCTGGCTTTTACTCACTCTGCAGGGCTTTAGACAGCTGTTATTTTGTATTTCAAGAGTGTATAGCTATCTGCAAGGTAATTAATCCATGAGAAGATACTCTGCCATTACTGGATGTGAAACTTGTCTCTCCATGTAGTTTAAATTTGCATTTTTCTTACTATTAACAAAAAAAACCAGAAAAATAAAACAAAACAAAAAACAGCTATTTATGTTCAACAGCAAATGTGTCTATTTTTCTGTGAACTATCTGTTCATATATTGCCCATTTTTCTACCTGGTGGTTGGTCTTTTTCATTTTAAGAGCTATTTACACATTAGTGAGGCCGTCCTGAATTTATTGATCTGTTTTTTCTTTTTACCTATTTCAGGATTTTGAGTCACAGATACTTAGTAAATATAAATTAAATGAATGAATGCATAAATAAATAAATTAATCCCCTATATAGTACAGATTCTTAAGTTAACAGATATCTTAGTAGGCTTTACAGGAAAGTTAGCAGACCTTTGGTGTTAGTGGATATTTTTAATCCTTACAGTAAAATGCAACAGGATTTATCGTTGAGCCGAAATTCTGGCTTTCTGACTAAATATAACAGCACTACTCTCTCCTAGACTTGGTGACATAGTGGTAAATTGAAACTGCGCCTTTGACTTTCTACTTGGCCGGGAATATGTTGACTACATCTTTCTTGTACATGTTTGTATCTCATCTTCCGACATCTTAAAGCGGGAATCTTGGAGGAAAAAAATCTAATTAATGTCCATAATAACAAGTCCGCAATATGAAGCAACATATACATTCAGCAATAATTCACCAGTCAGGGCTTTGTCCTTTCTTCTGGGTTTGTTTTCATAATTATGCTTCCATCATTCCTAATGAGCTGTCAATTACATATGCAAATTAAAGGGAGCAGACATTAAAGAATTTCTATATTAGTATCATAACAACAGTGTTATGATTTTATGAGAGGACTGTGATTCATGCAAACTATTAATAAGATCTCATACCTGAGCTGTTCTTTATTTTTTATCAACTATGTAAATATGCTCCCAAGGAGAATTTATAAATAGCGTTTTAAATCTTATATAGAAATTTGGAAATTGACCAATTTGGTCTTTTATGAAGCCACACAACTGATGCCACAATTAGACTGCTAAACATCCTAAAATATTGTATATGGTTACTAGTCATAAGTTGAACATTGAATCTTTTTCCTCTTTCCATTCCTAATACATCAACCAGTGATGCTATGGACCTCTTTGACTGCAGCGTTCCCACTTCTTCCTTTTAGTCTGTGACTAGCCTCCCATATTGTTGAAGTTATTTGCCCACCACCTCTTTCCTTTAACTAATACTGACCCGTGACAGCTAACTCACACCTTAGATGGCTCTTTCTCAACTCACTGTAGATTTGCTAGAAGGACCCATCTAATTCAGTCTATTACTTCACTTTCTAAGAAAGGAAACAGGACTTATCTTGTGAATGGAGTACACTGAAATCAAACAGTCAATGTGGGACTTGATTGCAGCTGTCTTACCTTGTAATTCAGCATACTTACCTGGTACACATTTTTGACTCAGTTTTATTAGATTTGACTACAAAAATGTATACTTTAGCTTCTAAGCTTATTCGCATCCTCGAGGAGCTTGGAATATGACTGAGCAAATAAGACACAGAAAAATAACTGTAATGAATTGTTGAATGCCTTCATTTCTTAAAGCAGTCGTTTCTACCTATGTGTTAAGGGAAACATTAAATTTAATTTTTCCCAAATATAACACAAAACTTGACAAATGTGTAAACTTGAATTGCTTTTTGTCTCAAAGTAGGCGATTTTAGTGTTATGCTGAAAATAAAATCAGATTACTTGTAGAGGTTAGCTTGTTTCTAAGTACTATGTAGAAAAGATGGCAACTTCTTAGAGGTTAAAGGTTTAGTGTAACATCTAACAGAACTGAGGAATGATTTGTGTTTATAAAAGGGAGCACTATCAGGGGCCGGCCCGGTGGTGGAGCAGTTAAGTGCGCACGTTCCACTTTGGCGGCCGGGGGTTAGCCGGGTCGGATCCTGGGTGCAGACAGGGCACCGCTTGGCAGGCCCTGCTATGCTGGGCGTCCCACATATAAAGTTGAGGAAGATGGGCACCGATATTAGCTCAAGGCTGGTCTTCCTCAGCAAAATGAGGAGGATTGGCAGCAGTTAGCTCAGGGCTAATCTTCCTGAAAAAAAAAAAAAAAAAGGGGGAGCACTATCAAGGCAGTAAAGAAGTCTGCTGAAAGATTAAAGCAACACGATGGAGCAAACTATCAAATAGCGTGAGCACAACGGTGCATGAGAAAATTATAGATATGAGAGACATTTTTGTACTTAGGCAGAAATTACTATTTTAATAACTTTATTGAGCTATCTTTAACGTATACCAATTGTATATACTTAAAGTGTACAACTTGATGTTTTGATACATGTATACATTGTGAAAAGAGCACCAAAATCAAGCTAAAGAACTTATTCAACACCTCTACATAGTTAGCGCGCGCGTGTGTGTGTGTGTGTGTGTGTGTGTGTGTGGTAAGCATCTTCAATTTAAGATCTATCCTCTTAAATAAATTTCAAGTATACAATACAGTAATATTAACTATTGTCACCATGCTGTATATCAGATCTTGGGAACTCATTCATCTTGTGTCACTGAAACTTTGTTCCCTTTGTCAACATCTCTTCATTTCCTTCTCCCTCCCCACTGCCACTCCTGTCAATCACCATTCTCCTCTTTGCTTCTATGAGTTTGACAGTTTTAGATTTCACATCTAAGCGAGATCATGCAGTGTTTGTCTTTCATGCGTCTGGCCTATTTCACTTAGAATGATGCCCTCCAGGTTCATCCATGTTTTTGCAAATGACAAGATTTCCTCTATTTTTAAAGGTGAATAATATTCATATTAATTAGTTAACTAATTCAGTTTTTGAGGAACCTCCATACTGTTTCACATAATGGCTCTACCGATTTACATGCCCACAAACAGTAGATAAGTGTTCTCTTTTCTCCGGATCCTTGCCAATACTTGTTATCATTTGATTTTTTGATAATAGCCATTCTAACAGGTGTGATGTATATCTTATTATGGTTTTGATTTGCATTTCCCTGATGATTAGTGATATTGAGTACCTTTTTGTGTACCTATTGGCCATTTATATGTCTTCTTTTGAGAAATGTCTGTTGAGGCCTTTTGTCCATTTTTTAATCAAATTTTTCATTTTTTTTGCTATTGAATCATATGAGTTGCTGATACATTCTGGGTATTACTCCTTATCAGGTATATGGTTTGCAAATATTGTCTTCCATTACGTAGGCTGCTTTTCACTCTGTTGATTATTTGCTTTGCCGTGCAGAAGCTTTTTAGTTTGATGAAATCCCACGTCTCTGTTTTTGCTTTTGTTGCCTGTACTTTTGACGTCATGACAAAATATCACTGCCAAGCTCAGTGTCAAAATTTTCCCTCATTTTTCTTCTAGTAGTTTTACAGTTTCAGGTCTTACATTTAAATATTTAATCCACTTTGGGTTGACTTTTTTGTATGGTATGAGATAAGCTTCCAATTTAATTATTCTGCAGGTGATTATCCAGTTTTCCCAACACTATTTATCGAAAAGCCTATTTTTTCCCCATTGTGTGCTCTTGGAACACTTGTCAAAGATTAGTTCTGTACATGTATGGATGTATTTCTAGATTCTATTATGTTTATTGGCCTATGTGATTGTTTTTATGCCAGTAGTACACTGTTTTGATTACTATAGCTTTGTGATGTATTTTGAAATAAGGAAGAGTGATACCTCTAGCTTTTATTTTTTATATTCAAGATTACTTTGGCTAGTCAGGGTCTTTTGTGGTTCCATATAATGCTAGGATTTCTTATTCTATTTCTGTAAAGAATGTCATTGGACTTGTGATAGAGATTGCATTGAATCCATGGATCACTTTGGGTAGTATACATATTTTAATAAAGAATTTAATAAAGAATTTAATAATTCTTCCAATTCACAAACACAAGATAGCCTTCCATTTATCTGTGTCTTTTTTAATTTCCTTCATCAGTGTTTTATAGTTTTCAGTATATAAGTCTTTCACCTCTTTAGTTAAGTTTTTTCCTAAGTATTTTATTATTTTTTATGCTCTTGTAAATGGGATTGTTTTCTTAAATTCTTTTTTGGATAGCTCATTGTTAGTGTATGGAAATGTCATTGAAAGTTTAGAGCAAAAATAAGTCAAATAGAAAAACAATAGGAAAAAATCACAAAACTAATAGTTGTATTTTTTTAAGATAAGCAACACTGGCAAACCCTTAGCTAGACTAACCCAGAAAAAAGGAGAGAAGATTCAAATAAATAAAATTGGAAATGAAAGAGGAGACATTACAACAAATACCTCAGAAACCAAAAGGATCATAGGAAACCGTTATAAACAACTATATGCCAAGGAATTGGATAACCTAGAAGAAATGGATAAATTCCTACAAACACACAACCTACAAAGACTGAATCGAGAATAGACAGCCTGAGCAGACCAATAACAAATACAGAGATGAAACAATAATCAAAAACCTCCCAACCAAGAAAACTCAGGACCTCATGGCTTCAGAAGTAAATTCTACCAAACATTCAAAGAAAAATTCATATTAAATACATCTTAAACTTTTCCAAAAAATAAAAGAGGGAACACTTTCAAACTCATTTTATGAGGTCAGCATCATCCTGATACCGAACCCACAGAAAGATATCGCAAGAAAAGAAAACTACAGGCCAATATCCTTAATGAGCATAGATGCAAAAATTTTCAATAAAATATAGGCAAACCAAATTTAATAGCACATGAAAGAATTATACACCACAAGTAAGCAAAATTTATTCCAGAGATGCAAGTATGGTTTGACATACACAAGTAATTTGAAGTGATACGTCACGTTAACACAATGAAAGATAGAAACCACATGATCATCTCAACAAGAGCAGAAAAAGCATTTAAGAAAGTTTGGCATTCATTCATGATAAAGATTTCCCAACAAAATAAGTATACAAGAAACTTACCTTGACACACCAAAGGCTGTGTATTAAAATTCCATAGCTAAAATCTTAATTAATGGGGGAAAACAGAAAACTTTTACTCTAATATCTGTTGCAAGCCAAGCATGACCGCTCTCGATACTTCTATTCAACATAGCACTGGAAGTTCCAGCCAGAGCAATTATATAAGAAAAAGAAATAGAGGGCATCCAAATCTGAAAGGAAGAGGCAAATTTTCTCTGTTTACAGATGACATATGATCATAGATATAGAAAACCCTAAAGACTCAGCAAAAAAACTGTTAGAACTAATAAATGAATTCAGTAATTACATTTTAAACATTGATAACTTGATTCCTCTAATCACTTCAAAAGTGTTACCAAAAATTGTAAAATTTTAACATGTACCACAAACAAAATTCTGGGAATCATTATTATACAATATGCTTCTCACTTCTGGAAAAATTCCTCATGTGGTTTGATTATTAGAGGTGAATGAGCATGAAACCATGCAGAGATGTTATAGAATGGAATGTTAAAAGAGGGACAGATTAGCATAAACAAAGCATAGATGGGGAAAGCTCAAGTTTGGATGGATCAAAGATGGAGACTATACAAAGAGCAGGTGCAGAACCTTTGATATAGCATCCTACCTTGGAGTTTGGACTTTGGGAGTTGATTTTGATAGTAATGGAAATCCCCACAGATTTAGTACAGATAGATCAGTTGCATGTGGATGTTCGGTTTTTCCAGTACCATTTGTTGAAAACACTATCTTTGGTCCATGGTATCCCCTTTGCTGCTTTATCAAGGATCTACATGTTTATATTGGTTGATTATATTTATGTAAGTCTACTTCTGGGCTCTCCATTCTGTTCCATTGATCTATTTGTATTTCACCAATACCTTACTGTCTTGTTTACTATAGTTTTCTAGTAAGTCTTGATGTTGGGTAGTATCAGGCCTCCGATTTTGTTTTTCTCCTTACTTAGTTGGTTATTCTTGGTCTTTTGCCTCTCCCTACAAACTTTAGAATCAATTTTTCAATATCCACAAAATAACTCCCTGGGATTTTAATTAGTGTTGCATTGAATCTATAGATCAATTTGGGAAGAAATGACATCCTAACGATATTGAATCTTTTTATTCAGGGACATATAATATCTCATTTATTTAGTTCTTATTTGATTTTGTTCACCAGAGTTTTGTAGTTTTCCTCATATAGATCTTGTCCATATTTTGTTATATTTATATCTAAGCATTTCATTTTGTGGGTGCTGATGTAAGTGGTATTTTGTTTTTAATTTCATATTCTGCTTGTTGATTGCTGGTACATAGTAAATCAATTGACTTTTGTATATTAACTTTATATCCTGCAAACTTGCTATAATCACTTATTAGTTCCAGGAGTTTTTTGTTCATTATTTTGGATTTTCTGTATAGAAGATCATGTCATCTATGACCCAAACCAGATTTATTTCTTCCTTCCCAATCTGTATACCTTTATTTTCTTTTCTTGCCATATTACATTGGCTAGATTTTCCACTACAATGTTGAAAATGTGATGAGAGGGACATCCTTGTCTTGTTCCTGACCCCACTGAGAAAGCTTTGAGTTTCTCACCATTAAGTGTGAAGTTAGCTATAGCTTTTTTGTAAGTATTCTTTATGAAGTTGAGGAAGTTCCCCTCTGACATGGTTAGATTTAGATGCTAACTAAAAAAATGGCAAACTGAATATTTTGGGTGGTTGTGGAATACGATTGGTTAAAAAAGACAATAACTCTGGAGTAGGATATATTGATTTTATAGTGTCTGTAATATACAATGAAGTTGTCTAGTATGGTGTTGAGTTTGTTAATTTGGAGTTTAACAGACAATTCTGGGCTAAGTATAGACATATGAGATAACAATAAAACTAACAATAAAAAATAACTACTATTTTCCCAGTCTTGCCTGGAGAGAACTTTAACAGAAAGGGTTTGTTTACTTGTAAGGTTAAAATTCTCAGAATCTTTAAATACTACCTGCTGTAGATAAGCCTAAACAGATTTCAAGAGACTATTTCTTTATCCCTATAGAGGAATCTACATGTAAAGAAAGTATTTTCCCTAAGTAATCTTTCATAGGAAATGAAAAAGCAGCTATAATTTATGATTCACAGAAATGTTCAGTTTCTTAGAATAATATTAATGGCTTTTTCTTGTCGGAGAAATAGGGCGTGGGAATGATGAATCATGAAAACTGGCAATTTACTTTGGACAGGTACATTTTCTTCCAAGCATTGTCATGTAAATGATGTACTTGTTTCATAAATAGTGTCCTAATTGCCAAAAAAAAAAAAGACAGCAGGAGACATAAGGCAAAGTGATTAGACCATGACATAAACGAAAAACTGAGAGACTTATTAGAAACATTTAAAAGCAACAAACCAACTTGATAATTAGAAGCCTTGGCTACGAAATCGCAAAGTCAAGGAAACAAACAAGAAGACATTCAACAAAAAAATTGGATATTTTTGTGAATTATAATAACGTGTAACCTGCTTCTCTGAACAAAAGCAATAATTTTCTTCTTGTTCATGATAAACAACATTGAAACAAAAAGCGAGAGTTTTCTTAAGAATAGTGGTTGGGATTTAGAGTTGGAGAACAAAGGAGAAAGCAAAACATATTAAATAATTGGTCTCCATCTGTTTGTGCAACTGAGGAAAGAGTGAATGGGTAGGTGGCCAAATTAAAGATTGCCCAGGATGACTGAAAGAAGATTGTATGAAATCTAAGAAGACAGTAGAAGCTTTGGAGGATATAATATCAGATTTTATAAAAAAGACTTTTATTCAAATTAGAGAACGAAGTTGCTGTTGGTCAAAATTTCAGCTAAGGCCCGAACTATGGCTAAATTCACCCTTTTCAGGTAAAGAACATTTTGATGGAACTGCTGCTCCAGCCCAAGCAAAGAGTATGAGATCAAAGCCACAGCCTTAATTCACTGCAATTTGGGCTACAACTATGGAAACATTACAAAGGTGCATTTTCCTCTACACATTGTTTCACTTCTTCTTATATATTTTGTCCCTATTTATTTTTGGTAAAGAAAAAGCAAGAGCATTCTTCCTCACAACACAGTCATTGAACCTACTCTAATATCATTTCTAAAGTGTCTACAATAGCCAAAGAACATAAAAAACTCTTTCTGAATTAAAAGAAGAATAGAATTTCCTAAAATGGAGAAGAGCCTAAAATAACTAGCCAAGAGCAATTGCTGTTTGTGAAAGTTATTAAAGGAATGAGTGCAGAAATTAGTAAGTGATATAAGAGGGGCCAGCCTGGTGGCATAGCAGTTAAGTGCACATGCTCTGCTTTGCTGGCCCAGGGTTCACAGCTTCAGATCCTGGGCACAGACCTATACATTGTTCAAACCCTGCTGTGGCGGTAACCCCCACACAAAATAGAGGTAAACTGGCACAGATGTCAGCTCAGGGACAATCTTCCTGAAGCAAAAAGAGGAAGATTGGCAATGGATGTTCTGTCAAAGCCAATCTTCCTCACCAAAAAAATAAAAATAAATAAGCTATATAAGTAGAAGGCAAACATGAGAGAGACAACACATACTGTGAGAGACCAATAGTCAGGGAGGTATTTCACCGGTAACAGAGAGGAAGGCAGAAGAACAGGCAAGTCAGAGGGGAGATGGATTTGTGTGCTAAACGTAGAATCTTGGAGAAGCATTTTCCTTGATAGCTGGTCTATCTTACCCAACTTCCTATTATATTCAGTTTTTATTTGCCTTTTATAATCAGACATATTGCTGGGGATATGATCAAGCTGAATAGTGGTGCGTTCTTTCATGTATTAACTAATTGATTTATTCATTCAAATTTTTGAAAATCTACTAGTGAAAATGTACCAGAATATACATACACATATCACACACACACTCACACTTTATTGCTGCCCTCAGGGAGCTTACTCTATTGAAGGAAAAACATGAAAAGAGATGATTTGGGGTGATGAATACTTACCCACAATGGTAAATGCACCAGAAACCAGGGAGGAGGAGCCAGTGCTCCAGCTCCAAATAGTATAAATAAAGAGCAGAGCAAGCCAAAAGGAATGTGTATATGTGCGTGTGTTGGGGGCAGGCATAATGTGCATCAACTAAACAGACACATGTAATTTTAAGGATAATAACTATTTTGAATTTATGGGAGATAGAAAAGAAACAAAAAGGAAAAGCTAGTCAAAGATGGACTGGACTATATTAGGGAGGGTAGTGGACACTGAAAAATGTAAACAAATGGAGAATTAGGTAAAAAAAATTGGTCAAAATATAAAATATTTTTATTATTGCTGGTTTTTTTTTTTTATCTTTAGCCTAGCTGGATTTTATTTAATTTAGTGCCTTCTAGCCATCAAATTTATACGAGACAAAATAATTGTAAAAATAACAAAAAATACGGTGTGTGATATATTCTATTGGTGTTATAAATTTCTTGCATCTGTTAACTTATTTTCATCATCACTCCTCCATGAGACGGTTGTAGACTTATTTCCATTTTATAAATGTATTGTCATAGGATTTGAGTCGCTATTTGTCTTGCCTTTGTTGACGGTCACAGTCTTCCATTGGTACAGATTACTGAATAGAAGAGTATTAAGAGAAATCCAATAAATCCTCTAGATTCTAGACAACAACGGATATTTCTTTAGCAATCAGAGTCAATCATGCTAACTAATATATTAACTCATTTTTTCTCAATATTCCAAGAATGCAAATGGCCAGGGGAAATTCTCAGCTTTCATCTAAGGTACTTGCAATCCATCAAACTCAAAGTTGTGAAGAAAGGATGCAAACAGTTATTATGTGTAATAGTAAAACAGACCCCCTCATACAGACCCTTGCTTCTGGATCCATGTATTTTCGACTAAAAGGTAAATGACACCGTATATTGGCCTGTTCTGCATCCTGCAAGACAGCATCCCAACTTCACTGGTGGCTGTCTCTCAGGTACTGATAGACCATTCTAGTTTCCTCACAAGCCAGGTACTTTTGGATGATGGGATATGTAATAAGACCGGTGGATCCTATGGGCATAAGCACATTGTCAAACTTTGTTATAAAATTATTTCTTTAGTAAGAAGCAATGTTGAGTGGAAGAACATAAATGTGAATAAGGCATTACTTTGGCAGTGATGATGGCAGAAGATTTGAGGGCAGGAAAGGCAAATTCACATCCAGCATACATATCTATTCCTGTGAGGTCAAATCTCTGCTCATGATAGAAGGAGAACCAATGTAATCAGCCTGTCCCAGGTGGCTGGTTAGTCCATTCACGATACATTATCAGGGGCTCAACTTTAGTCTCTGCTATGGGCAGTTTGAGAACTCATTAGTAGCCCAATTGTGGAGTCCATGTATAGCATTCTCCTGTCTCTGTAGTCACCTTGTACGCAGGCTCATGTAACACATACCACAGTACCTGGGGAAAGAGGCCAAGTGGCATTTACAGAATGTGCCATCGTTTCCATCTGCTTCTTTAGATCTCTGTAGTGGAGCTGAGGTGGGGTGTGAATATTACGTCCCCCGTATCTATTCTGAGATGTGCGTAAATATCGCTTTGCATCACACCACCTTACCATCAATGTACTAATCATGTTCTTCACAAGTTCCTGATCACCCAGAGCATCTTTCATACAATGCAAAGTAGACAGTCTGGTACACTTCTAGAAGTTCTGCCACTCATTGAGATTTCATTTACCACGGTTTTCTGGGCCACCCCTGAGTGTGGTGTGCAACAGATTATATTTTCCGAACATGGAAATATACGTTCAGATAGAGTTAATCCTCATTAATCTAAGATTCCATATTTTCTAGTCTACTTGCCAAAATTTATTTGTAGGCTCCAAATCAGTAGTCCTGGTCATTTGTGATCATTCACAGATATGTACAGAGTGGCAAAAATTTGATTATCCAGCATTCACGTTACCAGACGAGGTCAGAAAAGGCATGCTGTGCCTTCTTGTTTCAGCTCTCTGGCTGTAAACAAGTATACTTTTTGTGGTCTATGTATTGCCATATTTTTTGCATTTTTGTGCTTTTTCTAGCTGATTTGCTGTTTTTAATGGGCCTCAAGCATAGTGCTGAAGTGCTGGATCTAGCCTGGGTAAACTCAGTCGCTTCTTAACCACATCTCTGGGAAGGCTCAGAGGAAATTCTCTTTATCCAGCTATTAACAAATTCATCTTTGAGGAAAGTACCAGCATCTTGAAAGCTCTATGGTGATGCTCTCATATGGGCTGAAAATGAGGTGGGAAATTCTACAAAGGAATTGGACTCTTTGACTTCAATGAGACAAACAAGATCTCATGGTAGCAGGATACAGATGCTGGTGGTATGTAACACCGGAGATAAAGTCGGCACTTTATTATAAAAGACTTCAAGGATGGAGAGACAATCAATGTTTCAATCCATAGGAATCTGTGATGGTGAATAATTAATCTTGTCTCCAAAGGAATAGCATGGATGTATGCATCCCACTAAGGGAGTACTTGATCCACATAAACCACATGTCTGATGAGCAGAAACCTGATTTGAAAAGCTAAAGTGCGAGTTCATGCCTGAATCTAATCCCCACAGTTAACTAAGTCACAGAACCAGGGACCCTTGAGTGAACAGGAGGCTGTGTGTGAAGATGGACGATCACAGCAGCTGTATATATCCTCCCTTAAGTGTGTGCTCTGAGTCTTCCTCTAAGCTTTCCCCAAGCACAGCTAGAGTCATTTAACATGGTTATTGTATACTGGGGAAAAGGGAAATACCCAGGCCTGGATATACCCAAAGTGCCTGTATGGTCAGATTGGGAGTGTATGGAGGTCAGGCAATAAATGGAAACTTGGCCTGATTCAATCATACCAGTGGTTGCAGAGAACCCAAGAACTCATTCTGTGGTTATTGCCCTTGTTCCTCAATGTACAGTTGGAATAGAAGTACTTAGCAACTAGCAGCAACTCCATCTTGATTGAGTTAAAAGCCAAGATCGAATGTGAACACTGACTGCGGATTATAGTAAACTTTTTCAGGCGTTAGCACTAATTGCAGGATGCGTTCCAGATTTGGCTTCTTTATGCAAACAAATCAAACAACTTCTGGCAACAGATGTGCAGTTACCAACTGACTGATCAAATAATTTGTCTCTCATTCTTAATTAATGTATTCAATTGGGAATAGTCCAATTTCACCTAGCAAGGACAGCAATACCCCTTCACTGTGTTATTTCAGGATTATGTTAACTTCAATGTGCTCTTTCTTTTTTTTTTTTCAAGATTTTATTTTTTTCCTTTTTCTCCCCAAAGACCCCTGGTACATAGTTGTATATTCTTCGTTGTGTGTCCTAGTTGTGGCATGTGGGACGCTGCCTCAGCATGGTTTGATGAGCAGTGCCATGTCCGCGCCCAGGATTCGAACTGACGAAACACTGGGCTGCCTGCAGCGGAGGGCGCGAACTTAACCACTCCGCCACAGGGCCAGCCTCTAGTGTGCTCTTTCTTAATGTAATATGCAAGAATGTAACCCTGTTAATTTCTCCCAGTACATCAAGGTGTTACACAATAGAGATGACATTTTGCACTAGATAGGGAACATAGGAAAACCTTAGATGCTTTACTAGGAGACATTATGCCAGAGAAATTTCAGTGGTATTTATACATTAATGAAATTTCTAGGGGTCTAATAGTCTGGATCAAGTTTGGATACAGCTGCTGAAGTAAATGATACTGTTGTGTAAATAACATTGGTATACCCTGTGCCATCCAAAATGGGAAATAAATAAGTTATAACCCTTGTTGGGAATCTGGATTTTGGAGATAATATACCATAAGTGTGTGTGCCGCTCTGATCCATTTATAGAATAACCCATAAGTAAGTCTGACAATTTTTTAAGTTAATAGGTTTTATTTATTTACAATAGGTTTAAGCATCAGAAAAATTGAACATAAAGTACAGAAACTTTCCGTATACTTCCCCTCCTCCTCCACATATTTACTTCTATTATTGACATCTTACATTAATATGAGACTCTGGTTACAATTGATAACTAATATCGATACGTTATTATTAACTAAAGTCCATGGTTTGCATTAGGGTTTACTCTTTGTATTGCAACGTTCTATGGGTTTCGACAAATGCTTGCATCCACCATTACAAATGCATGCTTGTCATGTGTCCACCGTTACAGTATCACACAGAATAGTTTCATTGCCCTAAAAATCTACCTATTTGTCCACTTATTTGTCACTTTCTCCCTCCCTCAAACCCTTGGCAATCACTGATTATTTTTTAATTGTGGTAATACAGATAAAATTTACCATCTTAATCATTTTTAAGTGTATAGTTTAATAGTGTTAAGTACTTTCATATTATGTAATCAATCTCAAGAACTTTTGTCATCTTGCCAAACTGAAACCCTATAAACAACCCCCCCTTTCTTCTCCCAGCCTCTCACAGCCACCATTCTACTTTCAGTCTCTTTGAATTTGACTGCTCTAAGTACCTCATACAGGTGGAATAATACAGTATTTAGCCATCTGACTGAACAATATACCATTACATATATATACCATATTTTTTAATTCCTTCATCCATTGATGGACACTTGGATTGCTTCCCAATTTGACTATGGTGAATAATGAAACTATGAACATAGGTCTACAAATATCTCTTTAAGACACTGCTTTCAATTCTTTGTATAGATATCCAGAAATGGAAGTGCTGGATCATACGGTAATTCTATTTGAATATTTTAAGAACCACCGCATTATTTTCTATAGAATTACTCATAAGTCTGATGGTTTTGAGGGCTGTGATACAAGGTTCATTATTTGATCCACGCTACCCTGGCACATGGGCCTCATGGTCCAGTAGATTCAACGGTACTTTAAGTCATGTGCCAGATAGGGACACTCTATAGCACCTCAAGTAAGCCTAAAGTAGTAACCACTACCTAAACTCCTATGGTTTTGGAGTAAAAATTCTGTTCTCCTGTACAGATGTATTTTGTCCTTTTTGATGTTTTATAATTAGAATTTATTCTTACATATGCTTCCCAATTTCTTGATGACAAAAGTTCACAAGATTTTATAATTCCTTTATGAATATTTTACCTCCACCTAACGTAGATCTTGCAATTGTTTCCTTGGACATACTGGAATTTTACTCTTGTTAATGGTCTGAAAGAAAAACTAAGGTGTGTTGAGGGAGAATCTTAAAGAGAGTAGGCATTCCTGTATGAAGGATCTATTCCAGGTGAAGTCTCTGAAAGGCTTTTAATCAAATGGGTGTCTAGTTTACTCAAATTAGGAGGAAAGACTTCTTCTTCTACTAAGCATAATAGTGATTCCAAGCTCCAAGATTCTCAGCCTCTTCTGTGTCCACCCAGCTGTCATTCTACATCCCCTTTCCAATAAGTTCTCACTTTTCTATAAAAGATTGATTGAGGTGGTACATGTGATTGGTGTTGCAGTTCTGCAAGTTCTGAATTCCTTCCAATAATAAAACACACTAAAATTGCACAAGATAATGGATAATTTTATGAATGGCATAGAAACCCTCTGGGACTCCAGCACTTCTTTGGGTAGGGATTTGAAAGACTTAAGCTTATTTCATTTTTTGTAAGCTTTCCACAACAGTCGAAAGCAGCTAGCCTGCCCCACAAACTATAATCACTATTGTTTCTATTGCCATCAAATTCAGTAGCCACTTGCTCACCCAAAGCTTTGACCCTCGGAAAAGCTCCATCCTTCCCCACGTCTGGAGATAATTTGTGTAATAATGAGACCACTATGTCACAGGTTTTCAGAAAGCCATCTCACCTGTAAGGAGATCATTTATGCATTCAAAAAATATGTAGACACAATGTTGAGGACTCTTTCCTTGGTATTAACTACTTTATCAGGCAGGATTCTAGCAGGAAATAAGACCCACCCCATGTAATTCAAATGAAATTACTTTTATAAAGGGACTATGTGACAGAGATGTGAGCAGTGTTAAGGGATGAAATAAGGGATTTTGAAACACTCAGAGACTAGCAACAACATGAAGCCAATACTACCACTGGGGTTAACAGTTTAAAGGAAAGATTAGCAGTATCAGAGCTCAAGGATGGCTGGATCTGTAGAGGACAGAGCACACAGAAGGAGCCACAATCCTTAGAGGACAAATCTAGTGCCAGATTAATGGCTCCAAAGCAGACAGAGCACAGGGAAAAAATATCCTTATAACTTTACCCATGTTTACCTCTACTGATCTTATCTGGTGCCTCCCATTGACTGAATACAATGAAAACCAATCAACAAGCCAGCACAGCCAACACAGACCATTGAGATCGACCATTGGAGGCACACAGCAGAGCAAAGAAGTTCAGAGAATGGATCTGTTAGTGAAATAGAACAATTGCACAGGAAAATAGTGCAACAGTCAAGCCAAGACACGATGGTGGCTTGGACCAGGGCGTGATACTGGTAGAGATAGTAAGAATTCATCAGATTCTGGACATATTTCTAAGAAATATATAAAAAGACTTAGAAGTAGATTAAATATGCACACAGAGAAAGAGAAGAAAGAAATGAATTACAGAGAAATCTATGGGAAAAGCAAGATTGAGACAACAAGTTTAATTTGGACATGAAAACTTTGAGACACCATTGGCCATCAAAACGTGGAAGCCAAATAAGGAGCTGGATATGCAAATCTAGAGATCAGAGTAGAGTCTAGCCTGGAAATATAATTCACAATTGGTATTATTATTTAATAGTTATAACTGCCAAGTAATCAGTATGGTGCTTGGCTGATGAGAGGAATACAATAAATGTGGAGTTCCTATTTCTATGAGTCTTCAAAGAAAGACTAATATGGTTTATGCCCATACACCCTCTTCTACGAGCAGCCTGGGACATGGAGCAAAGTGGAGAAGATTTTAAAAAGGGTAAAACCCACAAGTGTAAAATATACGGTCAATAAAATAAACATTGCAATAGATGTAATTCTGAAAATAAGGCAAACCACCAGGGGCTCTATTTCTTCTGCGTGAAGTCGGGTTTATGTAGCTCCTGGAGAATTCTCTGTAGCCTTTGACAACACCTCACTGAGCCTATAATTGCCAGAGAGGTGGGAAGGAATTAAGCACCGTGAGTAATATCCTGTGTAATGTCTCATAGAGAAAGGTTAAAGAAATTTCATTTGCTATGAGGAGATGGAAATAAATTAGCTGAAGTCACCATGGAAAATCAGGCAGACAGGAACACATAGTGATAAGATCCAGAGGAAGAAATATGATATTTTTTAAAATAGACATTTTAATTCATAGAATAATAAATGTGAGAACAATTTTAAAGAGGAGAACTAATACGAAAAGCATCAAGATGTTTCAGCTTAAGCTAGAAAGGATTGGATGTCTTTATAAGACAAATCAGTTGTTATGAGCTTTTTTATTATTTATTTACATATTTTAATGGGCACAAAACAAATAAATCAAAGCAAGTCTTGGGGCTGGAAATATCTTTAACATTCTCAGAAGACAGAGTAAAGAAGAAAAACAAAAGTTCAAAGTGGAATTGCCAGAAGTCCTTTCCAGAATTTGACTGTCTTATTAGTTATAATGAAAGTAGGTGACCTCTGTTCTAAAAGCCCTATAGTAATTGTGAGTTTTAAAATTCCAGCCTTTGAGTTTGCACAATACCCTCAGAACTTCACGGTGAGTGGGTGTCTGCCTCTGCCTCCAAAGTTCCCAGTCTCCATTCTTCCACTGCAGGTCAGGGATATTCTCTAGTGAAATATTTATTCAAGAATTGTTCACCTTGCAGATCTCCTTTTACGAAAATTTGAGTTCCTGTTAACTATTAATGTGTTATTACATTAACTGGATGTAAACCTGATATGGTAGTAATAGGTGGAAAGAAGATCACTTTTATGCAAGGAAAAGAATATGAATGGCAGAGTGGAAGTCAAACTTTTATAATACAACCTGGAGGGTGGGGATAGGGATAAATGAAGTTGAAGTCACAAACGCCCAGGAATTAGAATTGCAAGCCCTCATCTGTTTCAGAGAGAAACCCAAGACTGCAGAAGAAGGATGAATAAGGTCAAAGCTGATTGCTCACACATGTCCCGATATGGAGACTCAGACTGGGGAAGGTCATGGTGGCTGCAGTGGTGGGACATCACCTCTGGATGCTTGAGAGAGCTCTACCCTTGGCTCCACTAAGTCCATTTTCCCAATTTTATGCATCCAAGTTACACTCTAATTCAGTTAGGATGAAACTGAGTGAAAATCCTGGTATATCTCCAACAGCTTCAAACAGAAGTTAGTTACTGGATTTACTGACTTATTTACTATAAAGTCCAGAATTGGAGTGTGTCTTGGTATGAGATTGACAGCCACGGACACCCACCCACCCTGAAGCTCTGAGGCTATCGTCTAAGCTCAAAGGCTGGAATTTTATAAGTCACAATTACTAGAGAGCTTTTAGAACAGAAGTCTCTTACTTTCAGAGTGCACTTAACCTCATTCTAACATTGTTACAAATATTTGTAAAATTATAGAGATAAACCCAAGAGAGTAATGAGATTACTCATTTGACTCCCCTTTTGCCCTCTACTCCCCACTCTAAATTCTAAGTTTTATTCTCCTTTTTTTCTCAACACCAAGCAAAGCCAGTGCAGAAGCATAGGAATAGGAAAGTACTATAGAGCAAACACAGTCTGGGCCCTTGAGACATACTACCTTTTCATCAGCTTTACAAAATGATAAGGTAGGTTCTGTGATTAATTTCATTCTGCCAATGAGGAAGGTGGCATCAGCTTTCCTCTAAATGCTAGCAGCACTGAGATGTAAGCCTTGGCAACTGGCTTCAGATTCTGTAATCTTAACACTCTGCAAATACTTCCTTGAAGGAATAAGTGCACTAATGAATGAATGAATAACGACATTAATGAATGAACAATAAATGGAATGAACGTGTCTCTGTCTGCATACCCTAAACATGTATGTGCTCTCTTTAGAGACAGTGTCTCAAAAATATACTACTATATTTTAAGACATCGGATTTCAAGCTCCAACAATGTCCTTAACTTTCTATCTAATTTGGGGCCATTTTCATACTACTCAGGAACATTGTCAATTCATCCATTAAATAGGGATCAAAATTTTGCCCTTTCTACTTCATAGGGCATTTTCGTGGCTATAAGAAGATAATACATTAGAAGCACTTTCGAAACCATGAGGCATCACACAAATATAAAGTATAATTCTAAGCAATGTAAAACTTTTCAGGTAGTGAAATTCTTTCCCTGTGATTATCAAGATGTTGATGATTAATAGATATCTGAAGGATACAGTCCAGGGTTATTAACTCAGCAATAGAGACCTACCATCATCATCCAAATTTAGAATTTTAGAGCTAGAGAACCTTTAGAGATCATTTAGTTTGACCCCTCATGTTTCATATTGAGACTGATTCAAGATCCTCCCACCTATAGGACACAGAATCCCTGATGAAAAGTGGTCCATGTTTGTCCTATCCTTTCTAACCATGAGTGAATAGTGCTAGGGCCTGCTCAAACCCTCAGGAATAGAGATGCCAATGCATCAAAAGGTTAAAATGTCTGGTTGCCATCAGAGGCTCTTTACATTACCCAACACAAATAATTATTTGTACTCAGTAAGTGTTTATTCAAGGAATACATTGTAACTTTTTAGAGATCAGGGAGCAGTACCTCTCTCTTTTCAAGTGAGTTGAAAGCAACTGCTCCAGGGAGATGGCCTGAGTGAGGACTCAGCTCCCATGTGTGTTTCCAATTCTCTTAACCTGTCCTATGTTGCTGGCTCAAGGGGAACACGGCAGCATTTTAGGTAGCTGCTGAATTAACGAATGAGGAACTAGGGGAATGGACGCCATGTGGGTGAGCTACACCACAACAATGCCGTGTGGTCAACCACCCCAAGCTCAGCACACAGCACGTGGTACCATCCTCACAGGTCTGCAGGCCAATTAGCGCAGCTGTACCTCTGGCCGCAGGACTGTGAGCCAGGAGGGATTTCTCTGTTCTGTGGTTATTTGTCCTCCAGTATCAAAACGGATACCCAGGGCAGGTCTTTTCATGCTAAGGCAGCAGCTCAGAAGAGCAAGTGTAAAGTGTGAGCAACTTTTAAGTCCCTGCCAATGTCACCTTGCTAATATCCCATTTAAGGCAGCTCACATAGCTGAGTCCCTAATCAAGAGATAGGGAAGTATAGTCCACCTCCTATGAATTGGGAGGTAGGAGTTATGGGCTGAATTGTGTTCCTCCAAAATTTATATGTTGAAATCCTAACTTCCAATGTGACTGTATTTAGAGATTAGGGTCTTTGGGAGGTAATTAAGGCTAAACAAAGTCATGAGTGGGCCCCCTAATCCAGAGGATTGATGTCCTTATAAGAAGCAGAAGAGATACTAGGATTGTGCTTACAGAGGAAAAGGCCATGTGAAGACACAGGGAGAAAGTGGGTAACCGCAAGCCAGGAGAATGACCTCACCAGACACCAACCCTGCCAGAATCTTGATTTTGGATTGCCAGCCTCCAGATCTGTGGAAAGTAAATATCTGTTGTTTAAGCCAGTCTGTGGCATTTTGACATGGCAGCCCATGTCAAATACATGAGGGTAAAATTCTACCCACGGGCAGATGGGAGTGGAAGGAGTGAGAATTTGCTGAACAATAATCTGTTTTACCACTGATGTGCAATTTATCTTCCAAACTTAATTTGAGTTTGACCGAAGTAAAGTTTAGAGAATTTTGCCACCTACTTGAGAACTCACAGTCAGTCGGTGACAGAATGGGGTCTTGAAACAAAGACTTCTTAATTCAAGCCCTTTATTCTTTTTATTATATAACCTTTTTTGCCCTCAGTAGAATCCAGACTAATAACATGCATCCAACAGTGGAACAATGAATATATGTGGAATGAATGTCTATATTTCTTAGAGTCTAGCTGGGATGATAAAGCACGAAGAGTGGAACAAGATGCCCAATGGGTAGCAAGCAGGACAACCTGAATTAAGGGAGGCTAACACATGTCTAGGGGTAAGTTGATGAAACCCTAAACGAAATTTTGATTCCATCACTTATAAATAAGAATAGTATATCCTTTGTGTGCAAGTAAATGAGAAAATATATGTAGAAAGAAATGAGTACCTTAAGTGTGCACTCACAATACTAAAACATTCACAGCTATTACTGTTATTTTGTTACAAGGCTTAGACTGGCAAAGCAAACGGAACATTCTTCAATCAGAGAAACCTTTCCACTGGATGGTGTTTGGATGAATTCTCCTCTTTATTTTTAAGATTTATTAATAACAAAGGGAATTAGTCAAACCTTGCTGACCTCAGAATCCTTGTGTGTGTGTGTGTGCATGCATGTGGGTGTATGGGTGTTGGTGTGTATTGGTGACTTTATCTCTGCTTTGATCAGATTGAAATTAAATTTATGGTTTACCTCTCAGGGGCAAGCTGATTTCCAAAGTTTTTGAGGTCTGTTCCCCTCAGGATCCACTCTCCTGAACTGTAACTTATGTAGTTATAGCTGAATCTTCTGTCAACCTCTTCCACATACGTATCAACCCGTAACTACATACACAGAATCCCAGCACACATACCACCAGCCACAGCAACACACACACACACACACATTTTCTCTTCTTCTTTCTCTTCTTCTTTACCTATATAACATGTATCATCCTTTAAATCTCATTTTTTTCATCATATTCGTTGAAAGATTTAGTGACCCTCATTATCAACTTGCATTTACTATATGTGGTGGCTAATTTTATGTGTCAAGTTGACTGGGCCACAGGATTCTCAGATATTTTGTTAAAAATTATTTCTAGGTATGTCTATGAGGGTCTTTTATATAAGATTAGCATTTGAGTTGATGGACTGACTAAAGAAAATGGCCCTCCCCAATGCAGGTGGGCATCATCCAATCTGTTGAGGGCTTGAATAGAAAATAAGATGGAGGAAAGAAGAATTCACTCTTTCCCTGCTTGATTGCTTGAGCTGGGATGTCAATCTTGGCTAGGACTGGAGTGTGTACCATCAGTTCTCTGGCTCTCAGGCCTTCAAACTACAGCACCAACTTTCCTGGGTCTCCAGCTTGCACAGAGCAGATGGTTGAACTTCTCAGCCTCCATAAGCACATGAGCCAATATCTTATAATAGATCTCTTTATGTACAGTCCTATGCCACATAACCACATTTTGGTCAACAATGGACTGTATATAGGATGGTGTGCCCTTAAGATTAGTAACATATATCCTAGGTGTGTAGTAGGCTATACCATCTAGGATTGTGTAAGTACACTCTATGATGGTTGTACAATAACAAATCACCTAATAAGGCGTTTCTCAGAACGTGTCCCCATCATTGTGATATATGACTGTATATATGCTATTGGTTCTGTTTCTCTGGAGAGCCCTGACTAATACACTGTATTGTGTTCACTTTCACTTTTCACACATTTTTAAACTTGACCTTGTCTTTTTTATTGACACAAGTCTAAGGGAAGATACTTGAGGAATCAAGATGGTGACTTTTTACTATTGTTTTCTCTGTACCTCTTCAACTGTACTATGCATCATCAGTAGATGCACATAATAGACACTCACTAAAAGTTTTTAATTAAAAAATATGTTAAGTAATAAATTAACATATTTCCAATTTTCATATGCAATTTTGTAATGTTACTAAGAATTTGTAATATAAGTTTATAACATGTAGATCTCACATCTATATAGTAAAAAAGTTTGAAATTTTCTGTTTGCAAAAGTAATAGGCATTTATTATATGGATTAAAAATAATGCTAATGAATGTAAAAATATTTAAAAATCACATTTAAAGTCAGTCTTTGTTAATATTTAATGCCTTCCCTTCTAGAATGTGATTTATAATTTTACATTATACAGAGCTGAGATTACACTACATATTTTATGTCCTCCTATTTTCAATTAATATTATATTGTGAATATTTTCCCATCATTAAAAAGTTTGTCAAATGTGTTTACGCTGGCATGCGTAAATCATTAATAAAATGATTTAAGTGTGTTAATGTAATCATGCAATGATAGGATTAAAACGAATACATTAACAGAATCTTTTCTCCCATATGGGTACTTCTCTAAGCCAAAGCTGTTTATTACCAAAATGACTGTGTTTAGTTAGTAAGCTGAGGTTAGATATCCACAGAGGCAAATATCTTTATCACAGAGATTAATGAGGTAGTATACTGAATACTCTTACACAATACTAGACAGCTGATGTATGCTGTATGATATATATTCCATTCTGTAAAAGTTAAGACACTGTAATATTCACCTCAGAGGATGAAAATGAAGAAGTTAGCATGAGACAAATTTTCTGCCCTTGGGTATGAGTATTCTATTCAAAGTACCAGACATATATGCATGAAGTAGTCATAGAACCATCCCAGGGAATGAGACTAGCAATGCACAGAGTAGACAGTCAGTGGTGGTGGAACGTGGGAGTGGAGAGTCAATCTGGATGGCTACAGTCAAGGAAGTCTTCCTGGAGAAGCTGGGCTAAGTTCTGGCTTCTGAATAGTGGAGTATGGTGAAGGAATAACATTTACCCAATGTCTGTTATAAACCGGTTCTCATCTCCAGCCACCTCACAGCACCCCTGTAGAACCAGTGGTGCATTCCCATTTGAAAAATGGGACTAGAACACTGTCTGACTCCATTCTATGTTCTTAAAATGACACTGCTCATAAAATGACACTGTTCATAGGACAATAGGAAGACAAGGGAAGACATCGAAGAAGAGAATAGAGTAAGCAAAGGCCAGAAAAACCTGGGATCTGTGAGAGAGGATGGGCAGGACACAGTCAGATGTGTCAGAAGTGGGGTGGGGTGGGGTGTTTTATAATGAGTTGGGAGCAGGGCTGTGATGAGGTTAAACAGACACAGTGGGTCATATAGTGGGAGATACTAAATGACAAGAGATACCACCCATGAGGATCCCTTGTGACACTGGTTCCCAAGAGTGATCCCATTAGCTACCTGACTTCAATTTTGCATTTAGTTAACTGAAAATGGCTTAGAAAAAAATCTAATTAGCTGAAAAATAATTTTGTAGTGTTTGTGTTTGTGTGTGTGTGAAATCATGAAATCCCATCTTCTCTACTATAGTGGAAATATAATTGAATTTTTTTCAATGAGAGTGAATTGAATGCCCTTTATATGCACATTCATATTTGTAGTAAAAATGAATTGTTTGTATGTTTTACAATGGGGATTAGATATTAAAGGACCTGACCTTTGTCCTCAGAGTGCTTAGAGCCTGGTGGGAGAGATGGATTGCGATAGGTGTTACAAAGGAGAGGTGCAGGCTCCGCAAAAATATACAGAGTGGTAGTTGATAGAGTCAGGGAGTTTCAGGAAGTCTTCCCCTAGGAAATGTTGACTGATTTGAGATCTCTAGGAAATGCTGGATAATCTGGGAAAATGAGGAAGGAAGGAACACTCAGGCAGAGGAGAGAGCATATCAAAGTTGCTATGAGTTGATTACATCAAGACTCATTTTAGAAACAGAAAAAAATCAGTGTGGCTGAAGTGTGGAGAATAAGAGGGAACAGCAAGTCGCATGTGCCTGAAGAGGTCAGCAGGGCTGGACCATGCAGCGCTTGCCAGCCAAAGTAAGGATCTAGTCTTCAATCCAAGCAAAATGAGGAGTCATTTTTCATTTCTCTTTTCAGCAGAATCCTGCTATGATCAGACTTGAATTAAAAGGAAGAGTTAAGATGAAGATAAAGAATAAAAACTAAATGCCAAATGATCAATGACTGAGTAAAGATGAACAAGTCAAGAAATGCTAGCCATATGTGGTGGTAAGGGTCTTGGCATAATGTTAAGATCTGAGTTTTGAGCCAGGGTACAGGACAAAGGAGAAAGAATGCAGCTTCTATGTCACAATCTACAAGGAGCTACAGTATTTTAAATTAATGAATGTAGTGCAAGGGTGGTAGATGAGAGACTGGAGTAATTAGATTAAAGATCAGAGTTTCTAGACTTGACCAATCTAATTCAAACCCAGGCCCTGGCACTCATCACGGGTGAGATGTGTAGCCAGTTAAACTGCTATGAACCTCATTTTTTGCTTCCACAAAATGTGATTAATCATAACTCCCATTGTATAGAGTTTGGAGAATGATTAAATGATATGATATAGGTAAAGCAATTAGCACAGAGCATATAATCACCAAAGAATGTTAGATACGACTTTTTTCCAAAATTCCTGTTCCTGTTGCTATGCCATTATTAAAATCATTTTAATGACTATTGTTTTAAGAGCTTTAATAGACATATTCTTTGGTATGGTCGAGTATTAATGTGACCCATCTGGGGGACTGACTGAGGAATAGGTCAGGACAAGGAAAGATTTTAGACAAGATAAGAGATTTGAAATTGAGTCAACCAGGAATTCTAAGGAGCATACAGCAGTTCAGAAATGAACCTGCTACAGCCAAGATGTGTTGCACTTTGGAAGTAATTTACAATTAATCTTCAAAGCAATCATACGAGATGGGTGTTACTGTGATGCCCTTTTTACGAACGAGGAAACTGACATATAAAGGGATTAAGTAATTTGCCAGGAAGCATTCAGTTGGTAAATCAGGGAGCTGGAATCTGAACCTCAAGAGTGTGGCTCCAGAACAGGCACGCTTAACCACTAGGCGACTCTGTCACAGTTATGTTACAACAGGCAGTGGTGAAGGTGACTGGCATATCACTGCCGTTAAATAAATTTCCAATTTCTGCATAGGGTAGTACCGATAATACCACAAAAAAAGACTATTTCCTGAAAAAAATTACTTGGTAAATTCCTGGAAAAGGACACGATACAAAGACTATATGATCGTTTTTTTTTCTTTTTTTGAGGTTTCAATGTAAAAGATGTATCCTGGATTCCACATATTCTGAAGCTTCGTGTACTATTCAATCATCAGGGCAAGCAAAGGAAAGCTGCATTCACAGATAGATCGTGTCTGCAATCAGCCTTGAACTTCTTGTGTCCAATTGAAGAAATGATTTTCTTTGGTAATGCAACATTTGATGCAGATGGATAGCCAAATTATTCCACAGCATCTGAACACTCCCCAGCAAAATGAGAAAGACTGGAGTCGATTTGATTTGAGCAGAGAACTGCTATTGCTCAAACTAGCCAACCATCACTAATGTTTTTGTATAAAGCTGATGAGTTCAGAGGTCTCTGGCATGAGCAGAGGCTGTGGAATCAGAAGGTACATACTGCCTATATCCTTCAAGGCCAGCTCAGATGTCATCTCCTCCCTGATCACTGGAAGCAGAATAAATGGCTGGCAAAACATTCTTTGTATACTTCTCCCAGTTTAGCGCCCATCATGGCATATTAGACTTGCAACCCTCATGCCTCCTTGGTAACACCAATTTGTGGATGCTGATGAGAATAGTTTTAAGAGTTTTTCCCTACCCAAAGGCCTTGAGTTCACGTGGGAAATTGTTTCCCATACAGCTTGAGCATTACAGCTGGCTGTAGCTGTACTATGGTTGCTCCCAATTCCCCACTTGTTCAACCTTCATCTCCTCACTTACCCCGCTTGCTGCCGCTTCCACTAGAATGATGCACATAGAATCATACCATGTCCAACTCTCCAATTTCTTCTCTGCTTACTGACCCATGCCAGTTCCACTGCAAGTCAACTTATCTTTTCCATAACCTAACCATAGCCTGCCTCTGTCTCTCCCTGGTCCGCCTATCTCCTCTTCAATAGGTGCACATCTTTGCTTTCACCCCATTCTCTCATGCAGGCCTGTGGGAGAGAAGCAAGATTGTAGGTGTTGTAGCAAAGCAGGGTTGCTTATTAATAGAGTTGTTCCAGGTTTACCAAACATATCGCACAAGTCCCTGGGTCCTGTGAGATGTAGCTCCTGGCATGCAGGAGATTAAATGGGATGGGATGGGTTTGGGGCTGGGCACATTAATGTCCACCCTTGCCTCCTACTCATGATTCCCTTTCTACTTCAGGCCCTCCTTTTGATGGTCCTCTGTGCCTAAACTCTAACTCAGTTACAGAGCTCTTTTCTCTCACGGACATGCTGTCTCCCCAGCGCTCTACTCATCACTAGTCATTACCATCCTTGGCTGTCACTCAGATCTTTATAGCTCTGAATATTGGTGGCCAGGATTCACTTCTGCTACACACCATGGAAATAAAGTGATGTGGCCAGTCCTACTGGATCAGAGTGAGGAGACTTGGCAGTCCAAGGAAAATGAAAATTAATGGGAGTGTAAATTTCTCCTTCAATATGCAGGGAGAAGTGTGACCTCCACTTTTACGATCCAAAACCCACACAGTTGATACAAAATTCCTAATATGTTTATATAACCAAGAAAGCCACTCACAGCGGATTTTCCTGAGAAAGGAAGTAGAGACATGGCATCAATTACGTCAGCATGTCCAAATATTACCTCCAAACCAGAGAGATCTGATTACACATTAATTTGCTTGTTTCACATCATTATTTATTTTAACTCCTCTTTCTCTATCCCACCAATTAGACTGTAATTGCCTTGGGCTCAGTGGCAATATCTTACTACATTTGTATTATCACCTCTAACACAGAAGTCACTTGAGGAACATTTTGTCTACCATATGCCTCACTATGTAACATTAAATGCATCATAATTATTTTAGCATTCGATAAAATAACTTATAAAAAGGATAAAGGATATTTTGTTATCCAGCACTGACAGATAAGTAAACTGAAGTGCAGAGCGCTTCCACACTTCAAAGTCAAAGCCACCATAAGTATGTAATACTGTCCACAAAACCTGTAGCAAATGATTACCCAGACTATATGTGGTCCATCTACCCATCCATTCATGCATTTATTTATCACAAACATATTCAGTGCTTATTAGGTACCAGGAAATGTGACAGTCACTGAGGATATGACATGAGCAGAAGGAAATTGATCTCTACCCTCAAGGAGGCTATTGTCTGGTGGAAAAACATTCTCCAAATAACCAAACGCACATATGAAGCAGACACAACATAAGCTGGGTCCATGGTACAAATTCTCATTAAACAATTTCTCATCAAATGGATTTGTCAGGCCCTGACTATGGATCCTGAGGACCTATCACTCTTCTCTCTTGAATCGTGTGTTCCCTTTCCAGCCACCTACATATTTCATCCTATCTCATTCCCTGTACCAGTGCCAGGATCAGCCAGTGTGGAGAGGAGGGCCTTCGGCACAGCGCTGGAACCAAGCACTGACTTTTCTTTGCTACTGTATTGGCCATGATGCTGAGCAAGTGACTGGGTTCCTCCCCAGTTTGTTAAACTTTTTCCATTCCTGGGTCTGGTTTGTTGCAGGAAAAAAAGTAGAAGGAAGAGCAGCCATCAGAACTTCTCAGAAGTCTTGGTGTGATGGAACAAAAGGGCAACCTCACTTTAGCCTTTATGAAAGCCTAAAATGAAAAAGTGTGTGTTTACTAAATTATTAATTTATACACTGAATCTAGAGGGTATCTGTCAAAATCCAAAGTAGAAATACTAACTAACATCAACAGAATGCCCACTCCCCCTTAGCTGCCCTTATCAAGCTTTCCAAAGCTCACGGCCGCAGTCTAGGAGCATAGTCCACGTTGTTGTCATAGCTACTTCAATGCTCTCTATATTTACCGTCTAAAAAGTTTTACTAAATGAATAAAACTTTAAAAAATAACAAACACTTCACAGACGGGCTGTCGTTCACCCTTTATCCATATATGTCTCCTAAGGCTGTTAGGTAACTTACACACACACGTGCACACATGCACACACAAAACAAATTTAGAGTTTTTTTAAGAAGAAAGTCACAAAACTATTAGTGACAACCAATATTGTCAAACAAATGTGACAGTCTGGTCTCTTCCACCAAGGGATGTTTGTTGTAGTTGACCCTTGGAGTCAGAGGGGTTTGGTTTGAGGTTTGTATCTGTACTTCATAACTGCGTGAGCTTGAGAAGCCACCTTGTGTTTTGTGTCTCAGTTCCCCCATCTGTAAAACTAGGATAAAAACCCACATTTTAAATCTTTGATGACGTACTTCAGGTTAGTGTCAAGCAGAGTACATGATAAGTTTTAAGGCTGCAATAAAGTCAGCTTTCTACATGGATCTGTGTTGTTCAGGAAGATGGTACTTAAAGCATTCTGACAGCTCAGAGAACGTAAGCTGATTAATTTATCTTTACTATGACTTTTAAAGAACAAAATACGATTTTCAAAGGTGAACTTTGTATACATCTGCCGTGATCTGATTATATAAGGACTTATCTCTTTTAAATGTGTTGGGATCCTAAAGCTGATTTCATTATTTACTCTGTATGATTCTGTTCTGAAGTTAGTGGATAAAGGCATGGAGAGGCAACATAGTTTGAACAGACAACCAATGTCTCAGGCTTTTCTTTTCTTTTTTTAATGAGGCAGCATGGCATAGTATGAAAAAAAGGTGGACTAGGGGTCATAAAACTGGATTAGAATTCTGGAATTTCTACATCCTTTTGGTGCATTGCACAATATTTCTGAATCTCTGATCTCTTTGGTTAAAAAGGGATCAAATCACCTGTCTCATGTTGTTATGTTGAAACGGAAAATATAGATGAATTGCTTAGAACATAGTCACTGCTCAGTACACAGCTACTAAGCTTATACTTAGATCTATGTGCACAATCTATAGAAAGGAAATTCTTATCACGGTAATTTTCTCTATGCATAAATTAGTAGATATCTATGTCTCCATGAGAAAAAACTGGTTTGGATAAATTTTTTTGAACGTTTATGTCATATATTTTAGTTATAACAAAGAAAGTACTAAAATGATTGCAGAAAGGTATGTATATTGGGAAAACAAAACTAGACCATGCCTCAGAATAAATAAGAAGAGTTTGGGTGATATAATTTCCAATATTAAATTGGTGGCTTGAGAGCAGCCATATTGGTTCACTTTCTTATCTTCTAAATCACTCACTCCTAGAATGAGGGAAAATAAATTGTACTTATCATTCTTCATGATATGCCCGCCTATTACAGCTCTTGTTGTTACATTGTCTTTATGTTTCCTCTACCAAAGTGGGGGCAATTTTGACACAGCAGTCATGTCACGTATTATAGCCATGGACATATGGACAGACACCGAAGTCCACAGCCAGGACTGCTCCCAGGTATACAATTCACCCACCACACGGCTCGTGGCAAGTTACCAAAGCTATCTGAACTCCATTTTCATGATCTGTAAGAAGGAAGGTGGATATTTGCGTAGAGCTCATAGGGTTGTTGTGGGGACTAGGTGAATTTTGCTAACTCAGATCTAAGCCTGGCACATGGCCAGTAAACCAGTAAGAGTTAGCTATTATGTCATTTCAAAACGCTCAGCAAATGGTAGGCACTCAATGAGTCTTGAATGGATGAATAAATGAATAATGAAATGAAATAATAAATAAATAAATAAAATAAAAAGAAATGAAATGAATGAATAAATGGATGAACAAATGAATGCATGATAGATACAGAGTATCAAAAGATTGAAAAAAAAACTGGAATTCAAATCTGAGATGGTCATATGCCTACGCTGTTTCATAAGGGCCCTCCCTGTTCCGTTTTCAGAATGGGTTGGCATTGTCTAAATAAATTCAGGTATCTTCCACTTTTGATCTTCTAGGATTCTTAGATGAGTGTGAGGGCTCTTCATTTGAATTCATTCTGAGTCTAAAAAACGCACAATGTCTAAGCAATTGTCTTTATCAATAGAGTGACCTGGGCTTTAGGCCAAATACTCACAGGAAAAATTATGTGGAAAATAAACATTTCTAGAAAATGCTAATTCTGCAAATTCTTATTGAGTGTTGCTTTTGTTCTTCTCTCAAGGCACTTTGATACGAAAAGAGAAGGAGGAAGAGGAGGGAGCTCTTTCTCAAAAACGATCTCTTGGATATTTTCAGTTTCATAAATGCTTTTGTTCCTTCTGGCAACAGCAAAATGAACAAGCACACGGTATGGGGAGTAGCAGCTGCTCCATAAAAACTGCTCAGAGCAAGTGGGTGATGGCCTCCCTCAGATCCCATAAATGTTTCATCAGTAGGTACTGCCTTCCCACAGCTAAGGATGGGCAAGCTGGGTGAGCGCTGTTGAAATGCTGGAAGCTGTGGTCCTGTTTGAAGAAGAGGTCAAGCAAGCAAATCTAACCCTGTTTCACAGATGGAATTTGCCACGTGGAGAGTCCAGTAAGTGGCCCTTCGTAGTAAAATCCTCTGCTTTGCTCTGGGATGCAGATGCCTGCTTTAGTCATTCCTGTTTCCTAAAGAGGAAGAGCCACTGGAATTAGCTTTGTCAAGTAATTAGTCCTGTCATATGATGGAACTGGTGACATTGAAAGAAAAAGAAGAAAGGAAAAGCAAAGCAAAGCAACAGGAGGGTGCTTGTGTACAAGGCCATGCTCTAAGGATGAAGAGGTCTTCCCACTGCAGGAGAGGATGGACTTGGGCAATGCTAATCCACTTCCACTTGACCCCTGCACTTAACTGGAGTAAATCTGGCATAAACATAATAACAGGCCACAAGAGAAAGAAAAGGTTCTGTCAACTTAGCATAAATCAGTTTATCATAGTCCATATATGTTTGGGTTTATTGCATTAGCAGCTGGGTAAGGCTAAAGAAAATTTAAATATTTAGCATAATCAATTCCTTATTTTAGAAAAATCCTCTAGTAGTATTATAGATCGTGCTTAGGAGGAAAAGAAGGGTGAAAACTGGAGGCAAAGGATGCAAAGGATTTTGTATTGTAAATGGACTTATTCTGATCATCAATAATCCAGGACCATAAGTAGTTTTGTTGAATGGTACAATGCAAAGGCTTTGTGTCAAATGAAACTGCATTCAAGTTCATGTTTAGTCATTTGCTTGTTACCAAGTTATTTAATCTCTAAAAGCCTCATTTAACACATTTAAGGTGTCTAGCACAGTGCCAGGCATGCAATAAACATCCAGTGAATGACAGCTGCTATGATAACAATACCAATGACCCCGATAACACTATGAGAGTATGGTCAATGTGTTATTATTATCTGAGATGCTCATAGTTGGATGTGATGTCACATTCAGGTGGGATAGATGAAGGACCTACACGGGAGACCAGGATTTAGGAGTAATGATTGTGTAGGATGTAATCAGAATCATGGGAGTAGGAGATCCAGAGATTAAAATAAAAAGAGACACAGAAAAAACCCTAAGGGCACCATATCTCAGGGCAGAATGGAAGAGGAAGAGGCAGAAAGCTTAGATATGTAGGAAGAGACAATAAGAGGAGCAAGAATCACGGAAAATGAAAAGGAGAGTGTTTCATATAGAATCTTAAAGAAAAGCAAATCAGTAATACCTTATTTGTTTTCAGTCCATTCCACCACACTCCATTCCATATTTTCAGTGCATCTGGGGACCTCTGTATTGTAAGTGGAATATTTAGCCTGGCTAATAACAACCATAAAGCAAGCAATTAATCCTTAATATATTGGAAAGGAGCGGCTTCCCAATAGGTAGATATTTCCTTAGATGAGCGGTAGAACAGTTAATCTTTGTTGTAAATCAGTGGCATATTAGAATTATTTATCTTGGAATGGGTTCTTGCAACTCCTGCTGTTTCCTCCTTATATCTGGTAACTGTCATGCTGTGTGACTAGGTGGGTCTGCCCAGGCTTGGGGAAAGACCTGATTCAAAGGGAAGTCAGAGTCCATTTCCAACGAGAGGCACTTCCTAAGAAAGCTCTGTAGGGGATTTCTCCCCAGCATCTTCTGAGAGAAAACCACAAGATGCCACTTTCATTCATCTCTTGTTCAGAAGGCAATCTTTTGCGTGCTATTAGAGATATTCTAATCAGCATGCCTAATTACAAGTCCCTGTGAACCACTTTGAAAGAAAAAAAAAATCTTCCCTACAATAAAGGCAAAAGGAAAGACAAATTGACAATCACTTCCCACGCTAGGGTGTGATAAACCTACCAGCTGGATTGAGGCAGAGTGATTCCAGATTTCAATTCCCGGAGTATGAAGATGGATGTTCAAAAGTGGGTGCATTCAGATTTCTCACTGCATTCTTTTCCCACAAAGATAGGCTGTTGAAAAGGAAAATAAAGTTCGTAGAGTTGGAATTTTATTAAAATATGAAACGTATTAAAAACTGGCTTCTAGCCTAGGATCTGCCTTTGATCTGTGAGATGGTCATTCACAAGTCACTTGAGGAGTCCCTAGACTTGCCTTTGTCTCCTTTGAGGAGGACATATACTTACTCAGAAGCTGTCCATGTTATTACTACTGGGGTCCATTTTTTATTATTCTTCCATAAATTTAGAGTTTAAAATAACTTGAATAAAACCTTGAACAAATTCAATTCATGAGAAAGAGCATGGCGTAGAGGTCAAATGGTGACTTCAGAGCACTTTGATCTAACCTGTGCAAGGTCGTATGTATAGGGAGGTTGGGCTCTGGGATTGAATCCCCACTCTGCTTCATGATGTCTGTGGGATCCCTGTGCCTCAGTTTCTTTATCTGTAAAATGGAAGTGATAATAATGGCACCTTCCTCATAGGGTCATGAGGTTTACACGAATTGACATTTGAAACATCAGAACTGTGTCTGGTACATGAGTAGATATAAGCATTTGTTAAATGAAGCTGTCTTAAGCCCATGATAACATGACCTTAAGTTGGGGCACTCCTGCCAAATTCACTGGAAATAGTTTACGTGCAAAGCACTTCAGGCGTTTATTTTTACCTCTCTCTGCTTCAATTTGCTGCTTGCCCTGCTTGTTGCTAGCCTTGCCCTTATGCTGAAATAAATGTAAACCATCCCACAATTTGGCCTGGGAGAATTTCTCTTGAATTTACTTGCTTAACTCCTTTTATTTCCTAGAAAAAAGCCCCACGTCTTTCCCTTCTTCTATATCATGGCACCCAGAGTGATCAATCCTTCCCGTCCTCCACACGTCACCGCCTTTCTCCCTCCTCAGTGCTCACTCACGTCTCTACTTTTCGTTTTCTCTCCCCTTTGCACCACGGCAAAACCCGAGGGACTAAAGACATCCCCACATCTATATATCCTACATCCGCCTCCAAACACCTCTTCAAAATCGTCCCTTCCCCCACCTCAAAAGGCCTATTTCTCAGGGTCATCTCACTAAGATTTCATGAGTAAAAGAATGTTTGCTATTGATTCCCTATTGCTCCCTTGGTGCGCTCAAGGATAAATGACAGAAATGAGCCAAATTTGGGTTCATTCAGAATTCATTCAGTGAACAAATATTTACTGAGATCTAAGTAATATTGGGGGAAATAAGTGAATATACTTATATATTATTTTCTCCCATTTTCGCATAAATGATAGAACATTAAACACACTGTTTCTGTACTTAATTTTCTCTCATTATTTTATGGTATTTCCATATCAGTCCTTAAAAAGCTTGTGATGGTTTTAAAATATGTCTGTCTATAGACTATACTCCTGCCATCAAGAGGTGAGTCAAATTACCCTCTACAGGAGTACGGGCAAGCCATAGAGACTCAACAAAGAGAAACTAACACATAGAAGGTGATAGAAGTGAAATTGCATCACTTCTGAGGCTAGGTCTTAACAGTCTCACAACATCTTAAAAGTCATACAGCTTCCACTAGCATTCCTCCAGAGCTTGCTTCTCAAAATCCAGCTATCATGCTGTGAGCAAGACAAGGAGAGGCCATCTGTAGGTTGAGGCCTACTTAAGGTCCAAGTAGGCAGCCAATATCCCTCAAAGGATTCCAAACCCATCCTTCCAGACCTCCAGATGATGTCACATGGAGGAGAAAGGAGCCATCCTTGAAGAGCTCTGCCCTAGCTGCAGATCAATGATCTAAATAAAAGGCTTCCGTGGCTTTAAACCGCTATGTTATGCTGTGGTTTGCTGCACAATAGACAGCTGGAGCATCTGTGAAACCATTCCAAATATCAGCCACCTTCCTTGATCTATACTCCAAATCTCCTCTTTCAGGATCCAACTTCTACCGCCAATAAAGAGCCCCTCCTCAGACCAGCATACATATTTTCACCTGCAGATTTTATGTGCATTTGGGTCAGCAGAGATTTCTCTGTAATAATAGTAGTAAAGGTCTTAAAATGTCACACAACTTACGCTGGCACTCTTTGGGATGCTTCCCTGCCCAATATAACCTGACTCTGAGTAATTCCTCCTTTGAAAATCTTTGGCAGGTACGTTCATTCTGCCGTGTAGCGACAAGAGTACCAAGCTTAGAGTCCAAAGAGCTTCCTGCGGATCAGCTCTACCACGCCCTTCCGAGCTTATGATTTCTAAGCCTCAATTTCTAAATTTCTAAAACAATCTTAAGCTAATCTACAAGAAAATATTTTTGAGAGCTTATATGAAAGTGATTTTAAAGGTGAAAAGTGCAATAAAAATTTTAGATACTAATATTATTGTTAAAGATACATTTATCTTAGTGATAGATTAGCAGTCTCAAGGGGATATTTTAGGGCCAGTGATTCACAAGTTGATTAAGCAGAGATTCCAAAATGGCCCCTGTGTGTTTACTGTCCCAATCCAATGTAATAAATGCTACAGGTGCATGTCAACGGATGAAAATAAAGTTTAGTCTGTATTAATATGCTTGCACATTTTACTGGTGGCCTTGAAAATAGATTTCTATTTTGATTTGGAAACAGGTGTTTGGAACGTATTTTGAAATGAGTTGAACAATGCTTATTCATGAGGAGTTTTGCATCTCGTGACAGCTGAAGTTAATACTGACCATGTTGCATTTCCGTACCAGGCCCAAGTGTCTGAAAGCCACAGTGATTCTAAAGGTGTCAGTAATTTAGTTATTATCATTAGCACAAGACTCTATGGGACATTTTAATTGCAGATCTTAATGACAGAACATTTATAACAGTGTTCATTAATACATTATTTAATGCAAACCTATGAAAAATTTAATTGCTGTTAAATGAAGTGTACCAGATAACATTCCAAGAGATTCAATTTGTAATAAAAATAGGGTTGCTTGGTGCTTGATAGTATGGGGTAGTCTGGGGGATGATTAGATATAGGAGAAATTTTTTAAATATGAAAATCATTTAGTACCTAGTAGTTTGAGTCATTTGTATCATAAAAAATAATATCTAGAAATTCAGTATGGCATAATTTTACAAATATAGTTTCTGGAGGACAGTTCCTCCACTATTGATTAGCTATACACAATCGGGCAGATTATTTAACTGTTTGAGCCTAAGTTTTCTCATCTGTAAAGCTGAGTAATTATACCCACCTGTGGCAGAGAATTCTAATTGTTCACATTAAACGCTCTGTCCTTCCCATAGCCTCTAACGGCTTCATGACTCTGGAGTAGTGAACAACTGTCAAACCTCAGGGTCATAAGACAACAAAGTCGTACTTCTTGCTAATGCTTGGCATCCATTGGAAAACTGCCAGGTCTTTGCTCCCAGGCCAGCATCACCCTCACTCTACAACCAAGGTTGACAAGGTAGCATCACCTGGAATATTGGAAGTTGTTATGGCGGTGAGGAAAAGAGGGAGACAAAGCACATGTTTGTGAAAGCCTCCGCCGGGAATGACCACGTATCACTTTTGGTTACATTTAATTGAGGAAAACAAGTCACAAAGCCCAAGATTATGGGGCAGAAAAATACATTCATTATAAAAATATTTTAGAACATCCCTTTTGATTTTAGTATGCCACTTCCGCTTCACTAACATAATTCCATTTCTGTGGAACTTAAATATGCTCAGCTAGAATCAAGAGTTCCTTTATTTCTAAGGGTAGCCACGTGCTTCCCATCTCTGTCACTGGAGAGGAGGGGCATTGTTTTTGCCTCATAGCCTATTTTATCCTTTCATTCTCATGAAAAGATCTACTAACAGCGTTCCTGTTTCCTTTTGGAATAACTACTCTGTGCTCACGACGAGTCATTCAAACAGATTGTTCTATCCTCCCCATAGAAAGGTAAACAAGTGAACTTGTCTATAGTAATTGAACTCTCTCTTCTTATGCTTGAAGTGCTGTTGAATTTAAGAACGAATGAACAACAAAAATCCCTGGAGAGTTCATGTTCATCGATATGGCAGACTAACCAATATTGGAAACTGTCCCTATGAAAATCTTCAACCTCTGGATAAATATCAAAATATTTTGAATGCGTCAGTGAAATTGCAAGAAAAAAATAAAAGTCAGGTGCAAGAAATTGAGATAATTCACAAGCAGAGCATTGAGCGTTACACTTAATGTGAAAGCAGCCCTGAGGGGAGAGGAAGAGGCAGGGTTCTAGACCAGTAATAACCAGGTGTTACTGAGTTCTAACTCGCACATTGCACCCACTCAAAGTATTGGATGATCAAAGCAGGAGCTGAGGCCACTGCGCTAAGCCACAGTACCAATTAAAAATAGTTTGGAGGTATTCCACCTACTTTTCCTGGGCAGTAACAAGAAGTTTGCTGTTGCCTAATGCTTTTGGCAAGGGTAAAGAAGCAGACTTCAGTGGGAAACAGTAGCTCCAAACCCATGCCAGGCAAATACTGATCAAAAGAAAGCTAGTGGTTAAGAAAATAATTCCATTCACAACTGCATCGCGAAGAATAAAGTACTTAGGAATAAATTGAACAAAAGAAGTGTGAAGATTGCACACCAAAAACTACAAAACACTTTTGAAAGAAATTAAAGAAGATCAAAATAAATAAAAAGACAATATGTTCATGGTTCATGGTCCTGAAGACTTACTATATTAAGATGGCGTCACTCTCCAAATCCATCAACAGGCTCAACCCAATCTCTCTCAGAACTCCAATTGGCTGTTTTTGCAGAAACTGAAAAGATGACCCTTAAAATTCATATAGAAATGGAAGGGAACAAAATAGCTAAAACAATTCTGAAAAGAAAGCACAAGTTTGTAAGACTTACACTTCTCTACTTCAAAACCTATTACAAAACTAGAGTAATCAAGAAAGTGTACACACAAAGTGATAAGCCCCTCACAGGCTGTATGGGCTTATCTCTTGTTGAGGAAGTGTTCCAGGTCCAGGGCTGAGAGGGGGTCAGAGGCTGCACACGAGACTGCCTTTCCCAACAATAACACCGTCTTCCAAAACAAAACAACTTTTATATATTTATGTAGCTTATGGTATCTGTTTCCACACCTAAGTATAGTCCTATAAGGGCACACATTTTTATCTCTTTTGTTTACTGTTGTTTCGGAAAAATGTTTAAGAGTTATTGGCTTGTAGTATGTGCTCAATAAGTATTTGCTGAATTAACCTGAATTGCCAAATAGTAATAAGATTATAGAAAAATTGAACCTCACTTACGTTACTGATGATGTACTAATTGTTACAAGCCCTTTGAAGTGTAATTGGGCAAAATCTGGTAAAGCTGAAGTGGGTGTTCTCGAGAGCTCAGCAATTCTCTGCTAGAGGGGAAGTTATGAATAAAGACAGTCAGAGCGGCCCTGCTGTGTCAGAGAAACTATAGGAACGACTTCCATTTGTCTTCAAAAGGGAATTACCTACATGAATTAATTAATTCAATGAAACACTATGGAAACACTAAAAATGAGATCAGGAAAAATCTACATGGATCAAATTTTTAAAATAATATTAGATGGAAAAAGCTAGCTGAAAAATTATACATACAGTATGGTAACACATAAATGTTAAAAAATGTAAAATATATGTCCTTTATTGATACTTTTTTGATATTAATACATAATAAAAGACAAGCAAGAGTGGAGATGCTTTAGATCAACTTCAGGACAGAAATTATCCCTAGGAAAGACAACAGCGTGAGATTTTAGTTGTTTCTACAATATTTTTTAATAAAATAAATTTGAAGTAAAAAATGTCAAACTATTCATGTTTATTAAATCTGGTAAGTAGGTGAATGCCTGCTTCATTATTTTGTATACTTTTGTACAAGCTTGGAGACTTTGTAACAAAAATTAAAAGAAAAAAAAATTGAAACTGGGACCAAAGACCCCCAATGGCAGTGGCCCAATATCACTGTTTGGTCGTCTTCTGTTCCTCTTCCCCAGATGCCAGATGTATCTTTCCTCCTGATCTTTCTGAGCCTAGTTCTTTAGCTTTCCCTTTGAATTATTTTTATATACTTTTTATATTTTTTCCATAATTTGCTGAATTTAGCCAGCTTTGGTTTCTATTGTATATCCAAATCCCTAACAACCAAAATAACTTTAACACCCTGGAGATACACACAGGGACATCTGGGAAGCCCTATTAGAACGAAGAACAATCAAGATTGCCTTTCAATCAAGCAGTGAAAAGTTGATGTCCCCTCAACATTTATTAAGTGTGTGACACTGGAAGACCCAACTGCTGTCTCTGAATATCAGATTTTTCACTTGTAAAATGGGAAGATAAATCATGCCTGCTTACGTGGTTAATATGTTAAATCAATCAATATATTTAAAGAAACTTACACATAGGAATCATTCAACCAATATTTATTATAAAGGGAAAAATAATAATTAATTTTCAGCTATTTGGCTTATGAAATTTGGTCCCATTGAAAAGAGCGGGTATTAATCTCTACACTCCATTGGGGAGACATTTGACACAGGTTTATTTCCCTGGCAGACTGAGTTGTGGCAGAAGACATAGGTCCAATTTACATTTTCTAGCCATTTCTGCTGGTGTCTCTGCAGTAGGCTCCTGAAGTGTCTATGGAGTGGTCCTTGACATTTACAAGAAAGCTGCAGGAGAGAAGTACAAAGGCAGTCAACAAGTACAAAGACAGTGCGAGACCAGCCCTCTGAAGAAAGAGTTAGCGAACTCATTGGTCCTTGGGGAATTTAAAAGGATGTTAAGCTCTAAACAGAATTAAATTGCTCTCTTCAAAACTGTCACAGACTCTCATCAGTAACATCAAAAAGGTTTGAGACAGGGGTGGTTGGCCTTGCAGTTTTTATTTTTCACAAACTTAACAGATAATTAAAGAAAACTTGATGCAACAGGGAAACACCAGACTTGGAGTGAGAAAACATGTTTTGCAGACTTGGAACTTTCAAATCCAGCTGTCCAAATCAGAGATACTTTTATCCCAATTTCTTTTATAAAATGCAGGGGACAATCATTACTTTATAAGGTTGGTCAGATGAACATAAGATAAAATGGAGATGAAAGAACTTTATGAGGAACACAATTCCCCATCAACAAATTAATATTCCATTCTGGATCTGGGTAAATAGAAATAAGGAAGTTAACATATAAAGAATGTGAGAAAAAAAATAACTCTAAATGAAAAGAATCAAACAAGGTGGTTTTCTGCCTGGAGTCACCTTCTATACCACAAGGCAGAGAGAATAATACCAAGGAGAGGACAATGGTCTTGCTGAATTGAAAAGACAGAGATCTGAATACAGGGAGGAAGAGGTGACTACAAAGTACCAGAGAGGAGCAAGCTAAACAGAGAAAGAGCTGTTGATAATAGCATAGTGTTATGCTCTTGAGTCTGCTGAGAACATTAAACTACACATGGGTAGGGATCTGTAAGCCAAATGATACCAAGAGATTTCAGGGCTGGGACACGTATGAATTCCAGCAAGTCAGAAGAAAAAGAGTCCTTGTTGAATATCAGCACATTTGATAGGAATCCCAGAAGTGTCATTCTTTAGTAAAGGGATAAAATAGACCCAGAGAAAAACTACATTAAACTCACTCTAACAAAATTTAAAGTAGTCTCCAAAGGATTAAGCTGATCAATACTAATTTACCTGCCTGCCACAACAAAGTCCAACACAGTATAAAAAAATACGTCAAAATCCAGCATGAAAAAAATTAAGAATTCCAAATGTCTGTAATCAAAAAAAATTACTTGACATGTAAAGAAGTAGGAAAAAGTGGTCCATCACTAGAAAAAATATCAGTAAATAGAAATAGACCTAAAGATAAGAGAGATGATGGATTTAATAGACAAGGATTTTAGAAAAGCCATTATGATTAGATATAATTATGTAAAAGTAAACATATAAAGAGGAGAAATCAAAAGATATAAAGAGAAGAAAGTGCAGTTTTTAATTTTGAAAAATACAGTATCTGAATTAAAAAATGGAATTACAACAGATCAGACTTGCAGAAGAAAATATCAATGAACTTGAAGACATAAAAATAGAAATTACCCAAATTAAAGAACCAAAGAAAAATAAGAAATGATCTAATATATACATACTGGTACACCATAAAAAGAGAGAGTGTTGGGGAGCAGAAAATAAATGGAAGAAATAAGGCAAAAAGATTGACAAAAACTATGTACGTACAGATCCAATAAGCTCAATGAATCTTAAGGAGGATAAAAACAAAGCAAAGCAAACCAAGCTAATCTTAATCAAATGGCTAAAAATCAGTGTAAAGCAATATCTTAAAAATGGACTAAGGAAAAATGGGCTTGAAGAAGCAAATTGTCATGCTGTGCACTTCTTGTGGAAAGGGACACATGGCAGGGAACTGCAGGCTCCTCTAGGACATTAAGACATTAAGACTTAATGTCTTCTAGGGCATTAAGACAGCCTTCAGCCAACAGCCAGTAAGGAGCCTAGACACTCCACCTTACAGCTGAAAGGAAATTAATTCTGTCATCGAACTGAATAAACTTGGAAGAAGATTCTTCCAGTCTTCCCCTATCTAACCTCCAGATGAGAATGTGGTCTATATAACACCTTAATAGTAGCCAGTGACACCCTGAACATAGGCCCCAGTTGAGCATGCCAAGACTCCTAATACAAAAAAAAAATGAGATAATACATCAATATTATTTTAATCCACTAAGTTTGTTGTATTTATTACGTAGTTTGGAAATCTAATATCTCTGATACTTGATGCATAAAACTTGGTTAGAATATAAGAAATCAATTGTTTTCTTTTTCTTTCTGCAAAGCTTGGATTTCAAGTCTATTTTTCTCAGTAATGTTTTAAGTTATTTTAAGATGCAAACTTGTTTGTTGATATTTTTGTCTAAGTGATAGTCATTTTTCTGTTCTTGAGATAATAAGAGTTACAACTCACCAAAATGGGTGTACAGGCTTCAGGAGAACATAACATACAGTAGAATAAACAATATACAAGTTTCTCTGCTCACAATGTTTCCCCTTAATATGCTTCTGAAATGTTAGATATTATTATTGTTGTTGTTGTCTCTATTAAGGCAACATCTAAGGAAAGAGATGGAGCCTAACTTTTTTAGCCCACAATCACCAGGCCCAAAATTGGTCCTCTTTTATATTCAAGCAGAAATGCCTTTCTTAAGAACCTGGCATATCTTTGGTTGCCCTGGGGAAACTTAAATAGCTAAATCCTCTGTAATGTTTCTCTCTACACATAATGAGATTATTAAGCAGCCCAGGCAGTCTCTAACCTAGAAAAAATTCCCAAATGATAAAGACTAACCTTTTATTGCTCATTTTGAGTAAGTCATCTCAAATCAGTCACTGAATAAATAAACTTATAATGAGTTCCTACTCTGGGTCAATTACTCTGTTATTAGAGGCACAACAATGACAAGAATATCACAATTCTCAGAGTGCTTACAAACAATTTGGAGTGAAAAAGTATACAGAGATATAACTGGTGAAAGGATCCAATCAAAGGAGAATCAAGATAGCTTGTTAAAATCAAGAAGGAAGGAAACTCAATCATTGAGTCATTCCCTTGTACCTGAAACCCTCCAGGGAGTTTTTCAACACCAAGTGATTATCATGACACATTTTATGAGTCAAGGCAACAGGTCCAAAGAATGGAAATGACTTTCCCAAGGTCACATAGGTTGTAATGCACAGACTCAGCACAAGATCCCAGACTTGCTAGCAACCAAATTAATGACTTCTCATCAACCACAATACTAACATTCTACTCTCAGAGACAATGGCAATCCAATTTCATGAAGATTTCAGGGGACTTTTGTGGTGTTTTTCATGTAATTTTGTCCTTTGAACGTCAACCTTACTTTTTAAAGATGAATCCAATATTCAGAAATTATGGCATTCTTTTTAAATACCCTTTCCATGACAGACCCATAATTCCTAATAATGAAAACATCCAACAACATTTTTCACAGAAATAGAACAAGGAATGCGAAAATTTATAGGGAACAACAAATGACCCCAAATAGCCAAAGGAACCCTGAGAAAACAGAACAAAGCTGGATGTATCACACTCACTGACTGCAAAATATACCACAAAACTATAGTAACCAAAACAGCATGGTACTGGCACCAAAACAGACACACAGATCAATGGAACAGAATAGAGAGCCCAGAAATAAACCCACAGATCTATGGACAGCTAATTTCCTACAAGGGAGCCAAGAAAATACAATGGAGAAAGGAAAGTCTCTTCAATAAATGGTGTTGGGAAAACTGGACAGCCACATTCAAAGGAATGAAAGTAGACTGTTATCTTACACCATACACAAAAATTAACTCAATATGGATTAAAGACTTGAATGTAAGACCTGAAACAATGAAACTTCCAGAAAAAAACATAGGCAGTACACTCTTCGACCTTGGTTTTAGCAGCATGTTTTCAAGTACTATGTCTGCCCGGGCAAGGAAAACGATAGAAAAAATAATGAAACTATGTCAAACTAAAAAACTTCTGTACAGCAAAGGAAACCATCAACAAAATGAAAAGACAATCTAACAATTGAGGGAAGATATTTGCAAACCATATATCTGATAAAGGGTTAACATCTCAAATACATAAAGGACTCATACATCTCAGCAACAAAAAAACTAACAATCCAATTAAAAAGTGGGTAAAATATCTGAACAGACGTTTCTCCAAAGAAGATATACGGATGGCCAACAGGTACATGAAAGGATGTTCAACATGATTAACTATCAAGGAAATGCAAATTAAAACTACAATGGGATATCACCTCGCTCCCGTCAGAATGGCTATAATTAACAAGACAGGAAATAACAAGTGTTGGAGAGGATGTACAGAGAAGGGAACCCTCATACACTGCTGGTGGGAGTGCAAACTATTGCAGACTCTATGGAAAATAGTATGGAAATTTCTCAAAAAATTAAGAATAGAACTACCATATGATCCAGCTATTCCACTGCTGGGTATTTATCCAAAGAACGTGAAAATATGAATGTGTAAACATACATGCACCACTATGTTCATTGCAGCATTATTCACAATAGCCAAGACTTGGAAGCAACCTAGGTGCCCATCAAGGGACGAATGCATAAAGAAGATGCGGTATATATACACAATGGAATACTACTCAGGCATTAAAAAAACAATGAAATCTGGCCATTTGTGACAACATTGATGGACCTTGAGAGTATTATGCTAAGCGAAATAAGTCAGAGGTAGAAAGTCAAATACTGTATGATCTCACTCACAATTAGAAGATAAAAACTACAACAAACAACCACATAGAGAAAGAAATTGGATTGGTGGTTACCAGACGGGAAGAGGGAGGGAGGGGGACAAAAGGGGTGATTAGGCACGTGTGTGTGCTGATGGATTGTAATTACTTTCTGAGTGATGAACGTATAATCTGTGCAGAAATTGAAATGTAATGACGTACACTTGAAATTCATATAATGTTATAAAGCAATGTTACCACAATTGAAAAAAAGGAATATTTTTAAAGTAGTTTAAGCGATTGTGTACATTCTAATTAAGGATATGACATTCTCATTTTTTTCCATTATGGAAGGCATTTTTGGCATTTTCAGCACATATTTACTATCTGCATATTATTTCTTGCTTTTGTGGGGAAAGATGGGGACTGTAGAGGGGGAATGACGTTATTCTACTGGCACAACTCTGGAAAATCTCTTTGTCACTTTAACTCAGAGGCTTCTCCCAGATTTGTGCCACTAACGGAAGCCTGTGGAGTGCTAACAACAATAGCCATGGTGGCTGAGTACCAAGTCTGCCATGAACAGGTAACAATAGCCCATGGTAGCCAATGTCAAACAAAAAATGAATCTGAATTTAGGAAAGGAGAGACTTTACTTGAATAAACTATTGCAATCAGGAGAGGGGGTCTATTGCAATAGAGTGAATACTCCAACCATAAGATATATAAGGATCTCAAAGTTCAAGCGGAAAGGACTTTTCATTTATAGAGGGAATTAAACAAGGCTAGAAAAAACAAGTGTAGGGGAATTTGATGAACAGGTGACACGATCAGACAGTTGAGCAAGAAATGTCTTTCTTTGCCATCAGCCGATTCTCTGTAGGGACTGTTAAGAGGGAACAGTTACGTCTTCCAATGCCAGTTTATACTTCCAATGTTTGCTTAAATTCAACAGTGAGTCAAAGTTCATGGCCTTGGGGAAGGAGAGAAGCCTGATTAAAGTTTGATCAAGTCAAATTAGTGGACCTTTGGTCCAGGTTGGTCAGTGTGGACAAATAGTGCAGCTAATCATTTATGCCACATGAATGAGAATTTGGAGTGCCTGTGCCTGGCCTTATTATAGGTAAAAAGGGGGCTCATTTTTGAGTCTTATCTAAGTCATATGGGGAGGAATGGTTCTTTGCAGTAAGCTGTTATCCAGCATACAAATGGTAGGGACTCTATTGGCTGTAGTTGTTTTCTAGAAGCACAGGGCTCAGATAAAATTCCACATTGTCAGTGAACGTAAAGAGCCTGCGATAGGCAAGTAACACAAAACTTTGGGGTGAGTACCTGCAACCTCTGGGCAATGCGTAAGAAAAGCTCATGGTGATGAATAATAACAGCCAGCAATGGACCAGTGACAATAGCTCATGGTGGATTGATGCAAAGGAAGTCAAAGGGGCTACAGATGATCTAGATCTGTTTGAAACACGGAAGGGAAGCAGAAGAGTACTTACAGTTCTGTCCAACCTATCTCTTTAGTTTGATCTCCTTCCATGGTTCTATAAATCATTCATACAAACTATTTTTTCTCCCATTTTATAACAAGCCACATTCTTACATTATGGTGCATTACATGCATTTTCTTACTAATCAGAAATTACTCCTCCTCTCTTATATCAAAAAGTTCTTTTTTTCTTTATGACTTCAGTCTGTACTGTTGTCTCTCTTAAATCTTCCCATCCTCCCAGCCTGTGTTAGCAGCCACCTCGTTTTTGGTCTCACGGAACTATTCTTTTATGTCTTATATGCATTAATTTCATTATATGGAAGACGTTTGTGAACCATTGTCTTTACAACTAGATTCTGAGATCGTTCTGATATGACCATCTACAACTTCCTTGCATATCTAACCCTGCTTTACAAAGTGTGTACATCACAGTGCGCTGAGCAAATGTTTGCTGAAGTGTATTTGCTAAATTGAGACACATATTTTGAGAGCTATAGGTCATAGACACTGTATCTGTTCATTGCTCGTCTTTCCGTGCTAGATGAGTTGATTTACTCTCAGTGATTTTACTGAAACTGTAGAACGCAATTGTTGAATTCTCATTTTTCCATTTATTATCTGTGTAAATTCGATTAAAATATTTAAGCCGCCTAGGATCTAGTTTCCTCATCTGTATGGTAAGAATAATTCCTCTTACATGAAATGATCATATAGATACATAATAAGATGCTTCACGTTATGACAAGCTTAATAAATACCCTTTGTTTTATTAGAGCAGCAGAATGTGTGCTTGCCTGGTGTCTCCACAATAGCCTATAGTGAGTAGTTCTGATTTCCAGGGAAAAATGCTCTCTAGATAATAAAATGTTAAACATAGAAAAGGGGCTAGCCTACCAATCAAAAGATCTGGGTTATTGTCCCTGCTGTACCTAGTCTTTATCATGTGATCCTTAGCTAATCAGGTAGCCTGAGAAATATAAAAGATGAAGCCTAATTTGTTGTGCTTAAACCATTTTTAAGAGGATAAAATACATTGAAAGAAAAAGTTTATCTCATTTAATGTATGCTTACATAAATATGATCAATGTTATTCTGGATTAAAGGGCTTTATTTATTTTACCCCTAAATCGTTTGATTTTTAAACAAATACTCTCTTAAAAGCAGCTAGTAATTTATGCAGGAAAAAAGCATGCTAATATCCCCTTATGACTCTTTCAAAGAAATCATTGATTTTTTTTCCAATTGGCTAATTGATTTTAAGCAATTAGTCAGTGCAAGTAACATGTAGCTAGTTAATTAGGTTACTATCCAAAGCTTCTTGATGTTGCTCCCTGGAGAGTCATTAGAATGTAGATTTACGGCCTTCAGTGTCTTGAGGAAGTAACAGTAGAAGAAGGCCAAGGAATTTATACTTTTAGAGAAAATGAAAATGCAGAAAGGAGAGATTCAGAAAACGAATTCTGAAAACTGGTTCTTTGGAAATAATTTGTTTCACTTATTTTAACTTTCTAATTACACAGTTTAGGAGAAAACTACACATAGCTAACTAAATAATACTCATAATCTTACTACTTACAACCATTGTTAATAATTTAATAATGCATTCTACTCTAAAATTTACACACACACACACACTTCCAAAACCAAAGCGAATTAATCCACACAGATATGTATATTGGGAGTCCACTGTGCATTAGGTGTCATGCTTGGGAACACAAATATCCATTGTATATAATCTCTTGGAAAGGAATGAGAAAGGTGAATATAAATCAAATAATTATCCAGATAGAGGCATAATTATGAAGCAATAATCTGAAAAATATATGCATTATTCTGAGAGTGAATAACAAAGAAATTTGACTCAGGATGTAAGGAAATTTTCCCTGAGAAAGTAACATTTTGAAACAGTATATGGATGAAGAAAGGGCTTAACCTACAACAAGGATAGAAAGAGCAAAGACAGTTACAGCAGAGTTAGAAGATGCAGCCAGAGCTATAGGAGGAACCAGACCATGCAGGCTCTTGTAGAAATGTTAAGACACTTGGCCTGTGTCCCAAAAGCAATGGGAGCCACTAGGTTGTTTCCAGCAGAGGAAAAACACTCAGTTTTATGGGGCTTCAATGTGGAAAATATATTGAAGGCAATCACGAATGGATAAGGGAGACCAAATTGTAATTGCTGAGAAGCAGCAGTAAGGTATCTTCATCTAGGGCAAATGAAGTTGAGGAACATATAATCAGATGAACTGGAGAGATAACAAATAAAATAAATAGGTCTTCATATACAAGGAATATGAGGAGTAAAGAAGAGGAAAGTGTTACAGATGAACCCTGGGTCATGCAAGTGATGATATTTAGACAGGGAAACATCAGATGAGGCCTAGATTAGTGCAGAGGAGGGACATAGGAATATCAGTTAGTCTTGGATGTGTTAAGTCTGTGATGCCGCTGAGACATTTATGTGAAGTGGTCAGTTATGGAATTGGATCTGGAACTCAGAAAGCAGTTTGGGCTAGCTATATAAATTTTGGAATTGTCTGAAAAAAGATAGGTTTTGAAAATGTTGGCATTGACGAGATGGCCTAGGAGAGAAAAAAGTAGAAGACAAGCTTACGGGATCAAGGACAAGGAATGAAACCAAGACATTCACAACAGGAGAAAATCGAATGGATAATAAGAATATAATGATATGGTTAACTCCATTGTAGTTAAAAAAATGAAAATTAAAATTGAATAAGTGAGGGAGAGTGACATCAGCAACCTGGTGGAATAAGCTGTTCTCTTTATCTCTCCGCCTTCAAACTACAACAAAATGGGCATTCATTGATCAATGGAGGATATTACACTGCACAACAGACTGCCTGAGAGGTGCAGCTCTACATCTGAAGGTAGATGGGCTGCCCCCCAGGAGGTGGTAGAGATAGGTGAGCACATTCCTGTCCTGGTAGCCCTGTGCACATGTGTGACTGCTCTCCCTGCTGGTGCAAGTGCCCATGGTGACACTGCAGCCCCAAGGGTGTGAGGACACCTTGGCATGACTGTGGGAACAGGCAAGAGCAGCCTTATGCCCATGTGTGATCACTTTTCCATCCAGTGGGAGAGCCCACAGTGCCACTGTGGTCCCAAGGAGTGGTCCAGGCTCCAAATCCTTGAGGAAGCCCCACTCACCAGCACAGTGGCTGGAGTGATCATAAAAAGAGCCAGCAGCAGATCTATGTGCCCAGGTGAATGCTCTCCTGGCTGGTGAAAGCTCCTGAAATACGCTACAACTTACAGCAGAAGGGGTGGGATCAGAAACTCAGCACCTGCTTCCCCCAAGGGATAGCAGCTGGAATCTGTGACCTGATACTACCACAAATGCACTAGCAAAGGATCAATTCAATCAAACACCATGAGAAACTACAGCAACAATTGAGAGCAGAAGGAAAATGATAATTCTCCAGAAACCAATCCTGAAGTCAAAGAAATTTACAACCTAAATGACAGAGAATTTAAAATAGCTGTCGAAAAGAAACTCAATGAGTTATAAGAAAAATCAGAAAGGCAGTTCAATGAGCACAGGAATAAAATTAATGAGAAGAATGAATACTTAGTTAAAGAGATTGAAACTATAAAAAAAGGAGAAAGTCTGGATATGAAAAACACAATTAATGAAATGAAAATAATCTAGAATCCTTAAAAAATGGATCTAATGTTAGAAGGAAAGAATTAGTGATTTAGAGGATAGAAATATAGAATTGCTGTAGGTGGAGGAGAGAGCACTAAGATTTTGAAAAAATGAAGGCATTCTTCCAGAAATATCTGACTCAATTAGGAAAAGGAACATAAGGATTATAGTTATTCACAAGGGAGAAGAGAAGGAGAAAGGAGAAGAGAGTTTGTTCAATGAAATAACAGCTGAGAATTTACCAAACCTGGAGAAGAAGCCAGACTTCCAAATACATGAAGCTAATAAAACTCTTAATTACATCAATGCTAAAAGACATTCTCCAAGGCATATACTAGTAAAACTGGCAAAATTCAACAACAAAGAAAAAATATTAAGGGCAGCAGAGATAAAGAAAATGACCTACAAAGGGTCAAACCCTTATCAGGTTTTCAGTGAATTTCTCAGCAGAAACTTTACAGGCTAGGAGAGAGTGCAATGATATGTTTAAAATACTGAAATACAAAAACTTTCAGTCAAGAATACTCTATCCAGCAAAACTATCCTTCAGATATGTTGGAGAAATAAAAGTTTTCCCAGATAAACAAAATCTGAGGGAGTTTATCACCACTAGAATTCCCCTACAAGAAATGACTAAGGATGCCTTCATACCTGAAAAATAAAAAAAGGCAAAGGTCTACAAAGCTTTGAGCAAGGAGATAAATAGACAAAATCAGAAAATTACAGCTCTCTTTCAGGACAGGGAAGCAAATACTTAATTATAACTTAAAATATAAAGGGAAGAAAAGCATCAAAAGTAACTATAAACACTTCAACTTTGGCATAAACTCACAAAACAAAACAGAATAATTTGTAACCACAATATCTCAGAAGGGGAAGAGGGAAGGGATGGAACCTGCTGAGGATAATGGAGATAAGAGGCTATCAGATAATGGACTATCTCATCTATGAGATCATTTATACAAAACTCAAGGTAAACACCAAACAAGAATCAGAGCAGAGCCACAATTCACAAAAAAAGAGAAAACTGAGAAAACCTCCAAAATGAAATGGTAGTCATAAATACAAAGGAAGAAAAACAGTGGAAATGTATAACAACTGGCAACCAAGAGTTAAAATGGCAGTATTAAGCTCTTATATATCAATGGGTAAAGGGGCACATGTATATGGTGATGGATAAAAATTAGACCATTGGTGGTGAGCATGTGAGAAGGAGAACAGTGGCAGAGAGTTAAAGCTATACAAGCATTGAGATGAAAGATCTCAGTATGCTATGGAGGGAGTTTGACCCACCTTCAAGAGTCCCCTGCACTTTTCACCAAATCCAGTAATAAAGTGGTAATGATTGGTTTTCCATCACCAACATTATCTATGTTTCAATCTTTGTCAATATGTACAGGAAAAGAGGGAGCCTTAATTTCAGTAAAACTGAGTTTAAATTCCATCCCTAACACTCCTTAGTAATGTGGCATTGAGAAAGCTATTTAACTTCTCCTTACATTAGCCTTCTCATCTATAAAATATGACTAATATGGCACCTTGTCCACACGGTGTTTGAGAGAAGTAAATGAAGTGATGAACACTCAGTGTTTAGAAGAGATCTGAAACATAGTATACACTCAATAAAGCATAGTTGTATTATAAAGTGCTCATCTGAAGAAGCACCAGTTCCAACCCTGCAAGAAAATCCGCTTGGGTTTGACCTAGTGAAAGTCAAAACTTTATAGGAAGTTAAAGATTTTTCAAAAATAATTTTGATGACACAGTTTTTATTTTGAGTTAGTGACTTCAGAACTTAATGGTGACTTATACTACTTTACTGGATATTTAACCTACTGGATACTGATGAATAAATAATAGGCAGAGAAGTTAGTGAGTAAACTTTTCTGGATAAGGTTCGTCCTTGCACCACTCATTCAACCAAAAGCTGCTTTTGCTTGATATAATTGGAAAACATGACCAATAGCTCAATTTCCTAGCTTGAAACATTCAATAATTCATTGACTAAGATTAATATTATGATACAGTTTGGACAAAGTCCAAAAGGATCAAAAATCCTGCTGATACACACATGCAAAACACATATGCACACACATGGTGTGTTTTTTGTGAATGTGTATATTTTGGGAAGTAGTGATGTTACATATTTGCAAGTATTCTGGCTTTTAGAAGTTGCATTTTCTCATATCAAGTTTTTATATCACTCCTAGCTTTTTTCTCTTAGCAAAGGCATAAATAAAATGCAGACTAAAGTCTGTGCTCATCGGATATGTATATCAATAACTCTGAGACTTTAGGAAAAGATGGGATTAATTCTGATAAGGGGCACTTATGGTTGAGGAGGCATTAAAAGGGCCTTGAAAGATGAAAAGGGGTTAGATAAGTTGGACAAAGTCTTAAGGCTATACCTATCATGCTTTACATTCTTTATGAGAAACTACTCTTCTTCGTTTCAGAACTATGAAAGTTTCCATGAGATGCACTTCTCGGAAGCTGAATTTTCTGATAACACTTAGCCATCGGGCTGGAAGAAGAAACTGGCCCTGAGATCAGAGGAACACTGGTGTTGAGGAGAGAGGGGCAGACAGATGGCTCTGGGTTGGGAATGTTGCCTGTTGGTCACGACAGGACAGATGGAAGCCTGAGAGTCACTAAACAATCGAGAATGTTTCCAGAGCCAAACCGTCAATAAAAATTGCTTAAAACAAGGAAGCATCCTGAGAAGCATCGAACCTTTGAACTAGAGGTGTAGATTTATGAGACAGAGTTCCAGGAAGTGGGAATAAATTGAGAAAGGCCTTTTATATTCTATTCTACTTGCACTCTTGACTTCACCTCTAGGTCTACAGGCCTGGAGAAACACTGTTATAAATTCCTGATTTGTCAAGCAGAAACAGCACAACTCAGATGCATACCAAATGACTCATAACTGCTGACTGTTATGATTTAAGATTCATTCCATGGTTGAAGACTCCAATTGTAATGAATAATGAAACAAAATAAATAATTACTTCCCGACTACCCTTGAGAAAACATGTTGGCCAAGTACATTTTGAAATCCAATACCCTAATTTTATTACTTATTAATTTGTAGAAAGTCATTAGTTGTGATGGGTTTCTCTAAAATTAGTGTTATTTAATACGCTAATCTGGGTAATTTTATTGTTATTTTGTGAGCTAGCTTTGAAAAGTGCTGAGTTGTAGATATGATTTATTAGCACGTGAAAGTAAAGATGTGTGAGACATGACAGTGTCCACTCTGGGTCCTGTCTCTAAATAATTGGGCATGTGACTGTTTTGTTAATTTCCATCTCTGTCAATGAAATGTAAGATCTGTGAGAAGAAAAACTAATTTTGTTTCTTTGGTCATAATTATGGCTCTCATGCTAGTATAGTATCTGGCAGAAAAAGTATTTTTTTGAAAGAAAAAGTAAAGAAAAGGCAAAAACCAAACTCACTTCATAAAGTTTTGAATTCCTGAGGGGATGGAGACAGCAACAATAGGCGGGTAGGATTTCTCACGTCAAAATACTTGTCTTGCGTTAAAGGTGGAACTATGTCACAGAGGGGGCAGAATATGGGCACAATGGGAATAGGAATGATAAATAGCTTTAAGAGCTACTATGTAAGATTTCAAGCATATTATTTTGTTGAGACTTCTGACATATAAGCTATAATGCAATCAAGTAAACACAGTAGTTCTAATAGTTGATGTATTATTTTTGTTGTATAACAACTTTGATTAAGCACTATATTCATTTCACTAACACTGTTCAGTCAGATAAACTACAGAATGTCAGTAGTTTAAATAATAGAAGTTTATTTTTCTTGTGCATAATTCTACTTTGCTATTTTTTTGGTTTGCAGGTCACTTTCTTCTCTACGGTTCCTCAGGGACCCTGGTCCCTCCATCTTGTGACTCCCATCCTAGGGCCTTGAAGTCTCCATCCAGTAGGGAGATGGAGATAAGAGAGGAAAAGCCCTACTTAGTTTTTAATATCTCTGGCCCAGAAGTGACGCACGTGACTAATGCTGACAGTTTTTGACTAAACACAAACATGGCCACGTATGACTACAAACAGAATTAACAAAATGTTGTTGTTGTTAAGGTAATTGTCTTCTAAAGGCAGCTTTATAGTATGGAATAGGCAACATGACAATTAAATTACTAGTTACCTTCCTTTGCCACATTTTCTCACAATGTTCAAGGCAGGAATCCTGTCTCCTTACACACATTATCTCACTTAATCCAAAAACAATGCTGTGCACTAAGAAGGAGTATAACGATTTTCAGATAAGGAAATTGGCAAATAAAAAGGTCAAGTAACTTGAATATATATATATAGAGAGAGAGAGAGACAGAGACAGAGAGAGACAGACAGATACAGAGACAGAAAGGTGTTAAACCTAAGTGTGAAAGTTCCAAGTTTCTTCATATTTCTACTGTACGTCTCTTGCTCTTTTACGTGTTTTAAAGAAAATAATCTATGTAAAGCACTGAGAACACGATGAATAGGTAAATACATGCCACCTGTTATTTTATTATTGCACATAATGCACATCAAGTGACTTTTTTTCTCTAGATTTTCAGCTGCTGGATCTCTGGGTCCATGTCTCTGCCTTTGCAACTTCAATGTGCAACATGGGCCTCTTGTGTCAGAGACCGCTAGCTGTCAACTAGAATCTTACTTCTTTGTTTCTTGGGCAAACAGCCCTATTTGCGTTTTCCAGCTTCCTTTGCAGTTAGGTATAGCCATGTGACTAAGCCCTCTCCAGTGATGAGTAAAGATGCTTTGTGTCATTTGCAGGCCTGGCTCATAAAAAAACTTTCTTGATGCTCCTCCAGGAAACTTCTGGAGAAATTTCCAGATTCCACTTGACTGTAGTGTTGATGCACAGGGTGATCTGGGAAGCTACTTGGTGAAGATAATAAAACAGCTGTTGACTCTGATCTGTGAATGATTAAATAAGGGGCTGAATCCCCTGTACTGGTAAATGAGAAACCAATTAACTTTTTGTTCTTTAAGCATCTGAAATGTTGAGTTTATTTGTTGCTGCCACTTGGCTCATCCTAACTAATACAATCATAACCATGAAAGTATATAAGGGCCTAATTGTTGAGTACCTGGCGTTTGCAAAGAGACATGACTTCACTAATTCGCCCAAAGTTAAACCCTCTCGTAAGCAACAGAGCTGAGAATCAAACCCAGGTCTACCTGTTACCAAATCTGTTGATCCTTCCTTTGTACATCACTGTCTCTCACATGCCTTTAGTTTGTCTAACACTATGGTTTCCCACAGGACACCTTCGGTGCCCTTTGGAATTATCATGGAGAAAAATATGACCTTGTTGCTAATTTAAGCTGTTGTTATGGACAGAACGAATTCTTAGTCTGGCTATCTTGATAGTGAGATTCTCATTCTAAACTCCTTCAAAGGTTCAAAGGTTGAAGTGTGGGCAGCTGGCATATTTTATGTCTTTTCAATTTTATTCACCAATAAAAGATTTTCAGTTCCACTAAGAAAGTCGGAGGGTGTGTGGCTAAGATTTATAGCTTTTGTTAAGCAAGTGCATCCATAGTAATTTTGCTAATAAATTGAACAAGGATGTTAGTTTAAACAGTATCGTCCACCTTGGAATGAATGATGTTTCCCTGATTTGGTCTAACTCCTGAATAACTAACCCACCATGGACAAGTTCTTTTACTAAGTAAATTAGGAGAGAAATTCAATTTAATTCTATTTGATTTAACAAATATTTTTTTAGGGTTCATTAAGTAAGAATATATGGGAGAGAGAGTTGATTAAGGAATGATTTCTGCCTGGAAGAACAGAAATTTTAGGAGGTACTATAAGAACACTTCAAAGCACATACAGCTTAAATTATCTGTGGCATTTATAGGTGGTATAGATTACAGCATTGAGTATTGGAGCGGTGCACAAGAAGAAACCCCTCTTGGAGGAAGAAGCTAAATCTAGATATATGAGCAGGTGACAGTGGCATAGAAGGAAGAGAGAGAGAATTTCAGATTAAGGGAACAGCTAAAGCAAAAGCATGGTGAACAGAGAAGGGCATGAGGTCTCCTTAGGAAAAGACAAGGAGTTTCTTTGGCTTCAGAACTGGGCATGTGAAAGAGTAATAGGGAGCCAAGAGGGTTTTGAAAGTTTGTTTTCAAAAAAAATGAAGGTCCATGTATGCCATCATGAAATCTTTAAAATTATACTGTGGGAAGTCTGAGGGGTTCAGTTAGTGTATTGAAGATGGTACAGATGTAAATTGGGGTGTGTGTACCTTATGGACTAGTTATTTTATTAGTCATCTAATATATAAATACTGGACCTGGAGGAAAGATGATAAAGATATCGAAATATCAAATTGAATGTCATGGAATATAAAAAGATCACACATAAAACACAGGAGATGTACTTTATAAATTAAAGACAAAGTTCATTGTTTTGAAATGGTTCATTAAATCTCTCTAGAAAATATTTACTTTCCGATCCCTCCGTAGATTATGGTCTTTGTATTATCTGGAATGTGAAATGGTGAGAGGTCCTAATTAAGTGGGGATTTTCAAGCTCTAGTTTCCATAGTATGTCTTTTCTAGCCAGTCATTATACCGTCAATGGCATATCAGTCTGGATAAGCTGAATCATGCCATTGTAACAAATGACCCTAATACTCTCCTGGGTTATAGGAAAAACAAGAGGAAAGAAAACAACAATCCTCTCCCCAATCTAAAGCCAAACAAACAAAAACTTGACTCTGAGACTCGTTTTCCTTCAGATGTCTCAACTATAGGTATGAGAAGTATGCATTAATTTAGCTCTAGCCTGAGGCCTTTCTAGTTTTATATTTTACTGGTCTTGTTAGAAGCAGTAACCTGTTGTAACTCTGCAAGTCCCCAGACATCTGGTATACTTCTATTTTCTTTTTTCTACATTTTTTAAGACAGGCCAATTCTTTTCTCAATTCATCTCTTTCCTATATTAACTTGTCAAATATGACCAATAGGAAATATCACAGAATATATGTTTTAACTTAATTCCTTTTTCCTGGAGATAAAAGTTCATTTGGGACTAGAAATCATATTAAAATCCTGGTTTCAGACTTCCAGTTCAAACATCATGGCATAGGCCCGTTGTTCCTCCCTTCTCCCTTCTCAGCACAACTATAGATCTTGGAAACGGCACACAAGAAGTCTAAAGGGGAATTTGGAAAGGCGGTAAGAAGAAGGTAAGCTGTTATGAGACTCCAAGAATGGAAGAACAACACAATAGCAGGGTGTCTAAACCCTGTGCCCGACAGAGGAAAGCCACCCAGACCTAGTATTTCCAGATGCCCCAGTCTAGAAACAGAAGGTGGCCCTAGTAGGCTCATTCTTTTCCCAGATTGAACACGAGTCCTTCTGACAAGAACAGGTGAATCTGACACCACCAGCAAGGCAGATGGAGTGGGAGCTCCACTAGAAGGAAGTAGGCAAGGCAGGTATTCTCCTTCCCTGTGGGGTCTAAGTCTCCTCTTTTCCAAAAAAGAGACACTTAGGCAGGCTGATGGAAGTGGAAAAAGGGACCCAGTCACAGCAAGTGCCCTGGTACAGCAAGCCTCTTCTTCCCCAGGAGCCTGAGACTCTCCTCCAACACATCACTGGGGTTGTTGGGGCACATCAGTAGGGAAGTCCCACTACAGCCACCAGTCACAGAGAGACGCATGGGGACCTGACCATGACAGCATCAGCAGAGGTCAGCGGGAGTCAAGCAGCACCAGATAAACCAAGCAGATCAAAATAACACTGAAGAGGCTCTGACAATTAAATTGTCATTGAACAGAGGCCCACAGAGTTAGGCCAAGACCAACATGCTAAACCTAAATTGGCTGACCACCAGCTAAAAGAAAATATACAAATAGCCCCAAAGTCTGCTACTATAATGACAAAATGTTCAGAATACAATAAAAACAAATAAGCAATCATGTCAAGAACCAGGAAAATTACAAGTGGAGTCAGAAAATACAACCAACTCATGCAAACACTTAGATAAATCAGATGCTGGATTTATCTGATAAGGCTTGAAAGCAACCATCATAAAAGTGCTTGAAAAGCACATAAAAATGCTCTGATAATTATAAATTCTCTTGAAACAAATGAAAAAGTATAGAAAATCTCAGAGAAGAAATAGAAGTTTAAAAATTAATAAATAGAAATCATTGAACTGAAAAAGAAAATAACTGAAACAATCCTCTGTGGATGGGTTCAGCAGTAGAGTTAAATTGACAGAGGATTCGATCAGAAAAGTAGGAGAGAAAAAAAAGAATGAGTGAAGCTTCTAGGATGTGTGGGACAATAAGACACGATTAGACATTTATATCAGAGTCTCAGAAGGAGAGGAGAGGAAAAACGGGGAGAAAAGGGATTTGAAAAAGTCATGGATGAAAATTTGTCAAATTTGGTGAAATAAACAAGCCTACAAATCCAAGAAGCTGAGCAAACCCCAAATAGTATAAATCCATAGTCCTAAATGTGTGTGCACACACACACACACACACAAAATATGTATTTACAAAACAGAGCACAAAATACATGAAACAAAAACTGAGAGAGCTGAAAAGAGAAATAGACAAATCTACCATTATAGATTGGGACTTCAATACAGCCTAACAACTGATAGAAATATTTGCAAAGATAAAGAAGATCTGACATAATCCACTAATACTATCTACTTGACACATGTACAACATTCCACCCAACAAGAAGAAAACACTTTCTTTTCAAACAATCATGAAATATTAACCAAGAGAAACCATTATCTGAGCCATAAAACAAAACACAAAAAATTTAAAAGTACTGAAATGATGCAACGTGTATTATCTTACAATAATGGAATCAAATTAGATATATATAACATATAGACAACAGGACAATCTCTAAACATGCGAATGTTGAACAATGCACTGCTATATAATCCACTAGTCAAAAAGTAAGTCTCCAAGGAAATTTAAAAAATACACGTAACTGAATGAAATGAAAACACAGCATATCAAAATGTGGAGGGCACAGCTAAAAAATTGCCAGAGGAAAACATAGTACTAAATGCTTACATTGGAAATGAGGAAAGGTCTCAGATAAATAACTTAAATACCTACTTCTTGAAACTTGGTAGAGAATAGACAAATAAACCAAAGCAAGAAGAAGGAAGAAAATAATGATAGGAGTAGAACTCAATGAAATTGAAAATGGAAAACAATGAGGTAATAAATGAAACAAAATCTGGTTTATCAATTTTATTGATAAACCTCTAGTGAGACCAGCAAATAATAAAAGAGAGAAGATGCAGACACTAATGACAGGAACATCATAGGATATATTATTACAGATACAGAAGCTATTGAAACGATTACAAAGGAATATTATGAACAATTTTACACTCCTAAATCTGGCAACTTAGAAGAAATGAGACAACTCCTTAAAGCCTGCAAGCTACTAAATCTCAACCAGGATGAAATAGGCAATCTGAATAGCCCTATAACCAACACAGAAATCGAATTTGTAATTTAAATTTTCCCAAAAAATAAGTCTCTAGGCTAGATGCTTTTACTAGAGAATTCTGCCAAATGTTAAAAAAAAAAAAAATCACCAATTTTACACATTCTCTTCCAGAAAAAATAAGGAGAAACACTTCCCAAGTCGTTTCATGAGACTACTATTACCCTGATAGCAAAAGCAAACAAAGATAGTACAAAAACCCAAAAACTATATACTGGTACTGCTCATGAATTTAGAGGCAAAAGTCCTAAAAAATATATTAGCAAACTGAATCCAACAATGTATAAAAATAATTATAGACTATAACAAATTGAGGTTTACAAGTATGGCTCAACGTTTGAACATTTATCAATGTAATCAACTATTTAAACATGCTAAAGAAAGAAACGTATAATTATATTAATTGACAAAACCCAACACCCATTCACAATAAACACTCTTAGGAAGTTAAGAATAGAGGAGAATTATCTCATCTTGGTAAAGAGCATATACAAAAAACTCTACAATACGGGGCCAGCCTGGTTTGTGTAGGGGTTAATTCATGCACTCTGCGTTGGCAGCCCAGGATTTGTGTGTTGGGATCCTGGGCACCAACATATTCGAGGCTCATCAAGAATCACTGTGGTGGCATCCTACATACGAAATAGAGGAAGATTGTCACAGATGTTAGCTCAGGGACAGCTTCCTCAAGCAAAAAGAGGAAGATTGGCAACAGATGTTAGCTCAGGGCTAATCTTCCTCACCAAAAACTACCCCACAAACACCCTACAATTAACGTTGTACTTAATGGTAAAAGATTGAATGATTTCCCTCAAAGACTGGTGAAAAGGCAAGGTATTCATTCTCATTATTCTTATTCAACTTGGTGCCAGAAGTTATTTCCAGCCATTACCATAAAGCAAGAAAAGGAAAAAAAAGGCATATAGATTGGAAAAGAAGAAATAAATGTGTCCTTATTTGCAGATGAAATAATTGTCTGGAGAAAAATCCCATGGAATCTACAAAAAACTCCTAGAAATAATTAATAAATTCAGCAATATCACATGATACAAGATCACCACAAAAATCAACATTTCTATATACTAACAATGAATATGCTGTGCAGAAAGCAAAATTAATAACACAACAGCACTTAAAATTATTCCAAAAATATTAAATAGTTAAGTATATGCTTACCAAAAATCATGAAATGCTGGTTAAAGATATCGAAGAAGACTTAAATAAATGAGGAGACATTTTTGGATTCATGGATTTCAATTGCAAAATTGATCTACACATTTAATGCAATTCTTAACAAAATCCAGCAAGATTTGTTTTTTGAGGATATACCCAACCTTATTATAAAATTTATATGGAAAGGCACAGATCCTAGAATAGCTAGAACCTTCTTGACAAAGAAAAATAAAGTAGGACAAATTACGCTACTTATTAATGAGGCTTACAATGTAGCTAGAGTAATTAAGTTAAGCCAGTGGGATATTGGCAGAGGAATAGACATACTAAGATGCAGCAAAATAGAAGACTCAGTAACACACCCACACAAATGTGCTTAATTTATTTTCCACAAAGGTACAAACACAAAACCAATTCAATGAAGGAAAGATAGTCTGAACTAATTGGACTTCTGCAGGCAATTAAAACATAAAAAGAGAGAGAACTTAAACCTCGTAACTTATACAAAAATTAACGAAAGGTAGATTGAAGACTTAATGTGAAATGAAAAATTATAAAACATTTACATATAAACATAGGAGAAAGTCCATAGGATATAACGTTAGGAAAGAATGCTTAAACTTGACGCCAAGTGTACAATTCATTACAGAAAAAAATCAATATATTGGGCTGCATCAAAATTAAAAACTTTTACTCTATAAAACCTCAGGTTAAAAGGATGGAAAAGATAAGCTACAGTTTGGAAGAAAACGTTTACAAAGAATATATCCAAAATGTATAAAGTACTCTCAATCCTCAACAATAAAAAATCAAACACACAGGGGCTGGCCCAGTGGCACAGTGGTCAAGTTCACACATTCCGCTTTGGCAACCCCAGGTTGGCTGGTTTGGATCCTGGGTGTGGACCTATGTACTGCTTGTCAAACCATGCTGTGGCAGGCCTTCCACATAAAATACAGGAAGATGGGCCAGTCTTCCTCAGCAAAAAGAGGAGGATTGGTGGCAGCTGTTAGCTGAGGGCTAATCTTCCTCAAAAAAAAAAGAAATAAATCAAGCAACACAATCAAGAAAAGGGCAAAACATATCGTGAGACTGTGATTTATAATAAGATACATATTTGGCCTTTGTCTCTTTTTTAGCACAGAGTCTTAAAACCCTTGGAATTTCCTAAGTGGTGAGAGAGAGAGAAGGGTATCTCTTGTTATGTTAATGAGATAACTTTTGGAATGCCCCTTGGTCACCTAAGGATGGGGGATGACTGCCTGGAGAACAAACTCTGTGATTGAGACATTGGAACTTTCAGTCCCACCCCTTGACCTCCCTTTGTGAGGGGACAGGGCCTGGAGGGTGAACAGGTCCCCAGTGACCAGTGTTTTAATCAATCACACCTATGTAATGAAGCCTTCGTAAAAACCTAAAGAACAAGATTCAGAGAGCTTCTGGTTGGTGAACACGTGGAGATTTGGGGAGAGTGGCGCACCTGGAGAAGACATGGAAGCTCATCACCATTTTCCCACACCTTGCCCTAAGCATCTCTATCATCTTGCTGTTTCTCAGTTACATCCTTTCACAATAAACTGGTGATCCAGTGAGTAAAATGTTTCTCAGAGTTCTGCGAGCTGCTCTAGCAAATTAAACACATCCAAGGAGGGGGATTGTTGAAACCTCCAATCTATCAATGGCTGGTGGCAGCAGCAGAGGTGAAAACTTGGGCTTGCAAGTGGCAATCTAAAGTGGGGGCAGTGGGGATGTTGTAGCACCGAGCCCTTAACCTGAGGGGTCTGACGCTCTCTCCAGGCGGAGTGTCAGAACTGAGTTGAATTGTAGGACACCCAGCTGGGGTGAAGAGAATTGTTTGGTGGTGTGGTAAATGCCTCCCCCCATGCACTGGAAATTGGGGCTCAGAATAACCATGAGACATGAACAGACATTTCACCAGAGTATATGTAAATGGCAAATAAAGGCATGAAAACATGTCCAACATCATTAGCCGTTAGCAAAAATCAAATTGAAACCCGGATGAGAAAGGAACTATTACTGATACGTGCAACAGATTGGATGAATCTCCGGGGAATTATTTTGGGTGAAAAAAGGTCAATCCTAACAGGTTACATACTGTATGTTTACATTTGTAATGAGAAAACTGTATTAAAGGAAGACAGATTTGTAGTTGCCAGGGGTTGGGGGAGGAGGGCTGAGAGAGTGGGTGTAGTTATGAAAGAGCAACATAAGGGATGCTCGCGGCACTGTACTGTTCAGAATCTTTACTGTGGTGGTGGCGACAGAAACATGCACAGGTGATAAAATCATACAGGACTTAATACACACACACACAGAAAGTGAATAAAACAGGGGGAATCTGGATAACACAAGTGAATTGTAGCTATGTCAATATCCTGGTCATGGTATTTTATTATAATTTTGCAAAATGTTATGATTGGGGGAAACTGGGCAAAGCGTGCGAGGGATTTCTCTGTGTTATTTCTTACACCTGTGTGTGAATCTGCAATTATCTCCACTAAAAACAAAAGTTTATCAGGTTTATTATCTGTCTTCTAAGTTGTGGTAAGCAGCAGTTTTACCAAATTTTGCTACTGAATAACATGTGTTCCTTTCCTTCCAGCCTCTGATATTTCCGTCCTTATTGCTTCCTTCCCAGTCCCCAAAATAATGCTACATTGTGTTTGTGTGTGTGTGTGTGGTGGTTGTTGTCATGGCAGCGTGCCACTGGTCATCAGAATTCAACGTCTGCCGTTCCCTCCTGATGCAGCAGCCACCATCTTGGATGTTTCTGTTTGCTAAGAAAAATCGAGCCGTGGCTCCTGAAACTCGCCCATGGGGGCACGTAGCACTTAGGGTCATGTTATGAGTCACATAGTCACATTTAACTCCAGGGAGGCAGAGAAGTCTCATGCTATTTTGCACTTACAACGAGGAGAAGTGAAAATATTTGCTAAGTAGCCTATTAACTACCACAAATAAAACATTTTTCGGTTGTATGACTGTCTTATGATTTTGAATAGACTCCAGAACTTCACTAGGCCAAACTATTTTAATTGAGCATTAAAGTGTGAAAAACACAGAGAATTGCAGTAGATAGTGAAGTCATGGAGAGTCCACATTAGAAAAAATTAACTCTGATCTCTTAAGAAGTTTAGGAGAAATGAGAGAAATTGAGGCAAGGGAATTTTGGGTAATGTAAGTGATGGATCTGACAGCAGAGTGAAGTCATGGCAGTGTTTGAATTCTGATGATAATGTCCAATCAGAACAATACTGGGGACTCTCTCTCTGCACACAAACACACACACACACACACATATACAAACACACACATTTTAAGCCACTCTGGGTATTCGTTGAATTGCTACTGAAAACATAGGAACAAGTAGAGTTTCTATTTTGATAGCCAGCCATGCTCATAAATATGCATGAGATCAACTTGATCAGGCCTGTCTCTATTCAACATTATGTACAGAAAATTTACCCCTTTTTCAAAGCACAATTCAGCTGTCACTTCCCCCAGTCAAGTATTTGGACTACAGCTCATTGAATCTATCAACCCAGCGTGGTCATTGTATTTGGTTAATGCATTATGACATAATTTCAGTCTACTTTCAAATAAAATAATTGTTATTTTTACTTTATGCTACATATTAGATGGCAAACTTTAAAAAATCTTTGTCAGTCAATTATTCAAATAACACCTACTCTGAGTATAGCTTTTAATACTTTGTTCCTACAGATTTTATTCCACTGGATGTGTTTTATAGACATCTACCTATCCCACTAAATTAAGATTAGGCCAATGACTTTGGTTTACTGACATTCAATCTATAATTTTTTCAAATGAAGGAAAAAATGGAGACCCAGAGGACAAATGAAAGAAGAGAAAGTGAAAGAATTTGAGAGAGGAAGGAAGGAGAATTGTAGGGAGAGAAGCAAAAAAAATTTGAGAAAATTTATGCCTTGAGATGATATTATAGTATTGTTGGTCTAAACAATTTCAAAATAGGAGAAATAAAAATTTAAAAAATATGAGAGCAAATCCTACTTTTGATAGGAACTCTCTCTGTATATTTAGCCATACTTGTCAGCACTGCACTTTCTGCCCGTGCATTAGTAATTCTAACCACTTTCAGTTCTTCAGATATATTCTCCCTTTCTTCTCCATGCTTTTGCTGAGCTGTTTCACATTTCTCAATGCGCTGACATGGTGTGTCTGTATGTCTGTCACCCTCACCAGATTACACGCTCCTTGCGAGTGGAGATGGTGTCAGACCCTCTCTCCTCCCTTGCAGGGCTGGGCTGCTCTGCAGGTGTGGAATCACTAACTCCAGAGTGTTGAAGCAAAAGTCTTGTCTTACCGGTAATGGAAGATCATGAAGCTAAGCTGTGCCCTACGTTTTCTGGTGGATTTCTTAGTGTCTATTTCTATCAGCATCGTTATGAAGCCTTCTACATTCCCATTTGTCATCCTGTCCCTAGCCTTGTCATTAAATATATTCATTAAGCATACAAACAGGACAGTTAGAGAACACTGTATGTAGAAGAAAGATAATATTTCTTGTTTCAGAAGCATCTAAGTTAAGACAGAAATAGGAAATCACTTTTATGTGACAGATTTATAGTGTAATATTCCCGTTTTCTAAAAAATATTTCCATGCAGAACAAACTTCTTGTCTGTAGATGAAATCCTACTGTTATATTTTCTGTGAAAATAAAATTAATGGCTTATAACAATGTCAGTAGGTGGACAGGAAATGGTGGGGAATGCATTGAGGAATTCTCTTTGGATGAATGTGGAGTAAACATGATGGGATAGCAGGGCTCATGGCTGAGACTGGAAATAGTCCGGCTGGGCTCAGGTTGGATCTGCCACCTGGAATAGCAGAGCGCAGACCTAACTCAGAGTGAAAAGGGAGTCCCATCAAGACAGGCTGCATCCAAGGGACCAGTGAGAAGAAGCAAGCAGGGCATAAGGCAAGAGTCTGAAAATCCACTACCATGTCACAAACCGAGGGCACATCTAGCGAACAGAACTTCCCAGGATACAGCCTGCACTAAACCCTGGCACTTAGCGATCCCACCCCAGGAGCTGGCTCCGTGTCCTTGGGTGTTTCTGGGTGGGGAGGATGCAAGCCTGCTTTAAATGTACGCGGCAAAGTTGAAGAGAAGTCAGCGGAAGTTGCGTTTCAAAATTTAAAGTAATAATAATAATATTGAGCCCCTACTCTATTTCGAGCACTGTGATCAAGATTGAGATCCCAAAAGATAAAGCACTTTGCCCAAGTTTGCAGAGTAAAATGGAATTAGGAGTCCAATTTAATTAAATCAGGTACCAAAACTATGTTACAAATACTTCCTGAAAGGGCAGACGAGGAACACACGGGGTCTGCGTCCTTGAATTTGGGAAGGAAGAAAAGAATTATGGAGGGATCTGTTAGAGAGAGGTGATGCCAAAGAAACCAGCCCCCGTGTAAGCAAACTTCTTCACTCATTCTTCCCACAGCCAGCCTTCTCTTAGGCTGAAGAGAAAAAGATCAATGACCGAAGACATATGCGATCATATATGAAAACCCCTCAGAAGTTACCCCATCTGGGGATTGACTGACATCTTGTTGAGTTGCCTCCTCAAATAACTGCTAATATGAAAATACATCAAACAGAAAGATTCTCATCAGTCACATTTATAAGGAGAAAAAGTTATAACCAGACAGGTAGAGTATATGAAGCTATATATCTATTAAATAATATAAGATAGGATAAAAATTAATGTAATAAAAAGCTTATGATTTTGTAACAAACAAAAAACGGAATCAAATTACATGTATATAATGTTCACAACTATAAAAAATAAAAAAATTCAAAAAACAAAACAAAACAAAAAATTCAAACGTCAACAGTAAAGAGCAGCGCTGTTCAATAAGACTTTTTGAGATGAAAAATCTTTGCTGCTTGATACAATAGCCACTAGGCATATGTGGCTACCAAGCAAAAGAATATGGCTAATATGATTAATTTAAAAAATGATTTTAAATTTAATTTAATTTTTGGATTTTATTTAATGTGTCCAGTGCCTACAGCATTGGACAACGCACGTATAGAGTATTTTTAAGAATGCAAGATGTCTTTCCCCACACAGTATGTGCAGAAGCAATTTGAGAAGACACATCCACTCATCTGTAGAGTGGGACTCATTATAGAACCAAGGTGATTGATCCATGATGAAGAGTAAATAAAAAATGCATGAAACAAAGATCACCTAGAAAAAGCTTAGCAAGTAGCAATTATTTCATAAACAGTAGTAGGTATACTTCTGTATATATACACAAATATTATGTATTTGTATTATATGTATTTTTTATATATATGTATTATGTATTATACACTATATATATTTTATATTTGTATAATACATATATACATTATTTGTATATATATCATATGTACAAATATATGTTATACAAGATATTATATATAGCATATTATAATATAAATATATATTATATTTGTGTATATAATATGTATTTGTGTATATGTATAAATATATACAGATATATAATACAAATATTATTATTCTGTGAAGATAAAACACCATGTCCTCCAATGAGGAAATATGCAAGCTCACGCTGTCTTTGGAAAATGGCCTGTCTTTTGAATAATTGAAATTTTAGGATTTTAAGATAGTCTTGGAGCAACTTCAACAGATACTTAGGACAGAAAGCAAAGAATGGATCTAATATAAAAATATCCCTCTTCAGGGCTGTATAAAGGAGTCAGACATATTTGGCCACATGTATTAAGATCATCCTTATTTTAGAGATGCAGAGAGTGTAATATAAGACCCCTTGCCTTGTCTCTCTGGAACACAAGGGCACTGCTTTTCTATGGTGAGGAGAGGAGATGCAAGTTGAAGGAAGGAGTCATACAGCCAAGTGAGAAGAAATATACTATAAAATCCCTTCAACTCTTTGTCCTTGGACCCTCTTTTCCCATCACCTAAATTCCACCCAGATGTCCCCCAAAAACTACTTTAATTCCCATCCCTGGCTTCTCTGAAGTTTTTACAGCTCTCTCTAAGAGTTCAGGTATCCATGATCCTCAGCCCAAATTAGATATCTCCTAGAGTGTTATAGGCCTATTAAAGAAAAAAGGAGAAAAAAGACCCAGCAAACTCCTGACCAAAGAAAGGAGTGGGACCGTCAGCTGGCTGTGTTTCCTGCAGTTTTCGCCTGATGTTTTATTAATGTGCTGGCTGCATTTTAAGTAACAGAATCCTTTATGGTACATGTGCCCCAAGGCTGTTTAAGAAAAGGGCATGGTTTTGAAAGTCTACAGAGTAGAGAAATAAGCAAATATTGCCTCAGACAACACATCCCCACACGTACTAGCAATAGGTATTAATTACCCGGTTGGGATTTTACAGACACAATCAAAGCCATCAGGATTGCTTCAAGGACAGAAATGATCAAACCGGAAAACATTTAAGAGGGAACCATGTAAGCATTGGGGAACTTAATTAACCTGCAATGAGTGAAGTATAGGGAAATTTCAAAAAATTTGGCATTACTATCTTGGTTTGGATTCTCCCAGAAGCAAACTCTGAGATAAGAATTTGAGGGGCAGCAGTTTATTTGAGAATTTACCTGAAGAATTACCTGTAATTGAGTGGGAAACTGAGATAAGGAAAGAAAGATGGCCAATAAAATTTGCAAAATTATCCAGTAGCTACTATGGGCAACTGAGGCAAAATTCCACTGGGATTTACTGGGAGGAAATGCTGGGAGACACTGAAGAACAAACCTCAGAGTTTGGCTAACTTAGGGATAAGGATGCTGGTGGATTTATCCATTAGTCCCCACTTGTCCTTGGGTGAAGGCTGCATTTCTTGAGGTCACTGATCCCCTGGCACTTAGAACTTGCCCCGCACATAAATGCAGTATGCCCCCCAGCCAAGATTTTTTAAAAAAGAGCTCTCAGACAGAAAGACACAGGTGTTTTTAGTGTGGGGGACTGGAATTGGCCATCCCAAGATATGTCTCTTTGGTATGAGGATTATTTGGGGCTGGTTACTTAAACTGCAGACAGGAAAGAAACTCTGAAAAGTAGAATTTACTTACACTTTGTTAAGAGATATTTACATTGTAAAGGGAATCTCCATCTGTAAAGGTGTCTCCCTCTCTGTACCAGGAAGGTGAGATGACCTTATTTCTAGAAACTCTTATCAATGCAGAAGGCAAGGACTCAAGTCTGCATAATAACCAGACCCTTATTTACTGTACTTGTGTGGTAATCTCCCATGATCGACTCCCCCACCCCCAACATCCTCCTTTGTCGTTAGCTGAAGATGATATTTAAGGTGGTGGCTTCAGCCATTTTGGTGAGTTGCTCAGGTTGTCTGAGCCTCTCCCATGTATACATCTTATAAAGCTTTGTTTAATTTTCTCCTGTTGTTCTGTCTCACTCAAATTTTATCTGTTCTCCAGCCAGAAGGACCCACAGCGGGTAGAGGAAATGTCTGCCTCCCTCACAATAGCAAGTGCTTTTGCCCTGTGAAGGTGAATGGTGAGGGCATGTGAGCTAGACATCAATAGCATCTGCATCTTTACAATAGATTCTTTTGGAAAAAAACCAAACATTTTTGTATATTTGTCAGTGATAACTTCTGACTGGAAAAAAGTACACACACTCTGGAATTAGAGAAATCTGAATTTGAATCCTCAGTCTGTACCTTTCAATGGGTCACCTTAGAGAGTTTGTAACAGCCTTGTACATCCTTTTCCTCACTGGCAAATGGGGACAATGTATGTAGCAATAAACTAATATTGCAAATACACGAGATAACATATGGAAACTAATCAATACCTTACAGAGACATAACAAATATACATTACACATAAAAGTACATAGTATCTAATAAGTGAATAGAAGATATTATACTTACTACTATTATTAATATTGATATTAATTAATTTTCTGTATCCTTGGAAAGGGACAAAGCTCAAAAACGACAAAAATATGTTGAGTGCAAAGTCTTCAGCTTCTAAATAAGCTTTTGACTGACACCTCTTCACATTGGGATTCTAATCATGAGAGAATTCATAGTATTTGAAAGTATGATTCCATTATTTAATAATTACATTAAACTTATTTTTTTTCTTTAAAGATTGGCACCTGTGCTAACATCTGCTGCCAATCGTTTGTTTTTCTCTCTTCTCCTCAAAGCCCCCAGTACATAGTTGTAGATTCTAGTTGTGAGTGCCTCTCGTTGTGCTATATGGGATGCTGCCTCAGTGTGGCTTGATGAACGGTGCCATGTCTACACCCAGGATCTGAACCCACAAAACCCTGGGCTGCTGAAGCAGAAACTTAACTGCTTGGCCACAGGGCTGGCCCCACATTAAATTTATTAAATATCAGATAATCTTCTTTGGTTTACCCCAGATTTATTTACTGGAAGTACCTAACTGCCCCCTACTTAAGATTTGATCAGGGGACTCTCCTGCTCAGAGAAATGCAATAGACTGGCTGCATATGAGGTGTCTTTCTGAGATTTCTCAGATCTGGCAAACATTCAGACCAAATTTTGCAAGAGCATAAGAACACTGTCTTACTTCTAGTTCCTGTTACATGGTAGGATCAATTATTGAATGGAAATAAACATACCATTGATCTTGTCAGTAAATGTGCTCAGTTAACATCGATCTTACAATATGGGGAAGTGAGTGAGACCCTCCATAAGTAATGTCTGCCTTGAAAAGTGTGCTTGTCATTACAATCATTCATCATAGATTTATCATGCATCCTTTCATTCGTTGACTCATTTCATTAACATTAATTCAGAACTTCTTAGGTCAGGCACTGTGCTAGGCTGAGGGACAAGACAAAACTCATAGTTTCTTCCCTCTAAGAGCACTTCATGATGAGAACAACAGTCAAGTAAAAAGAAAATTAAAATACCTGTGACTACTGCTATGCCCGGTGCTCCCCAGGAGCATATAAGGAGAATGTGCTTGTGGGATCCAAACACCAAGCCTGTAGCTCTAACTCTGCCACATAATTTCTTGCTGAAGAATGCCTTCTGGATTTTCTTCACAGAGAACCTATTTTGAGTCTCCGTAACCCACCATGCTGCCTCCTCCAACCCCAGCCCTCTCGAGGACCAGGGACTCCATGGCAGACACAGGAATGAAACTGAGAACACTAACACCCAGGCCCAGGATCTTTCTACTATTCCATGTAATTTACACTTCATCCAAAAACTTATAAAAGTCATTTTAAAGAACAGTGCTGTCTCTTTTTTGTGGATGGTGGAGTTTTTTTCATCCTCCTCAGAGTCATGGAGAGTTGAAAAAGAATGATGAAATGAAAGTGGGTCATTGCCTCAAGTCAGCCAACTTCTCCAGAATATAAATCTGATATTTTGCAGAATTAAGAAAGAAAGTCAGCATGCCTATGGCCTTCAGTTACCAGGATGCTGGAGTGGGAAAGAAAAGATAATTGAAAGTGGCCAAAAAAAATAACATAGTTGAAATAAGTAGGAATGAGAATTTCCTAGGTTCTGATTTACTCCACTTCCAAAAGATGATCATCAAGTCCAGCCATTATTTTGACTATGGATGGATATTTCAGGACAAGAAGCCAAATGTACAACATGGTTCTGTAGAGTTCAAAGAAAGTATTTTTTTAAAATACCATGACACACTTCAAAACAAGCCACTCAGGATGGGGTTGGGATGACAGGAAAATTTGATTCATGGCCCTATGGGGGATCAGAATTGGCTGCTCCATAATGTGTCTCCTTGGCTTGATTATTTTTAGGAAGAAAGACTCTGAAAGAAACTTTGATCTTCCTCCTAACTGCCTAAAAGAAATTTAAAATAGAAGGCATGTCCCCAGGTCAGACCATCACCATAGATAACTCTGGGTATCCACAGACTGGGAAGGTTCTTACTAAGCCCATTCTTATCAAAGTTCTGTCTACCAAACATTTGCTTTTCCAATTTCATGTGAATTGCCTTCCTCCCCTTTGAAGTCCCAAACCACTACCCCCAACAACCTCCATTGTCCTCAGCTAAGAATGATATTTAAGGTGACAGCTTCAGCCATTCTGGTGAGTTACCCAGTTTTCCTAGGTTTCTCCCATGTATACATGTTACAAAGCCTTGTTTGATTTTCTCCTGTTATTCTGTCTCATGTCAACTTAATTCATAGACCAGCCATAAGGACCTAGACGGGGTAGAGGAATTCTCTTCCTCCCCTACAGCCCTATATGTCTGCCAGCTTAGATACTTAGAATTATAAGAACATTTTGCATTTATTTTTTCACATCTACAGGCTTGTTTGATCTTCAGACTTTTCCCATCTGCAGTCTTGTTTGATCCCCAGAGGAACTTGTGAAGTAGGTATTACGATCACTAGTTCACAGATGGAGAACTGCGGTCTCCATAGCACTTTGTAAACATGGAAAGGAGAATCCACTTGTAGTCACTTACTATGTGCCAAGTGCAGTATTAAGGACCCTTAACATACGGTCTTCAGCTTGATCTTCCAATGATGGGGTGGGGGGGGGTAGGGGAGCAGCTATTTTTATCCTCAATTACAGATGAGAAAAATAAACCAAGATTAAACAAATTGTTCAAATAACATTTCTCCTTTGTCTCTCAATGGAACATTTATTTGCACATCACTGTTACTGGGCTTGTAATATTCTGCTTTTGAGTTTATGTGGCATTTGTCTTTATAATGCTGAAAGCACTTTGAAGCCAGTCTCTTTATCTTTGTTTAATCAGCATCCAAACACATTAGTTTTCCACAGAGTTGCCTAATATAATGAGCATTTAAAATGCAATTGTGTGCAATGAGTGGGCTAACTATTTCAATCAAAAGTTCTTGAGGTGAGACATTTTGCTTTTTCAAGTTTCTGGAATGATTCTAATGTACAGCCAGGATTAGAACCACTGACCTAGGGCATAGAGAGTGTTCAGCTACATAAACTTAGTCTTAGTCTTGGCTTCAGTCTCTCTGTCTATAAAATTAGTAAAATGATACCTTTGTGATAGGGAAATCTGAAGAATTAAATGCAATGGTGGATATAAAATTACTTAGCAGATCATTTGGCACAGAGTAAATAATAAATAATTAGTAAGCGTTATCACTGTTTGTAGTATCCTTGTTATCATTGTGAGTGGTAATTATTTAATGGTTAACCAGATAAGTTATTTGCTAAGATATAACATCATATCAGTGGCAGATCTGGGATCATATCAAAAATTCCACTACTTTATTTTAGTATTAGTTCCACTGCAAATGTGCCAGTAAATATTATGTCATTCTCAAAAGTCTTCCACTTGGGATCTTTTACTTGTTCTCAAACTAAGGGATTCCATGCAAATGGCAGGTAAAAGGGACTGCAGGATAAAGTCATCCCCAGCACCAGTTGACAGTAGTCATGCAGCCACTTCCCTACTCTTCACGTCTTTTTTTTTTTTTTTTTTTTGAGGAAGACTAGCCCTGAGCTAATATCTGCCAATCCTCCTCTTTTTGCTGAGGAAGACTGGCCCTGAGCTAACATCCATGCCCATCTTCTTCTATTTTATATGTGGGACACCTACCACACCATGGCTTGCCAAGCGGTGCCATGTCCACAGCTGGGATTCGAGCTGGCCAACCCTGGGCCACTGAAGCGGGAACGTGCGCACTTACCCGCTGCACCACCAGGTGGGCCCCTCTTCATGTCTTGAGAATCAAGAAGGCAGGACCATTGATGGTGTGCCAATAGATGCAGCCAAAATTCCTGGTTGAATTTGAAAGTGTTGAAGGATATTTTATAGACTAAATCTGAAAAGGGAAAGGCATGATAGATCATCTGGTTTAGTGTAGATAAATTCTGCTCTTCGATGAAGTCAGAAATGAAGGGTTCTGACCTTTGATGAGGTCAGAAATAAAAGTGGAGAGATATTGGGTGACCGCCCTACCCAAGAATGTTTGGAACTGTTAACCATCAGGCACTGATCTTCTTTGAACCTGGATTCTTTCACTAAGCTGTAAATTGGGGATGGTAACAGCATTTCTCCTGGCCTTGTTTTGAAAATCTAGTAGGAAAGCATTACATGAATCTGGTTTGAAAGCTATAAATCCTTGTGCAAATACAAAGCAGTCATCACTAATGTTTCTAGATGCAGTTTAGCAGATGCTGTATTTAAAAGAAGATTATAAAATGTGCAGAGTGAAACTAAGGAAGTTCTTTAGAGACTATCAAGTCTAGTGTAGTAATTTTCAACACGTGGAAACCAAGGTTGTTTGATCATAATAACCTTGACCAAGGTCAGAGTGCGTTCTGTATCCCAACCTGTGAGCTTCTGTGTGGTCACACTGCCTCTGCTACAGATGTGGCATGGTCTAAGGGATTTCCTTTAAAACCTCTCACTTTCCTTTTTGATTGACATAGATAGAGACACAAGGCACGTTTTCCAAGGTCACTCTTTGCATAAAGCCATGCTTAAATGTGACTCTATTTAAATGACCACTAAGTTTGATCACACTCTTTTAGCCGAAAAGAAAATTTAAGGTTCCTAGGCAATTATAAACCAGTCACATTTCCACAAAGCTGTGATTAACTTATTCAAATATATAACAAGTGATTATATTCTAAGAGCAATTCAGCTAATTACATTGCATTAAAAAATTAGAAATAAATTAATTCTAAAAGCAAAGTATATACTCAAGTTTTCTATGTAACAGCTTGGGCATAAATATTTAATGCATATGAAATCTTTGATGGGGAGTGTTTGGCAAACATTCACTTGGGAAAGAAATCAACAAACTACGTGATAATTGCTTTTGTGAAGCTTGGCTCAAGAATTAGAGGAAATGAAACTTGGGAGTTTTAAGATCGAGGATATTCTCAGACTTACATGCTTTAAAAATTTCATTCACTTCTTTAAAATCTTAATATATGTTATCTACATTTTTCCCCCGTGTATATCTCTTCTACTATATTTTGAAAAATAAAGAGTATTAGGTAAAACTCTGTAGTCTAAGGAAGAAGATGTGGGTTCCAGCATTCCCTTCTCATATTTTCCAGTTTAGCTCTCTGAATATCAATTTTCCTTTAGAGTAAATTTGGTTGATTCATGATTCATTTATTTATTCTGAAGTACTATTTTACAGCATCTACTGTGTGGCAGGCCCGATGAAAGGTGTTGCAATGGAGTAGAACAAGACAAATGTAGTTCCTGTTTCTGTGTGGTTTGTGTTCTAGAAAGAGAGTTATATTTTTAAGAAAAAAGTTTTCAGGGGTCAGCCTGGTTGCGCAGCGGTTAAGTTTGCACGTTCTGCTTTGGCAGCCCGGGCTTCGCTGGTTCAGATCCCCGGTGTGGACATGGCACCGCTTGACAAGCCATGCTGTAGCAGGCATCCCACATATACAGTACAGGAAGACGGGCACAGATGTTAGCTCAGGGTCAGTCTTCCTCAGCAAAAAGAGGAGGATTGGCAGCAGATGTTAGCTCAGGGCTAATCTTCCTCAAAAAAAAAAAAGTTTTCAGGTTGCAGACGTTTTAAAATTGGAATGAGGTCAATGAGTGAGAAGTTTGAGATGTTATAAAAGCATGTGAGAAGGAATCTCTTGGAGGCCTTAGCTGTCATATGGTGAGGTCAGGGAAGATGGATAGAAGTTGAACCCTGAAACAAAAGTAGTTAGTAGGCATGAAGTTAGAAGAAGATGCAGGGTCAGGGAAGGTAATTTTCTAAGCTGAAAAAAATTAGAATATTGATCTGTTTTTCTCTTAATGAGCTTTCATGAGGCTCAAATTAAATATTTAAAATAATCAGAAAACTCTGACCAGTTAACCTCTTAGTACCAGATACCTCTCTAGGGAGATGAGGCGTCTATGCGGTCATAAGAGTGGCTGGGAGATGAAGACCTGCGAAGGTGTATTTGGCCCCTATCATCTGTTACTCGCTTTAGCATGGCTGATGGAATAGGTCATGCTGAGTCAAAACACAGCCCGAACTCTGAGATCTCAAAGCCACCGACGCTTCAGCTTTGGTTGATCTATTTAATCTTTCCTAATTCTACTTAAAAATTTTTGAGAGCAATTTTATTTAAAATAGTGCCCTGTATATCCTCAATCATCTCTTACTATTTCAGAGGTCGGAAGGGGAGGGGGCGAAGAAACCTAGCAACGAGCCACCATCCCCTTTGCATCTTTCAAGGGGTCTCCCTCCACGCACTTTATATGAGGTGGTTCAAGTCCAGCTGCTATAATTGCGAGTGATCATCAGTAGCTCTGCTGGCCTTCTTACTGCCACAGTGCTATTTACTTTGTTACCTGTTATCATTTCTTAGCTCCAATAATCCTCCTCTTACATTGGCCAGTCCCCAAACTCTGAGCTTTATTCCGATGCTCAGTCACAGCAAGGTAAGATCTAATCTTCATGACTGGTATTGTTAGCAGGACCTATTCTCTGAAGATACCTTCAGCAGAGGGATGGGCTTCCTCTAAACTCTCCACTTTTGGGGCCCCAGGACCACTCAAAACCATTGACTTTACACTTGGAAGATGAGAGAAGAGACAGAGAATGGTATCATTCCATGGTTAAATCTTCCCTGCCCTTTATATATTTCTGCTCCATTAAAAATTTTCTCATTTCTGTGACTAGAAGTAGGACCTCCTTTCTCTAAATCATCATAGTACTATATCCATGTCTCTTAATTCACTTCTCCCAAGTAATATAAATTGGTAGGTATACCTTTAAAAACCAATATTATATTATCAGTTCCTTGAGAATAGGACTCACTTCTGGTCATCTTTATATCCACTATGACACAAAGTACATAGTTAACACAAAGAAAGAGAGAAGTGAGGACAATATGAGGTGGAGAGAATGGGAGGGAGAGAATAACAAAGTGGAGAGATAAGAAAGAAGATCTTTAAAGAGAAGAAGAATGTCAGTACCAGGAGGTCAGGAACAGAGGTCACACAGCTTAACATACATTTATTTTGTAACAAATATACCAATTTATCTTAAAATGATGAAAGTTGAATATAATGAGGATCTTCATTAGAAATCAGGAGTAATAATAGAAATCAGAAGTGATAGCTATAATCCTGTAAATCTTCACCCTTTAATTCATTTGTTTATTTTTGTTACATGATTTAAAAAACCCTCAAATCACAGAGATTGGTGTTCGCAGATGGGAAGTGTTTTACTAAACCTCAGGAGAAGCCTGAAATTTACCTGTTATTATCTATTATTTTTCTATCCATGTGGGGTCTTGAGAATGCTAACTTATCTAAAATCACTTAGCTAATAAATAGCAAAGACAAAATGCCCACTCCATAGCCTTTTCTCAGGATTGCAATAAAGAGAATGCAGACCAAACGAGCGGGTGAATGATGGATCTGTACTAACAGAGACCAGGTCAAGGGGCAGCGTCTAGCTTTATACAGAATAAGGACACTGCTCTAACAGGGATTAATCCCCTGATCTTTGCCTAATTAACATCCTTTTAATCAGTTGGCATAACTGTAGCCGTATTATCAATAGTATCTCATTGTCTAATTATGCTCATCTTAATATTCTCATCTTAAAGATTCACATAACTAAAGATTGCTCATCTTAATATTCACATAACTGTCCACCCAAGCGATGTGGAGTCATTTAACACCAAGGAATTTTCACGTAATCTGTATGTGATGGGAGATTTTTTTCAAAATAATCCAAATCTCACACATTTCTTTGCTAACCTACTAATCTATTTTTTTGAAAACAGCCATACTAACCTAAAAGCCCATAGAATGCATTTAATTCATTTGTTCATTCATTTGTTTATACTTTTAAATTTCTCTGCTCTTTCATTCATTCTCTCTGTGAACATTTATTGGTGGGTATTGTTTAGCAGATACTGTATTAAACCATAGTCACAGAAAGACAAACGAAAGGGAAAAATAAAAATATTTGACAAATTTTTTAAAAAATTATTCCTATCGTTAGTAGATACTTTATGTTAACAAAAAAGGAATGTATACTGTTTAAGCAGCAAGTTCAATCTGCGTTTCAGAAGGGAAAGCATTAAGAGCTCTCATTTTTCCACAGCAGAGATTCTCTCTAGAGAATTCTTCAATTTTCACAACAGTTTGGTAATTCTTTGGACAATAACATTTTGTTCTAGTTTGTGAGTTTACCTACTCCCAGACATCTTGAAGTGAAGACAGACTTATGGTAGTCTTATTTTCTCCCCCTAGATAGAATCTCTCCAAATTATGTCTCTTGTGTGTGTGTGAGGAAGATTGTCACTGAGCTAACATCTGTGCCAACCTTCCCCTATTTTATGTAGGATGCCGCCACAGCATGGTTTGATGAGTGGTGCTAGGTCTGCGCCTGGGATCTGAACCTGTGAACCCCGGGCCGTCAAAGCTGAGTGTGCAAACCCAACCACTACACCACTGGGCTGGCCTCAAAATCATGTTATTTTTTAACATAGAGAATTCCTTACTTGGTATTTTCCAAATACAACTAAAGGTACGTGTGAAGTGGCGCGATCTACTACCCTGGCTTAGGCTGGAATTCTCAGAATGCAGAACTTGCTGTGTTAAAACCAGGATGGTTGTGGGCAAATCTGGACAGGTTGGTTCACCCTAAGCTGTGGAACGAAGCTTCTTTTATCAGGCATCCTGGAGTTCCACATAATGTAAGTTTTCCAAGTAGCCAAAGTTTTCCACTTCAAGTAGCAAAAAATTGTTTTGCAACTTTAAGCATTCTAAGTAAAAAATTTACGTACTTCCATTCCTTCTTAAAGAGAACACAATTGAATCTTGTTTTTTCCATTTTGCAAGCTGAACAATAAAAAAGAAGTGGTCCTATGGTTTCTTAACTTGAATCAGGAATTGTCTCCAAACTTACCAGTCTGAGGTTCTCCATATTTTGAGCCACTACTATCGTGATAATTTTGCTGTCCAATTGCCTGGTTGCACAGTGTCCTCCTGTCTCTCCCTATAATCTGTGAGCTCCTGTTAAGGAGGGTCTTTGTCTCTGTCATCTTTCTACTTCTCCTCATGAATGAACTTTCACCATCTTAGAAAGGAGAGGAGCTTCCTCTCGGAGCACAGCTCGGAAACAAGGAACAGTGCCATTTATGATGTGACAACTTGCTCTCTGCTCAGTACCGCTCAGCTGGCTGAACACTTCATTTTTTTAATCTATCATCAATAGTTGACCATTAAATAATAATTTAATGCTAAGCATCCTGTATTTCACTTATCATATTACCATAATTTTTTTGAGTTATTCATTTAATTTCTACCTTCTCCTACAGACTTTTAGATGCATAAGGGTGGGTTATCTATCCAATTCCAGTTATATTTCCCAGTGTTGTATCAACAGGTTTATTATAGTGCCTGGTACATATAATTGTTGAGTCAGTAAAAATACTGGTCATGATAGCTAACATTTATCTAGTATCAATATCATCTGAACACATGTTAAGCATTTTACATACATTCCTTTATCCCATTTGATCTTAATCTTTATAGTAACCAAATGTTAACTATTAATAATGTTAAGTAGTATTATCAAGTGAATGCTGAGATAGCATTTTGTTTTGTTGTTTCCTGACATCAATGTCTATTTTCTACAAATATATGTGCACAAAGATACAATTCTTTGAGTGCAAAGATACAGTTTCTAAACTCACTCTCACATGGTTCTCGGCAAGCCTCTGATCCTCACTGGCTATCGACTGGAAGATCAGTTCCTTGTGAAGTGGGGCTTTCCACATGGCCACCTACAACATGGGAGCTGCCTCCCCCAGAGCAAGGACTCAGAAAGAGAGGCTGAGAGAGAGCACCCAGGAAGGAAGCCATGGCTTCCTGGTAACCTAGACTCTGCTTCTTCTGCTAGGCTGTTTATTAGAAGTGAGCCAATAAATTGAGCCCAGACTGGAGGAGAGGGAAGTACGTGGGGCAAATGCCAGGAGATAAGGATCATGAGGGTCATCCTAGGGGCTGCCTGCCACACCACAAAATAGTGGATTTTATTCCAAGTATATTAAAGGAAAAATCAACTGGGACTTGGCAGGAGGAATGCAATACAGCCTGGGACAAATGAATCTACCAATATTACTAAGGAATCACGTAACCTCACTGAAGAGAGAGGGAAAGAAAGGGACTAACCAAAGTAACATTGAAAAATAATTTTTCACTAGAAACTATAAAAGAGCAAAATAACTCCGTATGAACACAGTACTCTAGTTAATAAATTTGTGCCTCACAGGAGTAGAGATTATTGATTCTGAAACTACATGACATGCATACAAGCGATGAACAGATAGGTAAATAAATTGTAAGTAATGGGATCCAGGTTTCTCCCTGTCAGATTAAGAAGTTACAAATAAACAAAGGGAGAAGGAAGAATGAACCCTGTGGTGTTAGATTAGAGTGAGAGATATCAGTACAACCTCATGTTTATTTTGACTGATAGATAGATAGATAGATACAGACATGTATACATACATAGAGAACTAATTATACATGTTTGCGTGTGTGTCTACACAGATAAGTACACAGCTGTGTATTTTCTGGCTCTATCCCAACTTATATTACCATAATCAAGTGATCAAGGTTGATATCACCAATGATGTCATGTTGTTGTCCTGTACCCACTCTGCCTTCAGGGATGAAGTGATGAAAAGAGTACCTCACCTTTCTAGTATTCTTCTCCTAGACCCATGGCCCCAGATAAATCATGCAAAAATAACAGAAAAAGAAAATTAAGGACATCCTACAACAGCTTGTACAATATTCTTCAAAATTGTCAGGACACGAATACAAGGAAAGACTGAGGAACTGTCACAGATTGGAGGAGACTAAGGAGTCATGACAACTAAATGCTCTGTGGGGACCTGGATCAGAAAAAAAGACATTAATGGAAAACTGATGAAACCCTAAAAAAGATCTGTACTTTAGGTAATAGTATAGTACTATGAATTCTTAATTTCGATAGATATTCTATGTTTGGATATATGGTAATGGGTATATGCAAATTATCTATACTATTTCTACAACTCTTCAGTAAGCCTAAAATGATCTCAAAATAAGAAGGTTAAAAAAAAAATCTGTGAGAAGGAAACACCCTTCCTAGGTAAGCTGCCTTTCTTTAGCCATTTTAGCCCTGGGGCCATTTGTCAATATTGAGCTCAGACTGAGAATCTGGCTTGGACCACGCTAGGTGATTATAGTGGGACAAAAAGGGCTTTCGGCAGTTGTGTAGGGTTACTGAAGCAGATCGTACACTAGAGTAGTCTTTAATGAAAGTCTAAATTTCCCCCGTAGGACATTTGCAGAAGTCTTTAGTGATGTAGGAAGCTGGGGGACAGAGCCAGATAGGCAGAGTGCTTAGAAGAGAGAGGGGACCTTCAATAAACAAGACTAATCTCCCTCTCAAGGTACTTGCAAGATTTTGAAACTGTGGGAAATAAGCTAAAGAACTAGACTTAAACCTCCATGAGTCAGAACTTGCAAGGCTCAGGATGCAGAAATAAATCAGAAGCTTAATAAAAAGTTCAGGAGGATACCACTTGGAGAATACAAATGAACAAGAAGACAAAAGTCTGATTAAAATTGAAAATCAGTCCTACCCATCTCAATCCATAATGATATTGTGGGGATCAGCCTCTCATCCTACACACCTAATGAAAAAAAGAAAAGCTCTAGATGGGGAAGATATCATTTAGGTCCTCTGTGACTCTTTTATATACTTGCCCAGAATTAATAAAAATATAACAGAAACTTATTAGACATGTGAGGAAGCAAGTCTATCAGAATGGTAATGAAGAGAAAAAAACAGCAAACGATGGAAGCAAACCCACGAGTAATTCAGATATTCGAGTTATCAGATAAGAACTTTAAAAAATAACTAGGATGATGTGAAACAAGGTAAAGTGGATGAAAAAGTGAAATCTTCAAGGGAAAACTGAAACCATTTAAAAAATCAAATAGATATTCCATATATGAAAGTCATACCATATCTGAAATTAAAAAAATTTTGCATGGGTTTACCAGCTGACTAGCCACAGTAGAAGTCAGGTTTAGTGAACTTGAAGATAGATTAGGAGAAAATATTAAGTTGAAACGCAAAGAGGAAAAAAACCCTGAAATAAAGAACTCAGTGATAGAGCCACAGAGGATACAAATAACTTCGTATATTGAGCCTCCAGGAGGAGAGGCAGAGGATACAGGGATGGGAGCAATAGCTGAAGAAATAATGGGTGCGATTTTCCAAAACTGATGAAAGCCATCAACCCACAGATTCAAGAAATTTAGTGAACATTCATGGAGCCTCAAAAGATACCTTGTTTTCTAGCCCCAGGTCTTCTCTGATGTTCCATCATAGAATGTGTGGGGGAACTACACTGGCATTTACTAACCTACAACCTGAAAGTAAAGGAATTAATCCCATGGGGCTAATGACCATCGGGGAACCCCATATAAAATAAATAGTAAGATATGCATCTAATATCAATTAGCATAAATGGAACAGAAAGATAAATTTTGAATTCAAATGTATAATTAAGAGTTGAGAGAAATACATCCCAACAGATAGGTATAAGAGATGTGTTACTTCTATCAAAATTACATCCAGTTAGATGAAAGGGGAGTATATGGATATACCTTGCTTTTGCAATGACTTGAAGAATGGCTAGAATTTGCTAGAGGAGAATTTGAGGATGTGATGTTGAGATGAATTAGTTATTCCAAGCAGAATAACTAAGTGAACTCTATCAACCTTCTCGTAGCAATTGTCATCAACATTCTTCTGCCTTTGTGGTAATTATGGGAGGTGCAAAGATAATGATGAATATGTCACAGTTTCAGCCATCAATTAATTTTCAGATTACTGGAGAATATGAGAACTGTCTATTAGTTCCTAGAAATAAATACAAACACATTAAAGCCTTTAGTTCACATAGCAACTCTATTTTTTTTTTTTTTGAGGAAGATTAGCCCTGAGCCAACCACTGCCAGTCCTCCTCTTTTTTGCTGAGGAAGACTGGCCCTGAGCTAACATCTGTGCCCATCTTCCTCTACTTTGTATGTGGGATGCCTACCACAGCATGGTGTGCCAAGCGGTGCCATATCTGCACCCAGGATCTGAAGCAGTGAATCCCGGGCCACCGAGAAGCAGAACGTGCGAACTTAACTGCTGCGCCACCGGGCCGGCCACCCAACTCTAATTTCTAAATGAGTCTTTGAATCTACTAAGGTTCGGTAATAACCTCTCTATCCCAAGATCATGCAGACAACATTTGGAAGAGCTGAAATAATTAAAGTTCAAGTCAGCCTTCTCCACATGTTATGAGTTCCTTCCTACACTCTACACAGTCATAGCCATAAGGTAGGGTTGAAAGGGAAGATAGCACAGAAAAGGTACGGGTGAAGTACTATGAGCTCTGAGAAGCAGGAAAGACCTACAGTAGAATGAATCATTCAGGTAATTGGAAATTCTTTATAAAAGGGTTCATCATCCAGTGCCATCTGGCTTATTTGCATATAAGATAGGTGGGCATTAGTTCTCATAAAATGATCTACAGAAACGGGGACACTTTCTACCTCCTCCAAAGTTTTAAACAGAGACTTGCACTTCACAAATTAAATAGGAAACATTTCACAATTCAAATTGTTGCCCAAGTGGTAAAAGGTCCTGAATTCTCTCTAAGGGAGGGGAATACAAATTGTTTTAAATGGAGAAAAAGACATAAGATTCAAATAACTAGGGGAAAAACTAAACACATCAAGAGCTATGGCTTGTCAGTTTTTAATAAGGTTGAGTTATGATTAAGTTATAATTATGGTATAAAATATTATGCAAAGCAGTAAGACGCACATATGAGACGTGCTTATTGAATTAGACAGTGTAAATGACAAGTACTAGTAATAAAAGAACACTCATTTCATATTCTAATATAATATGTTCATCATCCTGTTATTTATGATTCAAAATATTGGAATGCAATTCTCCCAGTTTTAAGTATAAGATATTAAAAAAAGGGTTTATGAATTATACATTTCTGTCACAGGGAGGCAGTATCAGTGTCTCCTAAAAAGGCAGAGTCTTTGGGAATCACTCAAACCTACGTTCAAATTACACAACATTAAATCTCATTGAACCACATCCGATGTGTTGCATCACCTCTTTTAGTCTCGATTTCCTCAACTATAAAATGAGGAAAACAATTCCTGCCTAACTTGGTTTTCATATGGGTTAGAAATCATGTATGGGGAGTGACTGATACATTTTATCAGATCTTTCTGCAATGAGGGGATGGATAAGGCATTGTTCTGCCTTTGGTCTGTGTCTTTCAGGTGATAATTCTCAAGGTTTCTCACCATCTTTAGGTCCATATCCAGGAGTTAAAAAGCTTCAACCCACTACTCTATACATTTGTGCAAGAAGTAAGAAAAGTATTTGGGAAAATTTTTATCACGATGTCAGTGTCTCATAAACATTAGCTGTAGTTAAAGTAATTATTTTATTCTTGTTGTCAGCCTGACATTACCCAGCCCCGTCCCCACTGTGAGACAACAGATGGGGATCAGGTTTATGAACAAGGTTTATGCAATCACCTAGACACAGTCCTCTATCGAATTCCTCTAGAAACTAGATGCCAAATAAGTGTAAATAAATCTCCACTGGTAATCAAAAGGCAATGAACTCTGGTTTCAGTTAAGCAAGTTCTTTAGGCTTCCAAATTAGTATGTTAACCTGACTTGTAGACAACTGACCGGACTGACGTCAGCCAATTACCATGAGTTTTCTTCTTAGCTCTGTTACTATTTGTATGACCTTTGATTTTAGTTTTTTCATTCACTCATTTATTCTTTCATTTATTTGCTCTTTCATGAAAAAAGAATTATTGTGGATCAAGTACCAACTTAGGCAGTTAGGAAGTGAAAATAAGTAAGTGTCTCTTCTAACAAAGATATGGGAGACCAAGATTTTTGGTACGTTTTTTATTGTAATATAGCATGCAAATTCCCGCAATCAAGAATATAGTGAAGGGACAAAAGGTATGATTCTCAATTCTAATTGCTGAGTTCAGATGGAGAGGTGACACTGGAGCTGAATATGGAAAGAGAGAAGAGTTTTTTTAAAGGAAACGAAAGTGGTAATTATGTGATAAGTAAAGATAAATATCTATTGAGCATCTTGTCTTGCCAGACACATGTCCAGGCACTAGAGATACAACAGTAAACAAAATATATTATTCCCTGCTTTTGGTGAGTTAACATTCTGTGCAAAAGCATAATGAAATAAAACATTAGACAAAGAAGAGATTGACCATCAATTACTGTATTTAGGGTCCAAAGAGAGTCCAAATGGGAGAAGAGGTAGGGAACAGGTGTAAGATCCAGATAGTGATATCTGCTTAGCTAGAATGCAACTGAAATAAGTCATCAACTAGGTGTCAGTTCCCTGAATGCAGTCCTACTGCAATCTGCTACCTCCTTTCCTGGGCTCCTTCAAACTTTCCTCACGTGAAGCATCTCTCCATCCAAACCATGAGCTGGTCAAGAAAAAGGGATATAAATTGCATGTTTCACTATCCCTAGTCCTAGCAATCAGCATAGAACAGTTGTTCAAAACGTTTGCTAATAAAATTGCTGGATGCAAAGTCAACAACTATCTATGTACGTATGTATCTATCACCTACACAAATCTAATAGAAACTGTAATATTAAAAATAATATGACCTAAGATGGGATCAAACTTATCAAGTGCCTAAAGATAAATCTAAAGAAATATGTGAGACCACTGCATTAAAAACCACAGAATAATGCAAGAGTAATTAATTTATAATCTATGTATAACTAATATGTATAATCACATGCATACATATGTGTATATATGTATACATATATATAGAGAGAGATCATGTTTATGGATTTGAAGACTCAATATTGTAAAGATATCCATTTTCCCAAATTGACCTATACATTCAATAAGTCCCAAGTGATATCTCAGGCAATTTGTGTGTATTCATGAGTGTGTGCATGTGTGTCTGTGTATGCGTGTGGAGAATGGAAAACTTGTTCTCAATTTTATGGGGAAATGCAAAGAACAAAGAATAACCAAGTTGATCTGGAAGAAAAAAATGCCAGAGGACTCATATCATGAGATGTCCTTATTTGTCAAGTGAATGTGCTAACTACCACACTATGGAAACACCCAAGATGTCATTACTCATCAGGAAGCAATAGCAATTAAGATGATACAGTATTGGTATAAAGATAGATAGAGATATATCCATGAAATAGAGTAGTGAGTTCAGAAACAGACCCACACATATAAGGTCAATTGATTTTTGACAAAGGTGAAACTTCAGTATAGTGGGAAAGGTTGATTATTAAATGGAACTAGGTCAGTGTGAGATGAATTGGACTCTTATGTGAAAAGTGAATGAAGAAAACATCGGGAATATGTTCATGGCCATGGAGAAGGCAACATTTTTTTAGAAAACTTGCCACAAAAAGTACTAACCAGAAAAAAGGGAAAAAATAACAAATTAGATTTTATTAAAGTTAAAAGCTAAAATATAGCCTGAAATTGGGAGAGGAAGGGGAGAGGAAGGGTCTTGCAAATCATAGATCACAGCATGCGCCCTAGCAGCAAAGCAAGAGTATGTCAGAAGCTCAGAATGACTGGAGGTCGATAAATCTCTGTTGGATTAATCAAGGCTTGCATATTAGCACACATACTTACAAAATATAAATGCACAGATAGAATATGGAAGAGCACATCATAGACGTAAAAGTGATGGGGGATTTATAAGGGTGTCATTGTCCGAGATTCGGGAGCCATAGTGACTGAGTTTGAATATTTTTTCAAAAAGTTATTAGCTGTATACAGGACCTTGGAAAAGTCGCTTAATTTTTCTGGCCTTTAGCATTCTCAATCAATAAGAGAGATGCAATGATAGCATATACTTCACATATGTAATGCATTTTCAGCACAGTGCTGGACACTGGAAAACCATTCATAACCTTGAGCTCTTGCTTACATGACGTGCTTTAGCATACTGTGTAGTGTATCACCATAGGCATTTCTTTATTGTATTCGCGCATATCTTACCAGTTTTCTTTTCTACAAAGGATTTAACAATTGAGGGTATGCAATATATTAACTTAAAACCCTTTACTTCTGCCTGTAAATGTATAGACGTATGTAAATTTATCTTTGTTTCTACATAAACGACCAGGACCTTATGAGATAACCTTTATTAAAGACCATATAAGCAGACTATTCAACTCATGATTATCTGTGATTCCTAAAAAGGAAGAAGAAATCTAAACTTCATTGGGCACCTCTGTTGTCTCATGCATTTTACATATATTTTCTCATTTAATCTTTCCAACAATCTATTGTTGAAGGAGATATCATTTTCCCCATTTAACTAAGAAGAAAATTGAGGATGAACATGATTTACTAATTTACTCAACACTACAGAGCCCGTAAGTGGTAGAACCAGCACTCCCACCTGGATTTGTGTGCGTTTTTCAGTGCACCATAGTGTCTCGTGGCCCTGCCACGACTTTGTCTGTTATAGATGCCATAAGGCCTGCATACTAGTGGGTTTAATAATGAGTGAAAGGTTCATAAATGCCATAAAAAAGTATGCTTAAAATGCTCTGGCAAATTAGATAAAGATGGAAGCGTTTTGTAGTTATGAGTCAGTAAAATCTTTTTGTGGTAGTTACTTTTGACCAGGACGTCGTTGAAAAGATTTTAAAATATTCCACAGTCCAATCAGAAATTTCTATTTAGTCACTGTCCCTCAATTTCTAAAGCCTTTTAGCTTATTTATCTGCTTATTTTTGAAATCAGGCGGTTCTAAAAATGTACCCGGACTTGTTTTGAGAAGGTATAGTAAAACACGTAGAGAAAAAAATGATTGTCATCGAGAAGAAGTTTTTATTATAATCAGAGTCACCTAGAAGAGAAGGCCTGGCTCTCCATGCAGAGTCGCACAGTGGGGCATCAGAGAGAAAAGCAGGCAGAGAGAGAAGGGAAGTGAGGGTGGGAGCCTTTGTTGCAGTTTTCCAGGGAAAGGAGTGGGCGAAGCTGGGTAAACAAGCAGAATAAACTTATTGGATAGTCTGAATAATTTCAGCGCTCTGCCCCAGGTTGCCCAGTACCTTGCTTTGCAGTGATTAGAGCAGGGGATAGTGTCCTGGAATATAGAAGCTCCATGATACAAGACCTGTGAGAGGTGTGGACTCTGGATTGGTTGGTTTGCATATTAAAGGTGTCCTAGTCCCTTGGGGGTGCTGTAAAAAAATACATATGGACTGGGTGGCTTATAAGCAGAAGAAACATATTTCTCCAGTTCTAAAGGCTAGGAGTCCAAGATCAAGGGTCCCACAGATTCTGTGTCTGGTGAGAGCCCACGTCCTGATTCACATGGTGGAAGGGGTGGGGGAGCTCTCTGAGGTCTCTGTTATAAGAGCTCTAATCTCATTCATGAGGGCTCCATCCTCATGATCTAGTCAACTCCCAAAGGCTGCACCTTCAAATATCATCCCATTGGAGGTTAGGTTTCCATATATGAATATTGGGGGAACGCAAACATTAAATTATGCTGGCAGGCAAGTCACTATCTCCAGGAATTAGTTAAGCCTGGGAGGGGCAGTTTTCTAGATCTGCGAAGCCCCAAATGCCAGAGCATCAAGAATACGACAATAAGGAAATGTAGTTAATACGAGGCCTTGGACACTTGGTTAGTGTTACTCAGAGACAGGCTCATAAAACTGTAGTAGGCAAGTCTCTGTAGGATAATAGCTGCTCTAGGCATCCAGAAATCCAGCTAAAACATCCAGAGGAACAACACTGCAGTGTCATACATGCTCTGGATAGTCTTCATTTCAGGTTATTCTTCCCTTTGGAGAATTTGTCAGCCACTTACTGAAAACAGCATTGTCTAGATGTGTAGTTAGTGTACTCCTTTTCATTCATTTGTCTTTCCTAATAGTTCCATGACCATATGGTTTTTGGCATTCTTTTTAATTAGTGACAGATGGATGAAGAAACTTTAGATCCTACATCAGACTCCGTGCTTTTCTTGTGCTTTCAAAATGGCAAAAACACGCACCTAGGAACAATTTCTTAAACAACTTTAACTTACCCTAAACTCTACCTAATAAGGGTCATTCCTGAGGTCAGGTGCCAAATCTGAGGAGAGTATAAACTCAAGCTCTCTGCGGATCTCTGCAGCCATACCCTTTCTCCCTTTCAACACTCAGCCTCTCCAAGACTGTGACTGTTAGCCTGACTAGACATTGAGTGTCCTGTGTTTTTAAGTGTGTGGAGGTAGCATGCATTGGAGGGAGAGATAGGAATTCTATTGCATGATATTTCAGCAAAGAGAACAGGGAATACCTAAATCCTACCTTGGCTCAGTCTCAACTGGTTGTCAAGGAAAATACATGAACAAGGGGGAATGGTGATTAAAAATTAAGGCATCGCTTTCTTGTTAGCTAAGCTTGTGAATGGAACGGCAATGGCCAGCTTCCTGTCAACTGTTTCGCAGGACATCATTCAAGGCAAGAACCTAAAAGTCTGCACCAGGGATATCGCTCTCTCCTTCTCTTTCTCCAAACATGTAAGAGGTTACATCCTTCACACTTGCCACCAATCCAGATTTCTTTTTTTTTTTGCTTTTGCTTGAGGAAGATTGTCACTGACCTAATATCTGTGCCAATCTTCCTCTATTTTGTGTGTGGGATGCTGCCACAGCACAGCTTAGTGAGCAGTGTGTAGGTCCACGCCTGGGATCCAACCCATGAATCCTGGGCCACCAAAGCAGATCACGCAAACTTAACCATTTCGCCACCGGGCCAGCCCCCCAATCCAGACTTCTTAGACTTTATCTCTCTACTTTTCAACACAGGAAGAACAAGGAGGCAGAATTATGCAAACTGCAAGGCAGGCTCTTCAAAGGGCCTGAGTGCCTCATCACAAACCCTCCACATTACAAGATTTCTGCACACATCCATTCCAGTCACACTTGGGCACTAAGAAGCACCCAAGGAGATCATTTGGGTTCCCCTCACTCTAATTATGTAAGTGTAACCTGACTTCCTCCTGGTAAGAAAGTCTATTACTCTACCAGAAAGATGACTTCTCTTATCTGCTACTTTCTAGACACAAGGAGGTGAAAGTGCCCAGGCAGAAGCATAGCTTATAATGCAATGGGACTCATGCTTTGGTTCCTATGAAAATGTGTCCAAAGGACATCTAACCCTGCAGAATAGGGGAGCATTAGGTGTGATGGCAAGGGGCACAACTCCTGCTTTCACCTCTTGGTCCTTGGATCCAGGTATTCTTTCCCCTGCAGACACAGAACCATACAACAGTCTTTGATTTAGTGCATGTACTGTGATCTGAGGAATGACACTTCCTCCCACAGAGTGACACCTCCAGGTGGGGGGCAGGTTATCTCAAAGTTCTAGCAGGCCAGCAGGTTCTGGGTAGAGTAGTCTGGATACGACCTGTGAATATTATGGTCATGGGCACACTGCCACACCTCCTTAGTTGTAAAGTGGGTTCCTTGCATGATACTGTTATGTGGGATTTCATGCCACATTCTATTAAACTTCTCAATGACTCTCTGTGTTCTTGCTGCTTATTAAGAAACTGGAAACTTTTCAGTTTTGTAAGCTAATAGGCCCCCAGGCCTTAATTGTTTTGTGTAGTATCATTCCCATTGCTATTAATGAGCTCAATTTTGTAACGGACAGTCCTAATGTCAATCCTGGCCTACAGAGGAGAACCACCACTGAACATTTTATTTTTGGTGTCACACATTGCTACCAACACATTCCTTGTAGCATTTGTACATTATGTTCCCTTGGGATCTTACCATGGAATACAATCAAATGCCCGGTCTCTTGTCATACATACTATGTACTCTCCAGCATGCCCACTTCTCTGAGCCTTTTAATCCCTTCCTCTATCATCTGCCCCAACAATTCTTGCATTTTGCCCACCATGAGACATCACTTTTTCCATGATTCTAGGAACCATCCTTATAGCAAGTTCACACCATCTCCTGGGATCTTTTCCAAGTTTAAATCCTATATTTCAGTAGGGCCTTCCCAAATCAACAAGTTCTTCCTAATCCAATTGTATGCCCTGGATCTTTGATCAAGCACCTTCAGGTTCCAGTCCACAGATACTCATCTGGTTCTTGAAGGTACATGCTGGCAAGATCTTGCAGCTCCTTTAAAGAATAGTGCCTTTTCTCCCTCATCATTTCCAGAACATCCCCAACTAGGTTATGGGCAACTTAGTCCTGGTTATGGACTCAGAGTCAAGGAGAAGAGGTGGGGACATGTGCTGAGCAGGACCTCTCCCCTCAGACTATCTTCCAGTACAGGGGAAGGAAAGCAGGTGGTAGCTCTTAATAGGGAGGGGTGGGTCACATCTACAGGCTCAGAGGATTCAGAGGAATCTAGAGAGTCAAAATCTTGAGAAGTATTAATCCGAGTGTCCCCATTTGTTGTCTTAGGATCCTATATCTTCCCCACCAGGACCCTGCCCATAGCAAAACAGATCTGTTTGATTGGATGATTAACCCTCTGACATTTAGCCACTGTGCTTATTAAGTCCTATTTTACTTTTCTTCCCTTGCCTTCTTCTGCCCTTCCACTACTAAGTATGAGACTCCTTTTTTCTTTTCACTGAGGAAGATTAGCCCTAAGCTAACATCTGTTGCCAATCTTCCTCTAATTTTTATATGTGGGTCACTGTCACAGCATGGCTGACAAGTGATGTAGGTCCACAGCTGGGATCCAAACCCGCAAACCCAGACCACCAAAGCAGAGCGCACAGAACTTAACCACACTAGGCCACGGGGCTGATCCCAAGACTTATTTTAATGCAACCAAAGAGGCTGCTTTCATACCTGGCTTTCATTTCCCTGTTACTCACTCTCAGCTTTCTGTAGAGCATCTGTAACTGTGGCATTAAGCAATGGCTACCCAATGACATTATCTTTCTAACCACTATTTTCTCTATATAAGATGGAAGTGTTGGCAAGTACACTGCTGCCTTGTGAGAGATGCTGTCTATATTCACCCTACTGCTAGTGACAGGGTCTTCATTAAGAGTAGGACAGTGATCCAACTCCAAAACTTAATCTTATCATTTCCTTTTTTGAATTGCTTTCTACACTGCGTTTGCAAGTTGAGTTCTCTGGAAGCCAACACTGAGACATAGTTTGGTGTGCAAGACATTCATTAAGGATCCTGAACTGAAGGAAAGTGGGAGGAAGCAGGACTGGACAGAAGAAGTCAAACTGCCATACCAGCTTGCTTGATCGCTTTGGCTGGCAGGCCTGCAGGCAGCTCTGGTGTGGGAATTGCTCATCAGAGACCATGCGTTACTTCTGGTCACGTGATTTTAAATTCCCCAGGAAAGACATGACCTCATGCCTTGAGAGATGGCTTTCAGCAGCTGACATGGAGCCTGAAGAAGCTGATAGCTGGAGGTTGTCTGCTAACCCCACGTTCCATGTCTGGGCAGCAAATCCTTCCTTAAAGAGGAACCTGAGGAGATCCACATCTTGAATAACGCTCTTATATAACTACAGCAGCACTGTCAAAATCAGGAAATTAAGAGAGAGCATTCTGATATCATAAAAGCAGTCTATATGCAAATTTTACCGATTAGTCCATTAATTTCCTTTATAGCATTTTTCCAATCTAATTTCGAACACAGGATTGTACATTGCACTTAACTGTCGTCTTTTTATTCTCCTTTAAATCTGTAAAATTTTATCAGTTTTTTTTTCTTTTATGATATTGAAAAAACTTTTTAAGGCTATAAGTCCATTGTTTTGTAGAATATCTTTTAATTTGAGTTTGATATATGTCTCCTTGTGATTAAAATATGCACTTTAACAAGAAATACTAGACAAATTATGTATCTCTCTTAACACAACACATCTATTGTCCTATGTTTTTCCCTCAAAGCAAAGTAAAAAAGTATTATTTTCCCTACTGGACAGATAAGAAGACTGAGGAAGGGATAGGATAAATAATCTAGCAGTCCATGGAAGAACCAACAAGGTAATCCAATTTAGCCATTCTAAAGTTAATCTTTTTTACAGTACTTCTCGCTTTGGACAACTATGCCTATGAGTTATCTTTGAACTTTCTTGTCTATCAGAAGCAGCCAGGGAGTTGCCTAAAAATATATATGTCCAAACTGTACCTCAAACTGCCCAAATTATAAACTTCAGACTCTAGAGAAAGGCACCTATATTTTTAGCAAGCATCACACCCTGATTCTGATGCATAAAACATCTGAGACATATGAACATAGGCAATTATGTCCGTAGCGGACATTAAATTTTCTTTGGTTTTGGGTAAAGAGACTTTACTCCATTCTGGACACCATTACGGGACATCTGGTGATCACACTCCTACAAGGCTGGCTGCTTCTTCCATTTGCAGACTTATCTTGACTGTCAGACTTGAGATTTCAGGCGAGCAAAAGGGTACAGGCTGTTCAAATCGTGGCTTTGGCTAGTTCCTGACATCTCTGAGCTTGTTTCTTAACTAACTGAGGTTAATGACACCTCTCCTATGGAGTTCTGAATGATAGATTAAAGATTGGCAATCAATAGGCAAATAATGCCAGAGTAATTCTTATTCTTGTTTTAAAACATTTTTTTCTGTTTAAGTTTTCTGTTTTACTCAGCGTGAGAACCTGAACCCACCCTTGCCTCCTGCCTTGTTCACACTCAACCTTGAGCCGGACTGGCCAGACTTTCTCTGACCCTGCACACCCTTCCACTTTGTTTTTGTCCAGTTATATGCACATCAAGTCACGTGTTTAGGACTACAGAGAATTATTATTTTTGTGTGTGTGGAATTAATATTCTTTCTCTTAGAGAACTGATTGATTCTCCCGCCACCTGATTGAATAAAAATGGCTTGGCATCTGTCTTAATCCCAAGAGAGCCACTGTAACAAAAATACTATAGGCTGGGTAGCTTAATGAAAATTTATTTATCACAGCTTTGAGGCTAGCAAGTCCAAGATCAAAGTACCTGCAGTGTCAGTCTCTGGCGAGAGAGCCAGCTTCCTTATAGATGGCTGTCTTTTTGCACGTGGTGGAAGGGGCTAGGGAAATTTCTGGGGTCTCTTTGATAAGAGCACTAATCCTATTCATGAGGACTCTACCCTCAGTACCTAATCACCTCCCAAAGGCCCCACCTCCAAATACCATCATACTGGCAGTTAAGTTTCAACATATAAACTTTGGGAGGAACCTTTCTGTCTATAGTATTTGCAACTTTGGGCAAAAAAGTAGTGTTAGATATATAGATGGATAGGTTTAGCATTTACTCTGAACTCCATGTTCAATCATAAATTCCCTAAAGGGAAAAATAGTCAAAATGCTATTTTCTGAGTATAAAAAGTTTATGGTTTACCCTACAACCCCCAACAGAGCCATAAGCCTGCCTCACAGCATGCCTATCTTTGATGCTCATTTTAATTTTCCTTATAAATATCACGGCTTGGGTGGCATTTCCTTTTGTATTTATCTGATGTTAAGCTTTCACTCAAAGTAATTCAGCATGCACTTCCTGGGTATTTCTTTACCTAATGGACTATGTTAGCTGTTTAAGAAGGAATTCAAAAGAAAAATTAACCCCATCTCTGACTCTTAATAAACCCACATTTATTGAACATTTGGTGGACTCTATATTAGGCAATAGGGGTGCAAAGATGAAGATCAATGTTCTTACCCTTGAGATGCCAAGGACATCACCAAAAAGATAATTGAGACTATATTTGATGAGAACCCAGAACTCGGGCCGAAGAGGGAGGATATTGGTTTCAGGGCTATCCCTATAGCTCACCAGGTGTGCAATCTCTAATAACTCATTTCTCTGCATTTTGCTTCTTAACTTGAAAGAAAAAAAGGTTAAATAAATAAAGCATTAAGCCACCTTGTCTATATCAAATTAAAAATATCTTTATTGTTTTTGATGGCATAATCATTTTTCCTCGTAAATGTAATTTATTTAACAGTGTTGATCCAATTTTTCCAACTTAAAATTAAAACTTATACATTATAGAAAAATATTTTTTAATTAAATGTTCTTCTGCTTCCAGAGATAAGAACTCTAAATGTTCGGGCATGTTTCCTTCTATTTTTTAAGATGGAAAAAATACCCTATATAATAGGGAAAACTACCTTATATAGCTTTGTGTTCTGTATTTTTCACTTATTTTATATTATATAAATATTCTCGCGACTTTAAAAATTCTTTAGAAATCTCTTTTTAATGTTTCCATTACATGATTCCAGTGTAACTTATGCAGCCATTCTTTACTGCCGGATGTGTAAATTTTATATTGTTTATAAATAAAGCTGTAGTAATTTTTACACATTCCTGATTATTTTCCTCAGTTGTTCTCTTTACTTAATTTTTCCCCTTAAATATTACCTTTGATATGCTAACGAGATTTGAGTTCAAATTCCATTATGATGTGATTTAAAAACAGAAAGAAAGGCAAGATGGAAGGGAGGAAGGAACCAAGCTTGGTTGAGCTTAAATCTGGTCCTAATGAGTGCTGTTTCAGTAGGAAGGCTGGAACTAAGGTAACCCACCTGCCTGGAGCTCCTAAGGCTGGAGTTGGTCTGCAAATGTGGCTGTGGAGAGGGGTTTACTAGAGACAGCACAAGTGGGCATTCAGTTTCCAGGAGTCAGAAAGGAATTATGAGGAGCTCAATGGGCCCCACCAGGGCCCGAATTCAGAGAAGATAAGAGAAGCCCCCTGATTTACCTAGGTCCTAGAAATAAATGTCTGGAAAGCACTAACCTACATAAGACTGAGTTCTTTCACATAGAACCTCTCTAGGGTAGTTTATTCATGTTTAATGAGATTAACACACAGGACTATCTCTATGGTTTGTTGGGAAGATTAAACTTTGATAAACATTGAAATGTTCAGTATAACCTTGGAATTTGATAAACCTTCAAGAAATGTTAATTTAATCCAGCTATACTGTTATTTATTTTCTACAACTAATACTTTTTTCCACAATTCTTATCAATTTGTAGTTACATATTTATTTGCTACTTTTTTTTCTTTTTGTCTCCCTGACCAGCCACTAAGCCTCATTAGGGAAAGAACCAAGTCTGTTTTATTCATTAATGTTTTCTTTGTAAATATTTGTTAAATTGATATTAAATGAAAATCTTTGGGGAATTCTTTTGCTCGCCTCAGTGATTTCAGTGTAGTTGGCTTAAATACTAGAGCGTTTCATGGACTGTGAAAGACTGGCGCTCCTTCACAATTTCTGCTGATTCTTAGGTTTCAGACGTTCATATTTGGTCTCTTCTCTGCAGGCTGCCCCTGTTTACCAAATTGCAAAGCTGAACCTCTTCAGAACTCCGCTCATACCCATAAGCTCACAAGATTATTAACTTTTAAGAAGAGTTCTCATAGTAGCATCTCTCACTCCTCTATCATATTGCCCCCAGACATCTCTCTTTGCTTTCCTTCCCCTCAGGAACAGAGAAATTATTTTCCTATCTAGGCATAGAGCTTTGTCTGCTTTTCTGGAGTTTGCTTCGATGTCCTGGGGTCATAATTTGCATTTTAAATTCCCTAAGAGATTTTCCCTTCTGCAAGCTGAGAAGGAAGTGAGAAATGGAGAAGGAATGGTCATGAAGGTCCTTGTCCCAGGGAGAGAGGGCCGTGTGGAGGAATCAGTGGAGAATCTCTAAGACGACAAAGCGCAGCACCAATTGGCAGGGGCATATGTGCAGAACTAGTCATTCCGAATATTTCTGGGCAAAGTAGGATGCCAGTTACCTTCTAGATTCAGTGGCATAATCGCTCAACACTTCAATTACACAGGAGGAAAAAAAAGCCCATGAGACAAAGGACTTGATGGATATGTGTGAATTCAAAGCTAGAGTCCCTCAACTTCTGAGCCGGAACAAAGGACTTCATGTCACTACCTTCTAAGGAACGATCCATGGAGCAACAGCTAGGCAGTTATTTACATCTTTCCTTTTCCTCGGTGCTAGTAAGCCTGGGAAATAGAAAATATAAATATTGTGTTGTATTTGTGGATTTGCTATTCTTCTTTAAACTTTGTGTCTAATAAAATATGTTCTCAAAGCATGGTCATAGGACAACAGTCCGGAAATTTGCCACTCTTCCAGTTAATTAATGTTTTGGTCATTTAAGTTGGCGTGGCTCAAGACAGCTACTCCAGAAATGTTAGGTGGATAGACAAATACGAATGAATGACTGTGGTGGATGCTGATTCATCATAATTCTATTTGTTATAATAATATTTGACCTATGAAGTTGCAATCAATACAAACTCCTATGGGTATCATATATAGACCTCTTCTCTTCTTGAATTAATATGTTATAAAACAGGGGTTAGGAAGTTGTATTTATGTAGGCCACTAATTCACAGGGAAAAAAAGTGCACTGAAGGGTGAAATGAGAAAGCAACTTGTTATAGTTAGTTTTTAAAGAGAAATATAGAGTTTCTGACTCACCTGCTTTTTCAAAATAAAATAATTCAACAATTTAACAGACATCTATTGATCAACTCCTGCAAGAGTGGAACTGTGCTATTCAGAGCTACAGAACCAATGAGAGTAGCTAACAGGGACACATTGATGTTTGAAATTCAACCTTGGTCTAATACTCATGTATGTGTCTATATTTATGCATAAATACATATCATAGATGAAAGGACTGATGACTAGGTAAGAACATTCTTAATTTTTCATAGTTCACAATTACATAAAGGAAAAAAGTTCAAATTATTAACAAAATCTTACCTAAATTGTAATTTTTTGCAATTGTCTCCCACTGGAATTGCCTATATTCCAGGCATTAAGAACTACTCCCATTACCTGACAAGACCTGCACCTTATATCTCTATGAAGTCAACTGGATATTGCCATTTAACTCACCACAAAAACAGACCACTCTCCTGGACATATACATGTTCATATCAAGAATTCTGTCTACCTTAATGCATGGTTTCACAATTTTAACGTATCTTTGTTTTTTTTCTTGCCAGACTAAGCTCTTCTAAATGAGGAATGGTATCTAGTTCAGTCTATACCCTCAGACACTTATCAGGTCAATGCACCAAAAGTATAGGCTGGTTAATAATTGACGAATGATTCAGAGCATATATGCAACTTCACACTTACATACCTCTCTCTAGGTAATACTATATGTATATCTGATTTTAAATGTCTAGTCAAACCTCAATATTTATTAATAAGAAATAACATTAAGGGAGGGCTGGCCCAGTGGCATAGTGGTTAAGTTCCCACGCTCTGCTTCAGCAGCCCGGGGTTGACTGGTTCCCATCCCAGGTGCAAACCTACACACTGCTCATCAAGCCATGCTGTGGCAGCATCCCATGTAAAAAATAAAGGAAGATTGTCACTGAGCTAACATCTGTGCCAATCTTCCTCAAGCAAAAAGAGTAGGATTGGCAACAGACGTTAGCTCAGGGCCAATCTTCCTCACCAAAATAATAAATAAATAATAATAACATGGAGGGAGATAGTATTATGCATTGGAAGAGCAAGATCTTAAGATGTTAAGTCTGAACATGAAGTGATGTGAGTCAAAGAACCTTAGATTCTCCACTTAATAGTTCCATCCCCCACAACTCCACCAGGACAGACTTCCTAAAACACAAGTCCAACGTCTGTGTAACTGCCAATAGTTTCCACTGTAAAGAGTTTCTGTCACTCCACACTCTTTCCAATATTTTTTCATATAGTGTAAGTGTAAGAAATATATATTTTATCAGTGTCAGGGTATGAATATATTTCTCTATGATATCAAATTTCATTTCCCTAACCATGTAGAAAATTGAAGTATCTTTTATTTTTTCCCACTTTTAAAAATTTATATACACAGGAAGGATGAAAACAAAAATTGCATAATTAAATGAGCAATTATAAAGTGAACACTATGAAACCATCAGCCAGATGGAGGAGTACGTTGCTCGTGCGCAGAACCTCTCCATGTGTCTCTTCCTGAGCACATTCTTTCTCCTCTCCCTGTAATACTTGTATGTAGATCTATATCAATATTGATATGAATACCTTAAATATATAAAAGTATGCATTAAATCAGGGTGCTAATTATACATTTATAAATACATGTAATTTTGTTTTTATTCATTTTTAACTTCATGTAAATGAAATAAATTATGCATTCTTTTGAATCTTGCTTCTTTTACTCAAACTTATGTTTGTAAGTTCGTCCATATTGCTTCATTTAGCATCAAGTCATTCTTTGATATCGCTGTATGATATGTTATTTCATGAATAAACCATAGTTTATCTTTCCTACTGGTGAGGGATATTGGGTTGTTTCCAGTTTGAAGTTGTCACATATACTGCTGTTACGCGGGCTGGTGCCAGTGAGCATGGGTCCTAGTGAGTATTTATCTGGTTAGTTAGTTAGCTGGTTGTAGGCCTTCACATTCACTAGATAATGCCAAAAACTTTTCTAAAGTGACTGTAGGAAATTATACTCCCATCAGCATGATATGAGAGTTTCTATTCCTATACATTGTCACCGATACATAGTAGTATAAGACTGTTTAACTTCTGCCAATCTGCCGAGAATATAGTTAACTATATCTCATTATGACTCAATTTGCAGTTTTCTGATTAATAATGAAGCTGAACAGCTTTTCATGTACATTGATTATTTGGACTTTCTTTTTATAAAGTGTCTGCTAAAGATATTTGCACATTTCTCTATTGGTTTTTCTTTCTTTTTATTGATTTGAAGGAATAATTTACATATTCATGAACCCAGTCCTTTGTCATTTGAAAAAATATGCTATCTAACCCAATAGCTTTTCTTTTTATGATCGTTATGGTGTTTTTGATACACAGAAGTTATGGGATAACCTGTTGCTCTAATTCCATTCACTGTAAAGATTGTTCTTTACCCCATTTCTCTGTGGTGACATCAGGGTACATATATACATGCAATGAATCTGTTTCTAGGCTCTTTTTCATCTTTCATTAGTCTGTTTATTTCTACCTATGCAAAACTGCACTGCCCTAATTAAACATAATTTCATAAGCCTTAAGGATATCTTTCTAATTTTTATTCAACAGTGACTTTGCTATTCTATTCCAATTGTATTTCTACATTGGTTTTAAACATCATCCAACAAATGTTTACAAATTACCTACTATCTGCCAGGCACTACTATTATAGGCATGTGGGCTACATCATGCAACAAAACAGACAAAACTTCGCATCCTTGTGGAGTTTACATTCTGATGTGTATGGGAAGAATAGGCTACAACAGTAATAATAAGAAATAAGTTATAAGGAATACTGGAAAGCAAAAAGGACTATGGAAATTATAGATCAGAGAACGTGGCATCTAGATTGTCTGGTGGAGGGGTTTGAATTATATATGGAGTGGCTATAGGAGGCTTTTAATCAACTTTTCTGGTTCTTGAAAACCTTGTTGATATTTTAATAGAGAACTGATATTTTTACATGAGGAGAAAAGATATTTTAACACAATTGCATCACCCAATCTAAAAACTTGGCTATTTTGGGGTTTACCTTTATGATTATCAATTGAGAGTCTTATAATTTTGTCTGTGGCAGTCTTACTTATCTTTCATTCCTGGATACTTGATGTTTTTAATAAAATTTTAACTTTTAAATTTTTTTTATAATTATTGCTTGTATGTGGAAAAATACTCAATTTTTAATTATCTATCAATCTTGTTAAACATTAATTATAATACTAAATATGTAGATTGAAAAACATCTGTGTAAGAAAGTCATATGATCTTTTCTAAGTTTTTTTCCAATCAATTCTGATACCATTGATTCATCCATGCTTTACCATGCTGCCTCAGACCTTCTGCACTGTGTTAAAAGTCAGTGGTGAGAGCATACAACCTGGTCTTATTCCTAAAGGCTGATGGAAAGATTTTAACATTTCACATTTAAATATAATAATTACTGTGGGTTTTTTTTAAGACTAAAATTTAAAAATTGCTTTCTGTATTAGTCAGAATTCTCAGAGAAACAGAACAAATTATATATATAAAGAGAGAGAGAGATTTTTTAATTTGGCTAACATAATTGTGGGGCCTGGCAAGTCTTATAGCTGCAGGGCAAACCAGCCGACTGGAGAACCAGGGGAAAGTTGATAATGCAGTTCAAATCCAACAGCAGAAATGCAGGTAGGATTTTTTTCTCTGAGGAGGGATCTCAGTCTTATCCTCTAAGGCTGTCAACTGATTGGATGAAGCCCACCCACATTATGGTGGGTCATCTGCTTTACTCATAGCCTACTGATTTAAACGTTAACCACATCTAAAAAATACCTTCATAGCAATATCCAGACTGGTTGCACCAATTATTAAGCCATGTTGTGGCAGGAGTCCCACATGCAAAATAGAGGAAGATGGGTACAGATGTTAGCTCAGGGCCAGTCTTCCTCAGTGAAAAAGGAGGAGGATTGGTGGTGGATGTTAGCTCAGGGGTAATCTTCTTCAAAAAAACACAAAAAACAAAACTCAATAATGAGAAAACAATCATTTGAGGAGTTGGTATCATGTGTGGCAGACTCTGAACTCATCTCCTCCCATGAACACAACCAAGCTACAACTATTCTTGGAACAATCATCCCTGAGAGAGAACTGAAAACTGGATAAAAGGAACCCCCTCAACAAGGGACAGTCCTGACTGAGGCATAAGAGGCAGAAATTCCTTCTGGAGAGAAAAAGGCCACCTTCTCAAGGTACAGCACTTCATAGCCAGCCAAGGGTAATCCTAAGGTATGCAGCTTTCCCTGGAGTAGTGAGGGATATGAGCAGAGGAACATTACCAATATAAGCATCCTTCAGACTCAGCACAACTGAGATGAGTGTCATAATGTCTGGCTTTACTGGCTATTAACTACAATGGAGAATATCCCTAGAAAAGCTGTAGGACATAAACAGAAAAAAAGCCAGCTCTTAAAGGGCCCACACACAAATTTACCCATTTCAGAAAGCAACCTAAAATCACCAGAGAGAAAGGTTCACAGTCCTTTGGTGAAAAGAGACTCACTTGATAGACTATGGGTGGATGTTGTTGAGAGGTGAGACCTCTCCAGGGACTGAGACATTAGTGGCAGCCATTTGTGTGACCTAGTAGAGGTGTGCTCACACAGAGGCATGCAGATGCCATTGGAGTTCTTCCCCTGGTTTATTAATCCAGAGTTTGCCCTGCCCACTAGAGCATGATTTAATCCAGCTCAGCTAGGACAGTCAACCCACCCTTGGGACTAGCCCCACCCAACAGAAAGCCCTAGGGCAACTTGTGGGCCTGCACAGACTGAGTGCCTGGATCCTCTGTAACCAGGCATGTGGGTCCACCTCTGTGGAGGTAGAGCCTCCTTGAGAAGCAGGTGGAGGGAGTGAGGCATTGGTGGAGTGTGTGGGGGCCTCTGTAGTGAGGCAACTGGGTCTGCTTCAGGGGGTCAGAATGCATTCAAGGGCCAGGACTGTGTTAACACTGTGTGTGGACATGTGTGCCTTGGGGCTTATCAGCAACAGAAGACCAGTTCTTCAGAAACAGACACATAGGGGATTGACCCTGTCTTCCAAAGCCTGAAATAATTGGATGTTCCTATGCCTAGGGCCAGTCCCACTCAGATACAAGCCTGAGAGAGCAGACAACAGCCTTGCAGCCTGGAGGCCTATAGCAACTGTAAATCCCTGAGCATAGCAACCAGACACATTTGTGGTCTACGCACTTAACAGGAAAATTGCAACAGGAATGTGGCACTAGACCTTGCAGCCAACTGTGCTGGGGTTCCCCAAACCCGATAAAGTGACTGAAAGGTCCATAGCAGCCACATGCAGCTGAGCACTACAAGCAGCCAGCCAGAGGTCAGCCTAGCCTCCCTAGGCATATGCAGCAAGAGCAGCCCTACCACAGCAGAAGGACACATGTGGCCCACACAAGGGTCACTCCTGGAACATTTGGAACTGGTGATGAGAATGAAGCATACTACTGGGCCTCAAAAGGCATCCCTTACATAAGGCCACTTCTTCAAGATCAAGAGATATAGCCGACCCACCTGACACACAGATAATAAGTACAGAGAAAGAGGCCCACACCAAGACACATTATAATTAAAATGTCCAGAGTTAAAGATAAAGAGAGAATCCTAAGAGCCACAAGAGAAAGGCAAGTGACATACAAAGGAAACCCCATAAGGCTTTCAGCTTACTTCTCAGATGAAACCTTACAGGCCAGAAGGGAGTGCCACTATATATTTAAAGTGATGAAAGGAAAAAACCTACAGCCAAGAATAATCTACCTGGCAAGGTCAGCATTGGGAATGGAAGGAGAGACAAAGAGTTTCCCAGACAAGCAAAAATCAAAGGAGTCTAGCACCAAGAAACCAATTTTATAGGAAATGCTAAAAGGACTTATTTAAGTGGGAAAGAGAAGACTACAAATAGGAATAAGAAAATTATTTTTTAAAAAGGCAATAAAAACACTGGTAAAGGCAAAAACACAGTAAAGATAGCAGATCAACCACTGAGGAAGATAATATGGAGGTCAAAAGAAAAAAGTACTAAAATTACTTATTTCAATGATAAGAGGGTAATGGAAAAACATACACAAAGTAAGAGGTTAGATATATGAAAAACATAAAATATGGGACAAGAGGAACAAAAGAGTAGAGCTTTTAGAAAGAGGTCAAACTAAAGAGAATATCAAGTCAATATGGATTGCCATATATGTAAAATCTCATGGTAATCACAAACCAGAAACTTATAATAAATACACAAATAATTAAGAGAAAGGAATCCAAACATGATACTAAAGAAAGCCATCAAACCACAAGGGAAGAGAGTAAGAGAAGAAGAAAGTAACAGAGAAGAACTACTAAAACACCCAGAAAAAAGGTAAGAATAACAATAAGTACATATTTATCAGTAGCTACTGATAATAATGTACATATTATACAGTAGCATTAAATATCAATGGACTAAATGATCCAATCAAAAGGCATAGTGTGGCCAATTGGATTAAAAAAAAAACAAGACCCATATATATGCTGCATACAAGAGACACACTTCAGACCTAAAGACACTCACAAACTGAAAGTGAAGGGATAGAAAAAGATACTCCCCGAAAATGGTAAAGAAAAGAAACCTGGGGTAGCAATACCCACATCAGACAAAATAGACTTTAAAACAAAAACTTAACAAGACACAAAGAAGGGCACTACATAATGATAAAGAGAACAATCCAATAAGAGGATACAACACTTGTAGATATCTATGCACCCAACAAAGGAGTACCTAAATATATAAAGCAATTGTTAACACATATAAAAGGAGAAATAGACAGTAACACAATAATAGTAGGGGACTTTAACACTCCATTTACACCAATAGATAGATCATCCAAACAGAATATCAATAAGGAAATGTTAGCCTCAAATGACACATTAGACCAGATGGACTTAGTGTATATATATATATATATATACAGAACATTCCATCCAAAAACTGCAGAGTACACATTCTTTTCACATGTACATGGAACATTCTCCAGGACTGGACACATATTAGGCCACAAAACAAGTCTCAATAAATCTAAGATCAAATAATACCAACCATCTTTTCTGAACACAAACAAATGAAACTAAAAATCAACTACAGGAAGAAAATCAGAAAAGCCGCAAATATGTTGAGATTAAACAAAATGCTACTGAAGAACGATTGGGTCAATGAAGAAATCAAAGGAGAAATTAAAAAATACCTAGAAACAGATGAAAATGAAAAGATGACATGCCAAAATCTATGGGATACAGCAAAAGCAGTTCTAAGAGGGAAGTTTATAGCAATTCAGGCCTACCTCAACCAAGGAGAAAAACCCCAAGTAAACAATCCGACAGTGCATCTAAAGGAACTAGAAAAAGAAGATCAAACAAAGCTCCAAATCAACAGGAGGAAGGAAAAAAATCAGAGCAGAAATAATGAAATAGAGACTAAAAAATCAATAGAAAAAAAACAACGAAACCAAGTGCTATTCTTTGAAAAGATAAAGGAAAAAAACACATTAACAAAATGAAGAATAAAAGTGACATGATCATCTCAATAGATACAGAGAAAGCATTTGACAAGATACAGCATCCATTTACGGTAAAAACTCCGAATAAAATGAGTATAGAAGGAAAGTATCTCTACATAATAAAGGCCATCTATGACAAACCCACAGTTAATATTCTTAATGGGGAAAAACTGAAAGCTATCCCTCTAAGAACAGGAACTAGACAAGGATGCCCACTTTCACCACTGTTATTTAACATAGTATTAGAAGTCTTAGCCAGAGAAATCAGGCAAGAAAAAGAAATAAAAGGAATCCAAATTGGAAAGTAAGTAGTGAAATTGTCACTATTTGCAGATTAGATTATTTTATATATAAAAAACTCTAAATAATCCACCAAAAAACTTTTATAAATAATAAATGAATACAGTCAAATTGCAGAATACAAAATCAACGTACAATAATCAGATGGGTTTTTATACACTAACAACGAAGTAGCAAAAAGAGAAATTAAGTACACAATTCCATGCATGATTGCAACAAAAAGAATAAAATACCTAGGTATAAACTTAACCAAATAGGTGAAAGATCTGTGCACCAAAAACTACAAAGCACTTTTGAAAGAAATTGAAGAAGACACAAAGAAATGGAAAGATATTCTGTGGTCTTGCATTTGCAGAATTAACATAGTCAAAATGTCCACACTTCCTAAGGCAATCTACAGATTCAACACAATCCCTATCAAAGTTCCAACAACAATTTTCACAGAAATAGAGCAAAGAATCCTAAAATTTAGGAATCCTGAGAAAAAGGAACAAAGCTAGAAGTATCATACTCTTGGATTGCAAAATATACTACAAAGCTATAGTAACCAAAATAGCATGGCACTGGCACAAAAATAGACACACAGAACAATGGAACAGTCAAGAGCATGGAAATAAACCCACACATTTATGGACAGCTAATTTTCCGCAAGGGAGCCAAGAACATACAATGAAGAAAGGAAAGTCTCTTCATTAAACGGTGTTGGAAAAATGGACAGCCACCTGCAAAAGAATGAAAGAAGGCCATTATCTTACACCATAGACAAAAATTAACTCAAAATGATTAAAGACTTGAATGTAAGATCGAAAATCATTAAACTTCTAGAAGAAAACATAGGCAGTTACATTCTTCAACTTTGGTCTTAGCAGCATATTTTCAAGTACCATGTCTGGATGGGCAAGAGAAACAGTAGAAAAAATAAACACATGGGACTGCAACAAACTAAAAGTCTTCTGCACAGCAAAGGAAACCATCAACAAAATGAATAGACAACCTACCAATTGGGCAAAGATATTTGCAAACTGTATATCTGATAAGGGGTTAATATCCAAAATATACAAAGATCTCATACATCTCAAAACAAAAAACCTAACAACCCAATTAAAAAGTGGGCAAAAGGTCTGAACAGATATTTCTCCAAAGAAGATATACAGATGGCCAACACGCATGTGAAAAGATGCTCAACTTCACTAATTGTCAGGGAAATGCAAATCAAAACTACAATGATATATCACCTCACTCCAATCAGAATGGCTATAATTAACGAGACAGGATATAACGAGTGTTGGAGATGATGTGGAGAAAAGTGAACCCTCATACACTGCTGGTGGGAGTGCAAACTGGCGCAGCCACTATGGAAAACAGTATGGAGATTCCTCAAAAAATTAAGAATAGAACTACCATATGATCCAGCTATTCCACTGCTGGGTATTTTTCCAAAGAACATGAAAACATAGATGTGTAAACATACATGCACCCCTATGTTCATTGCAGTCTTATTCACAATAGCCAAGACTTGGAAGCAACCTAGGTACCCATCAAGAGATGAATGGATAAAGATGTGGCATATGTACACAATGCAATACTACTCAGCCACAAAAAAAGATGAAATCTTGCTATTTGTGACAACATGGATGGACCTTGAGGGTATTACCTTAAGTGAAATAAGTCAGAGGGAGAAAGTCAAATACTTCTACTTATGATCTCACTCATAAGTAGACTATAAAACAATGACAAACAGAGACAGAGATTGGATTGGTGGTTACCAGAGGGGCACAGGGGAGGAAAGAGGGTGAAAGGGGTGATTAGGCACATGTGTATGGTGATGGATTATAATTAGTCTTTGGGTGGTGAACATGACCTAATCTAGACAGAAATCAAAACACATAGCAATGCATTCCTGCAATTTATATAATGTCATAAACCAATGTTACCACAACAACAAAAAAGAAGAAAACATGGAAGGTAAAAAAAAAAAAGGAAATATTTTTGAAGAATGGTTGATGAAATGAATACACTGCAGGCACAACATTTACCATGTATGGGCCCTAGACATCGATTTGAGGATGCTACAGGAAACATATTTTGGTCTTAGATGTAAACCTTATTCTCTAATCCAGATTTGTTAATAATAAAATAAACATAAAGTTTGGATTACTCTCAGTCTCAAGTGTATATTTCCCAAATGATTCAAAATCTATAGAGGAGAGATTGGTTGGTTAATTTGTATTCTCAAATATCAACAAAAAATTCTAGGCTAGGTATGAAAGTCATAAAAAGGAGAGTAATCCGTTAGGCCAGAATATGTGGATATGTGTGGGATGTAGTGCAATAAACAAATGCTAATCTGAAGAAAATCTTTCTCAAATATATCAGTACTTTTCCTATATTGAAACCGAAACCCAGAGATATTAGTGTCACAGTTGATTAAGGTCATAGAGCTATCCAGTATAAGATTTAGGACAAGAAGTTACTACAACTGACTTGTATTTTCTTTACTGTGCATGAACTTTTGCAGGATTTTAAAAATATGTATCTTATTTGTGACACAAAAAATAGAGACTAAGAAGGGTTTCACATTGTTCTCAAGAAACGGAACATAACACTATTCACATAATCCATGAAGCGGCATAAACTGTCATCATAGCAGAAACATTCTCCAAACTGAAGTGCAATTATAAAGATAGATATATAATAATATCTAATGTTAGACACTGTGAGTGTGAACTCTGAATGTCCCATATCTGTAGCATATAACTCAGGAAAAATTCCTTAATCTCTCTGAAGCTCAGTTTTCTTATTGGTAAAATGGTTGCAAGATTGCTCACCTTTCATATGGAACGTGAGGGTTAAAAATAATGCGATAACACATGTGTACATGCTAAATACACAAAGATAGAACTTGATAGATACAATTGCATTGAGGTTGGATCCACGCAAATTAGAAACAGAATTTTGCATCTGATTGTCTCTCTGTTTGCAATAACGGCTAAAAATTGGAGCATTAAGAAGGAGGGACACAGTAGAATGACAGGGAGGAATACAGCATGTTTATATTTTATCCTCTGAGTCAGTATTTTTCTAAATGTTGTCCATGTACCACCTACATCAACTAATGTTGCAGGAGATCATAGCAACTTCTTGCTAGGCTTTAAGCTTAGCAAGAATAAGTTACAAATGGGTGGCTGAGAAATGCATGATCTGCTGATTCTCATAAATTACTATACTAGATTGTGCTTTGGAATCAAAGGCCGGAAGGAGGTAGCTTATCAAGCCTGAAGGCAAGGGGCTTAAGAACGCTGGGCCCTTGCAGGAACTGAATCCCGTCTGCATAACTTGCTGATTCTTCCTAGGATACTACTCCCTAAGGGAATGGCCTTGGGTAGGGCCGGGATACGTTGAAGGGAGGCAGACTAGAACTGCTGAGCTATGACTTGCATATCCCTGCTGCCATGAGTTCCTGCTATGCTTGTACTTCTTTGCCTGCAAATAAATACGTGGCAATCAGAGAGACCTCACCTCAGTCCTTGAGGCTGATGGTCCTGTCCAATTGAATAATATAGATTGTGTCGTGTCTATTATATAGACTGTGTTCTGTCTATTCATTCCATCCGCCCCTTCAGCTGGCTGCCTAATTGGTCTCGGCAGCAAACTAGAACTCTTTTGTGGATGATTAAAGATGAATATTATTTAATTTTCTTTGTATCCCTCAAGCCATCCACATGGAAAAACCTACTATATTCAGGAAAGCGTTCAGTCTGATGGGAGCACAGAATATGATGGGTGCAGGAAAAAGGTACGTAGATTGAGCCTACTGTGTCATAATACGGAGGAAGCTCTTTGTCATACAAGAAAAGAAGAGTTAATATAGAGATTTTTTAAAGTAAGGGAGTACAGGACTATATTTTTAAGATTATTCGTAATTAAGCAAAAGCATATTTAATATTTCTATGCCATCGTGGTAGAGCAATGTTTCACTTAAGCTGCAAAGACAAGAAGCACAAATGCACAGAGACACTGTTGGTAAGTGATGTGCCCAGAGCGCATGCTTTTGTTCTGCATTTGTATCATTTTTAGTTATGGCATGCAGGGCTAATTTACTCAGTTAAACATACAGACCTGTATTGAATTCCAGCACGCAGCAGTTTCTCTTCTTGGCAGCGCAAATTGGAAAATTGAATTTCCCTCTGCATTCTAACCTGACTCAAAATTTATTTTGTATTTAGACCCTTTATATAATTATTGCTATCATCATTATTTAGCAACTTTTCCTCAATCTATTAATAAGAAATGTGTATTTCCAATGTTGGTGAGTTGCAAAGTCTATTAGGGATGATTATTGCTGGAAGCAGGGCGTAGGGGTAATGAGGAAAGCTGGGAACTGCATAATATCACGCTGCAAGTTCTAATCAGCCAGAGCAGAGAGAGGAGCTGGGAAGGAAACACCGCGGAGGAGGGGAAAGATCAGATCAGGGCGTGGACGAGCAGAGGGTTACCTAAGCAGCCGTCTGATTCCGGAAAACAAAAATTCTGAACTTGGTTATTACATCGGCAACATCAACACTTTGAAGAAAGCAAGCATGCTCCTGGACAGTCTCTTCCAGCTTGGATCCTCATAAACTAATGGAACAGAACACAATTTAGACGATAGTGAAATTTCCCTAGCACACAACTCTCGCTCATCCTAATTGGGACTTCTGGAACTCTCAGGACCCAGCTTGACACCTAAATATGCCAACTCCCAGCACTTCAGGGTCCCTGAAGTGGCAGAATCAAAAGACACTGCGGACGTCTTCCTGTCCACTGGTATGAAAAATGGAAGCCTCCGTTAACTTCAGGGTTCCTGGTGCTATCTTTAAATTAAAAAACAAAACAAAACAAAAAAACTATTAAGAAAAATAAACTCAGAGAATCATTTGAAGAAGAGTAAAACTTCTTCAAGTTTTATGAGGGAACAATGAGGAGACAATTAGGGACACTTTTTCTCCACTTAGAGTTGCCAGATTTATTAAATGAGACATAGGAAGTCAAGTGAAATTTCAATTTCAGACAAGTAATTAATACTTTTTTTAGTATAAGCATGCCTTAAATATTGCATGGTCAAGTCTCTTTTATAATATCCCTTCATCTTGTTCTGAAATAGAGGGATACCCGTTAAAATAATGGCTTCTCTTTTCCACTCCACTCATTCCTCCCCAGGAAGAAGGAGGGAATCATCTCACTCATGGCTTTGGGATGAGGAACTGAGGGTGTGCACAGCTCAGCTGTTTCTGGTTTCTCTTCTAGGCTCCTGACCTCTGTGTTCTCTGATCTGCTCCCTACCACGTGGTTATCTCAGTGATGAAGACCCAGACCCTACTGTCAATCAACGCTGCCTGGGACGAGGCAGGTAAGCCTCTAAGTCTTGGATGCAGCATTTGGAAGCTTGATTTTGTACACCTTAGCCACATTCTCCATTTACTTGACGTCTTTTATTTATTTATGCTTCTTTTTTCACTCTCTCCAATAGTTCAGAGTTTGGGTGGAGAAGATAGGGAGAATCACCCACTATGAGGAAAAGCATAACAATCCTTTAAACCCTGATCACCCAGCCTGACAATAAGTAGTTTAAATGAGGAGGTTGCTATGAAAATACATTTAAACAATTTTCTGAGAATATAAACCAGAAAAGAATTCAAGAATTTGAATCCATTCTTCTTAATGAGTTATTTAGAAACTGAAATTATATGAAGATTCACAAATTGAAATGGACAAGAAGCCAAACACAGTGGGTGTGTCTCTCAGTTTTACTTGCTTTTGAATGTTATGCTTATTCAAGTTAATTCAATGAATACTATTTAATAAAAGATTTCACATAAAACAGCAGAATAAAATTTTGCGTTTTCATCAGATGTAATCTGTATCACTAAATAAGGGGGTCAAATGAGCTGATATGGTATACTGTGTAGACATTTTAGATGATATCTTCAACAACTAAATAGTTGACTGATACGAAAAGTTGATACCTCTTATAGGCTAGGTGCTCATAAAAATATTTAAAACAAGACATTAATTCTTTTCTTTTGGGGATGCAGCTAATAAAACGATCTCATTTAGCTAAATCACTCTCCAAAAGAAGAGTTACTCAGAAGCTTTATTTGTGGCTATACAAAATCAGGTGAATGAGCTCACTTTGGAAAGTCTGGGTCTCAGTGTTACTATTTTTATTACTCTAGATAGGGGCTTGGGCTGGGGTGTGCCAAGTGAGGCAGCTAGTCCACAGAACTGAAGGAGCTCCTCTTCTCAGGTGTTCACACAACCCTGACAGGGAGGGTCACCCAGCACCTTGCCTGCCCCACCCTAGTCCTGGCCTTGCTCTGGAGAAGGTGTCAACCATACAATGGAATTGTAAATTTTGACTCAAATTTTAACTTAAAATATGTAAAATGGAAAAAAAAATGCAACCAAAAATTTAACTAAAAGTAAATATTTGATAAAGACATATTCAGGTTGATGAGATTTTATTTTAATTACCTTATTCATCTTTTCATAGTATTAAAGACTATCTGGCTATGAAAACCATTCATCAACTTTCTTCAACACTTACACTAATCAATGTTATAGTTTGAACAGCTTTTACGTATTATTGAGCATTCAAATTTGAAATAAAGGCCTACCTCATCTAAGCTCCTGGAGTAATTAATGAAGCAAATTCTTAAAAACAAAAATACCTGAAACACACTTTTTGCAACCACTTATCTACAGGAAAACAAAAACAAATTCTGGAGTGTTTTTAAGATAGAACTTTGAAATATTATGTATTATCTCAAATTGAAATATTTTAATCAAAATAGTACCCTTGCTTTTACTGATTGTTTTAAAAGCAGTTAATATTTGGACCTTACGTTTATGAGATACATACATTCTTCACAAAAAGCATTGAGTATGTCTCTCGTCCATTGTGCTTGTCCTGCGACACAGTGGGAACCAGAACGAGTGGCCTCTGCCCCCTAGAGTTCACATTCTAGGGATAGAAAAAATTGAAAGCAAATATATACACGTGCAATTTTATTTGTTTGTGATAAGTGCCAGAATGGGCGTAAACAGGATAATGAGATAGATGATATTTGTGAAAGGTCAAATTTAAAGACCGCTCAGGAAGCCCGCCTGCAGAGGTGTCATTGGGAGGAGACCTGAAGAGGGAGAGTGATTCTACTGTGGGGCCAGCCCTGGGAAGGGTACTCCAGGCAGATGGAAACCAATGCCCAGCGTCAGGTCTGCAAGGGCTTGGTGTGTTCACAACCAGTAAAGCTAGCTTGTGGCTGGGGAGTCAACGAAGCAAATGGAATTGGAGGTGGGTAAGAAACAAGCCATGATATAGTTCGAGGGCATAACAAGCACTTTAGTTTTCATATCACCAATTAAATTGCGAAGGCTTTGCAATGTTTTAAGTAGGGAGAAACGTTACCAAATTTTCATTTTAGAAAAAATATCCAAAATAAATGGGAGGCAATAGAAGATAGCCAGGAGCCTCACACAATACTCCTGGTGAGAAAAGTGGGAACCTGGACCGCATGATGGCAGGAAGAGAAGGATAAAGAGGAGTAGAGAGACTTCCAAAGTCTTGCACTTACGGATGAGTCTCAGAGGGCCAGAGTCTAACTTCAATAGTCAGATTACAACCTGGACCTCTGACTGCCAGACTGGAGCATTTGCAGGATTCTGAATTACAAAGACCAAATTTCACTGTATCTTTTCTAGTTATAATATTTTGTGTCACATGCTTCTAAATACTTTACAAGTATTAATTCATGTATCTTAATAAATACGCTTAGTAAATAGAGAGATGCATGAGAAAATAAAATAAGAGTTTGAAAACTTTACTATGCAACACATATGAGTGGATACCTTTTCCTTTGGCCTAGTATAAAAAGATAATTTAAGGGGCTGGCCTGGTGGTGGAGTGGTTAAGTTTGCACGCTCTGCTTCGGCGGCCCAAGTTCTCCAGTTCGGATCCCAGGTGCAGACCTGCTCATGGCTTGTCAAGCCATGCTGTAGCAGGAGTCCCACATATAAAATAGAGGGTGGTGGGCATGGATGTTAGCTCAGGGCCAATCTTCCTCAGCAAAAAACATAATTTAAGCAAAATATCGTGTTCTACAGATATCCTTTGGTTAAGATTAGGGCTTTTTTTCATCTGAGTTCCTTCTTGATATATGCATATCTCTCAGAGAATGCCTTGTTTTTGTTTTTAGTAGTATATTCACCTTAATATCCTACTATCTTTTTAAATCTAGACTTTGCAACAATAAAATCATTAAGGCTCTGAATTAGAAAATGCCATAGGTATCATTAAACTATCTCGCTCTATATTTTAATGAAAAATGTTGTCAAAGAGAAGTAGACTGACTGGTCCAAGGTCATTCTTAGTTTGTGACAGTAAAAGGGAAATATCAGAATGCGAGGAAAGAAGAATCTGGAAGTTTGTTATCTTAATTCTTTTTCTTTTAGAAGTTATTTAAGCACAATTTGAAAGTTTGTGTTGTAAATACGTTATTTATTATTTCTTGTTTATTGCTCACATTTATGATGATGTTAACATATAATGAGAATGTACATATCTCGTATTCCATAGTAAATGTTCAGTCATTCCCTATTATGTTTTTTATTATTATTATAAAATCTGGAGTTAAAAAACACTACTTCACATGCTGTTCTAGACTGATATCTAGTCTGTGCACATGTCATCTGATTATCTCAGAGGAGCTCTCACGCACAATGGAGGAAACCAAGTAAACAGACTTCTCATCTTATGCTATTTTAACACAGCTTATTTCTTCCTGGGATACATTTTATGCATCCAAAACAGAGTAAAGCAGAAATGGGATAAAAGGATGGGTGCTTAGTTGAACAAGAATTTTTTCAGAGGCTTCAGTCAGTCGGCAGGCTATAAAATAACAGCCACTCACTCACTTTTACATCTTGGCCTAATTCCAAAACAGTGAATCTAAAAGAATCCCAAGACTCCTAAAATTCTATGTAGGAATGGTGTTAGTGGTTTAATTTGGTAACTAGGAATTAGGCTGAAAAAATATGAGGTAATCTTGTTCATTAAATTCTACCAATGAAACTTCAACAGCTTTAGTTTCTCCTGCAGAGTACCTGATATTCAATTTGTATTTATAGGTTTCACACAGAAAAGAGAGAAATTTGGGACAATCTGATATAAAAACTCTAAAAAGATTTCTTCTGGTAAGTCTTAGAATTGTTAGTGCTTCTTAAATCCATCAATCTAGGGAGAGTCAGAACAAAAACTGAAAATGACAGGTAGCATGGTAGATGCTCAGATGCTTTTCCACCACAGGTGTGTCAGACCCCTATTGATGTCACCAAATAGCAGGTACAGATGATGCAGTCATTTTCACAAGAGAAGACAGAATGGGTAGCCAGTAATTTTTTTTAACTGTGATTGCAAATTTGAATCGCTTGGAGAACTTTAAAAAAAAAACATGTCAGGATGGCCAGATCTAACACCTAGAGAATCTGATTAAATTTGTCTGCAGGTGAGAACTGAGCGTCCTTTAAAGCAACTAAAGTGATTCTAACATGTAGTTAAACGAGGGACCACTGGTATAGAAAGACACAGATCAGAGAAGACGTGACTTTATCTCCCATTTTAAAGAAACACAAATTAGGGGTTTAAATTAATTGCGAACTCCATGTGAACCACCTGACTGATATGGTGGAAAAAATGTTGACGTGAATTATTATAAGTAATTCAAAGTGTCCAAATTGAAAGGGAAGAACGACAAAGAATGTGTATGATTTTCCCGGCATTTTCACATCCATTGTGATGACTGACTCAGCCCTGGGGTGCTCAGTGGACACTCGGGATTCTGTAATCATTTCTCTCTTAAAGCGTTTGAACAGGATGATTGAAGATGGCTTATAGCAATGTGACTCCTATGTCACCACTTTACCGACTAGCCACAACTTCAGATGACATGTTCCACCATTCCATAGTTTTTAACGCTTCAGATGTTCTAATACTTTAAAAAGTGGCAAAATGTATGGCTGGATATGTAGTAAGATCCAGCATGGGAGCAACCTCTGATGCCAAGAGGAGTGGTCTAGGATTTATGCAGTTGACCATGGAGAATGAATGGCAGTGCTTGAGCAAAAGTGAGGTCTGATAATACAGGGAGCTGTGGGGAATGGAGGAGAAGATAATATGAACACAGGAAAAATGTGTGGGTATCTCTCCTTTCTCTAGGCAAGAGATAATCAGGGCCTGAAGTAGTTAGATCAGGTAAGAATAAGGAGAGAAGACTGTGTTCATGATAGATTTTTAAAGTAGAATTGTTAAAAAATGGAGATATCAGATATGAAGTCCAAAGAAAGAGTTAAGGATAATTCTAAAGTTTTTAGTATAAGGGGCTTGGAGAATGCTGAGGCCTTCCTCTTAAGTTAAAAATAGAGATTGTATTATGAGGTTGTCTGTAAGGCAGAGGTACACAAAAGATGAGGGACAAAGAATCTTAGCCTGTAAGGACGAGGAAGAAGGCAAGTCCACCTATGGTCAAGCAAGGATGAGGAAGCAGACATCACGCTAAGATTTAGGTAGACACCAGAAGGTCAAAGCATCAACAATACAGTCTTAGTGGATACGGATGGCCACGCTGGCCCTAGAGCAGAAATGCTTCACATTCTGAACTGTTATCTGTTATTATCTGAATTGTTTTTGTTGCTTTTAGATAGACTGGGATAAGAGAACATGAATTAATACCATAAGCAAAAACAGATTTGTGGTTGCAGTGTACTTTCAGTGTAAACCACGAGGGACCTATGTGGGAAGGGGCTATATGAGTTCCAGTAGGATGCTAAAGCCAAGCTGGACTGAGCAGAGAACCTGTGAAACCTGTGGAGCCGTACAGCAAGAACACGTTACAGAAAGAACAAATGAACAAATGATTAATGGAATGAAAAATTGGAAAAGTTTTTGATAAATTTTAAATTGGGTCCTGATTAAAGAATCTTCTGGAAATCCATAGCAAACATCATTATTAATAATGAAAGAATCTAAATATTTCTAGTAAATTCAGGAACAAACAAGACTGTCCATAGCCAATAAAACTACTCAGAGCTGTACTGGAGAAACAGGAAGCATGAAAATGATCACTTTTGGTTAATGTTACACCTGCTAACATACAAAAATTTCAGAGAATTAATTTAAGAGAGACAGTAAATAAAAATTGTTCAAAATCTGAATTTCCCCATAGAGACTAATGAGCAGGCAGTTTAATTGGTAGATGCTCTCAAGAAGCAGGAGAGAGAGTCCTGGAAGAGGGGCAGAGCAAGAAGAAAAAGCAACCCTAGGGTGTTTGGAAGGTTGATCCTAAGGACCATGAGAACCTCCTGAGGATTGTACAGAATTCTTCTACCTCAAAAGTCCACCCCTCAGACCGGAGTCAGGACTATTTATCCATCCTTGGTTAAGGGTTACTCCTGATGATGTTATCTGCCACATACTTCCAAACTAGGCATGAATCCAGGTTGTCCAAGCTCCCATGGATATCCATGGCATCAGAGGATTCCCAGGAAAGAAGTAAAGATGCTTAGGATGGGTGAAGCCTTGCTATGGCCTGAATGCTTGTGTGCCCCCAAAATTCACAGGTTAAATCTGAATGCCCAAAGTAACGCTGTTAGGGGGTGAGGTCTTTTGAGAGATGATTAGGTCATGCAGTGGAGTACCCTTATAAAAGAGGCCAGAAGGGGTTATCCTGACGCTTCTGCCATGTGAGGACACAATTAGAAGACAGCCATCTTGGGGCCGGCCTGCTGACCCAGTGGTTAAGTTCGCATGTTCTGCTTCGGTGGTCTGGGGTTAACCGGTTCAGATCCCGGATGCAGACACGGCACCTCTTGGCAAGCCATGCTGCAGTAGGCGTCCCACATATAAAGTAGTGGCCCTGTCAGTTCAGGGCCAGCCTTCCTCAGCAAAACGAGGATGATTGGCAGCAGATGTTAGCTCAGGGCTAATCTTCCTCAAGAAAAATAAATAAATAAATAAATAAATAAATAAATAAATAAATAATAAAATAACAAATAAATAAATAGAAAGATAAATAAAAAGAAGGCAGCCATCTGAAGCTGGATGTGGACTCTCACCAGACACTGAATCTGCCTGTACATTGATCTTGGACTCCCAGCCTGGGTGACTGGGAGAAATAAACTTCTGTTGTTTATTAGCCACCCAGTCTATGGTAGTCTGTTGTAGCAGCCCCATCAGACTAAGACGAGCCTGAAGCAGGCAGCACAAAGTGAGGCCATGCCTACACGGAACTGTCCACAGCTGCAGGTGGAATGAGAAGTGGAGCCAAGGGGACAGGCGGCAGAGCGCCAGCAGAGTCTGATACAACCCAGAGCCAAACGTCAGGAATCTTTCTTTACAGCAGCAACACCAACGGAAAGTGTAGAGAAGAAAAGAGAGGCTTCACTGATAATAGCAGACGATCTGTCCAAGAATAAAGGTAGCATTTGTTACTGCGCTTTCCTATAAATATTTTTTTCCTTCTCTTCACTGTGCTTGGATTAATGCAATAGATCCGTTTACATGGGGCATTTTTTTTTCCCATCTCCTCCTCCCGACGCCACAACTTTTAACCTGAATAAATCCTAAAATCCTCCTAATGCTTGACAAGTCATCCCAAAGTATGTCTCTTGGACATAAGGATTATTTTAGGCTGGTTTTTTAAAGAAACAACAGACATGGGAGAAGCTCTCAAAACCAAGTGGAAATTATCCTTTCGTAAGAGATATCTACACTTGTAAGAGAAGTCCCCATTTGTCAGGGTGTCTCCCTCACGTGCCAGGGACAAGGGGGTGACTAAATCTCTAGAAATTCTTATCAGTGGAGAAGTCCGAGACTTAAATCTGCATGACAACCTTACCCTTGTTTGTTGTGCTTTGCCTCATAACCTTCTTTATCTGGAGATGGTATTTAGGGTGACAGCTTGGGCCATTTTGGAGAGTTACTCAGTTTTCCTGCCTCTGTACATGTATGTAGGAGGTATACATGTAATTAAACTTCTGTTTTATTTTAATCTATCTTTTATGACAGGGCTATCTCAGCCAAGAACCTAGATGGGTAGAGGCAAAATTATTTTTCCTCTCCTGCATCCCAAGGGACTTCACACACAAAACAGAAGTGCAAAGATAAAATTATTAACAATTTCGATACCACGGCCAAACATTACACCAATCAGGTAGCCCCCTGAGCATCGGGCTTTGGGCTGCTGCATCTGCTGCATGCCCATGAAGCCAACACTGCTTCCAAATTATGAGAACGCAGTAAGATGTGTGGTCCGGTATCAGGGGCTTATTTCTCTAAAGCATCCCCTGTCCTTTAGTACAGGAAGTTGAAGAAATCCACTACATGGCCCAATGTTTTGGAGGGAAGTTTTATCTCTAAGAAGAGGCTAAGAAATAACTAAAGTGGCAGACGTTGACTTCCTGCCCAGCATTTCCCGGAGCTCCCTGGGCTGTGCGCCAATTTGCACTGGAGCACTATGTGACCTGGGGCAACTGTTCCAGTCCCTGGGCTGATTACTGACTGCTTCTCTCTGCTTGTCTCTGATTCACTGAGTCTGAGTATATGCACAGATCATACATCAATCACTGTGTCCAAGGGAGAAAGTTTCTCCTGGGTCGAGGGCCTATCTGACACAGATGCTGGGGGAAGCTAGAGAATCTCCCCATCCCAAGGGGATCCAGACACAGTAAGGAAGAGACTGGTTAGGGGTGACAAGAGGGTCAGAGAGGTGGCTTTTGAATTGAGCTTTAAGATTATGTAAGATTTAGCCATGAGAGCAAGGTGGGGCAGGCGGGGATGGGGTTTAGAAAGAGGTAATAGATTGTACAGAAGTGCTTTGGCAGACACAACCGTAGTAAACTCCAACAACTGGATGTGGGCCAGAAAGAAGAAGATGAAAAATGTGTGCCCCTGGACAAGATAAGTAATACCATAATAAAGTCTAATCGTACATTATTAATGTCTCTCCCAAATAAATGCAGAAAATATAGTATTATTAATGATATGTTTTTTATTTTCATCATTTGAATTATATAAGTTCAAAGAATTTTACTTAGTAAATTTTTCTCATCTTAATTATGTTTAATAGCAAAGCCCTGATCTTGTATATTGAATAGCAAAATTAATAACAAAAGAAAGCTTATTAATATTAATAATGGCTTATTTTAGGCCTTATCTCCATAGATTTGCAAAATTCCATTAGGGATTTTCATCCAAATACCATTCTGACACTCCCCAGTGTCTCTGGATCACATCAGGGTCAGAGCATAGTATTGGCAATAGCGTGTGAAAATACTTGCAACTGCATTGATGCTAGGCAGCACTCAAATAGATATTTAGCTTAGAATCCCTTTCTCTTCTTCCGCTCTGGTAACTCGCCCATTTTTCAGGTTCAGCTCAAATGTTCCTTCTTCTGTGTTTTTTTAATTTCATCTTCTCATCCTTTCTCCAATTCTCAGATAGAATAGATGGCCTTGTGTATTCCTTACTTCCAAAGTAGTACTTAATATAATAGTTTCTAGTCCCTTCCTTGATATATTTTATCACTAGACTAGATCTTCCTGGACACTCACGCCATACTTATTTATCTTTGTATCCAGAGTACTTAGGACAGGACCTGGAATACTTTTAATTGATGTATGCATTTTTGCAATAGATTGATGAATAAATAAACAAACAAATGTATAAATTTTATTCTGATTTGAACGCATTAGAAAAAACATACATATTTCTGATTCCGATAGGTTCAGCTCCCCTATGCCCTACCACTAATACTTCCACTGTAGATTGTATGCAGAAGGGTTTTCACAGGGGCAAATGAGAAATAACATTGTATCTCCCAATCTGAAACAATCAGTTAAAAATATCTACATTAGAAGATTGTTTTGAGGGTCATATGAGATAACTTATTTTAAAAGAGATTTTTTAGTGATAAATCTTGATATAAACTTAAGGGCTTATTAGTAAAGCTGCAGGTCAAACCTAAAAACAGTCAAGCGGGTAGAGCTGACTAAATTGTACTCAAACTGACTTTTCATTTAAGGATCAGAACTGTGAGCCCCAGTATCGTGTAAGTTATGCTCTTCCCTTGGCATCTGCTGATAACTCAAATGGACCACTCTTCCCTCTCTGGATTCTCCTTTTCAATCTCTTTGCCCAAAGGATGTAACTAGTGTATGAGGAAATGCTAAAGTCCGGAAAGTCAGGTTCAAGCCTGTGTCATTGAAGCTGACTCTCAGTGGGGTCAATGACCTTCTCCCTCTTGACAAAGTCAGTTAATCTCTGTGAGTCTCAGATTCTTCCAGTATTAAATAGAATCCACCAAAACAAAGTAACAACAAAAAGCTTTGTAGCTCAAATCCAATATTACGTTTAAATTTTCTTTCTCTTTTTTATTTTTTATGAGGAAGATTCACCCTGAGCTAACATCCACTGCCAATCTTCTTCTTTTTTCGCTTGAGGAAGATTTTCCCTGAGCTAACACCTGTGTCAGTCTTCCTCTGTTTTGTATGTGGGATGCTTCCTCAGCATGGCTGATGAGTGGTGTAGGTCTGCACCTGGGTTCCGAACCTGTGAAGGCGGGGCTGCCGAAGCAGATTGTGCCAAACTTAACCACTATGCAATGGAGCCAGGCCACATTTAAATTTTTAAAGGAAAATTTTTAATTGGAGCATATGTACAGAAAGGTGTATGAATCACGATTGTATAGCTAAATGTATTTTCATACATATAGCTATGTAAGGAGCATCCATATAAAGAACCAGAACTTGACTGGTACCTCAGAAGTCTGCCTGGCATCCCATTTCAGTTAGTACTTCCCTCCCTCTTGCCCCTGGCCAAAAACAAGTAACCTGGATTCTTTCACCACCAGTTAATTTGTCCATTTTGAACTTTATATAAATGGAGTATATTTTTTTGGTCTGATTTCCTTTACCAAACAATACGTTTGAGAGATACAACTCATGTTATATGGGTTTGGTTGTAATCTGATTTCCAGTTCACTTTCTTCTCTTCTGATGTATCTAGTATCAATTAAACTTTTTTTTACCAATACTTAATTTTAGTTATTTCTTCTTCTGTTACAAATTTTCTATATTATTATTATTATTAACTTAATATTCAATTTCACTCACAAAGCTGATCTCTTTTCTCTATATTCCTAAACACATTAATTACAGTTTTGTAAAATCTTTGTCAACATCAATAACTATAACCCATGTGAGTCATTTTTCCATGACTTTTATTTTTGTTTTTAGCCATGTGATCTTGTCTATTGCCAATCTATTAATTTTTAAATTAATAGTAATCATTGAGTAAGAAAAAAATGGAGAGAGATGGAGCTTTGAGATAATGAAATCATCAGTAAGCACTCACACTTTCCCATATGGGGCAGACAGAATGGTATATCGGATACTTTCATCCAATCAGAGATTGAGTTGGTAGAAGATGATTTGCAGTTTGGGTATAGCTCTGTCTGTCTCTGGTCTGTCCCTAATCCTGGAGCATAACTTTCCAGGTTATTCAACTGAAAGGGTCACAAGGATCTCCCCTGCTAGAGTGGGAGAAAATGTCTTGAAAGGAAATCAGCCTTGTGTTTTTTCTTGTCAGGCTTTGATGTCATCATATCAGCCCAGAGCTGCTACCAAGCATTTGACTCTCTCCTTTATCTAAAGCTGCAGCCCTTGGCTGGTGGAAGCCTGGATACCTGGTTTCTTGCTTCTTCCACACCCAGCACTGGCAAATGTAAGCAAAGAAAAGTGCCTCTGTTCTCCTGGTCACAACTCTGTCCATAATTTTGGCCCGTTTAGTCATTGCTTATATAGTCCTGTGATATTTTCAAATGAGTGATTTTTATACTCAATCCACTTTTTCTAGGTGTATTCTTCTGGGATATTTCTATGTTGCAAACTGCTCTATCCTACCTTTCAGGAACCTTTCAGGTGATGTTTTATAAGATAAATTTTGTGAATTTTAATGAAAGTAGTGTTTTGTAGGTTAACAAGAAGCGCATGCCGATTTGATTAGACTGAGGAACAGGATAGAGAAGACGAAACTGGAGGAGAGCTTGCCTCCATTGCCCTCATAAGATCTGATCTTCCCTTCCCTCCGCACACTGTGAGCAGTCTGATCCTCAATCAGACGACGTCAGATGTTATTTGCATATTTGTTTCTTATCTTGATGTTGAAACAAGGTCGGGGGTCATTTGGATCGTATCTGTTCCTCCTTTCTCCAGGAACCCTAAGGGATCAGCTTTTAGGACAAGAACTTGCCAACAACAAGTGTTTAACAAATATTGAATGTGTCCATATAGGAGAATCTGTCTTAAAAATTTTAAAATGGCCCTTTAGCAAAAATTTCATAAATTGAATATCTTAAATTTTATTTTAGAAACTTGACTTAGGCTATTTGCTAGAATTTAGGTAATTTTAGATTTTAGATTATTTAGATTTTAGATGAAAGATTTGTGTTTTTCTCGTCACTTTAGCCTGTTTCTCTTTCAACCTCAAGTTTACATGTATACATTTGAGAGAATCTATTCTATAATGTCATCTAAATGCTTTATTTTTTTTCTTTTAGGCTGGATTATCTGCAGCTCACTCTGGCAAGCTAAAATTGGAAGTGCTAATGAACTCAAAACTCGTTCTTTATTCTTGTTTTCAGATGGACATTTCCAACCTGAGATTCTGACACATATAAAATGAAAACTTAAAGCCTCCACGTTATTTGACTTGCTGTTTTTTAATATGTTACTTTTAAAAAGTAATACCACTTAATGTGAGGCTTTTAGAAAGTTTAAACAAATTTAAAAGCAAAATTTTAAAAACTAATTATCCACTAAGAAATTTCCAATAATTATACTTAGTATAGTTGCTGCCATTCTGTCATAAAATATTTTACAAATGTAACAATAGATATTTATCAAAAGGCTGCTGTGTAGGCACTCAGGATATATTAGTAAACAAAACAGACACAAATCCCTGCCTTTTTGGACTTGTATTCTAGTGGGAGAGAGACACAATAAATATTTTGTATATGTAAATTATATAATAAATTAGAATGTGATAAGTGCTGTGGAAACATACAAATACACACAAAAAATGGATAGGCTCAGGCTGTGATTTTAAGTTGCATAGTCTGGGAAAGCCTCACTAAGAAGGAGATATTTAGACAAAGATTGAGGGCAAGGATGAAGTTAACACTGTGGATATTTTGAGGAATGTAACCCAAGCATTAAGAACAACCAGTGCAAATGCCCAAGACACAGCATGTAGGAAGTTCAAGTAAGATCCAGTAGCTCAGTGTGGGTGACGGAAGGTCGATACAAGGAGATAAGAGGATATGAAATGAGAGACAATGGGGCCAGGTAATGTAGGCCTTATGGGACTCAGGCTTTTACTCTGAAGGAAAAGGGGTATTTGGACTTGTAATGGGATCCTTCTGGATGGTGTATTGAGAAAAGACGGTAGAGAAGCCAAGCAGAGGAGACCAGTGAGACCATTGTAGTAATTCACGTGAGAGATGCTGCTGGCAACGATGAGAATGCAAATGCCATTATTCATCATGCTATTTGGTTAGTATTACTCAGCTCACATGATCACAGATCTCTATTTTCATGATGACAGACAGATCTCTACACAAACTTTAACAGCTGTTAAACATTCCACCCTTTAGATTGTATTATGATTAACTTTAGTAACCCTAGACTCAAAAAATAGAATGCTAGCCAACCTGGGACCTAAAAAGATTATCCAAACTAGTGTCTCTAAACACAGTCCTTTGCTCGCTGAAGACCTGCGGCCTGCTAGCTCCTTTGCAACTATTGTCATTCAGCTCCTCTCTCTTTTTTCCTCCCATAAATTATCTCTCTTCTCCATTTCTGAGGTATGAGATAGATAATTTAGATAATCAAATGATCTAGCCTCCTGGTGTTTTTGACTTTGTAAGATCCCCTTCCCTTCAGTAATTTGCTTCCAACCAACCAAATACCTCGACATTGAGAGGGTGTAACTTTCATGATGAGATTGCAAGACGTGAATCAAGCTGCCATGTTGGGAGCTGTGCCCACATGAAAGGAAGTGAGAGCAGCCTCCATTCAATGGTCAGCAAGAAATTGGGACCTTTGGTCCAACAACTTGAAAGGAACTAAATCTTATGAACAGCCAAATAATCATGGAAGTGGACCCTTCCCCAGTCCAGTATTCACACCAGGTACCATGCTTGATCAACACTTTCTTTACAGCCCTGTGAGAGATCCTGAATTCATGCCTGAATTCTTTTTTTTTTTTTAAAGATTGGCACCTGAGCTAACAACTGTTGCCAATCTTCTTCTTTTTGTTTTTCCTGCTTTTTCTCCCCAAATCCCCCAAGTACATAGTTGTATATTTTTAGTTGTGGATCCTTCTAGTTGTGATATGTGGGATGCCACCTCAATGTGGCCTAATGAATGTTGCCATGTCTGCACTGAGGATCTGAACCGGCGAAACCCTGGGCCACCCAAGCAGAGCAGGAGAACTTAACCACTCTGCCACAGGGCCGGCCCAATGCCTGAATTCTTGACCCACAGAAACTGTGAGATGATACCTGTGTGCTGCTTTAAGCTGCTAAGTTTTGTGGTTGCTTTTAATGCACCCGTGGTTAACTAATACATGCACTTTCCATTTCCTTATTTCCATTTCCTTAAGTATTATAACTTAAGAAAATCCTTCAGATACTTTAAGTGTGCATTATATCATTAAACATTTAAGCAAAAACTATTGAAAAGAGTCTGATATATTCAAGTTCACTTTAAAAAAAATAATTATCATTATTAAGAATGAGATTATTTTAGTTTATTTATATAATTTGTATTAAAATCCCTCATGTCATTTATTTTTCAAGAAAAAAGATTAAACTTGTTTTAAATGATGCTGAAATCTGAGATATTTCGCCATTAAAAAAGTAGTAGTCTCTTGTAATCGATAAACTGGTTAGAGTCTGGGGATGTGGCATGCTCTTTGGAGCACAAGTGATGGAAATTGACTCTGGCTAAGTAACAAAGAAAACTTCTGCTATGGAAGAAGTTATTTGGCTCCTAGTATCAAAAGTAGTGCCGAATTGCCCTCTGGAAGGCCAGGAATCAAGACAGAACACAGACATCCTGAGCAAGACCTTTATGGCTCTCCTCTTTTGGAGTTACTATCAAGATGAACAGACATTTCTCCGAAGAAGATATACAGATGGCCAATAGGCACATGAAAAGATGTTCATCATCACTGATCATCAGGGAAATGCAAATCAAAACTACACTAAGATATCACCTTATGCCCATTAGAATGACAAAAATAACTAAAACAAATAGTAACAAATGTTGGAGAGGTTGTGGAGAAAAAGGAATCCTCATACACTGCTGGTGGGAATGCAAACTGGTGCAGCCACTATGGAAAACAGTGTGGAGATTCCTCAAAAAATTAAAAATAGAACTACCATATGATCCAGCTATTCCACTACTGGGTATCTATCCAGAGAGCTTGAAGTCAGCAATTCCAAAAGTCCTATGCACCCCAATGTTTATTGCAGCATTATTTACAATCTGCAAGATGTGGAAGCAACCTAAGTGCCCATCAACAGATGATTGGATAAAGAAGATGTGATATATATATACAATGGAATACTACTCAGCCATAAAAAAGAACAAAATCGTCCCATTTGCAACAACATGGATGGACCTTGAGGGAATTACGTTAAGTGAAATAAGCTAGATAGAAAAGGACAATCTCTGTATGACTCCACTCATATGAGTAATTTAAACCTGTGGACAAAGAGAACAGATTAGTGGCTACCAGGGGAAGGGGGTTGGGGGATGGGCACAAAGGGTGAAGGGGTGCACCTACAACACCACTGACAGACAATAATGTACAACTGAAATTTCACAAGACTGTAACCTATCATTAACTCAATAAAAAATTAAAAAAAAAAAAAGATGTCAGCTCCATAAAATCCTAGGACTCTGTCTTTAAGTCACATTTTAAGATCTCCTGGGAGAAAGTCTAATGACAGGGAAGGAAGAGAAGGATATTTAACATAGGCAGAGCTTCTGGAGACTGTTCCTCAGAAGAGGACCTGAACAACAACAGCAACTCCTGGCACACAGTAGTCACTGAATTCATAGCTGCTGAATGAATGAGTCAATCACAGTCATCCATCTAGCTAAAAAAAAAATAGCATTCATCAAATTCCATTTACAAGTTTTGACATTATGGTCAGCAGAATAATGGGCCCCTAAAGATGCCCACGTTCTAATCCTTGGAATTTGTGCGTATGTCCGTTCCATGGCTAAAGGAACTTTGCAGATGTGGTTAAGTTAAAGATCTTGAGGAAGAAAGATTATCTTGGAATATCCAGGTGGGCCCACTGTGTTCCAAAGGTTCTTACAAGAGGGAGGCTGGAAGGTCAGATTCAGAGAAGGAGATCTGAGGACAGAAGCAAAGGTCAGAGTGAGGCAGGGCCATGGTGAAACCCTTTATCAGGGGCCAATTCAGGGTAGAAGGAAGAATGACTTTAAGCAAGCTACCAAACCTCTTTCTCTCAGTTTTTGTTCCCTCATCTTTAAAAAGACATGATAGTAGTATCTACTGCAGAGGGAAATTCTGAGAATTAAATGTGGTCACCTTTGGACATGCTTTGAAAAGTATCTGAAATGTGATAAATGTTCAACAAATATCAGTTATTTTCAACAAGCCAATCGGAGGATATAGGGCAATTTAATAATCTTAGAAGGATATCCATGATAACCTGTGTATCCTTAAAGATGTTTTAGAGCACTGCTATCATCCCAGCCCATGAGGAAAGCTGAGTTGCTTCCCTACAATGTGCAAATTCAAGAATTTAATTGCTGTAAGCATGTCGCCCTCTTTTAAACCATTTCTTTAGCTGCCACCTTCTTCTTGCACGACCCCTCTAATATGGAGCCATGGAGATATCCTTATGGTCCCTCAAATGGGCTCCATGAACTCACAGGTGGCTTATCTTCACTTTTCTGCAATGTTATATATTTTTCATGTGGATGAAGGCTTCTTTCATCCATTCTTACCTTTTCCAGAGTCCTCAAGTCCTTCCTTCTACCTCTTGCCATGTATGTGGTTTCTTCCCCATGCATTCTCTCCCATAACAGATTACTTACCAGCTTAAGTAAAGAGATAAGATGTGAGGAATCATTTGTGTCCCCTTCCAAAATTAAGTGTCTGGATCCCTGGAAAGCCATGAAATTTATTACAAAACACTTTTTCAGAGCTGGAGTGATACATTGACATACAGTATGTGAAACTCTTGGCACGGTGCCTAGCAGATAGCAAGCACTCAATGAATAATAGATATTGTTATTTATTTTTTTTATTATTACTCCTGCCACCGTTACAACTCTTAAAGCAATCTGTCTGCACAGCTAGACGGATTGTGAGAGAAAGGATTGTGTCTCGTTTATCTTTGGATCTGCCCCATCGCTCAGGGCCTGATGCACACTCAACAGATATTTGCTAAATGTGTACCTTCAAGACAACTCCCTCTGGGCAAGTCTCAACGATCTCCTTTGCACAACATGCCCGCATCTGCCTACAGGGCAACAATCAGCTGAACAACAGCCCAGGTGCAACAGGCTAGTAATGGCCTGTCTCCAAGGAAATACTGCCTGGTAGTAAAATTACTTGCCACCAAAGGTGCATTTTATGGTGTCATTTTTCTCCTGTGATATTTTGTGCCATGTCAAATTTTATTCATAGCAATTGAGATTCTAAATCTAAGCTTAAAGGCAGAAGGCCAGGGAGGGTGCTATCGTTATGGTGATATTGGGAGCAATGATTACATTCAGCAGTGAAACAAGGCTTCTGCTCCGGTGTTAATGCATGGTAATTGACTGGGAGGAAGCTCCTTCCTTGCCTTGGGTCAGACACTTAAATTCTGAGTCAAGTTCCTGGGTTGGAGAGAAGCTAGAACAAATGTGCCCCCAGCTCTCTTACCTGTCACCCTAGTAAGTCACATCTGAGGAAAAGTCAGACCTCATTTTTTTTTTTTGAGGAGGAGGATTAACCCTCAGCTAACTACTGCCAATCCTCCTCTTTTTGCTGAGAAAGGCTGGCCCTGAGCTAACATCCATGCCCATCTTCCTCCACTTTATACATGGGATGCCTACCGCAGCATGGCGTGCCAAGCGGTGCCATGTTGACACCCGGGATGCAAACCGGTGAACCCCAGGCTGCCGAAGCGGAACGTATGCACTTAACCACTGCACCACAGGGCCCGCCCCATGAGCTCATTCTTAGAGGAGCTGGAAGAGGGATTCGCTTATGTTTCCTTGTTGGCTCATTCATTCCGTCAATCCTTTTTCCACATACGATGTACATCTCCCAATTGAATCCATCTCCCACCCCTGCCCAAGTCCCCAAACCTTCCCCTGGAGCCCTCTGGAATGTACCGTACATAACCGGCAAACTCCATGCCATTTACCTTTCTGTTTTTACTGAAGACTTGGGTCGCCTCTCAGGACTCCACTTCTCCTGTAGCTCTGAGCCTGCAGGAGGAATAGGCAAGTTCTTCCCTATTATTGCCAATTCCAGAACATTATCTTCCCCCCAGAAAAAAAAAAAACTCTGAAGTTACAAATCATTTCACTCACTACACTTCTTTGTCCCAGTCATTTATGTATGTGTTGCAAAAATTACAGCTATAGCGATACCTGAGGCATGTTTTCAATTCCTTAGAGATTTTAGCGCCTCTGAGATGTCCCTTCCCCAAGACTGCTCTTATTAATGATTCACAGTGATTTCAGTGTCCCCATCAACAATTATTCCAATACCTTGGCTTCCAAGCTCAAGACCTGTCATGCAATGATTTGGTTCTGCGCCTTACTTGAGCTATCTCTGCCTCTGGTCACTCCTCAGACCTCATTATTATCAGTGACTGCCTCACTTTTATTATCTCAAGCTAGGATTTCCACTTTCCTAGCTCTCCCACTCTTCAAGTCAGACTGAAACAATTATTAGAGCTTGAAGAAACCTTTATTCCATTGATCCCACCACGTTTCCACTGCCCTTAATCTCAGTGTATCCTCACTTTATAATCAGAACTTGGATTTCATCGTCCTTCATTGTAAGCGTACTTTTTTAATACACTTTCAACTCCCGTCCCCTTTCCATTTGTCAGACTCAATATGGGATAATTTTTGACCCTTGTCAAGTCTAACTCTTCCTCCCCTGGACCTCTGCTTGAACAGCTGAATGTGCCTAGTGTCAAAGAAAACCAGAGAGGGACAGTAGTTAAAGGAATTTAAACAGATTTTGTTGAAGAGCAATTGCAATGAGCGAAAAGAGACCTCAGGATAGAACGGGACTCAATTATGATTATACCAAGAACAAGTAAGGATTTACAGCCAAGGGTAGATTGGGGAGACAGGGTCAGTGGACGGTAAGTTATAAGAGGAGACATCAAGAGAAAGGGCATTCTTGCTACACTGATCGAACAGAATCCTTGCTGAAGGCCAGCCAAGGGATCAGACATCACCTGCAGTATGGTGGGGGATGAAGAATTTGATCAGATATTGATCAGCTATTGAGGATCAACGATTCTCATCAAGCTAACTGATAAATAAATGGCAAGCAATAAGATATAGTGGAGTATATGAGGAAGCCATTTGGTGTAAAACTAATCCAGCCTGACCTTGTTTTTCCAAAAAGGCCTGACATGGTTGTTGAGCATGTAGTGTATATATGCTTTAAGCATTTGCTATATGTCCCAAAGACAAGAACAATGCCTTTAAGATAAAGATGTGTCTTCTCCCACATTGGCATTTCCTTAAGGATAAGCATCTCTCCCTAGGCTAGGAATTGATTTCTTCACCCACCTGTGACCACGCAGCTCCAGACAGCAGACCTGCTACCTGCTGTGTGAAGCGCTGTGTGGGCTAGGCAGTCTCATGACTGTTGTAAAAGAGACTTTCCAATCATATGATACGTGATCTTTGATGGTATATAACCACTCTGTACACTCTACTTCTTTGATACCCTTCCTTCTTTATGAAAGGAAGACCCCCGGCCTTCAGATCTGGCTCATAATAAACTCACCCCAATTTTGATTTATACATTGGTTGTGGAGTATTTGTATCAACATAACTTAGGATTCTTACTAAAACTGGATGATGCCAGGCTGAGGGACAAGGTCCAAGGTGGAGGCCTAGTGGACAAGAGGGCTTAGGGAAGCCTTACCAAAGTCTGGTTAACAAGGAGTCTTTATCATCAGAAAAACTCAAAATCATACTGAGTGGACTAAAATGAAAATAATGACCACTAATTCAATTAATGAAGATGCAAGATAAAGATAACGAAGAGGTAAATCCATGCAGTGTGAGAAGGACTTATTAACAACCTCTTATCTTGTCGTATTATGCGCCAGGTACTTATTCTAAGTGATTTATACATATTCAGTCTTTTAATTAATATACTCTCTTTGCAGATGAGGAAACTGAGGCAAAGACCTATCTTCTGACAACTCTTAGATGAATCGAGATAAGAGCTCCCAAGGGCAAATACAAATTAAAAAATTAGCCTTAATTCTTCTTGTTGAAAATAAAGGGAGAGACTCCCCTCTCCTCCCTTCTCTTAGAGCATTTACTTTAGAAAATATAAAACTGTAGATTCTGTCTCTTTGAAGTGTATGTAAATCTTTTCAAATCGAAATAAGCCTCTTTCCAGTTTTACAAACCTAGGAATGTCATTCTTCAAGGATACCTGGGGACTCTGTCTTTGAAATGTAATCATCAAGGAATATAACAAGCCCAGGGACCCAGTTCCTGTGAGAGGGTAGGGGCCTAACAACTGCCCAGAGCCTAGCTCCAAGTTGCAAAATTACCTCTTATCATGAAGGTGTGAGAAGTGTATTTTTCCCTTGTTAGCTAATTAGTTAACACAATTGTCATCCCAACTACCAAGTGAATTTAGGATCAACTATTGTAACAAATGGTGTTATCAAGTCCTCCTACTTGAGGACTAGTTATTTTTCTTGAGAACATTTATGCAATGGGTTGTATCTACTTGGCTATAGAAAAAGAAGAGATTTCTCTCTATCTTTGCCATCTCTTAGGCAATTGTCTGTTTTGTACATCAAATTCTGGTTTAATGCTTTTTCAATAATAAAACTGTTTTCTTTCTCTTCTACTTTTGTGGAGAGGTTTTCTGGGTAGGGAGTTTTTTGGGTTTTTTTTTCCCCCAAAGAAGTGCAAGAATGGTACGTGCTAGGATAAATGACATTAAATGAGATTAATGGTGAATATTGGAACCTAATTCTACGTATATAATTACCATAATCCCTGAGGAATACAAGGAACTGAGGAGTAATGTAACTTAGACTTTTGACTTCATATATTTGTCAATTGATTAATTCTTTGCAACAAGAATATGTATTACACATCTTACAACATGGTGTGAGAAGCCAGAAACTGGTGCTGCCAAATGCAGCATATTCAGAGCCCTTATAAAGGACCCCACATACTGGTGACTGCATTTTTTTCTCTTTCCTTTCTCACATTTGAAAATACATGTATCCTTTACTGATATATATAAGAACTTTGCTACTATAACAAATGACCACAAATGTGGTGATTTAAAATGACACAAATTCATTATCTTACAGTTCTGGATGTCAGGAGGATAAAACGGGTTGGCAGGGCTACCCTCCTTCTGGAGGCTCTAGGGGAGAAGCCATCTCCTTGCTTTTTCCAGCTTTTAGATGCCACTCACATTCCCTGGCTCCTCATGATCCCTTCCTCCATCTTCAAAGTCAACAGGGTAACATCTTCAGATCTCTCTCTCTCTCGCCCTCCTTCTCTCTGTCTTTGTCTCTCTGTCTTTCTCTCTCTCATCACTTTGCAGAAAGTATGGAAGGAAGATGGTGTCTTAATCTTCTCAAGCTGCTATAACAAAAATACCATAGACTGAGTGGCTTAACAACAAATATTTATTTCTCACAGTTCTGGAAGCTGGCAAGACCGAGATCAAGGTGCTGGCAGATTCAGTGTCTGGTGAAGGTCACTTCCTGGGTCATAAGTGGCTGTCTTCTTCCTGTACTCTCACTTGGCAGAAGGACAAGGAAGCTCTCTGGGGTCTCTCTTATCAGGATATTAATCCCCTCATGAGGTCTCCACCCTCATGACTTTATCACCTCCCAAAGGAAGGCCTTGCCTCCAAATACTATCACATTGGGATTGCAGTTCAACAGATGAATTTTGAGGGGGCACAAACGTTCAGTCTATAGAAGATGGTCTGTGAGTGCGTGTTGTGGGGCGGGGGGGTGTTGGTGAGACTGAAGTCATTCTATTTAGCTCATAACTTTTATCTTCAAAAACTTATCCTATTCAGCATCCGTTGAGTTTTTTCAGCCCAGAGATTATAGGAAGAGGCTTCAGCTGGGCCTCGGTCTCATCCTGGTCACATCCTGGAGTAGTGACTAAAGTTCTAAGCCCTATTTATGCGGACTTTTAGAGAAGATTGGAATCCAGCGCTCAGACATGAACATGTTAAACTTCTCTCCTGCTGAGTCAACCATGAGCTGCGCTTGCTGTGCAGCTAACACTTCATAATAGTTATGTGCTCAATAAACGTCCACCCAGAATATGGATTTCACAAAAATGCAGCACTATAGCCACCCTAAGGGTTTATGATCCATAATTCATTTTGGAAAATGGCTTGATTCACTTGGAGCAGTAAAATCTGAGAACTTCATGGCTCATAATAATGTCAGAGGGAGAAATCTCCCATGCTAACTGTGCATAGAGAATTAAAGTCTGACTGTCTAAACACTGCACCAAGCCCATCCCCACACAAATCAGGTGGGGCCCACCCCTGAACACTCTGATGAGTAAAGATCAAGACCAATTCATATTTTGTCTTCCGAAAACCCAGCAAGGTGTTGATATGGGCATTCCATGGGTACTAAGCATTCCTTATGACCTATGGGAGGTAAAAAATTCCTGATGCTTCCTTAACAAAAGAGTTTCTCATATTTCCCACGCTAAAATGTTTTTTCCTATCTCCAAGCATTTACACAAAAGGGTTTCCCTGCCTAAAGTAGGCCTATTCATTCTTCAAAGCCCAATTTAACGCCACTTCCTCAAGGAACTCTTATCTTATTCTGTTATATATCTGTCCCTAGAGAGCAGGGGCTGTTTATGAAGCTATCTGGCACCTAGTAGTTGCCCATTTACGTTTTTTTTTAATGTTGTTTTACTTAATGTGTTCTAAATGTATAGGTTATATAATTTTACCACAATTAGAATTTTAGTCCAACTATACCACCTGATAGATTCAAAAGAGACAAGAGCAATTGAGGAATGTGTGGGACAGGAGTAACCAGAACATCTCCCTCTGCTGGTAGAATACTTGACTCCCAGTCAAGTATTTATCCGTACCATGCCATGCTCGTTGCATCCTTTCAAAAAGATAAAATGTGATAATGTTGCAAAATGCTTGGAATTTTGCTTGGCACATTTTTAAGGAATCCAATAGATGACGCTTATTGTTTGCATGTTGTATTGCTGTCATCACAGTCGCTTATATCTACTTTTCACAAAAATACTACAAAGTAAATATTATTAACCTTAATTTACATATGAGAGAAGTCAGGCTTACAGTTTTAAAAGTTCTTACAAAGATCATCTGTTCCATAGGTAGTGTTCAAACCTCATTAACTTTTATTCCTTTTTATTCAAATATCCTTTTGTCATCCATCCCTGCTCACATACTGCCTTGTTGGTCAGAGGAGAGTTTGGGCTGCGTGTTTGAGCTCTGGGGAGACTTAAAGTCTTGCGTTCTATGATGCGACTGTCTTTCCAAGTAAAGGAATATGGCCCATGAATGACCGGGCATTGTATAGTCTTCAGACAATGGCTGCCTTCAAAGCACCACACTTTTGTTAAGGAGCTCAGTTGCAGAGGCCATTTGTCTGGTTCTGGTTTTGACAAGTCTAATTGTCAAATGTTAATTAGACAAGTCTATTTGTGAAATGATTCCTCGTGGAAATAATGACATTTATTAGGATGGAAACATTCTTAAAACAAAGGAAAACAAAACATCAAGCTTCAGCAACCGCACTTCCCGAGGCTGCCATCTTGGTGGTGCTCCTGCTGTGCCTTTGGATGGGAAGAGAGCTAGTCTCACCATTTAGTCAGATATTTTCCTCACAATGGGAGAGGAATGGGGTGAGCTTTTCCACAAATATTTAGTGAGCACCTGCTAAGTAAAGCACATGGAATGCATGATGGATGATACAAAGGAATATAATGAAAGTCCCCTTGTCCTCAAAGATGTGGAACTCTGGAACTCTCAAACACTGCTGGAAGGAGTGTAATTTGTTACACTCACTTTGGGAAGTTGTCAGTAACTGCTGAATCTAAGCATGCAGCTACCCTCTGGCTCAGCAATTCCACTCTTGTTTACACCCAAGAGCAATGAATACTTATGTCCATCAAAGACACAAACAAGAATATCCACAGCGCATTTATTTATAATACCTAAAAAACAGGGAAAAAATATCCATCAACAGTAGAATGGGTGAATAAATGGTCATTTATTCACATACTGAAATAACATTTAGAAGCTAAAAAAAAGAACATACTACCACATATATCAACGTAGATAAATCTCATAGGCATAATATTGAGCAAAAAGAAGCCAGATACCAAGGAGTAAATATTTTATGATTCCATGTATATGAAGTGCAAGGAAAGGAAGACTAAGATGATGGAAGTCAGGATAATAATTACCTTAGAGTAGTGAGAGATGAACTGAAAAGATGAACAAAGGAGTCTTCAGGGATGCTGCGAATGTTCTGTATCTTTATCCAGGTGTTACTTAAGCAGTATTCAAACCTCAATATATATGTCTACAAATATGTATGTAGATACATTCAGCTGTACACTTAACATTTGTGCCCTTTTCTGTATGTATGCTATAGCTCACTTATAAAAAACAAAAAGGAGAGAAAAAAATATCAAAAAGCAAACAAACAAAAATCAAAGGTTCTCAAAAGCCGAGGGTAGCACAAAACATAGCAGGACCATAAATCAAGTCCTTACCTTTGAGAAGGAAACTACTGATGCTCAGAGACATGGCGTGATTTACTCAGCCGAGCAAGACTGGAAGTAGAAGCTAGTCTTCTCACTATCGAGTGAGTATACTTCTTCTGAAGCTGTGAGCCACTAGACTTTCTTGATCCAAGTATTCTTAATCCTGAGAGGCAGCATGAGGAATGGCAATGTTGGGGCTGGTGGGAGCTTTTGGACTTGTAGGCGTGGTGTCTGTGTTTCAGTCCTGGAATAAACACTTACTGCATGGCCGTGCAAGTGTGGCCTATAACCAGCACTCCAAGCTCCACTTTCTACAGCTGTAGAATGAGAATAAAAACGCTTACAAAATGCTTTCCAAGGCATAAAGATAAAATCTCAAACAGCTTAGTGTGATTTACGTGACTTTTACAAGTTGCTCCCAACTCTTTCCCAGCTTCATTATCTGTCTGTGCTCATCAATTATTTGTTAAGTGTCCCTTGTATAGCAGATATTTTCCAGATGCAAGGGATTGTGAAGAGGAAGAGATGGAGCTATGTTCTGGAGGAAGTTAGGCAATAAATAAGTAAACAAACAAACAAAAATGTCATTCCAGAGAGGACTAAGTGAAATGAAAAAAAATATAGGAGGTGTGATAGAGAGGAGGGGTGGTTGACTCTATTTTAGCTTGGATTGCAGAGGAAGGCATGTCTAAAAAAGTAACATTCCAACTGAACTCTTGTGTGGACATCTTTTGAGCCTCACCTCCCTTTCTCTCAGTCTACTTCTTACTCTAGCTAAAGCTTTAGCCATCAGCTCGAAAGAACTGTAAACTGATGATGCCTTGACTCAGCTACACCTTGTGTCTCTTGCATTTGGCTCAGGGCTTCTTTGAAGTTGCACTGTAGAATGTTTATAGGAAACCATTAGGCTATTAGAGATGCATGAGCCTGGAAGGACAAGGAAATTAATACACTGGGGGGAACCCTTGACCAATGACAGATGACATCCAGCAGATAAATGCTCCTCCCTTTCAGCTTTTGCATGGGCAATTGTAAGATTTGTTCTACTTGGCTTTTCAAAAGATATAGAGCCCAAATTATCCACAGCAGAAACCAGCTTAATACTGTTCTTCCTTCTTCCCTGTTTCATTCTTACCATCCGCTAATCCTACTCCCTGACAATATATCCCAGGCTAAACTACCTGCATGCAAGCCAGTGTTTCAGGCTCTGCTTTTTTGTGAAAAGTCAAAGATAAGACAGACCAAAATGTTAAGAAGGAGACAGTCATGTGGTGATGAGGTGAGAGTCTTCTAGGAAGAGGAAACAGCAAGTCAAAACTCCTTGAATTTTACTTTGATCAGTACAAACCCAAACTTTTTCAAAGTCCAGGGGATCCATAACCATGGCTGGAAAAAGAATAATACATTTTATGTCTTGAAGGAACCCTAGAGACCACTTGGTTTTATAGGACTCTGACTGCCACAGTAGGGGAATTGGAAATTATCCTAAGTGTAATGGGAAAGTTTTCTAAGGTCCAGGAGAAGGGTGATCCAATTTATACTCTGAAATTCAGGTTTCTGGGTGGAGAATAGGGTGCAGTGGGAAAGACAGGGAAGCAGGAAGTCCAGTTTGGAGGCTGTGACACGAGTTGGTTCTCTAGGTCAAGATGTAATAATGACACCATCTCTGAAAGAGGGAAAAGGAGATAAAGGACAATTGTGTGGATTAAAAGACATTTAGGAGACATATTAGCCAATTTCAATTTGGATACTGATTTAAATAAACTATATTGCATATATATCTCTCTCTATATATATCTCCATCTATTATCTATCTACCTACCTATCTGGATATAAATATATACACAATAAAGATGTAGATATATCTATCCAGATATAGATAATCACATGCATACATATGTGTATATATATATGCATATATATCTTATTTATGAAAATGTGAACACTGACTATATGATAATATTAAAAAATTCTGTTTTTAAACTGTCAAAATGGCAATGTAATTATGTTTTACAGGAAAGGTCCTTATCTTTTAGAGACATATTGAAATGTTTAAGAATGGAATAATACAATATCGGGGATTTAATTCAAACTAAAGCTTGAGGGAGGGGAATGGAATGGGTATAGATAAAATAGCATTTGCCATAAAGTGATAATTATTGAAGTTGGGTGATGGATACATAAAGATGTTTTTTAGTTTCATCTACGTTGGCATCTGTTTCAAAACTTCGATAATAGAAATAAAGAGAGAAGTGTGAATGTGTATGTGTGTGTGTCAGAAAGAGTTAGAAAGAGTTTGGACTACTTAGGTGGCACCTGAGGTGATGATAAGAAGTGGTTAGAATCTAGAGTATTTCAGAAGAAGAGTGAGCAAGACTTGCTGATGGATATCCAAGTCCCTGTGATATTTGACACTGGTTTTATCCTGTAGTCAGTGCTCAGCCACTGGAGGTTTTTTGATCAAGAGACTGCTAGGATCAGTCGTGTTTGGGACTGTGGCTGATAGCACAGGATTAAAGCCAAGAGCTCTGGCACTTTTTCAATACAGGATGGGACCTCTGAGAGACACTATGCTTTTATTCTAAGAGTGTGTTTTGATCCCAGTGGGCATAGAGTGTGTCCACCTCTGTATTCAGTGGTGCCCATCGTGTAATGTCTGTGGTCAGTAATCAAGCATAGGACGAAAACTGAGCTTCTTGAATGGATGAATGTCATCAACTGGGAAAGCCATGACCCATCCAGGCATTGTTAAACAAACGCACACTCTGCATGCCTGCTTTTTACTGAAGGCCCAGCATAATCTACTTTTCACATTCACTGATCCAAAGTATATGAAATGTCACATACTGCAAAATACTTCCCAAAGCATTTGAGTATCAGCCTTGTAAATTTGCCTATTTTTGGAGGGACTTTAGCTGTGCTCTGGATAGAAATTCTAGACTCCTAGAATCCCAGATGTTTTTTTCACTTTCTTGTTTAGTTTTTTGCAGTTTCTCCCAGGTCCATGCATGACAGAATCTACTTACACCTTCTGGAAGAGACAATTTTGATGATGTGTTAAGAAGCACACCTTGCAGAAGTCTATCTGTCTTCCTTTGCTCACAAGACATTTTTGGTCTGAGGTACCATCTGAGTCAAAAATCTCCTCCATGAAAATTACTCCCAATCTCCAGAAACATCTCATCTTTCATTTTGAAGTTATAACACAGCAATGTGTGCCTCTAAATTAGCTCTTTTGATGACCTTCAGTGAAATATAGCTTTAGGCATTCTTGTCTTTCTCTGCAGTCAGGTTGTAAAAACCTTTAGGACAGGCAATTAAACATCCTAGTTAGAAGTTTGCTCCCTAGAGTGAGACAATTATAGGTCTAAAATTCAACTCTGCCACTTCCAATTGGTACAACCTTTCAAAAGACTTACTGTACTCATTTCTAACGTGAACATAATAGGACTTTCTCATAGATTATATGATATAAAGCATGTAAAATTGTTAACACGGAATCTGATATTGATGAGTAGCCAATAACTGTTAGCTATAATTATCACTATTATTTTCATCAGCCCACTTCACAATGTCACACATGAGGGCTAACTATTTGTGTAAATTGAAATACATTAGTTAAAAAAAAATCAATACCTGCTTTACATTAATATGAATAAAATCACAGGGAATCTGGATAAAATGCAGATCCATCTGCGTTTCTCACAAGCACCCAGCTGCTGGCCATGTTACTGGCTCACAGACCACACGCCGTGTAGCAAGAGTTTGGATCTTCAGCACTGTGGAGAATCATTGTAAATATAAAGAAAAGCCACTTTGGGAAGAGTAGAGTTTATGATTTTTATTATGTGCAGGCATTGTGTTAGGAAGCATAGGACCATCAGTTTTGTGTATAGCCTCTATTTATCCAGTTTATACCAGAATACATAAGAGCTAACATTGAAGTTAGGGATTAATATTTCTCTGGCCTAATGAGGGGAGGCAAAAAGGCAGTAAAATCCAGGGGAGGTTACCTGAATTTTAGGGAAAATGAGCTCCCTAGCTCATACACAATCACAGCACTATACTATTTGTGTCATCTTGGTCCATATGTTATCCTTTTCTAATCTGTAAAATGGTGTTGGTAATGCCTTTGTGATGGTTCAATGAGATGATGCCTGGGAAAGGTACCAGCACAGTTCCTGAAAATAGGACTCAATTAACAAATGTTAGCTTTCATTCCTGCCCCCTTACCTAATCCTATCTACCTCTGACTGGAGAATGTCAAGAATTTTGTCAAGCCCCAAACACCTCCAATTATATAAGGCAGTTCACAAAGTGGGGTATAGGTAAGGGGTGGAAAGGGAAGATCACTCATTGCATCCCTAACATGTACTTTGCTCTTGCCAAGCGCCAGATGCTGAAGATACAATCCTCTATCCTTGCCCTCCAGGTGTCTATTGCACGGTCTGTTTCTCATTCCTATATCCCACCCAGGCCGGGTGTATAGCCCTTAGGAGCAGACCCTCTCCAAGTCCTGGGATGATCGTAGTTGCCTGTATTTCCTCTTCTAGAGTACTGATTCCAGTGTGACCTCCAAGAAAGAGGCAGGGAAAATGGAGATCCCTTGTCTAACTTGCAATATTTTCTACCCTGTGTCTCATAAAACCATTCAGTTTCTCACTCTTTGATTTTTTTATTGATGATTATAAAATCAATGCATATTTATTGTAGAAAATAAGAATGTGGAAAGTAAAGATTACCCATAATCCAAACACTTAGGCATATGGAAATGTGTGTGCGTATATATCTGTGTGTATATATGTGTGTCTATGTGTGTGCGTGTGTGTGCTCTCTTAGTGTAAGAATATAGCTTCATGTCTTGATTATTCTTGTATTTAATACAGAAATAAGTTTATTTTCATTGTTAAAAATGTGTACTTTGAAGTTAGGTAGATCTGAGCTAACATTCTTGCTTCATCAATTTCTGCTTATGCAACTTTGCACAAGTTATTTAATGTATCTAAGCCATGGTTTTGAAGATTAAAGATATATTAAATCAATTTATATGGGTAATTACACATATAAAATTTAAACAAATGCTAAATATTGTTATTTTATTGACTATTCTTCTGTGAATATGTCTCCATATTACTAAGAATCCTTTAAAAATATCATTTTCCTTGGCTATACAATATTCGATGATGAGGATGTATCTGGCACATAGTCAGCATACCACAAATGGTTATAGGATAAGTGAATGCACAATAATTTACTTAAACATCATTATTTAAAAAGCTTTGCCAGTTTTACGGCTGAAAATGTTTCATTGTTTTAAATTCTATTCTGGAATTATTTTCATTTATTTTTTTCTCTTTCTTTAGTTGTCTGCTCATGTCCACTGCTCATTTTTATCATAGTGTTAATATTCTATCATGATTTATATACATTTGATATATTAATTTAAAAAATTTCCTGCAAATATTTACCACTTATTATTATTTGTTTACGCTCTTTCTTGACAGTGGCAAGAGCCTATAGGGTGCAGGACAGAAAAAAATCTACTTAAAAATATTTAGCCATTTTACCTAAAACTCACGCTATTTGGTTAAGTCTTATGTATATAGGATCTCTCTTCTCTTGGGGCGATGTTCTTCCTCTAAATCTCACTGGCTTCTCATGCAAAAGAACCTGGTAGGACTTCCCAGCCATGTCTATATGTGGCAGTTGTTTTCTCTTTCTGGTAGATGACAATACATTGTACATTGTTCAAAAGGAGGTTGGTAAAAGCATGCCTGGACCAGAAATAGCATCGTGAATGACAACCATTCTATTATTAATGAATTTCCTATTAATTATATTTATGACACAAATAGTCATATCTAGGTCAAGTGTCATAATATCTATGTAATCATATGGTATTATCATCCCTTAAAACACTGAAATATATGACTTCCATGAGGAACAACCATATTTATGCTTTTAATTTATGTATATGATTAGTATCCTGCCAAACCAATACTGAATCGATCACTTAAATATAGTCCAATGCCCTGGCTGGTTTTCAACATAGCAAAAGCAAAAGCTCTAGCCATGGTTGGTGGCCTATTTCTTTCTTTCTCAATAATCACACTTTTTTACTCTCCAATACCTTGGATTGATGCAAATATATCAAGAAGTTGTTATGAAAAGAGAGAGAGAAAAAAAGAGAATCAGAAACAAAGAGTAGGAAATTGTTATTATGACAAAGGAAATGAATGAAATAGATTTGGCCATATCAGAAGTCCATAATAAATACAAAAGAAAAATTACATGTTATGGTGAAAATAAAACAAAGTAAAAAGTCAAAAGAAATAAATGGCTCAGTGAACTTTTACTTTTCCCTTTCTGTTCAACTGAATGCTTCATGATTCATTCCTTCTGAATATGTGTAGCCAAGTTCCGGCCATATATAAAACGTGGCATATCTGCTGTTTACACTTCTTCACATTTCCAAGTGAGTCACCTCTGGAGGTTTTGTTAACTCATTCAGGCCATCAAAGAAGCTTTAACTACATACATATCCAACACAGTTTTTCATAAGCTGACGTTCCATCTTGTGGGTGCCCATAGAGTCTGCATGCACTGATTTTGCAATAATGAATCAGAAATGTGGCATTTAGAACTGACTGTACCACTTACTAATTGTGACCTTCAAGAAACCTCTTCAATTCTTTGAAGGGTCTGTTGCCTGAGTTTTACAGGAGAGGAGAAATGCTTAACTCCTCTGGGGGATTAAAAAGATTTAGTAAAATAATATATGCTAGCATTCTAATTTTTAAAATATAAACTCCTGTATGAGTTTTATGAGTAACATATTACAATTATATATATATAATACATACATATATAATAAATAACATAAAATTATACATGCATAGTTGTATATGTAATGTATAATTACATATAATATATAATATAATTATATGTAATAAATAATGATATAATTCAGCTATTTGTCTGGATTCCATTGAATTTAATCCACTTTTAATTACTGATTACCTTATGAACCATCAAATAAACTATGCCTATAGGTAGAGATACAGTTTAGAGTAACAAGCTCCATGCCACACATCCCTGAATCCCGTAGTGTCTATCAGAGCATTTGCCTTCTGCTAATATTCAATGAATGTTTTCTGAAAGAATATTGAGTCTATGAATAAATGAAATCACTTGCAGGGCCTGAGAAAGAAGGATACCTGCGTGCAAATAAATATAAATATTCCACTAGTTTATAAGCTATTATTTTCTTTTCCCTAGACTTAAGAACTTATTCCGTTCACAACTTACAACTAAAATGTTATCTGATTGTAAGCGATAATTTCAAAACAGAATTCAAATTGACCCTTTATGCAGCTGAAATAACAAATTTGCAATGGAAAAAAAATAGCCAAGAAAGAACAAAAAGTATTGTCTTAATGCTCCTAAACAAAATTCTCAATGATGATACCAAATTAGTACAAAGCCTTACATTTATCCAGAAATCTTGATCTTAAGGAGAAAAAAAATCTGTTAATTTGGGAGTATTAGATATTAAATAGAAATTAATAAAGATGCTTATTTGGCTTAGAGTTAGTCTCAAATATCTTTCAGATTGAGAAAAATAGGACACTTTTGTTTCTTTAAATTTTCTAGGAAACCTTGAATAATAAGGTATATTGTATTGTTTCAAAAATGAAGTAAAGAGAATATGAGAGAAAAAAGGAACATTTGCACTCTGCATATATAAAACAAAAGTTCCCCTGAGGAAAATTTAATTAAACTACACAGATTAAGGTAAAACGGGAGAAAAACAGAGAAGCAGCACAAAGCATTGCCTCCATGGCATCATTAATAACAAGAAAACATCTCAAACCCACACCCTTGGTAAACTAGTCAGATGAGGGATACCAAAAAATGTATGAGAAGGTACTATTAGTACGTACGGGATTTTTCATACCCAGTTCATAAGACTTGAATATATACTTACATTGTCAAAAAAAGAATATAGACAATAAAGGCTACACATGTCTTTTTAGAAAACTCAACTTTAACTATCACATATCAGAAGCGATTTAACCAAAAAAAAAAAAAAAATCATTACAAAGAGGTTTGAAAAACTTAAAAATTCTTAGGTCAATGCAGGTGAAGATTTATCCTTTATCGCACTTGAGAGAGGACTCGAAGAGATAAATAAAATCACAGCCTGATAAAACTTGTCTACCCAAATCAGAGTTTCTATTCCTATTGAAAAAAATGGTCTTCAGACCCTGAATAAAAGTTTGAAAGATACTTTTCTCATTCTAAATACAAGTTTCATCATTTATACATTTCAATGGTCAATGGTTAGATTTTCTTTTTCTTAAGATGTGCAGATATTCATACTTTTTCTTAAATGGGAAATTCGCTCAACCAACATTTTCCCCTAATTAAGAGTTTTGGGGTCCTTAGAGACATATAGCCTGATAGGCAAAATGAAATAGGCAGAAAGAGCTCTTTCTTCCTTTCTCCATACTCAGAGCGTTGACTGTTCAACCATTATAACATTTTACATTGCATAGCATCATTTGCTTATACCAATTGTTGACACATAAATGCTCATCAGATGATTTTTTTGTGATTCAAATAAAAAAAATAAGACAAATTGAAACGTAGTATTGGGGAGGTATATCTCACTATTTTTAAGTAGATTTATGTTTTGATACCCGGATGTGTTATATCGTGGTGGAATAAAAAACTCTTCGTTGTCTTATATATGGTCTATTTTTATTAAAAAAAGTATTAACCAAGAAAAAGTTTCAACAATAATGTGTTTTGATTTGTTATCTTGTAGATCTATGGAGTTTTATAAAAATCATGGTTGTCTAACTCTGCCATTTCTTGTGTCAGTAGTTGGTTATGGGGGGGGCTTTCAGTGCTGGTCATATCGTTTTATCTATGAATCTCCAGTCATGAGAAAATGTGTTTGATACACAGTATATATTCAATAAAATATATCAAATGAATCAAGGTAGTTTATGGCTATCTTTCGGTCTTCTTTATCTTAAGAGGAACTGTTACATTCAAAGGGACTTTCTCTAGATCACCCTTGAAGTTGTTTCAAACATCAATATTTTATGAGTACCACTGTAGATCCCTCATTAACAACATATGTGATTTGCATAGTTCAGAAAATAGGTCTTGGCCTCAGTTTCTTTATCAGTAAATTAAGAGAATTAGATGTGATAACTGTAAAGTGCTCTCTTGCTCTAAAATTTGATGGTCCTCAGAACAATGGGGAAACATCTGGGACATGAAATATTGCTAGATCTTGACAGCAGCTAGACTGACAAGAAAGTGATAGATTTCTGAAAAATTGCGTTCCCAACAAGGCGAAGCTATGGAGCAGACAAGTGTGACATACAGGAGGTCCATTCAAAACAGATTCTCCCCCAGTGCTGCTCTGAGCTAAGCTATGGCTTTATTAGGCCCGCAGCCTCAATTGCCACAGCCTTCTTCTCACACCTACTGTGCAACTCCAGAGAAACTCAAGAGCTGACACCAGCTGCAGTCATCAGTCAAGCTGTCGTCATCCGCTAAGTCCCTGGATTTACCATATGTCTTTTCAGTGACACTCTCCCCTGCTAATTATCAGGAGACAACCATGAAAAGAAGTTTTGAACAGGTAACTTGTGGGGAGAGCCGGCCTGCTGGTTATTAAAGCACTGTGGGAGAAAGCACTATTTGGAGGGCTGGACTAAGGGCTCAAGATCTAGGATTTTTATACTGGATCGTAAGTTTATTAGATATGTGATTCTGGATAAGTGACTTCCTCTCTGGACTTCACTGTATTTATCCCTCAAATGAGGATAAAAAGATCTCAGGGAGAATTATAGAGATCAAAAATTATAGTGAATGCATAGCCCTTTGTATAATCCAGATTTGAGTTCATATTAATTCACACACACTATCACACACACACACACACACACACACACAATTACCCAGAAGAGATTTTGTTAAATTTGTTTGCATCTTTCCTCCTGATTCTCTGGTACATATACAATGAGCCTTATAATAGAATACTCAATAGAGTAGGCTTTCTTTACTTCTCAGTTGTTTTCTTATTCTTACGACTAGATATGGAACTTCTTGAGTGACAGCACCATGCATTTAATTTGTCTCTACTCCCTTCAGCTTCTCTGTACTCACTCTCTTTCTCAGTCTCTGCTCCTGAAATGCCCTCCACTCTTTCCTGCTTGTGGAAACCCACTTGCGGCTTCGTTCAACTTTCTGTCCCAGTATTACTCGTTTTTTTCTTCTTTTTTGGGAAGGTTTGTTTGTTTGTTTTCCAGATTCACTCAGGTATAATTGACATAAAATAGTAAAATATTTAAAGCATGCAACATGACGATTAGATACATACATTCATTGTAAAAGGACTCCCCCCATTGAGTTGATTAAATTAACACATCCATCACCTCACATATTTACAGTTTGTTTTGTTTTGTTGTTTTTGATGAGAACATTTAATTTCTACTCTTTTAGTAAATTTCAATTATCCAATACTGGGTTGTCAACTATAGCATTACTTTTAAAATTCATCTACCGTCTCAATGTTCCACTTTGCCCTTTTTCTCTTCTTTTGGGATTTATTTCCGTTTGTATCATATGAGAGTAATTTGCTCGATTATTTGTGAATTTAAATACATTCAGTGAGCAGTGACAACTTGTAGAAAAGTGTGTGAAACACTGAAAAAACACAAAAGAGAAACCGGTCACAGCTCTTGCCCTCCTCCCTGCCTCGTGAATTACAGACTGGTAAGGCAGATAAGCCACACAAGAAACAACTATAATTCAAGGTTAAAATTAAAACTAACATCGTTTTTATTGGCATGTAATTATTGTTGAATATGAAAGAAAGAGACTGCCTCTTACAGAAAAGATTTGAGAGGCCGTCATGGGGTTCCAGCTGTGGCAACTCTGAATTCCTCTTTATATTCTCTTCCTTGACCAACGATTTTTAGCTTCCCAGGAAATGCCCTTGGTCCATAGAGAGATCATCATGCTCACCACCTCCACCCCTAGCACAAATGGATGACTCGCCAGGACATGCCACATTCCTAGCACTGCAACCTGAGACAGATCTATCATGTTTACCAGACTTCCCAGCCAGGTTGTCCCTCAGACTCTTCTGTTTGAGGATGTTCAAAACCCAACTCCTTTTACAGTCCCCCAAATCACACTACTTTCTTTTTATTTATTTTGATTACTATTGTCCCATTAACACTACCAGACATATGAGTGTTGCATTAGACCTCTCCTTCTATTCAACTCCAATTATAACCAGTGTCTTATTAAATTTTTTTTCTATTTAATATAATTCCCACTCATTCCCATCCACCCCTATTACCATGGTTTTACCTCAAAATACTCATTATCTTTCTAGATTGTTGCAATATCCCATAATGTTTCTTCCTGTCTCAGTTCTCACCATTCCTGAACCCATCTCCCACACTGATGGGAGAGTGGTACTGCTAAACTGCAAATCTGACCACGTAATTCCAATGTTTAATATTTTCCATGGCTCCCATTGCTTTCAGAATCAAGCTCATCAGCAAAGCACACACCGTAGTCCCCCCTTACTGGTAGGGGATACATTCCAAGACATACAGTGGACGCCTGAAGCTGTAGATAGTACGAACCCTATATATACACTAGGTTTTTCCTTTACATACATATTTGAGATGTGATAGCAAAACTAGCACAAATATTTTTTGCCCTTCTTCCCAATTTCATGGGTGGAAGATTCACTCTTACCATAGATCTTAGTAACCTTGGCATACAATTTTTTTTCTTTCCTTATTAAGTTGAGAACTTTCACCTTTGACTTAAAGGAAGCATTTTATGGCTACTCTTTGGCATATCCAAATTGCCGGCATCATTACTCTTGTGCTTTTGGGCCATTATTAAGTAAAATAAAGGTTATTTGAACACAAGCACTGTAATACCTCGACAATCGACCTGATAACTGAGATGGCTACTAAGTGACCAACAGGCACATAGAGTATACAACATGCATATGCTGGACAAACAGATGATTCATGTCCCAGGCAAGAAAGAGCAGGATGGCACAAGATTTTTATCATGCTACACAAAACAGCTTGCATTTTAAAATTTATGAATTGTTTATTTCTGGAATTTTCCATTTAATATTTTCAGGCTGCAGTTGACTGTGGGTAACTAAAACAGTGGAAAACAAAACTGCAGATAAAGGGGGACTACCGTAGTTTCCACTGTTTGAGCTATTGCTGGTTTCTGACAAAAGCATATGGAGATTTCTAACGCTATAGTATCTTCAAATTATGGAAGTATTTAAATCCTCAATGTGTTTATGTTGTTCTTTTTCTGTCTAAACTCTCATAATTCCCCCATTCATTTAATGAACTCGATTTCCTTCAATATGCAACACCATATTTCTCGTGAAAGCTTAGCCCCATCTCCAAGCAACATTTTAGCACTCTGACATGATTGCTTACATATGTATTCTGAAGTGAGGACATTAATATAAATTTTTATTTTTAAACAAATTTATATTTATTTCATCAACTAGGCTATTCTATGACAAGGAAACCTCCTTACTCATATTTGTTTCTCTAGCACTGAGCACAATGCCTAGTACTTAGCGGAGGCTAAAAAATGTGTTGGCTGCTCCTGTTGAATGACCAAATAAATACCAGAGATGGGAACTCCAGACTACAAAAAACATGAACAAAGGCACAAGCAGACTGTTTCAGGCAGGATGAGGGAAACTGTCTCACCAGATCTTTGAGAGAAAATGATCATATGGTGTTTATCTTGATCATTGATAGAATATTCACAGATAAAAAAATGAATGTCATTTTTTGCATGCTTACAGTTACTAATATGCTAGTCTAGTAGATGAGTGGAATTGAAATTTGGAACTATTCCCAAAAGATGTTATTCATTATCTTTTATTGTCAACTAAACAAACAGCTAAGTAGCTCAACATCATATCAGTTTTAGAACCTAGTCGTGTAGAACCAGATACTCACTTTGAACCAAATTAAATAATTCCATAAATACATTTATTAGAAATGTCCCCGTGTTAGGTACAACTGAGAGAAAACAAAACAAACAAACAAAACTTACAATAAGCGCGATTTGACGAAAGCCTGGTTGGTGTATCTCAGTTCACTGCAGTGCGTGTAAAGAGGCCTCTAACTCTGTATGAAAGCTAAAGAAACGCTTGAGGCCAACAGGTTAAGTTTTTGCAGTTAATTTACTCTGCTAATTAAGTTTAATCTTCTAAACTGATAGCAATTTAATAAAACTGCAAACTCCATTGAATTATTTGTCTTTGTTACGGTGACATCTCACTAACGACCCATGACTCAGAACACTTGGGTGAAATATTACCTTTCTGAACCTACTGAACATTGCCATCACTAAAAGGCAGAAACGGGACAAGGCAGAGCTTCTGTTTGTCTCTCCTGATATGCCTGTTATCTGATACAAATTTATATAATATGAGAATTTTTGTCATAATTTTGCACTTATAAGAATTGAAGGTATTTCCTCTCCAACATCTCTTATAGGAAAATATTGTAACCAATATTTCTCCTCAGAACAAGGACTAAAGTGATATGATATGTGGAGGACACAAGGGAGGGAGGAAAGGTAACTGGGATTATTTGTATAAATTCATGATGGATGCATATTCACACGACAGGTCTCAATAAAGGTTTGTTAAATAACTAAGTAAAATTGGTGATAAAATTAATCAATCATGGGGGAAATTATCTGAAATAAGAGAAACAACTAATAACTGAATATAGAAAATAGCTACCATTATTTTATCAAAAGCTGTGCCAGGGACCTCATGTAACTTCTTTAATTAATATGATGTGTAATTTATATTACTTTCATTCTATAGTTACTTTGTATTTTCCGCTTTTGTATTTTTTCGTTTATATTTACTTCATTGTTAGGATTTGAACTCAAGACTGGAAGAAGGATATCTTTCCATTTTAGCCTGTATCTAGACCCAGGGAATTACAAAAATAATGCCATTTATTTATTTCTAACTTTATCTTAAGCAAATGACTTTAAGGTTTATTATTTTGTTTAATTCCCAACAAAACAGTAAAACAGTTGTTGCTGGACTGGCACATAAAAGACTAAACTGAGATTCAGAAATATTAAATGTCTTCCACTCATACAACGACAGAAAGAGTTGCGATTTGGGTCCAAGTCTCCATGTTCACAGCTGATTCCACAACCAAACAGGCTGAAGCTCAGGAAACTAAATTTCAGATAATAGTGAGATATGTAAAATGTAAAGACAGCATTAGCTAAGCAAGAAGACGAAAATCTGGGGCCGAACTTTGCACATGGGCGTGTTGTTGGTTATGTTTTCTTTCTGTCATAATTACTTCTTAAAAAAGACAGAGAGAATGGTATGCAAACCTCTAAATATCCTTAAGTTTTCGCATAAAATTACACAAATTAAAAATAACATAAGAAACAAACTTCATAGATCCTGAATATCTACCTACTCTTTCATGGGGCAACCATCAGCTTTGAACTGAGTAAGTGCTGCCCACTTTAGAATGACATGTGACCTTCGGTTTATTAGAATCCTCACCTAGACAAGAACAATCATTTGTATCACCTACCTGGCCCTTAGTACTTCATTTTAGTGACACCATACTGAAATCTGCTGAACCATCTTGTGGAAACAACGTCTTCCGGAATAACGAAAAACTGATCTAACGCACACATTGAAAACAACACTAGTGATCCCATCCTTTAATATAAGCAAGAAATTGTCTCTTTAAAGTGTGTGATTTGAGTTTCTCCATTACCGATGATTTACTTTTTAAAAATAGTGAAGAAGCTCCTTCATTCCTATGTCTGCTTATAAACTTCACACCCAACTGCCTTCTCTACCCTTCATTTCTGCTCAAAAACTTGAATATTTCCTCTCCATTTCTCAAGACTGATTGCTTGTCACTATTTTGTGTTACTTTTCCTCTTAGCTTCCCATGAGGCAGAGCCTATGAAAAAGACTTTTGTGTGGGTAGTTTATTTGGGAGGCAAACCCAGGGAGTAGGAGCGTACCAACGAAGACAAGGCGAAAAAGACAATTGAAGAATGTGTCACTGAGATGATCAGCGCTGTTTTAACAGAGGTTTAATCTGAGCACTATCTTCTGAGTAATATATAAAATTCTTCCTCAGATTATCTACCCAGGAAATGATGGGAAGAGACATTTATTTGTTGTCTCCCATGCCCCATTGGTGAGGGTTGCTTCTGTGGCCATTAACTTTTAAGTGCTTTTTGGCTATATGTTTTCATGCCAAAAATATAAGCACTGATGCCCAGTGCTGTGGCAGCAGAGAAGATCAAGAAGTAAGCAACATTAGTGAGACATGGGCTTGAGGTTTAACAGCGTCAGTGCAATGTGGTCCAAAGCCTTTACAGAACCATTTGCTGTAGCCACGAATGGAGTGACTGAAGCCAAGATGAGGATGTGAAGTGGTGCTTAAGAAGTATCTAGGGGCTGGCCCCGTGGCTGAGTGGTTAAGTTCGCATGCTCCACTGCAGGCGGCCCAGTGTTTCGCTGGTTCGAATCCTGGGCGCGGACATGACACTGCTCATCAAACCACGCTGAGGCAGTCTCCCACATGCCACAACTAGAAGGACCCACAACGAAGAATATACAACTATGTACCAGTGGGCTTTGGGGAGAAAGAGGAAAAAATAATAAAAAATCGAAAAGAAAAAAAAAAGAAGAAGTATCTAATATAGTCCACCCTTGCATTGCTCATGTGTGCCCTACCTCAAGTCTAATACATCACTGAGTTGTCAAGGTGGTGACAGCTGCAAATTTGTAAAAATGAGTTATTATAAGCAGGTTAACGAAAAAAGCTACAGTCTCTACTAATGAAGGCTATAGTTAAAATTCAGTCTCTTCCTACTACAACATACTTTATATTTCCGTCACCTTTGGCCAGAACTTCAGCTTCTCTGAATTACTTGCCTGATGGTTGACTGATTCCTAATGCGTCTAATACTTTGGTTGCCTTGTTCTTGCTGGTCACAACTGTGGCAATTGCTCACTCACAATTGTCAACAAAGAATACTGCTTGGCTGAAGACATACCCTTTTACATCATCACTGTGTAGCAGCACCCCCAACTCCTCATAGCAATTATTTTCTATGATCCATTTCAGTGCAATGTCTTCTTTACCAGTTATTTCACAGGCATGAGGAGCCCAAAATGACCTGATACTGAGTGTGACTCCAAATTTAATGGAACCCTTATTGTGTCCACTGGCCGAAACTTACCCACTATGAACAAAGACTACTAAACCAACAGAGTCTAAGGTTGAAGAGAAAAAAAGCAGACTTCCCACAAGTTTATCAGCAAAAGTGTTGGAAGGGAAGCTTAATGCTATTTTGGCCCTTTGGGGACCCCATCCATCTATTCGATCTGTTAGGGAGACAGCATTCTATATGTCAGCTATTAGTTTACAGTATGTACTCCATCTTGTAGGACAGATAGTACTTCTGCCAGAGGTCATTCTCAGGCTGCCATTTAGCTGAGCTTTTCAAAAATCCTTCCACCATTATTAAACAGAAGCTAAGTTTTATTCTAACCACAATTTTGTGCTGTGGCTGCAGGAGATAAGAATCTCTTTATATAAAAATATTCTTTAAATGGTTCCTTATAGACCTGTGCTTTTACAGAGCGCACAAGATGACACTTGTCTGACCTGAGTCTGTCATTTCCTTTTTGCAAGGCTTCCAAAATGGCACATCCAAGCTGGACAACATCAAAGCCTAATGATTATCATTGCTTTATGTAGTTCAAAGGATAGAGCTACCACATAACCCAACTGTTCTCCCTTCCTCCTGAAGCACATCTTAATTCTGCTTCAGATAAGAGTCTTAGTAATTGTGATGCTAAAATGTGCCAGTGATGTTATCATTATGCCACTTATTTAAACAATAAAATCCTTATTGTCATCCACCAGTGACTGATCTAGTCGCAGGATCCTCCCTGGGAATCTTCTTTCCAGTTCCACTCCTTGGACCAATTGTCTTAGCTCAGATTCTCTCGAAAAGCAGAGCCTGGGTCAATATATTTATACATGCAGTTTACTTGAGAGTAGATCCCAGGAAGCAGGGATAAGGTGCTCTATCCAATAGGGAAGGACAATTTATCTATCTGTTCCTGACTCCCTTTCTTTGAGGGTTGCCCCAGGGTGTGTTAACTCCTCTGCAATTCTGCCTGTGTGTGCATGTGTATCTGAGTAGGAGTGTGCCTACTTCCCAAACTATGGTGTCAGAGACACTCACTCTGGGGCAAAAAGTTGGAAAAACACATTGTAGGCTTGAAGTGAGAAGCCTTCTGTGAGAAATGAGCCAACCTAGCATGGATCTGTGTGCCACAGCCATAGCACAGCTAGAACCAGAGCTGAGGCCAAGACAACATGAGTAGGTTCAAAGAGGAAACAGATACCTCTTCTTTATCAGAGAGTGAGATATTCTTCTCTGTAAATTGTCATAGTGCTCTGCACATACTTTGCAAATAATCAGCTAATTTCTTTTGGCTGGTCCCCGAGCTCTTGAGGACAAACACTAAATCTTGTTTTATTTTAAATTCTTAGTGTGCCTTGGCACATGTTAAACACATCATCCATATTTTCTGAAAGATTAAATAAAAGAGAAAAAATTGCATGAGAGAATGCGTCTTTATAGTTATTTGCTATTTTCCAAAATATTTCCCAAAATTTTGCGTTATGTATATTTATTATTCTGGTCTTCTAGAGGGTCACGTTTTATCAGACCATATCTATTTTATAGATATTGAAATGATTTGAAACATCTCCAAGATCATTAAACAGGGTTTGAATCAATCCCTCTAAGATTACTCAAGTAAGTAGTAAATGAATATTCCCTGGAAATAGCAAACATGACTTCAGCTCAAGCAGGATAAGTATCAATCACTTGATATTGTGTCCTTTTTGCAGAGCAAGCTTGATTGAAAAGAGGCTGAAGTTTTAAAGCACAATAAAGTTTGTCAGAGAAGAGAGTATTTAGGTATGGAATCCGGGGCACCAAAAGTAAACTTTTCCTTGTTCAATGATGTTCAAAGTTTATATCAGATGTTAAAACTCTATTTCTCCAGGCTCAGGGAACAATGGTAACAATACGTTCTCTGCTTGACCCCAAATTCCAGTTGCTATAACAACTTGAGACTGTTCTATAAATAAAGATGTGTTTATTGCACAATTTTGCATTGAGAGAAAAAGAGAGAGGAAGAGAGAGATATCCAAATATACATTCTTCCTCAGCGTACCATCTGTAATGTTGAATTCTTTAAAGATTTCTTTAATTAGTCTAAATGTAAATACACTTGCTTTGAAGTACATTGGTTCTAATTGCACTTCAATTTGAAATGGTTTTCTGCTTTTCTAACGATAAAGAAAGGGCTTATACAGCTATCCCAGGGAAGTGTAGTGGAGACATTTCTGCCCAGAATAAGCTAGGTAATAACCTCAACTCACTCATTCATTGTCACAGAAGAGACCTAGCTAGAAGAAGAGTCATATAACAAAGGCTTCAGAGAGACAAGAAGAGAGAGCTATAAAATCCCATGGGGATCAAGACTGATAGGACATGACATGCTCCTGACTCAGCAACAAAAGAGCTAAGGACCAAAGAGATAATGTGATTTTTTTCTTTTCCTTTTTTATAAATAAGAAAGATGGAGAGAGGTTAGCTTAGACTAAGCTCTTTTGAGCGCTTGGACCATCCATAAAAATCCTATTAGGGAAGGCTGGTCAAGACAGCCACTGTAGTAATGAACCAAGGCAAGACAATGCTTTATAGACAAGTTACAACAGACTTGGTTTCTCTCTGTTCAGATGTGTTACCAAGAAGGAGATCTCTCCACCTGACATGCCAGTACTGTGGTACACTGGTCTTTGAGGGAAGAAGCAGTTTATTACGCAATTGATTGGTAAGGAGGCAGAAGGAGAGGCTCTCAATTCTGTCTCCCGGATCCAGGGCATAGGGCAAGGTTTAAGGGCTCAGGGAGGGCAGGCTGTTATGCAGAAACCCTGGTAAGATGAGTTTTGATTGGCAGATCAAAATTTTCTCTTCTGCACATGCTCATAGCTGGCTCACTGGCCCTGAAAGATAGCTTTAACATTCTGTTGTTAAGATGAAGTCAGCACAGTCAACAAGGGTAAAGCTGTGACTTAGATTGAAGTCTTCTCCTTCTCTGTTGATAAGTTTCTAGAGATGTAGTCACCCTCCCCTTCCTGGCACAGAGAGGAAGGTTCCCTTACAAATGGAGGTTTCTCTTATAAATGTAAATTTCCCTTATAAATGACAACCTTCTACTAGGTTTTCAGAGCTTTCCCTGTGTCTGCTGTTTCCCAAAAGTGATCAGTCTAAAATAATTCTTACGCCAAAGAGGCATATTTTGGGGTGGCAATTTCTCTTCCTGGTCGTGTGGTTGCCGAAGGAGTTCTAAGATTCTGCATGATTGCCGTTGTCAGTTTTCAGTCATGAAGTATTCTACAGTTTATAAAGCAACCGCCCAGATACTGCCTCCTCTGTCTTCACAACAACGCCAATTTACAAGCAAGGAAAAAGCATGGGAAACGTGAAATAACAGCAGGAAGACTGAGGAGAAGAAATGAACTTGATCCCCATTTCTGCTGTGTTTCAACTGTGTAAACTCGGACCTGGAGCTCCCTGAGGCTTAGTTGCTTAATATGCAAAGTCAAATGATGGACTCTATTCAAAAGCTCATTGTGAATATGAATGTCCTTCATATACTGGAATGTGCCATATGATGTAAGGCTTTATTTTTAGTTTAGAATTTCAGTTTTTACAGCCTTCCTTGATTAGGAGACAAAGTGTTCTGTTACGAGACTGATCCATTGTCACATTGGATTTCAGATTAGGGCATATGCTTTTTCAAAGCTGTTTATATTTTCTGTAGCAAAAAGAATTGGTTATGTACAATTACACTTGGGAACAATATGCAATCAGATGTGTAGTTGCATGGGTCATATAAATATGTGGGCATATCAGAGAAACTCTAGTGAGAATTCTAAAGTGGCACAAATGCTTCTGTGGAATTTAAGAAATTTAGGCATGGACTTGAAGAACAGATCCAACCTCAAGTAATGTGGCAGACTGATTTGATGAGAATGATTATTAATATAAGTAAATGCTAAAAATATAAATGGCTATAAATAGACACAGCCAAAAAGAATATGATTGAATTTAAAAGAAAGACATTCTAGATGCCAGGAATTAAATAAGACGTAAAACACATTAATAAATAAGTGATGATACTGAAGGAATCCATTGAATTTTTAAATAAAGATAAAAGCCTTAGGGATGAGGCTTTAGGATTTTAATGGCTACAGGAGGAAAGGAGCTCAGGCTTTTAGACAATATAGTGCCAACAAGAAGTCAGTCATAGCATCAATCCTGCACCGCAAATAGGTAGTGATCTAAATAAACATTAACTACGCTAAGCAAAGTGTGATAATACCACATCCAGAAATAAAAACTGATCTAATAACTTCAAAACCCTTTAGAGACTTGAAAAAACAAGGGACGGCGTTGCTGCCAGCCCTCATATTGGTTCCTCTCCATTAAACCCAGCGTATATGAGGTTGAAACCAAAACCTCATTCCCTGCTCACTCCCTGGCTTCCTGGCTCCAAAATCCACTATCTGCCATGGAGACAAACAACCAAGGTCATCAACCTGAAATTCCCTTATCATCCTCCTCCCTGTAAGCAGCCTCCCAAGGCTGAACACAGGCTGGTGGAAAAGCACCAAAGGCCATAGGCTCATCCCCTCTACAAGCAGCCACATTTCTCACAAACCTTTAAAACCCCTGGCCTCCCGTCTTTCTGGGAGTTGAGACAAAACGAGACAAATTTGAGGGCTCACTCTCATCTCTCGACTGATGTTATCTGAAATAAAAACCGTTTCCTTGCCATAAGCCTGGTGTTCCAGTTTTTATTTGGCCCCTCTTGTGTGGCAGGTAAAGAACCTATGTTCCTAGGTGCTAACAGCATTGCTTTGAAAGAACCCACTCACAAAGGACGGCCCAAAAAATCTTTACATATAAAATAAACACTACTGAAAACTGTTACATAATTATAATTGCAAGGAATTTTGAGACAATATCTCGAAAATGGTGAAAATGCAGAAATTCAACAAATAGGAGAATTAGCACTTTGAGATTTAAAATCACAAAAAATAAATGTTACAGTTAATAAATTAACATGCTTGAAATAATTAGAAAGAAACATAGAACATACGGCAAGAATGGAGCTCTACAAAAAAAAACCCACAAACATTTATATTAAAAAACTAAATAAACTTTTCCAGGGGAGTCAAACATCAAGTTTAATATGAAAAACGAGTGTTAGAATGGCATCAGCCTTTTTGACAGCAGCACTAGAAGATGGAAATCATTTGAGTAATGTCTTAAAAATTCAGAAGGAAACTTACATCCAGTATAAAAGTATATACTCAATCAAAATACTAATCAAGAGGAAAAATAGAGAAAAGATATGTAAAGTCACAAGGATTGACTTCTTATCACACAATTTCCATCATTTCTAGGGTATATATTGCACCAAGATGGGTAAGTAAACTAAGAAAGAGAAATCGTGAAGTGTAGGAAAGAGAGACCAAAAACAAGGAGAGGAGAGGAATTCCAGGATGGTGGTGGGGGATGTCCCAGGATGGCAGACGATCAGATCTTGAAAACAGGTCAGAGAGGTCTGCAGGGGTCTTGCCAAGGAATAAGTGGATATTGCTAGAGTCCATCATGTGAATGGCTAGTGAGGAGAGTTTGAAAGTTCTGTCATGGAATTTGAGCACGATTACTTATTGTTACATTTAAAAGAAAACAAGCAAACAAAAAAGCATTAACTCTATGAAATTTTTAAAAATTATGTAAGAAAAAATGCAATCATAGTGTATCATGTGGCACAGCTTATTGTGGTAAGGCTATAAATATATATTGTGAATATTCTTAAAGCCATTCTGACTGTTACTGCGCAAAGGCCTTATCTGCTTGCTGCAAGATGGAGCTGATTTGTCAACAAGCAAGATGGTGGTAGAGAAAGGACTTTAATAAATGATGAGCTAGCTGATCAGAAGATGGTGAACTAGCATCCTAAAGAACCATCTGAAGAGGGTACAGAAACTTGAAGCAGTCATACAGGCCAGTGGGGGTCAGGAAGGTTGACCACCTGGCACTGCAGACTAGGAGTTGCCACACCAAGCCTTTCAGCTGTCATCAATGATGGACACCAGTATAGAATTTCTGTCCAAAGGTCATCACATTCCTAAGGGACTCAAAAGAAAAAAGTTATCTCCTTTTTTCACAGCTGGGAGGTATATACTTAAGCAAAGATCAGATAATCTACAGAGCACACATATTTCCTAGAGGATGGTTAATTCATCTGGACTACGTGCCTATGTGCAGCCTCAAGCAGGAGAAGAGAAGAAAAGGTTATAGAGAATTATAAGATGGCTTCCCTTAGGTCAAGCCTGGTTTGGCCTATAATACTGCAGCAACTCTATGAAATAAAAGCTGCAATGATTCCCATCAGTGAATAGAACAGAACTCAGATTCAAGCTTTCACTGTTGCCTCTTACTCAAAAAGGCATGGTTTTCTTTCAACCTCTACCTTCTAGGTTAAGTTGTTGTTGTTGTTGTTGTTATTAATACTAAATTCTTCCCCCTCCTAAAAATTATTTTCACAGATATAGAAGGTAAATCCTCACCTTTCAGAAATTTCTAGTGCAGACTCTCCTTTTTAACTTATTTACTCTGCTAGTCTCAGAAATATCCCTGATGTTCCAACCTCTCCTTGTTAGCACTCCATTTAAAGGTTGAACTCTCAGACACTGAGTGCCACAAGGATGTCTGTCTCTGCTACCCTCTACCCAAATTTTCCACTGCTGTTTTCAGATCATCATTTAAAACCTATATGTTCTACCTTAGCAAGATTCAGACAGCGCATGTTTTCATTGTGGGAGAGCTGCTTGGTAAATACTCTCTTATTGAGATCACCAAACTGATCTTGTCTTTATTTAAAATTTTGATATATTGTTCACCAAAAATTATTTTGCATTAACTTTGATATTGATCTCAATTGCTGAGATTTTGGCACCTTTTCAATTTTATGCTTGAGCTGACTGTCTCACCCTCACTCAAGTTCCCGCCCTGACCAGACACTATCTTTAGTCAGACCTGTACAGATATAAAGATAATGAATTGAAACTCACTATTAAAATCTGCACATTTAGGGGCCAGGCCCACGTCCGAGTGGTTAAGTTCATACACTCCATTTTGGTGGCCCAGGGTTTGCCGGTTCAGATCCTGGGCACGGACCTACATGCTACTCTTCAAGCCATGTGACATCCCACATAGAAGAACTAGGACTTGCAACTATGCTATTCAAGTACATACTGGGGCTTTGAGGAGGAAAAAAAAAGAGAGGAAGATTGGCAATAGATGTTAGCTCAGGGCCAATCTTCCTCACCAAAAAAAAACCCCTTTCTGTGGAGGAAAAGAAAAAGCATTCTCATTTAAACAGAAAAAAAAATGATTACAATATATTAGTCAAATCTTCCTATTAATATTTGTGATTGAATTTCTAAAGCAGGCGTCTCCATCTGATCTCAGGTTAAGAAAGTGGAGAGAGCAGAGCAGGAGGGGAGGGTACGATGAAGTATGTTTTCTGAATGTCACCTAAGATTTAGAGGCACTAGATGAGACAAGGGATTCAGGTGAATCAAGCTCCATTAGGCTGCTATCAGCAATGGGCACAAAATCACACATCCAGATATTTGGTATGATCAGTCTTGGGTCACTTACTGAGTCCCTCAGTATTATGCAAGAAATATGCCCTGTAAATCCCTGGTCACCATTCAAGAGAAAAGACTGAATCAGCTGTAATAGGCATTCTCATGTATTTCCAATGTTGTCATTTTAAAAGACAGTAGACTAGTTCATCATAGCTCACAGGGGATGCATGAGGTCCAACCAGTAAATTTGAGTTCAGGATAAAGACAATAATTTTAAACACTGGATATGTTCAATAAGGAGGACGCCCCTACACTTGTGAGTTCCTTGAAGTGAAAGGGGTTAAATTAGAGTCAGGGCCGTCTCTTGCTTAAGGAGTTGGAGATGAGACTAATGGAGAAATTAATATAGATAGTTATAGTGACAATAATGGTAATCACCATTTATGGAAGGCAATAGAACAAAGTAATACTTAAAAGGCTGCCTTAACTCCAACCCTCAAGGATGAAAAGTTAGTTCTGCCATTTGCTGCTATGAGATCATAAGCAAGTTATTTAGCCCAATTCAAAATCCTAATCTTTAATAGAGAGAGAACAATAACTTCTAAATCACTGGAATATTGTATAGATCAAGGCAAGGCAAGTAAACTTGTTAGTAAATTTCCTGGCAGATATACAAACTCGATTATATTATATATATATATATATATATATATATATATATATGTATATATACATATATATATATTCATATATATTTATATATGTGTGTGTGTGTATGTATACATATATATACATACTATTAAAAGATACATATATATATATCATTATTGAGCAACTATTATTTGCCTGATATTGTATATACATTTTCTCTTGCCCTCACAATAGCTGTAGTAAAATCCCATGTTTCATATGAGGAGGTGACACCCTGGAGGTCAGAAGAAATTTGCTCATATCAACACTACCAGAATTAGCCAAACTCAGCTGCATACACAGACATGCCTGTCTCCAAATCTTATAGCCTTTCCATTCAAACACTAAACCACTGAGTTGTAAGCCTAAGAGATTGAAAAATACCAAGGAACACAGAAAAAATGTTTCATAAATGTCTGCAAATATGACAGACAATACACAGATAGGCATAAAATAAATTAATAGAAAACAATCTTGCTAGAGGTGCTCCTCTGACAGGGTAATTTTCTTAGTTTTCCATTTTTTTAATTGAGATATGATGTATATACAGTGAAATGCCCAAGAGTTAAGTGTAGAGATAGAAGAGGGGTTTTTTGTTTTTAAGATTGGCACCTGAGCTAACAACTATTGCCAATCTTCTTTTTTTCTGAAAGATTGGCACCTGAGCTAACAACTGTTGCCAATCTATTTATTTTTCTTTCTGCTTCTTCTCCCCGAATTCCCCCAGTACATAGTTATATATTTTAGTTGTAGGTCCTTCTAGTTGTGGCATGTGGGATGCCGCCTCAACATGGCCTGATGAGCGGTGCCATGTCTGTGCCCAGGATCCGAACCAGCGAAACCCTGGGCCACCGCAGCAGAGCGGCCGAACTTAACCACTTGGCCACGGGGCTGGCCCTGAGATAGAAGAGTTTTGAAAACCATATACAGTTCTTTAACCTACACCACTATATATATATATATATATATATATATATATATATATAAAAATAGAACATTTTCATCACCTCAGAATTCTTTCCTGCTTCTTCCCAGATCATCTCTACCTTGATACCAGAGGTAATCACTCTTCTGATTTATATCACCACATATTTTATTAAATTGTTTTAAAATGCGTGATATATTGTAAATTTTGCATCTGGCTTCTTTTATTCAGCATAATGATTTTTAAATTCACTTATGTTATATCAAGTATCAGAGGTTGTATTCCTTTTTGTGGTTGAATAGTCTTTAATTATATGTATATAACAATGTGTTAACCAATTCTCCTGTTGATGTATATCTGAGTTGCTTCAATTTATAGTCTATTATGAATAAAGCTACTAAGATTATACTTGTACATATCTTGGTGTGGATATAGCTAAGAGTATAATTGCTCACAAATAAATTAGATATTTAACTTTATAAGAAACTGCTAACAATTTTCCAAAGTGGCCACACCATTTTACATACCTACCAAACGTGTTTATGGATTGCAGTTGTTCCTTACCTCGCCAACACTTAGTGTTGCCCGTACGTATAAGTATATCTATTCTAGTGGAGGCTACAGTAGTGCCACAAGGCTCTGTAACTTTGCATTTCCCTACTGATAAAGATATCAAATGGTTTTACATGTGGTTTTTTGGCCAAAGGTATATCTTTCTTTGTGAAATGTTTGTTCAAATGTTTGCCCATTTAAAAAATTTGGATAGTTTTCCATTTATACTATTTAGATTTTGCAGTTCTTTGTATATTTGGCTTATAAATTGCTTTGTCTATATATGTATTATCAATATTTTATTCCCATCTGTGGCTTGACTATTCTTTTTCTTAGCAGTGACTTTTGATGAACAGAAGTCTTAACTTTGATCAAGTTCAATTTATGTTTATTTCTGTATTTTCTATGATTAGTACAGTCTGTGTCATCTCTAAGAAATCTTGCCAAGTGTCAAGTTTTCGGAGATAATTCCCTATGTTTTCTGCTATAAGCTAACTTTTACCCTTGGTTTATGATATATCTGATATTAACGTGTCTTTTGAAATTGTTTGAGGTACAATAAAGGTTCATGTATTTTTTCCAACATGATATCCAAATGTTCCAGTACCATTTGCTGAAGAGATTTTCCTTTCCCATTGAATTGCTCAAGCTCTCTTTTTGAAAAAATCAATTGGTGGTATAAGTGTAGACTATTTCTGCCCTGTGACAGAAAACCAAATAAGATGTGGAGCTCACCTGTGTCTTTCCTTTCAAAGATCAAAGCTTTACACTGCCCAGAAAGACAGTTAAGTTATACTTATAGCTGGAAACGTTGACATATCTCTATCAGAAAAGGACAGGTCCAGAAGACAGAAAATCAGTAATGACAGAATGGAACTGAACAGCATCATCAGTCATTTGGATATAATTGACATCTATAGACTTCATCCAACAACAGAAGGATACACATTTTTCTCAAGTTCACATGGAACATTCACCAAGATAGACCGCATTCTGGGCAATCAAAAACACATTAACAAATATAAAAGAAGATAAATAATATGATTATTACAATATATGTATGCTGTCAGACCACAAAGAATTAAACTAGAAATCAATAACAGAAAGAAAACTGGAAAATCCCCAAATAGTTGGTTATTGAACAACACACTTCTAAATGATATGTGGGTCAAAGACAACTCTCAAGAGAAACTGAAGAGTACTTTCAACTAAATTACAATGGAAATATAACATCAAAATTTGTGAGATGCAGCAAGAGCAGCACTTAGAGGAAAATTTATAGCATTAAATGCATATATTAGAAAAGAGGAAATATCTAAAATCAATAATCTAAGTTTCCAGCTTAGGAACAAGAAAAAGAAGAGTAAATTTCATCAAAAATAAGCAGAATAAAAGAAATAAAAATTAGAGAAGAGGGGCCGGCCCTGTGGCCGAGTGGTTAAGTCTGTGCGCTCCGCTGCAGGAGGCCCAGTGTTTCGTTGGTTCGAATCCTGGGCGCGGACATGGTACTGCTCATCAAGCCATGCTGAGGCGGCATCCCACATGCCACAACTAGAAGGACCCACAACTAAGAATATACAACTATGTACTGGGGGCTTTGGGGAGAAAAAGGAAAAAATAAAATCTTTTAAAAAAATAATAATAATTAGAGAAGAAAGCAGTGAAATTGAAAATAGGAAATTAATAGAGAAAATCAACAAAACAAAAACTGATTCTTTAAAAAGTTCCAAAAAAAGATAAGCCCCTAGCCAGAGTAACTAAGGAAAAAAGTGAGAAGACTTAATTACTAATGTCAGAAGTAAAAGAGGGGACATCATTAAATATCCCATGAATATTAAAAGGACAATAAAGAAACACTAGGAACAACTCTAAGTTCACAAATTTGATAACCTAGATGAAACAGACCAATTTTCTGAAAGACACAATCTGCCAAAACTTGCACAAAAATAAACAGAATCTGAATAGACCAATATCTATGAAAGAATTAAATCAATAATACATAACTTTTCAGAACAGAAAGAACAAGGCCCAAGTGGGCTCACTGGTAAATTCTACCAAATATTTAATAATGAAATTATACCAATTCTCTATACTCTTTTCCAAAAAATAGAAGCAGAGGAAATTTTTATAACTCATTCTATGAAGTCAGTATTACTCTAATAACAAAAATAGACAAAGACACTAAAATATACTGAAAATAAAACAAAGTATAGACAATTATCTATATGAGAGATGCAAAAATCCTCAAGAAAGTATTAGCAAATCAAATTCAACAATGTATAAAAAGAGTTATACACCATGACCAAGTGGGATTTATTTCAGGCAGACAAGGCTAGCTCAACATTCAGAAATCAATCAGTGTAATCCTTCACATCAACAGCCTACAGAAGAAAAATCAGATGATCATAGCGATAGATTCAGAAAAAGCATTTGAGAAAATTCAACATCCATTCACAATAAAAACTGTCAGAAAACTAGGAATGGAGGGGACTTCCTCAACCTAGTTAAAGAACACCTGCCAAAAACCTAAAGCTAACATCGCACATAATGGTGAGAAATTCTAAGCTTTCACACCAAGATCAGCAACAAGCCAAAGATGTCTCCTCTCACTATTCCTTTTCAACATTGTACTGGAAGTCCTGGTTAACACAACAAGATAAGAAAAGCAAAAAAAAAAAAAAAAAAAATATATATATATATATATATATATATGGGTTGGAAAAGAAGAAATAAAACTGTTCTTGGTAATTACATAAATGTCTATGTAAACAAAAAATCCAAAACAATCAACAAAATAAAACAAAATTTAAAAAACCCTCCTGAAACTGACAAGTGATTACAGAAACGTTTAGGATACAAGTTTGATATACAAAAATTGATCACTTTCTTATATATCAGTAATAAAAAAGGTAGAATTTGAAATTAAATGTACAATACAATTTGCATTAGCACCCCCAAAAACAAAATACTTAGGTACAATTCTAATAAAATATGTACAAGATACATATGGAAGAAAACTAGAAAACTTTGGTGAAGAAATCAAAGAACCAAATAAATGGAGACATAATCCATATTCATGGATAGGAAGACTCAATAGTGTTCAAGATATCAGTTCTTCTCAAGTTGATCTACAGATTCAATGCAATCCCAATCAAAATCATAGTAAGTTATTTTGTGGATGTCAACAAACTGATTCCAAAGTTTATATGGAGAGGCGAAAGACCCAGAAAAGCCAACTCAATATTGAAGGAGAAAAACTAAGTCAGAAGACTGACACTACCTGGCTTTAAGACTTACTGTAAAGCTACAGTAATCAAGACAGTCTTGCACCAGTGAAAGAATAGAGAAAATAAATCAGTGGAACAGAATAAAGAGCCCAGAAATAGACCCACACAAATACAGTCAACTGATCTTTGACAGAGAGCAAACACACAATATAATGGAGCAAAGATAGTCTTTTCAACAAATGGTGCTGGAACAACAGGCATCCACATGAAAATAAATGAATTTAGATACATTGATCTTACAGTCTTCATAAAAATTAACTCAAAATGGATCACAGATCTAAAAGTTAAATGCAAAACTATAAAACATTTAGAAGATAACATACGAGAAAATTTAGAGGATCTTGGGTATGGCTATGACTTTTTAGATACAACACCAAAGGCATGATCCATGAAAGAAAGAATTGAAAACCTGGACTTAATTAAAATTAGAAACTTCTGCTCTGCAATTACATTGTCAAGAGAATGAGAGGACAAGCCACAGACTGGGAGAAAATCAAGGCATATATGATAAAGAACTGTTATCCAAAATATACAAAGAATACTTAAAACTCGACAATGAGAAAATGAACCACCTGATTGAAAAAGAGGCAAAGGCCATGAACAGACACTTCATTAAAGAAGATATACAGATGACAAAATAAACCTATCAAAAGATGTTCCACATCATGTTATGTAATTGCAAATTAAAACTACAATAAGATACCACTACACATCTATTTGAATGACCAAAATGCAAAATACTGACATCATCAAATGCTGGCGAGGATGTAGAGTAATCAGAATTGTCATTCATTGCTTATAAGATGCAAAATGGTATAGGCCCTTTGGAAGACAGTTTGGCAGTTTTTAAAAAGAAACAACTAAACATATTCTTACCATATGATCCAGCAACCATAGTCCTTGCTATTTTTCCCATATAAGTTGAAATTTATGTCCTCATAAAAACCTGCACATGGATGTTTAGAGCAGCTTTATTCATAATTGCCAAAACTTAGAAGCAATCAAGATGTCCTTCAATATGTGAATGGATAAAAAAACAATGTGGTACATCCAGATAATGGAATATTATTCAGCACTAAAAAGGAATGAACTACCAAGCTATGAAAAAACATGGAGAAATCTTAGATGTATATTACTAAATGAAGGAAGCTGATCTGAAAAGGCTATATACTATATGACATACTGGAAAAACAAAACTATGAAGACAGCAAAGAAATCAGTGGTTGTCAGGAGTTTATGGGAGGGAAGGATGAATTGGTAAAGCCTAGAGAATTTTTAGGACAGTGAAACTATTCTATATGAGACTATAATAGTGGATATAGGTCATTATACATTTGTCACAACCCATAGAAGGTACAGCACCAAGAGTGAACCTTAATGTAAACTATGCACTTTGATTGATAATGATGTGTCCACGTAGATTTATCAGTGGGAAAAAAGGTACTACTCTGTTGCTGGATGTTGATAGTGAAACAGGCTGTATATGTGCAGGAGTAGGCGGTATATGGGAAATCTCTGTACATTGGGCTCAATTTTTCTATGAACCTAAAAGTACTCTAAAAAATAAAATCTGTTAAACAAAGAGATCCTTAACATCACTTGTCCAATTTTATGGGAATATGGGAAGTTTATGAGACTACAGGAAGATATTTGTTAGTCCATCATGTCCAGAACTGGAATTCTCTCATGTCAGATTTTATAAACAGGACAACATGATAGAGAAGTGGGAGGGCAAGTATTTCAGAGACAGACAGTCCTTGTGTAAAGCACTTTGAAGTGAGTAAGAACAAGGGGTCTTTAATAAATAAGTTTAGGCAAGTATGGTTATAGCAAAAAGAATTAGTGAGAAAGAAACACATGATGAGTTTGGAAAGCAGGTTACTGTCAGACCAAGTAAGGCCTTCATTTATATTCCAGAAGCAAATAAATGAGAGTGCTTAGATGGGTGAGATGCTTTTAAGCAAGGTAATGACATAATGAAATGTGTTGAAATTAATTACCTTCCAGAAATATGAATAATGGATTAATGAAGAGCAAGTTGGATGAGGATTAACAAAGAGCAAGTTCCCAATGAAGAAGCTAACTCTTAAACTAGACTAGGATAATAAGGTTGTGGATAGAAAGAATCATCCCATTGAGACACATTACAAAGGTAACCTCAACATGACTTAGAGATTAATTGGTTAAGATCAGTTAATTGGACATTAATTGGGTATGGCCCAGAGACAGAGGGGCAAAATCTCCCCAAATTTCAAAAGCTTTTATGATCAGTTATGTGTATGGTTTTACCACTAGCTAAAAATAAAACAACAACAAAAAACGAATGGAGAAGGATAGTGTGTCATTGGAATTTAGATATGAGCTTGCTGAGCTTTTATACATAATTTTGAGAGTCATCCAGATGAGGATGTAATTGCAGTTGTGACTAAGAATATGGCCAGCTCTAAAGAGAGGATGGGGTGAGAACAGAAAGCGGACCCAGAAAAAATCTTGAAGAACCGCAGCAATTAAAGTGCATTAGAGAAGAATAAACAGCCAGAGCAGGTGGTGAAAGACTTAGCATACGTGACGTTACTAAAACTAGGGAAACGGTGCTTCAATAATGTAGGAATATTTGGCAGTATTTAATGTTTCTCAGAATTCAGATAAGAAGAACTTCAAAATAAGATTTTCCAATTTGCCTCCTCTGAAAAATGTAATAAATAAATATGTTTTCTAAACATAAAAAGATGAAAAACCAACCAGGATAGGACTTACTATTTCAAGCTATTATAGGATAGTCAAACTTTATACTGTTTTTTTTTTTTCTTAGTACTAGTAAATCTGAATGAGGTTTATTCAGATTTCACGATTCTTTTAGAATTTCTTTGATCTAGCAATGGAAAAAAAATCAAAAATGTTTTATGAAATTCAAGAAGACATGCATTTTGTAGAGACCTAGTCTGTTTCTTGAGTTGGCATCAGTTTTCTGTACTCCAAAATTAACTTGTGGGGGTCACTCCCATCCTGAGGTTTAAAAGCAAGTTGGCCTCAGAGTCCATGTAGATTGGCAACATTTATCATTATTGGGTTTGTCTAGATGTAAAAGTCAAATAAGGTCTTTTCATTGCTACAACCTTCTGCCAAATGGAAGTAATCAACCTGAAAAGAGATTTATATCATAATTTTTAATATGTAGTTTTTCCTGTGACTACGTCACACCATCTATAATGTATTTTTCCATTTCTGCACCCATTTAAGAGACATTTACCAAGTGCTGATTCCCCAGAGACTCCATCTTGGGTGACAGGGACATAAGCATGAGTGAATCCAACTCTTGATTCCCAAGGAGTTCAGAGTCTGCTCAAGAATCAAGCAAAGTACACAAAACACTTTTGAAGAATCATATATTTCAGGTTTAATTATAATCCTTTTCTGTAATAGAGTGCTATTCTTTTCAGAGCCTGACCTATTGTATTCTGTGTCAAATCAAGAATTCGGCTGAGCAGTTCCAGGCCTGCTCCTCTGATTTTAACAAAAGCATCAGCTGAAAAGGGAGTTCCATTTCTTAGAAATGTCTCCTCAGAGTTGTATATAAAGTTTTTTTGTAACCTTAAGATTACAAGAATTACTAAATTATCACATACACCTCCATAAATAACGAGAATGTCTGTTTTCTGACCTGACATCATCTTCTCCAAGGGAGATAGAAGATAGGTATTTGAAATACTGCAGAGAACAGAGACCATTGTAGTCAATAGGCCACACCAACCTTCTGGATTATGCTGTGGTTACTTGTTTTAATTGTTGTTTTAATCAAATTTGAAGGGTAATAAGGAAGTAAATATCTGCTTATCAGAAACATTAACTTACAAGAATGTGAAAAGAAGGTAAATAAAAACCAATAATCCTTGGATGAAATCTAGAACAGGTCAAAATTTGGGAACGGATTCTCAAGAAAGGTCAACTCCTAAAAAAGGCAACTCCTAAAAAAACCTCCTAAATGCTTGGTACTCTTTTCAGAAAATCAAAGTAAGCACTCTATCCTAATAATACACTGCATATCCTAAAGTACATTACCAAAATCTTTCAAACACATTACTTCTATATAAAAATCCAACTGTTGACTAATAAGTTCACAAAATATATAGAAGTTTTTCTTGCTAACGGCAACACGCATTTGTTCTCTAAGTCTATTGCTTGGGCAGCTGTAAATGAGTGTCATTCATTCAAGACCCAAAACCTAGGGTTTTCATTCAAGAACTTCAGCTTAGATTAGCAGAGTTCTTGCTTGGGTTTATTTATCAGAATATCCTGAGAAGATTTCAAAAAATATTGCTGGAATGTAAGCCTAGAACCTCAGATTTATTAGGGATTTACCAGAGTCAGGTACATTCGTATTTTAAAAGTTCCCCCATTGATTCTGATATGTACTGCCATTTGGAACCACTCAGTATTAAGAGAAGCTAGTGGAATATTTTTTAATACATTCACCTGCTTCATCATTAGGCTTTTAATAATTCTATGAATTTGGTAATGTGGGTATTTTTTAGCTGAGAAAAACTTATTTTGAGGAACACCATGCTGTGTTCACTTTTACTTACTTAGACAAGGAGGAAACTAGGACCCAAATCCAAGTAAACACGTCTTTTTATTCCACTAGGTATCCATTATGGTGATAGATAGATAGATAGATAGATAGACAGATAGGTAGATAGATTGATGAATTAAGTTGTCCAAAAGAGTTCAGTTCTATAGGAAATTGTTGAAAACTTACTTGGGTCACATACTGTGTCTGGCAAAGGAAATGCACACACAAAACAGGCTTTTTATCACCAAAAACCTCACAGAAAGCATAAGGTCAGAAACATTAATCAATAATTGTAATATGGTATAATGGACCATAAATATAGTGTAACAAAATTTGATAGCATAATAATTTGAAGATGGAATTATAAGGTGATATAGAAGAACAAAAAAGCAATATTTATCATTGAATATTTATATGACATTAACCTGAGGCTTATTGTCCCCTTTTCAGTGGGAGGAAAAGATGATACAAGATTTGCTATATTATTTTCCCTTTCCTTACAGGCTTGTGCATTTTCTGGGAGAGACCTTGTATATCTCAAGATGCTGAGGAGATTGCTATTTAGACAATCATTAGGACGTCAGTAATGGACCTCATAGTCACAAACACAAAATATGAACTGTTTTTTAAGTCGCCTAAGCTTAGTTCACCATGCACTTTTTATGGCCAATCTGGATGTTCACACACTACTGTTAAAAAAAAAAAGAAACAGGCCCAAAATGGCGTCACTTATGCTAAGCCCACATCAGTAAACCAAGACTTAAAACCTAACCTAATTTCAGTTTCAGCCTCTCCCAGAAATGTAACCTTTAACTAGTCAATCTGGAATTACCTAGTTAGCCCTAGTGAGGTAATCTGCCTGGTAGATCCCCGCCTTCCCCCAAAGGAAGGCGACCTTGCCTGAAATAATCCATTCTTTGCTAGAATAACTTCCATGTCCCACCTCCTTCTGCCTATGGAAGCCTTCCGTTTTGTACAGATCTTTGGAGACCCTTTTTTTGCTAGATGAGATGCTGCCTGATTCATGAATCATTGAATAAAGCCAACTAGATCTTCAAATTTACTCAGCTGAATCTTGTAACACCCCTTTCCCCCTCCTATAGCTTGAAAAAGTACCTTGTATTAAAATGCATGGACTCTGAGTCAGGCAGCAGTGGCTTTGATTCTGGGCTCCACTACTTATCTTAGGAGTTACCTTGGGTAAATTACTTAATTACTTAACATCTGTGAACTTCAGTTTCCTTATTCACAAAATGGGAAGAATAGTGCCTAGAGTGTTCGGGTCACCAGTTCCTACGTGTGGGAGGGAGAGGTTTCCATACACATCCAACAATCAATGTTCTGCTACCAGCTAGTTGTCCTGCAATTCAACTCAATTCTGACTTTACCAAGATCTGTCTTTACCCAAAGATAGATTTACCCCACGTGAAGCCAGGTACCTGAGGGTTACTATAAATATTCAATAAGATTACCTTTTGACCTCCTTATGAAAAGAAGCTAATCTTGTCAATTTGCTGTTTTCCTGTTTAACCTAAGGGAAACTCTAAGATCACAAGGATTTATGAGCCTGTTTTACAGAAGAAAGAGAATTCCTTCAAGGATCACTGGGTAACCAGACCTCAGCTGCTGTTCACCCCAGAAGTCAGATTGCTCAGGGGTTCATGGGGAGTGAAAGAAATGTGGATTACCCCTTTGTTTCTCTGAAACTCCTCCTGCCATACCCCTTAACTGCATAAATCCCCCTTCTTCTTTTTCTTGTTAAGGTGGATTTGAGAGAACCTATGCTCCCACCTTGTTTTGACCAATTAAATAAACTTTTCTCCATCTCCAAGCACTGATGTCTCAGTGATTGGCTTACTGTACATGGGCACATGAATTTGAGATTAAGAGGTTCAGTACCACACAGGCCTACCATATGCACCCCACCCCCAACTCCATCAACTTCAGATGCCAGTTGCAAGTCCAGGTTGTTACCTGTACTTCTGACCAACTGGGTATAAATCAGAGGTTCCCATGACCCCCTCTCTGTGTTCAATTAATTTGCTAGAGTGGCTCACAGAACTCAGAGAAACGTTTTACTTACTAGATTACTAGTTTACTATAAAAGGATATAACTCAGGAACAGCCAGATGGAAGAGATGCATAGGGAAAAGAAGGGAAAGGATGCAGAGCTTCCATACCCTCTCAGAGTGTGCCATTCTCCCCAAATCTCCACTTGTTCCCAACCTGGAAGCTCTCTGAACCCTGCCCTTTTGGGGTTTTATGGAGGCTTCATTACATAGGCATGATTGATTAAATTATTGGCCACTGGCGACTGATTTAACCTCCAGCCCCTCACTCCTCTCCTGATATAGGGTGGGAGAGGGGGCTAAAGGTTCCAACCCTCTAATCACAATGTTGATTCCCCTGGTAAAGAGTCCCCCATGCTCAGGTTACCTCAGGGCTTTCCAAAAGTCACCTTATTGACGTAACAAAAGACACCTTTATTGCTCTTGCCACAAGAAATCCCAAGGTTTTTAGGAGCTGTGAGCCATGGACAAAGACCAAATATATATGAGAAATGACCTGAATGACCAAATATATATTTCTTTTATACAATATCACAGTGCCTGACTTACTGCGTTCTTATGGGTTAAATAAAATACAAAATTTTTCAAGCAAAATGTCTGACTAATACATATTTAGTAGAGGTTTCACACTTTTTATTTTATTTCCTCTCTGAAGAGATCATCGTTGGTTGATCAGGATAGTGGCCATTGGAAGAACTATGCACTCCAATGTCATTAGCAATTAGATAAAGCAGACCAATTGGATAAGCAGACCATTGATGGGTGTGAGGGATACACTAAGAATCTTTCCTTGATCCAGAGGGTTATGTTCTGTGGATGTGCAAAGCCAAAGACCACTTTAGCTACCATTTGCATTTTATTTTCCACCACTTGATATTTTTCCTTCTTTTGGGTTTGGCCTGGGAAACTAAAGGTTGAATTAAAGAGTTGGCAAAAAAAAAAATGTTTCTAAAGTTTGACACATTGCATTACAGGAAGAAAATCTTTCACATTTATCAAATTGTCTCATTGGGATAATTTTAGTTTCCTAGGATGAGTTAGCTGGCGCAAGAAATACACCACCAGCTGCATTGTTTTCTTCACTGATGCTCATCATAAAGTAGCAGAGGAGCCACCTGTCTGATTGCTCAGCTCAGCTGCCCTTGACTCAAGCAAAAAAAGGTATGATGCAGAAAAGGAAACTGGTTTTGCAGAAGCCATTAAAATGATGACCATCAATTGTCCAAGCTTCTGAGCCAACTAGTCTAAAAAGATAAAACAAAACAAAAAACCCTTCTTGGTACAAGATGGGATCTCTATTTCTGTGTGTGGAATTTGACTGATTTAAGGGAAAAAGGTATTTTTCAAAACTCACCCAAGATGCCAATATGATTTTTATTTTTTAATAGATGTCTCATGAGAATAAAGTTGAAAGAGACCAGGGGCCATGCTCATTTTGTTTCTACTGTATCTTTAGTACCTAGAACAATAACTAACACGTTGTAAGTACCCACTAATATATATTGAACAAATAAATGAGGCAAATGATTTCTCTTATACAGCAAGCTTATTATAGTTACTTTTTATTACCCCAATGCTGTAATACATATGACTGAATTTTAAAAGAAAAATGGCAGTGCCCAATCCAAGAATAGACAGAATGGAGCCAGTAGTCTCATACATTGCTGTGATACTATGTGAAGATGCAACAAATGCGGCAATATTTCAACAGAGCCTTTTAAAATTGAATGCCTTCTGCCCTAGTAAACCCACTTTCACTGATGTATCCTAATAAGATAATCTTAAATTTGGGGGAAAATTTGTCACATACATTTCTCATAGCTTCACGTATAAAGATGTTTTTATTTTATATAGAGCTAGCACAAGCTCAAAAAGCCAAGAATGGGAAATGATCAAAATATGGAATATAGTGCAACTATTAAAAATGATGTGGTCCTAATCTGCGCTATCCTGGGATTTTGAAATTCCATATATTAGAACCAGTAATGTAAGCCTTTCATTTTCTTATTAACTAATATAGACAAAAGGGGGGCAGAGAGAGTGGTAAATATTAGGCAGTACCTGAACTGCCTTCCTGGACAAGGTTGAACTGGGATATGACTCCAAATTCCACATCCCAAAAAGTGAAACTGGGTATCTGAACGAGGGCAGGACTGATCCCTGGATGGCAAACTACTGTTATAAGTATCAAATTAATATCCAAGAAGTATCCATGGAGGACAACAGAGTTGGACAAATCCTCAATGCAGGGACTAGGCAAGAGAAGAGAAGTCATATCGCAGGCAAAGGTTAGCAACAAGATCAAATAGTCAGACTCCCTATTGGGTATAAGTTGGAGGGTAATGCAGAGAATAGGTCAATATAGTTATCTGGAAATGTCTTGGCTCAAGAGTCAAGAGAAATAAGTCACTGAGGTGTGCTGAGAACAGAGCTGCAAGAAAAGTACCAAGGAGAAAGCTTCCTTCCTTCCTTCCTTCCTCATTTCTTTCTCTCTTTCCATAAGTATTATTAGGCACTATTTAAGGCACTGTGTATACAGTGATAAAAAAAGAAAAAGAAAATGTCTTTGTATTCCTTCTCAAAGAGCTTCATTCTCCTTATAATAGGAACACTACTGCCCAAAACTAGTGCTTCAAGAGAAGACTTGAGTGAAAACTTTCTGGAAAAATCCACAACCCAAGCTGATGAGGAGGGAAAGAAATTTGGGTTCAGCTGGATAACATTTGGAGAAATAAATCATATTACAGAAAAAACAAAAGTCCCCACAAGTTTATCCTGACATACAATTTCCAAGTGGAGAGAGTACGGCACTATCGATTTTGTGGTCTAAGTTTTCTTACACTGTTTTTGTACATAAATGCTTTGTATTTAATTGGAGGGTAAATATCTCATGGATCAAAATCCCGTCTTGTACTAAGAGTCTGTGGTGTACTATATACAACCATACTGTAGTTTTAACTATGTTGATAATGATGATGACTATAAGGACCGTGATCATGGCTTGTACTTTATAGGTATTTTTCATTTAATTCTTATAGCACATTAAGAAATATTTATTAGTCATGGTTGCATATGAAGAACAATGAATAACTATTTTAATGGCTATAATAGCACCTTATTTTGCTGGTACTTTCCACTTTAAAGAGTGATTTTACGTTGACTGGAATGTCATGATAATTATATAAATATCCTTTTATTAGTATCTCAGAAGGACCCATCTGATAGGGGCAGTGAAAAGGATAATCTAGGATGGTGGCAGTCTGAAGTTTACATAATAATCCTGTCCAGTTTGAGGGCAGTCACTCTATGGTGGGATGTAAGTGAATGAGAAACAAACTTTATCCACGTGGACAGCAATAGGGACATCCAACATTAGTAGGAACGTTCTAGCAAGTTGAATCATAGGAGCTACATTTCCAATGGAAAAGCTTGAGGGTTTTGTAGAAAAACACATCCAGAAACCTATTTCTATGGACGGAGCCAAGGTATAAATAGAGTCAAGGAGAAGGTGACTGTTGAGTGCTGTGGCCCGGTAGTTTCAGTGGTGCCCTGCGTATGAGTACATGACAAGCGTGCAAGTGACAAGTCAGCTTGATTCCAGACCACCAGGGTCTGGGGCTCAGTAATTGGGCAAAGATATTCCCAAGGATGGTGAAGAGCATCAGATAATTCATGTGAGAGGGGTCAAGATAAGCAGGGTCTGATGGTAAGTAATCTTACGTGATTATGTGCGGACCAGACACCAAGAGACCACAAATGCAAAAGTTGTCAATTAAAAATGCTAACCATCCACTCTTTTTCTTTTTTTCATCTATAAAATTATTCCACTTTTACAACACTCTAATTTGAGAAGCTGTCCTAACTGAATAAGAAGGAAATGATTAAAGTCCTTTCTGTATTAAACATTGAAGTCCTGTTCAAAAACAAATGACCGCGTCAACTTATTTCACCCCTTGCAATTTATAGCAACAGGAACCTTGTCAATTATGTTAGAGAGAATTGCAATACACCAATTGGAACAAACATAACAGGCACTGACACACTAAGGGCTGTAGGAGCATGCCATGAATGTTGCAGCATAGACCATTTGCAAAATTGACTGTCACATTCTCATTTATTAATAAAATGCATGCTATCCAGGTCAGATAGGCTATACCTATGGAGGAACTAATCACTTCAAATAGTCAATGGATTTAATGGCTGAGAAAGTCCTCAATAACTCTTCTTGTAAGACACAATTTCAGAGATAAAATCTTGCAACTCGTTATAGTGCCAGGCTCTAGAGGACTGAGGTTTTGGGTGATTGGAGATGTTTATGGGCCACTGCTCGGTAGTCTCCTTTAATGAGAATGCTCCTGCCTCTTAATGTGTCAGCAGTTATTTTTTATGACCTGCTTGGATAATATTCTAATTGTTAATGCTCATTACTCCAGGGCAACATTGCTGATTTTTTCTGTCTTACTGGGAGATCAATCTGGCTTGGTTTGTGAACACGTTTTAGTAGAAAGAAAAGGTATGGCTGAAACCTGGGAAGACAACAGGACTTGGCATTTGTGAAAGGTATGAGTGTATGTGATTCTTCTCCATAATGGTTATATGACCTTGGGCAGGCTATTCACCTTTCCAAGACTCGCCTTATCTATCTGAAGGCTGGTAATAGCCCCTGTTCTTCCTCTCTTATGGCATCATCTATTATCCATCCTTCCTCTAGTCTTTGATCTGTCAGTATTTCAACAACATACATGCCATGGATGGCACAAGTATTCCATCCAGGAAAAAAAAAAGAATATATATATATATATATATATATATATATATAAAATATCTTACATTACACTTCTTTGGAAATAAATCTAGAAATCTGAGTTTATTTTCTACTGAAACAAAACCCATTCCCTTATTATTTGGTATTCCTGACTTTAGAGACTATAGCTTTTTTTCTGGTCCCTTGATCTCAGTAAGATGCACAAACACTACTTGGTCTCATACAACTTACCTTCTCACTTGGCTGTACAGTACTATCTCTCACTGAGCTCCCCAAATATGGGCAAACCCATCAGCTCAGATGACAATCACACAATTCCAAATCCACAACCACCACTTCCATCCTCCCTCTATACCCCAAAGGGAGGTAGATTTGATCATCTTAATAGTCGAACAAGACAATGGTTATTAAAGCACTTTGGAGATAAAGGCCAGGCCCATAGCACAGAAGTGAGGGGAGATGATCAATTTGGCAATATGTGTTGAAGGTCTCCCATGTAAAGAGGTTTTGTGTGTATGCGTGTTTCACAAACTTAAAATAGATTTACCAATTAAAGTAGATTATTTGGAAGGTACAAGCCATGGATTCTCCCTTGATGCAAGGCAGAAAGAGAGGACAAAAAGGAAATGATGGCTACTGTTACAAAGAATTTCAGGCACAGAAGGAGAGCACAGCTTGTCCAAAACCCCTCAGCTATATAGAGTGACAACAGGAAATAGAGGTGAATTATCCAGGCCCTTGACTCTGGGTCTTACCCCTTTGTGAGAGGAAGGAATGAGCCTTTAAGGTGCTGCTAGAATGAAACTAGCCTCTTAGCACAACCATGTGTCCAAACACATGATAGTCCACATCATTTCCTGCACTTATCTTTGAAGTCCGAATAAATTACACATTCCTTGACCTACTCCTTCTTTGTTTTTGCTCTAATTATATCTCTTAATCCAAGAATAGTTCTCATACTCACCATGTGACTAAAATAAACAAATAAAAGTCCTACTGAATGCATGACTTAAGATGCTCTCAACTGCCAGCAACTGAGACTTGACCCAAAGAAGCCCAACCAGTAAAGCACTTTGATACATTCACAACAGGGATTCTAAGTAGTTCATTAACACAGCCATGATCCCAGCTTCTTTCTCTATCTTTGATGTGCTATCTTGAACATCAGTTTCCTCCTGAATCTGGTTCCCAGCATCATAATAGGGTGACCAAAAAATCTCGTTTTCTGGAAGAGACTCAGTTTATATCTTTTCCCTGTTCACTCTCAGTAGTGTCCTAATTTGATAGATAATAAATTATATGGTCAACTGTATCATAGTTTTGCTGCCAGTTATGAATGGGGGTACATTGTTCCTCTTATCTAGTGGGAGAAGGAGAGACGCTCCTCTAGAAAAGTGAGAACCAACTCAGAGGCCTCCAAAAATTCTCTTGTCTCATCTATTTGTCCAAAATTATGATGTAAAGGATGCAGTGTTTATTATAAGGAGACCCTTCCTGGAGCTGGGATTAAATCCTAAATTACATGGGATGAAGTAAAGAGGGAAGGATATTTGGATAGCATTAGAGTTCTGTTAGGAAAGAGGAATGGGGAATAGAGAGTGGAGCCACCACAAGCCCAGCCCTTTATGATGAATCTGCATCCTACTCTTGATAATTTCTCAAAAATCTTAATGAAATCACATGCCGGAATAATAATGAGACTAGACAGAACTACAAGCAGACTATAAGAGATTTTAATGCAGAGCAAGGATGGTAACTTAGTACCTTAGTGTTCCTATGTGTAGCTCAGGAAGGTAAAGCATTAGCTGCTTAATGTATGTTTGTTGATTGACTAACTAAAGGAACAAATCACATACCCTTCACTCAGTCTGCTCATTTTACCCCAGGGACATAATAAAGTTAATATGAAAACTTCAAATGAAAAATATTGATGCCCTCATGCAAACCACGTTAGAAGTCTCTGTTCTATCAAAATAATCAAAACCTTACCCTTCCTTCATGGGCTCTGAGCATTCCTCAAGTAAAAACGTGATTCCCACTGAACTACAGCTCTGAATGCGTTCCATTCTCTTTTCCCTAAGCCTGTGTATGATTTCAGTCATCTGTGTTTCCACTACCTGTGGCAATATTTTTTTAAATGACATCTATCCCTTTGCATTGTGCTTATGTTTTTAAATTTCTGCATCATCCAATTATCTATTGCATATTATTGAGTACCCACGGTGTTGTGGGAATAACTTAGGTACAAGAGAAACAACAGTTATAGCAGGAAAAATCCTTGCTTTCATGAAGCTTATATTCTTATAGAAAAGAGTGGTTAACTTAATAAATACATAATGTGTTAGAAGGTGGTAAGAACTCTGGGGAAAGGGAAAAAGGTAAGCAGGGCTGGGAGTGCAGAGGAGGGTCAGGGAGAGGGGTGCTGTGTTAAAAGGGTGGTCAAGAAAAGGTCACAAAAGGGGCCGGCCTGGTGGTGCAGCCGTTAAGTTCGCACATTCTGCTTCCAAGGCCCAGGGTTCACCGGTTCGGATCCCGGGTGTGGATCTACACACTGCTTGGCAAGCCATGCTGTGGTAGGCATCCCACATATAAAGTAGAGGAAGATGGGCACAAATGTTATCTCAGGACCAGTCTTCCTCAGCAAAAAGAGGAGGATTGGCAGCAGTTGTTAGCTCAGGGCTAGTCTTCCTCAGGAAAGAAAAGAAAAAAGAAAAGGTCACCAAAAACACTTGGGCAGAATCCAAAGACTCTGTCTGAAGGAAGTAAAAGACCAAGCCATACAGCTGTCTGCAGAGTTTAGTTCCTGAGGTTCAGACCAGAATTTACTCGTCTACTTCTTCCCAGTGCCCAGCACGAAGACTGCAAGGAGCAATGCCATAAATGTTTGCTGAACACATCCGGCTCTTATAATTATTTTTTATAGTATTATATTTAATGTTCTGATCCCAATGATTAGATTGATTTTAGTTCCATCAGGACAAAAGGAAAACAAAAGCTTCTAATCTCCCTTCATACCTTATACATGACACACCTTCTGGGTTTAACCTGACCTTCATTGAGAGAAACAAAACTATAGAAGGCACGTCACTAGCTGATGGCTTTCTCTGATGATTAATTCAAAGAAACTCCGAACACACATGACCCCATTTTAATTTCTCTTACCCTGTCTGCCTCCGTGCTTTATGGCATGAAGGAAGCAGCTGTGGAAGCCATCATCTTACGCTGGCTCCAGGAATTACCAGTCGTATGATGCACTCATTTGAGAGTAAGTAATAAATATCCCTGCAATTTTGTAGTAGCTACATAAATGTGACTAGATAATGTTTCTCTACGATGTTCTTAGAATCTCTGTATCAAGTGTGTGGGAACCCACCTGCCCTGAAATCGCCCTTTACTGGATGAAGAGGCAACCTGAACTATTATGCAAATGTGACCTTCTGGGAAGTGGAGGAACAGAAAAAAAGATATCATCAGCTGTCCGAGAGTATTTTGCCTACACTTCTTTTTTGAATAAAGAAGTGAATCTGAGCTACTGAGCTCCAGTATAATAATCAAAATCATCATTTTCATTGTGTGCAGGACTATTTGCATGAAATCTATTTTTCTATCATTTCGTTTTCAGTCGTTTTGTATCTTTATATTTCAGATGTCTTTTCTAAAAAACACGTCATTGAATTCTGTGCATTTGTTGTTCTTCTCCTATCTAACGTGGCGATCTCTGTATTTCTGAATGGAGCATTTAATCCTCTTTGATTTAAAATGATTATGTATATATTCCAATTTCAATTTGTCAACTTCTTCTGTTCTATTTGTCCTTTAAGTTCCATGGCTCTTTTCTCTTTTCTTCTTTGTACTCATTTTTTCTTTATCATTTTACTTTTCCCTCTAGTAGTGTTTAAGTTCTGTGCTCTATTTTGAACATTTAGTGTTGTCTAAGAAATCATAACGTGCATAGCTCATTTGGAACAATTACACCTCCCCAAACCACGCAAAGTTCAGAACACCCCTCCATTTCTGCCCCTTAAGACTTTTGTTATTATAATTGTGTTATTTAATTTCACTGTATTTATTTCACTCTCACAAATATAATGATTTTCTACCATAGTTTTGTTGTCGTGGATGGTCCCTGAGCATCTTTTGTCATCCCTACTCCCTTCTCTGCCTCCTTTATTTGTGCTGGAGCTGGAAGCCTTAAACTGCATTTCTCAGGCTCATTTATCAGCAAGGTTGCCGTTTAAATTCCACCATTGGGAGGAAATGGTTTTACTGTGCACTGATTAATTTTTCTTAAAAATCATAGGCAGGAATTCTTAGAAGTCTAGAATGAAAGTGACTTTCTGACAAAGGATATGAGTTTGCCTTTGCAGTTATAAGGGAGACATGGTGTGCAACTACTTTGTTCAAAATTTGGGCTAATCATCATTAGGATTTCCTAGACCACCTTGTGTTACTTCGAGTTGCAAATCCATATGAGAATTTAGCTGGAATGACAGTCTCTCAGAGGCTGGGTTTCCTCCCTTCCATTCCTCACCCTGCTTTGCTTGACTCCTGGTGAGTAACTGCCCCTGAAGTCCATTCTGGGCACCATCAGTGGGAAAAGGGGACAGATGTCCTTCTGAGTCAGTATGGTTTCGAATGTGTAGCCTTTCGTGGTCTCAACATAATGCGTTCAAGTTACCCAATCTTAATTAATTACCACCTTGACCATGACATGGACTTTAAGACTACCCTCTTTGCCCATGAAACTGTCAAGCTACTGTTTAATTTTGTAGTAACTGGCAAAAATACCTTTTGGGTCAAAGTTGAATTCTGCATTCTATTTATAATTCTGAGTTCTAATTTTTTTTAGATTTTTTTAAATCATAATTCTTTACTAGGGTGTATATTTTTTTCATGCTTTTAAATGGTTTAAAGTGTGTGTGTGGGTGGGTGCGTGGATGTGTATAGTCAGTACTTTCTAGTTTTTTTTCAGGAGGAGAGTTGGTCCAAAAACTTATTCCACTATTAATAGAAGTGCAACTCCCACTTCGCTGTCTTGGTAACTGGTGAATTTCAAATGATGCTGATCTCCTCATTGGATTAGATTCCTCTTGCTGCTGTAACAAATTACCACAAACTGAGTGACTAAAGACAATACAAATTTATTATCTTATAGTTTTGGAGGCAAAAAATTCCAAAATAAGTCTTAGAGCTAAAAACCAAGGTGTTGACAGAACCAGTTCTTTCAGGAGGCTCTAGGGAAGAATCCACAGTCTGCCTTCCCACCTTCTGCAGGATGCCCACACTCCTTGGGTATGGCTGCATCATTCTGACCTCTGCTTCCATTGCCACATCTCTTTCTCTGCTTTTCACCTTCCTGCTTTGCTCTTATAAGGACCCATGTGATTATGTTGGGCCCACACAGATAGTATAGGATAATGTTCCCATCTCAAGATTTTTAATTTAATCACATCTGCAAAGTGTCTTTTGCCATGTATGGTAACATTTATAGAGTAGCATATGGCAGAGATTAGGATGTGGACATCTTTGAGGGGTCATGATTCCATGTATCAGATAAGACCTAGTTTCAAAAGGAATAAAAATGCCCATTGACTCGTGTGTTCATTTTTCCACTATGTTTTGGATACCTACTACTATCATGACAGTGAAACCCCAAAATTATCAACCCTCCAGCAATTTATTCATTCCCATTTCCAAAGTCTTAAAGCAATAAACACATAAATACCTTTTTTATGTAGTAACACTATAATTATTATTAATTATTATTACTGCCATACTTGAAGCATAGGTGTTCCCCTTAATTCTTCACCTTCAAAAATTCAACTTTCCCTTGAAGATTTAACTTAAAAGTGACTTTCACTGCAAAATATCCCTGATATCACCTTTTCCTTCTTATATTTATTCTTCATCCAACTAGTTCATAACTGCTGCTTGTTTTGTGCTCGTAAGTGATACTGCTTAGACCTCTATTATGGCACATATTTAAGTTTTCCTGGTGTTAAAATTCATATCTCTTCTATCGCCATTCTCCTTTGTAAGCAAATGCAGGAAAAAGGGAGGAAGATGCCATAAGAAAGCACAGGTTTTGTCGCTATAAGCCATTGTTCTAATTCACACATAAAAATCTGGTGCAAACCCCATTCTTGATTCAGAAGAAATGAGCTATCATTCTGTTTCTGACACTGATTCATTTTATGATCTTGAAAAATCTGCTTAAACTCTCTGAGCCTCAATTTTCTCATGTAAAGCTAAGTAATACTATCTAAAGGTATTGTTTACAGTGATGGACATAAGTTACAGCAGCCTGAAAACAAACCCATAGACCAATGTAGCAGAGTAGAGACCCCGGAAATAAACCCACATATATGCAGTCAATTAATGTTTGACTAGGGCATTAAGAATGCACAATGGGAAAAGGACAGTCCCTTCAACAAACAGTGTTGGGGAGACTGGATATCTACATTCAGAAGAATAAAATTGGACTCCTATTTTCCACTACTCACAAAAATTAAATTGAAATGGATTAAATTGAAATTGATTAAAGACCTAAAGCCGTAAAACTCCTCAAAGAAAACATAGGAAGAAAGCTCCTTGACGCTGATCTTGGCAATGATTTTTTGGATATGACACCAAAGCATAGAAAACAAAAGCAAAAATAAACAAGTGAGACTACATTAAACTAAAAAGCTTCTTTGCAGCAAAGAAAACAATGAACAAAATGAAAATACAAACTATGGAAGGAGATACAATATTTGCAAATTATCTATCTGATAAGGGATTAATATCCAAAATATATAAGGAATTCATACAACTCGATAGCAAAAATGAATAATCTAATTAAAAGGTGAGTAAAGCACCTGCATAGATATTTTTCCAGAGAAGATATACAAATGGCCAACAGTTATAGTAAAAGGTACTCAACATCACTGATCATCAGGGAAATGGAAATCAAAAGCACAATGAGATATCATCTCACATCTTCTGGGATGGCTATTATCAAATTAAACACTGGCAAGGGTACAGAGAAAAGGGCACCCTTGTGCACTGTTGGTGGGAATGTAAATTGGTGCAGTCACTATGAAAAACGTTATGGTGGTTCCTCAAAAACTTAAAAATAGAGCTATCATATGATCCAGCAATCCCATTTCTGGGTATATATCTGAAGAAAAGGAAATCACTATCTGGAGATATGTGCACTCCCATGTTCATTGTGGCATTATTCACAATAGCCAAGATATGGAAACAACTTAAATGTCAGCTGGTAAATGAATGGATAAAGAAAATGTGATATATACATACACATATATATTTAATAAGATATATATAATTTATATATACACATATATAATGGAATGTTATTCAGTCATGAAAAAGAAAGAAATTCTGCCATTTATTACAACATAGATGAATCTGGAGGACATTATTTTAAGTGAAATAAGCCAGACTTAAAAAGAAAAATACTGTATGATGTCACTTTTACATGATATCTAAAAGACTCGAAATCACAGAACCAGAGAATAGAGTGGTGGTCAACATGCGCTGGAGATGGGGGAAACAGTGCGATGTGGTTCAAATGGGTACAAACTTCCATTATGAGTAAGCTCTGGGGATCTAATGTACAGAACTGTGACTATAGTTAGTAAAACTATATTTTATATATTTGAACTTTGCTAACAAAGTACATCTTAGTTGTTTTCACCACATACACACAAAAAGTTAAATATGTGAAATAATGGATGTGTTAATTAAGTTGATTGTGGTTATCATTTAACAATGTTTGTGTATGTTAAATCACCATGTTGTATACCCTGAAAACAAACAAACAAGACAAACCAACAAGCAAAAATAACTCATGCCCCTGCAAAGAATATCCTTTCTTACCTTCCTTGCCAAGCTAATATCTACGCTTTCTTCAAATGTCATTCCTTCCAGAACCTTATACCTGAATATCAAGAGTGAGCTATACTCTTCTATTTGGTGCCTCTCTGGCCCCCATCACACCACTCTCAATCTTACATCATCATCTTCTGTCTCTCCCATGAAACAGCGATCTTCTCTGAGTACGGAGCATCGTGCTTCAGGACATAGCACTGTTGCAGGGGGTCTTCGAAAGCAAGCGAGATTTTTTGTTTTTATTTTTGTCCTGAACTTGTGTCTAGTCCCAAAGCTGAGACCAAACAATTCTAATTACACCACATTTTAAATTGAGAAAACAGCAAGCTGTCTATGAAATCTGTGTCCTGGTAGTGTCCCCACAGCATTCCCTAAGCAGCTCAAAGGAAGTTGACAGGTACTGAACAATCCCTCAAGGTTGTTTTTCTGAGCCAAGTCGGGAAGAGATACCAGCGTCAACCGCCCTGAACCAGATGAAGCCCATGCTGTAAGCGCAGCGCCTGCGCAGATGACTTGAAGAGGACCAGAAATGCCCTTTTCCTCATCTTAATACTAGAATCTCCACCCTAGAAAGAGCTTAGGCCTTATTAGCATAGCATGCGAGGCATGTGAGAGCATGTTTTCAGACTGCACGAATGCCAGCTAATACCCGCCTCTATATGTGATGACAAAAGTTCCCTTTTAAATATTCATTTCCCATCAGAGATAAAAACACCTGCTTCCCTTTGTTCAGGGAACGCCACGACTTTGGAAATGATTCTGCATGGTGTCCTATTTGCTGCAAATATACTTTACTTTGTGTGACAACACAAGGTGATTCTGGTGGAGAGTCTGATTTTAACTCGCCAGGAAGCAAACTCATTTTGGTTGAGTAGCAGTAGGGCCAACCTAGAGTTACCATTTTGGCAGAACTGATCCTACCACTTCTATCACACTCCCTCTCCTAATCAATAGAAGAAGGGCTCTGGCAAGAGAGGAGGAACCTAAGTGCTACCCACCAAGCCAAAGGCAAGAGGCCACAAAGTGGGGAATGTTGAAACCAAGCTCCATCTCCCTTGATGTGGTTCTAGTTAGCATTTTCTTGCCTATAAAAGCCCTGCCACTCATATGGAATCCACGTGGCAACAAAGTGAGAAAAGGACAGCAACCAACAGAAAGAGGACTGGAACTCAGGAATCCACAAGGAAGTATGCAGATGTCTTAGCATCTCCTATCCCTTGTTTATGCTCCAAAACTAGAACGGCAAGGACCGGGAAGAAGGAATTGGAGGGCTCTTTGAAAGTCATCTTCAGAGCCCCTACAAGGCATGCTTTCAAGGAGAGGAACGAGGAGGGCTTTGAAGGGCTTATGAATCTGAAACTTGGAAATAATAGTACTAAGTCTTAAAAAAAAAAAAAAAAACCAGAATGAGACTATTTCAATAAGTGAAATAGCTTAACAATTATGGAAAGAAGCTGAGATATTATTAATAGACCCTCTTCCAAACTATCTAGGAAGGAAAAGAAGTATTCATAGAAGTAGTTACGGGGGGCATAAAACTGCTCATGTTTATACTTCTCAAGGATTGAGAGATCACAATGTATCAGTAACAGTATTTTGTGAATGAGTTACTTAGTTTAATGTAGCTGAACTGAGTTGGGCGGGACTAAAAGGCTGGGCAGTGTGCCAGGCATTTGGTTAATGCAGGAATAGAAGCAAAAATGAGAGTGAAATATTCCCCGGACAGCCTATCTTAACCTCCCTGGCTTTCTCTGTGCCCATGGAGAGTTTTATACTGGATCCTGATTTACAAGCAAGATAATCCCAGGACTGAGAATGAACTTGGACCATTTTGTGTGCCAGGATCTCAACAAATGGACAAATAATGATTCTTGGTTCCAGATAGCAGTTTTGTGTTTTAATGATTACAAACAAAATGTTCTGATGCCGAAGCTCATACAGTTGTATTTGTTAAAATAAAACACGCAGCACTGGGACTGAGGTACAAATTATGGCCACTTTAGCAAAGTCTGCAGGCAGGAAGAAGAACAGTAGAATCATGATGCCCTTTCTTTTATAATCCATGTGAAATAAATCATAGTAAAGAGGAAAATAATATACTACTATTTACATCAAATTTTAAGGAAGCAGGAGGTTTAAGCTAAGTAAATTTCTTAAATAAACAAAGCATGTCTTTTCAGTTATATTTTAGAAACAATGTTTAGAAGGAAATCCTTTTAAAGTGATTGTAGCTGCTACCCCTCCCCTATTTAAACTAAATAGTCTGATCATAATATAATTTCTCTTTATTCATACAGGGGCATTTTGATATATAAGGAATTTGTTTTTGATGATTCTTCTTTCTTTTGCCCTTCTCATAGTCAGCTCCATAAGCCATGGTCTTTGACCCCAAAGCCTCATATTACTACTTCCAATGGGCATTGGTTCATAATTTGATATCAACTGCAAAGTGCCATATAAATTTGATAATGTTTATAGAAAAGAGTGCTGATAATAACAATCACTGTTAATATTTGCTTATTCAATTTGGTTCAATATTCAAATTTCCATGGATGATGTTATTTGATTGAAGAAAAATTAACAACTTTGGGGAGGTGTCTCCAACCCAAATTTTCTGTCTATTCTATGATCCCTAATACTTTCCTTATTTCCAGCCACAATGCATTTTTTGCCATTTCATTAGGGTCACACCATTTCCTCAGGCTAGAAGGCATGACTCCACATTCCCTACATTTCTATATTCCATTCACCATTCATGGCCAGATCAGGGAGAGTAGACTGCTTTCTTGACTGTTTCCCATAACATCTTGATTATACCCTGTATTTGGAATCTTCCACACTGAATTATGGCAAATTAAGCACATCTGCCTCCCACGCAAAAGATTGTGCCCTCCTTGAGAACAGGGACTTGGGTCATTCAGAAGTCAGCGTAATTCTTTGTCCCATCTTGATTGACCGTCTCAATAGACACTATGTGATTGGGGTGAGGAGGAGGAGGCTTCAAGACAGAAGGGTGGGTAATATCAAGGCATTCTGGGGGAGCTCCACCCTTAGAAGTAAGAGAAGGAATGGAGGAGCCCTCTAGTTTCTCTCTCTCTCTTTTTTTTTTTCAGGATCGTCTAAAAAGGGATGACAGGAAACAGAAAGCACTGTACTCCAGAAACACCAGCTTCATCCAGTCTCTCAAATGCTTTAGCATTTGTATTTTTTTTTAGGTTTTCCCACGTCAGGGAGATCTCATCATGACTTTCATGGGTCTGAAGCACTTTTGCCTTGGTGGGCCCCTCCCCCATAGAAATATTAAAAATCATATTTTATGACGGCATCGGTATGAAAATGAATATTATCCAGGCTGGATCGCATTTAGTTTATTCTTCTGGTTTCTAAAGATATTAAAGCATTTTGATGGCCTCTCAAAGCCTTGTGGACCACAGGCATTGTACCTGATGCAGAAGATACCGGGTCCCAGAGCCTCCCTTCCCATGTGTTCTTCCTGCTGAAATGCTCTTCTCTTTCCTTGTCTAGCTCTTAATTATCCTTCAGGCATCAGCTTAAATCCAGCTGCTTAGGCAGTATTTTCTGGGACCTCTGCAAGCATCCCCCAACAGCTTCCCAGACAAACACCCTTGGTCGCATTGTTCTCTTCTTTAGCAACTACCCACCCCTCGTGTGCAGTCATTTCAAATTGCTTATCTACATAAATGATTATTTAATTAAAAGCTGTCTCCTCCAATAGACTGTGAGGTCTCCTGGAAGGCAAGAGATGCACCTGGCCTCTCAGGTGTGGCCATGCCTTTGTTGCATTCTCAAATCCTTTTCCAGAAAGTGTTAAGTTGCAGATTTTTTTCTTTATCGTATGGAGCAATCGACTGTTCCTTTGAGAACACAGATCTCTCTAAGTTGTTCTAACAACATGACAAGAGCCAAATGGGATAGTCTGAGGAAAAAATATCTGTGGGCTCTGATAGAGACAATCACTTAGAATTGCTATCCTGCCCTTGCTTTGTTATGCAAATATAAGCCAGGCCCTGCCTGTCTCTGAATTTTACTTTTGTTTCTGTTTTAATTTATAAAATAGAGATCATATAGCCACATAAGGCTGTTGTAAGAATCAAATAAGGTACAGAAAAAGACAACAATCTCTGGACAGTGCTTTCATCTGGAAGACAGGAGAGAAATCACTGTAGACCTGTTCTGGGAATGCATGGGGCCTGACCTCGTTACATACAGCTATATGTATTTACATATATATGCATTATATATATGGTTCTTCTTATGGTAATGAGTGGAACTGCGTTGTACAATTGTAAAGAGTTGTAAAAGCAGTAACTATCTTTATTATCATAGTCACTATGTATTATGAATTTGTGGATTTGTACGTTTTCCCTTTTTTATAATCATCTCTGCCAGTGTGCCCATTTGACTTCCTTTGCCCTTTGAGATTGATGATGCTTCTCACCGATCATGAGGCAGTGACGCTCCTGGAAAGACCACCAGGATGGCCCTGTGGTTATCTGTTGCCTCTTTCAATTACTGAAGTAGTGCCTGAAGAGCTGGCACTCTGAGCATGACGCCATCACAAAGAAGAAAGGAAATGAGTTGGAAAGAGTAATAAATCTTGAAAACAACCTTTTGGAATGCATTTGATCTGACATTTGAGTGGAGAACGGAGTACTATTGGGGAATGAACAAACAGGAGCATGGTGGATAATTCAAGGGAAAGCAAATTCAATGCTACAACACAAGAGGTCTGGAGAACTGGTTATTAGATCTCTGCATCTGACAGAGATAAATACATCGACAGATTGCAGGAAGAATGTTTGCTAAGAGCAAGAATAATCTGTCCACAGTGAAGATTCAAAAACTAGAAATCTGGAGAAAAAGGGGTTTTGGCTATAAGATTGGTTTCCTGTTTTAGAAAGGAAGAGGCAAACAATTTTCTTGAAAGGGAAAGGAAAATATAACGGAAGAACAATTATGTTTCTGGCCATGGCACATGGAACACAGTAAAATATTTTGCTGAGACAATTATTTCAAATGCTAGTGTTTCTGTTGCCTGGAAAAACTGAAGCAATATCTCCTAATCTTAAAGCACTAGTCAGTCCAAACCTAAAATAACCCCAAGTTTATGTAGAGTCTTTTAGAATTCTTAACCGGGACAACAAAGGCATTGTATCCTCAACCACAGACAGTCAGGGGCTTTCTTTAGCATCCTGATCACTCAGTCAATCCTCCAAACAATCACGAAGGTTATATTCAGAATATAACGAATACTTTCATTTATTCCTTCATTGATTCTTCCGATGTTTACTGAGACACAAACATTGTGTTCGATGTTTAAAATATAACAGTTAACAAGGAAAACAAAGCCTCTGTATTTTTTGCAGCTTCCATCGCAGTTCGGGGAGACATCAGTTTACATGTAAGCTGACAAATAAGATAAGTTTAGGGGGTGAGAAAATGGAACAGCATGATGACTTTGAGTGACTGTTGGCGCCTTTGACTAGGATGGTCAAGGAAGATCATCTGAGGAGCTGATATTTTAGTGGAGACCTGAAGGGAAATGACATGGAAATATTTAGGAGTGGAAGGGGAACAGAATGACATGTAAAGAAGGAAGAACAAGTGTAAAGAATCCAGAAAGGACACTCTGCTGATGCAACAAGGGCAAAACAAGGCAGGGTCAGTGCAGCGAGGTTGGGGCAGGCCAGGTCCTGTGCGCTCAGTCCACTGTGGGATCTGACATTTTTTCTGCATACTCCCACTGCTAAAACCAACCCTGCTTTACCTTTGCATCACACTGTTTACAAAACGCTTTCCCATCTGTTATTTCATTTAATACCATAATGACCTGGGCAGGGGTGTTACTCCTATGTTACAATGAGTACACTATGGTACAAATGAGTACTCTGTGCTTAAGGGCTAATATTACTTCTCAGCCGGTACAAAGAGCCTTAAGGTTGCCAGGTCCTTCTCATGAATAACTTCATTAAATCTTTTCAGCACTCACGAACATGCACCTTCCTGTGTCAAGAATATCCTTTTTTCCTCCTTAAATTGGCCAGTTTCTTTGCCAATTTGTACCTTCTTTCCTGACATCATTACCAGCCTAAGGCATCCTCTGCCCTGTGTCCCCATAATAGCTTTTGGTAGAACATGTATTATTATATTGCATTATAATCATCGTCCTTCCCTCACTGGACTACAAACTCAACCCAGTGACTGTCTTTCTCTCTCCAGTGACTGGTGCAGTATCTGTCTACTATACCATTGTGAACATGCCACAAAGGAAGTGCTTTTTGAAAGTCAGAGTAGGCTTTTTCCTATTTCAGTTTCTTTTAAGCCATTTTCTCACCCCAGTTTTGCAGTTTTGTCTAACATTTCCTGAGGGCCCTTCTCCATTACTTCCTTAAGTAGCTCCTCTAAGACACTAATGTTTAGTTTCTAATGACTTCACACAAAAGCCCAGCAAGGTAACACATTTGTATGTTAAGCAGTGGTCTCCTGGAGAGAGATTGCCTTAACCCAAGATTCTAGCCTCTGGGGAAGACAGGGTGATAACATCACTTGTTATCACTTGTCTAATTTCCTCTTGACTCAAGAGATCTTGGACTCATTCAATATCATGTTTATTGAGCCTATAAAAGGGCAAGGCAGTGGGTTAGGTGCTAGAGTTAGAGGGGGAAACAAAAAAGACACAGCCTTCCCCCCTAAATGGTGTCAAGTAAACATTCAGCTATGTAGTGTCTTCTACGAAAGCAGTAAGCACAAAGTATGTGACAGCATATAAAAGGGACAGGACTTTCTGTCTTAAAGGACAAGGGAAGACTTATCAGAGAATGTTTGCACTTAAATTTGGCCAAATACCTGTCACATAGTAAGTAGTCAATAATATCTGAAGTTTTGCTTAAAGTAGTGTCTAAAGGCGGTCCTGAAAGATAAGAATTATTAAATGGGAATATGTGTCTATGATTATGTACTGATATTTGGGGTAGAGGGCTAGTGGTTTAAAAGGAGCAGGTTTAAATTTATTCAAAACCCATAGCACTATTTCTGCCAATATGGTCAATGTGTTTTAACAGCCCGGACTCTTAGTGACATTCTCAGGAAAAATACCAGTAAAAACAGGGACTCTTATGACAGAAATCCAGGTAGGCAGCTATTGCAGCTATCCAGACAAGAAGTTGTGAGTACTGTAGGGGAGGAAGACATTTCCTCTACCCACTGTGGGTTCTTCTGGCTGGAGAATGAGTTAGATTCACATGAGACAGAATAACAGGAGAAAATTAAACAAAGTTGTATAACATGTATACATGGGAGAGGCTCAGGCAACCTGAGGAACTCACCAAAATGGCTGAAGCCCCCACCTTAAATATCATCTTCAGCTAATGACAAAGGAGTATATTGGGGGTGGAGGGGGGGGTCAATCATGGGAGATTACTATACAAGTTCAGTAGACAAATGCAGATTTAAGTGTTTGCCTTTCGTATTGATTAAGAGTTTCTAGAGACAAGGTCACCTCCCTTCTTCCTGGTACAGAGAGGGAGACACCTTTACAGACGGAGATTTCCTTTACAATGTAAATGTCTCTTAACAAAGGGTAAGTAAATTCTACTTTTCAGTTGCTTTCCTGTCTGCAGTTTATTAAAAGTAACCAGCCCCAAATAATCCTCATGGCAAAGAGACGTATCTTGGGGTGGTCAATTCCAGGCCCCCACAGTACCTGACTAAGGAACTGTACTTGGCATTGAGAGAACAAAATGACTTGGAGACAGAGAAAATAGTGAGTGCCTGGTTGAATTGGGAGTAGTGGGATTAAATAAATTAAATTGGAGAAAAGAGTTGTATTGGGTTACACTGTTGGAATGGAAAGACTGGAGAAGACAGGATTTTAGGACTAAAAGTAGAGCAGTGGTGTCCTGGTAACCACCTTTCCAGGGAAAAATATATATGTTTATCATAAACTATACAGATATGAAAAATGTATAGCACACAGTTTAAAAATAATAAAATATACAATAATATATAAATTCAAGACACCTATAATTTCAGCATGACCTGTTATTTGTTGCAAAATCTACAATAAGTTTTTATAATTCTACTGCCAACAACAGTGTCATAAAACCAAACTCATGAATAAATGTTTGTTTACTATCTACTTAAGCAAATAAGTTCCTCATATCATTGACAAAAGAATGTAGTTCCAACAAGAATGTTGCTTAATGTTGTCGTTTATATTAACAAGTAAAATGAAAGTGAAACAACAAAGGTGTACATCATAACTTCACTTGTTCATCAGTTAATGACGTGAGGAACTTTGCTGAATTAAGGGTTGTCTATTACTGGATGAATACTTCCTCAATATTCCGTGCTATTCGCAATCTAATGCTTACAAACATGACACACTTTTAAGTTTAATATGCATTATTCACATTTTATTCAGTATTTTCTTAAGTCCACACAATCAACACAACACTAAACCAAGCCCTGATCGGTAACATTTTCTAGTTTTTGTGGTGTAAATACCCTCGCCATGACCTATTTCAAGCCACCAATATGACATCACGAATATGGAGTTGGTATAGTAGTTACTATCACATAGAATTTCCACCATACAGATACTCAATAGTATAGATAATATTGAAATGCAGTAAAATATTTAGGAATGATGAGTTTCAGTACTGATCTCTGTTTTTAACGTAATGTTTTAAGGTTTATATAATTGTAAGCGTATCTAATTTAATTTTTAATAATAGCTATGTTTAATGACCAGTTTGCAAAATTCCAGAAAAGCTAACAGTTGACTTTCACGAGCCAATAAGATGGCTCCAGCATACCACTCAAGGAAAGAAAGATGAATGCTGAACAATCAAAAGTGATTGTTGAGGAATTTTTTAAAAAGAAAGAATAGATAAAACGTCAAAATCTACAGTCTCAGGAATATTTTGGAAGTCTGCTAGGATTGGTATTTTGGATTGGAAGAGCTACAGAAATGTGTCCCTGGGGGTAATATTAACATCTAAGTTTATGCACTATTTTAAAACTGCACAGTGTTCTCACATCTTTACCTCAAGAGTACTTCAGGGTGGGTAGGGCAATCCTGCATTGTCTGCATATGAGGAAACTGAGCCTGAGGGGAGGTGCCAGTGGCAAGGTCCAATTGGCAAGCAGGAGAAGCTAATGGGAAAGTCTGAGCCATGGGGCAAAATTGAAACAGTGTGTTTGTTATAAGAGCAACTGATAACAGGACTTGCAGTAAGAAAAACTACTTGAAGAGTTTATGCTAATAACTAGGTGGGACATTTTTCTCCTCTCTTTGTAGTCCCATTTTGGCCCATTAAACAGAAGCATCTAAACTTTTGAAAGTGTTGGGAAGTTAAGCTTTAAACTTTTTTTCTGTGCTCCCATATACTCCTGTTAAAGAAAAACAAAATTGTTCATGACACTTGTTAAAGACATTAAGGCAGACTTTATTCAAAGGGCTTCTGTGAAGAGAAAAAGAAGAATATGGAATAATCAGGGAAACTCAGATTTGAGGCAGTATTACAAATGTTCATTTTCTTTCTGGGTATGGGTGTGTCTGTATGTGAGTGTGTGCTGGGGGAAGGGTGAATTCTTAAAACATAAAGATTTTCACTGAACGGGTCTTGTGCTGTTCTCTGGTCTCACGCTGTTATGGCCTATGATTCTTTGACTGCATCAGACTCTGTTTCCTCACTCAACCAGGGTATCCACCTCTTAAATCCCTGCCAAAGGAATGCTCCCTCGTGTGCTAGATAGAAGGCTGTGATCAAAAAACACGAGGGTGATTTTTCAGGACCGTGTCACCTTGGTAGTGTATCTCACAAATCACACAAACTCATGGTCAGTTTAGATGCTTTTCTCCTCGTTTCCACCACATAGAGGACTGGCTTTCCCTTGAACTTTCAGATTTGAGCATCTGTCAATGCTGGGAAAATTTGTTATTTTCTAAACCAGTTTATTCCTTCTATCGAGAAAATTAGCTTTTCTAAGAAGGCAAATGTTGAAGACTAAATTGGAATGAACTCTTATTACTGATTTCAAATATAGGAGTAAATGATTCCCAAGGCCAGAGGAAGGTCATTTTTATCCTTATGGGCGTTGCAGGCACCTTGATCCAATTTTATCCCTGAAGCTTGTCCCTGTGCACTCTGGCTGCCCCAGAGTCTACGGCTCTCTTGGGAAAGAATTAGCCACTGAGGAGGGTTTGATGATCCTGACAGTCTTCCATGACTCCTGTGTGCCTCTTGACCGCTGGGTGTGAAAAGCTCCCCGAAGGCTAGGAGGACAGTGAAATCTCAGAGTTGAAAGGCAGCTCAGAGAGTATCTCATCCAACTTTCTCGCTTCACTCGTGGGACTAGCAAGATTCTTAGATGTGAACTAGCATTCCCGGAGATGAGGCTGGAAAGGTTGCAGAGCTGGAGCTGGAACCCAGGAGTCTGTATCTCTATCCGGGTACACTTTTTCCTATCACACAGGTCCCTTCTAGAGGCCGTAAGAGACTGCACAGCATTTAATTTAGACAGTGCTGTCAAGCTCCAAATGCCATAGTATTTTAGCAGAAGGGAATTCAAAGAGGAGAAATATTAGTGTAAATATTAATATAAACGGGGACTCTAACAGGGACTGAGACTCTAATACTAATAAATACTAGTATAAACTGGGACTCTAATAGAGAGGACTACTTGGGGGAGAAGATGCTGAGATGGGCCTTGAACAATTAGTAGAGACTTCTTATTCTCAAGCACAGTATTTGCAATTCCATGGTCATTGCATCTTAATGCAGCATTGTATAGAGAAGCATAGTATAGTGGCTTTCAGTTATAATGCTTGATACTATTCTTACGTGACCATATGACTCCTCACAGTTTTTGCCCAATTTACAGAGTGAGAAATTTATGGCTCAGAGAGATGAACAAATTGGAAAAAAAATTACTCTTCTATTATATAGAGCAAACAGGCTTGTATCAAAATTTTATGAAATTAAGGAGAGTGTTCATTCTACCATGAAAAGACAATCCTAAATACTAAAGAATATATAACATTGTATATTGGTGAACAGGTCTGATTATTAAAGTGTAATTTATATATGGTGAATGCATAGGTCTTAAGTATAGAGATCAATGAGTTTTCCAAAATGCATACATCCATGTAATCCATATATTTAGTAAAATGTAGAACATTTTCATCATTCCAGAAGGACTTTTATGACTCTTCTAAGTCAAATCTTAATCTCACCCCACGTCTTCAGGCAACCGTTGTTCTATCTGCTATCACTACGGGTTAGTTTTGCCAGCTGTAAAATTTCATATAAATACAGTACTAATAATGTGCTCTTTGGTGTCCCCTTTTCCACTTAGCCTAGTATTTTCGAGAATCATCCATATTGTTGCATGAATCAGTAGTCTGTTCTTTTTAATTGATGAGTTCTATTCCACTCTGTGAATAGATTATCAACTATTTACCCATTCCCCTTTGATGAATAGTTGGAGGTGATTTCAGTTTTTAACTATTATAAATAAAGCTGCTATAAACACTCTTGTATAGGTCTTTTTTGTGTACCTATTTCATTTCTCATGGGGAAATACCAAGTGGAATTGCTGGGCCATAGAGTAGGTGAATGATTAAATATATAAGAAACTGCTAAACCTTTCTCCATTTCTGGTTTTATCATTAACACTCCTGCCAATGTATGAGTGTTCTGGTTGCCCTATACCTTTACTAATTAACAGTGTTAGCCATTCTAATAGGTGTGTGATGATATCTCATGCTGGTTTTCATTTGCCTCTCTTCCATAACTAATGATACTGAGTATTTTTTCATGTCTTTTTGGCTTTTCATATAGTTTCCTCTGTGAAATGCCTGTTTAAGTCTTGTAAAAAGCAAATAGTAGGTTTTACTTTTTTCTCCAGTCTTCTCTCTTCTTTTCAATTGGGAATGTTAAGTCCATTTACATCTAATGTATGTATTTATATGGTTGGTGTTAAGTCGATCATACTGTTATTCATCAGTTTGTTAAATTTGTTTTTTCTCTCCTCTCCTGCCTTATTTTGAATTAATCAAGCTTTTATTTATTTATTTTTCAGTATTTTTTATCTCTCCCTTCAGTTTTTTATGAATACTGATTTTTATATTTTTCCTTATTTAACAGGCATTACATAGGTTAGCATAGGCATTCTTAGCTTATCGTCATCTGCCATGGACTAATATGCCACTTTATGTATGATACAAAGAGCTTAGAAAAGTACACATCTATTTACATACCTTCTATATTTTTCTATCGTTCTCATACATTTATTTCTACTTATGTAATGAACATTATAATGCATTGATTTTGTTTTTGTTTTAAAAAATCAATTGTCTTTTAAAGAAATTGAGAAAGATGAATTATAATTTCACACATATTTTTCATTCCCTGTAGTCTTCATTCCATTGCATATAACCAAGATTCTGTTTGGTATCATTTCCTTTCAGCCTAAAGAACTTTTTTAGGGTGCAAGATACTGAAAACAAAAAGGAAAGCAAAAGCCTTTCCTTCTCAATCTTTACTTTATTGTTCCATCTCAAGGCTTATTAGAAACCCAAAAGATGAAATTGATTAAAATTTTAGTTTTAAAAATCAATTGAATTATTTTCAATATATATTTTATTGAGGATTCTGCTACAACTAGCACATAATGTAATCAAAATTAGGCTCCTGACTAGAAAAAATGAAAATATTACAAACTCCTTATAAAAATAGGAGCATTATTAAGGAATATATTAATTTATTTAAAGACAATGACACTTAAATTTTACAAAAATAGTTACTAATTTTTTATGCTCCATTTGTGCCTGATCCTATGCTAAAAATGTTAAATATTTTCTTTGCATCCTGAAAGATAAACATTATTATCCTCACTTTTAAAACGAAGGAACTGAGAATCAAAGAATTCAAGTAATTCACCCCAAGTTTTATAGCTTGAAAAAGTCACACCAGAATTTGAACACAAGAATTGACTCAAAGTCAATTCATTGTATTCTGTCCACAAAATATTAGCAAGGAGTTTCTCCAGTAGAAAGTTTATTGAGAAAACATTTTATAATTCACAAGCAATTCAGAGTGCTAATGACTTAGAGTTAAAAGACCAGGATTCGAATGCCCTCAGGCAAGTCATTTAGTTTTCTGAGTGTGAGTTTCCTTGGAGTTACTGAGAATGTCAAGCCGCTGGAATAGTGTGAGTGCTCCCAAGATTTTTTTTTATGAATACAACTATAAATAAATATAACCTTTCCACTATTGATAATTATATAAATATAAGGGTTCAGTTAGAATAATAGAAGAGAAAGACGTGTTTGAATTATTTTTAATCAAGAATTTTGATATTGTGGTGATCATTTCACAATATATACAAATATTGAATTATTGTGTTGTGTACCTGAAACTACTATAATGTATGTCAATTATACCTCAATTAAAAAAATAATTTTGAAAGAAATTCTTATATATTTGATGTAGGGTCCAATAGATTACTAAGACAAGGGATCTTTTTCAACCTATTTTAATGCAAAAATTTTAATGATAATACAAGTTGTTTTTATTTTAATAAACTCCACTTGGTTTCTTAGAACTAATGACTCATTTGTGGTGATGTTTACTAGATATAATAATTTGTTCATATTATGCCTCCCGATTCCATAAAATGCAGAGAGATTCAATAGTTTCTGAAATGTGATTAGAATTTTTTTTATATAGAATCAAAAAGGCTTTAGTCAGATGCAAAATTTAAGACATTAAAAATCAGAAGCAAGATAGCTTTGGCTCAGAATGATGTAGTAATTAAGAGAATGATATTTGAAATCATTGAAAAATTCATCTGAATTCTTGACTCTAACACATGATCTATGGTATTAATTGACATGTTTGCCTCAGTTTCTTGATCTGTAAAATTAAGACAATGATATCTATATCATAGTCTTGCTGTAGGAATTAAGGGAGACAAGGCATATATTGCATTGCTAATCACATGGTCTTTAATAGATTATAGATAGAATAAATTATAATACCAATTGGAGATGGAATATTTATACTCAACTGTTTTGATTCCAGTCTCGGTTTTGCCACGTGTTAACTGTGAGATCTTGGGTGAGGTATTTAACGATTTTATGTTTTCTCATCTGTAAAGCAGAGATATCAATACTAATTGAATCATAGCCATGCTGGGATGTTTAAGTGAGGAGATAATAAAGCTAACATTAACTGAAAATCTACAATGTGTGAGACAATGTTCTCATCCTTTGCATGGATCACGTTGTATTGAAGAGAGTGTGAAGCATGGGTGAAGAGCGTCAACCTGGACCCTCTTCCCAGGTTCATATCTGCGTTCTGCCACTCATCAACTGTCAACGTTCTCGAGTTGCTCAACCTTTCTGTCGTCAGTTTCCCTATATGCAAAAGGGATGATAATAATATCTAACAAATAATATCTGAAAAATAGGGTTGCCATGAGGATTGTTAGTCACTATTATCCCGTTAATTACTATTATCGTCCTTACTAGACTACAAAAAATTTTTCTCTGAGCTTCGAAATTAGCTTTCATTTCATTGTCAGGACCCCCAATAAGCTAACTGCTGAATATTGGACTTACTGCTTAGGCTTTCTGTACCTCATCACTCTCTCGTCAAATGCAAATACCAACACCTTCTCTGGCCACCTAAATGTGTAAGTACTGAAAGTGTGAATGCCTTTAAAGGGATCACGGCCTTAGACCAGGAAGGAGACTCAACTGCTTAACCCTACATTTTCTGTGTTGGGAACCTCATGGTCCCTGACCTGCCCAAGTTCATACATAGGGACTAGTACTTCCCAACCTTAACATGAGGACTCATGGTTTTCCATGTCCACTTTTTTCACCACATCTCCCAGCAAGGTCTTTGGATCTTGAAGTAGGGGACCCAGTGGTCAACTTCTCTAACTAAAAAGCACCGAGAACACACCTGTTATTGAACCAGTTGGATTTGTTACCTGTTGCGTAGAGGAAGAGCACACATCATCGGGAAGTCATGAAGTGCCTCAGTAAGAGAGAGTTAGAAAGGCTTTGGTCTTCGGGTGGGTGATTTGGGAGAGGGCGGAAGGAAGTAGGAGTTCACTCTAGACTGGATACTGTCAGAAAACAGGAAGAATTGTATGATTAGATACCTCAATAAATATTATCTATAGGGAGGGCAGACTAGAAGGATGACAAAGCTATTTATAGGGAAAGAAACAGTAATCACTCATTTTAGCCTATAGACGGAGTATATGGTATTTTGTGGCTGGCACATTGACATTGTTTTTATTTGTGCTTACACAAAATTACGAAGTGACCTTACTTTGCTCATTGTATCATGACATCAGAGTAGCCTTGTCTGAGACTGAAATTCTGTGAGATGATATATGTCCAATAGAAGAATAATAGGGCCAGGCTGGGAGTGTTCAGCCAGATTCTAGCTATCAAGGGGTACTCTTTGTTCTCTTTTAGAGTTGAACCTGGATTCAACTATTTCATCTATGATCAGAGTGACCTCAGGCAAGAAACTCAACTTCTCTGACACCCAGGCTTCTCACCTGTGAATTGAGGATGTTGTGGTAAAGATTGAATTAGGGCATCTATTTAGGTGACTTGCACTGTGACTGGACCTTCAAAATGGCTCAGTGACCACGAGCGTGTGCTCTCTCACTCCTAGGGTGACACTACACGTAATTTTGTGTTTTCCAGGGTTTCACACATAGACATTCCTGTAGTTCTCAGATTCTACTGTTTAATTAAAGCATCCAAGCGCTTGGCTCGCTTCTCAGCCTGCCTCATCTGCTCTGGAGAAAACGCTAGGAGAGACTCACAACCAGGCAATCCAGCTGTTCTCCCAGAAGGGAAACAGCTCAAACATAATATTTCTGCCAGCATGAGGCTCCCTGTGGGATCACTGCGCGTCCCGGCTTCTTTGCTTCTTTCGTGCTGGTGGTTCATGTGTGACAACCGCTCCCCTCTGTGTTGCTGTCTAGGAAGGTGGTATGCTGATATAGACCTTCTCCCAGCTGCGGGGGCCTGCAGAGGAGGCGAAAACCATGCCAGTCTGGGCCTGTTCCTAGATCCTGGGTTGTCACAGTCCACTGAATATACAGTGCTCTAGTATATTCAGAATTAGGAGAGCCCGTGGCTCATCAGGTAGGCTGTGCTGTGAGTTTTTACAAACTGGCACACCTCTCTTAGTTCAAAAGGAGGAGGGGAACCAAGAGAGGTATCACATTTGGACTTTTCTATTCTTTATGCACAGTCACAAGTAATCTTGTGAAAGTTAAAGCATCAGCTGTTCCAAAACAACAACAGGTGACAAATTTAGGGGATAAGCCGCATGTCTTGCAGCTGGTGCTAGAAGTGACAGACACACAGAAAAACATTGCCAAATTATCAATAAATAATTACCAATAAATAAAATGAGTAATAGTGTTAGAGAAAATGTCTCAATTAGTGGTTCTTCTATTTTCTCCACAAAAGATTATATTATAAAATCACTGTTAAATGAAGAGACAGTCCAAAATATGCAACGAAAAATAATGAGATAAGTAACTACAGAATTTTGTCAGGCAGTTAATTAATACAAATATTATGTTATTTTTTATGGATGTTGTGATATTTGTTAGAATCTTAATTTGTTATTTTTGAGTGATTTCTTTAATCATTCTAATTAAATATTCAGTTTTATATCATTTTGTATCTTTCCTTTAAACAAGGCTCCCACCCCAACTTTCAAACTTAAAAATCTAAATCTATTACTGGATTAGAGGATTTTTACATATCATCTTTCTCAGCAGAGGATGACTCAAGTGTCACACATCTTGCTACATATTTGCTAAATATACTCATGTGGAAATAGCAACCGCTGGTAAGAATCCTAACAGAAAATGAAGTAAAGAAAGGGCATTAACACTCATGTTAAACCCAGAAGAATTAATCAAAAATTGTAGGCTGTTATGAGTGAAGACTGTGATAAAGACACTTGGAAAATATGCCCCTCTCATCTGTTTCCACTGGACAATTTATCACAGTTTGTCTTATGTGTTCCCTCTGCTTCTAGTGTCTTTCCATCTATCCCACGCTTCACTCAGCTACCAAAATCTTCTTTCTAAAATGCATACATATTTCTAAAATGCATACACCATATTCTTTACACATTGCTGAGGTTTCTACTGGCTCCCACAGTACCTTTGTCCTTTGTACAGATTACGAAAAGACACGCCTCCAGGAGGACACACACAACCCCACAGACACATGGCTTAACAAACACGTGGAAGCTTTGTACAAATTTTTTTTTAAGTGCCAGACTTAGGACACATGGCTTGACTTATAGAACTGGAATGAAATTTTGGTCTCAGCTGCCCCTTCATCTGGGTGATGCATGCGTTTATCACCCTGAAGAGGCACCAGAGACCACCTGGCCTGCCTAGTTGGCAGGCGATGCCAAGCTCCTCAACATATTGCATAAGACCTTTAGCAGCCTACCATTCTCTTTTTAGTATTGTGAAGTCTAGTCAAACAAAACTAACTACTAGTCTTCCATTGCACCTTGATTTCTCCATATTTCTTTGCTGTGGCACATGCATACAAGCTTGCTTTGGCAGATACCCAAGCCTTTCTTGGCTGAGTAATTTCTAACCAACTTCAAGACTCAGGTCAATCATCTCACTCTTCAAGAAATCTTCATTGTCCCCACATCTACATGAGACATCCTCATCTAAACATGGTGTAGTCAGTCTTGCTGTACTTATCATACAGAATCATGATTTGGGGTTGATTTACTTACTGCACCAATGAAGTGAAGCCAGGGATTATGTCCTTGAACTCTGTATCCTGTTCCTTCTAATGTACCTTAAATATCTTCTTTTGCACCATTATCACTATCATCCTCAAAACTGTGATTTATTGTGGACGTGTACAGTGACTTTCCTACTCACATCAGACAAGGATATGGGCACATTTTCTTATTCAATGCAGACTTTTCTCACAGTAGTTCCAAACACCACTCAATAATTTGTCTAGACTTTAAGTATAATATCGTTAATTGATAGAGGTAATTTTGGTGCTTTTTAATATAGCAAATCTCTAGTGAGCAGTAAAGTCACTGGAGAGCATAAAATATGCAGACCCTTTTAATTTAACAGTAAGTTCAGAGCTAATTTAAATGTGGAGCTGCAGGGAAGGGAGCCTAGTAGAACTTTGGGTGCATTACGGCTTATTCCATCATCTTATGTAACTTCACGAGGCGCGTAGATTCTCTCACTAAAGGAGAGGGTGATGCCTTCTAATACTCTTAGAACTTAATACCTTTTCGTGAGTTCTCATCACCCATAACCATGATCAGCAAACAGGTTCTGGATACCCCTGTGGAGATGGAGAAGTGTTAGAGGGAGACTAAGTAAGCAGCTGCTAAACATGGACCAAACGCCTGGGGTATCAATTCTACCTAAAGATTTGGGGGGAATGGGTCATATCAAAATGAGCACCAAGGTATCATTGGCCACAAAATTCACTTACATTTTAAAGATGAAACATCAGAGTTCAAAGAAGTTTTCAATATGTGTCAGGCTGCTTTGTGCTGGGTCACCAGACTCCCAAATGCTCCCTTTTCTCTCTGTCTCTAGAGGCACTTTAGTGGAAAAGATTGAGCAATTCAGACCTATTCCTTACAATGCCAACTTCTCATCACAGGATACAAAATTTTTCAAGATCTGGCCTCAGACTACTTTCCCAGTCTCAACTTTTGCCACCCATTTCTTCATATGTTAGCTTGCCTACTCTCTGAGACTTCTATCAGACGCTCACCTACGAGACACTCTGCGTGTTCATCCTCAAAACAATCCAGCCACATGCACACGTGGATTTATATGACAATGCCCCCAGATCTTTCCCAGCTTGCTCCTGGGTGTTTTATTCTGATTCTAGACAGCTTGTAACTGTTTGGCTCTGTAGTGAATATATGCACCCCAAAAAAATCCACATCCCTAGTATTTGAAGCTGCATTTTCACCTAATTATATTTTTCCATTTTCGGACCTACTATTCTGTAGCCTTGTCAAATTACTTAGAGTCTCTGAAACACTTCCCAATGTTTCCTGCCTTTATGCTTGCTTCCGTGTCTTTCACTTCCTTGAATCTGCTGGAAATTCCTCCTCCACTCCATCCCTTTCCACCTGACATGATACTCCTACACATTAAGGCAAGATTCCACATCAATGCCTGCTCCGTCCTCAGCCATCCTAGAATTTAGGTTAGATACCACAGTCGAACATAACTCAGCCTTGCAATGTGGCTCTTTTCCTGTGTCTCTCATCCAGTAGACTGTGAGTTCTTAGAGAATGGAGAGAGTATATTATTATTTTTTGTGTCCTCAGGGACAAGAACAATGGTAAGCACACAAATATGCACATATAGACTTACTGACTGAAGAAAGAATGAGTGATTGGGTAATGTAAGAATACCAAAATATGTATATTGAGCAGAAGGTAAATCATCATTGTTTGTAATTGTAGGATGAACTTTTTTTTTTAATTTTACCCCTGCTAAAATGCATTCCACTATCTCCCTCTTGTGTTCAAGATAAAATCTAAGCCCTTTACAGGATCCACCCTTGACATGTCTGCTAATCCAAGGTTTCTGAGAGCTGGCTTCCTCCTGCTTCAACTACCTGAAATCTTGCCAGTGGAGATTTATGCTCTGATAAGATTCAACTACTTGTTATTTTAACTCTCCCAAAATGCCATTTTCCTCGGTGCTTTTCGGTCTTTACACAGACTGCCTCGTCTTCTGGAAATGTCCTAGTCCTTTCCTTGATGAGGCTTAATTCTACTCATTCATCGAGGTTCAGAGTGCGGGCGTATTCTCTAGGAAACATTTTCTGACTCTTTCTCCTCTTGCCATGCTGCATTGAGGTGCACACAGTGCTCTCGGCATCCTTTTGCTATAGCACTTATCATACCATATTATGATAATGTATTTACTTTCCTGCAACTTCCCCCAATATACCAGTAACATGCACAAACAATAAATGAGAATTAATTAATTTTAATAGTGTTTTAGTTAGCTTTACTGAAGTATAATTTATGTACAATAAGATTTACCAATTTTAGTGTACAGTTTTATGAGTTTTGACAAATGTATATAATAATATAACCATCACCACAGTCATTATACAGAACATTTCCACTACCCTCCAAATTCCTGGCAAATATTGATTTATTTTCTGTCAATAGAGTGTTGCCTTTTCTAGAATTTCACATACATGGAATCACACAGTACATCCTTTTTTGTGTCTGGCTTCTTTCATTTAGCATAATGCTTGTGAGATTCATCCATGTTGTTATGTGTATCAGGAGTTTGTTCTCTTTTATGACTGAGTAGTATACTGTTGTATACGTGTATCACAATTTGTTAATCCAATCACTAGTTGACGGACATTTGGATTGTTTCCCGTCTTTGGCAATTATGAATAAAGCCGCTATAATCATTTGAGTACACGTCCTGGTGTGAACACAGGCATGCGTTTATCTTCACAAAATACGTAGAAGCAGGATTGTGGAGTCGTGTGGCAAAGGTATATTTCATTATACAAGAAACTGTCAAACTATCTTCCAAACAGGTGTGCCATTTTGCATTGCCACCTTCAATATATTAGAGCTCCAATTAATCAACATCCTCACCAACACTGGAACTAAAAATCTTGTTTAGCTTTAGCCATTCTAATAGGTGTATGCTACTATCTCATTGTGGTTTTAATTTTCTTTTCCCAATTACTAATGACATCAGGTGATTTTTTTTTGTTTTTAAAGATTGGCGCCTGAGCTAACAACTGTTGCCAATCTTTTTTCTTCTTCTTCTTCTCCCCAAAGCCTCCTGGTACATAGTTGTAAATTCTAGTTGTAGGTCCTTCTGGTTGTGGTATGTGGGATGTCACCTCAGCATGGCCTGATGATCAGTGCCATATCCATGCCCAGGAGCCCAACCAGTGAAACCTTGTGTCACCAAAGCAGAGCAAGAGAACTTAACCGCTTGGCCATGGGGCCAGCTCCAATATCAAGTAATTTTTATTTGCACATTTACCACTTGTATATTTTCTTTGGTGAAATGTCTATTCAAATATTTTGCCTAATTTTTAAACTGAAGTTTTTGTCATTATTATTGAGTTGTAAGAGTTTATTATATATTCTAGATACAAGTCCTTTATCAGACAAATGCTTTACAAATACTTTCTGCCAATCATTCTCTTTATTTTTTTCACAGTATCTTTTGAAGAGCAAATGTTTCTAATTTTAATAAACTCAGTAGTGGCTCCATCATTTTAGTTTTGGTTTGTTTTTTTTTTCCCCAGGACAGAGAGAATTGTTTGCTACATAGTAGATGAGCAATAAATGATCCAAATACTTTGGATGAAAAAGTTGATATATTCAGGCTCACTAGTGCTCATATATATATTATATATATATATATATATATATATATATATACCATAGGTGTGCTTTTCTATAGGAATAAACTCTGAATTTTGTCCAAAGGAGAGAATTCATGTCCCTTTGAGACCCCGCAGATTCACACCATTAACCATTGGTTGAAATAACTTTGATCTGGGAAGATTTCAAAACAGGTGTTGAGAGCTACTGTCTGTAGCTACAGGACTCCTTGAATGTTCTCCCAGGACTCATTTGATTCTGAACAAGATTAATTTCTGGTGAGTCTTTCACTAGGAATAGTGCACCAAAGCACCAAAGAGTACTTCCTAATACGTGTCAAAATCGCAAATACTTCGCATGGCCTACAAGGCCCTAGAAGAGCTCAAACTTACCTACTTCCTTGACTTCATCTGCTACCATAGTCAGCCTCACCACCATCCTATGGCCACACTGGCTTCCTCTCAGTTTATCCAAGGTTCCACACTTTTGGATGGCTGGGTTTTGCACTTATCCTTAGAAAGATCTTACTGCTACTTCTGACTAATCGTGATTCTTCCTTCAGATCTCATCCCAAATGGCATTGACTAAAAATGGCCTATCCTAATTAAACCCACTCCCATTTAAATTAAGTATTTCTTACACATTTCTCATACTACCTTATAATTCCTCCAGAGCATTTATGAAGTGTGCAATTACATAGCTGTGCCGTGAAGGTGAGGATCATGTCTGTTTGCTTCTCCATATCTCCAGAACCTAGCTTAGGGCTCGGAACATGATAAAAGATCAGGAAATATATATGATATGTATAAATATCATACATATTATCACATATATATGATATTTTATATGCACATATATATATATGATTTAAGAGAAAAAGAGTACAGGTATTTTTTATTTCATTTTTTAAAAAATTAAACACAGAAATTTTAGAAAACATCTACTAGAGACAGCGGTTGGCTTTTAGAACAAATCAGCAAACAAGCAACACAATTAGACTCTCTTTCTGGCAGTAATTAATTATCAGGCCAAATTTGTCTTTTGAGACCACTCCTCATTCACACAATTGAAATCTAGGTGTCACAGATGCTATTTATTTGTACTACTTCTTACAGCAGGAAAATGATGCAAATGGCAATCAGAGATATGCTCAGATGGGTGGAAGGAATTCTAAACAGGGGAATATCCAATGATCAAGGATAGGAAAAGTTGCAGCAAGGGCAAAAAAATGTGAGAAATGGAGTATGGCAATTAAAATGATTAAATGATCGATTAGAGCGTTTGTAGACTGAGTTAAATCTGACAGTCCCATGGATAATGTAGTGGAGAACACTGGCTGGTGTTGAAACACATTTTTCATGTATACTTCTTAAAAGGGGCTCTGAATTCCACTTCCAAAAAGGAAGTCCAAAAACAGTTGAAGTGGCTCCATCCTTAAGGCATGTATAGCATCTACAAGGTAACTAGTGGAAAGGACATGTTAAGTCTGAGGTTCGAGCATTCATCTAAAAATGTATGATTAATATACAGTCACCTCTGCATATAATTTGCATAATTCTAAATAGAAGGCATCTTCTGTCTGTTAAGAAGTTCAGGTTGACATCCCCACAGTGAAACATGAAGACTCTCATACATATATTTTTCTTATTGCCAATTCCTTTTCAGTTCCCCTCTCTATTTACCCAGATCCCCTGTGGGACAGGCACTCATAGGAGGACAGCGCTATGAGCAATGTGGAGATTCAAGTGAATAGTGTTTACAGGGGGGACACATCAATAACAATTGTGCCAGTGTGGAATTTGGACTTGTACAATTTACACTCATTTCTTTTCTTGTCTTTTGAATACAGAATTTACTTAACCCTTACAAAAGGATTATCATCTCTGACATCATAAAATTTTATTGCAATAAAGGGTCTTTAGCCAATATCAATAATAATAATAATTCACATTTATTAAATGACAACATGATAGATAATTATAATTGCATTAATTGGATGATTCTATTAAATTACTACCACCCAACCATGAGCAGGCACTTCCTTTTTTAATCTGTCCAGTGAGATAGATATTTGAGGTCAAATGGCTAGTACAAGTAGTAGGTCAAATGGCTGAGCTGGGGCTTTCATCTGCCCCTGTCTGACTTAGAACCCATGCTCTTAGCTTCTATGTCTCAGTTTTCTGGATATCATTTTGTCCAAGACCATTAGCTTTTTCAGATGGGGAATGGGGAATCTAGGAAAGAGGGCAAATGGTGAAGATCCTATGGCTTAACAATGGCAGAACTAGAATTAGTGTCTAGTCTCCTGAGTCCCATTGTCTTTCAACTACCTTTTCCAATTTACTTTACATCATAAAATCAGAATTTCAGAGTTTCCTTAAAATGAGGAGTCACTCTTTATTTAACACACACATAACATTGTACTAATTATGTACCAATCCTCTAAACCTTTACATGGATTAACTCATTTAATCTCCACAACAACCCTTTAAGTAAATACTATTATCCCCTCCATTTCATGGGTGGAGATCTGAGCACAGCTTGGTTAAACAATCTAAGAGCACATAACTAGTGAGTGATAGATTTGGGATTGAATCCAGGCAGTCTGGCTATAGACTTTGCACTATTGATCACATAGGTGGGTTGCTTCTCTTTCAATCATAGCTAATAGTGGCAGGGCTGTCATCTTCACACAAAAGTGTGAGGAAAAACAGGAGTCTGTCTAAATGTCCTTTTCCCATAAATTTGCCATGTCTGAAATACCTACCTTAGAGTTATTCAAATTCTCAAGTAGAACAATCTTTTAACTAGAAGGACAAAAAAGAAAAGTGCTGTAGATTGCAACCTACTTCTGCTACATTGATGTAGTCTACCAGCACTGATGACCTTAAGAAACTGACTCGGTGAATCTCAGTTCCACAGAAGCAAGGTTCCTGCTCTGCCTACATGCCAGTGTTTGGAAGAGCAAATGAAAATTTAAAAATATACAAATATGTAAAAATACTTTAAATAGAGTTTATAAATATGAAAGAAAATGTTTTCATTTTTAATATAGGACTACAGTCATTTAGTAGTATCAGTACCAATGTCAGTTTGCTCAAAATACTAAGTATCCCTTTCAAAATACAGCATGATCTACGGGGTATCATGTTCCAACAGGATAATCAGTTAAATGTCTGTTAAATACTTTTATATTTCATGTTTGTTCTTTCTTTCAATGGATGTTTTTGGGGGACTTTAAGCATAAGATGCTCACTTCTCCAGACCACCTCATGATCCTCTAACCAATTGAGAACTCCAACTATGACATTGAAATTAAAATGGATGGAAGAGAGGCCTTCTTTTTCAAAGGGAAGACCTTGTTTGTTTTTGAACATTGTGCTTATGTACTGAGTACAATATACAGCACGTGGTAGAAGTTCAATGCATGCTTCTTGAATCAAAAGGAATAGAAAATCCTCCAAAACAGACAGCTTTTCTCCATGTGTTTATTATAGGAGCATTTTGCTAGTGCTGGAGAGGAAACTGGACATTTAGTTTAATACTGTGTCCTAATTCCTAGAAACAAATTTGTGTCCAATTACTACTTAAATTAAATTTCAGTATGTATGCCTCATGCTCTTCATGCTGATGGGACTATTGGATATGACTTGAATAAGACATGAATGATGCCATTCTGTACTCTGCTATGTTATTAGAGATTTAAAGGACAGTTGCCTGGAGTGATTTGAAAATACTTCCCATCACTGGGTAGCATTCTACAACAACAGTGTCTTTCTGAAGTCAACTTCAGCATTTTTCATGAGTTGTTATGGTGGCAAGAGGGTTTTCTGAAAAATACTGACAGTTTTATCGGGCCACATTTGATTCCCTGTTCTTCATTCTCTTAGCCTTGCTTTCCCAGCAGTCTTGAGATTTCACTGGAGTTTTATTAGTTTGCTTATGATACAGAATAACTTTCTATTGCATTGAATAGAATAGTAATACTTAGAAGAAATCACATATGTGATTTGGCCTGGTCCATCATGTTTAAAAATATGGAAAATGTGGCCTTTTAGAAGGTTGTGATTTCTCCTAAATCATACAGGTAGACGGTAGCAGAGCTTAAACTGAAGTTCGCATTTCCTGGTTCCCAGTTCAGGGCCATTTTACTACAAGTAAGCTTATTTAGGATGCCATGTCCATGTTTTTATCTACTATAGAAATAACCCAAACATCTGCATCAAATTAATTCAGAAAATAATCCCTTCCATACACACACACACTCACTCACACACAATTTTAAATAACTCTAACTTTGGAAGACATCTGTAAAGGTTTGTGCCAGGAATTGTACAAAGCAAATCACGTCTCCTTCAATCTGCACAAACGTTTTTCGATCTTTATGAATGAGAATGAAATTTTCTGGTTTTATAGTTGAATAAGAAAATATCTTCTGAGTATCATGACCGGTAACGACATTTTCAGGTTTCATTCACCATGAGCTTTGTATCACTGTGTGTTCTCAATGCTGACTCTCCTTTCTATGATTTCTCATATCTCAGTGTGTTCCAGAAAAAAAAACCAGTTCATGAATAGTGTGCCTTTTTCATCTGGGAGAGTGTTAAAGAATTTGGAGGTGTAGGAGTTGGCTTATGGAAGGAAAAATTCAGAAAGCCAACCATTGTTTTTTCAATATCTGTGTTAAATGGTTATAAGAGCTCTAACCAGAACCAAAGTGTCTACTCGTCAGGGAGACAAATTCTGGCTCAAATTAAGAAGGGATCTCTGTCAATGTATCAAGGGAATCAGCTGCTGGGACATGCATTGCCCGCTATCTTAGGTTTTATGCTCTCATTCTGTGATTTCTTTTCCCATTTGTTCCCTTTTTCTTTCCTTTTCTCCCTTCCACAGTGTTTCCATAATATCTAATGTGTGCTGAGCACCATGATTATCATTGAGGAAAAGGCAAGAATAGGTCCACCCTTCTTAAGAATTCTCAATCTAGAGGTGAATACAAACTCAGATAATTATAGCATAATGTGGCAAATGTAAAGAAAAAGATGTGAAGAGAAATTCAAGGAGAGGTGGAGACCCAAATCAGCTAAGGAGAAGCTAGAAAATGCTTTATGGAAGGATAAAGTCAAAGCTAAGACTATTCAAAGCCAAACGGACGAACAAGGATTATTAAGATAATGGAGAAGAGGCACCAGAGAAACGTGAGCATTCTGAGCAGAAGTGAACAGTGTAAAGGCCACACAGGATGCATGATGTTGTGTGAGCCATAGTGCCGAAAGTGGTGCTGTCAAGGGGAGTTAACATAAAAGATGATGCTAGATTGAAATAATTTCCCTATTTCTGTATGAATTTCTTTGCCTTTGCTGAGTTTGTTCACCTTCCTTGTTAGCATCCATGAGCTTCTCCTCAGGACTTCTTTAGAATTAAATTACCCTCAGTTGGTAAGAAGGCTAAATTTTCCCGGGAGATATAAAGACAGCCTGACATGAGGAAAAAAAAAAATCCTTTTCCAAAATAAAAACATGATATGGATATATAACATTTCAAATTATTGATTATTTGTGCCAATCCTGCCAGGTAGAAGCTGGTGCTGTTCATATCACTGGAGTATCAGGAATTGCCTTGCAAAATAGCTCCACAAACTACAAACCGAAAAGAATGTTCCACCCTTACTAGAAGCATGGAAGAGCCGAAAGAGCATGTGTGTTGAAGGCAGGTAGACCTTCCGAAACTCTGACCTTGTGTCAGTAATTTGTCTTTTCTCAGCTTTGCATTACTCATAGGCACCATGAAAATTGCATTACCTAATTCTTCAGGTTAGAAGGAAATTCAACCAGATTTTGTCCTATATACTGTCCCTCAGTGAATGTTGATTAGTTCACCTTGATATTTTATAAGTATATCCAAATAGGGTAAAGTAGAATTATAAAATATTAGAGTTTGAAATTTCTTTAGAGAGTATTTCATGGCTGTTAATGCATTTTTTCATCAATTCATTTTTACTCATTCATTTAATAAGCGTAATTGGTCTCCTACTACAAGTTGGACACTGCATGGGCCTGAAGATAAGCCATACCCTTTGAGTAGAGGAGGTCACAGTGTAGTAGAAGACAGGGACACAAAACAAATATTATTCAGCCTAGTAGGATCTGTAATAGAACAAGGCGTGACACAGAAAGGAATGAGTGAGTTCCTGTGTTATCAGGTCAACTGCCAGGTTTGGGGAAGGTGGGTTAGGGTGTGTATCATCTTCCAGACAACAGAGGACTGCCAACGTCTCCAGTAAGGAGGACTCACACAGCATTAGAAAGCTTAATGAGCTTGAGGTGACAGTGTTAATCAAGGTGATGAAAGTAGGAACCAAGGACAGAGGCTGGAGTAGCGGTTCCTTCCCTTCCTCCTGGAGGCCTGCTACTCTCTCCGATGCCTGAATACTTGGCTTTTGTCCCATCTTGGCCCTGGATCTGCTTAATTTGAGGTGGCAGTGCCAATATAGTAAAACTGAAAGATTCTAGATGAATGGCCAGGATTGCTGTGTCTCCGTCCTTGATCTGACATTGCTTAGTTGTTGTCACCCATCTCTCTGGATTCTAGCTGTATTTACTCATTAGAATTTTTTTTTTCATAATTTGGTGTTCATGGAATACCTTATCTTATCCATTCCATTCAAATAAACAAATTAAAGAATAAACAAAAAGTGCTCTGATTTTTGTTATTCTAGTCCATGTTGGCACATGCATAAGGTAAAGCATTTATTGATAATATCGTTTTTATTGCTGGGGAATTTAATTACCAATATGTTTCTAGGGAAACATGGATTTTAAAGGGGAGAATGTCTGTGAGTGGCAACTGTGTGCCAGCTGATGTGATAAATGCATTCTGTCAGTCTCTCATTTCATTTTTCACAATAAATCTCTGTGGTGGGTATTAGAATCCTCATTTTATAGATGTGGACAATGAAGACTAAAGATAGTTGAAATTGTCCTAAGGTTAACTGAATTAGTAAAGAATTGAAAGGTGATTTAAATTTCTGGTTAAGTGACTCCAAAAGTCTTTTCTTTTTAAAAAAATGGCCATCAAAATACAACTGTGATAGTCGATTGACTGGTTTCAAAATGATCACCACAGTCAGAAAATAAGCAAAGTCTGCTTATTTAAAGGTATCTCTTTAAATTTACAAAGCTCACCTTGAAAGATAAACACTAACACATGTTCTATGTGGTCCCCAAATTTTCATAAAATATCAGATATCAGAAGGAGATGAGCAACAGAGGCAGTAATTGCCACAAGCTGTCTGAAACAGCATATCTCTCAATTAGCCACAATTCAGGATAACAAAGTTATGTGCCAGTCAAAGTTAGAAGTAAGTTATTAGAAACTTTTTCTAAGCATATTTTTACATGGGAAAAGGAAAGAACAAAAGAGAATTAGCCAAAAAGAGAGCATTATAATTAGTGTGTTATGTCTCACAAACTTCACATTAATCATTTTCTGAAACTGTTTCATGGAGCCTCAAAGATGACAATTTCTCCCTGTATAAGAGTCACCTCTACACACCCGAGTCTGGTAGATATTTTGGTCTTCTCCAGTTGTTTTTCCTTTAGTACTCTCACATAGAAATATTAATAACTTTAATATATCAAATGAGGTTAGGAGTTGTGTGCATATGGGCTTAAAGAACAGGTTGCATGATGTCTCACTTACAGGATCACTGATTTTGAGGATAGAGAGCTCACTATTTCAACCTCTCTCCCTTCATGGTTGACAAAGAATGAGGTTCAGAGTAGACATCTGGTTCAACAAGATCTCACAGCCAACACTGGCACTTAGTGCCATCTGTGCACTGGTGTGTGGGTGTGCATGTCAGGGTACTTGTCTGAATGTGTGTGTGTGTCAGGGGGTTCACCTACAGTGTCCCACACTCTTCACTAGAACAGGTTCCATACAATGTGATAATATAACTACACGTGTACATGTAGAGGTATAGAGTGAGAAGTGAGATGTGGGTAACTTCCTGGAGAACCAGAGAAATATTTATGGAACAAAATTAAGTTTGGACAGAGTTTTGAAGAATAAGACTACTTAGTGCAGAAAAGAGCAAAGATCATCTCCAATAGAACTGCCTGTGCAGAGGTAGGAAGATTGGAAAAATCTGGCTTGATCTGGAAGAACAGAGCCCAAGATGCACATGAAGAAGTTGTATTTAGCAGTTCATAGTGTGGTGCCTGAATTCAATAAATATTTGTAAGAAGGAAAGAAGTGAGAGAGAGGGGGTCATGGGAAGGGTACAAAGGAATACAAGAGAAAGAGGGAAAAGAAAATGAGTGTATTAAACACAAAATTCATTATATCATAATTTCCAGGGGAACGTCCATGTTTTTATTAGGATTAGTGAAAATGCTGATCTTTGCTTGGCTTCATGAAATATATTGATAAAGAGTTTCACTAGGTGAGGGGAAACTTAAAACTCTCATTTCAAGATGAAATCCAGGTGCTTTAGTGGGCGTTCAGTCATATGGCTCATGCTTTCTCTTCTAGACTCTGCTCTCACAGCTTTCTATTCCCACTTCAAACCATCAGTTCCTTATACTGCAGCCACTGCACAGTCATGGCTTCTCATATGGCTGTTTTCTTGCACTTACTGCTGTCTAGGATGATCTTACCCAAATTCCTTTTTCCTTGCCTAACTAAATTCCACCAATACTCAATCCAAGTGTCACTTCCTTTGGGATGGATCAAGACTGTCATGTTTGGAATAAACACATGCATTCTTCTGTTATACCCCGTGTCACCCTCTGTTACCATTTTTTACCATTTCCCTGCCTCCATGTCTAAGACCAAGCTCTTCTTTAGGTCAATGACTGTATTTGACTTGTGTTTCTATCCTCAGCCTCTTGCACAATAGCACCAAGTGTGTGCTTAGCAAATGTTTGCTAGGAAAAGAAGTGAGAAAATGAATGAATAATAAATGAATAATACTATGAAAGACAGTACACTCGTTGAAAAGATCTGATTGCATCGAATTATGAACTTAATCACAGACATATATTAGAAATTAAACTAATAAAACAAGCAACAGGAAGACATTGACTTCATGAGCATTTTGCTAATTTTACATCTTTTTCCATGTCATTTACCAGTGAATGATATTTGAATGTCAATCTCTTCACCTAAGAGAGTCTTAAGGAAAAGGATCATACTTTCTTCATCCTTGTATTCCTCATAGATACACAATAGTTTCTCAGTAAATGGAAGTGGGTTGGGAGAGTGTTATTTCACCTTTTGAGTATAAACTATCTATTAGATATTTTGCATTCTTTGCATCATCTGATCATAATAAGCATCTTGAGAAGTAGGTGTTATTTCTTCATGCTATAGATTAGTAAGTCAAAGTGCCGAATGCACTCCACTTTGGCGGCCTGGGTTTGGTTCCAGGGCATGAACCTATGCTACCTGTCAGCAGCCATGCTGTGGCAGTGACCCACATACAAAATAGAGGATGACTGGCACAGATGTTAGTTCAGGACAAATCTTCCTCAAGCAAAAAGAAGAAGACTGGTAACAGATATTAGCTTAGGGTAACTCTTCCTCAGCAAAAAAAAAGAAAAAAAAAAAGTGGAATCTATATCCCCGCTGCTTGAAATTGGACCAAGTTTGTAACTTGCTTTGTGCAGTATAAAGAAGCAGAAGTGGTGTCATCTTACTTACATATGTAATGTTATGCTTATGTGTCACCTCCATCTGCCAGGTGTGAGTTTACCTGGGATTCTCCAGTCCAAGTCTGAGCTGCTAGACACTTACAATCTCATCAATGACCCCAAACGAAGTCAGAAAGAGAACTGCCTAACTGAGCTCAGGCCTAATTGCTGATCCAAATAATCATGAACAAATAAATTGTTGCCATTTTAAATCACCACATTTTGTGGTGTTTTTCTAATGCAACAAGCGATAGAAACAACCAGTACCTGGCAGAATTAAAATTACTCTCCACTGCTCCAAGCAGCCTTATGGTAACTGTGTTAAGTTCCATTGAATTTGTTCTATTTCTAGGTATACTATGCTTTGTTTTAGAAACGTTTTCATATCACTTTTAACACAATATTAATTTTTTGTCATTATTATTATTGTTGTTATTTATTTTGACATATCTATTCCACCAGAATAAAATCTCCTTGATGACAGGGACGTTGTCTAACTTATGCATGGATGCATCACTAAGCTCAACTACAGTGTCTGGCACTTAATACATTCTTGGAATAGTTTTTTGAATTAGGTGTTGAATGAATTATATCTATAAAATTGTGAAGCCTTTGAAAGATTTTGATACAAGGAAGAAAAAGATATGATTCAAACATGGTCTTTGGGAATGCCTTGAGGAAGCTATGTAAGGGATGGTTTAACTGGGCCCAGGGGATTAGGGACAGGTCTGAGTCTAGAGTCTCCAGGCCTTCAGTAATAGCTCAAACACTGAATCGTAGCGGCTCTGAGGACAGATAATACTCAGGTCGTACAGTATGCCTCAGGGACTTAGAGTTTAATTCTTCCTAATCCTAGGATCAATACCTGCAACAATAACAAAAAATGAAATGCTTAGCACCATTGAACAAATAATCTTCAGATTTACAAAGTAATGTATATCCCTTTCCCCCAGTACAAACCTGACAGCAATTCGCACCCCTAAGTACTCATATTTGGGCAAGATGGAACACCGGGGACTCCCAGGTTATTGACTAAAGGAATGTCCTAGTAAAAGTTCTCAGTGCTGTGCCATTTCACTTTAGGTTCCAACTATTTAGGATGCAATTGATTAGTAACTGACAAATTCATGTGCTAATTACATTTTTTCACATGTGCATTAAGGAGTTCTTTGAAGGACTATATATTGATCGTGTATGTTAACCCAGCGTTCTCAGGAGCCTGGTTTTGAGAATTTGATATTCCAGCAGGGGATTATGCCCAAGCTGGCCTTCACTCTATTCTTCTGATACTCTATATTCTCTAATGAAACTTTTCTGTTGCTATTCTCTATGCGTGGAATTACCCCTATCCGATCTTCTCATGGTTGGCACTTCTCATTATCAAAGTTTAGGCAAAATTATGACCACTTCAGAGAGTTCTTCTCATCCAACCTAACTAAAGCAGATTCCTTAAACCCCCAACCATGGCCTAATCATTTTCAAATCACCTTATTTTATCTTCTGCATAGTTGGTAACACAAATTTATCTTGACTTCTTATTTTTTAACTGGTTCATTTTTTGCACAATACCACTAGAATCTTGCCATCTTTCTCGCATGTTTACCTTTGTATCTTAGGGATGAGAATGGTGACTGTCACATTAAGGGTGCTCAATAAATATATGACGTGTGATGAACAAGTGAGAAAACTGAGGGTTAGAAAAGCTAATTCACACAGTTAATAATTTGCAGATCTAAGCACAGACTTATGCTTTCTAATTCAAAGTCCAATCTGCCTCTCACTGCATCACGAGTGACTTCTGTACAATTAGTAGATTGTGCTTTTAGGTTAGTAGATTGTCTCATACACTGTTACTATATATTTACATGTATATGTAATATATGTAAATATATATATATTAATGAAAATGCCTAGGTCACATCTTTTTTTTTGGAGGTTTTAACTACCTTCACCCCTTTTCCCCACCCCATGCCCCCCACCTTTGGCAACCACCAATCTATTCTCTGTTTCTATGAGTTTGTTTTTTTAAGATTCCACATACAAGTGAGATCAAATAGTATTTGTCTTTCTCTGAATGATTTATTTCACTTAGCATAATGTTCTCAAGCTCTATCCATGTTGTCGCAAATGGTAAGATTTCCTTCTTTATGGATGAATAATATCCCATTATATATATACCGAATATTCTTTATCCATTCATCCATCGATGAACACTTAGGTTGTTTCCACGTCTCGACTATTGTAAATAGTGCTGCAATGAACCCGAGAGTGTGGATCTCTCTTTGATTTAGTAATTTCATTTCCTTTGGCTGTATAACCAGAAGCGGAATTGCTGGATCATATGTTAGTTCTATTTTTAATTTTTTGAGAACTCTTCATACTGTTTTCCAAAGTGACTGCAGCAGTTTACATTCCCACCAACAGTGCAGGGGCCCCCTTTCTTCACATCCTCACCTTCATTTGTTATCTCTTGTCTTCTTGATGACTGCCATTTTAACAAGCATGAGGTGTCATCTCAGTATGATTTTAACTTGCATTCCCCTGATGATTAGTGATGTTGAGCACTTTTTCATGTACTTGCTGGCCATTTGCATGTCTTCTTTGGAGAAATGTCTATTTAGTTCCTCTGTCCATGTTTTAATCACATCGTTTGTTTTTTGGCTATTGAGTTGTATGAGATCTTTATGTATTTTAGATATATATTTATATACAATTTATATGTATTTGTTTTTATGTCTATATATAATATATGTTATATATTATTTACTTATATATGTAAATATGTATACATTTACAAAAATGTCTAAGTCAAGTCTTAACCTCTTGATGATCAGGTTTTAGCTCAGGTCACAACTTTAATGACTCACTCTCCCGGCATTCTTTGTTTCTGTGATTTTAAGCAAAGGATCAACTGAATGCACGTCTGAATTACGGCGCCTGAGAATGGTGAAAAATGAGAATCTTAAAATAAAGCAAGAGTCACCGTTTTGCAATTCTGGCTCTCTGTCTTTGTCACTGCCTCTGACTCTCCTTTATCTCTGCTTCCATCTCCTATCACCCAATTTTGACTGTTGGGTGTTTTGTGTTCTGTGATTTTTTAAAATATCTCTGTGATGGATGAAAGTTCATGCAGTGAGGGATGCTGTCAGATTTGAGCCATTTGTCACCAAATGTTGGCACTCATCTCTGCCAAGTTGCTGGGTCTGAGTCATGTCTTTGCTTCTGACAAAATGTCAGTGTTATTTGTCACCATCTAATATTTATGCCACATTAGATTGCCACTTACCATGGGTCAAAAACACTGGATAGACAGCAGTCTTCAATGATTCTTTCACATTTTCCCCCCAGGACAGCCCTCTCAGCTTGGCTCCACCCAGCAGGTGAAAGTGGGATCTTTATTATATGTACGTGTCCAGCATATCAAAATTGATGACAAGATTTGATTCACTCAATGTCACTTTCAAGAAATCATTAGTCTATCTCTTTCCCAATACTGTTTCTAACCACAACAGCTCTAATTGACATGTCATTCCATTAAATTCTCATGACACAAAGTTGTCTGTTTAAGAATGTTAGATACATTTCTACAAGGATTCAGTAATGATTGGGAAATACAAAATAAAGGGTCAGCCCACTAAACGGTTTCTATAAAAGACTGAGGTCAACTTCCCTGGGAAAATCTCACCCAAAAGAAAGACAGGACTTACCACAAAGACAATGGGATCAGATGAAGTGATTTTGAGTACTGCCAATTGTGAAGTGATATAGGCTTCCTTAGTTCCCAACCTTTGTTACAAGAACCTGTACCAAAAAGCTGAGATGAGAAAGTGGTAAAAATAAAAGGGGAAGAAAAAGTTCTTGGTGTTGGTGATACATACCATAGTATTCACAAATGAATATTGTGACGTCTATGATTTGCTTTTAAAATACTCTGAGGGGGTGGGTAGGGAAGTGGGGAGGGTATAGATAAAGCAAGATTGACAAAACGTTGATGATTGTTGGGACTGTGTGATGGGGATATGGGAATTTGTTGTGTTGTTTTCTCTATTTTGTGCTTAGGTCACTAGTGCACTAGATAGTCAGTGTATTCTGATGTTAGAAACTAGGTAGGCAAGTCAAGGTAAATTTAGGAAAGGCAAAGGGATCTAAGGGCTTATCCAAGAGGTAGAAACCTTTGTCCATAAATGAAACAAAGCTAGAAACAGTGTGAAGACGAGCAGAAAGCAAGGCATAAGTGCGCTGAAAAAAATCAGAAGGAATTCTGATGACTGGTTGGGCTCTCTCCTTTGATATTCTTTCGTCTCCCTCATCTTAAGGATACTGATCACTGTTTCTGACACAGGTGTCATTTTACTGAGGTGTTTTCCAAGTTCGCCCTTCTCACCCAAAACGTCAGCCGTTTCTGTTATGTCCATATTGCCTATCACAGTCTTCTGCACATTATAGGTAATCAATAAAAGTTTGTTGAATTTATTAAATAATACCACCATCTAGATATAAGCTCAATCCACCTGCAGCAGGATGGGGCTCAGGGAAAAAAAGGCAGGTAAGGAAGTGGTTGGTTGTACTTTCCTGTCTCTGAGTGGGTTTTGGCAAGAAGGTGAAAAGGGGTGTCTGAGAGGTTTTTAAGAGGGCCAATGCAGCTTTGTAGGGCACTGTCTAGGGAGATTGTTGACACATTTGTTCATTCATTTACAACACAAATATTTATAAGGCCTCTACTCTGTATTGGACACTGTCTTAAATTTTGGGTAAATAATGGACAACAAAATAGAGACAAGGATTGTGTTCTCAGTTTCACAGTGAAGACACATAAACGGTAACTAGACAATTACAGTTCATCACTCAACTCTGCCAGGTAATAACAATCTGTGACCTGAGCTATGTAATTTACCCCAAGTTCCAGTTTTCTATTGATTCTGTTATTTCTGGAAATAATGAAAATACCTACCTCAAAGAGGTATTTTTTGTTCTTACTAACACATTTCAAGGATTACTATGTGCCTGCCCCTAACTCTCATGGTGATAATTAGGCACACTACCATGTTCTCCTATATTATTCCTTTCATATCTCATTACAGCCGATACCCGTGGTGTCTGTGTTCCCATCCATCTCCAGGGCAGGGGCCATGCCTTACTCATGTTTGCATAGTTGGATTGGTGGTTGACAAAACACATTAGGCACTCAGGATGTGCCTTTTCAAAGAACTCTAGGGAACAGAGCATCTTAAAAATCCAAATGCTTGTTTCAGAGCAGCTGAGAAATAATGCTAAAAGAAGCTAGTTGCTGCTATTGTAGAATGCTGATTAAACCAAAGAGCAAAAAGAGCAAATTATGATGACCTATGGCCCCACACTGGGGCAAAACTGGCAAGAACAAACAAAGTCTTTTTTCACATTTGATTTCAAAATTGCCACCCGAAATGCAGGTCATTATCTCTTCATTAAACCCAGCAGTGCAACTCATTCTTTCAGCAATTGTGCATAAGCTCCACTAATTTGAACCAGAATATTCTGACACCAGCACCACTGTTGAAGATTGAAACTGAGCAAATCTCCAATTGCCTACTTAGCTTCATAATATCACTCTTTTCTTTTTGAATATTCACACATTTCCCCTTCTGATCCAACACGTATTAATATAATTAGCAAGTGCAGTAGAATTTTTAACACCGTTAATTTGTTCTTCTCAATTCTACATGAAGTTAGTAAATCCTTGTAAGCGTATAATGAACATATAGTTTAAATCTAAGGAGAAAAATCAATTCATGGAGAATATGAAAAGGTGGAAAGAAGTGTATGTGAGCTCTTGTCCAGCTCAACTGCTAATGTCTACAAGTTTACTTAACCTGCCTGGACTTCAGTATTCCCATCTTTCAAATGAGGTCAAGGGCACGCATACTTTCCCTCTCCTGGGGGACTTAGGTTAAATACGAAAGTTATGTTTGAGAATTTGATAAACTGGAAAATATCGCCAAAGGGGCTATAATCAGGCAGTTCTAGATCTTCAGCTGAATAACAAACTGTTGTTTCTCTCAACAATTTCAAAACACAGAAAATAAAATTATCTGGGTGTTTGACCCTCATAGGTATGCAGAACAAAGTTTACACCCAAGGCTATAGTTCTGAAAATTATTTTTCCTATAAAACCAGAATACTATTTAAAGTTTTATTTTTTTCCATAAAATTGCTGGAGGAAGACATTATTCTAGTAAACTTAATATTTTCATTTCTGCTTTTCTTTTTCCATCTTTACCTCCCTTCTTCCCTTTCATCTTATTTCCTTTCCTCATTACCCTTCCTCCTTCTCTCCCTCTCTCCTCCCCTCTCTCCTTCCCTTCCTAATACTCGGATATTTAATTTTAGTGATATTTTCCTCAGCTTTAAAATGTAAATAAATATGCCTTCCTCACAATGGTGAAATGAGGATTAAATAAAGCAAGTAAAAGCTTGCAACACAATGCCTGGCATATTAGATCTTTCACGTCTTCATTTTCTTCCTGCTTCCTCTTTGAGTTTCTTCCTTTCCTTCTTTCACGCAATCTTTTCTTCCTTCCCTTCCTCTGTCCTCCTCTCTATGTCGTCCCCACTCTTGTGCCTCCTCTTTGTCTTTTTCTGACTTTCTTTCTTCCTGACTAGAACCGATTCTAATCTTGGTCACCAACTTACTACACAAATACTTACCACTCAATCATCAAATTGGAAGTATGCAGTCAGCACCAAGCATTTAGTGAACACATCTATAGTTTGTATTTTTCCATGTCATTCCTCTTTTTTATTGTCATATTAAGTATTTATTACATATTGAGCATATATAGAAGGAAGGTTTGTAAAAATGTGTAATGTGTAAAGAATGATACAGAATGCCTAAGTATCCAGACCCTCAATATTTAGAAAACAGAATATTATACTGAACTCTGGATCTTGTATTTGCCTTCCCAAACTTCATGTGCCTCATCTGCTAGAGCAGCGTTTCTGTTTTCTATTTTTTTATAGTATTTACAATATGTGCAAAATTTTTCTTTAGTTGTTTATATTTTTGAATTCTATACAAAAGAAGCATAAATACATTTACAACATGCAACATCATGGACAATTCTCGTGAACAAAATATTGAGTGAAACAATTGTTTATTCTTTCTGTTTTACTTCTGAGTAGTATTCTAGTGCATGAATTTCTCCACATTTCTCTGCAGTGGAGTTGCTAGTCATAGGGTGTACATCTTCTAAGTTACTAGACAATGCAAATGTCTATAAAAAAGACGTTTGTATCAGCACTAAATGGTTTCTTGCTCTGCATCCTAAAAAGCACTTGAAATTATGAATTCTTGCCTATCAATGGGGTGTAAATTATGTCTCAATGTAGTTAAAAGACTAATAATGAGGCTTATCCTTTTGATCCTTTTTTGTTCTCACATGTTTAGTGCTATTCTTTTTTCTTTTATTTATAAGACCTGGTCAATTTATTTTTTTCATGTTGAAAATTAGGTTTTTTGTCTTTTTCTTTTTGAATTTTAGTGACTCCTTGTGTATCCTGGATATTAATAGTTTTCCATTATATTTGCAACAAGTGTCTTCTCCTAGTCTATGTTTTGTCTATTAGACTTCACCCAAATACCGTCTCAACATTCAAGCTTCTCAATATTTTAGGACATATTAGATCAGAATGCTTCCTCACACATGAGGAGGTCTGAAGCCTTTCAGTTTCCTCTAAGACTTAAAGCTGGGCAGTGGTGACCTAATCATAGATGACATGCAAGTTCCCACATGCTTTCCTTTCATGACCCTCTGCCTAACTTTGGCCTATATAACCTTGATCAAATACTCTCCCTTCTAAGAAATAAAAATCAGGAGGAAAACAAATGGTAAGAATAAAAAAGTATAAAGGAAGGATAGAGAGTAAGGCTTTGGGAGATGTTGATCGTTTCCATCTGAAGTGGGGAGTCTAATCAATTGGAAGCTGCCGAGAGCACTGGAAGGGTTGGGAAGGACCTGCGGTGGTATCCTGAAGGAAAGAGCACTAGTCAATTGATGGCAGCTGCCTTGGGCATTGAGTGAAAGTGACAACACATGTAGGTAGTGTTTTCTAAGCCCAATGATGGGAAATGCGTGCTAGAAAGAAGTGTGGAAAGATTTGGAATGGCCTTTTTAAATAAAATGGATAATTTTTGTCTAATTCTTTCCTTCAGCAAATATTTATTGAGTAACTACTGTGTTCTAGTTGCTGGGGATAAAGCAGTAGAAGAAAGTTAAAAAGCAAAATGCCGTCTCTTCATACAGTCTCATGAGGGGAAAAGAGAGAGAGAGGTAAATTATTTAGTATGGTAGCAAGCAATAAGTGCTGTGGTAAATTAAGCAGGCAAAGGTGATAAAGAGTAGGAGAAAGTGTGTTTGCAAATGAGAGGGTGTGTGTATATGGCAAACAGATGGTTTAGATGAATACAAATTATAAAATTAACTGGCATGGTTACATAATCCATGCCATTTTAGTATACTGAAAAAGACAATTGTCTGTACCCTGATTATTAAGAAAATTCATTGCTTAGGGTAATTTATAGCTGTTTTCCTTTTTAGGCATAGGGAGAAACTAGCATTTGAAGAGATCATTATGTGCCAGTTGGTACCTATATATTGTCTTATTTAATATTTCTACAGATTAAGAAATATTTGAATTCCTATCTTGTGCCACATTCCGGAGGTTACAGCAGTGAAAGAGCAAGGATGCTTACAAATCTTAGTCTTCACAGCAGTCAGTGGATTAAGATTGGTTTTAGTACCATCTCTTTGCAAATCAGAAATGACAGGCCCAAAAGTATTTAAGTATCTTTCCCAAGCTTGCACAGATACTGAATTACGTATCTAGAATTCATATTCTTGCCAGCTTGTATCCAAAACCCATTCTTATACTATACCACACTATATTTGTGTGATCTCAATCTTTGGTGTTAAAAAGACACATGTATCTGCACCCCAACTAAAGCAAAAGTTAGAACTAAAACATGAATTAAAAAAATATTCAGTTGTTCATTTTTTTCTTGTTGAGTTGTATGAGTTCTTCATATATTTTGGAAATTAAGCCCTTATTGGATATGCAATTTGCAAATATTTTCTCCCAGTTGGTGAGCTGTCTTTCCATTTTGTTGATGTTTCCTTTGCCATGCATGAATGGATAAAGAAGATGTGGTAAATATATACAATGGAATACTACTCACCCATAAAAAAGACAAAATCTTGCCATTTATGACAATACGGATGGACCATGAGGGTGTTATGCTAAGCAAAATAAGTCAGATTGAGAAAAGCAAATACAGTATGATTTCACTCATATGTAGAAGATAAACAAACAAATACATAGATAAGGAGAATAGATTGTTGGTTATGAGATAAAAAGAGGGTTGGGGGAGGGCAAAAATGGTAAAGGGGCACATGTGTGTGGTGATGGATGGAAACTAGACTTTTGGTGGTGAACAAGACACAGTCTATACAGAAGCTGAAATATAATGATGTATACCTGAAATTTACACAATGTTATAAACCAGTGTGACCTCAATAAAAAAAATATCCAAGAGTTTGCTAAATGTCTTTTTCTACTATGCTAGACACATAGGTGAATACCTAAATACTTTTTTTAAACATCAATTGACTTCTTTATTGCCACATAAAACATAATAGTTGGAAGGCATCTTAGAGAAAATTTGATTTACAGAACTTACGTAGCTTTCCTAGGATCATATAAGCAAAAAGTAGCTAAACTAGAATTTAAACATCTTAAGATGGCATAAAACTATACTCTTTTCACTACGCTATATTCCCCTTCTGGCAATTCTATAAATTCACATATCAAGTTACTATAAATCTATACTTGGAAAGTAAATCTACATTTCATTTGTTCTCAACTGGCATAAAATCTCAATTATGCAAGATGAATTAGTTCTAGCGATCTGCTCTACAAAACTTAAGTATTTTCATGCAGAGAGAATATAAGCATCCATCCAAAAAAGTCAAGAAGGTGTACAGTGGAGACTATCATGGAAATCTGCTTTGGTATTCAAAGTGACTTCCAAGAAAAATATTCAACTTTAGGAAGTTTGTTAAGCCTAAGAAGTGAGTCAAGAATTGGAACTTCTCTTGGATCTGGCTACAAGGCCTTTAGGAGACATATCTGAGTTCTCTGAACATTACTCCAATCATCTTGCACTTAAAGAGAGTAGTTTTTGAGTCTGGTGTTGAAGGTGCAACATTTCGAAAGAAAAAAAAAAAAATTCTCATTTCTTGTGGTTCTAACAGACCTAAGGAGCTGCTGTTCTCAGCGAGAAACAGATGGACGGGAACAACATCTATGAACAGAACAATGGGTTAATGCAAATGTTTATTACATTTTGGAGCTATGACCATCCACATAGAGGCCCTTCCTCACAGCCTGCAAATCCCTGTGTGAGGCTCTGACACAGGCCTTGTCAATTTTTGTACCTTTGGGATCGGATGAATAACAATGACCTAGAATAGGTTCCAGCAAACCAGATGGAGTTTTATTGAGAAATATCCATTTTTCCTAAGAGGATCTATATATTTCCTGGCATATGTCACTTGATTGATTGTGGCTTTGCAACCCTTTTAGGTAATTTTCTTGTCCCTGTGTGGTTTAGTGACTACGTAGTCTTGCTTTGTCATTTAAAGGTCAACATATTCAATATGTATCCAATTTGTGTTCATTTACTTCAGCTTCATAAATACTCCTTTGTTCATTTGTACATGAGCCGTATTTCTCTTAGGAAGAACTTTAAGCTCTAAAACAATAAAGTTATTGGCTGCTACACAGAAACTTCTAATAAGATTTGTGCTACACCAGTAAGTGACTTACGCTACACTGTTAATATTACTATGTATGAGATTTCCAAGGTAATTATTGGGACTCCCCACCCCACCTCCAGGGGGATGTATAACCATGGGGGCAATATAGTCTTTAAAAAAACGGAGGAGGAATAAATGGGAGAAAATCATTTGCATCTCTGTTCAAGAATGATGGAAGATGAAATAATATGACAGAATGACACTGAGTTGAAGTAGAAAACACACATGGGGTCCAATTCTCATGTATCTTCTAGAGATGGGAAAGAGTTATGATAGATTAAAAACAGCATGAAATGGGGGCCAGCCCCATGGCCAAGTGGTTAAAGTTCCATATGCTCTGCTTCCGTAGCCCCGGTTTACAGGTTTGGATCCCAGGCATGGACCTACTCCACTCATCAGCCATGCTGTGGAGGCATCTCATATGCAAAGCAGAGGAAGACTGGCACAGATGTTAGCTCAAAGTGAATCTTCCTCACCAAAAAAAAAAAAAAAAAAACACGTGAAATGTGACCCACAGTGTATTACAAACATAAGAACTTCCAATTGTAGGTTCCATGCAATCATTTATTCATTCATATATTTTTTAACACACACAGTTATTCTGGGAAACAAAGGAAAACATCCTGCTAAGGTGGAGAGGATAGTGTATTTGAACTCAGACAATTCTAGGTTCAAATCCTTACTCTACGATTACTAACCCTGACCTTGGGAAAAGTACCTAGTGATTACTCTTCTAAGTTAATCAATTTTCAAAACATATTTATTAGAATTTTTGTGATAAGTGAAAGAGTGGATAAAAGACACTGAACATAGTGGATAGTGCTTAAGAAAAGTTAGTTCCATGTCTTTTTTGCAGGGAGCATTTTTTTTGTTGGGTCTGAGTTTTGAAGAGAAAGGCAGAGAAAAGCAAATAAATATTCTACCCAGAGGGTGTGCACAGTCTGAAAGTTAAAATAAGCCACACATATGTGGCATATGTGTGTTAGTGTGCATGAGTGTGTGTGTGTGTGTGTGTTTGTGTGTGTGAGAAAAGTTATATGGACTACAGAGAGGTGAAGATAAAGAACCATAGGAGTTTATAATAAGGAGGGAATTATATGCCAACAAATTTGGTAACCTAGAAGAAATAGATAAATTCTTAGACTCATACAAGCTTTTCAGACTGAATCAGTAAGAGACAGAGAATCTGAATGGACCAATCACAAGTAAAGAGATTGAAACAGTAATCAAAAACCTCCCCCCAAAAACAGGCCAGGACCAGATGGCTTCTTTGGATAATTCTACCAAACATTTAAAGAAGGCTTAATACCCATCCTTCTCAAACTATTCCAAAGAATTGAGGAAGATGGAATGCTTCCTAACTCATTTTATGAGGCCAACATCACCCTGATCCCAAAGCCAGATGAGGACAACACAAAGAAGGAAAATCACAGGCCAATATCACTGATAAACATTGATGCAAAAATCCTCCACAAAATATTGGCAAACTGAGTACAACAATACATTAAAAGGATCATACACCACAATCAAGTGGGATTTATACCAGGCACTCAGGGATGGTTCAACATCTGTACATCAATCAATATGATACACCACATTAACAAAATGAGGAATAAAAACAACATGATCATCTCGACAGATGCAGAGAAAGCATTTGACAAGATCTAACATCCATTCATGATAAAACTCTCAATAAAATGGGTATAGAAGCAAAGTACCTTAACATAATAAAGGCCATATCTGACAAACCCACAGCCAGCATCATACTTAATGGTGAAAAACTGAAAGCCATCTCTTTGAGAGCAGGAACAAGAGAATTGTGCCCACTCTCACCACTCTTGTTCAACACAGTACTGGAAGTTTTGGCCAGAGCAGTTAGGCAAGAAAAAGAAATAAAGGCATTCAGATTGGAAAGAGAGAAATGAAATTCTCACTGTTTGCAGATGACATGATTCTCTATATAGAAAACCTTAAAGAACCCATTGGAAACCTATGAGAAGTAACCAACAACTACAGCAGGTTTGTAGGGTACAAAATCAATTTACAAAAATCAGGTGCATTTCTATACTCTAATAATGAACTAACAGAAAGAGAACTCAAAATACAATCCCATTTACAATTGCAACAAAAGAATAAAATATCTAGGAATAAATTTAACCAAGAAGGTGAAAGTCCTATACACTGAAAACTGTAAGACATTTTTGAGAGAAAACCTAGATGACATCAAGAAATGGAAAGACATTCCATGCACATGGATTGAAAGAATAAACATACTTAAAATGTCCATATTTCCTAAAGAAATATACAGATTCAACACAATCCCAATATGAGTCTTCATGGAACCAGAACAAAGAATCCTAAAATTTATATGGAATAACAAAAGACCCCAAATAGTGAAAGCAATCCTGAGAAAAAAGAACAAAGCTGGAGGCATCACAATCCCTGACTTCAAAATGTGCTGCAAAGCTAGAGTAATCAAAACAGCATGGTATTGGCACAAAAACAGACACAGAGATCAATGGAACAAAATTGAAAGCCCAGAAATAAAACTACACATCTATGGAGAGTAAATCTTTGACAAAGGAGCCAAGAATATACACTGGAGAAAGGAAAGTCTCTTCAATAACTGGTGCTGGGAAAGCTGGACAGCCACATGCAAAAGAATGAAAATAGACTGTTATCTTACACCATACACAAAAATTAACTAAAAATGGATGAAAGATTTGAAGGTAAGATGTGAAACCTTAAACTCCTAGAAGAAAACATAGGCAGTACACTTGTTGACATTGGTCTTAGCAGCATATTTACAAATACCATATCTACTCAGGCATGGGAAACAAAAGAAAAAATAAAGAAATGTGACTACATCAGACTAAAGAGCTTCTACAAGGCAAAGGAAGCCAGGGACAAAAAGAAAAGACAACCCAGCAGCTGGGAGAAAATATTTGCAAACCATATATCCAAGAAGGGGTTGATTTCCAAAATATATAAAGAACTCAGACAACTCAACATCAACAACAAAAAATAACCTGATCAGAAAATGGGCAGAGGATAGAAAAAGCTACATTTTTCCCAAGAAGATATACAGATGGCCAACAGACACATGAAAAGATGTTCAACATCACTAATCATTAAGGACATGCAAATCCAAACTACAATGAGATATCACCTTACTCCTGTTAGAATGGCTATAATAATCAAGGCAAAAAATAACAAACGTTGAAGATATGGAGAAAAGCAAACACTCTTACACTGCTGGTGGGAATGCAAACTGGAGCAGACACTATGGAAAACATTTGGAGATTCCTCAACAAATTAAAAATAGGAATACCATACGATCCAGCTATCCCACTATTGGGTATTTATCCAAAGAATTTGAAATCAAGAATTCAAAGAGACTTATGCACCCCTATGTTCATTGCAGCATTATTCACAATAGCCAAGATGTGAAAGCAAGCCAAGTGCCCATTAACTGATGACTGGATAAAGAAGATGTGATATGTATACAATGGAATACTACTCAGCCATAAGAGAAGGAAAAAATCACCCCATTTGCAACAACATGGATGGATCTTGAGGGTATTATGTCAAGCGAAATAAATCAGACTGAGAAAGAAAAACACCACATGATTTCACTCATATGTGGAAGATAAACAGACACGTGGACAAAGAGAACAGATTAGTGGTTGCTAGAGGGTATGGGGGTTGGGAAGGGGGTGAAAGGGGTAAAGGAACACATATGTATGGGGACAGGTAAAAATCAGACTATTGGTGGTGAGTACCATGCAGTCTATACAGAAACTGATAAATGATAATGTACACCAGAAATTTCACAATTGCATAAATCATTACGACCTCAATAAAATAATTTAAAAAATCAAGAAGGAGGGAATTAGAAGTTAAAAATATACAATTCAGTTCAAATTTATTAACTTGCAAATTCAGAGCCACCCTAGGTTCTCCCTTTTTCTTTGCAACTGTTTCTCCATCTCAAGTCTAATGAATCCATGACTTCTGTTGAGCACAGCTAGGAGGTGCCCTGCTCTCTGTTTCCACTGTTCCTCCATCCAGACATTCTCCTCACGTTGAGATTGTCTAATGTTTCTACCTGGTCTGCCCATCTAAAACCTACCCTTGGCTCCTTCAGTCCACTCTGCATATATGGCTAGAGAGCTGATCTTACTCCCTTGCCTAAGTAACAAAAATAATAAAATCTATTAAGAAGGACCTAGGAGGCAAAAGACAGAACAGACAATTTTTTTAAAAGCCTAGAAGTTTATTCCTGTACAAATGAGATGTTATACTCAATTGAATTAGGAATCACAGTGAGTTATATGACCTGGGTGCAGTAATTGCATTAAGCAACCATATTATTTCAATAATAAAATAAACCCATTGAAACAGATTATCTTCTAGGGTAATTATTTAACTAATTTAAAAGTGGCAGTACGATGGATGTCACAATCTTCGCATTTTATTATCTCCTCACTGTATTCAGCCAGAAAAATACTGTCTTTGGCAATTGCACTGCTTTACATTTTCAGAGACGTCTCACTTGTTTTCCCAAAGTCAAAGGTTTAACATATGTGTCCTTATTTCATGTGTATACGAAGATCTCATTCTGAAGCGTTCTTATCGAAATTCCTTCTTCGATTGGCCTTTCCTGGATCCCTAAGTTAGATCTAATGACCTTCTGTATCTCCCAGAGCAGCTGCACACAGCCATTCAGGACTCTCATTGAACCTGTATCATTTGTCGAATGCCTGTGAGACGAGTGGGTCAGGGGCTGCATCTGTCTTGCTCGCTGCTGGGTCTGCAGCAGCAAGGCCAGTGCGTGGCCCACCGTCGGTGCTCACAGAGTATCTGCTGAGTAGATAATGAAATGAGTGGAAAAGGGTGTTGCTTTATCTGCATTTTGCAGTTCAGAACAATGTGCCCAGTTGAGGCTATTAATGAATCCAGTTTCCTCATTTAGGAAATAACAAGTGCTAGTTTTAAACACATCTGATAATTGACCCAGCAAATCCCCGACTTGCTGCATCTTTGGACATGTGAGATAGCCTGCCCAGAGCTCAGTTTCTTCAAGGTTCCAGGTGCTGATTAAGAGTATGCACTTTGATCCACCCTGTTTGTTTCCAAAACCCATCTCTGCAACTTACTAGTTGTGTGACCTTGGGCAAGTCACTCAACCTCTCTGTGTCTTGGTTTTCCATTCATAAACTGTGGATAATAAACTGCCTACTGACAGGGTTCTTGAGAGGATTTTGTGAGCTAGTATTATACAAAATACTATAAGAGAAGTATTAGCTAAGTCCTTGCAGTTGTTGTCAATCGTGTTATTGTTTACATTTTTATTGTTAGTATTTAAATGAGATGTTATACTATACTATATATTGTATAATAAAATGAGACAATACAAGTAAAATGCACAGCACAGTGCCTGGAATGAGTAAGCAAATAATAGCAGACATTATCATTTTTAGTTGTAGTAACAGTGTTGGCAGCAGCGATATCAACATTTAACCTTATTATTTGCTAGATCACCGTCAATCACCAGTAAGATAGAAAAAATGTATAGAAATATTAATGGTTGACACTGACTGGACACTTACTCACCACTTTACACGTATGGAATCCTCAGAGAGAAAGAGCTGAGAAGCAGTTAAGGTAACAGACCTTGCAGCCTCATTACTGGGGTCTGCATCCCATCTCTGCCCCTTGCTCACTATGGGTTCTTGGATGCATCCTTCTGCGTCTATTTTTGGATGGATAATAATAGTAACTACTCCAAGTTTTGTTGTGAGGAATAAAGGAGATATACACACACAAAAGACAGAACATACCTTGCATTTAATAAGCATTCAATAAATGTTGGGCAGTATTATTTTATTTTCATAAAAACCTTAAGTTTTATATACCGATATTATCTCCATTATAGAGCTAGGCAAGCTAAAATACAGAGGGTAAATTACCTTCTCAAGCTTACACAGCAGTTTAGTGTCAGAATTGGTCTTTGATCCAAGTCAGTCTGATTCTAGAGCCTGTGCTCTTAGTCAGTATCTGACAGAGCCCTCCTAGAGAGACAGATGGGGTTTCAGACGCATGGGGAGGTATCTCCCCATCTCCATAGGATGTTGACGCCCTGCTTACCCCAACTTCTCTAGAGCAGAGTCTGTAATTATAATGCTCTTATTACACGAGCTTCTCAGATTAGCTCTCATATAGGCAATTTCTTTGTAAATCTTTCCAGATAATTATGAAATAACATTTTGTCAGAAAATGGATGGTAATTTCTTTTCTAATCTTGACAATGTAGCCCCTAATTTTTACTGCTTACACATTTAGTATGACCCCACTTTCATTAATAACTCCCTCTTTTCCCCATCCTATCCCCCAGTGCAAGGTGGTCACTCAAATATTCCTTATTCATTCACTCAGCTGTGTTTTTACTACATATCAGGCACTGTTGTACATGCTGGAGATAAAAAGATATGAATAAGATACAGTCTTGGTCCCTTGGAGTGACGCCTACTAGTGTGGTTTATTTTTAAACATGAGACATTTTTAGCCTTTGCTTACCCAACTACCATCCCGATTTCCAGTATTACATTGGACACTCTTCTTCACTAGCAATTTGGGGCTACTCACATTCTTGGGATTTCAGTACAGCGTGCCTAGGAAACACAGGTCCTATTGTCTTTCTCGGCATCTGGCATCTATCAACTTCCTCAGTCCCGAAACTTGCAGTCAGTCCATTCGACTATCTTTCTTCCTTGATTCTAGCTTCTGTTCCATTTTCCAGCAGGATAGAAAATTGGTACTATATCACAAAGTCATTGCTTAAAACTTGGATTCTCCTTTTTTTAGACTCCAGAGGCTTCTCTTATCGACAGGCCAGCCAAGACTGCTAGTAATATGTTTTCTCCTGGTGAATCATTTTCTACACTGGATCCTGTCTTCCACGGAAAAGCTGAAGTGTCTGTAAGTCTTTATCTGAGAATCCATCTTCACCATCCCACTCCCCCTAAACTAACGCTGTTGGTCTGGGTGGGATATGATCACCCTACCCTTCTGAAGTAGGTAATTTTACTGTAGGCTTCAATATTACAAGGGTTCATCATTAGGACTGGCTAATTTCTTACTGATTCTACCATTATCAAGACTGATATCCCCTCTATACTCCTTTACCCTGCTCTGAAGTTACCATATTTCAGAAAATACACATTAATAAATGTTGGCCTTAGAAAAGCTTTAAAGAATAAAAGAGATTTCACTTCACATATCCCACCGAGAGAGTCACACGAATTCAGATCAAGAATTCCTTACATGGATGTTACTAATCCCTTTCATTTTTCCATCTTCTTTACATTTCCATTTTTATTCCAAACCATTGACAACTTCCATTGACAACAGATCCCAGTTTGTGCAAAAATAGGGAAAAAAGATACTGCGAAATGCTTTCCCATGGGTTGTGTAAATATTGCTTTCTGAGTGCGGCCATAGAGCCCCTTTTTCCCGCCAGGCACATGCAGAGATGCTTCTCTCCAATGGTCATAAACAAAACACCAACAGATGTGAGGAACAAGTGAATATCAAGAAGGCAGTCACCATGGCAACAATAACCATGGAAAGTCTTCCTAACATCCACCCCTGCACCAGTGTCTGCTCAGAAATGCAGAGCATTCCGCTCACAGAAATGCAGAAAAAAGAGCCAAGAGAATCTCAATGCAGTGGGTAGAAATGAGCTCAAAGTTGAAAAATTGGGACTCGCATCAGAAATTTCACTTCTCTGCCCATGCTGAGGGCTTGCTCAAGGCAGAAATTATGAAGGGAAATATTTTCTGTGGCTTCCCTTTGCCTACAGGATAGAGAGTATAAGCTTTAGTCTGATATTTGAGGAGTTTTATAGACTACAATTTTTGGATTATTTGTCACTTGTCTAGCTGATAGAGCTGCTTAAGTCAAAGTAGTGTAACTCGTTCTCCCCTGGATATAAAACACACATTTCTAATGCCAACTCACATTGCACAGATTATTCCCCTTTTGTGAAAACCTAGTTCTTCTCATATTCACCTATCAAAGCCCTGGACAACTGCTCTTGAGTCTTTGAAGTTTCATTTCATCCATGAAGTCTTCTTCAGCCACCATAGTTAACAGTTATTTCTTGAAATACGAAGATAAAAATTCCTGGGTTCATCCCTCAATTTGGATATTTAAAGTTGGGTGACTTTAGACTTAACTTCTCACACACAAAATGTTATTAATAAAATACTTTCTTTCAAAGATCAAATGAGATTATGTAGGTAAATGATACAGGGCTGCAAACCTTATGTCATTAATATTTTGATGCTAATATTATTTCTTCTTTCTCTAACTTGATATCTCCATACCATCTTTACGGAAGAATATCAATTGGCATATTGTGAAAACTCAGTAAAGTCTTGATGAATATACATGTGTGAAGACAGTCGAATATAGAATACTCAGGTAGAGTAAATTATTCAACATATATTAAAATAATGGAATGATATGGAAGGTAGACTTGGAGGAATATACATATATATTTTTGTCCCCATCATAAATCAACTTAAGTTTTATCTTCTTTCACTCAAGCTGTGTCTTCCTCATAATTAAAGACTCAGTTGGGGTATTTTAGGCAACCAATGAGTCAGTTCAAAGAAATTCATGAGACATTTTTTTCAGGATTGTCAAAACTGTAAAAAACCGTAATCACAAATGAACACTGTCTGAGTGAACTAAAGAAATGAAGTAAACCATCTTTATTTTCAGGGCTGATGCCTACTCATTCCTCAAAATTCTCTTAATTGTCACCTATTCCTAGAAACTTCCTGTCCCTTCCCAGACACTGTGGGTACCCTCTTTGACTGTCCCATAGCATCTTTGCAAACCGTACAATATTATTTATCACACTATTAAAATACTGTTTACTTGTTACCCCATGTCTTCTCCATTAGTTTAATTATTTGTTATCTTATGTCTCCTTATTGCTCTGTGTCCATCATAGTGCCATCCACAGTGTCACTACTTGTTGCATTAGTGAATAAGTGTATGGATGAATGATAGAATCAGTGGATGAATAAAAGAATGAATAAAATTAAAGAGATGTCACATATATGCAAATATCTGGATAATAATTTCTTCAAATTATTTGGAAAATTTATTTGAGTTTTAGAATCATCTTAATTGCATGATGGCATATAATATTTTACTATCTCATATGTATTTTTGCAAGCTTTATTTAAATTACTTTACAAACAACCAGCAGTATTACTCCTGTTTCACAGCTGGGGTAACCAAGTCTTGTACATCTTTGCAGATCGTCTAGTTAGGTGCTTCTCAATCTATGGTTGTCAAACTTAATAATGAGCTATTTTGTATACATCAAAGATCCCAAAGTGAAATATATAAATGTCCACCAGAAAGCTGCAGAAGCTATTAGTTAATGCAATTTGATTGGCGCATAGTAGCTTTAGAACATTGATTTTGAACACATAGAAATAAATATATAATCACATAATTTTTAAATGAGGGAAAGATTGGGGACAGCTAGTCTACTCTATAACTGTCCCTGGGGAAGAGAAATTGAGCTCCAAAGAGGCCAAATTATTTTGTGCTTAGTGGCAGAATCAGGAGAATGAATTGTTCCCTAATCCCGGAATAATTGTCCTTTCAATTAGCCTATGAAGGGATTTCCATCATGCTTTTGAAACACGTATATAATTTCTTCATTCTCTACTTTCTGTTGCAGGTGTAGCTGTAAGCCAAATATCACAAGAAGAATCATGGTATATTCTTGTCTCCCAAAGATTGTTTTTGGCTAATTTACTAGTAATTCATACAAAGCACAGGACTTCTGAAGGAGTTCGTTGGGCTTGGGAAAAGATCGTAGGTGACAAATTTAATGTTGTTTTTAAAATGATATAATTCCCAAGATGACCTAGTGATTTAATAAACTCATATTAAAAAATATGGAACTGGGAGTTGGAACCAGTGATGTCCACTTGTTTTTAATTAAATTTCTGAATGCAATGGGCCTTGGTCACTGGATGGGCTGTTATCTGTAATGCATGGGTCTTAAATAAGGGGCTTTTAGTATCTAATTTTATATTAATAGAATAAAACTTGGCAATTTTTCTACAGCAGTAATTGCATAAATACATATTTTATCTAGCATTAAAAAGACATCATTGATGCAGTACTCCTTATTAAGGAGAATGGACTACTTTTAGATAAGAAGTAGTGCAGAGGTACCATCACATTCATCATCCAAACATAATTAGTCATATAATGTAATAGAGTCTGAATTGTATTAATGCAGTAAGACTGGAAAACACATGTCCAGAAAAAAATGGCAATGTAAATTTTTGGTTGATGCAATTTGACTTACATTTCTATTAAATTGCAGAAGTTAAGAAAAGGCCAAAGAGTAGAGAAAAACCTAATGTGCATTTATTCACTAAGTAATAAGCACTCACTTACTATGTTCCACATACTATACTAGGCACTGACAATAAGCCCAGACATGGTCTTTACTCTGAATTTATAAATTATTGCTAGAGATCTGCAGTGATAAAACTATACCATACAAACTGGAATTATTTGTTGGCAAATATCAGGAAAAGATTTGCTGACTTTCTAGATAGAGTAGGAAATATACATATATATAACGATATATATGTACATATACATATATATAACATAAATATACATATATATATACACACACACATAAGCATAGATAGGTAGATAGACAGACAGACAGACAGATAGATAGATATGTCAAAGAGGGGGACTTGGCTGCAGAAACTGCTCAACAATGTCATTATGGTACTGCTGGACTGAATAAACTCCAGTAGTTCTTTTTTTGTATTTGTGTCACTCCTTTCACAATACACCTTGTGATGCAAAGATAGGACTCTCCAGCAATGACCTTGGTGTTCACTCTGGATTGCTTGGATCACCCCTGCTCTCTCAGTCAGAGGCACTGTGCTCAGGCACAGTTTCCCTCAGCTTAGGTGGCTTCCTCCCCACTCTCTAAATCCCATCGGTCCCAAGATTTCCAGGTACTGGGCATCTGACATCCACCAGTAATTCCTACAGCCAGCCTTCTTAGCTTCCCAGAAGTTTGGTTGTATCTTCACTGATAAGGTTGCTCTCACATTTGCTTGTAAGGAGTTTTGGTGTATTGTGGGAAGTTGGGGGTCATCCCTCCTCAAAGAAAATTCATACAGCATATTCAGCAGATCAACTTGGCCCAAGTACACTTCTTCCAGGGAAAGCGGAAGAATAGACCTCTCTTCTCCACTCACCTGACCTTGACCTCTGTCATAGATTTATTGCCAAAAATTATATTCCTTAACCTTCCAAGGGAAGTTGCGTTTGGACATGTGCCTTAAGGAATTAATAGGGCTTCTTTCACTTAGTTAATATGGTTACATTTTATTTTTTTACAAGAGTTTAAAGTAGTATTATAGAACATTCACAACCCAGAGCAAAGACCAAAAGGATCGTTTGAAATTTCACTATTCTACTACATCTTTGTTTTTCCATTCATCTTGTTTGTTACATGCTTGCAGTCATAGTTTACAATCTGACTTTCCCCCCTACTGTCTTTAATGGGAATGTTTAAATGAATGGGGGCTTTGCTGTGCAGCTTTATGAACTTGGAAAAGTTATGTCACTTCCTTGTCACTGTCCCTCAGTGTTTCAGGTATGGTGTTGATCTTTGTGTGTGTATTCAGATGTTTCCTGTTTGTGGGTGGAAAGCTAGAACAAATGACATTGGAATTCTTTTCAAATCTAAGTTTTATGATAATTGAGGATTGATGACCTTGCCTCTTAGCTTTATTGTGGAATACATCACAGTAGCATTTTCTTTTAAAGATTTTTTTTTTAAAGATTGGCACCTGACCTAACAACTGTTGCCAATCTTCTTTTTTTTTTTCTGCTTTATCTTCGCAAACCCCCCATACATAGTTGTATATCTTAGTTGCAGGTCCTCCCAGTTGTGGGATGTGGGACACCACCTCAACGTGGCCTGACGAGCGGTGCCATGTCCGCGCCCAGGATCTGGACCCTGAGCTGCCGCAGCGGAGCGTGCGAACTTAACCACTCCGCCACAGAGCCGGCCCCCACAGTAGCATTTTAAGTAAGCTCTACATATGTGGGAGTATAAGTACACAGAGAAAACTATTTTCATTTTAACCAATATTGGTTAGGGGGTTAGAAAGAGGAAAAGTGGCAAAGGGATGAAGGAAGAAAGGAAGGAGAGAAAATGACTTGAGGCTCCAGGGCATGAGAGAGCAATACCACCATTTCACATAGGCTATGGATCAATTTAACAAAAAGTCAAGTGTGTGAATGGAAACCTTGTTAAATAACTAACTTACTTATTTTATCAAAATATTGACTTATCAAACATTTATTAATGTTAAATATTTATAAAGCTTATAAGAAATTATTATTTATCAGGATGATTTCAACAACTTTTGATTGGTTTTGTTTTTGGTAAAATTCTTAATTGTAGTTTCTCTTCAGATAGGAAGTTTAAGCAATAGATGATCTCTTCAAAGCCAAGAGTCACTGGTGAGCTTGCACTTTTTTTTAATAAAATATTTACTATTTAGAAAATAATATTTAATTAGTAAACAAAATATCAGGCTGAGAATAGGATCCTATATCTGAAATACTTTCAAATGAATACAATATGTTTGAGAAGAATTCTGAAAAAATATGTAACATTAATATTTTTGTTACCAATAGCTAAGAATCCAGGATTAAGCTTGATTTGGAATTAAGTTATCGGTAAATCAATAGTAAAACTCACCTAAAGATTAGCGATATTTAACATTTAAAGAACTTGGAAGAATACACAGAGACTGAAGCAATTCTCTAACCAAAAAGTTTGAAATGCAAGGGGGCCGGCCCAGTGGCACAGTGGTTAAGCTCATCTGCTTCCCTTCGGTGGCCCTGAGTTCACTGGTTCAGATCAGAGCAGATCTACACACTGCTCATCAAGCCATGCTGTGGCAGCATCCCACATATAAAGTAGAGGAAGATGGGCAGGATATTAGCTCAGGGCTAATCTGTCTCAAAAAAATTTTTCGAAATATAAAAACATAAATGACAGGCAAAATTAAGGTTAATATGACTTTTGTGAAAACTGGTGAAAGTTTATTAAAAACAGAAGAATTTTAGAGAAAAGAAAATTCATAAAAAAGAAATTTATTTACGTAACCTAAATAATCCAAACAGTAATAAAATTTTGAAATTTTGGTATCTAACAAGAAACAATTGGAATGCATCAACTTAGTAGCAGTTTATTGAAAGAGTCAATATGTGAAATAAAACCATGCAATACATCAGGAAGGAAGGATGTCCAGAATGAATTGCTATAATGGACATCATGGATGAGTCAGGCATTAATCTTAAATATGAAATTATAATAGAATGATTAGAAATATTTTAAAAATCATAGATATGAAGCAAGAAATAATAGCAGCAATGCCATAGTTTCCAAAATCTAAGCTTAATAAACTAACATCAACTTTATACGTTAGTGAAAGAACTTTAAAAATGTTGAGAAAACTTGAAATGATTTTTTAAAAAAGGCATCAATATGAACTGAAAAACTGCATGTTAAATGCTGACATTTGGGTGCTGGTAACGAAGTACTATTTTTTCAATTTTAGTACATGCATAAACAGCTAGTCACTGTAGGGCCTCTTAACTTCTGCCAATTAAATATTTTAAAAACATTCCACTGACAGCAAAATGAAATCTACTCAACTAAGTGTGTGCAGAAATTCTTAGAGATACCAAAATCACTCCCATCCAATTGGTACAAACTTTATAATTTAATATTTATGATATATTTTTAAATTTTGTCTGTGCAGTAAGCTGGTCACTTGTGATTTGGTCGTCAATGAAATGTGCATTACGTGGATGAACTGTCAGTGTTTGCTTTTCGGAGAAATACATGCCTTCCTGTAGAGCTCTTTCTCCATGTATAGGGTATACGCAAGACAAATCGGCACAGCCCACTAGTTACAAATCACAACTTCATCCCTTCTGCAGATGGCAGGGAAGTTTTCTAAGAAGAAGGTATCAGCATGAATATCTTCTGAGTCTGAGATCAAGAGAGACCTACTGACTGAAATGAATGTTAACTAACGTATAGCAGGGAATAGAATACAGACAAAAAGATTCCAGGAACTTTCCAATAAAGGATGCCAGCAACTATAAAACAAAACCTCTGTGGGACCAACCGGTGGCCAAGTGGTTAAGTTTGCGTGCTCCACTTGGCAGCCCTGGTTTTCGCTGGTTTGAATCCTGGGCACCAGCATGGCACCATTCATCAAGCCATGCTGAGGCAGCATCCCACATAGCACAACCAGAAGGACCTACAACCAGAATACACAACTATGTACTTGGGGGCTTTGGGGAGAAGAAGAAGAAGAAAAAAAAGAAGATTGGCAGCAGATGTTAGTTCAGGTGCCAATATTTAAAAAAAAAAAAAACCCAGACTAAGAGTCCTTTATATGACTTCTTAAGATTTTCAAGCTTCCTCAGGGGCCATATTTTTAAAACATTGCCTTTTCTTCTTTAATGATAATAAATGTACAACATAAAGTGGCAAAGATTCTGAAAGCTGGTGAGTTACTGGAGAGAAAGGACTATATTTCCTTTATATGGAAATCCAAGAACCAAGAACAGTGTCTTAAATTTAATAGGTGAAAAAAAAGTTCATTTATTTAATTAGAGCATGCATGAATTAACTGTACAACCAAAATGAGTGAATGATCAAATAAATGCTTGCCTTCTGGTATATGACAGGTGGAGGGTTACATAGAGATATCACATCCTATTTTGAAGCCAGATTTTGGACTAAAGAAACCCCAAAGAACAGATGGGGGTACATTGACTCAGAGAAAAAGAGAATAGAATGCTACATATATGGAGTCTGAAATGAGGAAGAAAGAAGGGCATTGGGAGGTAGTCTGGGTTATAAAAAGAGTCCCAAGTGAATCCTAGAGTATTCCCAACAAAACTTTGAAAAATGAAGAATTAAATTCCCCAAGAATCAGGTGAGACCATAGATAAAAATATCCTTTTCGACAAGGGAGCTCTGGAAAATTGATTCTTGATTTTGATAGTAAAGCAATTTTTATTTGATTCAAAGGCATCTTCGGAGGGCAAGAAAAGTTTAATGCGTATACAGTGTGTTTGAAGACTGTTCTAGGGTACAAGAAGCTCTCCGTTGGGTACCATAAGCTGGTTTATTATCCATTATCTGTAACACAAAGATAATGAAAGCGGTACAACTGTCTGTTCAGAAAGCTCACAGGAATACCAGGATTTGACAGCCATGATATATCTCAGTTTTTCCTGTGTAAAACCATCACAAATCATAGAGCAGACAGTGTGTTGGTTAAAGAGACTACACATTGAGATGATGGAGTTATTCATTTATCTTCATTGAAAGAACTCAGACTGCACTATGGTTAATAACATAAATCTCATTCTATACAACATCCTCTTCTCTAATGACTTCCCTTAGCAGTTTTATTAAAATTGTCTTTGTTTTCTAGTACATAACAGTGATCTAACTTTCCTGATTAGTCACTGAAACTTGCAACCCAATTCTTGGTGGTAAAATCTAGAGAATGACTAGATTTGAATAAAATGAATGGTTAAAAATGCCCTTGAAAAAGCGGGTTGGTGATTAAAATATGCAAGCATAAAAAATTTAAGTCGACTTGTAATTCACCTTACTGTTTCTGATACTTCGTTCAAGTGAAATATCATTTCTTCAGAGACCATTCCTACATGCACAGATACTCTGATTGATTTGACTTAATCATCGATAACTTAATGTTATTTGAAAAAATGTCGAATTGTGTAGAGTGAGGAGAAGAGAAGTTTACACCATCAAATTGATAACATAATCAAAGTTTTAAAATATAATTATGTCCAGACCATCAAAATATTGAAAACAAAACAAGAATATAGATATTCTTCAGTATAGACACAGGAAGAGGAGATTTTAAAAAAGCCAACTTAGAGAAAAGCATGTTAGAAGGAAAAAATGAAGGAAGGAAAGAAAAGAAGGAAGGGAAAAGAGAAAAGGAGAGAAAGTGGTGGTAGGAAAAAGGGAGGAGGGGGAAGAAAAGAGATTAGCTCCCCAACATTTACTCTGTATTTACTATACGCCAAGGACTATTCCAGGTGACTTCTTATACATTACCTAGTTTAATCTTTGAAATTAACCTTGCCAGGAAGAGGTTTTATCTCTTTAATTTCTGCATTACATTCAAGAAAGAGGAAAAAAAATGATTTCTCTCTTAGAAAATAAGCGAAAAGACATTTCAAATTCTGCATATGTGAAAATCACTTCCTGTCATTCCATTTATCCTCTCTTTTCTTTCTTTCTTTTCCTCCTATGTCCACTCCTGCAGAAGAAACCAATCCAAATGGGATGGGCAGCCCCTAAATTACTATCTGAATTTCATCTTGAGACAAACCCTCTTCCTAAACATTTGGCCTTTCAGCCATTCCTCATGGACTCTCCCATTCTGCTGTCCTCAAGTTGCCAACTGTCACCACCATACACTTAGATGAGAATATTCTCTCTCCTTCAGACAATAAATATTGATATGAGAGAGAGGCTTACTTTATTTTGTTCTTCTCTACCTCCATTGTTTACTATTTCCAACCTTCCTTAACTCATCCATGCTAGGTCAGAAGATAAGAGGCTTTCTCCTTCCTAAAACTAAGTATTCCATCTATGACTTTGACCATCTCTTCCATACAAATATCACTTTTTAGTAATTTTAATCTCTCTCTCTTAAATTCTACCTGTCAGGGAAACCAGCAAAACTAAAAACTAAAAACTAAAATTTCATCGCAAGATCTCTGAAGTCTCATTCAGTCATGTCCTTGAGAAACAGCTTTTTTCTAGATCAGAACATTAGCTTGACTTTACCTTAGCACGTCAAGAGGTCTTAATAAGGGTCTTACAGCCACACTGTTCTTTGGAATTCAGCCTCAAATTCCAGGATCTTGTTGTGTACCTCAGACGTGACATGACTCCACAACCTGGAAACAGAAAAGTCAAGTTACCTCCCTCTACACTCTCAAGCTAAAAATGGTGAGGCAGAGACGGAATAATTGCAATTATCATTTCCCTTCCCCAAAGGGAAGAATAGAGGCACAGCAGGTACCAGTTAGTAGAAAATTTAAAATCCATCTAGGCAAATGTTATAAAGCTCTCTATTTCAGGGTGAAAAAATTACTTGACAGGGCATTGATTATGCTTCCAGAGTGTCTTTCTAGCGTGTTCCTCAAGACCCATAACCCTGCCCTCTGGAAGATCTTCCCTTTTCCATTTTCCTCCATATTGACTGCTGAAGGAGACGTTGGAAATATGCCATTGAACAAAGCTTTTAGTTTGCTTCCTCCCTGTAGAAAGTTGGAGACAGAGATTCCTTTAAAAAATTAACCCCTCTCAGTCATTTTTGTCCAGCCTACGGCACCTTCATCTGTACAATTCTCTTAAAAATTTTGTGGGCTCCCTGTAAACTTGCTTAGACACTCTTCAGACACTTAGATATTCTGTTTTACAAATGCCACACCACAAAAATATCTATCTAAATTGAATCACTTCTATTTGGGGAATGTCTTGCTGTTTGGAGGAAATGCCCATGAGATTCCTTGAAGTTTTTTTGTCTAGAAGGGAGAATTTATTAGATACTATCTTAATTCATTCAGAAGCCTTAAGAAAGGATCTTAAAGCTATACCACTGATTTGACTTTTATGCTGAGCCAATGTCTTTCTGATAGCATCCTGTCTTTTGTATTTTAACAGCTTGAGAAGCCAGAGACAATAATCAGTTTTAATTTTTATATCAGTGGGTTTTTTACCCCAAATATATTCACTCTAAATTCCACTTGTAAATGTGCCAATTTTTTCTCTAACTTATCTCTTTCTTATAATCCCTTATCATATAAAATCTAGGCAACTTGCTGATTCTTTTAAAATTGTGCTTGGAATCTTGTTGCTTGAGTCCAAAAATCCATTTGGTAAGCTGTTCTCATTTCCCCACTAATTACTGCAGACATTTTTATCAAATGTTTTATATCATGCAACATGAATTGCCATTTTTCTACTCTTCTGTAATTTCTGAGCTGTTTTCTCAAAATCCACAAATAATTTCCTGTTTCTTGATCCTCTACTAACAGTTTCTTTTCTATCTTTCTATCCTCTGCCCACTACTCAATCCCGAAGCCAATGCTACTTTTTTTTGTGGCGAGTACTCTTTTTTTGGTACAGCTATTTGCTGTGTAACAAAACATACCAAAACAAAATCTATTTATCATTTCCTTTAAGTGTATAGGCTGGCTGAGGGCTTCTGCCGATGAGGCCCAAGATCAGCTGACCTCAGTGGGGCTTGCTCATGTATCTATGATCAGCTGGCTGTTCAGCTGGGGGTTGTCTATTCTAGGATGGGTTTGGATTTTACAGCTTGGCTCTCCTCCACATTTACATCAATGATCTTCTTCTATGTAATAAAGCATCCTAAAACTTAGGAGCTTAAAACAACATCCGTCTGATGTCATCCTGATTTTGTGGATCATTAATGTAGGCTATGCTCAGCCAGTCTTATTTGAGTTTACCCAAGGGCTCAGTTTGGGCCAGATAGTCTAAGAACATCTTATTCCCATGTCTTGCAGTTAGTCCTGGCTATAATGATTCTTCTTCTCTTACCAAATGCTCTCTCAACCTCTGAGAGGCTACTTTTGTTTTTTTCAGATAGAAGACATTACATTGCAAGAAAATGAGAGTGAAGGCTGCCTGGTCTCTTGAAGTCTGGGTTTGGAAGTCATAAGTTACCCTTCCAGTATTTTCTATTGGTGAAAGCAAATCATAAGTCCCAGTCACATTCAAGAGATGGTGAAATAGACTACCTTTTGATGGAAAGAGCAAAAAAGGAATTATAGGCATTTTGAATCTACCAGAACATGTCGTTCAAATCCCTTCTGTATGCTGGCAATTGAGGAGAAGCAAGAGAGAGCTAATTCAATGGCACAGGAGTGAAAGCAGAAATGAACCCACATCTTTCAAGATTCTGCTTATGTCCCATTTGCTAACATCGCATTTGCTAAAATAAGTGACCTGGCAGATCCTCATGCCAGGATGGGAAAAGACTATAAGCTCATAGGGAAAACAACAGACATATAAGAAGGTTATTAATCAGAATAATTAACACAATCAATCCACAATAGCTAATAACTGGTGAAGATAAACTTAAACGTTGGCTTAACTTTACTGCAAAGCTGAATTCAGATAGATTCACTTTAACGGAATAATTTAAATACTTTTTTCCTTAAGAATAGTTTCTTCAATTTAAAATTCTTTCCATAGATAGAAGAATTTAAACTACAGTTTTCAAAGACAGATAAAGTATACAGGATCAAATACCAATTCTACAATAACTATTTGATCTCAGGCAAGTTTATCTAACTCTCTTGACACTCAGTTTTCTCATCTGTAAGAAGTGTTATCAATACCTACCTCAATGATAGGTAGTGAAGTTTAAATTAAATAATGATGGATCATGAGGTCAAATATTTTCATATCTTTTGTTTCAGTATTCTATCCCAGAACCTAGACGATTCTTGGAGCATTGCTATTCCCATGCCATTTACATAATTCTTCTCTTATATACCAGCCCTAATTACCCTCCAGCCGTATTTGTTCTACATTTATCTCATTAAATATTCCAGGCATTTCTCAAAGCCTCTCTTTGTCTCTTTTTCAAAGAACTGTCTCTCTTATTCTGCCCAGTGCTCACTCATCATATAAGAGGCACTTCTTCATCGAAGTGTTTTCTGATTCATTTCCCCTGTAAAATTCGCTGCATCTGTATTTTATGTTTCACTAGATGCCAGGGATTTCTAGCACAACTTCTCTTAAACTTTACAGTATTTATTTATTCATATGACTTGCTTCCCCATCCAGGCTCTAAACTTCCCTAGAAAGTGTCAGTGTAACCAGTTTTATTAAGAGTTAAAACTTGGCGATGTTCCATTATGGAATTATTTTATTCTATGTTAAGACACTGCCTTCAACCATGTTCTTTAGAATTTCCCATTCCCACATCATAACATTCCTTTTCAGTCCAATTCTTTTGGATGGTTTTCAGTAATTAGTTACATTCAGTTCAATTTCACCTTTTTGGTTTCTGGGCCCAATTCCAAAGTGTGTGGGGGGGGATCCCCAGACCAACAAGCAATTCTTGGGACACCAGTTGGGTGTCATGTAATTAAACTCCATTCTGACACTATCTACACACAGATAGCATCAGATCCCACAGGTTAAGTCTTCAGTCTACATGGCTGCTCCCCACCCCAACTTCAGGTGTTGGTCAAAAGCCCAGGTTGTTACCTGTGCTTCTGACCAACTGGCTGCAGACTGGAGGTTCCAACAACCTCTTCCTTGGACTTCAGACTCCAGTCGCAAGTCCAGTTTGTTACCTATACTTCTGACCAACTGGTTAAAATCAGAGGTTCCCATGACCCCTTCCTTAGATTCAATTAATTTGCTAGAGCCACTCCCAGAACTAAGACAAACATTTTATTTACTGGATTACAAGTTTATTATAATAGGATACAACTCAGGAACAGCCAGATGGAAGAGTTGCTTAGGGTGTGGCATGGGAAAAGGGTGTGGAGCTTCCATGGCCTCTCAGAGTGAGCCATTCTCCCAACATCTCCACTTGCTCACTAGCCTGGAATCTCTCTGAATCCAGTCCTTTGGGTTTTTGTGGGGGCTTTGTAACAGTTTGCCCTGTATGGTCAGTTCAACAGACACCACCTTATCAACAGAGTAATTAAGGGTTGTCTTTCAGGAAGTGAGAACTCTTGCCCAGTTGAGACCACCAACCCATCAAGTGGGCGTATGCAAGTGCTCAATAAGCGACCTTTTTGATGTCAAGGAGCTAAAAATTCCCCCTTTAGATCATGGTAATGCTGCCATCTTGTGAACATGCGTCCTATGAAGAGGCAGGAAGCTTGACTGCGCTCGGGCAGATCATCAATTACCTCTCTTCTCCTCACCTCCAATCATCCGTCTCCACACTTCAGACTGCCCTGCCCTTCATCCCATAAATTGTGTCCCAAGCTCTGGGTCGAGGAGATAGATCTGAGGGCACAAGCCCCATCTCCTTGCAGATCCATCTCGCAAAATAAATGTACGTTTCTTTTCCCAAAAGCTGATGCTGTAATAATTGGCTTTTTTATGTGCATTAGGCAAGAGAACCCCAATTTTGTGTGGTAACAGCTTCATTGCATAAGCATGGTTCATTAAATCATTGACCATTGGTGATTGAATTCCATCTCCACCCCTTGTCTGCTCCTGGGAGGTGGGAGTGGGTGGGTGGGACTGAAAGTTCCAACCCTCTGATCACAAAGTGGGCTGCCCTGGCAATCAGCTCCCAAAATTAGCTGACATAGGGGCATCCCAAAAGTAACCTCCTTAACATAATAAAAGACTCCTTTATCACACTCTTAATACAAAGAAAATTCCAAGAGTTTTAGGAGCTGTGAGCCAGAAACCACGGAAAAAGACCAAATATACATGAGAAATGTATTTTGGTCATCTGAATGACCAAATGCATATTTTTCTTATAAATCTATCGCAACCCTCTTGCCTCATTTCCTGCTCTCCTGCCCATTGTGCTAAGGCTGTTTAGAGTGTATTCAGCTCATTCTCTCATCCTCACCTTCCTCTTTTGGTCTTGATTCCTCCAATGTGGAAGAGAATAGGACATATGTTTCTCTGAAAGTGCTTCTCCTGAAGTAACCTCTTGTGGAGAGAGATGGTCATATAAAGAGAAGGAAAAAGTCAGAAAGCCCACAGGGCAAATAACTGCCCTCTGTCCCACCCCAATCTTGATTACAGGAAAGTGGGGGAGGTGAGGGTTTGATGAAGCATCAGTGGGAGGAACTGAAGCCAAATTAGCCAACTTTTATTAAGCCCTGGAGGGAGGATGTCAATGGCAGTTAATTGCAGGCTGTTTTAGAACAATGGTTCTCCAGCTTTGCCTGTTGGAATCACCTGGGGGATATTAAGAAGCATTCCAGATATTCTGATTTAATTTATCTGTAGCACAGCCTGGGTATCAGAATTTTTCGAAGCTCCTCATTTTATTCTAATGTGCTGCCTGGGTGGAGAGCTACTGCTGAAGAATGCAATGCACTGCTTAACTTCCTTTGACTGTTTGCCCTTATAGGAAATGGTAGGGACACAAAAATCATCCTCCTAAACATTCCATCATCCTTCTATCCCTTTAAATCTACACTGTACTTGCTCCCAATTAAGCCCTTGATAGCTGCTTATAGAAAGAAGCAGTGCATTGTCGTTGCTTCTATTACTTTGTGAGTTTGGGATAGAGCTTTGTTTGGCTGACTTGTTTAAATTCTCCATCTTCTATACTTCCCACTACAGGGGTTTGCACATAGAAGGGACTTAATAAACATTTATAGAATTGAAACAAAACGTGGGCATAGTCACTGCTTTGATTTTGGTGGTACTATTCACACTGGAGGAAATATCGCTGTGAACACTTACGTGTATAGCTCTTTACAATTTACAAAGCTTTTTTCAGTTTCAGCATGTCTTCTGATTGTTGCATCTTTCTATGTGTGGGTTTTATTCTTCCTTTTAAAACATACACAGGAATCAAGGCCGGGAAAATTTAATGACTAGTCATCCAGTGGTTCAGAGTTAGCAGGTGCGATACAGAAACTTGAACCCTGACCTTTGACTCCCAATTATATGTAACTCCCAGGATGCTTAGCCATTAATTCCAGCGGCTTCTACAAGTGTTAACTTATTTTTTAACGAAACTTCCATGAAAGCTCCACAGGGAAAGAACTTGCTTCCTTTAGTGAGACTGTGACACATTTAGCAGGTAAAATGAGCAGCAACCAATATGTAACAAATAGAAATAATAATTTTAAAAAAGACAATTATATGATAACTACCCACAAGGTGTTACAATCAAGCAAGTATGGTTAATAAGAGCCCTTTGCAAATGTAACATTTCTCATTAGAAAAACCCAAAGGAAGAAAGAGGAAATTAATTCAAAATTAGATGCAAATTAGGAATGTATGATAAATTGCATGATGCAGATGTATAGAGATTAAAAAGAAAATATGGATGTTACACAAGTTATTGAGGAAAATATATGCCTTTTATTATATTTGAAGAAAGGAGGAAAAGATGATGCATTAATTATAACTCATTTAAGATTTTATCTTCAATGAAAGCTAAAATAGTCACAATGAAGAAGTTTACTCAAACTGCTTCTGTTCAACAGGAAGAAATGAGCTTTTCCAGAAATGTGAAGTAATCAGTAGAGGAGACCTTACAGTCAATATTTTGAAATGGGATTGGCTAGCCAGATTCAGCAAATAAAAATAAAGAACTCCAAGTTAAATTTGAGTTTCAGATGAACAACAATTTTTTTATAAGTATATCCCATATGATATTTAGGACATACTTATACTTAACAAAATCAATTGTTTATCTTATATTCAATTTTAACTATACAACCTCTATTTTATCTGGTAATTTTAAAATGGGGTCAAGGATAATGAACTTAGTACAAACCCAGTTGATTTCATCTTAGTTACACATTGTTCCTGTTTGAGGGTTATATAATCTGGACTAAGAAATATCTGTAGAAGAAGAATTCAAGTAGACTTATGTGGAGGGCATTGGTCCCATTTTGAAAACTTTCCTTTTCCCTTGTGAGGAAGATTGTCCCTGAGCTAACATCTGTGCCAATCTTCCTGTTTTATATGGGATGCTGCCACAGCATGGCTTGACAAGCAGTGCTAGGTTTGTGCCCAGGATCCTAACTTGCAAACCCCAGGCTGCCCAAGCAGAGTGCACAAACTTAACCACTATGCCACTGGTGGGTCCCTGAAAACTTTTTTTCTAATTAACTAATGCAAAACTTAATTATTGCATTAACTATATTTCCTTGCTTTCTGCAGTTTTGATGCTCTGGCCCCTGGGGGGAGACTTCGCCTCCAAGGTAATTCTTAGAAATTGCAAATAATGGGCCTGTGCATGCACCTTTCACATGCAAACCGACACATCCAGAGCTCACATCCCCAAACTACCTCCTTTATGAGCTCTCACATGTCACTCCCTGCACACCAGGGCAGGTACCAGACAACTCAGGACAATCCTTGTCCTCCAAAACTCACTGAAATCATTCAAACTAGCCAGTCCAAGCCTACTTACCCTGACTCAACCATTCTTTCTCACAGGAACTATAATAAAGGCTCTTGCCTACATTTTCCGGTCACTCTGCCTTCTGACTGACCCTGGTGGACCTCTACACAGTGGGCAGTGCCTCTTGTCTCTAGGAACCTATGGGTATAAAACTTCTTCCTTCTTGACAGTCATTTCCATGTCTGAGTGTCTTACCTTACTTGATTAAAACAAAACCTAGGTACATTTTTAAACAATTATATTACTATGAGAAAACTAAAATCCTTTTTCAGAGTGCTAAAAATGTTAATTCAGATAGAAAATATCTTTTTATTCATTCAGAGAAGGGCTACCTATGTATAGTAACCATGTTCTGAAGACAATGCGGGTGAGCTAACATTTATCCTTGGCCTGATCATAGGCTGTGTGTTTTTATCACAGCACATTGATACCAGCTCAACACAAGATCAACATAAGGGAAGCCATATTGTAGAAAAGAAACCATATTGTAACTTTGAATGACTTCTGATTAACTAGCCCAGACATGCTCTGTAGATTTTGTGGCCCCTCCCAGCTTCTTTAAGATGATAACTTTGTTCTTTATTTTTTAATTTTTTTTTTTTGAGGAAGATTAGTCCTGAGCTAACATCTGCTGCCAACTCCCCTCTTTTTGCTGAGGAAGACTGGCCCTGAGACAACATCTGTCCCCATCTTCCTCTACTTATGTGTGGGATGCCTGCCACAACATAGCTTGACAATTGGTGTGTAGGTCCACACCCAGGATCTGAACTGGGGAACTCAGGGCCAAAGAATCATAATGTGAGAACTTAACCACTATGCCACTGGGCAGGCCCCATAACTTTGTCTTTTTGTGTTCTCTATGAATATGATGACCCCCAGGCAGAGAGCCTATGCTGATAGCCATCATCAACGACAACTGAAAGATCAGGGTGTAGGGCATTGCTTCATTCTCTGATGCATATCCAGTAAAACAAAGGAGTCAGGAACTGGGACCAGATGTGTGACCCCACCCAGAGACAAGATGGAGGCTCCATCCAGAGACCAGCCACCTCCCCCACCTGAAGACCAGCCCTGAATATAACTGGTCTGTAGTCTTTGTTCCGTAAGATGGTTCTTTCAGACATTATTTGGCCATCTTCCCTCCTGCTAGAAAGCTGTAGTAAAGGAACCCTTTCTCTCCTACCACCTTGCCTCATGACTATTGGCATGTCTTGAAGCAAGAAGAGGACGCCCCTTGGGTGGTAACAACATTTCTTACCTCTATAATTCAAATAAAGCACAACACAAAGCAAGAAAACATAAAATAGCATTAAACAGAGCACACCACCCATATAAAAAGATACAGGAAGACACTTCCTCTCTCACTTTTACAATTCTGGACCTTCACATCTGGTGGTCACGCTACCTGGAATCATCTTCTCCCATCCTACTATAGCTTCCCACTACTACATAGCCTTAATATTCAAGTGCTGCTTGACTATTCATTTCTATATTAGATATCCTTTCAATATGTTCTCTTAATGCCTGGAATTCCCTCATCACTGTTTTAACTAAGGTTGTTATAATTTTATCCGTAAGAATATGTCTTTAAGGTACATTATTGGAATGAAATTAAAAGCACTTTTATTTTCCTTCTACTATTCCCTTAAAATTCATTCAGAGAGGAAAGCTTTTTTTCTTGTATTAATTGAAAAAATAAATGGACAGACTTCAAGATGTTTCTGCTCACTCTTGGTTAATTCATTGTCTTAAATTTACTCTAAGTCATAAAACACTCATTCCAGTAATGACAATGTTCAATTCTTTGTAAGAAAATCTAGACTGGTTTTAAACATCAATATTTTCTGCATCCCCATTCCGTACCATGACAGCCTTGCACTGTGCAGATGACAGTGGGAGGTAGAGAGTATCTTTCTTCCTTCTCACTCTCTCTCTTGCTGCAGTAACTGATGGTTTTGGGATGGAAGCATAGGCAAGTGGGAGGAGAAAGAGGGAGAGCTAGTTCTGACTGGATGATAGGTTTGTACTTTTTCTGGGGAGATGTGAAAGATTTTTCTCTGATAGGCCTTTGCTGAAAATTGCTCCCTCTCTGACAGAAAGTTCCTCTGCCTTGGACAGATGCATCATTACTCCAAGGGGTCTCTTGCAAATCTATCCAGAGCCTCTAAGAAATTAGCATTCACCTTTAGCTTCTTTGATCCACTTGGCAATTCTGTTGGACAGGACACAGATGACTCTCTGTTGGATCTCTAATGCCTAATCCTTGATGAATCCTTACAAATCCCATAAGGAGCACACTCTGGGAATGAAGGTAGATCTGGAGACAAATACAACTCTACGGGGTGACCCATCAAGGCAGTTAGTCCTGCTCCTACCCTGAGGATTTCATGGGCAGAAATTTGCCTCCCATGCACCAAGCCTCCCAACTGCTTAGGTGTAAAGGTTTCCTGGACCCAATTCCTGTGTGTGTGCGTGTTTAGGCTTCCCCACCCCAACAGGCAGTTCTCAGATGCCAGCAGGGTGTCTGAGAATTCAACTCAATTCTGACGCTATATACCCAGATATAGAATCAGATTCCACAGGTAAAGGGTTCAGTTCCAGAAGAACACCCTCTACTTCAGATGCCAGTTGCAAGCCCAGGTTATTACCTCTGCTTCTGACATACTGGCTACAGACTGGAGGTTCCAATGACATGTTCCTCTGGTTCAATTAACTTGCTTGAAATTCTCACAGAACTCAAGAAAACCCACTTACTCATTAGACTACTGATTTATTACAAAGGATATTAAAAGATACAAATCAGGAGCCAGATGAAGAGATATTTAGGGTGAGGTCCTGAACAAAGGAGCTTCTGTACTCTTTGAGCTTGGGGCCCAGCATGGTGGCACATGGAAGTGTTCTGATTCCCCAACATGGAAGCACTCAAAAAAAGGACCCATCGACAAGCTGTCCTTTTGGGTTTTTATGGAGGCTTCATTAGATAGTCATGCTTGACTAAGTTATTGGTCATTGGCAATTGCTTTAACTCAAGCCCCCCTCATTCCCCTCCCTAGAAATTAGGGGGTGGGACTGAAAGTTCCAATCCCCAGACCACATGACTGGTCCTCCTGGCAACCAGCCCCCACCCTGGGTGAGGTCCAAAAGTTACCTTCATTAATATAAACAAGACACCCATTTCACCTGCATGGCCCTGAAATGTTTTCAAGGACTGAGGACAAGAGGACAAATATTATAATAAAAGATGCTCCCATTTCTCTTTTCACTAAAAAAATTCCAAGGGTTTTGTAAGCTGTGAGCCAGGAACTGTGGATGAAGACCAAATGTATCTGAGAAATATGTTTCAGTCATCTGAATGACCAAATACGTATGTATCTCATAAATTACAATATCACAAATAGTCAGATATTTATCTCTCTATGAAGTCCTCTTGAACCTGAAGTGAAGGGTCAGTCTTCTCCTTAAAAGGTGGGAATCAGAGCACTTGATTGGCTCTGCTGAATCTCCCTCCCAAATCCTCTATTTTATCTTCATATTGCTTATATATCTCACTGGACATAACTCTGTGAAGGGATTGTACATATTCTGTAGCTTTCCTATTCATTATAGAGGATTGGTGTGTGTAATATATTGCCATGTACTTTGAAAATGTCTGACATGTATTTTTAAATTAATTAACTAATTAACTATCTTTGTTTATAACGACTCATTGAAACATGATAACTATCCAAGCAAAAACAAATAGGCATAAAAATGGTTTACTTACAAAGTGTCAAAATCAGCATCTCAGATGTTGGGGTTCCATACTATTATTGTATTACTTTTAGTATCTTCCTTTAGGTTTGTTAATAGTTGCTTTATGTACTTTGGTGCTCCTGTGTTGGGTGCATAGATGTTTATAAGCATTATTTCTTCTTGATGGAATGTCCCTTTGATCATTGTATACTGCCCCTCTTTGTGTCTCTTTACCTGCCTTATCTTGAAGTCTACTTTGTCTGATATAAATATTGTGGCACCTGCTTTCTTTTGTTTGCCATTAGCTTGAAATATCATCTTCCGTCTCTTCACTCTGAGCCTGTGTTTGTCATTGGATCTGAGATGTGTTTCCTGGAGGCAGCAAATTGTTGGATCTTGTTTTTAAATTCATCTCACCACTCTGTGTCTTTTTATTGGAGAATTCAATTCATTCACGATTAGGGTGATTATTGATGTATTAGGGCTTAATGCTGTCATTATGTCACTTGTTTTCCAGTTTTTCGGCATTTCCTTTGTTTCTCATCCTGTGTGTTTTGCTCTACACATTGAATTACGTAGTTTTTATGGTATGTTTCTTTGTTTGTTCCTTATTTATTTTTTGTGTCTCTGTTCTGCTTTTTTGTTTAGTGGCTACCCTGAGGTTTGTATTCAGAATCTCGTGTATAAGATAGTCCATTTTCTGATGGCCTCTTATTTCCTTAGTCTAAATCAATTCAGTCCCTTTCCTAATCCCCTCCTAAGTTGTTTTTCTCATATCTTATTCCAGCTTACGTTGTGGGTTTGTGGTTAAAGTGACAAGATTGTCTTTTTTGGTGTTTTCTTCCCTTTAGCCTAATGCTATAGCTGAATATTTGCTATCCTATTCTGATTCTGTCTATTTCTCTCATGACTCTGTGTTTTGAGACCCCTTTCTCCCTTTTTTTCTTTTTTCAGGTAAGAGGGCCTTCTTGAGCATTTCTTATGTTGGGGGGGTCTTGTGGCTACTAACCCCTTTAGCATTTGTTTGTCTGAGAAAGATTTAATTTCTCCCTCACATCTGAAGCATAGTTTTGCTGGATAGATTATTCTTGGCTGAAGATTCCTGTTTTTTAAAGTTTTGAATATGTCATTCCATTCTCTCCTAGATTGTAAGGTTTCTGCAGAGAAATCTGCTGAAAGCTTGATAGGCGTTCATTTGTATGTTATTTTCTTCTGCCTTGCTGCCCTGAGTATTCTTTCCTTGTCATTCATTTTTGCCAGTTTCACTACTTTGTGCCTTGTAGTAGGCCTTTTTACATTGACAAATCTAGGAGATCTGGAAGCTTCTTTCACACATATTTCCCTCTCTTTTGATAGATTTTGGAAGTTCTCTGATATTATTTCTTTGATCTCGCTTTCTGCTCCATTCTCCTTCTCTTCACCTTCTTGGATACCTATAATTCTTATGTTGCATTTCCTCATTGAGTCAGATAATTCTTGGAGACTTTCGTCATTTCTTTTTAGTCTTAGTTCTCTCTCCTTCTCTGTCTGGAGCATTTTAACATGTCTATCTTTGATTATGCTGATTTGCTCCTCTGTGATGTCTGCACGAGTATTCAGGGAATCCATATTTTGTTTTATCTCTTCCATTGTGTCTTTCATCTCTAATATTTCTGATTGATTCTTCTTTACAGTTTCAATCTCTTTTGTGAAATAGCTCCTGAACTCATTTAATTGTTTCTCTACATTCTCTTTTACCTCATTGAGTTTGTTGATGACAGCTATTTTGAATTCATTGTCATTTAGCTTACATATTTCTGTGTCCTCAGGACTGAGTTCTGGATGCTTGTTGTTTTCTTTCTGGTCTGGAGACTTGGTGTAGTGTCTGATGTTGGAAGGTTGGCTCTTTTTCATACTGATATTATTTGGTTGCAGTTACAGCCTGTCACCACTGGGTGGGGGTTGAGAGCCACATATTCTGAGCTCTCGACCTTCAGCCAAGATGGGGTGGGGTGGGTGGGTGGAGGGAGGGGTGCTTTCTCCTGCATGCAGTCTGGGATTTCTTAATCAACTTTCACTATCTGGTCTCCTGGGGTCTTGCATTGATGAGGTCACCCCATGTGAAAGCTTTTGCCCATTATAGGGTTTCCCTCTAGGCTGCGAGGGCCCATGGGAGTCCTGGGTGATCCCATGAATGAGCAACCCCTCCCCTGCTCCTTCCCTTACAGATCTCTCTGTGGCAGCGATTGCAGTCTTTAGGGGAGGGGCTAAAGTTCTCTCTTACCCCATCCCAGCTCCTCTGAGGGAGACTCCAGCCTCTCTACCCTCTGTTGTGTGGCTGCATGTCTCTCTGAGGTTTTTGTGTTCTTAGGATGTCTCCTTCTGGAGTATGGTTGCCCCTTTTTCTTGTATGTTGGAGGAGAGAGAGTCCAGGGCCAGTTCACTCCACCATAATGCTCTAATCACCTACAGGAGGGATTTTTTTCACCAACTAACTGATCTAAGTAACTCGAGGGAGCTTTTAAAAGCACTTAACTGTTTCTAAAAGTTGTTTTTCAGTTATGTTAAGAGACAATCACCAACTTCCCTGAACCGGTCCAAACCCCACTGCAATACAGCACCACTGATATTCTTTGTTAGTGAAAGAGTGGATCACTGCAAACTATCTGGAAACTATATTAATAACATAAATAGACTCCTATCTTTAACCTCATAGTTCTATTTCTTAGAACCCAAACCAAAGAACTCAGTAAACACATTTTTAAAACAAAGATTCATATATAAGTATCTTGATTGCAGCATATTTCATAATAGATAATATTGAAAAACAATAATAAAATGTTTAAACATACTATGCTGAATCTATACAATGAGATATTATATAACTTTTAAAAATGTTGACCATACCAGCACTAAAATCCTGCTCCTATGACTCCCAGTTTATATTTTATTTTAGTGAATGCATGTATGTGGAGTGGTGTGAGCTTTGGAGAGTGTTGATTGTAGAAGGGATCATAGATATAGTCTATATACTGGTGTCTCCTCCTTAGTGTGTTGTATTATATTATATTATGTCGTATAACGTTATGTTATCTTGTGTTGTATTGCATTTCACAATTCTTGCAATATCCTATGGGTCAGGCATTAGACTCATTGTATAGCTTAAGGAATCACATAACAATTAAGATCTAGAAATTAGACTATAACTTAAGTCTCAATCTCCGAGTAAATTTACCCATGTTGTTATTCTATGGGTTTTGGAATTAAATCAATGTTTGCTGATTCCCACTGTGCTAAGTTTATAATTAAGAAATCAAAAGATAAAACACAGTCTCTGACCTCAGATAGTTCTATTAGCAAACAAAGATACTTTGCCAGTGACTGCAGTGGAGTGAAGTAAAGACAACATTAAATACCTGAAATAAGGTAGAATGATGTGTCAAAGAAAAGAAGTCAAGAAATAAGTATATTCTTTCCCTTGGAGTTATATAACTTTGGGCTAGCTACTGGATGATATGGTTAGTGATTTTGTTGTTGTTGTTGTTAAGGATGATTGACCCTTAACTAATATCTGTGCTCATTTTCCTCTATTTCATACGTGAGACACCTGCCACAGCATGGCTTGATGAGTGGTGCCATGTCTGTGCCCAGGATCAGAACTTGCAAACCCTGGGCTGCCAAAGCAGAGCACACAAAATCAACCACTATACCACCAGGCTAGTCCTTGTTTGTGATTTATAAACTGGAACAATACCAATCTCCTTAGGTGTTATGATTATTAATAGAGGTCATCTCTGCAATTAAACTAGCACCTAGTCTAATCATAAGTGGTCAGTACATGAAAGCGTTTCCCCCTTTGTTCTGGACTACAGATGCACATACCAGTTCCTGGATCCACAAATCAGCTGAAGAGTGTGAAGAAAAAAAGGTCAAAATGAAGCATATTGGTTAAAGAAAATGGCAGAAAAAATTACAAGATATTATTCCAGAGAAAATTTAGTCTACACTTATTTGACAGATTGACACCTTGAAAACATGTTGCTTATCGTAATTGGGCTGTCAGAACCACAACTTGGCCTCACACAAATGGCTGCTCGAATACAGATACCTGCTGGCACTTTCCTTCTGCACAGATATGGACTAGCTTTATATCCAGTGTTCTAGTGTGTCATGGATATTGGGGGATTCTATGTAGTCCAGAAGAATAGCTCCATCCTTTGGATTTATTTTGCAGTAGTTTCCTTGATCTTTCACTGGACTGGATAATGAATTTTCACGTAAGTGCATAGAACACCAAGTTTACATTCAGTAAGATTCCCTTTACTTCCTGGGTAAGACAGCAATGTGCTCAGCTACCTGTGTTTGTTTCTCCCATCCCAGTTTCAATTAAGAGAACAAAAAAGGATATAAAGATGGGAATTAAGTGTGTGTGTTGAGGGAGTTAGCTGCATTTAAATCTTGGGAATGTTATCAAAGCAACAAAAACTACAACTGATTTCTAAGCTAAATAGGTGATTACATTGCTTAGGAGGAGGTTGTAACACTCCAACTGATTATTGTTTTTAAGAAAGGATAATATGCCAAAGAGGTAAGTGGAAGTGACCCAGTACAAACGATTTTGCAACTGTCACTTAGAGAAAAGGTGTGAAGTAAAACATTTGGAGAACAAATTAACTCCCACCTGCCTAGAGCAAGTTCCAGGGATCATGCTTGGCGTGTGTGTATGAGTCCAGGAGGAAAGTGGGATGGTACTGAAAGACAACAAATGGAAAACAAGAAAAGCAAACGAGAGTACTCAGTAGATGGAACACATTTTATACTTCTCTTGGGCATGGATGACTAGTATTCATTAAGTACAGCAAAGGAAAAGCATAGGCAAATTGTAGTGCAGAGTATGTCTGTGATTCTGAGTATTTCTCAATTTTCATAGGCTGATGCAATTCTGAACTTCTATTTCATATTAACAATATGTCCAAGCAACCCAATCATAAAGAGAATAGCACCTAATCCCATATTAAAAGTTGGAAAAACCTACTTTAAAAATTTTAGACTAAGTACCAAATTCGGAAAATAAAGAAAATTAACAAAATCTAGGAATATACTTCTTTAGAACTCCAATTCTATTGAAGAGAAGGCTTTCAAAACTTTGAAAGTCAAAGCAATGTTTCATTCCCCCAAATTAAAATATGTACAGAAACTGATTTTAAAAGCAAAGTAGAGTTCTCAATAGAAATGATGAGGACATTGCTTAAATGAAAATAGAGAAAAATGTTTTTAAAATCAAGAAAGACATAAAAGCTTCAAAACTAGGTGAAATATTACTAGAGACTAGAGAAAAAAAAAAATATTGCATGCTGAAACCTTTAAAAATTTACCAAAGTGAGAAGTGAAACTTCTAATTTTCTCCCAAACAAATGTGTAAAAACGGCTAAGGAATTGAAAAAATTATAAGAAGGAATATGAGATATTAATAAAAGAATTAGGGTATGACATAACAGAGACAAGGGAATAAACAAAACAGAAAAACTGATTGAAACTCATAGAATAAAATTTTACCAAGGTTTTGACAAAGTAACTGGTACCAGAATGTCTTTCCTGCTGTAAATAGCTGTAAAACTTGGGGAAAAATAGATGAGGCAACAGTTTATAGGCATTCGAAGACAGCTGCAGTTCTTAAGATTAGGGACTCTCATGAGGTGATGCCCATAACCAGTCCAACCTTCCTCTACAGTAAGCTTTTGTCCAAGGAAAACACGACAGTTCCCTTGAGCTGAGAAGGAAAAAATCAGAATTTGTGGCAGCTAATGTGGTTGGAAGTTGCAACTCAGAAGACTTGAGGCAAAGGAGTTGTGCCTGTTTGATCCCCCATGAGCCTTTGGCTTCAAGATTGGCTGAAGATGTGCTGGGAAAGAATATATACGTTTATCTAGAGAGTAGCTGTAGAGTTGAGAGCAGAACAGTGATACTAGGGTTTCAGCAGCACTAAAGATGCTCAGCTTCTGACTGAGGTGAGTGTAGGACTTCTTTAATGTCTACTGCCACTGTACACATCCAAGTGAGACCAGAAATTCCATGCTTAAAGCAAGGCCTTCTCTATAAATGCCCTGCTAAAGCCAAAAACTAAGCCTGGATAAGATCTAAGAAAAATAGAAAATGAAAGTGCAGCTTGGGAACCACCTTGGGTTTCTACAGATCTTCCCCAACAAAACATAAAACTAAACCTTCACAAGTTTGAGGTGATCATCAATAATTAAACTGCCTCCTAGAAAAGAATATAAAAGCCTGCAGTAGACAATAATAAAATCTGGAGTATCTATAGTGTGTCACCAATGTCCTACTTACAATCAGTTACTCCTAAACAGCCAAAGAAAATGAAAGTTGACCATATACTAGAAAAAACGTGGAGTAGGAAACAATCCTGAGATGTCCAGGAGTTGAATTTAGCATAGACTTTGAAGAGATATTCTGAATACGCTCAAAGAATTAAAAGAAAATTTACTTATATTAGTTATTTTTTTCTGTGAAACAAATTACTCCAAAACTTAGCAGCTAAAAGACTTTTATTATTACTTCACAGTTTTGATGGACGACTAATTTGGACACAGCTTAACTTGTTTCTCTGCTTCAGGGTACTTTGCAAGATTGCAAAATATTGGCCAGAGCTAGAGACTCATCTCAAGACTCAACTAGGGAAAGATATGCCTCCAAGCTAAAAGGGTTTTGGTAGCATTCAGTTCCATGTGAACTGTTGGACTGAGGACCTGGGTTCCCTGCTGGCCGTCTTCAGTTGCTTGCTGTGTGTACCTCTTAAACATGGCAGCTTCGTTTATCAGAGCCAGCAAGAGACAGTGTATGCTAGCAAGATAGAAATCACAATCTTTTGTAACCTAACCTCAGAAATGGTGTTAAATAACCTTTTCTATATTCCATTAATTATAAACAAGTCATAAAGCCAGCTCACACTCAAAGGGAGCACACTATGACAAGGATATAAATGATGCATAATGAAAAGTGAAGATCACTCTTTGTGTGCCATCTTAGAAGTCTCTATATAATATTAGCCATTAGAGAACACAAATTAAAATTACAGTGAGATACCAGTTCACAACCACTGAATGGGTAAAATTAAAAATACTTTAAACACCAAATGTTTATGGGTATGTGGAGCAGCTGTTCCTTTCATACATTGTTGGTGGATGCGGGAAATGGTACAATGCTTTGGCAAAACAGGTTAGTAGTTTCTTATAAAGTTAGGCAAACATTTATATTATAATCCAGGGATTGGATTTTATGTACTTACCTAAAAGAATTGAAATTCAATATGCATGTCCACACAAAGAACTGTACACAGATATTTATAGAGGTTTTATGTATAATATCAGAAAACTGAAAACAATCCAAAGGTCCATCAATGGAAAAAATGATAAACACAATGGAACACTAGTAAGAAATAAAAAGAATACAATCCTGAAATATGCAATAGCATGTATAAACCACAAAAGTATTATGCTGAGTGAAAGAATCCAGATGCAAAAGGGCATATATTTCATGACTTTATATTAATGAAATTTAAGAATAGGTAAAATTCAGCTTTAGTGAGGGAGTTAGATTGTTGGATGATTTGACTGGAAAGGAGAATAAAGTGACTTTTTAGAGTATGGAAGTGTTCTATATTTTGATTGCAGTGATGTTAAATGGGTGTTTATATTTTCCAAACTCAGAAAACTGTACATACTTAAATGGAATCTTTTTAATACAAATATACAAATTATATCTCCAAAAGTTACCCTAAAAACTATATAGATGATTCTAAAGACCTAAAACTGAAAGAGTAAAAATGTCTTAATCTAACATAAATTAAACAAATAAGATCTTAGATATAATTCTGTAAAATATTTGAATTAAAAATTGTCAGAGTGATGTCAGAACCATGGCTGAGTGAGTTGACCCCTTTGTCTCTCCCTTCTAAGTTACAACTAAATGAACATTCATTAACCAGCAGAGGATTTCCTGCACAGCACAACACGATGTCTGAGAGATCCATGCAGCTGTGCATCTGAAGGTGGGTGGACTGTATCTCCAGGAGACAGTGGAACTAGGTGAGTGCATCCTTCTCCCTCCCCAGGAGTGAGGCAGGTCACAGATTTTGTAGTGGCTGGTGTGACTGTGAGAGGTAGAGGGGGCAGCACAGTCTACACAAACACTTTTGGAGTTGTAGCCCAGCCCATGGGAATATCCACCATGCTGTGGTGGCCCCACCAGTGGGAATGCTATACACCAAGTAGCAGTGGCTCAGCCTCCAAAAAAAGTGCCCACCTGCCAAGTGCAGCATAGGCAAGAAGATGCCCCCCTCACTCAGAAAGCACCCCGCCTGCAGAGCACAGCAGCCCCCAGGACCCACTGAGTGGTAGCTCAGCCCCTGCATAGGCAACTCTCCAGCCTAGCACAACAGCTCAGCCAGTCCCTGGCCAAGAGCAGTGGCCATACCTGTGTGAGAATGACCCATCTGCTGAGCACAGAGGTCCTGACTACAGTGCACAACCTGCCCACCCAGCACAGAGGCCCTGCCCACATGAGTGCAACTTGCAGAGCAGCTGCAGCCAGCTCACACAAATGCAGAGCAGCCCTACCTGCACTAGTTCCAGCAGAAAACACAGCACCTACTCCCCCCCAGCAGTACCATGTGGAATCTGTGACCTGATACTACCACAAATGAGTTAATAGAGGATCAATTCATCAAACACCATCAAGTACTACCTTGACACTTCAGACCAGAAGGAAAATGACAAGTTTTCAGAAACCAATCCCCAAGTCACAGAAATTTATAATCTAAATGCCAGAGATTTCAAAGCAGTTGTCATAAAGAAACTCAATGTGGTGCCAGAAAACAAAGAAAGACAGTTCCATGAGCTCATGAATAAAATTAATCATCAGAAGAAATACTTCACCAAAGAGATTGAAACTATAAAGAAAAATCAAATAGAAATTCTGGATGTGAAGAACATAATTAGAAAGTAATCTAGAAACCACAAAAAGTATAGCTGACATTATGGAGGACAGCATTAGTGAATTAGAGGACAGAAATATAGAAATTCTTCAGATGGAGGAGGAGAGAGAACTAAGCTTTTAAAAAATGAAGAAATTCTTCAAGAAATATCTGACTCAATTATGAAAAGCAATATAAGGATTACAGGTACCCAAGAGGGAAAAGAGAGGGAGAAAAGAGCAGAAAGCTTGTTCATAGAAATAATAGTTGAGAAGTTCCCAAACCTGGGGGCATGACTTGACTTACAAATATGAAGTCAATAGAACTTCTAATTACATCAGTGCCAAAAGACCTTCTCGAAGGCATGTAATATTAAAACTGTTAAAAATTCAAGGCAAAAAAAAATATTAAGGGCAGCAAGCCAGAAGGAAATTACCTACAAAGGAACACTTAACAGGTTTTCAGTGAATTTCTTGGCAGAAACCTTAGAAGCTAGGAGAGAAAGAATGATATATTCAAAATACTGAAAGACAAAATCTTTCAGCCAAGAATAATCTATCAAGTGAAACCATCCTTCAGATATGGTGGGGAAATAAAAGCTTTCCCAGATAAACAAAAGCTGAGAGACCCCTAGACCTCCCTTAGAAGAAATGATGAAGGAACCCTTCATACCTGTAACAAAAAGGCAAGTGTCTATAAAATTTTGAGCAAGGAGATAAATAGATGGATAAAATCAGAAAATTGCAACTCTCTTGCAGAACAGGTTAGCAAAGAAAACATAAAAGATAAAGGGAAGGAAAGTATCAAAAACAATTATAAACACTTCAATTTAGTCACAAACTCACAATACGAAAAAAGAACAATTTGTGATAACAATAACTCAGAAGGGGAAGAGAAGGCAGATGGAACTTGCTCAGGCTAATGGAGATAAGAGGCTATCAGAAAACTGGCTATTTCTTCTATGAGATCTTTTATACAAAAATCATGATAACCACTATACCAAAAATCAGAGCAGAGTCACAAATCATAAATAAAGAGAAAAATGAAAAACCATCACAGAAACCCACCAAACTGAAATGGCATTTAGAAATACAAGGGGAAAGAAACAATGGAAATATATAACACCCAGAAAACAAGAGATAAAATGGCTGTATTAAGCCATTATATATCAATAATCACTCTAAGTGTAAATGGATTGAATTCTCCAATCAAAAGACACAGAGTGGCTAGATAGATTCAGTAATAAGACCCAACAATATCCTGCCTCCAGGAATTATATCTCAGCTCTAAAGACAAACACATACTCAGAGTTTTGGGATGGAAGATGATACCCCAAGCAAATGGCAAGAAAAGAAAGCAGATGTTGCTATACTTGCATTAGACAAAGCAGACTTCAAGATAAAAAAGACAATGAGAGACAAAGAGGGGCAGTATATAATGATAAAAAGGGAAGTCTAACCAAGAGGAAATGACACTTATGAATATATATACAACTAACACAGGAGCACCAAAATATATAAAGCAACTATTAACAGAGCTACAGGGAGAAATTGACTGCAACACAATAATAGTAGGGGACCTCAACATCCCAATTACATCAATGGATAGATCATCCAGACAGAAAGTCAACAAGGAAACAGTGGCCTTAAGTGAAACAGTAGACCAGATGGACTTAATAGATATACATAGAACATTCCATCCCAAAACAGCAGGATACGCATTCTTCTCAAGTGCACACAGAACATTCTCAAAGATAGACCATACATTGGGAAACAAGGCAAGGCATAATAAATTTAAGAAGATTGAAATCATATCAAACATCTTTTTTGAACACAATGTTACAAAACTAGAAATCAACTGGAAGGAAACAGCTGCAAAAGGTACAAATATGTGGAGACTAAACAACATGCTACTGAACAACCATTGGATAAATGAAGAATTCAAAGGAGAAATTAAAAAATACCTGGAGACAAATGAAAATAAAAACACAACATACCAACTCTTATGGGATGCAGCAAAAGCAGTGCTAAGAGGGAAGTTTACAGTAATATAGGCCTACCTCACTCAAAAAATAAGAAAAATCTCAAATAAATAAACAACTCCTAACAGAACTTGAAAAAGAAGAAAAATGTCCAACATCAGCATAAGGAGGGAAATAATAAAAATCAGAGCAGAAATAAATGAAATAGAGAATAAAGAAACAATAGAAAAGAGCAATGAAACTAAGAGCTGGTTCTTTGAGAAGATAAAGAAAAGTGACAAACTCTTAGCCAGACTGCCTAAGAAAAGAAGAGAGAATTGGCAAATAAATAAAATTGAAAATGAAAGAGGAGAAATTACAATGGATACCACAGAAATGCAAAGGATTAAAAGATAACACTATGAAAAATGATATACCAACAAATTGGATAATCTAGAAGAAATGAATAAGTTCTTAGACTCATAACTTCTCAAAACTGAATCAAGAAGAAATAGAGAATCTGAATAGACCAATCACATGTAAAGACATGGAAACAACAATCAAAAATCTCCCAAAAGATAAAAGTCCAGGACGAGGTGGTTTCTCTGGATAATTCTGCCAAACATTAAAAGAAGAGCGAATACCTATCCTTCTCAAACTATTCTGAAAAATTGAAGAAGATAGAACGCTTCCTAACTCATTCTATGAGGCCAATATTACCCTGACACCAAAACCAGAAAAGGACAACACAAAGAAGGAAAACTACAGGTCCATATCGCTGATGAATTTAGATTAAAAAATCCTCAATAAAATATTGGCAAGGTGAATACAGCACAACATTAAAAGTATCATACACCATGACCAAGCAGTATTTGTACGAGGGGTGCAAGTTTGGTTCGACAGCTGCAAATCAATCAATATGATACACTACATTAACAAAATTAGAAATAAAAGTCACATCATCATCTCAATACAGGCAGAGAATGCATTTGACAAGACAACATTCAACTATGATAAAAACCCTCAAAAAAATGGGCATAAAGGGAAATCCCTCAACATAATAGCTTTTTTTCCAAAGAAGATATACAGATGACCAACAGGCACGTCAGTAATCATTAGGAAAACACAAATCAAAACTACAATAAGATATCACCTTACACCTTTCAGAATGGTTATAATTAACAAGACAAAAAATAAGTGTTGGAGAGGATGTGGAGAAAAGGGAATCCTCATACACTGCTGGTGGGAATGTAACCTGGTGCAGCCACAAAGGAAAACATGCAGATTTCTCAAAAAATTAAAAATAGAAATACCATATGATCCAGCTATCCCACTACTGGGTATTTATTGAAAGAACATGAAATAAAAAATACAAAGAGGTTTATGCACCTCTATGTTCATTTCAGCATTATTCAAAATAGCCAAGATGTGGGAGCAACCCAAGTGCCTATCAAGTGATGAATGAACAAAAAAGATATATATTTATATAGTGGAATACTACTCAGTCATCAAAAAGACAAAATCATCCCATTTGTAACAACATGGAGGGACCTTGACGGTACAATGTTTAGCAAAGTAAGTCAAACAGAGAAAGACAAACACCACATGATGTTACTCGTATGTGCAAGATAAACAAACGTAGGGATAAACAAAATGGATTAGTGGTTACCAGAGGGGAATAAGTTACAGGATTGGCAAAAGGCGTAAAGGGGCACATATGTATTGTGATGGACAAAAACTGGTAAAGTTATAAATCATTATGACCTCAATAAAATAATTTAAAAATAAATAAAAATAAATCAATTGTCAATATTATCTTAGCAGTGATACCCGGGTTAACAATGGGGAGGGTGGAGGGTGACAGATAGCCTGGCTTTATGCCAGCATTAGTTTTAACAGTAAACACCAGAAGATAAGGTACAGCATATAACAGGAAACACCATCAGATAATAACTAACAGTGTATGGGACAGTTCAATATGTTTTTAGACAAGTGGTCATTACTGTGTCAATGAAATATTTTCAGATAAATAAGGCTTTAAAAGTGTACTACCAGTGTTTTCTGCACGCATCATTAACTTCAGGCAGAACAGTTAATATAGAATATACTATAGATGGTTCCCTGGAGCCGTGTAATACAGCTGCTCTGGATCATTCACATGCATTTCCTCAAGAGAAATATATGTATTTCTTTTATATATATGTATATATATATATATATTTCAAGCTTTATATATATATATGTGTGTGTGTATATTCTGTATATATAGAGAAAGCATGTATGTGTATGTACATATGTTCAAGTTACTAAGATATTAGACTCTTCAAGAAAGGGGAAATACTTTGTAAAAGCACTATAAAATGTGTAATGAAATAGTTTTATATAAAATTCTTTGTGTATGGATATATATGTGTATGTGTATAAAATAAAAGAAAAACAGGGACTAAAGGACTTTAATATATTGATAAGATTTATAAGCTACAATCAGTACATAATTGCCCTAAACTGTGAAAACCCAATAAAGAATATTGAAATGTTTAAGTATTAAATCATGTCAAAAGATTTAGAAAGTCATAGCTATCATTGATTTTATAGAAAGTCATAGATTTTAGTTCACTTTCATCGTAAGGAGAAAAGAATATTTAATTCTGGAAATATTATATTCAGGAAGGTGTACAGATATGTAGTTAAAAATATTAACTGTTATTATTTTGATAGTCAAAATATAAGCAATGAAAATATACAAATATTAAAAATACTTAAATATATTATAGCATAGTCCTATAAATAATTATGACAATATATAAAATATATTTAAGAAAAAACACACAAGGCTTGCTTATAATATAATAGTAAATAGAAAATTAAAAATTAAAATTGAATTGTATTTTATAAAAATAGATTTTGAAAATTTTTAAAATTTAGTGAAATAGAGCAGCAGTTTGATTTTTTGTAGTTTTATACAATTACTAGTGAGCATTGATAATGTATTTTTATGTCTTATTTGCTATCTGTTTTTATATTTGAATTATCTATATGTTCTTTGCCTATTTTATACAGTTATTAATTTATGAGTTACCATGTATTTAACTGTTTAAATTTGGAATAAAATAAGTACTCAATAGGTACTCCATTAATCTCATATTACAGTAGTCATAAATATATGTTAAATAAAAAATTAAGCAACATCATCATAAATCAATTAGACCAGAAGCTGACAGGAATTTTGCCATTGCGTATAAACATATTTTACACAAATTTATTCAATATCTCCATTCAACAATTTATCTTAGGAAAAACCAGAAAAGTAGAATCAGACAGCATATAATCAATAAAAGTATCTTTACGTAATTTTTAATATTATCAGAAATTCTTGTGATAGAACGTCAACAGAAAAAGTGGACAAAATAATTATAGAATATGAACTCCATGCAGTTAAGAAAATGTTTGTGAAGACACTCTGGAAGTGAAATGTTTTCATGCATTATGTTAAAGATCTGGTCATGGGTGATTTCATTTCATCTTCTGTCAGTTTTGGGTAATTCCTGTATATTCTACATTGAGCAGTATCACCTTGATGCACAAAAATATAATAAGATAAGATTGTGAAAACTTATTGAAAAAGATTTGGTAAGTAAAAAATAAGAAACTATAACTTGAGACGCTTCTTAAATGACAATAAAGATACCTGTGATTATTAAGTAGGAACTTAAGTAGCACAAGAAGAGATATTCCACTGTAGAGAAATTGGGACGAGTGGCTTTGGTCGCAAATGATCACTTCTGAGTCCTAGAGGAACACATTAGGTTACAATTCCTTTAGGCATAGAATTATTGTGAGTTATTATCTTCCTCCTTAGGGAAGAGAAATTGAATACAACCTTGATAATGTATTTAATTATCAGATTGCCAAATAACTCTATCTGGTTATCACCGTAGAACATATACTGTGTGCTCAACAAACGCTGCTGTGAGCTCCATCTGGCGCAAGGAAGCCTGAGTTAAAGAGTTTCTCTCTAGATGGATCTTGTCTTGCTTGAACAGCTGACACATAAGCAGAGTTTTGGTACCACATGAGTAGGCCTCCTTAAAGAATATTGCCTTGGGATGTCTTATTTCTTCCCAGCCTTGGGATGCACTACATGGGCACTGTTCAAAAGCCAGATTGCCCTGCTTATCCAGCATCGCATCCTCGGTATTCTCTTTCCCGCAAGCTGCTCTGATAGATCGCTTCCTTCCCATTCTGTACAATACGCTTTATGCTTAGAGACCCCAGGCTTCCTACCATTTCCTAAAACACCTCAAATCCTCCCATTATCTTTTTTTGCTTGTCCCTGCTATCAAAACCCATTAAAAAAATTAAACACAGACTGATCCAATTCCTCCTTTCCCTATGTATACTTTTCAAATTCTTTCCAGCTGCATTTAGTATCTCCTTTCAGTGGTTGCTGTATAACTTTACTTTTGTCATAGCAGTAATCACAGGAATTTTCATAATAGGCTTCTTTTTAGGTAAGCACTTTTTGGCTGCTAACTATAAGCTGTTGGAAAAGAAGCTCTCTCATTAATCTTTGCATCCCTCGCAATGCCTAATCTAATGCCTTGAAAGCAAAAACGCTCAATAATGAGTTTTTTTGGATTTTAATTTTAAAAAATCTGTATAAAAACATTCCATTCAGGCATTTGTATATTTAATTCAATAAACATTTGTTGCATCCAATTATATGTCAAGCTCTGAATTAGATATAAAAGATATATAGATAAATAAGGAGAGAACTTAAGTTTACAGAGTATAATAGCTATGCATAGTTTTTTGTACAAAAGCAGAAATACAATGTTTTTTACTGTTAATAGACAAAAATATTTCTATAATTTCATGGTTTTCTGTGTAACATAGATCCCAATTGTCAATGATGAAATTAAACTTGACTATGATTGAACTTCCGTAAGAGTCTGGAAGATCTGTGTTTGAATGGTTTATCTTGAGGGCTCTTTGAACTCTGTCTTCCAATCAGAAAAATATATATATCTATGTATATATAGTTCCCAGTCTTGTGAACATGTTGTTACAGAGAAGGTCAGAAGGAAAGAAATCAATAGAATTTTGTCATCTCTAAACCAGACAGGATTATTTCTTAGAGCATATCCCTTGTGCGTAAGTGTGTGCATTTTGTTTGATTGTATCACTTGTGACAAGAGAATCTGTTGAACAGACACTCGATTTAGATGTAAGCTAATGGAAAGGAAAGGAAAGGAAAGGAAGATAAATCATCAATAATTAAGCATTATTTGTTGGGAACAGCGTTAGACATGCTCATATCTTAGGTTCTATCAGTACCATTTCACAAATAAACTACAGCTCAGACAAATAAACCAACTTAAACACGCTCACTAATTTTAAATCATTTAACAACTATTAATTCATAGGGACATTTTGTTCAGGAATAGCTGCCTAACAGATTTCTTTCTCCCACTCTCCTCCCAGTCTTCTTTCCAATGTCTATTTATTTACCAAATAATTACTAATGGGAATCCCTGTGGCCCTTGAATAGCTATTCTGTATTAAAATATTCAAATGCATCAAAATGTTTTCTCACCTTTCTCAGGCAAATTGGAACCCCTCAGCTCTCCCTCCTATCACTTCCTGACTACAGACAGACGGATCTGCAGTGGAAGAAAGCTGAGCATACTCTTTTCCTACCAGTAAGAGCATAGCATCTTCTGTTGTCCTCCACAGACGGCACACCAGGCTTGCCGTGGTTCAGCACCTGCGAGTCTTCTGCACTCAACTGAGTGCATCAATAGCAAGGGCTTCAGCCTTCCCCCAGCACAACGTGCCGTCTCATCTAAACCTCACGACAACCCGGCGACTCTCAGCTTATCATCCATCCATCTTTAAGTTCAGAAACTAGAGTCTCAGAGTAATTAATAAAATTAAACTATATCTTTTTTTTTTTTTTTTGCCATTATTCACTGTTTATCTTAGAGCTGGTGGGCTCCCATAAATTAACATCTATTAGCAGGAAGCAGATGGAAAATGGGAAAGTGTTTGAAAATTCTCACCATGCAATTTTAAAGTATAATTTAATCATAGATTTGGGGTATCAAGGATTATTCAGTTAATGTCTTTCACATTCAAATGAGGACATTGAAAATAATCGTTTATCCCATTCATTCATTCAATTATTCAACGAATAAAACTATTGATAGAAATGACATTAATGGCTGATATTTATGTAGTGCTCACCGTGTGTCAGGCATTGGTCTGAGAATTTTATATGCATTAACTTATTTAAATATATATTGAACACCTAATAGGTACCAAGTACTCCTGTATCCTGGTGATAAAGTGGTTAATATAGAGATGATCTTATCTTCATAGAACTGACACTGTAGTGGAATAGATGGACAATAAACAGGCAAGCTGTAAATTGCTATTGAACATCTTAATCTCAAGTTTGTGCACATGATGTGCAGGAATCCAGACACTGAGACATTGGTGCTTGGAGATTGAGAAAGTTCTTATTTGAATTCAGCAAAATGAGAAGGTGGGGGCATGGGTTCACTCAAATCCACCTTAACAAGAACAGAAAACAGGGGGCCGGCCACGTGGCAGAGTGGTTACGTCTGTGCACTCCACCTCAGTGGCCTGGGGTTTCATAGGTTCAGATCCTGGACATGGACATGGTCCTGCTCATCAGGCCATGCTGAGGTGGTGTCACACACAGCACAACCAGAGGGACCTACTGATAAAATATACAATTATGTTCTGGGGGGCTTGGAGGAGGAGAAGAAGAAGAAAAGAAGACTGGCAACAGACGTTAGCTCAGGTGCCAATCTTTAAAAAAATAAAAGAACAGAAAACAGGGGGTTTTATAGAACTAAGGGGCTTGGCCGGAGGAGCTTTGGAAAAACAATGGGGTCACTTGATAATCTCATGGGCAATCTGATTTCTGGGCTTCAATGACTACTTGGGGCCATCCGTGATCACAACCCCACAAGACCCCTGAGTCACCCCTCAAGTTAAATAAGAAAACAGCAAATTGACGAGAGTCATATATGTCGGTGTTGGGAACAAGGGCAAAAGGCAATCATATTCTTGTTGAATACAAACAGTAACTCTCAGGTTCCTGGCTTCAGAAATAAGATCATTAAAGATTGTTCTAGGTGTAATGACAGAATTAAACAGGATTGTAATTTAGAGATTAACCAAGGTTGGCTGTTTTAATTAGGGTTGTCAACACAGTCCCCTCTGAGCTGCCATATAAAATGAGTCAGTCCTGTAAAGAGAGAATTGTAAGATCAAATGTGAGATAAATGATTAGGGACCAGATCATTCCTCCTCATTGTCCATGGTTAGACGTTTGAGTTTTAGTTCAGACTTAATGGAAATATTTAAGAGTTTTAAGCAGGAAAATGAAACCATATAATTTACATTTTGAAAGACCACTCTTACTGCTTAGTGGAAAATGATCTGGGGAGGGAAAAGCTTGAAATCCAAGGAGACCAATTAGATACCTATGTAGTAATACAAGTTAGGAATAACACTGCCTTGGGCCAAGGTAAAAAACAAACAAACAAACAAACAAAAAATTTTGAAAAGGAAAATAAGTCATGGACTGACTATATTTTGTAACTGAATGAATGGATTTGGAAATAAAATATGTGGAGGTGGTGAGGAGAAAAGTAAATATTAAGATGACTCCTATGACTTTTTGCTTGAGCAGCTGAATAGTTTATAATGCAACTTATATAAATGGGTAAAGACTAGGAGAGAATCAGGTATAATGGGCAATCAGGAGCTCTCTTTTGATTTGTTAATTCTGAGGTCCCTTTAGACATGCAAATCACACTGCCAAACAGGTTTGGATGTGTGGGCTGTGAGTTCAGGAAAGCATATGAAGCCTAAGCTAAAGATTTGGAGTCATTAATGCATAGATGTACTAAAACTATAGGGGTTGATGAAATCACCTGGGGAAAGAATATAACAGAGGAGAGAAGTGGGGTAGGCTCCAGAACAAACCCCAAAGACATGCCAACATTTAGAGGTCAGGTTGAATAGGAGGTCTGAATGAAGAGTCTGAGGAGTAATCAGTAAGGAGGAGGGCATTATGGTTAGTGTGGGGCTGCAGAATCCCTGAATGGAGAGATTTTCAAGGAGGGAGTGGTCAAGGGCAGAAGGCAGACAAGTGGCTATTGGATTCTGAAGCAGGATAATTTTAGCGTGAAAAATTTTGTGGAGTTTTGGATTTGAAAACAGATTGGAATTGATTGAAAAGAGAATCTGAGTTGAGAAAGCGTACACAGAATATGTTGGAGAATATTGTTGCGAAAGGGAATAGAGAGATAAGGCCAGATATGGGGTAATATAACGTGTATGCATGTATTATGTATTTGGGTGGGCAAGCATTCTCACTGTTATTATTTATATGTAACACACTTGAACATGTTCACATAGGAATGGGCCTTAACCATGATTTAGAAATTGGGAGACTGTTGTGACATGAATGAGAGAAGAGTTAACAAAGTAGCATATTCTTGAAATATAACAAGAGATTTAGAAGCAAGAGTGTGTGTTTCAAATCACAAAGCTAAAAAGGGAATGTACGGACTGGCTCCCTGGCATAGCAGTTAAGTTCTCACTCTCCACTTCAGTGGCCCAGGGTTCACTGGTTCAGATCCCAGGGGCAGACCTACACACCGCTTATCAAGCCATGTTGTGGCAGGTGTCCCACATATAGAGTACAAGAAGATGGGCACAGATTGTTATCTTAGGGCCAATCTTCCTCAGCAAAAAGAGGAGGATTGGCAGCGGATTTCAGCTCACAGCTAATCTTCCTCAAAATAAAATAAAATAAATAAAAAAATAAAAAGGGAATGTAAGTGAGACAAGAGTACAAGCCTCCTGATCTGCAGAAGGAAATACATTATATTGGAAAGAGCATCGGCCTTGAGAGTTAAAACCTTACTTGGTTTGTTATCCCTGACACTTGGGAAGTTATTTGATTTCTCTTAGTTTTAGTTTCTTTACTACAAAAGGAGTAATGGTAATATAAAAGGTAATATAATATAATAATATAATGGTAATATAAAAGGAGATGTTTTCACAATACTTCTAGCTGTCTGCATATGGCTTGACCTATGATTATAATATTATTTGGAAATGAACCATGTATGTGAATATCTCTAAACCACTTCATAAATTTCATGGTCCCTTTTTATCTCCCACAGTGCCTATCACAGTAGAGGCTCAAAAATCTGGAAATGATGTCAACTTGGTAAATATTATATTCCTTGTTTTCCGTTTTCTCCTTCTTTACTCCACGTTCTATACAAATAGCTTCACATAAAAATGACATTTTTAATTGAACTAGCAATTATTTTCTAACTCGGAGCTCCTGGATGACATCTTTTTATTCTATGCTTGTTAGGACACAGAATTGGATTAATTAATAAATAACACAAAGTAGAATAAAAGAGAGAGATTCTGATTATATCACTCCAGTGTTTAAATATTGAATAGATTTTCCATTAATTTCCAACACCTTAATAAACTGCCCAGAACCCTCTGTGATTTGGCTTCTGCTTTTTCTTCCAGTCTTCTCTCCCATTTGTTCTCTGACTCACCCCCATTAGCCTTTATTTCAGCTGTGTCCAGCCCTGACAGTTCCATACAACACGCTACTTTACGCATCCTTGAGGTCTTTTCACATGAGATTGCTTGTGCCAAAATGCCCCTTTATTTCTCTGCTTGTTTAGCTAAAATTAGTTACCTCATTCAAACAGCATAAGAATCACTTACTCTGAAAGACTCCTGAAATCTTGGTCAGATCTAAATGTTCCAGTATCATCCTATTGGTCATAAAGATGAAATTATCGCAACCTTCCTAAATCTCTGAATCCTGTTATCTTTGTGTATGGAACAACATAATATACACGAATTGAGGAGAATTCTCTACTTAAAAGAAAACTGTTTATTAAAATTAGAGCTGAGGCTGAGGGTAGGAGAAGGATGATGGTTTAACTATAAAGAACAGTGAGGGACTTTTGGGGGACGATGGAATGATTTTGACCTTGATTTTGGTGATAGTTAAACAACTCTATGCATTTGTCAAATCTTCTAGAAATGTACAATAAAAAGAGTGTTTGTTAGATATCATAAAGTTGTACAATCAAAAAGGGTACATTTTATAGTAGTAAATTATATCTCAGTAAGTTTGCCTATAAAAACAGCCATATGTGAAGTTTTCAGGCCAAGTATGAATTGTAAAGATGCTTTCTACATTCCAACTGTGTGGGGTAGTAGAAAGAGTTTCCTTGATCCCTTTCACCCCAAGTCTGCAATTTGACCCAGGCATTATGGATTGCTGCATTCAACTTATAAGAGAGGAGAGAATTCTTGTAATTCACTTTAATCTTCCTAGAATAGTCACGAATGTGGGACCTCTCCAAAGAGGAGACAGTTCAGGTCTCTGAAGGGTACAATGGACAAGGGAGAAAAGAAAAGGCAAAAAGAAAAGAAATAAAAAGAAAAGCAAATTGGTTAATTAGAAATTGCAGATTGAATAAATATGCTTATGTTCCCTCTCCTCCAAAATAAACACTACTAAGTATCCTAACCAAAATTACATTAAAGGAAAAAAGAAGTATTAGTCTTTAAAGACAAAGAGAATTGAAAATGCCACAGAAGATAAAATATGGACTTTTCTGCATAAGGTAACTATAAAGAAACTAAAATTCCTTATCCAGACAAATTATCAATTAATACGAAGGTTAAAATCAAAGGCATTGCAAAATTTACTGCCTTTTCACCTATTGTTAGGAATCTAATAGAGGCTTGTCCTTCACCAAAATGAGAGATTAAAACAAGAAAGGAAGGTTTGGGACTTTACAGGGGCTCTAAGACAAGTGGAAGCCAGGGGAATTCCTACAATCTGAGTGAAGGAAAACCCGAGAGAGATAGGAGGCAATTACTAAGTCTAGGAAAAACACAAAGTTGTATAGAAAAGACATCAAAGCATAGAATAATACATGCCAATGCTGAGTGACATAATTATATAATTAGAATAATAGGGAAAAGAAAAGAAAGAAATAATAGTATAAGCTTATTGATTGAAAATATAACAGGAGATACTAGAATTAACAGCCCTAAGTACTGAAAGTGGTTCCTCTGTGAAACAAAATTTGAGGATAAGGTAGAGGGGGCTGTAGATTGCTATTTGATTTCCCATAATTCTGGTACAATTTGAATTTTGAAACTATGTACATATCTATTGCATGACATTTTTTTGAAAATCACTAAAAACCATATGGGTGATTATACAAATGAGGTAGCAGGAGTTCATAATACTTACCGCACCATGCAGTGCTTGTCAATTTGTTTCTCCATCTCTCCTTTCAAGAGCCCTTTACAGTAGCGACTCTGTCACACTGACCTTCTGTGCCCATACAGCTTGCACACAACTAACATGGCCTATGCTTAGATACTTCTCTTTGTTTTTTAACGCAAATAACACGTGAAAGAATGCACAATTTGTGCCTATTGAGAATCCACAAAATAGCAATGAATGCATAAAAGCAAGGCCAGTAATTGAGGGGACTGAACACAGGTGACAGTGACTGACTTGAATCTTCTCACTAAATTACAGCTTTCAGCATCTCCTGGGTTGAGAGCATAAGGCTTTACGTCCAGATCGTTCTAAATTCGCAAGGGTCCACCTCTCTGTCAAAAAACAACTGCCCTCTTGATGTTGTCTCTAGAAGTGTTGACAAACTTCAGAAGTCATCCACAAATCATCCACCTGCTTTCATCCTCTACAATTTCATTAATGGAACCATGACACACTTGGTGATGGCTCGCCCTCTATTATTCACAGTTCTTGTCTCTGACCTTCTATTTATAGATGATCATAATTTAGTATAGTAGTTAATGCAGTTCTAAGATTCTCTTTTTTTAAACTTTTTTTTCAGGATGATTTTAGATTCACATGCAGTTGAACAAAAACAATAAGAAATAACCAGAGAGTACACGCACTCATCCGTGTTTCCCCAGATTCCTTTTTTTGGCAGTAGTTTATTCATTCCATGAAAGAATGTCCAATTGTGTGATCACATACCCACATGAGATTCTCACCAGATCAGTAGCCTGGGAAACATTTCCTCATCCAAGAGTCTATATTTAAATAAAGTGTGGTTGAATTGCTACTATGTTCCAGATGTTTTGTTTGGAATAACATTCTTTTCCTCACATTATTATCTTCAACAACCGTATAAAAGCATGAATTATTATTACTTTGCAGATGGGAATGCTGAAATTCAGAGAGATACACTCACCTGCACAGTGCTACATGTTATTAAGTGGCATGTATAGTATTTACAGTTGTTAAAAACAAGACAACATGTCCAAAATGGAGTCACTTATGCCAAGCCCCACATCACCAAACCGAGACGAGACTTAATTACAGTTTTGGTTCCTCCAGAAACGGCATCTTCAACCAGTCAGTCAGGAGTCGCCTGTCAGCATAAGCTATGTAATCTGGCTGATGGATCTCCAACAGCCCCTAAAGGAAAGTAGCACTGCAGTAACCAATCCGCTTTTTTGCCGAATATAACGTCTTTGTTCCTGCTTCCTTCTGCCTGTAAAAGCCTTTTATTTTGTACAGCTTCTCACAACTCCTTTTTATCTGCTAGATTGGATGCTGCTCAGTTTGAATTGATTTCTGCTCAAATAAACTCTTAATTTTTTTAATATATCTCAGTTTATCTTTTGTCACACTGTCAAAGCTCAAAAAAAGCTCAAATTTTCTACAGTCTGAGGAAAATTCTTAACTTATTTCCTTCTTAATAACTCATTGTGAATTGTCTAAACAGATAGTTGGAGGGAAAAATGAGTAGAAATGGATTTTATACTGTTAAGTTTCATTTATTATCCATTTGCTAGCCTCCTCCCACACATCTATCCACCAATTTTGGGCAAATTTCCTTCAATAGATGTTTGAACTCTCTTGTGGGTCTCAAAACACATGAAGCATGACCTTCAAAGGATCTGGAGCTCATCTCTGGTGTATCATGGTTTTTATTTCTGAGTTTTACTAGCCAAAAAAAGGAATCTTGATATAAAAATAAGCACTTAGGGTCATTGAAACCCTCCTCCTATGATTAGCTATAAAAATATGCCCATTTCAAACATACCCTGAAATAGTAACAGAATCAGCATGTAGTTCAATTCCAAGAATTCCAAGGGTGTTTTTCCACTTTCATTAAAATGCACTGCAATGAAGAAATTATGTGATATCTTTTAAAGCTTTACAAGGAAACTCTTTAAAATTGATAGTTATAAGTGTTTACAATACAAATTCAAGGTGATTACATGATGATTAGCACTTGCTTATAGGTCTCTTAAGAAACCACACGATCTGATTCCAAACAGCAATCTCTCTCAATACTTGACCTTGATGAGCTTGATGCTGATTTTAGTGATAGAATTTTTAAAATTAAGATTTTATTATCATGCCATGGCTTGGCACTTTCTAATATTTAGGTACCAGGGCAGCAGTAGAATACCTACCTGCCAGTAGCCTAATTTTGGTTCCAGGTCTTGAGCTGGTAATTTCAGGGATAACAACAACAATAACATCTAATATTTGTTGAGTGCTTAGTATGTGCCAGACAATGTTACAAGCACTTTTCTTGGCATTAATTCTATTAAATTCTTCACTCCTTTCAATGGAAGAAATTATACTGTTCCTTAAAGGAAACCTGGGATCTAATTCTAGCTTATCAACCTTGTGATATCAATGCTTATCAATGGTGATTCCTTGATTTCTGCATAATTCCTTGCATATAAGTTCTCCACTCCAGCCTTTAGATGGAGCTCAAGTCCTCTTTACCTCAAGGGATGTGGAAGTAGGATATGGATCAATAATTGATGTCTAGATCATTGAGGATGCTCTCCTGTGGGCCACCATATCGCAAATGGTACCTGTTGAGATGAATGAAAATCTCCTTTTATCCTTTCACATTAAAGGTTCTCTCTATTTATCCTTTTTTGGCCTAACTATTAGAATCAAGTGAGACCAGGGTGAGGCCCAGAGAGACTGGGGCAAAAGGAAAGTCCATGGGGATAGTTTTAGTGTGAAATGTAAGCTGATGGGGTAAAAAAAGGCTTTGGATTTTAATATGGTCCAGCTTACCTAATGATATGTTAGATATAGACATAGGTGCTATTCTAGTCATCAAATATTTGGCTCACTTTCCTTCCCAACACAAAATACACTCACCCATCCCCTATTCATCAATAGAGGTAATCAGAGATCATATCAACTTTGACTTCAAGCTTCCCTATCAGAAGGTAGTCTCTATATCAGGTGCAATTGTTACTTCTTGTGTTTTGGAGACCTATAAACTAGAGGGACCAGTTACCTCCACCATGAAAACGCAATATGCGATAAGGGAGCAGTAGCAGGATAGCAATCCCATCTGAAGGGAAAACTATGGGAAACACAGATCGGATATTACTTTGTAGAAATTCTGATATCCCTTCTACCTACTTTGGGTGTGAGGAATCCACTTACTGTCTGGTAATAAACTCCTTTTTTGTTGTTCTTTGGGGTCCCTGGCCACTTGGGAAAATTAGTCATTTCTTGTTATCTTATTTGTTAGCCACATCTGAAATGGGCATCAGGGAGTATGCCCTCCCTGCTTGCTGATAAGCTTTTTCAGCTTGGGTTCTGCTTCAAAAAAGTTAAAGATATAGAGTGGTTTCAATCTCAGACAATTTCAGTCCAGGCTGGTGGTTATTTGGGCAGGACAACTATCTCAGTAACTTAGTATCCTTTTTTTTCCCCAATGTATTTGAATCCATTTGAATCTATTCAGTTCATGTAGTGATGATCACATACTCAATTCTTTTGAGACTTAATTCTGATATCAGTTATATTTATTTGACTGCTTGTTCCACTACTTGCCTCTAATTTTCTATTCAACTACAGACATATTCTTGAGCCTATCCACTTTAGTGGGAAAGCCACTCCTTTAAGCTCTTCTCCATGAGCTATTTTTTCCCAATTAAAAAGACCTTCTGGGTTCTATAATCTTAACTGAGTCTTCACACTCCCATAAGGATATAGGTTCCAGTTTAAGTAGCAGATTTATTGAGCCCAGAAATGAGAGTGGCATTAACAGTTTTGAGGGCTCATTTAATAGTAATATGGCCGATGAATGAAAGAGAGAATAGACTAGAGGAAGGAAAGCCAGTTGAAAGACAACTTCCATTCATTGAATAAATAATTATGGTTTACCCACCATATTACAGTCTTTATTCTTGCTTTTGGCAATACAAAAGTGAAAAAAAGAAATGATAATTTCTGTCATCTTCGAGCTTATATTTAGTGAAGAATGAAGCAGTATTTAGAATGTAAATTTGAAAAGGTTTTTCTGGCCTAGCCAATGGAAGATATTCTAAGACCAATGGGTTTCTTTTCCTCATTTGGGGCTCCCATCTTTGGTGCCATCCTATCCCATCTCCTCGAGGATGCTGGGTTCCTCTGTCTGATTCTCTCTCTCAAGTACAGAATGAGATTCAGTAAGATGAGGCTCTCTGGGATTCTTCTAAATTAGGGGAAATTCTCCCATAGCTCAATTTGCTCATAGTCCCTTTGACATCGCTCTATCCTTCTCAGAATGTCTGAAGATTCCAATTTCCTTGCTAATCAGAAGGAGATCCTTCGATGAAATGACTCTTTGTGAACTTCTTGAATTGCACGTAAACTTTTAACAGGCTACTCTTGTTTAGACTTTTCTTCTAATCACAAGGTCTTTGCCATTTGAACACTATGTGTTCTTTTTCCTTTGGAAAATAGAATGTTGTTTCTGGATATTCAAAATGCTCAAAGATAAATTAACGATACTTAAATGAAAAGAAAAACAAAATTAAAGAGAACAATGGAAAGATGGCTATGATTATAGAATTTTAACACTTTCTGTAAACTGACATAAAGAATTCCCTATAGAGTTTACTAGAAAGTAATAGCCTTTTTCTCTTCTTTTTATAAGACTATTAAAGCTTAGGCATAACATGACTTTTAAATTATTCTGCAATAATAATTCCTTTTTTGTGTGTGTGTATGTGGAAGATTGGCCCTGAGCTAACATCCGTTGTCAGTCTTCCTCTTTTTGCTTGAGAAGATTGTCTGTGCCAATCTTCCTCTATTTTATGTGAGATGTTGCCACAGCATGGCTTGATGAGCAGTGCTAGGTCCATGCCCAGGATTAGAACCTGTGAACTCCAGGCAGCTGAAGCAGAACCCACAAACTTAACCACTATGCCACTGGGCCAGCCCTGCTGTGATAATAATTCTTGAGGAATTTTTCTAGAATCATATAGATATTGATTGATACCAGTAGAATATGCTATTTTCTAGGACAAAAGTATATAGTGTTCTAGAACAAAATCTATATTTTTGTTAGTTTGTTGCTTTCTGGAACAAAATTTAAGAATACTGTCTAATTATGGTATAATTTTTATTGATCCTCTTCAAAATCCCCAAATACCAATGGGATTACCTCTTCCTAAATAAAAAAATATCCATTTATTTGACATGGGGAAAGAAGCAACTCTGGAGACCAGTGACATAGCTGCTTGGAATTGAAGTCGGCTCACTGACTCAAAGAGTAATGGATGGTTAGAATACAGAGGACATCACTAAGTCAGTGTGGGGAAATATATATTGCCTTTGAGGGGGATTGGATGTCCAAAGTTTACACAGCCATTTGGTCTGCAATAACCAAACTGTTGACCAAGTTTGCTGAGAATGCACCATCTACTCTCTCCTCCTCTCTCTCTTCCCCTCACTCTATTCAAGTTATCTCTGGATTAAATTAAAAAAACAAATTGTGAGACTTCCTTTAAATATGCCTTTCTTTCAAGAGACTACTTTATCTCTCTCCTTTTTGTAGCCACATCTCTAGGAAAAAATAGTCTATTCTTTTTGATTCTATTTCCGTCTAAAGTTTCCTTAATAATAATTACTATTCTTGCTATTATTATTAATATCATAGAAAGTTAGATATGCTGAATAGACAATCAGTACCCATTCTATTCTCTTCCCTTTAGTGTGCCTAATGGTCAAATGGTATGCCGAATCTTCAAATGGTAGGAGAGGTGCCAGATCTTCTGGTAGCCTAGTTCTAAATTGGAGCTTAAGGAGCTGTTTCTAGAGGTTGAATCTAAAGTCATTTTTTTTAGCCCTGAAAATGACTTTGTAATCCATTTAATATCCTGCAATAAATCACTTTATACTTAAAATAGCCAGAGCAGATTCTTTCTCTGCAACTGAACTTTGACAAATTCAGTATCACTTTTTACTTATTTCATAACTTGCCCTTTTTCCCTAACTTGGGTTTGAGGGCAAATTCTTACCTGCTTAATTTCATTATCATTTCTTCTTCCACAGCCTCACAAGTATTTAGTGGTATCTTAGTCACAGAAGATGCTCAGTTAAAATGTAGGTGACACAGGGAAGATGCTCCAAAATAACATGCTAAATATTATAGGCTTTTTAACAACAAGAACAAAACAATATACCCATAATCCCGACAACTTCAACTATAAAAGCAAGATAACTCTTCTCCAAATACTATGTGGTCGAACATGCTGTTTTCATTCTTTAATTCTTTACCAAATGTTTCTACCCCCTTCCCTAGAACTGCATTTTGATTAGAATAAAAGTGAAGAAAATGATTCACCTTTAAAATAGAGACACAATTCACCGGGCTGTTAGGTGGTTTAAATGCATTACACGGACAGGATTTTGAAACTAAATTTCCATCTTGATCTCTTATATCTCTTACTTCCACTTTAGGGGAACAGAGGAACATCCTAACTTGGCAAGTTTAGAACCCTCCAAGATCATCAAATGCCGTGATAGGACTTGACCTCTTGCTTCACTGCAGCTGAAGAATTCAGAAACTTAGAAAGATTATCTGCATATTTTTTGTAATGAGTATTACAAGCAAAATCAAAATTTAATTCCAATTTCTCATCAAACGAATGTATAATTAGTGAATAACTAGTATATTATTTGTTTTACTATATATTTACTTATATATAATAAATTCATTTAAATTCATATTTATATATGTACATATTCACATATATATTTATAAATATATTTTATATAAATACATTTTATATATAATTAAATTTATTTATATATAATAAATATTCATTTATGTAATTTTTATTATATTATATATATTTTATTTTATTCTGTCTGTCTATATATTATCTATCTGATTCTTATACATTTTTGGAAATATTTTGAATTTTTGGTGGAAATATTTGGCATTACTTTCAGGGTTTTTTTTTCAGCTTTATTGAAGTATAATTGACCTATAAAATTGTAAGATATTTAAAGTGAACATAGTGCACTTTCAGTTTCAAATAACAAGCAGTATTATTAAACACACATCAGGCACTTCTCCAAATCAAATTTATTTCTATATTTGTTTATAGATAGTATTTTCATTTCACTGTAATGCCTCTGATCAGATTTACTCTGTAATGATTATGAAAATCTGCCTAAAAATCATCCTTTAAAAACATTACCTGTAAAACTTCTAATGTTAAGTGGAAAACTAAGGTCAGAATTAGTAACTATTGTATAATCCTAAATTGTTTTAAAAGTTCTGAAAATAAATTCTCAAAATATAAATGAATAAATTATACATAACAGAATTATGGATATTTACATATAATTCTTCCTTATAATGTTTTGTTTTTCCAAATACTACATAACTAATGGTCCTATTTTTTTTTTGTCTCTGTCTTGAGCACCTATCACACGGCCTGGGATATAATTGCCAATTAATACGTATTTGGTAAATAGTTGAATAAAGGAATGAAATTTCTCCCATGTATGATTTGCCATGATATTATCCCTCATGGAGTATCATCACCTGAGGTCACATTATACGTCTGTAGATTTGCACTCCAACAATTCCTAGACCATGGCAGAGAGAGCGGTCTTAGTGATCTTTATGTATTATTTGAGTGGCAATGCTAATCATGATAATAAAATGAAAATTTTGTATCTATGTGGCAATTTATAATTTTCCAAGAACTTTCATATATGTCATTTCTCATATTACAACAGCTTCATGAAGATCCTGTAATGGGAAATTGCTAAGAAATGGCTAGAATTCCCAAGGTTCCAATATCAAGCTAACAGCTATCAAAGCTACAAATTCAAGAGTGAATTCTGCAAAGAGGACCCCCAGCCTAAAAAAGTGAGGGTTGCAACCTCAACGCAGAAGTCTGGTCCAGGTCATCGCTGGTGACCTAAGCTAAATCATACGGGACAACAAGGATTAGCTTTGCCTCAACTGTACAGAAGAGGGTAGAATGTAATCTGTAGACCAGCAGCCTGAGTATCATCAGTGAGTTCATTAGAAAGCCAGATTCTCAGGCTTTACTCCAGACCTACTGAAACGCAACCTACCTTTTAAAGTTTGAGAAACATTATTCCCCCTAGACAAGTGTTTCTCCACTCTGGCTACACTTGAGAAACATCTGGGGAATTCTTATATTACATTGATGACTGGGACTCACCCTGGACCTATTAAATCAGAAGCTAAAGGAGTAGGGACCAGGGATCCACCTTTGGTTGAAGCATTCCAGGTAATTCTTACAGACGTGATACACATGAGTATAAATCAATACTTCTCAAAATTTAGGGTCTCAGCTTCCCTTTAAATTAATAAAAATTATTGAAGACTTCAAGGAGCTTTTGGTCATGTGGGTTATATCTACAAATTATCATAGTGGAAATTAAAATTCAGAAATTATTAAATATTTATTTACTAATTTACTTAAATAAATATAATTACATGCTAACACAAATAACACATCTTTATGAAACCTAACTATATTTTACAAAACAAACAAAAAACTAACGAGAAGAATAGCATCATTTTACATTTTTGCATATCCCTATAGTATTTCGCTTAACAGAAGACACCTGGATTCTTACATCTGTGTCTTTGTTCAACCTGTTGTCACATGTTTTTTGTTGCAGTATGGAAAGGTAATCCAACCAAGCACAGATAAGTAGTGAGAAAATCAAGCTGCATTTAATTGAAGAATTTCTTTAATACTACACCAAAATTTGACAAGTGATATGTTCTTACGGGTTAATTGAATGCAGAATCTGAAACCATCAGTAAACCTTTTGTACATTAAAATCCGTTGGATATTTTATCAAGCATGATTTTGAAACTTCACGTGATGGTCAATTGGGAAAACACTGGTGTGTTGAATTACACATTATTCCAAATGTTAACCCACATTCACTATACAATCAAAAAATTATATTATTAATATCACCCCATTCTCTTCAGAAAACTTTATAAGTATCAGGAAGAATTTTATTTTACAAAATTCTAAGTTTTACTTGAACACTCAAGTCTTTGACCACAGATACTGACCATTGTTTCCTTGAAATGAGAGGCTTATTTCATTCATTTTTGAGAAAATGTCTCCCAAATACATGTCTGATAACCATAGTTTCCATTAGTTATTATTTTAAACAAAACTGGTATTTCAGATAAAACAAAAACAAAACAAAAAAACAAAAACAAATGATGACAGCGTCACAAGTGCTTTTTCTGGAGACCTCCATTTTAGAAGTGCTTTAGCCATACTTCCTATTCTGTCCCACAGAGTATTGGAAAGCTGTATATTCACCACTTGAGGTTTAATTAGTGTTTCTGCTGCTACTGTTTCATCGAATACGATGACTGCGAGTAACTTTTGGTGCCACCGTTTTGGTTCGTGCTGAAGTGCTGGTTGTTTCAGCCTCAATGCTCTTGTGTAATCATCATTGCAGACATCAACACAGTAGAAAGTAATTAACATGCTAACATTGTTATAGAAAGAATTTTCACCTGAAAGGACACCCTGAAAGCACGCTGAGGACATTCAGAGGTCCCCAGACCACACTTTGAGTACCACTCATCTACTTTACATCAAGCTGAGTCCACCCTGAGGAATGTGTACAATTTAGGGAATTTTTGGTAGAACTCAAATAATTCCATTATTTGTTTATGATGCACAGCTGAGTTTCACAACTATTTTCAATCAAAAGTACCTTTATTTATTTTCATTCTTCTGACATCTGATCTTACCCCCACTATATGAAGGGTCACCAAAACTTAAACAAGATGCCCTTAAAAGAGCAAATATGGTTAATTCACAAAGGGAAACTTTGTCTAACTAGAGCAGCCATTCCCAAGGTCTCTTCCTAATAAATACATTTTGTATAAAATAGCCCCAATTTATAATTATTAAACAGATTTTTTGTTCTCATATGTATTATTTTTATTGAAAATTACACAGTCAAAGTGGAACTGGAATTATCACAACTCCAATAGCAAGAAAAGGCAATAAACAAAAAACGGAACATTTTACCAAGCATTTTTTCCCTAAAGTTATGAGTTCTGCTTCACCTTGGCCATAACTTGACTTCCACTTGGCCATTTATCAGATTTGTAAGGGAACTCCCTTCTAAAGAGAAGGAAGCCTTGGGTTTCTCTTACCTCACTCATTTCATTAGAGAAAAGATATTATAAAGAGGGTACGTTTTAAGACTATAGTTAATGAAACAAGAATCTTTAAACTCTATGCTTACTAAATCAAGAAATCTTAGCCCAAGGAATCCAGAAATTTGTGTTCCTTTTCTTCAATCTTAATTATGATTTTTTTTTCTCTTTTCTCAGGTAGGATGTCAGAGGCCTGGAATTCTCTATAAAATTGGATTATTCTATTAATAGATTTTTTTCTCCATTTGGCATATCAGGAAACTAAGATGCTTAACTCCTAAATGACTTTCATAATTAAGACAATACCTTTAGTATGGGTCAGGGCTGTTCTTAAGTTATCAATCCCTTTTCATAGATATTATTTCTGGATCTTTTTTAATGGCCTGCTAAGGAAATGAATGAATGAGTAAATGAATGCGTGTACAGTCCAGTTACACTTTGGCAGAACTCAAGCTACTGGATTTATTATTTTTTTTCTGATGTATAGCCAAACTATTTTAGGCCAAATACCATCTTTATTCAATTTCAATCTTCTGACATCTGATATTTTTCACCCCCACTGGAAGGGTTATTAAAACTTTACTCCCTAAGCATCCATTGAAAGAGAAAAGGTAGTTAATTCTCAAAGTCAAATTTAGTTTAACTACAGGAGCAGTTACCAAGGGCTTTTAGTAATTGATGTGTTTTACATAAAAGCAGCATTTCACCCATTCATGGGCTCTTAACATAAAAGGCATTGCATTTGTGTGGAGACTACAATTTGCCTGGTAATTTTTCATCACAACTGGAGTCCTTTATCTTCTGTCAATCAACACTGGGAAACAGAGGACGGCTTTATCCACTCTACTTTAAGGAACAGAGAAGGAGGTCTGGAGCAGCCAGAAGACAAAGTTAAAAATGTTTGTATCTTCCTTTGTGTACGCTGTCTAAACTAAATATTTTTCTCAATGGTGGACAACCTGGTACTATTATGAATAACATGCATTTTAAGTCATAGAGGGTGAGATATCAAAATGCAGAAACTCAAAATTAATTGTGCATATTTATTCTCTAGTCTAGCTTCATGCTGGAATGCAATGGCAATTTAATTACTTAATCTTCTCTCAATAACCTTTGTCTCTTGTATATATTCTTTCTTCTGCAACATTCATAGAAAAAAGTGTGCAGTTTTTTATTTTCCTTATCCTATAAAACGTATTGTGAGAGCTCTTAACAACCATAAAATGCAATGCCTACACTATAAGAATAAAAACTAATCATTGACCCTTACATCTTTAGTTGTACAAAATGACATTTCTATGCTTCAGAATTAGTTCTTACACTTGTTTGCTGAGTGTGTGATGAGATCAAAATGAGTTACTCAACTCTCATTAAAATGGGAGTTTTACAAAGAAAGAGGGGTTACCATTCCTTGAATTGAAAACATTTTATAGATAAGTAGATGGAAATATGGAGAAGCTAGGTAACATTCTCAATTCTCCTTAGAATTATAATGGAAAAGCAGAAAATGGGATGTTGGCACAAAGATCATTTGTATAGTGCTTTGTCCACCCTGCCTTACCACATTCTAAATCGACTCGGTTCTATAGATACTCATTGTTCCCTTCTACAATCTTGTAGCTAAGCAGGAATTAACCAGGAAGACGAGAGGGAGAAGAACAATTAAGTCAGAGGTGAGAGCATATGCAAATCCATGGGAGTATAAAACAACATAGCATATTGAATCCATCATAGTATATTGAGTTGCTTCAGCAGGTCTAATCGAGGAGCAATAGGAGTTGATCCTGGAGAGAAAAGTGGAGGACAGTCCCTGGAGAGCACCATATGCTGTGCTATGGAGTAAAACCTCACCCTGAAAGCTGTAGAAAGACACTTGGGGATTTTAAACAAGAAGGTGACATAATCATGTATGGTCCATATGTGCATGTGTATGCTTTGCAACATTTTTTTAAGAACACCATGGCAAATGTGTGGCAGATGTATTTTAGAGTGATGCGATAAAGAAAGAGTTGTTACAGCAACTTCGAAGAGTGTTTCTAGAGGTTAGAGTCAAGTCAGCAGCAGTGAATCTAGATGAGACGGGGTGCTTTTGCATGATATTTAAAGCATAGCATTAGATTGACGTGTATAGAATGTCAGGGGAGAAAGAGGAAAATTTAGAAAGAATCCAAGATTTCTCACTTGGACAACGGGGTCACATTTCATTAACTTGGAGAGAGAACATATGCATAAGAAACTTTTTTTGGTAAAAATTATTTGTTCAATTTGAACATGTCAATTTGTGGTATAATCAGAGGACAGTGCCCAGCACATGGAAAGTACTCAAAAATATTTGTTTAGTGAATTATGGCCATAGAGTCTTGGCGAAAATACAAATGTAAGAAATATTGGAATAAGGAGGCTAGTAATGAGATTGTCTCAGACATATTGTATGAAAGAAGAAGGAAAGAGAACAAATTGTTCCCAAGAAATGACAACTTGTAAAGAAAAGAACAAGCTTCAAGATTAAGGCTGGGGTCATAGAAATTAAGGAGAGAGACTTCTGGAAGTAGTCAAGGTCACACAGATAAAGAATGGCAGAGCTAGGAATAGAACTCATGCATCTTGATACCTGGGCTATGGTATTTTCCTTCACAACAAATAACCTTTTACTTTCTGTCTCTCAGAAATATAATTTGTTCAGTTATTCATTCATTTGTTTATTTAATCAACATCTATCCCATATACCTGATATTTTCCAAGACTTTGAGATCATAGGAGCCACTATTAGCAAATGTGCTGTGACAAACCACTGGATTTGATGAATGATATAAAATGAAAATAAAGATTAATAACACTAGTGCCTTTTTTCTGTTTGTCATCAAGAAATGTTAGTATGGAAACCTGAATCAATCTACTCCCAGGATTCCCCATCTCCCATAACAGGCGGACACAAAAAAGCTGTTCTTAGGTCAAAAGTATTTTCCCACAGCTAGGTGCACTGAAAATGTATACTGATTCCTTTCCTTCCACTGAAAAAAAAAAACCCAAAAAACTAAAATAGGAACACCCCAATACTTCCTTGCTTACCTGGATACATCTTACATTTTGTCAATGTATTATTGATCTATTTCGCTGGTTCGTTTATCTATTTTATCATTCAAAAGATATATACTGGGGGGTCGGCCCCATGGCCGAGTGATTAAGTTCACACGCTCCGCTTTGGCCCCTCAGGGTTTCGCCGGTTCGGATCCTGGGCGCAGGTATGGCACCACTCATCAAGCCATGTTGAGGCAGCATGGGACATGCCACAGCTAGAAGGACCCACAACTAAAAGTATACAATTATCTACTAGGGGGATTTGTGGAGAAAAAGCAAAAAAAAGATTGGCAAGTTGTTAGCTCAGGTACCAATCTTTAAAAAAAAAATACATAGACTGAATTTCTTTTGCACACCATTGACTAAATTAGTCTCTTTGAAATCAATCTGAGCAATGAAGAAGGACAAAATTTTGGGAGAAAGTGATACTTCATGTTGGCCTTTTAGCATGAGCCAGATTTTAGACTGAGGAAAGAGGTCTGCTGGGCAGTGAACAAATCCATGCACAAATGATTGAATGGCCTGATGTCAGGAAGGTGGCAACATAGAGCAAAGAGCACCTGTAAGTAATTGAGGGAAGATGAACTTACAAAGAAAGTTTAAAAAAACAGATAATGAATAGGCCTAAATACTAAATTAAGGATGTGGCATTTTATTACAAATCTGTAGAGGTCTCAGAGGAGTTTAAGCCTGAAGAGACAATTGATTGGCATCTTAGGACCTTCTTTTTGGCAGTGCAGGAGACGCTGGCCTAGAGGCAGCACAGACTGAGGGCAGAGAGACAAGTTAAGATGCCACTTATAATTTTGATACCTTGTCATTTAGCTGGAGGGATAAATTACTTTGGGTTATTATCATAAAGATCTTTGTGAGTTTTGACAATGACATTCCAATCAATTATGATTAAAGAAATGACTATTATTCTGGGTTCCTGGGAGATTTCTCTTGGATCTTGAGCTTACTTCTGATATTTTCTTCCACGTGATCCACTTTGCCTCACAATAAACACACACAATAAACATAGCAGTTTAGACTTTTTGTGAGTAGAGAATAACAAAACATGCACACGATAAAATAATAGGGAAGAGGCATTAAATGTTGGCTCCAGGGGCAGAATTAGGATATATTACTGTGTTGATATCAATATATTTTATAGAAAGATGTCATTGTGTGTTCATAGCAACCATGGCAAAATTAATTAATTATCATTCAACTCTAAAGAACATGTAATATTTTGTACAGCAAAGAAAATAGAATTTGAAGGATTGTATGCCTGTTCAAATGGCATACAACATCACTTACTGCATTAGAGATCCAGCTCTAACAACTGACTTGGTCTATTTTACTCTTATCTGAGGGTTCCCTCAGGCCCTTTCATAGTTTAGCATTTGTTGTTCCCAGTTTATTGCTAGTTGGTAAGTTGCTAAGCTATTAAACATAACATTGATACAGCTTTGTTAAACATAGCCTGGTGACACTGACAGCTCTCTTAACTTCATCAGATCTGCCCTTTTTTCTAGCCTTTCGACAAGCCTGACTTTTCATGAGTCTTACGTCCCAGTTTTATATTCTCACTGTCACACTTTTTCAGCTTCTATCTGTCATTGTCGCTTCTCATGAGTCTATCGCTTGCTCCTGAGTTCTTCCTTTGGTTCTTATTATAGACAGCCTAGCTGGCGAAGCCAGTTAATGGGCCTTCTTCTTTACAACCAGACAGCTTTAAATCAAAGCAGTAATTATGAACAAACTTTATTATTTTGCAGTTAAAAAAAAGCTATGGAAATAATCTCAACCGATTCTTCTAATAATCCTATAAAGAAATCATTATTGTGACCTTTGTATAAATAAGGAATGTGTGACTCAGAGAAGTAAAGCCACTCATTTTAAGAGTTATATCTATTCAGGGGATTGGGGTAGAGGACAGGGGTTCGAGTCCTCGATCTTCTGGCTTAGCTAGTTGTGGGACCTAGAGTAACTCTTTTTCCTTCCTTGAACCTTGTGTCAAGCAAGTTTATTGGCACCTTTTTCCCAACAGCATTTTTTCACTTTGTGTCTCTGTGTCACATTTTGGTAATTTTTCAATATTTCAAACCCTTTAATTACTATTGTATTTGTTATGGTGATCTCTGATCAGCAATCTTTGATGGTGCTATTGTAATTGCTTTGGGGTGCCACAAACCACACCCATGTAAGACAGCAGACTTACTTGATAAATGTTGTGTGTGTTCTGACTGCTCAATCCACTAGCCACACTGCCATCTCTCTCCTTTTACTCAGGCCTCCCTATTTCCTCAGACACAACTATATTGAAATTAGGCTAATTAATAACTTTACAATGAAATGATTAAACTTAGTGAGGAAGGCATGTCAAAAGCCAAGATAGGCTGAAAGCTAGGCCTCTTGTGCCAAACATTTAGCCAAGTTATGCATGCAAAGGAAAAGCTCTTGAAGGAAATTAAAAGTGCTGCTCCAGTGAACACACGAATGGTAAGAAAGTGAAACAGCCTTATTATTGATATGGAGAAAGTTATAGCAGTCTAGATAGAAGATCAATCCAGCCACAACATTCTGTTAAGCCGAAGCCCAATCTAGAGCAACGCCCTACACCTCTTCAATTCTATGAAGGCTGAGAGAGGGGAGAAAGCTGCAGAAGAAAAGTCTGAAGCTACCAGAGGTTGGTTCATGAGGTTTAAGGAAAGAATCTGTCTCCATACCATAAAAGTACAAGGTGAAGCAGTCAGTGAGTGTTGCTGTAGAAGCTGCAGCAAGTTATCCAGAAGATCCAGCTAAGATCATTAATGAAGGGACTACACTAAACGACAGATTTTCAATGTAGACAAAACAGCCTTCCATTGGAAGAAGATGTCATCTAGGACTTTCACAGCTAGAGAGGAGAAGTCAATGCCTGGCTTCAAAGGACAGGCTGATTTTCTTGTTAGGGACTAATGCAGCTGTGACTTTAAGTTGAAGCCAATTCTCATTTACCATTCTGAAAATCCTAGGGCCCTTAAGAATTATGCTAAATCTACTGTGCCTGGGCTCTATCAATGAAACAACAAAGCCTGAATGGCAGTACAGCTATTTATAACATGGTTTACTAAATATTTTAAGCCCACTGTTGAGAACTACTGCTCAGAAAAAAGGATTCCTTTCAAAATCTTACTGCTCTCTGACAATGCACCTGGTCACCTCAGAGCTCTGATGGAGATGGACAAGGAGATTCTTGTTGTTTTCACCCCTGCTAACACAACATCCATTCTGCAGCCCATGGGGCAAGGAGTAATTTTGACTTTCAAGTCTTATTATTTAAGAAATGCATTTTGTAAGACTATAGCTGCCATAGATAGTGATTCCTCTGACGGATCTGGGCAAAGTAAATTAAAAACCTTCTGGAAAGGATTCACCATTCCAGATGTCATTAAGAACATTCTTGATTCAGAGGAAGAGGTCAAAATAACAAAATTAACAGAAGTTTGAAAGAAGTTGATTGCAACCATCATGAATGACTTTGAGGGGTTCAAGATGCTAGTGGAGAAGTAACTGCAGATGTGCTGGAAAGAGCAAGAGGACTAGAATTAGAAGCGGGGCCTGAAGATATACCTGAATTGCTGCGATCTCACGATAAAACTTTAACAGATGAAGAGTTTCTTCTCATGGATGAGCAAAGAAAGTAATTTCTTTTTTTTTTTTTTTTAAAGATTGGCACCTGAGCTAACAACTGTTGCCACTCTTTTTTTTTTTTTTTCTGCTTTTACTCCCCCAAAGCCCCCAGTACATAGTTGTATATTTTTTAGTTGTGGGCCCTTCTAGTTGTGGCATATGGGATGCCGCCTCACCATGGTCTGATGAGCGGTGTCATGTCTGCACCCAGGATCCGAACTGGCAAAACCCTGGGCCGCCACAGCGGAGCGTGCAAACTTAACCACTCAACCGTGGGGCCGGCCCTGAAAGTAATTTCTTGAGATGGAATCGACTCCTGGTGAAGATGCTGTGAAGGCTGTTGAAATGACAACAACGGATTTAGAATATTACATAACTTAGTTGATAAAGCAGTGGCAGAGTTTGAGACCATTGACTCCAATTTTTTTTATTCTTCCTTATTTTATTAGGTTTTTTAAAAAGTTATTTTATTGAGGCCACCCTGGTTTATAACATTGAGTAAATCTCAGGTTTATGTTATTATATTTCAGCTTCTGTGTAGACTGCATTGCATTCAGTACCAAAAGTCTAGTTGTCATCTATCACCATACATATTTTGAAAGATGTTCTGCTGTGGGTAAAATTTTACCAAATAGCAAATTTCCCTGCTTGCAACAGAGAAATCATTCATGAAATGAAGAATAAATCTATGTGGCAAACTTCATTGTTATATTATTTTAAGAAATTGCCACAGCCAACCCAGGCTTCAGCAACCAACACCCTAATCAGTCAGCAGCCATTATCATCGAAGCAAGACCTTTCACCAGAAAAAATATATGACTTGCTGAAGGCTCAGATGATGGTTAGCACTTTTTAGCAATAAATTATTTTTAAATTAAGGTAGTACATTGGGTTTTTTAGACAAGGCTATTGCACACTTATTAGACTACAGTATAGTGGAAATATAACTTACAGGTACTGGGGAACCAAAAAATTTGTATGACTTGCTTTATTGTGATCTTTGATTAATTGCAGTGCTCTGGAACTGAACCCTCAACATCTCTGAGGTATGCCTGTACAACAGTATTGACTACCTGTAGGAATCTTGAAACTTCATCATTTCGGTGCAACGAAGTCATCACTTCTCTTTATATAATATTAGGTTTTATCTCTAAATATGACTTTAGATAGTATGCTGACCCCCTTTTCTTTGTCTCAAGAAAATATAAATGGATTTCATTTTTCAAAGCTACTCTGGAGGACTTACAAGGCTGGACAGGATAAGAAACTATGACATTATACAAGTACTTTTCTCCTCACAAATTAGGATTTTTTGTTGAGACAACTAAGGGAAGAGAAGATTAACCACAGTTAAGCCTTCATGCCTCATAATTTCTTAGTTCCAAACAAGCAAACAACCAAATAAATAAGACTAATAGAAATAAAGAGATGTTTTTGCCAGACCGTCTTGGTGGCTGATATCCAATCTATATAGGTGAAAATTCTGAAATAAGGTCTAAAATGTTAATTTTTCATTCTGGTTGCCACATTCCTTCTGCACAAGACAGTAGGAAATATTCTTAAAAATGCAAATGCTGGTGCCAGATGGCCTGCATTTGAATTCTAGCTCTATCATTTATTATTTGTATAAACTGGGGCATCATCAATAAAGCATGAAAAAGAATCCCGCCATGCCTCAGTTTCCTCATCTGTAAAATGGGATGATCAAACAGTATCTCATTTTAGACTTCTTTTTAGAATTATATGCATCTAGTAGACTGACTCATCAATATTAAAATCTCATATTGGAGTTTAATGCATATAGCATTTTCTAGGTTCTAAATATAATATGTATGTTATCTTAGTTATCTTCAAAACAACTCAATTAAGAAGAGGACATTATTACCCCTAGTGCATGGGTGAGAAAACTGAGGCATATAAAAGTTGAGGGATTTTCCCAATGGCATAAAACAAGTAATTGGCAGAGGTGAGATTTATATGCAAGTCTATCTGGTTCCAAAGTATTTATTTTTTTCTTTAAGCAATACTACTTTCAACTTAACACAAAATATACCATTTTCTTGTTAATATTCAAATATTCTGAATACTTAAAGCAATTGTCTATTAGTGTCTTCTGTATAAAACATGTTTTTAATCACTAGCAAAATCTCTTATGTGTATCAAAGTAAGTTATGATAATGATTGTTACAAAACATGCATTTGTTAATAAACATCAAGTAATGCAGAGAATGTTTTGCGCAGTCAAACAAAACCAATTAAAATATGATTTTTCCTTGCAAAATTATTTTCCTTCATTATTAAAATTATTTTTCCTTAAAGCAATTATTTTATTATGAGGCACTTAAGAAAATTTAGACTTTGAGAATTAATGGATTTGGGGGAAAAAGAGAACCATCTCCATTAAAGGGTAAAGCACTATTAATTACTAAATACCTACTAAATGTTAAGCATTGCGTACCTATTGTCTTATTTAATTATCCTAATTACATTCAGAGGTACATATTTTTCTCCCCATTTTTCAAATGAGGAAGCTAAGTTACAAATAGGGTTCATGATTACCTCAGTGCCATATATTTGGTAAATAGAGATTCAATTCCAAGATTACATTAACTCATACTTATACTGGGTTATACCATCTACCAATATTCAAAGAAGACTTACTACCTATTCTTCTCAAACTCTTCCAAAAAAACTGAAGAGGAGGGGACATCTCTTAATTCATTCTATGAGGCCAACATAACCCTGATGCCAAAACCAGACAAAGACAACACAAAAAGATAAAATTACAAGAGTGATGTCAGCATCATGGCAGAATGAGGTCTCTCAGAAAGCTTTCCCCTCCAATATACAACAAAAAAAAAATCCATAATCCAACAGAAGACATCTAAACACAATACAAAAAAATGTTGGAGAGACCCATGCAGCCATACGACGGAGGGTGGAGAGACTGGAGCCCCCCTTGGAGGAGGTGGAAGGGGGAAGAGAAATCATTACTCTGTTCCCTTAAAGACTGTGATCCAGGACCCTGCAGTCCCCCAAGAGGGAAGGAATGGAGGAGGGGACATTCACTCATGGGAATATCGATTCCCAAGGTCCCTTGTAGCCTAGAGGGAAGGCCCCTACCAGAGAGAAAGCTTTTATGGAGGGGTGACTTTATCAAGCCAATACTCCAGGAGAGCAGAGGGAGAAAACCCCAGCAGCATGAAGGAGAAAGCACCCCTCCCTGCACCTGCTCAGCCCAGTTTCAGCCCCTGGGATTTTGGCTGAAAGCAGAGAGCTCAGAATACGTGGCTCCTGACCCCCAGCCAGTGGTGAAAGGTGGTAACTGCAACTAATAATGCCAGGATGTGAAAAAACAGAGCCACTCACTCTCGCAATATCAAACATTTAACTAGATCTCCAGTCCAGAGAGAAAATGACAAGCACCAAGAAATCAGTCCTGAGGACACAGAAGTATGTAATGTAAATTACAAAGAATTCAAAATAGCTAAAATCAAAAGACTCAACAAAGTAAAAGAGAATGTAGAGAAACAACTCAATGAGTTAAGGAGCTACTTCACAAAAGAGATTGAAACTATAAAGAAGAATCAATCAGAAATATTAGAGATGAAAGACACAATGGAAGAAATAAAACAAAATATGGATTCCCTTAATGCTTGAGTGAACACCATAGAGGAGCGTATCAGCATAATCGAAGAGAGACGTGTTGAAATGCTCCAGATAGGGAGGAGAGAGAACTAAGACAAAAGAAATGAAGAAAGTCTCCGAGAAATATCTGACTCAATTAGGAAATGCAATATAAGAATTATAGGTATTCAAGAAGGAGAAGACAAAGAGAATGGAGTAGAACACTTGTTCAAAGAAATAATAGCAGAGAACTTCCCAAACCTGGGGAAGGAAATCCATGTGGAAGATGCTGCCAGATCTCCTAAATATGTCAATGTAAAAAGACCTACTGCAAGGCATATAGTAGTGAAACTGGCAAAAGTGAATGATAAAGAAAGAATACTAATGGCAGCAAGGTGAAGAAAATAACCTACAAAGGAACCCCCATCAGGCTTTCAGCAGATTTCTCTGCAGAAACCTTACAGGCTAGGAGAGACTGGAATAACATATTCAAATTGTTGAAGGAAAAAGCTTTCAGCCAAGAATACTCTATGCAGTGAAAATATCCTTCAGATATGATGGAGAAATAAAAACATTCCCAGACAAAGATAAGCTAAAAGAGTTTGTAGCCATGAGACTCCTCCCATAAGAAATCCTCAAGAAGGCCCTCATACCTGAAAAAAAAGGGGGAGGGAAGAAAGGGGTTACAAAGCATAGAGTAAGAAGTTAAATAAGTAGACAGAATCAGAGCAGGATAGAAAATACTCAAATACAGCATTAAAGACAAAGGGAAGGAAAACACCAAAAACAAAGATAATCTTGTCATTTTAACCACAAACTCATAACACAAGACGGAAACAGATGTGAGAATAACAACTTAGGAGGGGAAGAGGGAAGGGAGAGAATTGTTCTAGTCTAAGGAAATTAGAGGGCATCAGAAAACGGACTATCTTATCCACAAGATCTTGAATACAAACCTTAGGGTAACCACTAAACAAAAAAGCAGAACAGAGACAGAAATAATAAATAAGGAGGAAACAAAGAAACACAACATAAAATACTATATAAATTGATTGGTAGACCAAAATACACAGGAAGAGAAACAAAGGAAATGCAGAACTGGAAAATGAGTGATAATATGGCAGCATTAAGCCCTTATGTATTGATAACCACCCTAAAGGTAAATGGATTGAATTCTCCAATAAAAAGACACAGAGTGGCAAGATGAATTAAAAAACAAGACCCAACATTATGCTGCCTCCAGGAAACACTTCTCAGCTCCAATGACAAACACAGGCTCAGAGTGATGGGATGGAAGACGATACTTCAAGCCAATGGCAAACAAAAGAAAGCAAATGTTGCGTTACTTATATAAGACAAAATAGACTTCATGATAAGACAGGCAAAGAGAGACAAAGAGGAGAAGTATATAATGATCAAAGGGACATTCCATCAAGAAGAAATAACACTTATAAATATCGATGCACCCAACACAGGAGCACCAAAGTACATAAAGCAACTATTAACAAACCTAAAAGAAGACATTAATAATAACACAATAAACACTCCATCCCAAAATAGCAGAATACACATTCTTCTCAAGTGTGTATGGGACATTCTCAAGAATAGAGCATATGTTGGGAAACAAGGCAAGCCTCAATAAATTTAAGATGATTGAAATAATAGCAAGCATCTGTTCCTATCACAATGCTATAAAATTAGAAATTACCAGAAAAAAAGCTGAGAAAGGGCAAAAGATGTGGAGACTAAACAACAGTATATGAAAATATGTTTGATATCTTTTATTAGGGAAATGCAAATCAAAACTACAATGGGCTATCACATCACACGCATCAAAATGGCTGTAATTAACAAGTCAAGAAGTAACGAGTGCTGGAGAGGATGTGAAGTAAAGGGAACTCTCATACACTGCTGGTGGGAATATAGACTGGTGCAGCGACTACGGAAAACAACATGGAGATTCCTCAAAAAATTAAGAATAGAATTACCATCTGATCCCACTATTCTACTGCTGGGTATTTATTCAAAGAACATAAAATCATGGATGGGAAAAGATGTTTGCACTCCTATGTTCATTGTAGTATTATTTACAATAGTCAAGACTTGGAAACAACCTAAGTATCCGACAAGGGATGAATGGATAAAGAAGATGTGATATATATACACAATGGAATACTAATTAGCCACAAAAAAACAGATGAAATCTTGCCATTTGGGACAACATGGATGGATCTTGAAAATAATATGCTAAGTGAAACAAGTCAGACAGAGAAAGTCAAATTTGTATGATCACTTGTTAAATGAAAGATAACAACAACAAACAAACAAACAAACACATAGACACAGATAATAGATTGGTGGTTACTAGAAAGGGGGTGGGAAAGGGAGGGCATAAGGGGCAATAGGGCACAAGCATACAGTTTCGGTGGTAATTTGTCTTTGTTTCATGAATATAATGTAGTCTACACAGAAATCAAAATATCGTGATGTACACCTGAAATATATATAATGTTATAAACCAACATTACCTCAATTTAAAAAAAAAGCTAAGGAAACTTGTACCACAGGTGTAGTAGCAAAGCTATATCTCAAAGTGGTCAGACCCAGAGTATGTTTTGAAGGCAGTGAACAGGATTACTGATGGATTGAATGTGTAATATGAAACAGGGGAGTTAGAGATAACTCCTAGATTATTTTTGGGGTCTGAAAAACTGGAGGAATTCCTGCCATTCACTGTCATGGAAAATACTAAGTTGGAAACAAATTTAGTGGTGAAGAGATACAAGCAAAGTTAAGAGTCCTGTTTGAGTGGCCAAGTTTGAGATGAATCTAAGTGAAGATATAGAAAAAGTGGTATATTTGTTACTTACAGCTGCTGTAATAAATTTCCATAATGGCTCAGAGGCTGAGAGATCCACTGTGGCCCAGGAGGTGCAGCCTTCACAGGCCCAGAGGGCAGAACGTGAAGCCAGAGAATAATTTCCAAGCCTTGAAATCTAACAGAATTTGCCCTAGTTGATTTCGAACTTACTTTTAACCAGCAACCCTGTTATTCTTTTCATTCCCTGCCTTTTGGAATGGAAATCTCTATCCTGTGCCTGTACCACTTTGTATTTTAGAAGTAGAAAACATGCTTTCTAGCTTGATGGGTACTTTGATGGACAGAAATTTTGGTCAAGATAAATTCTACCCAGAATATTACTCATGCTGGATTTAAATGGTTTTGATGAATACATCTGGAACTCTTCAGTTGACAATATCTAGATGAGACTTTGGACTTAAAGTTGATAATCTAATGAACTGTGACTTTTGGATGTTAGGATGGGGTGACGTAGTCTGCATATGAGATAGACATTAATTTGGGGAGTCATCGGGCAGACTGTAATGGATTGAAGGGTGGCCCACAAAAGGATATGTCCACTTCCCAGAAACTATGAATGTGACTTTACTTTTTAAAAAGCTTTTGAAGATGTAATTAAGTTAAGGAACTCGAGATGAGATCTCCTTGAATTATCTGGGTGGGCACTAAATCCAATGACATGCATCCTTGGAGTTATGCAGCCAAAAGGCAAGGAACACCTGGAGCCACTACAAGCTGGAAGGAGCAAAGAAGGATCCTCCCTTAGGGACTCCAGAGGAAGTATAGGCCTGCTGACATGGTGATGTTAGACATTTGGTCTCCAGAACTGTGGGAGAATAAATGTGTATTGTTCAAAGCCACTTAGTTCATGGCAATTTGTTGTGGCAGCCATGGGAAAACAATAGATGTAATTAGAACTATGGGACTGGAATCCAGAAGAGAAATCAGAACTGGAGATATGACTTTAGCAGTCATCATTGAATACACAATATTTAAAGCCATAATACTGCATAGGATTCCACAGAGGAAAAAAAAATATATATATATATAGTAAGAAGAGATAAGATCAAAGAGCTGAGCTCTGAGGAAAAAAAATGCTTTGAGAAGTGAGGAAACTGAGCAAAATCCAGATACTTAAAATAATTAAGCAGGAGAAAGTAGAAGAACCAAAAGGGAAAACGAACCTTGAAACCACATAAAGAAAGAATTTCAAAGCGTAGAGGCTTAGCAATGTGTCAAACGCTGCTGTGTCAAGTAATATGATGGCTAAGAATTTAACAGTAGATTTGGCCAGTAGCAGTACTTGATAACCTGAACAATGATCATTTCAAACGTAAAGAACCAGCTGGATGAAGCTTAAGAGAGATTACAGAGAAAGGTTATGGAATTGCAAAGACAGAGAATATACTTGGAAGTTTTCCTATGAAATAGAAGCTGAGAAAGTATGCAAAAAAGTACACACCATGTTTCACGCTACTATTGCACAATTTCTCTGCTCCCATTTCACAGGAAATATTTCAAGTACGTCTATATTTGTAGTAATAAAGAAAAAAACTCACATTTTGATCCTATTAAACAGATCAAATGAAGCAAATAGATGAGACAGGAGAGAAAGGAGGCAATTAACCGTCTCGTAATGGGCAGAGAGGGGACACTGTGGAAAAATATGAAGGTTTATAGACGGGAGCGGAGAAAGTCCCTGCATTGCATTTCCCTTCGTTAGTGAGGAGACAAGTCTATGCACATCTGGAGGCTTTGACAGGAGAAATCAACTTCCAAGTTGATAAACACTGACTAAGTTTTCTCCAATGTGCTGAAGTTATAGATGCCTAAAATGTAAATGCAATTGTTTTGCTTTATAACAATTAGCATACCAATTATTGGACATGACGTGGTCCTTAAATTTAAAGCAAAATTATTTTCAGAGTTCAGCCACATCACTACATAAGAGATCTGAAACAAGTTACTTAGCATCTTTCTTAACCTACCAAATATAAGCAATAATAGCTGTCTTGTCCATTTGCGGAGATAGTGAGGGTTATCAGTGGTACTGAAACATCATGTCTGATTCTGAGCAGGGAAAACAGTTTTGTATGAACTGGTCTGGAGACAAACGACCTCCCTTCAAATCTTACTCTTATATTTTACTAACCATGAGACTGATTGAGGCATACAGATTCTTCAAACGTCAGTTTCCTCATTTCAATATGAAGATACTTATATTAACTTCAAATCGTTTCTGCGAACAATTCAAATAAGGTAACAAATTCAAAGTGTGTGACATATATTGTGTCAAATAAATATCAGCCATCATCATTTAAAATTAGTCACTTTATTATTTTGACTACTCTCTTCATCCCTGCCCTCAAGTGGCTCAGAGTCTACTGGGAGAGAATTTTGGGTAAAAATAAGCAAATATCTGGCAGCACAGCATAAGTAGTCTAATGAAGGCAGAAGTTCAATGTTCAAGTGTGCACTAAGCTCAACCAGCTGTCGCACTTCATTGGTGCTCAATTAAACATGCCCGCAGCGTCACATGGGGAACCGCATCAAGTTTGCTCAAGAGCGCAGAATGATTTATGGAGTAATGCTCTGCTGCTCCAACAGGCCTTCATTTGCATGAGAAAAGGACATGTTGATCCTTCAGTATATAATTTTCAGAGAACTGCCTTCCATGAGCCTTATTCTTGGTTTGTTTTCACTTGGGAAGAAATTTGAACTTTAGAAATACATGTTGTAATCATGTGGCAACCTATACAGGATGGAAAGTTTGGAGAAAACAATATCTGGCCTTGAATTACTTCATGTTTGGGTAAGAAGATTAAGTTGCAGGTGGTATTTAAATAAGGGTATCTGAATAAGAATCTTCCATACAAACCTCATTCATTCCGTAAATTCCCATAATCTGAGGAAATGTTCTCAGATCTGAAAGCCTACACCAGAGAGAGCAGTGTATGCAGGTCATTCAATGATTAGCTTCAGACTTATTCTCAAGGGCATCAATGGACATCTTGGCCCAGATGTCCACATGAGGGCGATACTCCAGAATCTACACTTTATTATCATATCGCAACTAACCTTGGTCCATCTTCACCTCATTCAATCCGTTCTTCCTGCTGTATAGGACTATGTTATTGATTGACATATAATTCTTAAATGGACCCCCACTGGCTTCACTATCTAACATAACATGCAAGGTTCTCCGTCATCCGTCCTCTCATCTCCTGTTAAACTCCCTACCTTTTTCATTTTTATTTATATCCTTGTTAAAAGGAAACGCTTGTACCTCACCACAGATATGCCACCGTATCATGTACTTTGCTTCAGCTGTCTCTTTTGAGAGTCATTTTCCTTGCCTTGCCTGACTTCCTCCTAGTCAGGCAGGTGGCTGCTCCTGCATTTAGCCTTTTCCTGATCTCCATTTTAAAGTTTTTCTGGGTACCCAAATCTGTGCTCTCAAAGTACTCTGTTCTCATATCCAACTCCACAACTCAATCAGTCTTTGTCACTATTTGGTGAGTCAAAGATACTTTTGAGTATCTGTTGAGATTTGTAAAGGTTCATTCTTGAAAAAAATGCAACGTCACACATATACACGTTTCATCCAGCTTCAGAGTCATACCCCGAGGCTTATCTTTGGATGTATTCTGGGGAATTCTCCGCTCTAGATTATGAGCTTCTCAGGGGCAGGGGCTGTGACTTGCTATTCTTGGGTACAGAACAGTACTACACCTATAACAACCTCACCATAAATATGTGCCGAAGTGAAGCAAATTAATAAACTAAGCAATAATCACGAAGTACCTACCTCATATATTCCAGTCACTGGATGCCAAGGAGTCAGAGCCCAGCATGCTGGGATGCATAACTCTGTTTGCTCTACTGAGATACTGCTAATAATTAAAGTTGAAGGTGAGGGTATACGTGGGACTACTTTGTCCTGTGGAATGGAGGGGAAAGTCAAGCTCTTCTCTTCTCACTTTATAGGTTGACCCTAAACTGTACAATAAATCAGAATGGTTCAATTACTCTGTTTATTCCAACGTCACTTGCATTTCTGTCTTTACCCTTGATTGCTACTCTGCACTCCTGATCACCTATAATTTCCTCTTAGATGTTTGGAAGGCACCTCAAACTGGCATGTACAAAAATAAAATGTATTTTTATTTCCATGTAGTTTTCTAACAGCTCCGGCTATTCACATGGTTGACTATATACAGCAGAAATCAAGACTCTTTGGTATTTCCTTCTGCCTCATACCCAATATTTAATCTATTAAACATATATATACTCATATATCTGGATGTGAATGTATATAAATCCTCACCACTTCCTACCATATAGAATCGGTTCATGTGGAGGCAATTTTTCTCATTCTTATGAGAACGTAACACAGTCCTGGAACTGGAACTCAGTAGCTATGCGTGCACACACACACTAAATAAACAAACATACAAACACACTGTGTGTGTCTTCCTCCTGTCCCTTTGTCTTTCTGCTAGTTAGGATTCAGATTTGATGGTTAGGATAGGATAGGCATCTTGGCCTAGGAGCTGAAAGCTGTGAATTGAGGATAATGAATCAGTAATATGGCAGAATTGTGAGCAGCTCTGAACTGCTTATCCATACTAGAGCAAGGAAGAAACTTCTACACTATTTAGGTCACTCCTATTTTGAGTGTTCTATTATTCAGAATCAGGACTAATTGTAACCAATACAGATAACCTGTTCACCCATCAAGATGCTTTCCAATCTGCCTTACTTTTAATTTTTATTTAATAAATATTCATAATTGCTCGAGATAAATGTTCTAGTTTCTTTAAGAAGCATTATGTTTACTCGGAAGCCTTCCTGGGTTTCTTATGAAGGTTTGACCCATCCTGCTGTTCTGCTCATTCAGCCCATGATGCATGCACCCAACATCCCCATGCCTTTGTTCATGCTCTATTTTTTATTACGAATGCATTTCCCTGCTTCCTTTTTTATCTAACTCTTCTGGCATAAAGTAGGCATGATCAACAATGTTTATTGAATAAATAAATTTGTTGACAATGAATAAATGAATACTAAATTTTGATTCTGAGTATCAATGCAGGAATTCTTCCATGAAAAAAAATAGATTCCTGTCAGCTCTAATATTCAGGAAAGCCTCTTGGTGAGTATTAAAACTGATATGGTCCCTGAATATAGAGAAAATTTAGATTAAAAAAGCTAAAGAAGAAGGCAGAAGTTCTTCTTTTATCCTCCTTTTTGAAGAAAAACTCCATAAACCAAGAAACAATGTTGGAAACAAACAGAGATTTGCTGGAACTTACCCCAGAGTTGTCATCATCATCCTTATCAAGACGTGTTATACATGAGCTCTAGCTCTTTTTGTGTGTGTGTGAGGAAGATTGGGCCTGAGCTAACATCTGTGCCAATCTTCCTCTATTTTATGTGGGATGCCTCCACAATGTGGCTTGATGAGCAGTGCTACGTCCATGCCCAGGATCCGAACCTGTGAATCCTGGGCTGCCAAAGCAGGGTGTGCGAACTTAACCACTACAGCACTAGGCCAGCCCCAACACCAGCTCTAGTTCTTCGTGAATCATTACTAATCTTAACCAACCTATCTTCATCCAACCCTTTCACTTGGGGATCACCATCTTGAATACCTGGTGTTGCTATTTATTTACACATAACAATCCTAATATTGCAAATATTATGCAGGTAAACAATATGTATCAGACAAATCTATACTTCCTGTTTCTTCCCAATAACCACTCAAGTCATCTATTGATTGAATACAATTTATTAGCACAATCATTGTGCTCTAAATTTTAATACAACCTAAGTTCACTTAAATTCTTAATTTGCATTTTAAATGTAAATTTTCTCAAATCATTTCCAAACAAATCATTTCCAAACTTTGGTATAAATATGCAGAAAATATAAGAGCATTTAACAATGGCAACCACACAAAACTAACATCACAATCCTTAAATGTGGCCAGCTCTGTCAATTTTAAAGAAGAAGACCTAGGTTAAAAATCAAAGTTCTGCTACATTTTTTGTTATTTTAGACAAGTTACATGAGCTCCCAGGGCCTCAGATTCTGTAAGGGATAATGGTAAATATCCCGTGGTTTGGTTCTTTATCAGATTTCCCCAACTGAATGCTAAACTCCTTGAAAGCAGAGTCTGTGGCTTATTTTATCTTATCCTCAATTACAAGAAAGGTATTAAGTTTATAGTGGGCCCTCCATTTATATTGATTAAATAAATTTTCACTAGATAGATGAATTCATATAAAATAAATTAATAAAGAATATTGACGGCGCAAGATAGGTAAACAGACAGGAAATAAAAAAGAAAATAATAATACATCTGAGATGTTCCCAACCATGACATGCCTAAGGCCCTTCAGTATTTATTGATCATACTTCCACTTCTAGTAGCAGCACTTTATCAATCATAGAAGCCCCATGGTTCCACTGTTTCTCCAGTATAATATTGTCTTTCAAAACCAGCCATAGAGATTGCTACCCACAGTTTCTACTTCAGCAAAACCATTTTCTAAAATCATGTTTCCTGTGAGAAGTTTGCCCCCTTTCTATATATATAAATATATACACACACACTCATATATATATATATTTAAACAACGTATCATGATCATATCTTACGAACATTTAAAGTCTCAATTTTAAGACTCCCTTGCAATTTTACACAGAAAAGAAAGCAAAAATGGCCAACATTAAGAGAACTTTACATATTTTTGTAGAGCCAGAGCTGAATTAAATATAGGAATAAGGAGACAATATTAACATTTTGCATTGCTCATAAAAGCCATTGACTCAGCTTGAAATCCAATTCTTTTGCAGAAATTGTTGTCTGATAACAAAAAAGGGGAGTCAGTAGAAAATGTCCTATCAGTGATGGTACATAGCACAGCAAATGCCAGTGCTTCCATGTGAGACACTAATATTATTCTGTCCATTCAAGAATTTTCAAAAATTGCTTGCTTGCCTTGACCCTATACTTTCAAGAAATCCCAACACACCCATGTCCTCCATGATTACTATAACAAGTTAGCCACAATTGCTCAACCGTCTGTGAGATCAAGACAGGAGGAAAGGAACAGTAGGAACAGTATCTATATCAAAGATAAGGCAAATTCTACATCTGCTCTTTTAAAAATTCTGTTTCCTAAATGGCGATGTTATTTTATTGAACCTCTATGGAGCCTTCTTATTGGTTTCTGGTTTATCCTAATTCTTCACTTCTGTCTTGGCTCCTGTTCTTTAGAAATTATTTACAGCTTATTTCTATGGCTTCTGCTTCCTCAGTTCCCTCATAAATACTTTGCCTAGTTCTTTCTCTATTGTTTCTCTATCTACTTTTGTTTTCCTATCCTAATATGACTCCTAGGACCAAACTACTTAGTATTGATTTGTTAAGTCCTCATGAGAATAGAACTGAGGCAAAAATGGATCAACATTATCAAAGCAAAAATTGCACTGGGCAAAGTTTGACAGTGAAGGAAGACCTTATTCAAAGCTATTGCAATAGGAGCAAGAGACCAGAACTAAGTCTGAGCTCGACTCTGCTGAAACAAAGGGCAGGAGGGTTTTTAAGAGCTAGAGTGAGCTAACAGAAAAGTACCAGAGGACGTTAGGCAGGAAGTTGATCAATGAGATATGTTGGACACACTGAGTTATTTCCTGATAGTGTAGATATTTTGTATCTGTGATTAGATGATCTATGTTTGTTAATTGGCACTCACCAAAGTTCAGCGTCTATCCTCCAGCATAAACTATAAGATAGGAGTAATATTTTCTTTGATGATTACATTTCAAAGGGATGGCTCCCAGGTCCTTGAGAAAGACATCCCTGGGTTATAAAACTGTCAATGTACTTTTTTAAAAGATTTACCTATATCTCAAAGGGGCAGAGAAAGAATTTACAATTGCAAGTTTTCTAAAGGAAATAAGAAAAGGGAAACTAGTGCCTAGAGTCAGGAAGAAGCCTTTTTAAACTTTAGTCAAACTCAGAGAAACATTAAGGCATCAAGGTCAACAGAAAACTTCATACAGGAGGAGTTCCTATTCTTCTCCAAGGTTCTTTGCTTATTTGTTTGCTTGTTTTTGTTTTTCTTCCCAATTCTCTATTTCTGATCCCCCTTAGGTATTAGTAGATGTTACACTTTAAAAAAAACAAAACACTGTTTAGTGATAAAATGTGTTTTGGAAATACATAATTAAACATAAAATTAAATAAACTTCTCTTTTGAAAGACTTCTTAGACTCTCACTTATGCTGATAAACAGTATGAAGCTTAAAAGAAATTATATTGTAGAGTGTTTACAGTGGATTTTTAAAAATAGAGACGGCTTCAGGTTTAATTTTCCACAGAGTCATTGTGAGAAGAATCACTCTAGAACATACTGTCTTCTAAAATAAGTTTTGGTAAGTTACATCATTTCTTTGTCAGGATAAAAGGCAAGAAATAGTGAAGAAAGTAAGCCAAATTCTTAAATACACTTTTATGAAAATTTCATTTGCTAAAAGTAGTAATTGTATGATTAAGTCATGTCTGACATCATTTCTCAGAAGTCTTGTACTAATCATTCTATATACGATATAAAATGTCAAAACTAAAAGTGTATAAATAACCAGAGTAATATATCTCATTGTTTTTTGATTTTTCTGCTTTTCAGCAGGCATCAATCAACAACTTGATTTTACCCTAAGTATACATACAAGATGAAAAGACATTTGTAATTTATCCCGTGGCTCTTCTCAGCTAAATTGACTGAAGGAAAATCAACTTCTTTTTCAGTAGTCAACACCAACCAAATAGTCAAAAATAGCTTATGCAAGTTTAACTTCATTAAAAGGTCTAGATAATGCCCATATTTGCGTCATCCATTCCACTGCTGTATGGATACATTGCAATTACCTATATCTGAAGAGCAGACTACCATTTGCCCTCCAGATAATCATCTTGTGGAAACACTGAATTTAATATATGAAACAGTGTCCACAGAAAATTTGCAAAAATGACTCCCCTTCCCCAACAAGAGATACCAAGTTGAGCAGTTGGAACTGGAAAGAGAGACATAGAGACACAGCCACAACTAGCAGGCCAGTCGGGGGAGACTCCTTGTCACTGTGGGCCTGAGACTCCCCTCCCCAAACCAGAGACACCTGGCAGCCCAGCTTGGGAATAGCCTTTCTTCCCCAATAGACAGAACCAGCAGGGACTAATAGGGTGCCCAGAAACACTAGATTTTTAGAAAATAGGCGAAAATAACAGTGCAAAGTCTTGAAAATCACTGAAATCACAACCAACAAAAGTAGACCAGCATCTGCTTTGAAGTAGAGAAAACATTCGATAAAATCCAATACCCATTTATGGTACAGTTAACAAAATCCAATACCTATTTGTGGTATAAATTCTCAACAAGTCAGGAATAGTAGGGAATTGCCTCAACTTGATAAAATAGCATCTACAAAAACCCTGCAACTAACATCATATTTAATGACGAAAGACTGAATGCTTTGCCCCTAAGATCAAGAACCAGGCAAAGACATCCATTCTCACCAATCTTAATTCAAAATAGTACTAAAGTTCTAGTCTCTTCAATAAGGCAATAACAGAGAGATAAAAGGTCTAAGGACAGGAAAGGAAGAAATAAAATAGTCTTATTTTCAGACGACGTAATTGTTCACATAAAAATCTTAAAGAATCTACAAAAACATTTTATAACTGATAAACGCATTCAGCAAACGACAGGATACAAGATCACTACACAAAAAGTAATCACAATTCTATATGCTAACAAACATGAAGAAACTGAAATTCAGCACACAGTATGATTTATAATTGACCAAGAGAAAATGAAATACATAGAGGAACAGTTAAAAAGACACGTACAGGATTTGTACGTTGAACATTATACAAAGCTGGTGAAAGAAATCACCAAAGACCTAAATAAATTGAGAGAAATACTATTTCCCTGGATTGGAAGATGCCAGATAATATGGATAGCTACTGTCCCCAAATTTATCTTCAGGTTCAGCACAATTCCTAACAAAATCCCAGTAAGGAATTTTGTAAATGCAAACAATATTATTATAAAATTTATATGGAAAGGTACTGACCTAGAATGCCCTAAACAGACTTGATAAAGAAGAATAAAGTAGGGATATCACTCTACCCAGTATTAAGGCTTACTATTCAGCTACTGTAATCAAGACAATGTGGTATTGGTGGGGACAGAAACACATAGATCAGTGGAACAAAACAGAGGACACAGAAATAGAACCATATAAATATGCTGAACTAATTTTTGACAGAGGAGTAAAACCAATCCAATTCAACAAATGGTGCTGGGGCAACTGGACATCCGTAGGCAAAAAAAATGAACTTCATCCTAAACCTCATGCTTTATATCAAATGGATTACAGATTTACATGTAAAATACAAAATTAAGCTCTTTAGAAAAAAATGGGAGAAGTCTTCAGGCTCTTTGGTTAGGTGATGGGTTCTTAGACTTGACACCAAAAGCACAATTCATAAAATAAAAGAATAGAAAAACTGGATCTCATAAAATTTTTTTTTTAACATTACGCTGTGAAAGTCCATGAGAAAAGGATGAAAAGAAAAGCTACAGAATGGTTATAAAATGGCAAAATCAGAGATCCTTATGGTGATGGAACTGTTCAATATCTTAACTTGGCTGGTGGATCCACAAATCTACAAATATGATAAGATTTGTAGTACTAAGTACATGCATATGCATATAAATGAGCATAAGTGATACTGGAGAAATCTGAATAAGATCAGTGCATTGTATCAAGTGTATGAATTGACACAATATTGTATCCAGATCAATATCCCAATCCTGATCAAAGAAAAGCCTAAGGTTGCAATTAGTAGCTGGCAGGACTCAGATCTGAACCAGGCAGCCTGGCTTCAAACTTGCTCTCAACCAGCACATCTACTGGCCCTTAATGAAGGGAGAGTAGGGATGGAGCCCATCTGGAAGTCAGGACACAGCTTGGATTTCTGTTCTGGTCACTGATTCTCTGAATAACTAGTGCAAGTCGTTATTTCTTCTCTAGGTGGCATTTTCTATTTTTTACATAAATTCAGGAGTACAGTTTCTGCTGTTAGATAGACTCGAGTTTAATTTTTGTCTCTATGACTTTGGGCAAATTAATGAACCCTTCTCAGATTCCTTACTTTTTAAGTTTATCTTCCTTAAGGAATATTATATGTATTAGATGAGCTCACACTTGAAAAGTGTTTTGTTCATCACTTGGGACATAAATAATCAGTAAACTATGTTCTTCATTTACCCCAAAGTACAATAATGGAATTACAAGTGAACAATATATCTTTGAGAGTTGATGAGACAAATACATATCTTTAAAATTCATATTTGAATCATTTCCAAAGTATTTATCATTGAGAAGATTTTATAAAATTTGTATGATTATGATTTGTTAGTACTAAATATGTCAGTGGGAGTCACTAATTTTATTATCTTATGGTAAACTTATTTTAACTGAAAATACATTTAATGAGGATCTAATATGGGCCAGACATTTGAAAACAAAGTAAACGAACCTGTGGATCCTAGAGAAAGTTCTAGACTAGTAAAAGCAAACTCTGCAACAGTTCTATCTAGAGTAGCGTTCCCAGTAGAACTTTCTGTGATAGTGACAATGTTTTATATCTGCTGTGCTGCCAATACCATAGTTCCGACCACATGCAGCTCTTGAGCACTTGAAATGTGGCTACTCCAACTAGGCGATAGACTTTTAATTTGACTTACCTAATTTGCATTAAGTAGCCACGTGTGCCTAGTGTTTTCTGTTGAACAGCACAGGTCTAGGGAGAGGGAGCGAATAATAAAGAATTATTGTCGAGAAGGCCAAGTAGGGAGAGGTGCAAAAGCAGAGGAGTGGAGCCTTTCTTTTCTTTCTTGTTTTTGCTTGCATGTGTGCCAAAATAAATTCTGACACAGGATGTACAACCTCACATATTTTAGGATAAACTATAAAATCTTTTGTTTTGGATTAAAGTACTTGAAAAGAATACTCTAAGTATGAATCAAATGAAAGTTAAATACCAAAATAATTTACTACCCTTCAACATCCATTTAGAGCAACCAATAAATAAGCTTTTAATAGTCTAGAATATTATAATATTCTTTTTGTTCTCCTAAAATGTATATTTCAATTCAAATTCTCCCTCAGAGTTTCATTGTCATTAATGTTTTATATTTAAAGTACTACAGGGCCAGCCCAGTGGCGCAGCGGTTAAGTTCACATGTTCCGTTCCAGCAGCCTGGGGTTTGCTGGTTCCTATCCCAGGTGCGGACATGGCACCGCTTGACAAGCCATGCTGTGATAGGCGTCCCACATATAAAGTAGAGGAAGATGGGCACAAATGTTAGCTCAGGGCCAGTCTTCCTTGGCAAAAAAGAGGATGATTGGCAGCAGATGTTAGCTAGAGGATAATCTTCCTCAAAAAGAAAAAAAACAATAAATAAAAAATAAAGTACTACATCAATCAATACCCATAGTCCTCTGAAAAAATATTATTTTTATTTTTGTTGATCTGTCTCTAATACTAACAAAATTAAAAAACAAATTCTTATTGATTGTATTTATCATTATTATTAGAATTATTTTTATTACAAAAATATTATATACAACACAAATATATTACATAATTTGATAATTAAATAATTATAAAACACAAATATATTATTTTTCATGAATTAAAATATCTCATTCTCAGAGTAAGATAGAGCTTAGTTTTAGTCCAATTTCTATTTTTCATCTTTATGCATCTAAGTACTGAGAAATTTTGTACACAAGAATAAATATATGGAAATAGAAGGGGTTTTGCTCTAGTCACATCTTTTAATTATTTAAACTCCTATCAAGTTATATGTCACAAATCACAAATTTCTCCCTCATCATTTTTTAAATTTCTTAGCTAACAACTCAACTCAAACCTTCCTTTATTATATTCAAAGGGAAGAATTGAAATCTACCTGTCTTGCTAAATGATTAGTTACTATTAGAGTTATAACCTTGCCAACATTAACACTAACATTATTACTTAATTAATGTCCTTTTTGATGAATTTAAGATTTTGTTTTTATTTTCAGATCAGGAAAATACACACATATCAAAGAATCTGTCAAACTAAAAAGTTTCTGCAAAGCAAAAGAAACAATCAACAAAATGAAAAAACAATCTACGCAATGGGAGAAAATATTTGCAAATCATATATCTGATAAGGAGTTAATATCCAAAAGATATAAAGCATTCGAACAACTCAATAGCAAAAATCAAACACTCCAATTAAAAATGGGCTGAGTAACTTAATAGACCATTTTCCATAGATGACATACAAGCAGACAATAGGTACATGAAAAGATGCTCAACATCACCAATCATCAGGAAAATGAAAATCAAAACCACAATGAGATATCACCTTATAACTGTTAGAATGACTATCATCAAACAGACAAGAGATAGCAAGTGTTGGCAAGGATGTGGGAAAAAGGGAACCCTTGTACACTGTTGGTGGGAATGTAAATTGATAGAGCTTATAGAAAATAGCATGGAAGTTCCTCAAAAAGTTAAAAATAGAACACCATATAATCTAGCAATTCCACTTATCAGTCTATATTCAAAGGAAATGAAATGAGGATCTTGAAGAGACATCTGCACTCCTGTGTCCACTGCAGCATTATTCACAACAGCCAAGATATGGAAACAACCTAAGTGCTCATCAAAAGATGAATGGATAAAGAAGATGTATATACATATATATCACAGAATATTATTCTGCTGTGAGAAAGAAGGAAATCCTTCCATTTGAGATAACATGGAGAGAACTTGAAGACGTTATGCTAAGTGAAAAAAGACAGAGAAAGACGAATTCTGTATATCACTTATATGTAGTATCTAAGAAAACTGAACTCATAGAAACAGAGTCGAATGCTGGTTACCTGGGGCTGGGGGTTGGAGGAAATGGAAAGATGTTGGTCAAAGCATACGAACTTTCAGTTGTAAGGTTAATAAAGTTCTGAGGATCTAATGTGTAGCACTGTGATTATAGTTGACAACACTGTATTATACACTTGAAAGTTGCTGAGAAAGTAGATCTTAAATGTTCTCACCACAAAAAAGAAATGGGAACTATGTGAGGTGATGTAGATGTCAGGTAATGCTATGGTGGTAATCATTTTGCAATATATAAATGTATCAAATCACCACATTGTTTACCTTAAAATTATACAATGTTGCATGTCAATTATATCTCAATAGAGCTGGGAAAAAAAGAAAATGCAGATATCCCAAATAATGTGTTAAAAATCATCCAGCCAGTAAGCTGCGGGACCAAGTTGACAACAAGTTTCTTTTAAAAGAAATTTATTTTAAATTTATAAAGAACATTTTAATATGCAGACAGGAAGAGCAAACTATGTAGAGAAGTGTAATAGGAATACAATCAATGGACAGTCCCAGGCAAGAGGCACTCACAGCTAAAGGAAGGAGAGAGACATCAGTGTAACAAGGCACAGCGGGAGCTGTAGGGGCTTACACAAGGGCCACAGGGCCACGCAGCTGCATGCTGTGCTCCACACTTTCTGCCCTATCTTCGGTTTCCCCGACCCTCTTCGGGACTTCATACATGACATGGGGAGTGGCAGGGTTGGCACAGACAGAGCACATTTAATGAAAAGATGTAAATACGCACTTTCATAATGCTGGCAGCATCTCTGTACAGTTCAATTGAATCCCAGGAAGATTACTCCTGACCCAAATTGCTTTAGATACAGCTATATTTATTGTGTATTATATTCTAAATTACTTTTCCTATTTCATTTTCCTTTGTCTTTAATCATCAGGCGCCTCGTCACAGTCAGCGGCAATTTGAAGGAAGATTTTCCATTTTGCGCGTAGGTATTAAATTGAGATTCTCTTAGGGTCTGATCTTGAGGAGATGCACTGATTCATTTACTTTTTCATCACTCACTCACTCGATATATCTCCCTTGTGATCCCGAGCTGGATGATGCACTGAGCTGGGAGTTGAGGAATAAAGAGAAGACCCACAAACACCCCCTGTGTAGGCTAAAAGCCCAATCATGCATAAAGTTTAACTTCTCCTGTTATAAGAAATCTGAGGTTTAGAGAGGCGCAGCAACTTTATCAAAGTTACATAGCTTATTGATGGCTAAGTAATGATAAAAATATTTATGTGTCTCTATGACACATATTTATGTTAGGGGCCATGCATGCCTATTAATAAGGCAGAAGACACCTGATGACAGAGTTCCATAAATTTGCCCACATCTCCTGGAACTATGGGTTGCCAGATTTCTACCTCAAAATGATCTTGCCTTTCTATTGCTTGGAAACCATGCAGGGCACACATTTGATTCCTTGCTTCACATGGAAATCCTGTGACTATCATACCCTAACCTTCCATGGGCTTTTCTTCCACTATATGTTGCCCACTTGTAGTTCTGAAATTAGAAATTTCATGGATATCTGATGAACCATGCACTGCCATGTCACATGCTTTTGTAAATATTGTTCCACTTACCTAGACTCCTGTATTTGCCATGTTACCACATGGGAAAGACCAGTATTCCTTCAAATTCTCTTCAATAATCGTCTCTGAACCTTCTCTGAGTAACCTCTGAGAGGGTAAGCCTCCACTCTTATGGAGTGCATACCCCTTTAATATTGGGGAACATGCCTCTGTCCCCCACTCACCACTTCAGCTCTCCACTATTATTTCTATTTTTCATGAGCTAGTCAAAGAAGAGAAATTCTCAGTTTTCTCCACCTCTTTGTTAGTTATTAGTAACTAACCTAAATGTTATAAATAACTTCCCAGATTTTGTGTATGTGTAAAATATATACAAAAATATATAATGGTAAAAACAATAGAAGTTTATTTTTTCTCATGTCAAAATACCATGTGGGTGAAAAACAGGTCAGCGTGGTAGGGTACCCAACCAGGCTGATGGGGAGCTGACCTCTTTGTCACATGGCTTTGGGGTCACACTTTGGGTTGTCTACAGATAAAATCATGCAGGAGTAGGCATGAGGGCTCTAGAGATAAATCTCATCACTACTGTTCAACTTTCATGGCAGGAATTTGGTCATAAAGCCACACCTGAATCCAGGAGGCTGGGCTATGCAGTCTAGCTGTGTGCACAGAAGAATAAATGGGTTTTTGTCAAAAGCTGGCAATCTCTGTTACAATACAGACCTCTGCTCACCAAATATTCATTTACATCTTTCTTCCTAAACATATGACACTGTCGTACAGGGTCTGGCTGCCCTTCCCTTCCCATACTGTAATTGTCTTCATATCACCAATGTACAGGGTTTTTTGACTGAGACAGAATCAGAGCTCTTGGCCTTGCACTCTTTGCTGATCCCTGCACACTAGATCTTTCCTCTCCCTGTAATTATCCTCCCCGTCTCTGCTGGCTCCTCCTTGCCATTGTCTAAACTTAAACGTCACCTTCTCTGGGCACGAAGTCCTAGGTCATATGGCATTAACTGGTAACACAACACCACATTTACCTTCAAAGAATGCATCAGCATCTCATATCCTCTCTGTCAGCTATTTGTTTATGGTCTCCCTCCAGCTGAAGCCAGCTCCGTGACAGTAGGACTCTGTCTTATTCATTGTTTTCGTGCCCATTACCAGGATAGTATCTGGTATATGTTTGTAACTCAATAAATATTTGCTTAATGAATCAATTAAGTAATGAATAAGTCGGTTCCTCTATTTTGACCCTCAGCAGCTTCGTTGTGACTTTGTTCATCATACCGTAAAGTCTGAATGCTGAGTTCTCAGAAGCAGTCTAGAGGACTGGTTAAGGGATGCTCTTTATTGTCGGCTACCCATGGGTTATAGTGCCAGCTGTCACTTACTATGAATGACCACAGGACAATTATTTTATTTTTCTAATTCTCATTTTCCTTATTTATAAAATTGGAATAATCCAAAAATATAACCCACAGTGGGTTGTTACATGGAATAAATGTTATAATACACAGAAAATAGTTATTGAATAAAGATTAACTATGATGCTATTCATATTTTTAATTTCAGTATCTCTTGGTAGCCAGGATTATTTTGTGTGTGTGTGAGGAAGATTGGCCCTGAGCTAACATTTGTTTTCAATCTTCGTCTTTTTGCTGGAGGAAGATGGGGTCCATGAGCTAACATCCATGCCAATCTTCCTCTACTTATCTATTTTGTATATGGGATGCTGTCACAGTATGTATTGAGCGGTGTGTAAGTCAGCACTGGAATCTTAACCTGTGAACCCCGGGCTGCCAAAGCAGAGCCTGCAAACTTAACCACTATGCCACCAGGCCCGCCCCCACTCAAGGACATTTTTTACTGAAAACATGGTTGGTCGAATCTGCAAACAATAGGCTAGCTGATGAAGGCAGGGGCCAGCCATGAATTTGACAGGAAATATAGTGTCCATTGATCTTCCCTCTTGCTGGTCATTGGCCGTCCATGAGATTCTGCATTTTTAATGACTTTGGGGATGCTTTCCTCCCGCAAGGCAGCCAGATGCTCTTCTAACTTTGGGTACCATAGATGCCTTTAGGTTGTAAACAGAGGGTGTTCTGTCTCATTAATTATGGGTTTAATAATCACTTCCTATTGAAGTAATAGACGACTAATTGTGCTAATAAGTTTAAATTGGATGTGTGCTTATGAACTTCAATGTTTTACTGCTGGCACGGTTTCAAGCCCCAATTTAGCTCCTGGGGAGAAGAAAAGCAGCTGGTTTTGTTTCCGTTTGTTTGTCTATTTTCATTCTTTTTAATTTTATAGTGGCCAGAAGCCTGTTAGATCCAGCCCAGACCTTGGCTCATCCACTTTTACTACTACCACCATGACTTCAGGCTACCTACAACTCCTCTTTGCGACTCAGTTTCTCTGTCTTTCAAAAAGCACTAACAGTTTTAATAGCAAAACTGTTTGCACTTACTATTTGCTAGGCACTGTCCGATGCACTTTACATACATTTACTCATTTAAATGACATAACAATTCTATTAGATGGGTTAATATCACCACATCTTACAGATGAGGAAATTGAATTACAGTGAGAATGAGTAACTTGTCTAAGATTGCACGGCTGCTGAAAGGTAATGGCAGCATTCAAAGCCAGACTGTCTGGTTCTGACATTTGTCTTATTGACCACTGTGGCATGGTGCCTGTGAACTGAAGCACCTCCTGAAAGAGACATGAATCCTTGAAACTCTGATTAAAACTTCTCTATTGTACCAGCTTAGCTAACTTTTTTGTAAGGTTATTATAAGGCTTTAAGTGAGAAGGCATATATAAAAAAGATTAGAGTAATACCTTGTTCACCATAGACTATAAATATATTTTTGTTTCCTTCTGTTTGCTCTGTAAGTGAAGTGATAGACTGGAAAACCAGAGGACTCTGTGCGAAGCATTTGATTCCAGCCCAACATCTTAGCTAGAGAGTGATAACGGAATCAGACAGCTCCTCACACACATCAAAGAGAATCACTGTGGCACTTGTGTATTATGTAGTCACAAAAAGATATCTTCGTTTTTAGAGGTCTTCCCCACCATGCTTTAGGGTGGTCAATGGGGAACTTACTTAACTCTGACATTATCATGTCATGGAGATAAAGGATATGGGACATCAAAGTCTAGCTGTGCCCTCTGTGATCTAGAGGCCTTCATTTGAAAAGACTGCCAATATTTCTTGATTCACTGGAACCAGGATAGTCTAGTCAAGAGATGTGGGATCACTGTATCTGTGACATATCATGTGGGTATTTCCTGCCAAATTTACACTTGGTGTCTTTGATGTATAGCCCACTCTTTCTCTGGTGTCTGCTCATCAGCCCCATCATCAATACACCAGGAGAAACCTTCCAGTACGTGCCTGTGATTTTGTCATAACTCTCATTTATGGGATTCCTTGTCACAAATTTATAGCAATCCTTAGGTTTTCACTTCTCCTTTCCCATCAAAAAATGGAGATGTCCAAAACACAAAGAAATTTATGGACTAAAGAGAAGACATTAACTAAGAAATGAGACGAGAGAATTTGATTCTATCATGGGGCAGTTTCTTAGTAACACATCAATGAAAAATATCCTGAGAGTTATCAGTGTGAGGCCTCCCAGTGAGAAAGAGCCCAATTGGAAGATGCTGGTTTACATGAGAAAGGCATAACCAAAAAAATATGAAACAACAAAATAACAGAAAGAGAAATTAAGAATACAGTCTCATTACAATCACAACAAACAGAATAAAATGCCTAGGAATAAATTTAACCAAAGAAGTGAAAGACCTGTACACTGAAAACTATAAAATGATGTTGAAAGAAATCAAAGAAGACACAGAGAAATGGAAAGATATTCACGCTCATGAGTTGGAAGAATTAACAAAGTTAAAATGTCCACACTTCCTAAAGCAATCTACAGATTCAATGCAATCCCTATCAAAGTTCCAACAACGTTGTACACAGAAATAGAATTCTAATTTAAAATAGACTCCTAAAAGAATCCTAAAATTTATATTAAACTACAAAAACCCTGAATAGACAAAGAGATTGTGAGAAAAAAGAACAAAGTTGGAGGTATCACACCCTCTGATTTCAAAATATACTACAAAGCTGTAGTAATTAAAACAGCATGGTACTGACACAAAAAAAAGACATACAGATCAATGGAAGAGAATTGAAAGCCCAGAAATAAATCCACACATCCATAGACAGGTAATTTTTTACAAGGGAGCCAAGAACATACAATGGAGAAAGAACTCTTCAATAAATTGTGCTAGGAAAACTGGACAGCCACATGAAAAAGAATAAAAGTAGACCATTATCTTACACCATATACAAAAATTAACTCAAAATTGATTAAAGACTTGAATGTAAGACCTGAAAACATAAAACTTCTAGGAGAAAACTTAGGCAGTATGCTTTTCAACATCTGTCTTAACAGCATCTTTTTGAATACCATGTCTCACCAGGCAAGGGAAACAAAATAAAAAATAAACAAATGGGACTACATTGAACTAAAAGCTTCTTCACAGCAAAGGAAACCTTCAACTAAATGAAAAAAAAAAACTTAACAATTGGGAGAAGATATTTGTGAATCATATATCTTACAAGAGGTTAATATTCAAAATATATAAAGAACTCATATAACTCAACAACAAAGAAACAAACAACCCAATTAAAAAATGAGCAAAGGATCTGAACAGACATTTTTCCAAAGAAGATATACAGATGGCCAACAGCACATGAAAAGATGTTCAACATCACTAATTATGAGGGAAATGGAAATCAAAACCACAGAGATAGCACCTCATACCCATCAGAATGTCTATAATTAACAATTCAAGAAATAAAAAGTATTAGAGAGGGCGTGGAGGAAAGGGAACCCTCATACACTGCTAGTGGGATGTAAACTGGTGCAGCCACTACAGAAAACAGTACGGAGATTCCTCAAAAACTTAAGAATAGAACTACCATATGATACAGCGACTCCACTTCTGGCTATTTATCCAAGGAACTTGAAAACATGAATGTGTAAAGATATATGCACCCCTATGTTCATTGTAGCATTATAGCATTATTCATAATAACTAAGACATGGAAACAATCTAAGTGCCCATCAGTGGATGAATGGATAAAGAAGACATGGTGTGTGTGTATATACACACCACACCATGTGGTATGGTATATATTTAAATATAAATAAAATAGAATACAACTTGTTATAATGAATGATGAAATCTTGCCTTTTGCGACAACATAGATGGACATTGAGGGTATTATGCTAAGTGCAATAAGTCAGACAAAGAAAGTCAAATACCTTAAGATTTCACTCATTAGTAGAAGATAGAAACAACAACAACAACAACAAGCAAACACATAGACACAGAAATTAGATTCGTGGTTACCAGGAGAAGTGGGGAGGGTGGTGGGCAAAGAGGGTGACAGAGCACATGTGTATGGTGATGAAAGGTAATTAGTGTTTGGGTGGTGAACCTGATGCAGTCTACACAGAAATCAAAATATAATGATGTACATCTGAAATTTATATAATGTTATAAACCCACATCACCTCAATAAAAAAAGAGATATGAAGAAAGCTAACAGACTGTTCTTTTTGTTATGTCTCATAAAACAATCTAAAGGGATTTTCAAAGAGGAAACAGAGATGTCTTCAATGATAATAACCTTAACAGCATATGCATGCAGCTACCTGTAAAACACTCATTCAGAAGGAGCTGTTAAATTCTGTTCATTCTAAATCAAAATTCCACACTTTGTGGTACAATTACATATTCAGGAAAATGCAAATAAAAAGGACATAAAAAACTAGGACTCCCAATTGAAAAGTAAAGCATGATAAATTAGTTAATTTGAGTTAAAAATTTTGAAGGAATTGTAGGATAATAGACTACAAGGGGCCTGAGTTTGCTCATAACTTTATCATTGCCTACTAGCTTATGCTGATGTTTTGAGTAATACATTAAAAACATATTTAAAAATCTGTTTTATGCATCGAAATTTTACATATATGAACTATTCTCTTTCTCCTCTTCCCTCTTCTCCTTTGTCTTCTTCTATTCCTAATTAAAACTATCATCTTCTATAATATCTTGAGTTTCTTTTATTTTTATTGAGAACTCTGTTTGCCAGAAAAATATATCACCCTATAACTTACGTATGTCATAAAATTAATCTTTGCATTTCAGTATTTCAAGAAAGAATAAATTCATTAAACACAAGAATAAAAGTATTTTGAAAGCAAAAATATGACCACCTGTAATATTAACTCATTTATTATTTTATAATATTCAAACTATAAATACACATGAATTTCATTCATATATTTATTTATATATACTTATATATATATTTATACCTATCTATCTATCTGTTTGCCTGTCTGCCTATCCATTTGTGGTGGTGTCTCTTGGGATTCGATGTGGAGCAAAAGATAGAGAGAGGGGAATTAAGGATTGCTCCGGAGTTTGAGATTGTAGTCAGCCCAAAATTCTCTCTGAACGTCCTTGACGTCCTTCCATGGCCCTACTCCATCCTCTGAGCCAAACAGCACATGGTATGTGTTGAATATATGATAGATACTCTGCAGTGTTTTAGGCTCAATACACATTAGTGTTGACTGCCATACATTTATCATCAGCAGCCCGTTGGGCCACATGGTTGGATTGCACTTCTAGATCTGCTTTGGTTTGGGTTTGGCCAATTTCCCCATTGAATATTTCAGTTAGTAATTCAAACTCTTGATTTCTCTTTTCCTCTGTGATGGGACATGCAGCATTTTTCAAAGGTCTGTGGGCCACCATATTGAAAGGATACATGGGACCGTGGTCCACCCTACTTAGGTGAACACGAAATGCAAGCAAGAAATAATCTCGATGTAAGATAACATCTGTTCTCCTTATTCATGGTAACTATGTTCTAAAAAGTCACTGCAAACACTGACTTAGTGAACACTGAACCATTGGTCCTTGAGGAAATACAAGGTTAGGTGCCTGGGAACCTCTGATCACAATATTTCCATCAGCTGATCAATACATAACCTTATTTTATGTGTGCTTTGGTTTAAAGATACTGTATTTAATATATATATATTGTTGATTTGTTAACATTGAACTCATATCTAACAACACCATAACTCAGGCTTAAACAAAGCTTATCTAACACAAATGTTTTCTCCATAAGGCATACCATAGCCATCTTGCACCTAGGACACACTAGACAACACTACAGTCCTGTGCTTGGTCATTACTTTAAACAAAAAAATTGCCAATAAAAAGCACAAAAATGTGGCACTAAATGGACAGTGAAAATGGCACTTGTTTACAATATAAGAGCTGAAACAAGAAGACAGAGCATTGCCTTGTTCAACTTCGGTTTGGAATGTACACATTGGACAATTCAATTTTTTTTTTTTTGCTGTTCTGCACATGTCTACAAATGCTCTCAAAAGAACCAGGGGTATTGATTTGGGGTTACAGATAAATTTTAGCAAGTAGGCAAATTGTGAAATATGGGCTCTACAAATAATGATTAATGGTATTTAGATTTGGGATTGTTTGTTAAGTGCAGCACAACCTATGTTACCATGACTTGTTATACCCTATTGAATTCTCACAACAACACTGTAAGATGGAGGAGGAAACATGCTCAGGAGATTAATTAATATGTGCATGTTTACAGAATTCATAAAAGTCTGAGTAGCATTCCATTGTAAGGCTGTCTGACTCAGAAATCTGTGTTTTCAACAATACCTCATTTGTGCTTCCATGCTGGACCATCTTTCTCTATGCTGACCCCAAACTGGAGATCCTATGCTACTTGTTTCCATTACAAATATTCTCTATATATTGCAAAACTCAAGAGTGAGTGACCTGATGACGTAGGAAGACTGTAGCCACAAGAAGAAATAGATCGTCAAGAGAGTTCAGTGAATAGTTAGTCATAATTGACAATTCTTAACAAAAATTTATGAGGCAAGTACAGTGGTCTTCCTGCTATATCACAAATATCCTTAAGGTCATTCCTTGGAGACTGTCCATCCAGCAATTCCTAAAGTGTTCTCCAGTGGAGTCAAGTGTCATAAAATACTCTCAAGGGGAAAAAAAAGAGAATTACGTGATTAAATATATTGAGGAATGCCACATAATAGATATTTCTCCTGAAGAGTAAGGGAATGTATTAGTGCATTTTAAAGACTTAAATAAGTCCTGCACAAATAAAATTTTTAATTTAATATTCTCCAAAAGTATTTAAACAGAGAAAATTTTATTTTATATTAAAACAACAAAACCTGTTGATATATTCACCAAAGACAGAGAAAAAAGTCATGCAGCAGTCTTTGACAAGCTTCGTGGGAAATACTGTTGTAATTTAATACCCTCATTTGATAGATAAGAATCTGAGAATCATAAAGATGGGATGACTTAGCTATGGCACCAAATGGTTTAGCAGAAGATCCAAGACCTAAACCCAGACTTCTGAATGACAAGCCAGTGTGAATTTCTATTACACAAGTTTGCCTCTCTACACAGCATTTAATCATCTCCATATTTGTATCACAAGGGATTAAAAAAAGGGGTTTTGACCAAGAGAGTATTCATGAGGAACCATGAGGGCACTGCATTGGATGGTCAGCATAAACCATCAACTGTGGGACACAGCAGTGGGAAGAGAATCAAACAAATGTCTTAAGCCCAAACTATACACATCACATGTTTTTGGTCATTGCCTTATATATACTATTTCAGATAAGCTACAAATCAAGTCCATAACATACACTTAACCAGCCCCAATTTACATGTGAGGATGCTAAGTTTCCAGTAGGTAAATAATAACACCATTTCTCCCTGTAGTTAAATTGTGAATCTGGTTCTCAACCTTGAATCCATATGGAGATTCTGTAGACATAAGACAGAATCAATCTGCTTTTGAAAAGCAGAAGTTTCTTTAGAAGTTGATTTTCTATTGTCCCCTCCCCCTTTTATAAACTTCCTTCTCCAATTCTCTCATCTGGACCCCTGCATATTGCTGACAGATGTTTCTTTCTCAGTTCTCAGAGGAGACATCAATATCTTTACTACTGTAAAAAAGCAACTCAAGGTAAGTCTGTGTATGTTACTTCAACTGTGTGAAAATGTGCATGTGGTGGCGAGCCCAGTTGTTTCATGCAATTGCATTACTACTGGGAAGAAAACGCAACGGGAGCCTTCTGGCTCTCTCAGAAGCTGCAAAACGCCATGGGATACAAATGCATCGACCTTATGTTTCACTCAATACCTTGTATCAGAGAATACTGAGCTCTCAGGTCAAGACACAAAGATGATGTCGGGAAATATAGCCAACTGTCCATATGATTTACTTCAGGAGTCAAAGAGAGCCCCTCCCTGCCTTTACTGATTTTGTATCCTTAGCAACGCTCACTTCAGTTCTTGAAGAAGTAGTCTTTGCTAAGTACCTTGTGATAATGTCTTGCCACATCCCTTCATTTATACTATGCTCCAGTCACATGAAGCTACTTGTGGACATTGGCACACTCCGTTCATCTTCCTATCTTTGTGCCATCCCTTATGCTGGCTCCCAGCCTCTCTTTTCTGCCTAGTGATCTCTTACTTGTCCATTAAATAGCAGTATAAACATTTTCAGTCTTTGCTGTCTGCCCACACTGAGTTGATTCCTTCATTGTCTGAGTTCCTGTAGTACTCATAGAGATCTCATACCATTTGCCTAGGTTTATAGTAAGTTCTGGTTTGCTGAGGACCAACTTGGTATATGTTTTTTGTCCTAGAAGAATTATTGATAGTGACCAGCCTACACACGCACCTGGTTAGGATGACAAATTACATGATCCCTCTACTCTTATCTTGCCATGGATATTGGCCTATTTCTTTCCCTAGACTGAGTCCCAGGTAGGTCGTGAATCACATTCTGTTCACTGTGGTGCCCCCTGTGGCTACCACAGTGTTTGACTCAATGAGGATCTGTAGGATGAATGAAAACAAATACTTCCCAAGGTCACCCAGGTTTGTCTGAATCCCTATGTCATGTTCTTTACAAAATTCCACATTGGAAACAAGATTTATTCATACAGAGACATTGGCTAAAGCCTTCCTCTTCCTTTAATGCCCATCTGCAATGTTAATTCACTAAGAGGCTTCTCTGATCCTCCACTCAGAATCACCATTTCCCTCATCCACCAACCTATAGCACCTCACGTGTGTAATATACCACATCACATCTGTGATACATTTGATGATCTGACCTCTCACTCTAGCATACTCTAGTCTGAAATTTCCTTAAAGACAAAGGATACTTCTTTAATCATCAGTGCTCACAATACTGCAAACATTTCCACTATTAATAATCACTAACAGGGGCTTCCGGTTTTCTACGTGCTGGTTGTGGTGCCAGGCCATTCATGTATATTACCTCATTTAATCTTCACAACAACCTGTGAGTGGTTAATATTATTTTAACCAATTTTACACCCAAAGAAACTGAGATTCAAAAAGTTAAATAATTTATCCAAAGTCTTAATGCTAGTAAATAGTAGATTTGAGATTCAGACTCAGGTTTCTCTAACTCCAGATCCTATTATTATATTATTTTTACATAATGAGAATCCTTAATTTCTTTATGTCATAATTTTTCTATATCCACATCTAAATATCTAACTCTTTAGATATGTTTTCTCCCAGAAAGGTAAGCCTTGCTTCAGTTGTTTTCTGAAAAAAAAAAAAAAAAATCAGACTATACAGCATTAGTCTCCCTTCTCTTCCCAGCTGACGTGTATGAAACAGAGGCATCTGGATAGAATTGACAGTTATTGAATGATGGGTGATTTCTTCACTGTTCTCTATAGACATACCCATTATCCCTTGATCCAAACAAAATGGGAGCCTAATACCAAATTCTGCCCTGCTTTCAGCCTCAGTGGAAGGAATTTAATTCTTGGGCTTATTCCACAAAATCCACCAACATATCTTTCAATACTTTAAGCCAGAGAGATTACTAAAGAAATTGTTCACCACGGGTATCCCGTCCACGTGGGAAGTAAGGTCCTGTATCCACTTATGAGCTGTGTTCCACATCTTGTTCTATTAATGATGCTGCCTAACTGCAAATAACTGTTCGGTGCATTGTCCCAATAGACACCTATTATCTTTGGCCACATAGAGAACACTTAGCAACTCACAGTTTTTGTGCGTTATCTCCACTGACTCTGATGAAATACGCAAGGTGGAGAATAAGGAACCCATTTTCCAGAAAAGGAAATTTAGGCTAAGAAAGTTAAATGCAGTGATCATAAACTAATAAAGAGCAAAGATGGCCCTCTAACTTATGTATTCTAACTCCAATTTCAGCTTGCTTTCCACTCCTTTTACTCTGTCATGCTCATTTATAGAACTATGAATTATCTGGAAGTGCAGCCATTTTGCAATCAGATTATGGGGTATCCTGAAAAACTAAAGTTCACGAACCATTTATTTAAAAAATATAACTTATGGCTGCATACTAAAATATCTCCAGGCACCAACCCATAATTGTAATAAATAAAAAGTCCAGAGTTCAACAACCATAGGAGTGAGGGCCGTTGGTATCTTCACAAAGCAAGCCAGGGAAAAGGCATTCATATGAAGTAAGATTGATAAGCTAGATTGCAAATTGTCTTCAAATTCAGGATTGTCTCATACTCAAACCAGAATTTCTCAAACTTTTAAAATAAGTCTCCTCCGAAAAATAAGTTTCCAGAGTCAAATACATTTTATAAACTCTGGGACCTATATTGTGTTCATGAAAATTTAAAGTGCCACTAAAATAATAAAAGCTCTGAGAAGTCTTTCACTTAAAAACTAAACTTTAAAATGTTTATCTTTACTGTAGAATTTATTATGGAATAATTCAGATGAGATTTTTCAATCCATTTTGATACATATTATTATCTTTGGTGTACAGTTTGAGATAACTTGCCTAAGATAGTATATCGGTTACTGAAGCATGCTTAAGGTTTAAGAGTTTATATTTCTCTTCATGTTATTTTAGTTTTCCTTAAATTTCATTGACAGAATCCAGAGTAGTAAATCTAGGATCTACAAACACAAATTTACAGAGAGAACAGCGCCAGATTTCTTTCTGTTGCACCAGCTGTTAGGGTAAAGGAAAGCTTTTCTATGAACCCTTGATAGGCACTTTTCAATCGATTTTGTTATTTCTTTTCAACAGCACACCAAAACAAAGGTAATCCCACTCAGGGTGAGGTAGATATCTTCTAGTGACGCTCTTCTTCGCAGTGGAAACACCTAGACCACAAGTCCAAAGATCTGAAACATCACTTTAGATGTTATACTCTGGTTTGTGTGATAGTTTTAAAATGTGCTCACAGCTCTTTGACAATCCAGCTCTCAAAAGGCGAAGACTCTTTCCCTCTGCTGGAGTTGTTCCAACAGGCATATTAAATTCTGACACATACAGAACGCTTAACGGCTCACAGCTGAGTATTTGTATGTTATCTTTAGTTATTCTGATGAAATAGAGACTTACTTCTAAGGAATAGAATGTGGCTGACCCTATGGTGGTGAAGGTGTCAGCAGTGGGAAAAGATACTGAAAGGAGCTCGTGGCAAATCCCAGTGGAGCAATCACATCACAGGTCCCTGGGATTCTGGATGAAAGTCTTTAAATCAACAGCAAAAGAATTTTATGTCCTTTTAGAAACAGCTCTTGCTGTGTTTCTAGACCTTGGTATGGATGGAACACTTGATCCCGAGACACCATAAAACAGGGTAGTTCTGTTCTCCTGGTGGCTTAGATAAAAGTTGATCAGACTGCTAGGTCCTGTCTTTGTGAATCCCCACATATTAGCATCTCAGCAAATTTTCGCTGGACCATTTCAATTTTTCGAGAAAAGCATCTCCAACATCATTCTTGAGAATGCAGTGTAGAATTACTGAGCTACGTGCTGGCTGTGAAGAGTGGGTTTGGAACCTGGGCGTTTAAGCAATCTGTACAGAGAATCACTACTGATAACCACTTCTACCCACCCCAGTTTTCAACCACGTGTTTCAAAACCACCTCATATTACAGGGTACTTAGCTTTCTTGGGAGTATTTTCAGGGGAAATTGGTTCATATTTTAAGAGAATACACCAATGAAGGATCTATGTTATAACTTCCTCTCCAGCTTTTGTTTTTGAAATTTGCTGTAATTTCTTGTGTCTTATTCTCTCCTTCCATACTACCTTGGATCTTATGAGATATCACTTTTTAAAAATTGAGTTTTTCTGTTATTTTATAGGGGCCCAAAGCGGGGGGGACCAAATGCCTGTTATTAATCAAGTATTTTAAATTATGAAGACAAAAATATTTTCTTTATGTTGAATTGCCTAATATTAGGCAGTGGCACCATTTACATCAGTCTTTAAGATTCAAAAGTTAATAACAAATATGAAAAGAACGAGATGACAGAGAATAATTTTCTGAACTTCCATCTCTCTAACAAGCCATATATATGATTTTTGATACTGTTAAATGTCAGTCTTTACTGAACATCTAGTTTGTGCCACTTTATTAAGTGTCTTATGATGCTATATCTGATGACAGGGTGACACACCAGGGTATAAAGTTTCAGTTATGCAAGAGGAACAAGTTCTAGTAACTTGTCCTTATACCACTGATAAAATCTGGTTACTTGCCATTTAACCTCAGTTTAAAGGTGTTTTCACACTTTAAAACAATATTTTTTGATAAAATGAGTAATTATTAGTGAATTCATAAAATATTCATTCCAGGCTGTACATTTTTTTAATTTGCTGGTGATTAGGAAGTGAATAAGAAACAGCCCCATCCTTTAAAAATTTACATTTTAATGGAGGGAAAGACATCTAAATAAGTAATTATAATATGACTAAAATTACAAAAACTATAATTTCACTAGTTGCAATATTTACTCTAAAAGATATTTATTACATGAATGAGGATCGAGCATCTAACCTTTCCTAAGAGAAATCAGAGATGCCCCCCACCCCTTCAGACCCAGAGTTGCAAGGGAAGTTAACACCTGTAAATGGTCCACATATAACTCCATGAAGGCAACTGAGGAAATGTGAAATAATGGAAAGTGCAGCCTATGGAGGCAGGCAAATATGGATATGAATCCTATAATCCTCATTTGTCAAAAGCAAAGCTTGGAGTATAACACTTAGATTCTCTAGTCTTTACTGTACTCATCAGTACAATGGGGGCGTTAATATCTATCTTTCAATGTTGTCATGAGTATCAGATATAACATCATAACTGAAATGGCCAGCTCTAGACTTTGTGTCCAGACCCTGGTTGCTGGGAGATTGGGGGGTAAGAGTTTATTTCCCAACAGTATAGCACCCAACAAGAAATTTTCCCATGGGGAAGGGAAGTTACATTCAGAAAATCCAACAATGGAGATATGTACTAGAAGTATTATTATCATTAGGATTCTTGGCATGTTTCAGAAGTGGAGGTTCACTTACCCCAAATCTTTCTGAGAAATTGCAAGGGTGGGATTCTAATGCAGATATATTTGACTGGAGAGTCAGGATTTGTAACCACTTCACTATTCTCCCTCCTCACATAATCCCTGACAGAGGCAGCAGGTAATGAAAACTTTATTCAATGAGAAATGCTGTCCAAACCCAACAGATTCTTGTTCCTAACTACATTTCTTAGCTTCAGTCTTATGGTCACTTGGAACAGTGTATTGTAACAGTTAGGAGTAGGGACGCTAACATTGCTACCTGGGTTTAGATCCTGGCTCTGTCACTTACTAGCTGTGTGATTTTGAACAAGTTATTCAAGTGAATGTGTTTCAATTTTCGTATCTGTAACATGGGACATAATAGAACCTACCTCATATGATTGCTGGGAAGATTAAATAATTTAATATCTATCAAGTGCTAATGCAACATACATGTGAGATGTCATTAATAGTAAGGTTAGGGTTTGAAGCATTCAAGTTTGAGCCGTGCCAGTCACAGGCAGAAGTAACACACCGAGAAGCAATGTATGGAGAAAAGACAGCTGTTTTGACGAGTGCGGAAGGATAACCAGGGAATACAAGGCAAAGAGTAGTCCTGATAAATGCAAGTGTGAAATGAATTCATGTTCACAGTCTCGCTCCAGGATGAGAAACTTCCCACTGGCTCTAATAGTTTGTAAGAGCCATCACTTTCCTCTAAAGTGAAATCAAACAAATAAAAACGATAATTACTCTGCACTGGAAGAATTTCTCAAAGATCGTTTTCTTTTGTGATTCCAGTCACTAAAGACACATGCATTTATATAATTGCGTTTCAGTCCCCAGCAGTGGCGGAAATGAGGCTATTTCAGGATAAAAACATGAAATAGACTAATTTGAAGGGGAATTGTACAATTTTATTCTCTTTTCAGCTTGGACACTTGGTGTGTGGAACCATCGGACTGAAAGCAAATTAGTGTATTAAGGAAGCAAAAAACAGGTTCCACTGGTTAAACATGAGAGTTACCTTAAATTTCAGACATCCTAGGATACTCCTGGGACAAATAATAACAATGATGCCTAGAGAGATGGCCAGGCATAATGCAACAATTCTGAAGATCTAAACTGTGGTAAGCATTCAGTCACCAGCCAGATCTGAGAGCTTGGGCAAACCCATCCACCTCTCTGGTCAGCAGCAGCGTCATCTATTGAGTAAGGGAGTTGATGTAAGTCATCTCAAGTTCCTTTCAGGATAGTGCATACTCAAGAGAAATATTTATCTGTGAGGCATTTCCTGGTTTTTTCAATTGTTTCTTTTCTTTTCTTTTTCCAGGGGCTTGTTGTTATAGTCTTATCTGCTCTTTTTTGTTCTGAGAATTGTACCAACTCCTCCCCACTCCCTGTAAGACTTTTAATTAATCGGTTCCTCAACTCTGTCATAAAGCTACATGCGTAATCTAAATTAGTTAGACTATGAAATTTTACTGGCCACAGAGCCTTAGGGGGGCCAATCACAAGTAGCCCTAGAAATTTTGCTGGTACTATAAAAACAAAAACCTCTTTTGTTCTGCTTCTCAGAATTTTTACTGTAAGAAGGGTATTACTCCTAGGACCTCCTGTGGCCCTCTCTGCCACCAATTTGGAAAGGTCTTACCTAAGAATAAAGATACAGTCTTCAAATTATATTGTTTGCACACCTGGATTAAGCCATGCCTGAAGCTATTTGTGACTGTCAGTTGCACGAGCTAATATATGTACCTATTTCATGTTACAGCTGTTTAAACTGACTCTCTGATACTTGCAACCAAAATTACTCTGGCTAATACAGTTAAACAAGAGAAAGAACGTATCTTTGAAAGTTGAAATCTAGCCTTCTGACAACACCATTAATGCACAAATGACTTATATAATATCTTGGACAAGTAATTCACTATAGTGAGATTTGGTTTCTATATTTACAAAATGATTCCCTATATCTCTCTGAATTGTTTAAAAAATGATGACTACATTTTGTTAGATCTCTATTATTTAGTTTATACCTTATCTCCTTCATGAAACTGTAATTTCCTAAGGATATAAATTTTTTCAATTTTTGATCTCTACAATGCCAGCACAATGCTTATCGTTTAGCAGAGAGTGAATGTAGAATGAATTAATACATTGAAAATTAGCCTACGTCACATTTCAGGAATTTTTCATGGACTCTATTATCAGGTGACATAGCAACTGCCTGAATTAAAATAATTTTATCATTTTCCCCTTTGTTTTCCTGACTATTTCATGGTCAGAGACCAGGATGACAGGTTTTCTCCATTGCAGTGCAAAATATTGCTGCAGCATGTTTTATTTGGACAAAGTTTATTGTCAGTGCAGAAAAAACATCACATAATAACTCTCAACATCCTTCCATTCAGAAAACTTCAAATGAACCAATTCATTAATTTAAAAAATTCAACTTCTCAGCCCTTCCACCTAATGAACAACCTGGAGAAGATGGAGCTTTCCAAAGTTTCTCTGTATGACTCAGCTAAGTAGCCTGGAATGATGGAGAAGGATCAAGTGCCTCGCCTTCTCCCAGCTGCTCACGCCTTGAAACAATATTGCTGAACTCATCTGTAGATACAGACTGCCATTTACTATGATTTCCCCTAAACTTTGATGGAAACAGAGCCATACCTGACACTCATTGATATGTTCTTAACTACAAGCACCTCTCAAATAAGCCAGTCAGCAGCTTGATGAAGTTGTTCATAGCGGCCGGTGGCAAGGTAAGAGAGTTCCCACATATGGTACCAACCTCCAGTTCAGAAAAGAAACAGTGGAAATGTCTTTTATTCACTTAATTGTATGTAACCCTTGAAACCATGCAGGATGGCATGTGGCCTGAGAGCCGGGGAAGGCATGTGGAACAAGCAGAGATGAAGGGGTGCTGGAATTATAGAGAGGAGCAGCCAGGATGTAGAATGTCTGAATTTTGGACTGGGTTTTGTTCTAGAACTGGTCACTTGAGTCACTGCTGCAAACGCTAAGCTGAGCAAATCAATGACAAAGTGGTTTACATCAGATTGCTGTTGGATTCCTGCTGGTGGTTCTCAAACTTGACTCCTTGGAAAGGCGAGATTTCATGATGAGCTCTTGAGGAAAGAGCGTGTGTAGTGAGATGTAGTTGAAGGAAGGGAGCAATCATTCTGCAGTAGGAGTTAGAAAGAATACGGTGAATTTCAGGCTTCCTTCCCCCATTTCAACAAAGGAATCTGTTAAATATTTTATACATTGAGGCTTCTTGTCAGGTTTTATTTGGATTAAAAAAAAGGGGAAAGAGTGGTGCCGATAAATGAAAGTCACTCTTCTAAGTGAGTTTGGGGACCAAGGGGCAATGTACTTTCTCATCATGGCACTGCACAGAAAATGGAATGGTGTGAAAAACACCTATTATAGGAGATTTCCACATCCAAGAATGTAGGAAGATGTGTGTGCCATTGAGGGGATGTTCTCTAAAGAGACGTTAAAAAGCTGTGATAACTGAGGGGCGGGGGGGGGGGGGGGCAGACTGCAGCCCTCCAGGGTAATAGGCTGAATGATGTGTGGTGTTCCTTCTCACTGGCAGATGGAGGAGTTGTTTGCCCATCTCCCCTGGTTGAGTGTACGCCAAAAAAGAATTTCTAAAAAGTTTTTGTGCGGTTGCTTCTGAGACTCAAGTATTATTGAGCCATGTCTTTTTGGTTCATTTGACCATGATAAGCCGAAATGTGTGTGGAAATTTGCCGAGGCAGTCAATGGACAGATTTCCATCTGGTCTTATTTCTGGGAAAGTTTCTGGCTCATCACCCTTTTCTAAAACAAACAAAAATCACAGAATTTTGTTTAGGTGTTATTTTTGCTCTGTTTCCCTCCTCTTTTTGCTTCTCATCTTTTTTACCCTACCTTGCCCACTGATTGAGAAATGTATCCCTACCACAGAGCATATGTATAAGGCACGGTCCCTCTCCTTTAGCAGCTTGGAAGAAAAAGACAAACATATGGAACATCAACTGAAAGCATTAAGGCACAATGGTTAAAAGTCCAGGCGTCAGAATCAGAGTAACCAGGTTGGATCTTGCTCCTGCAGATTAATGTCTAGACGATCTTAGAAGATTTATTAATATCTCTATGTCTCAGTCTCCTGATAGGCACAATGGAGAAAGTAAACATACCAACCTCGCGGGGTTGGTGTGAGGATTAGATGAGGTAATACATGTGCGTTGGACAGAAAAATGGCTCCCTCAATAGATGTCCACACCTTAATCGCTGGAACCTGGGGCTACGTTACTTTACATAGCGAAAGGGACTTTACATATAGATTCAGTTAAGGATTTTGAGACAGGAAGGCATTCTATATTATATGAGTGTGTCAAATGTGGTCACAAAGGTCATTATAAGAGGGAGGAAGTAATTTCAGAGTCACAGAAGGATGTGAGATGATGAAAGCAAAGATCAGAGAGAGTTAGGAAGATGCTACACTCATAACCTCGAAAATGGACAAAGGAACCATGAGCCACAGTATGCAGGCCACTTTTCAAGATGGAAAAGGGAATGAATTCTCTCCTAGAGTGTTCACAAAGAATGCAGTCCTTCCAGTACTTAAATTTTAGCCCAGTGAGACACATTTTGGGCTTCTGAACTCCAGAGCATGAGATAATAAAACTGTGCTATTTTAAGCCCCTAACTGGTAATTTGTTATAGCAGCAATAGAAAACTAATACAACATGAACAGTATTCAGAAAAAAGCTTAGAACATAGAAAGAACATAGTAAGTTCAAGTCACAGTAAGCAATAGAAAGGAAGAATGTGTGCAAAGAAGAAACGTTATATATCTGACATACATCTTGGAGGATGCAGATGAATCAAGATCTAGCAGCGGAACAGGCCACCATTATGGAAAGCACATGGGGTGTGCACTCGCATAGACCTGGGTTTGAGTTCTGATCCACCAGTTTACTACTAGCCTGTCCTTTGGCAATTTACTTCACCTTCTGGAGCCTCAAGGCCCTCATCTCTAAATGAAGGTAATGATGCAGCTCTCACTGGCCTGTTGCGTGACTGTGCATTGCTGTAATTACATAAGTGTTGAGCTCCTTCTCTTGACTCCCAGCTACTCAGGAGGAGGGTCTATTTTGTATGCCTCATATCTGGTGTCATTATGACCTAATAGCATTTCTATCAATAAGTATAAGTGTTTGCAAAGAAGTATGAAAGCAAAGAGAATGGAAAGACTCACTGCTTGCAAGAAGATGAGGCTTTGGGAATGGTTCGGAGAGACGGCTTCTGAGCTAGTTCAAAATAAGACAAAGCACAGGTTTCTATTTCAATTTACTATCTATTATGAGGCAGTGTTAAGGCAAATAGCTCTCATTTACTGGGCATCTATTATGTCCCCTTTGTTAATGCATTATTTCTGACCCTCAAAATCCTCACAATTTATTAAGCTCATTTTACATGAAAGGCAAGTGATGCTTAGGGAGGAAAAATAGCATATGCACAGTCACACCACTAGTAAGGAGTCAAGTCAGAATTCTAAGTGACCCTTGTCTTATTCCAAAGGATTTTGCCCAGATCCCTCTGACATGAACTCTTGGGAAGGGGACAGGACAGAAAGGTCCTGGTGCTGAGTTGTGACAAGTTTATTGTGAGGAAGGCTTTGTCCCCAAAGATGATGAAGTTATGAACTGGAGAGAAAGACTGGACAGACATGTTCTCAGGTTACGTGGATGTTTGTAAAGCTCTCCACTCTGCCACGGTCATTTTTGACCTCTCCTGCCAGGCGCCCAGTTGAGCCGTTACTGACTGAGAAGGAACTTGCAATGTCTCCAGGCCCCAGCTCCTTCTCTGTCTCACCACAGTGCTGAGAAGGACACTTCTGATCTCAGAGATGGCCTGGCTGTTTCCTCATCTCTCCTGTGGCCTCAGTGTCCTACTCAAACATGAGGAAATGAGTCCCTGGTGGGGTCCCATTCGATAAATTATTAAGACCTTCCATGGTTTGCCACCAGGGTAGTATTTTGGAAAAAGATGTATCTGGGTGGATTTGCTCTGCTTTTTGCTTTTCAGGAGAAACTGAACCACAGGATTATCTTTGTCATCAATCACATATGCTGTGCCCCACGCAGGGATGACATGAATTTTAAGCTTCTGGAAGAAATAAGCCTGGTTGTGATACTTTTTCAAAGTGACATATTATTTCTGGGGCAAAAAGCTTTCTTTGTTGATTCATTAGTTAGTATTTTTTGTAAAAGTCCTACGCATCTTCTCTATGTCTATTCTCCTCCAAAGGGAAAAAAAATAGAGTAGAGTTGTTCACCCAGAGAACCAAAGCCAGGATCACAAACAATATAGCGGTTACCAGAATGGACACAAAGCTAAGATGGGAAGATATTTCACTGTCCTGTTTCATTCTGAGTAAAATGGTGGCCTTGGGCTAGCAAAAGGGTCCAGGGAGATATTAGAAACCTCAAACCTATTAACATTTTGTCTTTACATGCTTTCTTTAAGAAGAAACAGTCCATAACTCATATCATATTCTTAACTGGACCTATGACTGCAAAATGGCAGAAAACCACTTCTCCAGCTGATAACTCAAATTGTTTCCAATCACAATATTATTTTTCTACAACATCACTATTCACACTGTGTTGCAGGCCCAGAAGAGATGAATAGGCGGAGCACAGAGGATGTTTATGGCAGTGAAAATACTCATTATAATACCATTCTGATTGACACACGTCATTAAGCATTTGTCCAGACCCATGGAAAGTACAACACCAAGAACGAACCCTAATGTAAGCTATGATCTTTGGGTGATTATGATGTGTCAATGTAGGTTCATCAACTGTAACAAATGTGCCATTCTGGTGGGGGATGTTGATAAAAGGAGAAGATATGCATGTATGGGGGCAAGAGTTACATGGGAAATCTCTGTACTTTCCCTTCAATTTTGTTGTGAACCTAAAACTGCTTTAAAAAATGTCTTAATAAAAATCTCTATATACGCATTTATTAAACACACACTATGTGGCAAGCAACAGTGAGAACAACAGAGTAAGCAAGGTCGTCAAGTACCTTGTTTGCAGGCACTTAAAATCTGAAGGGAGATAGGCAATTAAATACAAAGAAAGGAAACTGGATGATGTTATGATAGAAGTGTTGGTGGGAGCCTTAGGAACACTGTAGCCAGCCAAGCACCTGGCTGGGTCCAGGTAGATTAGAAATGTTCTTCACGGCAATTTTAAGACTGGCCAATGGTATCTAGTTGTGCAGGCTGAGAACTACACCATGAGAGGTACCATTCACCAAGTTATGATGGGATCGACCTTCCCTGGAGGAGATATATTGGAGTTGCCTTTTCCTATGTATAAATGATTGAGTGTCTACCATATACCTGCACTTTTCTAGTCTTGAGGGGAAAAGATAGAACAAGAGAGCACCCCTCCTATGCTGGAGCTTAAGTTCTAATGAGGAACAAAAGCCTACAGGGAAAATACATCACAATAAAAGTTATGGCTTGTGACTAAGATGATCATATGATTTATCATCGAAATAGAGGTACTTTTCAGAGAATAAGAGATGCTTGTTCTGCAAGAATTTAGGTGTTATGCCAAAAAAATAGGAATAAGCAATTCTCTGTCCCTGGGAAACCTAGATAATCAGCTCGTTTTGATGGACTGTGAGGACATCAGGGAGCAGAAGTCAATGAGGGAATCCTTGGAGTTCATCTTTCAGAAGGAGTTATAGCTCCAGAAGTACCAGTTAGCAGAGAAAACAGGGGCCGGATAGGGCTCCATCCCACAACAGCAACTTTCTCACCTTTGGTAAAAGAGTACAGCAACCAGAGGCAAGAGGATGAACAGTCCTGCTGAAGGCGCTGGGTCCACGAAAGCTTCGCTGAAGTGTGTGAATGAATGTGGCGCTGAGAGGAGGAGTCCAAAAAGGACAGATCCTCTGGTCTCCATTAGGCCAATTACATAGTGTGGATTTTTTCCCGAGGCAACAGGAAGTCATTTAAGTATATTAATCAAGGATGTGACACGATCTGCTTTGTTCTTAAAAATATCTCTGGCTGTGATCGGGGAATGAATTAGAGGAGGCCAGGAAGGAGGAAGGGAGGACAGTTTGAAGGCACCTGATGGCCGTGGGGTGGACAGGGTAAACAGAGCTGCAGGCTCTTTAGGAGGGAGAAGCACTAAGGTTTATTGATTGAATGTGAGTAACTGAGAGGGGTTAGGGGAATTAGAAATGCAATTTATTAAGAAAGGTAACCTGAGAGAAGGAGGGACATGTATGATTTCACTTTGCTTAGTTTTAAGTGTCCTGGGAATGTCCAAGTAGAGATATTAATAAGCATTATGTATACGAGGATAGGATTTTAACTAGAGATAGATCTTCAAGATCAATTATGATTTCAATGTAAATTAACATGTATGAATGAAAAAGTCCTCCCAATTTAATGGTTGAGAAAGAGAGAGAAATAGGACCCTCAGGATTACCAGTATTTCAGAGGTGAAAGAGCAGAACCTCAGGAAGTTTCTGAGAATGTCCAGAGAGGCAGGAGGACATCCAGAAGAAAATAAGACTACATCTCCTCCCCCAAGACAGACAGACATGGAAAGAGAGAGGTTCAGAAAGGAAATATTGGTAACAATAGTCACTTATTAGAATCACATATTGGATGATGATTGAGTATTTAAACTACATTTAATTAAAAGTAAGACATCAGTTGGGCCGGCCCAGTGACATAGTGGTTAAGTTTACACACTTTGCTTTGGTGGGCTTGGGTTCTCAGGTTTGGATCCTGGTTCCAGACCTGGCGCTGCTCATCAGGCCACATTGTGGTGGCATCCCACATAAAATAGAGGAAGACTGGCACAGATGTTAACTCAGCAACAATCTTCCTCAAGCACAAAGAGGAAGATTGGCAACACATGTTAGCTCTGGGCCAATCTTCCTCACACCACAAAAAAATAAGACATCAGTGACCCAGGATAGTATAATTTTGTTTACCCCTATTTCTCTGCTTCCTTGGTATGCATACATTTACTAGAAGACAATTCCTTAAGGACAGAAGTTCCACGTTATCCATCTCTGTGTATCCAGTACAGGGAAGAACGTTCAGCTCATGGGTGATGCTCAATAAGTGGTTGCTATTAGATTCAAGGAAAACAAAGAAGAAAAACAGAACTGCGGAAAACGTTTTTCTAGAAATCTGGATTTCCAATGCAGACGCAGCCTGAGGGTGTGGTTGTCTCAATTAATTTTAAGACAAAATTAATTTTGAAAAGGTACAGGGATGAACTGAAAATAGCAAGCCCTAAATAAGGAAGTTTCTACCCAGCCTAGCTTGGATGAGTTGGGAAAGAAAGCGAACATGATAAAGCATTTTCAACTCTCAGCCAGAATATGCCAAAATCCGTCTCTGAACCAGGTCTTAATCACAGTCAAATTTCTCCTGGAAGTACATTAAGGTTATTTTAGCCTTTGGGCTCTTTTCAACTGAACAGGAGAAAACTCTTTCTGTCTCTTCTGAGTCTCTTCTCAATCATCACCATCATTGAGTTATCAAGGCAACAAATCATATTTAAGTATGTTCTTGACAAGTTCTCATCGATTTAATATAAAGGTGGGAAATGATCATTTCAGGAGAACAACCAGAAAAACTTTCCTAAGGAAGAAATAAAGATCTCCCACGTTGCAGAAGACTACACAGAAATTGTGTGCCCTGGTAAAATCAGAGCTTTTTGTTTTCTTTTTTTTCCATTTGACTTTTTGTTCTCCCACAAAATTTATATGAAAGCCTCAGAATATGTAAAAGTAAACTGGCAGGTCAGGGGACTTTATCTATCAAGCACTGTTATCAATACCTTTTTGATTTCTTATAGGGAAAAGAACTCCAAATTAGGTTCAATCTTTGATTCCACTTCATAATAGTTACAAGGATTTGACCTCTTTGTTTTTGTATCTTTAAATACTACATATCTTTCAATGTTACTTTGAAAATTTATGATTAACCAGAGATAGCTTTCCCATGAAGTTAATGCAGCTTAAGCAGCAGCGTCCCTCACTTGCAGGAGCCCTTTCTAAAAGGTTTGGAGAGGTCCAAACAACATGTTAACATGGTCTTATTTTCTTGTAAAATTTGGTAAAGTAAGATCTTTTAATTTCAATTTTGGTTAAAGCTACTGTCTCTTTGCCCCCTGACTTCCTCGCCCACCCTTCCTTTGGGCTAAGTTGGTGTTAGAGTGGCTGGAGGCATTTGGAGATCCAAGGAAGAGGAGGTTGAGTACAGTCTGGTGGAATAGGTTTTTGTGATATGCAGTCACTTTGTGCAGAGGAAGTTATTCTCCCAATCTTGGGGAAGGAATGACTTCCAGGAATGCTACTGCCGTATCATATGCAAATTCCCTGACACCATGGGATAGAGTCAGGGGTTCTATCACAATATAAATATGTCCTGCAGTGCCTGGCACTGCAAATACAGTCTCCACTACAGCATCATAAACAGTTCATTGCACCACGCAGATCTCTTAGGTAATTAATTAAAATCTTATTTTAGCAGAATTTTTGATGTTTGCGGTACTTGTTATGTTTGATATTTGTCATTCAAAACTCTGTATTTTGCTGTGATTCTATGTCTCATTTTAAATAAATATTCACTTTTGCATCTAATATTTACTTATTGCAGTGTATTCTTTTTCTTAGGGAAGGATGCCTAAATTATAAAAACTTTAGACACCAAAAGTATGGATCTTTCCCTGAATATAATTTAGAACAAAGTTCCAAGTAGAGTTTTGTCACAGAGCAGTGACATGGTGAATTGTGCTGATGATGGTAATGATCATGAGGAGGATGATGAATACCCAACAAGAAGTCCCTGCTTCACGCCAGGAAGTATAATTGTGAGAGACAATAATTTCAGAATTATTGTTTCTGTTCCCAATTCCCTTTTTAGTATCCATACTACCCAGGCTCTAATCCATTGTCTCACCACTGATGTGGTCTGTGTTCTTAAATATTTTCCTTTCCTTGTAGGGTCTGTGGCAGACACTTTTGGTTTTCTAATTCAACACCCATTTAGCACCACTCGACAGGTTCCACCATAGAGATGGAAAATATATTATCGAAAGCTAAGAACGTTTTTCCTAACCTCCCTTGAAGCTAGAAGTAATCCCATGAAGCATATGTCTCCAATGAGCTATAAGCGTAGGGTCACAAGGATGCTTTGGGGAAAGTGTTTCTTTCCCAATAAGAATGACACGTGTCCCTGGTGCCATGCCTTCCTCTCTCATTCCTGCCTTGCTATGCCTGAGGCATAACATCAGATTTTGGAAAGTCAACAGAATCATAGTACTGCTGACATCATTGAGCTGCAGCAAAAAATCAGAATTTGCTTCTCTCCAGTTTCTTATTACATGAAAAATGTAAACCCTTACCTGCTTAACCTATTGTTGTTGTTTGGTCACTTGCTGATAAAAAATACTCTCAAGAGAGCATATCGTTCAATTTGGGTTCACATCTCCTTCTTTCTACACATACTGGAACTCTTCACTCATTCCAAGATCCAGCTAAATATAACTTCTTTCATCAAACATTTCCCTATGCCTTAAATTGACATTAAATCTCTTCCTAAATTCTTTTGCCATATCCCTCCACATATCTCACTTCTGAATCTCTTTTTATATGTATACATAATTATTTGCATGCCTGTCTCTTGAACATGGAAGAAGGTCATTATTTTTGGTATCTTGTATAGCATGGGTCAGCAAACAAATTGTTTAAAGGGCCAGGGAGTAATTTTTCAGGGTTGGAGACCATATGGTATTTCTTGTAACTAATCAATTTGCCATTGTAGCAAATTGAAAGCTATCATAGACAATATGTAAATAGATGGGCATAACTAAGTCCCTATAAAACTTTATTTACAAAAACAGATGGCAGGCCGGATTTGGCCCATGGACCATAATTTGCCAATCCCTGTAACAGAGAATCTATAATATCCCTTTGACTATTCTGAAAAAAATATTCACTAAATGAATGTAAAGATGCATGAATGGGCCATAACAGACAACTTCTTTCCGATGTTTTCATCAGGGTTACACTACATAGTAATCCTGGAATAAATATGTTTCAGGAGATGGGAGGCAGTAATGTGAATTACAGTATTTCAAAAAATGTGGGATAAAAATCATCTACAGTCCACAAGATGAATTTAGGTGGTAGGAAACTTTCCATTTTATAGCATAAATCACATAGTTTTAAGGAAGGTCTTGGTTCAGTGCTAACCTCTCTCAAACACTTGATAATCTTCCTGTTTGAAAAGAAATAAACACTCAACAGACAAACAACAATAGAGCAAGTTTTCATCAAAGCATACTAATATTCATACTGTTTAGTATCTATATTTAAAATTATCTTATTAATGCTATTTAAAAATATCTTATAAATATCAACCCATATCTATATAGATTTGTTTTAAAAAAATTATTTAACTCAAAAGAATTAATATCAAGTCATGGAAAGATGTGGAGGAACCGTTAATGTATATTACTAAGTGAAAGGAGGCAACCTAAATACGTATTATGTACGTATTGTATGATTCCATCTATATGACATTCTGGAAAAGGCAAAACTATGAATATAATAAAAATATCAGTGGTGCCACAGGTTGGGGGTGAGGAAATGAACAGGTGAAACACAGAGGAATTTCAGAGCACTAAACATACCCTCTGTGATACTATAATGATAGATTTATGTCATTATACATTTGTTCAAATACATAGAAAGTACAACATCAAGAGTGAATCCTAATGTAAACTATGGGCTTTGGGATGTGTTAATGTAGGTTCATCATTTGTAGCAAATGTACCCCACTTGATATTGAAGGAGGCTATGCGTATGTGGGGGCAGGGGGCAAATGGGAAATCTCTGTACCTTCCTCTCAATTTCATTGTGAACCTAAAACTGCTTTAAAAAAAGTCTTAATATATGTATTAAGCACACACTATGTGGAAGGTGTTAGAAACAACAGGGTGAGCAAAATAGCTGAGGTTCTTGTCTGCAGTACTTAAGATCTCAAGGGAAATACACAATTAAAAACAATAGAAATGGATGATGTTGCAGTAATAGTTGTTATAGAGAGCTCTAGGAACATGGTAGCCAGCCAAGCCAATCCAAAAAAAGAATTAATGAATGTACTTTTTTAAAAATCATAATTAAGTGGCATACAGACCAAGAAAAAAATTCTGGAGATATGTGAATGACTGAAGTTAGAGAAATATTGTGGTTTAAGGGTGGTTTTATTACTTTGTAATCAAAATAACGCACTTTAAATCATGGTCTTGCCATCAACAAGCTTTAAGAAAATCTTATGACTTACCTAAAACTAAATTTCCTCATCTGTAGAAAAGGTCATTGAGAGGGTCAACTTACATAACGCATGTAAAAGTCCTGTATAAAACACATACACATTTCAGTTATTAATGACGAACCTAGCTTATTCTGAATCTGACAAGCTTTCAGCAGGTTTTTCTAAACCATTAATATTTCTTTGCCTCCACTGCCTGAAACCAAAACAATCAAGTGTTTTATTAAACATGAAGATATCAATATTCTGTTTCAGAATCAATGTGCAGACATACTTGACTACCTATTAGTTTAAAGAAAAATGTAGGCATTAGCGACTCATTTTGGTTGTAAAATTGGTTATTTAACATGTAACCACATTCTAATTTGTAACATGTTTATCAAAATTTAGTGCCTTGTCGAAAATTGCCTCCTTGTAGGGAATTTATCGCTCAATTTTACTCTAGCCCTATAATATTAGCAATAAATCCGAGAGTGGTATTAGGGCTTTTTTCAATCGATTAAACTGAAATCATGGATACAAATTAAATGTTAGTGATTATACTTCATTGCTGATCTATAATACATAATTCATGTAGGATACATTTAAAATGGTCAAAGTGTTCAGAATATTCAGAAAGAATTAATCCACAACATATCTCAGAATATTATTTCCTCTTTACATTTTAGACAGTTTCTATCTGAAATATCACTTAAAGTAGATGAAAAGCTTTAGAATAACTAAGTGATCTTCGTAAGAACAGAAAGTAATTGTATTAATGGTGCCTGGCACCTAGCAGGAATTCAATCATTGGTAAGAGTTTCGCATCAGTTTCTTATTGCTGCTGTAAGAAATTATGTAAAATCTTAGTGGCTTAAAGCAACACACATGTATTATATCACAATTCTAGAGGTCAGGTGTCCAAAATGGGTCTCACTCAACTAAGATCAAGAGGAGATTTTAAAATCAATGCATTGCTGCATTCTTTCTGGAGGTTCAAGGGGAAAATCTATTCCTTACCATTTCCAGCTTCTAGAAGTCACCTACATTTCTTGCTTGGCACATAGCCCCATTCCATTTTCAAACCAACAACATACATCCTCAAATCTCAGACCTTGGCTTCCATAATTACATCTCCTTCTTTCATTTTGACCCTCCTGCATCCTTCTTATGAGGACCTTTGTGATAACATCAGGCCTACTCTGATAATTTGGAATTATATTCCCAACTCAAATCCTTAGGGTAATCACATCTTCAAAATTATTTTTTGTCACCGAAGGCAAAATATTCCCTGTTTCAGGGATCAGGACATGGATATTTTTGGTGAGGGGAGAGGTCATTATTCTACCCTCCCCAGTACTGCAGGATCAAATTTTTAATTCTTAAAGGTATTATGATTTTATCCTGCACTACTCTTCCTAGATTAGGACAACTGTAGAGCTGTTAAATAAATATATAAAAAATATAAGTATCTGATAATAATAGCTAGCCTTTTGAAAACACTGAATTGAGTGATTTTCATGCATTATTTCACTTAATTCAAGAAACTGAAAAGATGATGGAATTATTGATGTCTAGAAATTATAGGATGCATGGATATATTTTATTTAAGAGCAAAACTCATTCAAAGATAAAATATGTACCAAGTATGCAGAGATCTACTTTAATGCACTGATAAGAAGTTTGAGATTAGCATGAAATTTGTATTTAAAATTAATTATTCTCATGGGCTAGTAATTTGTACTCTAAAAATAATAAAATTCTCACAGAATATTGTTTATAATGTCAATTTACTTTTTAGAACACTTATTCTATTGTATTTTAAGACAAAAACATATACTCAGTCTGCAAAAATGATAAATACATTCTACAAAGTACAAGAAATTTTTTCTATCAATTCTTATCTATTCTCTGCAGCATCTTGTGATGGAAGCCTAGAAGATGTAATGATCTCCTTTTATAGAACAGAATCTGAAGTCCGCAGGTGTTAAGAGATGGTCAAAGTTGTACAGGTAGTAAGGTTGGAGACAACTCAGACACAGATCTCCATGCTCTCACTCTGTTAATTTCCACCTCTTTTGTTGTATTATAAACATAAACTATTATTATAATTACTTACATTGTTTTATTTGCTAATCCCAAACAATTTGGTGTCAAAGACAAAATGACAAAATAACAGCATAGACTTTCTCTCACTGAGACTGATCTATGTTCTTCCACTGCTGTGTGCTCATTCTGCTATTACTAAAATAGAACAACGAGAACTCAATATAGCACCATCCATGGGGGAGCCCAGCTACATTATAGCAGACTCCTTCCATTCTGGATGGGGCACAGATTTATCATCACTATATTTGATACCTACACTGTGTATGTGTCTGTCTTCCCTCCTGTGATAGGCAGAATTCTAAGATGAGTCCCAAGATGGCCCACCCCTGGTATGCATATCCTGAATAAACCCTAGGACTGTGAATATGACGGGTTTTATTCATGTGATTAGGTTACATGCTATAGCTGACTTTAAAAAGGGAGATTATATGGATGAGCCTGACTTAATATATGAGCTCTTTATGAGCAGACATTTTATCTACATGGTCACAGAATAGACAATCTGAGATTCAAAGCATAAGAATAAGATATACTACTGTGGGCTTGAAGATGGAGGAAGTCATGTGGGAAGGAATATGGCAGCCTCTAGGACCTGAGAGTGGCCCCTAGCTAACAGACAGTAGGACAATAGGCACCTCAATCCTTTAATGGGAAAAGAATTGAATTTTATTAACAATAAGTGTAAGAACAAAATTTTTCTCAGAGCCTCTAGACATAAATGACTGATTTAGTGAGTGGGCTCTTGTACCACATTCTTCCTGAACAAGTGAGGCATCTCTTGGAAAAGCAGTTTTGACAATGGGTGCATGACCACAGCACCCACTTGGGCTACCATTGACCAAGTTGCCTAGAGCACTTGACCTGATAGATAGTGGAATGGTCAATTAAAGGCTCAGCTAAGGTACTGGCTCAGCACACCAGCTTGTGTGTGGAGTTGGCAAGCTCTCCTCCAGGATATAGTATATGCATAGAACCAACAGGAAATACACAGTACCGTGTCCCCAAAAGTGAGAACCAATGTGTGTGGGAACTGAAGGGTGAGAGATGGATTGGCCCAGCTCTAGTGATTCAACTGGGGAATTTTTACTTCCTCTCCCCTCAACTTTAGTCTCTGTTCTGGTTACAAAGTTGGCTGGATTTTCATCAGAGGACACGGTACTTTGTTTAATTCCATTGACTTTAACTACATAACTATCACTTGGTCACTTTTTTGCTTTTCATGTCGTTACACACAATTGAATCTCATTACCATGTGTAGCCGGAAGAAGTAGAGTTGAAACTCAGATGACTAGTTTAGGAATTTTTTGGTACTTCCATGTCCTATAAATAAGTAATTGCCGCAAACAGCATAAAAGTGCAAGTTCGCTAATGTCCTATGGGACAACCATTGCATCGGTGGATGCAGGGGTAGGTGGGAGCTGGTGGATAAATGCTCCCTCCTGTTGTTATGAGGGGCATTCAGTTCTGAGGTGCACTGTGCATGGCTTCTCAGAGGGTCCAAGCAGGATGGAGCTTTAATCAAATATGGAGAATGAAGTAAAAATTCTATATAACCTATGCAGTTTAGTCTTTTTATACTTAGAAAGGAGAGAAAAATGACATTTACACACTTGTTTCCTAACATACTCTGGCCAGGAAATTCTAATTAGGCAGGAGTAGCCAACAATATAAAGATAAAAATAGGATTAGATATAGAGCACCATCTCAACGCCATCCCTTGGTATCTTGGGTTACATCCCTTCCATGATATTGCTCTCAGAATCTTTTCTTACACTCTCCTTGCAATCATATTATTTTCCACAATTTAGTTCTCTAATCCTTTGGCTGAAAGTTTTTCTGTCTCATCATATGGTATGTATAATTGTGCCGATTTCACTCAATACCTTACATTGAACATGAAGGTAGAGATTGGGGTAATATGTCTTCAAGCCAAGGAATGTCAAAGATTGCCAGCAAATCACCAGAAGCTAGCAGAGAAGTGAGTAACAGACTTTTTTTTTTTCTCATAGTCCTCCAAAGGAATCAATCCTGCCAACACCTTGATCTTGGACTTCTAGCTTCCAGAATTGTGGAGTTACCAACTTTGTGGTACTCTGTTAGAGCAGCCCCAGCAAAATAACACAGTGACCAACTTTAATTTGCCACAGTTTACCCCCGGTCATAGAATAGTTGCATTGCTATCTCAAACAAAACACGCTCACACCCTCCGCACCTCCCAAGAAACTCAAAAGTCTCATCTCATTACTGCTTCAGACTCAAATTGGAGGTCCAGGATCTTGCCACCTAAATTACATCCAGATGTGGAGGATGCTCCTTGATTGTGGTTCCTCTTAAGCTTAAAACTTGTGGATTAAAGAGATCTATGATCTGCAACCCCCCACCACACACACAATATTCAGTGGTGAGCCAGGCATAGAGAAACTGTAATAGATCGTTCTCTTCAAATAAGGGTAAAAAGAAGTCATGCAATAGTCAATGATCCATATCAATTTTGAATCCAGATGGGCATGTGTTTCCAGCTCCTTAATTAGGAAATGATCCCTGCCATTGTTTCCTGTACCTTTTGGGCTCTGGGCTGTTCCCTCTGAGTCATCTTTCCTTTTCTGTACGAATTTTCTTTGCTTGCAGCTAAATAGTTTTCTCAGCCAGCTTCTTGCTCATACTTAGAGATCTAAAGGCTTATTTTAATTATTCATTTTTCTTACCATCTCTTTCCTTTTCAATCCATGCTGGTATAATTTCTTTAAAAACTTTATGGCATTTCAGTAAATCAAATCAAACTCTACTTCACTAGCCATACCCATATTTAGATCTCAAAACTTTGAAAAACCTGTAAAGCTACTGTGAGACAATACCCTTAAGATTTTAGCAGCCCTCTTGATTGAATGAGTGGGCCTAAAAGTCATTCCTGTAAGATCCTTGGAGATTATTTTGTTTAATTAAGAGTGTCTTTGAAATAATTCCTTAAATCTTTCTGAGGTCCTATCAAGTGATTTTACAGAATATCCTTGATTTGAATTTTACCATGAGACCGCATGTCAAATTAGTGGCAATACTCTATCAATCAAAAGTGAATTTGATCTTGTCCCTTGGGCCATGTCTTACTGAGATCATTTGCTGGTTGGAAAGAGTGTGGATGAGGAAGAGTTTTATATTTCAAGAGGGTAAATACTGAATCATTTATATTCCCTATAAATTCTGTTAAAAAATCAAACAGGTTCCTTAACTTATCTATCTCTACCACACCTTTTTACATACATCTAAAAGGAACCAGTTGGGACTTTCAACATTCTACCTAAAAAAATCTCTTTAGCCAGATCCACCAGTTTCTTTGATATATTACTATATACATATGTGTGTGTCCGTGTATATATATACACATATGCATATATATATGAAGGCACAGGTGACAATTTCGCTGAACTTTCCACTGCTACAGAACATGTCATCTTTTCTCCTTCCTCCAATGATACTCTTCTTGCTGCCCTTCGAGCCCTCACCAACAGTGTCCTCAAGCCCATTCCAGATTCAGTGTATTGACCAGACCCAAAGCCATTACCACTTGCTTAAAGTAGCATCCTGATTCCAGGGTCCAAATTACGTTCCAGTTGTCTAATGCTATACCATTTATAAAAAAAACTCAAAATATATTGGCTTAAAATAAATTTTAATTTTTTGCATGATGCTATATTCTGCTATTCAAAAAGAGATCAGCTAGGTTATCTCTGATTCACAAAGGATCACTTAGGATCATGGGATCACATAGGGCTTCTGAGGTGGAGGATCTACTTCCAAGATGGCTTCTTGTCTCGCATATCTAGTGCCTTGAAGCTCCTTGTCCTCTCTCTTTCCTCCTGCTCTTTCATCTTCCTGGAACTCCTCTCATGGCTTGACTTTCTAACAGCAGAGTGGCCTCAGGATAGACAGACGTACTGTCTTCTCCCACAGCAAGTCATCCAAAAGTGAGTATTCCAAAAGGCAGCTTTCCAAGAGACAGGAAGTGAAATCCACCAGTCTCTAAAATACCTAGGCACTGATGCTGACAGTATCACTTCCTCACACACACAGAGACCCCTTAGATTCAAGGGAAAAAAATACCCAGCTCTTAAGAGGAAGAAGGTCAAAATTTTTAATCTATCACACTTACTTTGTGCCTTATGACTTTGTACAAGTTATTTAACCTCTCTGAGTCTCAGTTTTCTCTTCTATTAAATGTAGGTGAAATAGATAATAACTATACCATGCTGCTAAGGCTATAATGAGGATTAAATGAGAGATCCACTGTGCAGCGACTATTACAGTGTACCTGGCATGGAGTAAACCATCAATATTATCTGTTATGATAATGAGTATATTGTATAAAGAATATTTCAATTTGCTTATATCATCTTACCAGTAGTTGACTTCACAGTATCCATTTTTACCAATTTAGACACAGTTATTTTTCTGGTACATGTTTTCAGCAGACAAGAAAATCCCATATGAAAGCGACTAAAGGTCTATGGAACTGTGGGTGAGCTACAAATCTCAATTTCACTGGGGATGTAAGTGCATGCTTTGTATTCATTTTTCTGTTTCTTTTTCATTAATATTAACATGGTTTGTAAAATCTCGGCTGGGGTTTATTACGATATTGTTCATAGAGATATGCTGCTTAAATATGCCCCAAATTCCTAACCTAAGAAGAAAAGCAAATCAGAAGACATGAATTTCAAAAGATATCAACAAATCTGTCAAATGTGTCTGGAAATGCACACATACACCCCTCACAGATTTAGGAGAATAACACAATGGAAAATCACCTACAATGGTCGTTTAAAACAAGTATATAAAATGGCACACTTCTGGGAGGAGGGTGTGCCCTTGTGTTGAACTACATCATGCCCAACTTTGTCAACTTTCTACCTCCATCTTCATCTTGAGAACACACTTTCCTCCTCTGGACGTTGAATGACACTCTCCTAGCATCTGTTGCTTGAATTAGCGTGAAAGACTTTCTCTGCTCTTTGTAACCACAATTATGAGTGCAGATGTAGCATAATAAAATTAATAACTGAATGCATTATAAGAAAAAATGGGATCAAAACCAAAGTCTTAGCTAAGCCACTTGCTTGCTGTTTGCCCTTAATGACATCATTTAAATAGTGTATCAGTCACTGTAAACATGGGGGTTTATTAGATCATGACTCTATGTTTACAGAGGTTGTGTGGGCTTCAAGCCATCTAATTCAGTATCTCAGTGAATTTAATCAAGGACCTTGTCTCTTTCTTTCTCCCTTTAGGGTTATTTTTATCCTAATGCTGGTTCCCCTTCAAGCAATGGAATGCTAGCGGCAACTGAGACTATGTTGAGAGCCAGCAAAAGAGAATGTGCCTTGCTGCAGCATTAACAGCAAGAGTTTTAACAGTTACTCTTATTTGACCATGTAGCTCATTCATCAACCCCTAGTAACAATAAAGATGGCTACATTTTAATGAGCTCTTACTCTGTGTCATTCACTGTTCTAAGCACTTAATAAGATTCCACTTATTCTTCTCTGTAAACATGTAAAGAGATGACTATAATTATTCCCATTTCATAAATAAGGAAAATGAAGCATATGGTTATTAAAAACGTTAGGCCATGGTTGTACATTTGGGCTGTGAGGGAGCTCAGCTTTGACCCACTCAGCAGAGTGGCTCTATCACTTTTATGTAACCCTGTGCTAGCATTCCTTGCTGAGCCAGTAATCTTGCCACTGAAGAAAGCGCTGGTTTCCCTTAAGACAATCATGGTCCCCCTTCCAGAAACACATTGTCCACATGTAGGAGGAACGCTCAACTAAATTAAAATATTGGTTTGATAGGAGAACAAGACCACTAGGCATAGAAAAACTTTTTTTCAGCAGATTTACTAAACATGCTATTGAATGAACGATGAAATTCAACGATGAAAAACAGCCTTCCTGGAGGCTTTAAATGGTGGATGAAGAATCTTGAGATTGGTGAATCTTGAGATAGGGTTTACACACTGCATGAATGAGATTTCTGTTCACTATGTTCTGTTCACTCTGTTCATTTATTTCTATCCTCTGACTCACTTGTTCTAAGTTGTAATGATCTCATTGACTTTTTAAAAAATTAAAACTATTTTACAAATAGGAACGACTATTTCTAGTTGCAAAATAGTTTTAATTTAAAAATAAATGGATTACTGATGCATGATAAAACACTGATGAATATTAAGATAATCATTCTAACGAAAAGAAGCCAGACCAAAAAAAGAGTACTACTGTGTAATTCCATTTATACAAAATTCTAGAAACTGCAAACTATCTATAATGTGTGAAAACAGATCAGCTATTGCTGATGGATGAAGAGGGAGTGGGTAGGCATGGAGGGATCAAAGGTAAGGGAATATAAAGGGACATGAAACTTTTGATGTGATGGATATGTTTGTTGTATTGATAATTGTTGGTTTCACATGTCTATCATAGTGTACATTTTAAGTACGTGCAGTTTGTTGAATGTCAATTAATACCCAATAAACTGTTGAAAATAATGTTGAATTTAAAAAAATATGCTTATCAAACATCCATATGGAATATGTATAGACATTTAGCTATAGGAATCTAAACTTGACGGAAGAGGGTGAGGATAGATATTATTTTGGCAGTGGTCTCTCATTTGGGAATATTATAGCCAGGAAACTAGACGAGACCACCTCAAGAATGATGGTATAGAAAGGAGGTGTCTGACACTGAGTGCTGTGGCAATACGAAATTAGAAAGACAAGAAGAAGCCTTCAAAGGAGACTGGGGAAATCAGCAACTAGGGATAAAAGGGTAGTGTAATATGCAGAAATCCTAGTGAAAAGACTATTTAAAGAAGGGAGTCAGCAACTCTGTGAAATGATGCTGAAGTTCTAGTAAAATGAACCCTGAAAACTGACCATAGATACAGCAATGTGGCGCTTATTGCCCAGCGTAACAAAATGATTTCCCTGGAATGATGGCTACAAGTATCTGGCTTGCGCAAGTTTAAAGAGAATGGAATGCAAGGAAGGGAGACAGACTGAATAGAAAACTCTGTTGAGTTTTACTGTAAAGAAGGGGAAAGAAAAGGAGCAGAAGCTGGAAAGAAACAAGTTATTCTTTACTTGCTTTGTTTTATTTTGCCTAAGGTGGGAGATATTTCATCCTGTTTATATGCTGGTTTATGTGAGTTAATAAGAAGGTATATTTATAAATTTGATGGAAAATTTCTTAATATTAGTTTCTGGAAAAAGAAAGTAAGTACAAATACAGCATGGTCATCAATAGAATGTGTGGAAAGGATGGACAAAATTTAGAAGTTACTGACTTAAGTAGAAAATATCCTGGGTAATGTAAGATCACAGGACAGTGCTCAGGGTTCATGGGAAACTTGTGAACTGGTATTAAACAAGGTACCATTCAGCATAGTTGTCTCTTTCCTTTAACCAAGTTGAGCACGTGTGAAAAGGACAGTACAAGTCGATCAATTTAGTGTTTCTATTTTCCAGGGAGAAAGGAGCAAGTAATTGGCACTAGGCGCAAGGGGGAGGTTACGATGAAGGCCTAAATTAGAGAGAACTCAAGACAGGGTGCAGGACGGTGGAAAGGTGGTATAATCAATGGTTTCTGTGTCCCTGGGTGTTCAACATGTTCTTGAGAATGGTGTGGGGCAGTGAAGCCTCATAAGCTTTTCATAGGTTGCTTGTTACCCTTATCGTTCACTTTTTACATGATACTCTTAAAGTTGTTCCAAACGCTTCTCTGGCCTCTTTTTTTTTTAAGTTGGATATATAGCTTAAACATTTAGTGTACTCTATTAGTTCTAAGATCTCCACTTCAAGGGAAGAATGCTGTCCAACACAGAGTAAACACAGTTAAGCCCACAGACTTGTTTTGACACCACTGCAATTCCAACACAGTAAATGAAAGTGATAAATTCTGTGCTCCAGGCAAGGCTCATGTGTGTGTGAGCGTGTGCGTGTGTGTGTGTATCTTTTTCTTAATGGAAAAGCCTTCACATTAAGCCACTCTCCTTTTTAATCATAGCAAGTCAATATAAGAAACTACAGTAACAAGCAGTTTATTCTAGGTTTTCAAGATTCAATACACACTCCATTTTCAATAATTCACATTTTCCCAGGTATGCTGGACATTTATTGGAGCTTAATCATTTTCTCTCTTTTATGAAATTAATTTTCTAACACATTTATGGCATAAATTAGGTGGTGAGAAAGAAGTGGTCATTACTCCCTGTCAAAATGAAAGAGGACTTTTAAAGATGCATGATTGCAAAGAAGTGGGAACTAGGCATTTGCTACCACGAACAGTTTATTTCAGTAACTATTTATCTTAAGAGAGAAATAATTACAGTTATATTTTAACAAATATATTTAACCTCTATTTTTTCCAGTTACTGCACTAGAAATCCAGGACTCTAAGGTATGGAAACAATAGTCCTGCTTTTCAAAATAGTAGTAATTTCAAGAATAAGTTATTTAAAAATAAATATTAACTATCTTATGTTTATAATAGTGATCAGAAATAAAGTTTTGAATTATTAGTATTATCTTCTTTTCTTTTAATATACATTGACAGATAAGAGAAAAGGACCCAAAGGTTGTATTTTGAGGAACATAAATGGGGATGAAGATATATCCATAAAAGAGAAAACAATATAAGCTCTCTCCTTTGTGGTAGGGTTGAGAACAGGGGAAAGAGTTTATTTTAAATGTTTCCTTATAATCCTCCTTCTAGACATCCATTACCCATTTGAAAACCTACCAGCATCTTCCTCTGTAGATGATCCATAGCAGAACTACTCCTTCTCAAAAGGTTCTGGGAGGTGTGATTGCATTCTTCCAACACCACAGCCTGGCGGAAGGAGTTACATCAATTTAGTGCTAAATGGCTGCTGATGTGATAAAAGCCATAAAAGAATTACCTAATCCCATAAAGAATCGGTGGGAGGAGAAATCTTTGCTGCAATATATATTTGTTGAAGTAAAACCATAAAATTACAATTGTTGCTCTCAATATACGACAGAGAGCCTTTGTTTTCTAAACTTCTTTACTCTCTCTTAGTGGATAATTCATATTAAACAAATGGCTAGAAAGCATTTAATTCTCACTAGCATTTGCCACTTAACTATAATGACCTCATTATTGGAACACCTGAACAGTAACCCGGAGTGCTAATTTAGTAGCCGGATAGCTTCCCAGAGGCCACAGCTAAAGTGTTCAGGTTTTAGGTAGGCATGCAATTGCAGCAAAACTTTTTAAAATAAGCATGGTTCAGAGTATTAAGATGCTTAACACATCATGTTAAGATTGCCTTGTTCTTTATTCTTAAAAAGTCAGGGAGACAGCTTACAGGAAACAAATTATTCAGATCTAGGAAGTATACGCTGAGAGATTTCTCCACATGGAATTCTCAGGAATATCATGAGGGAAAGGGCCATAGGAAAGGCCACTGAGTCCAATGCAGCATCCTGAGAAATACTGAACCAGATCAGTTCCCTTTGTTAGTTCAAGAGTCCTTGGATAGTTCTAGTTTTGTTAGGAAAAAAAATAATAATTGGAAGAAAAAAGAAAAATTTGGGAATACAATAGCCACCATTTACTGAGGATTTCATATATGCAGGGGTTAAGGATTAAAGATAAGATTAGGATAATCTAATTTTACAGCAGTCCAGCATGAGAAGCATTATTTTCTCCAATGTTTTGCCTCAGAGGAAGAATGTGTGGTTAAAATATTTTAATATCTTATTTTAAATATCTGATACTTAAATATTTTAAGTCGATAAGTATTTTTGTGCTTTTTCAATGACGTAATCTCTATTTAAGGAGTTAGCAGTTTTGAAATACATGCGTTGGATTTGAGGGAATAGAGATCGGTAGTTGGGAGACCAGTTATTCGGCTACTGAAAAAGCATAGGGAACAACAGATGACAGATTCAACTAGAGCAAGAGAGGGATAAGAAGAGATTAGACATGAAAGGAATTTCCAAAGAAAATCCAGAATTCAGATACTGGCTGGAGAACTGAGATGGAGAAGTAGTGTGAGTGAATGGTTAAATAGTGATGTCATTGGTTAACAGTGAACTTGGGAGGAGAAGCACATTTGAGAGAAAGTTGGTGAATGCCTTGTTTCGGGTATACAGATTTTGAGATGCTTATAAGGTAAGGCAACTAATTTTAACATTGCCTCCTTAAGGTCATCCCAACAGATGGTAGAAATCATCACCTAGAGCCATTCCATCACAAATCTACCTTCAGACCATCCCTCGTCTGGGAGCCAGACCTTATATATGACTGCCTACTCAACTCTACTGCTCAAAAATATTTAGTGCCTTTTGAATCATGTAAAACTTGATTCAAGTTCAAACTTCTGAATCAAGTTAAAATCGACATGGGCAAATGTTTCAGTAGTATCATGTCTGCGCCTAAACCTCCAGCCTATTTTGTAACATTACTCTTCACTCTACTATTCTCATGTCCCTTTTACGGTGGCTAGCTCTGGTTGGTTGCTTACTTATGTGTCTTCCCTTAAACCAAATAGAATCTGCTCAGCTACTCCAACCTTCCCTTCATCCCTCTTTTATCTCATTCTCTCCTAAGTATTCCTCCAGTCTCAAAAATAAAATGTTTGTGCAACCTTAGATTAGTTGCCTAAACTTGGTTAGCTGCTTCCATCACTAATACTCTCAAGAGCACACTATAATTTTAGCATTTTCAAATTTTAGTACTGTGTGTTAAATTGTAAGCTCCATAAAAGCAGACAATATATTTTGTTTTCCTTTGAATTCCCGATTTTTAGCAAAATATCTGACGTTTAAAATGTATTGAATAAATACTTGTTGAATGATAAAAATAAGCCCACAGACCAATTTTATTTATGATCTTAGATGTAAAAAAATTAATAATGGTATATTATCAAATCATATCTAGCAGAATCATAAAAGAATTATTCAACATAATAAAAGAAAACATATATAAATATTAATACCCACCTTAAGATGGAAAGCTTTGTGAATTATGTAAGTAGTAAGAAGTGTATCTAAGTGTGATAATTATTTACAAAAAATAACAGTAAACAGGATTAAATAGTGAAATATTAAAGCCTTTGATTGTGAAGAATCAAGAAAACGTGTACCATCATCATTTCATTCAACACTGTCTTGGAAAGTCTAGCTAATATCATGAGATAAGAAAACAAAATTTGCAATATAAATATTGTAAAAGAAGAGACAAACATATCTTCATTTGCAGTTGATATGATTGCATATGTAGAAAGTTCAGGAACCTTAATGAAAACAACTTAAATCAAAGGAGAATTTGGTGAGACAAATAGAGATAAGAAAATTGAAAAATATATAAATAATTTAAATTATAATTATAAATATATTAAGCTTCCGTCCTGTCCTAGTGTGTTAGGAGAGCCACTCTGTGTTATTTGAATTTAGGGTGCATTTTCAGGGCCATAGAGATGAGGTTAAATAAATCATCATCGTGGAGATCATTTATTGGGTGCTGACTGTGAGTCATGCACATTGCTAACTGCTTTGTAACTATTAGCTTGTTCAATCAACATAACACTTTTTGACAGGAATTATCTACCTGTTCAAATAAAGACACAAAGCCCTAAAATGTTTAAGCAAGTCAACTTTGATCACAAAATCTATAAGGCAGAGAGCAGGGATGCAGAGGTGCCATCGAATGCACTGTGTGTAATAAAATGAGATCCTGTAGGCAGAGACACATTGCGACGGGAAATGATGGCTTTGGAGGCTGCCAGTTTCCCAGGGTTTAGTGTCATGTTCCTAACTAGGATGGGGGCCAACGGGGTTCCAATTACTTCCATCAGACATATATCTCACCCAACTGGCCTTCCTTGGGGTTCCATCAATGGTTGACAGGAAAACAGGAGGGCAGTGGTGAGAAAATAGAATCTCACAGAGGAATGTTAAGCAAACTATTGCGCTGGCTAGGATTGCAGCCTGTTAAGTAGACGAGCAACATCAGAAACTGCTTGCCTCCCAGAGAAGAAGGAGAGAGATGTAAAAAGCAACAACATACTACCTTGTTTGTTTTAATTTTTTGTTTTCTTCTTTTCCCTGAAGTTCCTTTAGGCTGAGGACACCTCCTAAGCTTATCCATGTGTCAGGGGTTCAGGTGTTCTCGGGTGGTCTTTGCTGAGCTGGCCTGCTATGCTAAAGTCTAGGCCTTGACTCAGAGTCAGATCAGCACCCCAGAGCTTTATTATTCTGGGAACATCAGCAACATAGCTCATGCTCTTCTCATGGTAGAAAGGCTAATGGGCAAGGAGAGCAAGCCAAACTATGTTGGTGAACATTCTATTAGTAAAAGCTAGTCACCTGGACAAGCCCAAAATCCAGGAGAGGAGGACATACAACCTACTTGGAGGCACTGTGAAGTTATATGGCAAAGGAAGGGATCGAAGAAGCAAGAAGAGTAACGCCATCTACCACTCCTTATTCAGACCTCTGTTGCACAAATGGAAAAGTGTCCTTTTGTTCTGTCCTTCCCCAAATTCAGGCATATCAATTTTGCCTGCAAGATGTTCTTCCGTATCTATATACCACTCATATGATTACTTGCTTTCTGTTTTTACTTGCATTGATTGTTTTGCAAATTTATAGAAATCTATGCAAAAAAGGAGCTTTGCACGGCAACTATAGTTAATAATACTGAATTGCATGTTTGAAAATCACTGAGAGTAAATCTTAAAAGTCCCCTTCACAAGAAAAATATTTGTAACTACATATGGTGACCAATTTTAACTAGACTTATTATAGTGGTCATTTTGCAATATATATATATATTGAACCATTATGTTGTACACCTGAAACCAATATAATGTATGTCAATTACACCTCCATAAATTTTTTTTTAAAAAAGCTTTGTTGCACTATCTTAAATGAAAAACCTGTTTTACTCACCATTAATGAAGGATCATTATAAAAATAAATTATTTCCTTTAAATTACAGTAAGACAACTATGGCTACCATAGGTACTAAAACTCTCTTTGTTAAATATGTAATTAGCAAGTGCTACAGAAACATAACAAACCTTTCCCCTTGAAATTGCTAGGAGAATTCAAAATAAATAAATGATAATAGTGTCATAATTTATTTAATAATATCTTGGCACCACCAAAAATCAACTCCTACACTGATAAGGCCATCTCACACGTCCTATATTGGGAAGCACTTTCCTAGTAATAAGTTCCGTATTTCTCATTACATACACGGGGAAGATGGGGCTCAAACACTTTGAGAGACAAGGCTAAGTTCTCACAAACATCATCAGAAACAAAACTAAAGTGTCATCTTTGTCCCAACGTCCCAGAACACAGCTGATTGCGGCAGATTTCCTCAAAGCACTTCAGGGGCGAGTTACCGCTACTTAATGAGGCAAGATTTAGAAAGAAAAGAGAAACATGATGAGAGTTGGTATGGGGAAGTCATTGAGGCCAGGTTTTGTTTGTGGCTCTGGCACTGATTCATTGTTTATCCTTGAGCAGTTCAATTAATTGTCCTGTGTCTCTTGTTCCCATTTGTAAATGAGCGGTAATGAATGGGCCTTACAGAAATGATAGGAGAGATTAATAGTAAGGTAATACCTGTGCAGTGCTCTGAGTTCATCAAGGAAATGGCTCTGTGTATAAGAGCAGCATGTTGCTGAAATCAGGAAGGCAACAGATTGAGAAAGAAAAGGGGAAGAAGAGAGAGAGAAAAAGAAGAGGGTAGAAAAACGCAAGTAAAATAAAATCAAACAGAGAGCAGCGTATGAAAAAAGAGAGAAAGAAGAAAAGCATATGTAAGAGCGGAGGAAAGATAGACTTAGGAAAATTAAGATTAAATTCACCCAGATCTGGGGGAAAAGTCTAGGCTCTAGGTACCAGCTGGTGGAAATAAGTAGACAAGGAAATCAAATAGTAGAAAATCATGACAGAGATGATCTGAGTTGTGGGTTAAGCTGGTAGTGAGCAGATCTTTTTTCCACCAGTTCCATGGCTATGGGAAAGTCTCTAAAAGGACTTTATCTGTAAAAGGGTGATGCTGGAAAGTTTTGGGGCATCTTTCAGCTCTGATATTGCATGAGTCCAGGATGCTAAGAAAAGCTAAAAAGCAAATACTGGTAAAATAAACATTAGGAGGAAAAGTAAGGAAGACAAATTGCCAAACATGAAGAAGTTATTTACTTTCTTCAGATTGTGAATAAGAACTCTAACCACCTTCAGTGCAGGAAAAATAGTACCGTTTTTGAACTCTAGAGAAACTCAGTCTTTGTCAATTCACTATCAAAAAACTCTGTGTTAAATAAGATAGGCAAAATTATCAGCTCACTCTCTTTCTTTCTCTTCTCTTTCTAGCCAATCTATATAAAAATTGGATATTTTATCTTTCTAAAACTGATTTATTTTTAATAAAAATATTTCAATAGCACAACAAACCAATGCATCAGGGACCTATAGAAAGAAAAAAGGAAGAAAAAAGATAAAGAAACAAAGAAAGGAAAGGAGGAATAAGGAGGAAAAAGGAGAAAAGTACTCACTTGGATATCGTTCATAAAGATGATGTTCTCTTTTGAGAAACGGTACAAGCATGTTTGGCCTTGTCTGGAAGAAAATTCTTTCCAAAGGAGTTAATTTAGGTAAAGGGAGTAAAAGAAAGAAATGATTCTATTTACCACAGTTTCCAGGACTGACTGGTGTCTCTTATTCCTCTCCACCCAAAAATTTTGCACCATTTCTCATAATTACACTAGGGTTTTCTCTCTTTTCTGCTGTCATCTTACAGTTGTAGAGATGAGGCCCACTTTTCATCCTGTGTACTGACCTGTGAACCAGTTCCAATGCAAATCTGGAGCTTTCCGTGTGGCTGAAGTCCTGCTCCCAAGCTCAGGTTTACGGGGAAGCCCAGCTCTGCCCTTGTTACCTGCTGACAGGTAACACCTGTTACTTGTTGGCCTTTACTTCCTGCCAGGCCATCTGGGAATGTCAGCCCTTAACATCCCCTATTCTCTTTGATAACATGTGCCCACCACTTGGACACCTTGGCTATTTGGCATCAAACTCCTCAACCCTGATCCCGATTCCAATTACTTGCCAATTAGACATAGTCTATCTTTCTATACTTTAGTTATCATGTTTTTCTTGCCAAACTGCTTGAAGACCAAGCAATAGCTCACTTCATAACTCTGGGGAAATTGTAGGTATTCATGGAAGTATGCAGCTTGGCTAGCCCTTCAAAGAGAACTAGTCATGTGGCAGTGAGGGTGCAGTTAGCTGAGCCTCCAGCAGCCTATCCATTGGGACTGCCTGCGATGTTTGAGCTGAGGCTAGGGTATCAGAATAGACAAGGAAGGGTTCATAGACATAAGGACATTCCCTTAGGATATCTCCCTTAACACACAGACAAGGACTCCGGCCGGGGCTTAGTGGAAACTATCTGTTAGGGTTGTTCCTTGAAACCAGGGAAAATGATAACCCATGCTAAATGAAGTTGGAATCCCTGAATTTCCATAGCAGATGGTTCAGGAAGGGATTAAATGGCTTAGAAACTTGAGCCTTCTCAGGTGGGTGTTATGCAATAGAAGACACATCAACTGCTCCACCCTCCCTCTCCCCACCTCCTGAAGTGGGGAAGCCCAGAGAACTCATCCAAAATGTGTTGGTGAGAGAGGTCCTAAAGTCACTGAGAAATGCAGTGGTGGCTTCCTCTGTAGGTCAGAGCTGATGGTGGGAGGGGTAGTCACAGAGCTGGATTCATTGACAGAAATGAGGATGATGGGGCCATGACGCAATAGAGGTCAGCTGGAAGCAGTAAACGACTAGAAGACCAGGGGAGGCAATTATGCTAAGAACCAGGGAGACCACAGTGGCAGCCAAGTGGGTTTGATCCGCTGAGTGTTGTGGAGATAATTAATAACAGATGGCATCCTTAGGAAAAAACAGGCAGACAATGAGAGTTCTGCTTATTATATACACTAATAATTTTTTAAAAGAATAGAAGAGCAAGAAGTCGAAGAAAGTTACCCTAATAAAAAGTAAAGATCTATTGCCTAAGTCCCAGACCTGAAAACATACAAATAGACAATCAACAAACTAAAATTTTTCATTGAAAATCTAATAATTTGTCTGTACCCTGGCAAGACTAAGCAAAAGAAAAACAGCATCAATATCCAGAATGCAAAACGATATATCACTACAGATCCTACACATATTAAATGTAATTAGAATATTGTTGAAGAATAATTTCATGCCAAAAAGTGTAAGTTCAAATAAATCCACAAATTCCTGAATAAAACAACATAAAATCGACACAAAAATTAACAGAATATTATCTAAATAGTCTTAAATCTATTAACAACAGTAAATCTTAACTACTCTCCCCAAAAACAAAATCACTCCATTCCCAGATGTTGTTCAGTAATAAATATTTCCTAACATTTAAGGAAGAAAGAGTCAATCTTACACAATGATTTGAGAAAAGTGGAACACATCCAAATTCACTGTATCATGTGCCATAACTTTGAAACCCAAATATGACAAGGATACTAAAAAGTAGAAACTTATCGGCCAATCTCTTTTATGAAAATAGATAAAATATTCTTTAATAAAACATTAGCAAGCTGAATTCAGAGATATACAAAAAATAATAATAAACCACAATCCAGTTGCATTTATTGCAGTAATTAAGTTTGTCTATAAGGAATCACAAGGTAATTTCCTATATTATAAAATAAAGGAGAAAAATTATTTGATCCTCTCAACATAAATGCAAGTAATCTATGTTAAAATTTAACATCCATTCTTGGCAGTATCATCTGCCCAGATATTCCTATTACTTCTTTAGCGAATAATAAACGTTAAGTCTCAAGGTCTATTTACTGAAAAGTATAAAGTATAGAGAAGTGTTCTCAAAGTATAGAGAAGGCATGATAATCAACGTGTTGAAAATGCAGACGTGTTCGTTCATTTGTGTGTAGTGTTACCCAGTTTAGATGTCATAGTGGACTTGCTGTCCACAGCAACTACAATTTATCCTAGTGGCTATAGCTATTTGTGACTCAGTTTTCCATGCCCCTCATCTCAGTAGAGTACCTAATTTCAGGATCTGGATCCTTCCCGTAGGTATCCTATGATAATTAAAAAGATTATTGATTTCAAAGTATTCGAACATATTGCTTATTTTTGTCACCTGTAACTTAGATATTATATCTGTGTCTATCCCCACAACCTTTCCACACCAGAGAACAGAACCATGATTTTTGAAGTCCTTAGTGGACTGGAAGCAAAGCAATGACAGTATTTGGAAAGTGAATTTGGAAAGTGAATTATTGTCCTATTGAGGAATTTCTGCTCTCAGAGAACTGTAATCCAGTTTTTGAATCACTCCATTTTAATTATGGGCTATTCCTTAGAGATTTTCCAGTGAAACTTTCTTATTTTATAGAGGAGAAAATTGAAGTTAGGTGATATTATGAAGCAAGATTAATTAAGACTGAGCCTGGACAAAGATTTAGAAAACCTTGGCTGCTTCTAATGATGTTTTCTCTATGAAACAGATGATCTTCTCTATTTATCACTGAATTAGCAGAAGAGGTAATCATAAGATAAATCACACCTTTAAAACCTCAAATGAAATAAGAGAAATTAAAATACATGAAAACATTCTAAGACTTCTTCTATTTGCTTAGTATTTAATAATTCCCTAATTAATGATATACAGAATAATTGCTTCTTGTCAAAAGGTGGAAGTAGTAAAGGGTGCTCTAGAGATTAAAAAAAATTAAAATTGGAGCTAGGCTACGTAGGATGTATAGGATGTGTATACTCTAGGAGGAAAACTGATGTTTTAGGATGAAAGAAGATATATAATCTTGCTTGACTGAGATCATCTTTTGACACATGATTACTCAACCAAGAATTAAAATGTGAGCCATGAAAAACAAAGAAGTTTGGTTTATGAAAATGCAATTTTCTCTTTCAGCTATTCGAAACTTATTCAAAAACATTTCTTGGCAAAAGCAGAGGAAAAACATAAGCAAATACATACTGGAATGAGAGAGAATAAAAAGTGGGGGAAATATCAAGATAACTGGAGTGTGGAAGCAGCATTTAACGTAGTTAGAAGTAATAAGACTAGAGGTGTAGTTGGAGATTTGGTGAAGGGGGTCTCCGTGGTAGTCATTAGGCTGCCCACTGTCCACCAGTTCCTCTCTTCAGAGCACACAGTAGGATTGCATTTTCTGGCTCTACGAGATGAGATCTAACCAATGTTGGTGAACAGAAGTGACATTTAGAGATTTCTGGCCAGAGTATTTCATTTCTGGTTTGTGAACCTCCAGAACTCTCTTTAGTCTGGTTTGGTAACCAACAGCATTCAAGATAGTGGCTGTTCAGTGAGCCACATTTCCTGACTAAGCATATTAAGGAAAGTTTCCCTAGTGAGCCAGGATGGATAAGTTACACTGGTGAAAAATGAAACTTTGCTGTCTTAAAGTTTTTATTTTGGCAGTGGTGGCTATTACCATGGTGTCACCTAGCCTGCCTGATATAGTCTCATAAGACATTTAGAATCTGGGTCTAAATGCTGTCCATGGATATGGCAGGCATGGTTATGTGCCACTCAGATCCCCCTTCAGGAAGAACTTGTCGGTATAGCAACAGACTGCATCTATCAGCTGCTTCAAAAGATTGCTTCAGCTGCAGATAAACACCCTATGCAGGGTCTCACCTTTCCGTATGCCACTCACATCTAATGGCTCATTGTGATGGCGTTTAAAGACTTGAATATTTTAGGCTAATTCTAAACAACTGTGATGAGTCAGTTTTGCTCTGTCTGTGGAGCACTGTCTGTGGAGTTGGCTAAGGCTGTTCTGGGGCTTATATCACAGGTCAACTTCTCCCCCTGACCAAACCTGCTTCCTCCGTCTTCCACAGGTGGACACCAAAATGACCAATGGATTTCTCCAGAAACCAGCAGTGGTCAATGCCAACCCCGGTCCAGGGGGCGTGAGATAAGCCTGTGAAGATGGTCGTTGCCGCCGGTGTGGATCCCTCAAGCTCTCCCCAGACCCTGGGAAGTCTTGAAAACCAAGTGGCATCTCCAGGACGAAGGTCTGGCAGCCCTGAGCAAGCCTTGGAGGAAAACGTTAGTTCTTATTCCTTGGAGAAAAGCGTGACATCCACCTCCAAAATTCCAGAAGACCTTCCCGGGGGAAGGCGTCCCAGGACAGAAGGGAGGCCCTCACGGGGCCCGGGAGGAAACTCGCTGTGGTCGCTGCTTCCAGAGCCTGGCCTCTGCCTCCCAGACCTCACACAGGAGTCCGCTGGGAGACGCCCCTCGCAGAGCTGCCTGGGGGCCGCCGGCCCGAGGACGCTTCCGGCCCTGGGAGCGCTGCCCTGCGTCGGCCGTCCGGGGCTCAGCGGGAAGGCTCCGATGGAGCGCCCAGGAGGCCCGAACCCGGCTCTCCGCCGAGGCCGCCGGCAAAAGGCCACCCCACCGAGGACACCTGGATGGTGGCCGGAGGGGAGACAGGATGAGGCCCTGTGGAGGTGGGGACAGCCGTGTCCCTGCCCGGGGCTCCTACAGCCTGGGCGGGGACCATCTAGACCACCCAAACCTCAACCTGTCTCGGAGCGGGAAGGCGCAGCCCCAGGACGTCCCCCGGCAGCCCGCCCGCCTCCGCGGTGGCATCCCTGTGGCGCAGAGCCCTGGGTCGCAGCTTCCCGGGCCATCAGCCCGGCAGCCAGCGGTGAGCACGGATGGCCTGCGGGGCCTGAGCCCGCTGCCCACTGGAGTGAGGGCGCTTCCCAGAGTGGCAGGGGTTCCCGCACCCGTGAGGCAGGTTATCTGGAGCAGGGTGGTTCTCCTTGGCTACAGGGTCGGCCCTGAGGAACAGGCCTTCCAGCTTAGGTTACCTCCTCTGGAAGGACAGCCTCAGAGACTGGCACCGGCTGAGAGGAGCTGCGCGTGGTGCAGTCGCTCTTCATTCCGCCTGAGATGATGCCGGTGGCACTCGGTTTCCTAGGAGCTCACAGGGTTCGCCTGCCCTCGTCTGTCCTGGCCTTGGGGTCCCCCAGCGGACGAGCTGCAGGGCAGCCCGAAGGACCTGGAGGGGCAGTGGAAGTGACACAAAAGGAGAAGCTGGGCTGAAAACCTGGTGTGAGGAGCTCCACGTGAAGGAGCTGGGGATGGGGAAGGTCGTGGACCGGTTTGAGAGCATGGTGTTCTGGGCATGAGAGAGGCTCAGAAACAGAAGGAACTTGCCAAAGCTGAGATCCAGAAGGTTCTGAAAGCAAAAGACCAACTCATTGCAGACGTGAACTCCACGGAAAAATCTTTCTTTGACCTCTTCAAGCCATTTAAGAAACACAAGGTGAGCAAAGGCTACCACACAAGTGAGGAATGGCTGAAGAGGTGAGTGGAGGCTGCAGAGTGTAGGGGAGGAGGACATTTCCTCTCCCCAAATGGGGGTTCGTCTGGCTGGAGAACGAATTAAATTCACATGAGACAGACTAGCAAGAGAAAATTAAACAAAGCTTTATGAGGAACCATGGCCCGGGGCCTTTCTTCCTGAAGGAAGAAAGGGCACCGAAGAAGTGGGGTGCAGACAGTGGTTATATCCCCCCAAACGGGGTGTTTCACATGTGATTGAAATGTCCCTCCCACAATAGTCACAAGATTGCCCTGTCAGCACAGTGCTTGATGGACACAGCAGGTAGTGGTCGCTATCTCGGTGGGCGTAGCAGGAGGCAAGTGGATTGTCTGGAGCTGGGCGGTCACAGGTGAGCTCGGCAATCAGTTCCTAGCCTAAGGAAAGATGCTTAATCCTTAAGAAATGCCAGCGTTGGGAGGGGGAGGGAAGTTAGTTACAGGAGGTTACCAGACTAGCACAATAAAATGCAGATTTAAGTCTTTGCCTTTGGCATTGATTAAGAGCTTCCAGAGAGAAGTCATCTCCTTTCTTCTTCCTGGTACAGAGAGGGAGGCATCCCCTACAGATAGAGATTTACCCTACAAATGCAAAGGTGTCCCAACAAAGGGCAAATTCCATTCCTCAGAGCCTCCTTCCCTGTCCCAGTTTATCAAAAGCAATCAGCCTCAAATAATCCTGATTCCAAAGAGACATATCTTGGGGTGGCCAATTCCAGGTCCCCACAAGAGTAAGACGTGAAAAAGAAGGCCAGAGCCACCAAGTGCTGGAGGCCCACATAGGAGAGAAACTCAAGTCGACCAACAACGAGATTACTGGGGCCCAAGCAGGACCCTTGGCCTCCCAGGTGAGCCTGAGGGAGGAACAGATGCTCAAGCATGTGCTGGAGAATGATGAGGATTTTTAGGCTGGTTACTTTTAAAACTGCAGATGAGAAGTGGGCTGGTTACTTTTAATAAAAGCAACTCTGAGGAGCAGAGTTTGCTTGCCCTTTGTTGGGAAACATTTACATTTGTGAGGGAAATCTCCATCTGTAAAGATGCCTCCCTGTCTGTGCCAGGAGGAAGGGGGGATGGCCTTATCTCTGGAAACTCTTAATGGGGAAGGCAAGGACTTAAGTTGTTTACTGTCTGTCAACATCATGTAACTGACCCCCCCCCCCAACATCCTCCTTTGTCTTTAGCTGAAGATAATATTTAAGTGGTGGCTTCTGCCATTTACTTAATCCGGTTTGATTCTTATCTAAAAGTTATAGGACCACCCAATAACCAGAACCTACAGGCACTGATATCATTTTAACAACTTTTTTACATATTCTTTCCTTTGTCTTGTAAAGAGATAACTCACATACCAAGCCTTAAATTTAGCCTTACTTTCTACCCATGTTTGCAGCGGCAGCGTCTGGGGCAGCCACAGCTCCTCCTGCCCGTGGGTCCTGTCCCCGGGGTCTGTCCCCATGCTATTCCACACTATTCTCTAAATAAAAGAGCACTACTGCCAGATCTTGAGAGTCCAAGAAATCTTTCTTTTGACTCCTCGGCTCACCGACCCCGCATCAGAGAAGACCATTGAGCAGAAGACTAAAGAAAATGATGAACTGACAAGAATTTGTGACAACCTCATTTCCAAGGTGGAGAAGATCTCAGTGGAAGTCCCTGACCTGTTCCCATGTGCCCATCCTCCCTCCTTTCTGTCTGGCTGGCTGACTCCGTCTGTTAGAAGCTTTCATGTTCTTTCTTCTCTTAACCTCAACTCGCTTTTAATCTTGATTCCTTTAAAAAGTAGACTAAATAAAGTTTACCTTAAGTTAAGAAAAAAAAAAAAGAACACTACCTAATGTGCTACGTGTTTATCTCTGCCTCTGAGAGAACAAAGCCAGTGAAAATTAGTTCTAGGAGTCTGAGATGGCATATTGTGGATGGATCGATCATTCATCACTTGGCTGGCAGGGAGGACTACACCAGTGGTGGTAGGCGGAACACATTCCATCTCTGTGTACGATGGTGATCCAGTTGCTCCAACTCACTGGTAGTGAATTTAGATATTGAATCTGTGGGAGCAAATGTACTACCTGATACAGTGAGAATTATGGGAGAAATGGTAGCCAGGAAAATAGAATTAGATGGCTGTTTTGACTCAATTGATGGTCTAGGGAAAAAAAAAGAAAAGAAAAGCTGAAAGCCCTGTGTGAAAGCCATTAGGTTTCTTTGTAGCATGTGAATAGACTCTTGTCTTCTGCATTGGAAGTTTAGAGAAAGCCAAGGACAAGTACCAGAACTTGATCAGCAGATAGCCAAGCACCAAAGAATGTTATATTACCAGTCAAGGCACTTCTGCTACACCAAGGTCAGGATCCTTTTGAGAAAGAATGACACCCTAATATTTGAGAAGGGGACATTTCGATTCTGTGTCCTTAGGATCTTGAATACCCAGATTCACCTGAAGCCTATGAACCTCCAGAAGTTCTATTATGAGTGAGTATCTCACTACTATTTAAGCATAATTAAGATGTTACTGTCCTTTAATACAACCCTCTACATGGGAGAGGCCCCCACTTTCCCTACAGGACACTAAATTTCTACTTAGTTTTAAGCCACTGAATAATCCAGCTGGAAGCATGTTGGATCTGATATAAGAAGAAAAAAGACTTGTACTCCCAAGGGATAGCAAGACTTAGCCAGCACGAACTGACAGAACTACAAGGCAAATGCATGAAACTGGATTCTGAGGGTGGTTATCATAGGGGACTAGGAAGCAAGATTACATAACTGAGAGTTTTTTGATTTTGTAATATTCTTCCAAGACACAAGTTTTAATACCCTGGCAAAGAACCTAGGAGATGGTTCAAAAGTGATACCAGGATGGTTACTAGAAGCATTTGTAAAACTATGGCCTATGCTATGTTAAATGTAAATATCCAGGTTGCCATGGCAGACAGTAGAAAAAAGACTTTAAAAGTCTAAGGGAGATGGTCATACCCTACCTGGAGTGCCCTGCATCATTGGATGGCATGGACATAAAATGCCCAGCCTTTATGGTACAATATGCATAGAACACATTTGCTGAACCATTTTACTCCAGAGCTCCTCATGGGGTGAGCTAATGCTGTTGTTGGAACCTCACAGAAGCTCAGCTTTTCACTTTGCTTTATCCTGCTTCTTTCATTTCCTTTCTATGGGGATTGATCCCAATTGCATTTCATCATAAACATCTTGTCTGCTAATCTCTATCTCAGTGTATGCTTCCTGCAGAATCCAATTTGTGATGTATGATTGCAAGCATCTGGAGACAAATTCTTGGGTAAGTGAGTTGCTGAGCGCTACTTGTCACTCACCATACCAACACTCATCTTATTAAATTAATTATCATCATCCCGATTTTACAAATGAAAATATTGAGAGTTTCAGATTATATGACTTGTTCAAAGTTAACTGATAAATAAGTTACTCAGTTAATTCTCATATTTCCATTGCAGAAGGTTTTTCTGCCACACTGTTCTCTATATAATGTTTTCTCCAGAAAAGATCTTCATAAACATGATGGTTACACAGAAGTTCAATGAGATTAAGAGTCAAGAGAACAACGCTTAGGCACATTCACCCTAGTTAAGCCAAAACAATGCCACCTTTATCCAATTTCATACTGTTTCAAATAAGGTTTTGTTCAAAAGAGATGTTGCTGCTACCAAAAAAAGAAAATCACTGTTCTACTATGAAAAAATACAATTCACTGAGCTTAGCAGAAACTTGAAAACTGAAAGTGAATTATCATCCTGAATATTTTACACACACATGCAAACACCCACTGTGGCTTTTAGGACACCTAGAATTTCAGATCACAAACTGAAATTTCCTCATATCTTTATTTATCTGTCTTTTAGTTAATTTTATCATTGTTATTTTTCCCATGACTAATTTTACCAAGATTATTGTACCACATGATCTTGGTAATTACAATCTACATAATAATGAAATCATTAATTTTTCTATGTTTATGGGTATAAACATACTATAACAAATAATTTTGAAATCCAGAGTGTTTCGAAATTGAACTAGAATATAAATAGTGAACTAGAATATAAAATGCCTAAAATAATTTCAGTTTTTTGGGTTACATTTAAGGCCAATATTACTAAGATAATTATGCACACATAATATTTCTAGGATGCCCGACCATCAGTTATTTTATGAAGAAGAATAATCGTATCTTAAAATTATATCGTGTGACTCAAAGTATTCCAAATTTTATTTTCAGTTAACTTGATTTCCCACCTTATCAATATAAAACTCTTTAAGATGTTTAATTTTATGTATCATAGAGTATATGTTTTTATATATTACTCAATATTTTAATATCATAGTCCAAAATGAAATCAACCAAAATGGAACAAAACAAGAAAATGTAGAAAGATAGGTCCACTCAATGACCAAAGATAATATTAAACATTTGAACAACCAGATGCCCACATGAGCACTTTTTATTTTCTTCAAAAAATAGGAATAACAGTCAATCTTTAATGTGACAACTGAAGTACTATATTCATGGCGAAGAAATTGCATTTTTAATATTTCAAAAATACTAAATTTGTTTATCTTTATTTATTTGAAAAGCTTCTTTTGAAAAAACAATCAGAATATCATAAAAACAGTCCTATTGTGTGTGAAGTCCAAAAACTTCAATTTCAGCCAGACCTCAAGATTTCATGTTTCTGAATTAGAAGTCGAAATATTTAAGAAAGATATCTCTCAAGTTCAACTTCAGGGAGGTATCTGTCTCTGATCCAGTAACTGTGACCAGCAAGATTATATTACAAGTATAGCTAATAGGTAGCCAATTATGTGAGTGATATTGAGAGTAGACTTTTCAGAGAAAGGGAATCAATGTGAGCTTGCGAAATAATTTATAAGAGATGTGTCTTAGGGAATAAAGAACAAGGCATAGAGCTAAAGATGGAAAAAGAGATGGAGATGGAGAGAGAGAACGAGAGAGGGATCAGAAATTTCTCCCTACTACCCAGAGAGGTCTAGAATCCACACTACGTCATGACCATTACCTTCTCTTCCATGTCTCTTTTGTTAATTACTTCAATTGCTTCCTAACTTTCCCCAGGATCCACTCTTAATTTTCTTTATTTCATTCTCAACAACAGAGGGAGAGTGATCTTTCAAAAATGCAAACATAGTTGTGATATTTTTTTCCTTAAAACCTTTCGAGAACTTCCCACTGCTCTTTAGAACAATGACCACAATCTTTAGTTTAGCCTTTTGAGTAACGCTGTGGACTTCTCAGGCTCATCTGCTTATACATTCCTCCTTGCTCACTATGTTCTGTCAGGCTGACTTTCCTCAGTTTCTAGAAGCTGGGCGGGCAATTCCCTCTGCCTGGCTCTCTGAATTTGTGAATTCTTACTCATCTTCATAGCTCAACTCAATTCTTAAATTCTTTTGGAAGAACTTTCATGATACCTACAGATCAGATCTGCTTCCTGATATACAATTTCAACTCTCAATTTTAAAAAATTTGTACTATATCTTTTATTATTACAAAGTTTTGTATACCCAAGTAATATGACTCTACCAATACACTGTAGGCTCTGTGAGGGCAGATCATATGTCTATTTTATTTCCTTTTTGGTTTCTACATCAACACATCAGATTTCAGTAAATGTTTGGGTGATTTATATGAATGATTAAATAAATAAAAATAATTGATTCTTGTTGGATATCTGTTGGACTCAATCCAATCCTGGTTCATATGAGAGTTCTTGGGTTATTCTAATTATGAACTTACTTTTTGTTCCCAGAAATAAAACTCAAAGTAGAGGATCTCAAAAAAATGAACCAGAGAGAGGAGCTCTTGACCCAGGGAACAAGCCAGAGCCGCACCTCATTTGGTTCCATGGTAGATCACACATGCTCTATGTAAATAGTGTCCCTTGGAATGGAGGAGCCACACCCAAACCTCCTTGAGAACACAGCCCTATCAGTGAGTAAAATGCTGGTAATGCCGCTTCCTGACTTCTCTGGGCCAAATTTTAAAAAACTAAAAGCAGAGGTGGGGAGAAGAAGAGAACACCTAGCTAAAGAGGAAGAGTTAAATTTTACAGCATCTTCCAGTCCAGATGGGGGTAGTGCAGCTTGTAGTAGAGAAAGGGGGGAGTCTTTTTCTACTAGCCTGCAGGTCCTTATAAATTCAAGCTGTGTGGTTATAATCACATTTTGCCATCTGGATTTATAGTTAAGGCACTCAGACTACAACTAAATTAGGGGGATGTCTAGTGGCCAAGGAAAGAAAATTTTGTTATAAATTGGTGTTTTCCTTGGGAGCCCCAACCCACAAATGGAGTTTCAGGGACCTCTATCAGGCTAACGGTGGCACACGTTGCTGTACCAATAAGAGATTAATAGCCTGAGGTACAGAAAGGATTCATCTAGATCAAAGTGTTTATACATACTTCACAGTTTTCATTTTCTTAAGACATTAGAAGGATAAGCTAATACCTTAAAATGGAAGCAATTCCATATTAATATGCTTATCATCACCATCATCATTTCACCTAAAACGTATTTCAGTTATTTAGAACAGAATGTATTTCCATTTAGTAGTTTTGTGACTGTAAAGGGTCCCCTTGATAAACAGCTGAAAGCAAGACAATCCTGATTTAAAAGTTTGGGAGAACATTTCTGTTCCCTGGGCTTCTGCCAGAATCATAGGTGTAGACAATTCAGCATATCAAAACCATATCAACACGTGACAGCCCCAAGAAAATTAGTATAGGATTTGGGCCAGTCTCAATTAAATATCTCCCTCCTAACTTTTCCATCCAACAGTCAGGAAAAAAAAAAAAAAATCCCTGAATTCCAAAACAACTCTCAGGGCTGTTGGTTGCAACATTTCTGAAATATTATCTTTCAGAGAAAAAAATACAAAAACCTTGGTATAACTTAAGGACTATAGTCAAAAGTCACAAATGGTTATATTCATTTTTATTTTTCCCCTAAGGGAGTGAGGAAAGTCATTAACTGTTTGGTAGGTGTTAGGGAGGCTTTGGGGTGATAATGAGGCATTTGAAGAGGGTATCCTGGAATAACTCTACGTAAAATATTGCATTTAATCCTCTTATGTATAGTCTGTCTCTATTCTATAAATAAGGACACTTGGTCACTCATTAAGTGAGGGAATCAGGATTCAAAAACAAGTGCTCACGTTCTTAGCCACTATTTCAAGAATAACCTCTCCTATTACCAGGAATATTAATTAATAGAAATTAAATGTATTATGCTAGTAACAAGGCCAGGGTTTCAAGATAAACAAATAGAATAAATAAAAGAGATTGTAACCACAAGAATGAGGTGAGGGAGGGACCCCAGATTTGGACCCAAAACCAGTGGGGGTGAGACTGCATAGGACTGAACTGTGAAGGCTTCACTCTCAGGAATCCCAGTGTGAACAGGGCCCATCTCTGGTTAATTATATTGTAATTAGAGAAGTTACATACATATTTGGAGAAGAGGAAATAAATAGTGTAGAGTGGAAGAAGAAGGATTTGGGAGGAGTTGGGGAGAGGTTCTGTTTGGGGTGGGATACAGCATGAGATCAGAAGCCATCCACGTGAGTAATAGTTGAAATAATAATATAAATAATTTTATTGAACATTTATTGAAATAATAATTGAAAGGCAACACATGGATTTAAGAAAAATAAAAGGTGGTCTGTCGAGGTCGACTGCTGAGAACTTCGTGGGGACCATGGAATTTTAAATTCCTCTTATTCTCATATTAGAATTTCTTTACCTGCTCTATTAATTCATGAGTGGAAACCCCATTCCAGGGAGACAATAAGGCAAAAAGAGTTTATGCCTCTCAAGAGATTGAAATGAATGAAATATGCAGTTACCAATCCTTACAGCTGTGTTTAGGATCATCTGTAAACTCACCAGCTGGTATTTTTAATGCCCCAATTAAAAATTCCCATGTCCTTTGACTCTCAGTTTAGTTTTAATGGATATGTGGAATTTATTTAATTTATTGAGGTCTTATGAAATCTTGGCACTCTGATAAGTGTTTTTACAGAACTGATTCCTGCTTTCTTTCATTCATTTAAAAATTTGATTAGTTTCAATACTATGGGCATTGTGTATGATTACAAGGATATAGAAAAGAGTGGTCAGATGTTTTGTCCCTTGATATTTTTTTGTCTTGCTGCTCTTTTTGTGAGAACTATTTCTCTTCTCTTTCAAATAAGCAAACACCTACATATCTTTCAGGACACAGCTCAAACATTACTACGCAATTATGTGACTGGATCTTTCTAATGTACTACAAGTACATGAGGTCAGATTGGTATTCTCATCTGATTTATTTTGTATTCCTAACACTAAGAAAACTATCTTAGTGTATAGAAATGTTACTTGAATGACATGTAAATTAGGAATGAATGAATGAATGAATGAATGAGAGAGGTAGATAATGATTTGGAGGTTAATTGCTTAGCATAGAAGGCAGATGGTTTCATCATAATGTAGTATGTGCACAAATTGACAAGAAAGAACAAAGAGATGAGCAGAAATTAATATAATACAATGGAAGACAAATCACCTCAAATGGAGTGGTTAGGGAAAGATTCTCAGAGGTTATTTTGGCCATGACGTGATGGAAAATTAGGAGTTAATTGAGGAAATAAGAGGGAAGGAATAACTGAGCAGTGAAGTAGGTTTTAAAGGTTTTTCTTGCTAATGTATTGGGTAGTCAAAGGCTCCTATGACTATAAGTCTGTTTTTCTATGCTGTCATTCTGCCCTACCTCCAAATAAATTACCCCTAGGTTAGATGAAGAATAACCACATTTATTGAGATCCTCAACTATATGCCAGATAGAACATGTTTATAGAGGTTATTTAAATAAATAATTGACAGATGATAGATGATTAGATAGATATACAGATGATAGAGAGATAGGTAGATGTATATATACATACATAGATTCTAGATATATAGACAGACAATTTATTTTAATCCATATACCAATTTCATTTAGGAGTCAGAGGCTCAGAAAGGATAAGGTCCTTGACCAGACTTCTACAGCTGGTATATGATCTCCCTGAAGGTTTTTGTCTTTGTGTTACCTACAACAAATCTTAGAAATAGATACAGTTATACATTTTAAAATCTAAATTGAATTCATACTCTGAAAAATATATTTTATTAACTGCCAACCCTAGCAGCTTATAAAAATAAATAACTTTATTTCCACCTCACCAATCCTTTATCTGCATCATTAAAAAGCATGAGGTAGTCTTAGAATATTTCTTAGATAGTGCGATAAACTCTCAAATTACTTGTTATTGAGGCTCAAGGAGTAAATATTTTCTAACATCCACCAGGAAAGTGATCTGAGCCGACTACAAAAGTTATGTAAATGCCACATGACTTCTTTAACCTCTTACATGTTGTGGACTCAAATCAAAATAAGAAGGCATCGAGAGGACGTTCTTGTTGACCTATGTCAAGATGTAATATAATAAAGAAGAGACTTAGTTTGTCCATGCAAGTGGTAAATGCATCTCTTTAGTGCTTTGGAAACTGAGAAGAATAAATTAACACCCAATAAGACTGATATTAATGATAAGGAACAATAAAGAATGGCATTTTATAAGAACACCATGTCCCTAAGATGAAAAGCAATATGAAAACGCCAAGTCCAATTTTGATTAGGGTACAATTTCTGATTTTGAGATGAACAGTTTTGAAGAAAATAATCTATAATTAGAGTTTTCAGAAATATGCAAATAAAACAATTGCACTAGATAAAAAGACGAAGTCTCGTAATAAAAAAGATTCAACTATGCATTTAGAAGGGATAATTGCAGAGGATGAACAAAAGATCGAGAAAAATGTTTAAGGAGACATACTGTAGTGGAAAAACTGACAGTATGTTGGCCTTATCAGACAGTATTGACCCTATCAAGTAACATAAATCGGGAATTAAGAATTGAGATCTACTGCTATGGCCACTGCACTTCACGAGAAAATAGATTTCCTTCTAGTTAGATATATTGTCATGTGGTAACTCAATTTCTCTTGGGAAAATAGTTGAGGAAAAATGTGGAGGAGTTCTTTTTTTTTATACCCTTGATAAGTCAGTTGAAAATAATCAAGTTTTCAAGCTGTAATGAGATACCGACATGGTTCTGAATCACAATCATGTAAAGTTATAACTGGGATTTGAGCCCATTTGTAGGCGTTATAGAAGAACTATAATTCATAGCTTACTCTGTGATCTGTTGAATTCATCTTATTTGTTTATTTTCTTTAGCAACTATTTTCATAATAACCCCAAACATGAAATAATTCAGATGTCCATCATCAGGAGAATGGCTAAATCAACTGTGATATATATGTATATTAGAGTACTATTAAAGGCGCTCAGCAACTTGTCTGAGCAGGGATATGAATGTGGGTTATTTACTCCACTTCTTATTTTCGTCAGTCGCACAAGATGAGTTTTCCAAATTGCTATACGCTTTTCTGTATTGACAGCCCTGTGACTGAGACGTGGGATCTCCAGGGCTTCTTCTGTCAAAATTCTTCCTTCCTTTTCTCAAAGCGAAGTCTCCACCATTTTACGCACGATAGTCTCTAAGAACCTATCACCTTGCATCTGGTCCATGAGATTTGGGTCCAACCATTTCAGGATTGATGGAGGAACCATCCCCACTCTCAGCTGGAGAGAATTTGAGCATGCACGTGTGCTGGCAGTCCTGGGTCCTACTTTACTCAAGTATTTTTTTTCTTTTTTGGTGCTTTTATAAACAGTATTTTGTAAAAAAAAAATTCACATACCAGTTATTCACTTGTGATATATAAGAATGGAATCTGCTTTTGTTACATTAACCTTGAACTCTGTGACTTTGCTACATTGGCTTTTTAGTTCCAGGAGTTGTTGTTGTTCTTGTTCTTGACTCTGGGGTTTTCTACTAGACAATCGTATTATCTATGAGCAAAGACAGTTTTATTTCTTCCTTCCAAGTGTGTATACCTTTTATTTCCTTTTATTTTCCGATTGTAGTAGCTGGGACTTCTTTTATGATACTCAATGGAAATGGTGAGAGGGGACACCCTTGTCTTGATTCCAGCTTTAGGGTAAGAGTATCCAGTTTCTCACCATTTAGTGTGATGTTAGATACAGGTTTTTTGTATATATTACTTATCAATTTGAGGAAATTCCCATTTCTAGTTTGCAAAGAGCTTTTATTATGACTAGGATTTGGATTATGTTAAATGCTCTTTCTGAATCTATTGATATGATTATATGATTTTTTTCATTTAGCTTGTTGATATGATGGATTACATTAATTGGTTTTCAAATGTTGAACTATTCTTGCAAAGCTAGAACAAATTCCACTTGGTCATAGCATATAATACTTTTCATACATTGTTTAATTCAACTTGCTATTATTTGTTGAGGATTTTTAATTTATGTTCACAAGCAATATTGGTCTATAATTTTCTTTACTTGTATTGACTTTTTTTAGTTTTGGTATTAGAGTAATTCTGGATTTATTGAATAAGTTAGGAAGTGTTCCCTCTGCTTCAATTTTCTGGAAGAGATTGTGGAAAATTGGGATAATTTTTTCCTTAGCCTTTTTAGTGTCATCTACATGTCAAAGAATCTTATAAACTTCTTCCCGTAGTGAAATTTCCAAAAGCACGTAGTATTCTTGTAATTGGTGGTACAGGAAGAGGACTCATCGCCTCTGTAAGCCTGCAGCCAAGTGCCTCTTGGTTGCCCTGAGACTGTTAGTTCCAGCAGGTGCAGCTTCTGGAAAGATGAGCTGGACATGGAGTAGAGGAAAGCAACAGTCAGCTGGGAGCCATGAGGCACATCTGTGTGTTTCTGTTGCTATGTCTGATCTTTACGACCTTGGAGAGTAATGATGTCTGCTTCATATCTACCTTCCAAAGCCTAAGTTACATTCTTCTTTTGGCCAAACTAGACTCCTACTGCCTACAGAGGAGAGGAATCAACCAAACACAGCTCCCAGTCTTCCACAAGTTGACGTCACACAATCCAGCCCAAGGTGTGAAATAAGGTGTGTGAGTTTCCCTTAGTTAACATTTAACATTTCTTTTACTTTCCTGAATAATAAGCCTTTCCCTCTATGTTTATGATCTTGCCATCCACTCACTCAGAGACGGAGGAGGGCTACTGTTATGAGTTAAGATTAATGCAATATTTGGCCATGTATTAGAGAGTGTAAATGTCACTTTAAGGTGAATATTTTATTTGCCTTTTCTGTCTTGTGTCACCTTGTCATATTTGTTTGTAGTACTTAATATCCATGTATTTCCTGTCATAAAATTGGCCTGTGAGGTTGCAGGGTAGAGAATGGTAAAAAGGGAAAATTTTCCAATAAAACATTTAGTTATATCAAGTATACACCTTAAGGACTCTATCCCTCTAGAATTTAAGGGAAAATAAATGTTTTCTTTAACTCCTTGCACGTCTTAGATTTGATCTGTGCCTTTTTTCTTTTTCTTTAATCTTACAAATGAGAAGAACACTAGAAAAAATCAGGTTTTGAACTTGGGAGAATTCCAAGTTCCAAGTTTCATACTGTTTTATTTCTGTCTAGTCTGCTCAAGGCTGTTGGTCACTTGGCAGAGAAGATAGAGCAGATGAGCAGTGCCCAAATCTTACCTCTTCTTTAATATTGCACAAGGCGTAGCTAAAAATATCAAACCTCCACCTCAAGTTCAAAGAGACATATTAGGTCACTTTTTGTAGAAATGGTATGTTTAGAGGGAATGCATATCATAGCATATAGTGGAAAAGGTCCTTCACTCTCTTTTCCCATTGTTGCAGTCACAGTGATAAGGGCCAGCGAATGAGTGTAACAGAAGAGGCCAGACATTTTCACTTTGAAGTCTCATACAGCCCCCCAGGCCACAGGGCAGCTGTCCTGGCCTGATAGGATGTAAGAAGGCAAGTAACTTTCTGTCTTTCCTGAACTTCTGTTCCCTGATGCATGTATATGTGTGTTTCCTTTCATTGGAGTGAAAAGTTCATGCTGTCTGAATTGGGTTGTGAGAAACCTGCAGAGCAAGACTTCCAGCTCTTTTGTTCCAAGCCGTTCATGCTCATCTGGCTTAGGATGAACAAGTGAGCTTCAATTTTTAGAGCTCTCAAGGGAGTCTGGGGTCACAGACTTGCAAATAATAACTATTAATATAGTGTGCTTTCTTTCTTATCTGTTTCTTTTCTTCTTGAGATGGTTTTGGATGGAATTCTGACATTTTTGAGGTCCTTTAACAAAAATTTCATCACTAGTTTTGTTAGGGTCCTACATAGGGTTAGGAAGCCAAACTTTATAGTAGTAAAAAGTGTGATTTTTTCCCAGGGTTTGTTTCTTTGTATGAGCTCTCCAAAGATGTTGCAGAAGTAGTGCATTGGGATCAGAAGCTGGTCACCTCCTCACAGTTATTAGCAGAAGTCTTTTCAACTTTAAAAATTAGAAACTTGAGTCTGCAAGAAAAAGTCAATTCTCTTTTGCCACAGCCAGGAAGTGGTTAAACCAGGATTCAAATGCAGGTCTCTCTGTCTGTAAAGACTATGAACTTTCAAATTTTTATCATTGCCTCCTACAATTTAATTGATGTCTCAGGAACCTCAAATTTCTCTATCCAGATGGAAGTTCTGGTAAACGTAGTCATCTGCAAAGTGGAGATCTTAATAAAATTATGGATTTTAATCTAGTCATAGTTATCATAACTCGAATTTTTTATATAGGAATGAATGTATAATTTAAGCAAATCTATCCTCTCAAGTGAAATATGATAGAAAAACCAGGCATTTCTATCCCCATGTTTTTCCTCTGTTAAGATATTAAAGATCTAAGAGTTGAGTATATGGAAATTTTAGGAAATACTGTTATTTAAGCCTTGTTTTTAAAGCAAGGATGAAAATCTCTTCCCCATGTTTTGCTTTTAGAAACTTTTTGGCATTTTAGAGGCATTTTCTTGCTTTATTTGGAATCCACACAAGGGCTCTAAACCTCAAAGTCATGTGAGGATGAAAGGTTGAGTGCTTTGATTTGAATTATAATTTTTGGTGACGCAGCACCTTTCATCTGAGAATTCAAAGCCATCCCCAAGAAAATGCATTCATTATTCCAAACCCCTTTGAGGCTCCTGGAACCTACTTAGAGCTGGAGAAGCAGAGGCATAAACAGGGAAACAGAAATACTCAAGATGTATTTAAAAAGCAGAGACACGATCCCATTAGACACCCCAGCTTTCCATTCTGCTCTTCTCCTGCAATTGGAACTCGCTCTGCTTAGAAAGAGAAGGTTAATAATGAAGGCATTTTTTTCTCCAGGAACTTCCTATTTAAAGGCTCAGTTTCTGCACATGCCAAACTCCACTGTGAAATGATGCTAGATGGAACATGAGGAGGGAGGAAGTGAGAAAGAGAGCCAGACCTTGTAGAGAAATGACAATATGGTTTATCAAAGAAAAAATATATTAACAATAAGGAAATCTCTTTCCAATGAACCCAACTCCTTGTATCCAATATTCAAGTGAAACCTGATGATTGTACTTAAGCTCTGTCTTAGGAACCCTTTCATTCCTCTCCATCATCAAAGAGAAACATGTGCCTTTCTCCTGGCCAGTGGCAACAGGTTTCTGTCTGATTTCTCTGCCCCAGTCTCTCTCCTCTCCAATCCAATCTTCATCTACAGCCAAAGAGACTTTTTTAAAACATGTCTCTTTCTCCTTAAAGGCATTTCCCTTTTTTGAAAATAAAATTCACCTTGCTGAACTATTTGAAGGTAAATTGCAGACATCACAGCATTTGACTCATAGGTAACTCAGCATGCATCTCCTAGGAGTAAGGATATTTTCCTATATACCCACAATACCGCTTTCACACCTAAGAAAATTAACAATAATGGCATGTTATGTAATATCCATCCCATAGTCAAATGTCTTCAGTTGCCCACCCAATGCCTTTTCCCCCCAGCTTTATTGAGGTATAATTGGTATACAACAAACTACACATAATTAATGTATACAACTTGGTGAGTTTTGACATATGCATATCATCACCACATCATTTCTTGACCTCTTTAAAAGCCCGTAGGTGGCAAATACTTTTGCTTGGGACAGAGCCGCCCTAACTTAAGTGGCCTTAGCATAAATTTCTGTCTACATCAATTGACATTCCTTCTCTCCAATGTCCCTAACCCCACTTAAACTTGTGTCTGTTATTTACTGCAAACACTACTTCATAGATTGCTATCACATTGGACATTTCTTTCTTCTCCAGACACCAGGAGAACCTTTTGCTTCTCTCTAGTTTTGTGGCCATCATTTCCTCAGCCTGGTACATTCTTTTCACATTTCTGCTCCTTTGTCCAGCAAGCCGCGTTCAGACATAATACCCTTTGTTCGTAGATCATCTCATTAGTGCAGAAGACTTTGTTGCTGGTGTTTGTGTGTTTCTATCCAAGCCTTTAACTTCTTCTATTACTTATAGTCTTACATGATAGCCCTCCCTCTTAAGCTTGTAGAGGAGGAAAGCACTTTCCTCAACCCTCTTAGGGCCCCTGGATTGGTCTGAAAATTAAGCTGACAAAGATAGATTAACAGGAGAAAAGCATAAAGATTTATTTAATATGTTTTACCTGTTACAAGAGCCTTAATAAAGAAATGAATACCCCAAAAAAGGGTTAAACCTGAATATTTCTATGCTAAGTTAGATGACAAGTGGACAGCCATAGAGAAATATGATAGGTCAAAGAGTATGAGCTAAGGGTAGTAAACTGAGGGAAACTCAGCAAGACCTGTTCGCTTGGATTCTTCTCACGTCCCTTTGTCTCAGCTAAGGATGCTTGTTTTCTCTGGTATAGAAGGGCATCTCTCACATGAGGGTTTCACGACCTGTTTCAGGGGAAAGGGCTGGGGGAAAGGTCAGAGTGACCTTCCTGCTTCTGCCATTTTCTCAAATTCCTTTAGCTTAAAATATTCAGTATGCCAAGGTGCCATGTTTTGGGGTAGTGTGTTCTGAACCCCGTCAAGTTCTAATGTCCTTTATGGCAACAACACTTCTTATTCACTTTTGTATCTTCTGTATGAGTCTCATGCCTGGCTCAGAATTGGGCTGGAATTAGTATGTGAATTCACATATGAATTTATGAATGTGATTATTCAATAAATATCTGTAACTAACTCTTTATCTTGAGAAGCACCCAATTCAATACTTTGTGTCTGTGTAACAAATGCCATTTGTATCCATTCATATCTCAACATTCCCTGTTTCTATATACATCTATGGCTTCCTACTGCAAGTACCTACAACTCTCTGCCACATGTCTTTCTTGCGTCCTAACTACCTGCTTAGGCAGTGTTTAAAGTAGCCGTGACAAAGAGATGAGGAGTTGCTGTATAAATACTCCAGCCTCTTCTGCCTTTAGTGGGAACAATGCTGAAGAGCATTTCATGCTGTCTCCAGGAGGTTGGCAGAGGGATTGAGCCCCTGTTTTCCAAAGCAGTGACTTGCCCACTAGTGTACTTTGTATCAGTTCACATCCCTTCTCTGTATCACTCCCTACTAGAACTTTCTAAGCTCTACCTAATAACTGCTTCCACTGAAATCCTTGCCTGAGGACTCATCTGGGAGGACTCTCCCTAAGACAACTTGTTATTCTTGCCCACATGGCCCTCATCATGAACTGATAAATATCAGTTACGCTGACCTGACTTTCCAGGGTATTTGTTATGGAGTTCAGTAGGAAGGTGCTGTGTGATGGGGAATCTGTTTTGAATTCAAACTCCAAGCAGGAAATGACTCTTCTAATCAAAAGGATTCTAAAATACCTCTCTTATTGCCATAATGTGCAGAATGTCATCCAGGAAATAATCCAGTGATGCAAGAGAATGCTGACAGGGCAGAGCACATGCTCAGATTAAAGAGAGATGCGTAGAGTTAAGCCAAAGGTGTTTCTGGCCTTAATAAGGAAAGCAGGTAGCTAGCACTTTACAGAGCAAATTGGAGGAAAGTGAAACATCAATAGAAGTCAATTGGTAAAGGATGTTCTTTGTACAAGTTCTTCAGTTAACATGGAGAGTAGGCATTCTGAAGCAAGGAAGGAACAACTTCAGTCCAGGAAAGGTCAGGACAGACCACCAAGTTGTGTCTGTGAAGTGGCACACAAGCACACAAAGACAAAAGCACGAACAGACATACCTCAGAGCCTGGCATGGTATCTGGCATACAGTTGGAATGCAATAAATGCCAGAGTAAATGAAATTCGTGTTGAACTAAGAAAGAGTTTTTCCATTATAGGCTATGCTAACTAATGCTGGTTAATGCTTTTCTGTCAAAATGCAAGCTTTGTGGCACGTGCAACAGCACCATCAGAAAATCTTGTTTGTAAAACTGTTATTAATCTCACCCAGAATCACTGAATCTGAATTTCTCAGCAGTGGCCTTGATAAAATAATGGTTTAATCATTACAGAAAGTGAATAGCTAATATTTATTGAGTGTGTATTGATTGCTAGGCAGTGTTCTAACCACGTTACATATATTAATTATTTTAAATTCCATACAATCTCCATGAAATAAGTAATAGTATTAACCCCATTTTACCAGTGAAGTGCCTGATGCAAGGAGAGTTTAAAGATCTTTTCAAAGGTTATGCTGTTAATAGTGAAAAACCTGGGATTTGAACCTAAGATTCTAGATTTCATAGTACTTGCTCTAAACCAAAATATGACATGTCTCTCCCTTCCGTTATTCACTACAGTAGCTAGTCTGCTGATGCTTCTTGGTGGGTGTGAGGGGACTCAAGATATACCTGTTAAAATGCACATTTAAGGGAAAGGTGTTCCATTAGGCACTAATAGTCATTAACTCCATAGTGAGATTTATTTATCAGGGCATGAGAAACAAAAGCCAAGTAGAAGGGATAGTGTCTGAATATGACAATGATAATGATCACAATAACCGCAACCTATGCTCATATGTATTTTTATGACCATAAAAGACACTTTTCTCTAATTCTCTAATGTTTACCACATCTTGATCTCTTGTATAGCCTTGAAAACCATATAGAGCGGGTACCATTATCATTCCCATGGTACAGATGTGAAAACTGAGTCTCAATGAAGTGACCTCTCCCAGCTATACAGCTACTATGGGGTGGATTCGGAATTTAAATTCAGCTCTGATATCTAGTTATTTGCCCACCATAAGGTAAAAGGAAGATATGAGTGAATCAGAGAATGGGATAGAATGGGAATATTGAACACCTTTGGTAATTTGAGCTCAGTGTTTCTTATCTCTCTATCACCAGTAGAAAGGAAACTTGATGAGCTCTTAGGCATGCTTGCAAAGTGCAAGATGGCTAAATGACAGAGCTTTTGAAGTGTTGAGCTGGTCATTTATAAAACTGAGTAGGCTCCTCTGTAGTTTATTTAGTCTACCAACAGTCATCCCTACTTTAGGATCTGAGCACATTTTCAAAGTTGAAATTTTTTAAATTTGCAGGCATTGTGCCTTGGCATACTCAAAGTATTAATTTTTCAATTAAAGCTAAAAAAGGCTTGACATTTTCACTCAAATTTAGCTCTTACTAACTACGATATTTAAAGGTGGTAAGCGAATTTTAAACGTTTGCAGAAAGATGTACGAAAACCAACATATATCATGTTAAAATGTCCCAGTGTGTTTTCCTCCATGTATTTTTAAAATGTACTATTCTCCTCTTAGTCTTACATCCTCTTACATCATCCATTCGTACACTCCTATCTGCCTAAATCCTTCTGGCACCCAAACTTAACATCTATGATCATTATTCTGTATCTGCTCCTCCTATTTCTTTAGCCATGAAGGATCCCCCTCCTTCCCTACTTTGTCAATCTTAACGTGTCCCTCAGCTGTTTGCCCTTACCTTGCATTTGGAAGATTCTCTCTCTCTCTCTCTCTCTCTCTCCGCCCCCTCTCTCTGTGTCTATCTCTCTCTCCCTCTCTCTCTTTCTCTCTCTCTCTTTCTCTCTCTCTCTCTCGTCTCTAACAGGTTCCACAAAGGATTTGAATCAGCTTCCAAATCAAAATGGTTGAGTTCTCTGTGATCCTGATGCGATATTTTACCGATCTCTATTAGTGCTTCTCACACAAGTACAATTGTGAGTAAGCATTTGCCTTTCTCATTTCATCCTCTGCTCTCTGAGGGCAGGAGCTAATTCTTGTTCCTCATGGAGCCCTGATGAAAGCTGATCAAGGTGGTGAGTATCTAACATGTACTTAATATTGATACTCTGTTTTTTCCCCCGCCTCTTTAATGGAACCATTTGAGCCATGGTAATGAGGAGTTAGAAGTAGCTGTCAGTTCCCCTCTTCACTGACAAGTATCAGGCCAATGTGTGATTTCCTCAGAGGATATTGTCCAAATGTGACTAATGTGCAACAAATTGCTCTCAAGCAAACCTTGCCCCCGTTTCCATTATGAATTCTATAATGTGTTTGCAGCTGGCTCTGCCAACCCTGAAAGATGTGGGCTCAAACAACCTGCGCAAACTCATGCCTCATTGCTAATTCCAGAGAGGCAGCCCAAAGCCCTTATTCACATTCTCTGAATCTTTAATTTCTGCTCCCATTCCTGTTGCCTCAGCTCATTTGATACATCTCTTCCCTTCAAACTCTCGTGCCAGATGTTGCTGGGCTCAAGAGGAATTGTAAAGTATAGTTAACTTGTATAGAATCATGTTTTCTGAAAGTGGAGGTGGGAAGTAAGTAAGGACTATTAAAAACTAATGCGCTGGTGTGGTACAGGTGTGAGGCATACTGAGTTGAAGCCGCTTATTTTATTTTGAGGCAGTGGGTCTTGCCTCTTCACAGCACTGAACTACTGCCTCCTAACCTTCATGTTTGTTTAAAGTAGAGTGACAGTCACCAATGTCTTATAACCACCAGAACAGTAAAGTAAATGAGGGAAGCCAACTGAAGCAAGACAATAGGGTATGTGTGGGTTCCTGGCTAACTGTAGGGTGTATGCTCATCCTGATGGCACCCCCGTTCAATTTTTAAACACTGTATGGGCTAAACCAAGCATATTAATTGTCAAGTGCCTCCCCTGAATCATCGTTTTGTAACCGAAATCTGGTTGATCTACCTAAAATATTCCATAAACTCTAAAATCAGAAAGAAAAGACTACATTGTAGCAGTATAAAGTCATGAAAATAAATTAAAGAAGGGTTTTTATAGATAAATAAATTCAAATTCATAGTAGGTCAGCAAAGGAAAATAAACAGGACAATATAACAAATAAACATAAGTGCAAATTCTATAATTTTTCCTACTACTTCTTTTTGCCGTTAATTATATTTTTGTTAATTACCAGGGGTATATAAAGGAAAGTGTATAAAATGAATTTAAGATTTATAAAATTATTATAAAACAAGCCATTCAGTTTGAAAACAATATACCATTGACTTTAAAGTCCTATTTAAACCTCTTAAATTCAATTGTCTTTTGCCCCCTCAGAAAGAACCACTGTCCTAAGGTTTGTGTTTATCATGCTCTTTGCATGGATATGAATGTGATATGAATACTTTGCATTCATAAGCGTATCTTGTTTGATTTTTAATGTTTTTAAACTTTCCATAAATGGCAGCATACTCTGTGTGTTATTTTACAATATTCTTTGTTGCTTAACCTTATGCTTCTGATAATCATCCATGCTTTTAGTGTGCCTGTATTCATTCTTTTTTTATTGCTCTATAGACCACTATTTATCCATCTCCTTGTACTACTGAGAAAACTACAGCCTAAAGCATCTTGCACTTGACCTCTGGTACATTGATGCAAGAGTTTCTCTGGAGTAGCTGTCTGGGGGTGGGGGAGGATGGTAGGGTCACAAGTATATTGGACACCTTGGGCAATGCTGTACAAACTCTTGGTCTCAGTTATGACTCCAAAAATGGCTTTGATAAACAGTCTCCTGAAAGTTGGCCTGCTTTGTTTTGCCAACACCATATCTTAAAGATGTATCGTGCATCTCTTGTTTCCTGCCACAGGGTTTTTCTGAAGAGTCAAAGAGAGGCACCTGCAGGAACCTGCTCAATACTCACTGTATCTTCTTGCATGTATGCCTTTGTGTTGGGCCAGCATACCCACCTTGTATGCATAAATCTACCAGACAAGGGCAAACAGTTTTCAGAAGTTATTGTCCCAATGTATACTCTCACCAGCAGTGTGTAGGATGTTTCATCCTTGCCAGACCATCAGACTTTGTGCTTTAGCAATCTGGGAGCTGCAACATGGTATCTCAGTGTGATGTCATCATTCATTTCCACCAATGAGACCGACCACCTTTGCGCACCTTTGGTGGCCATTTAGGATGCTTCCTATGTGAAAGGTCTGTTGAAGGTGTTTATCTGTTTATCTACTTGGTCTATTTTTTCTGATGGAATTGGAGTCATTCCTTATAAATTTTAGAAACATATGTTTTCAGATTTATATTTTACAGAACTATCCTCTCACAGTTTGCACTTATTTTTTCTCCTTTGATGTTTTTTGATGAGCAAGTGTATTTAATTTATTATCATGAGAATTACTAATATTTTCCTTTACTTTTAGAATTTTTTTGGTCTTGATTAAAAAGTTCCTTCTTAGCCTGAGGTAAAAAATAGTTTCTATATTACTTTTCTACAAGTTGAATAATTTTGCTCTCACCTTTAGAGAGCTAGTCCACCTAGAATTAATTATTTCGCATCATGGAAAGCAGGGCTTTTATTTTATTTTATTTTATTTTAATATGGAATACTAACTTTCCCAGAACCATTTGTACAAATGTTCTTTCTCCCACTAGTCTGATATGCCACCTATTATAAATGAAGCTTACAAATAATCAGGATCTGTACCTCCAGCTTTTATTCTATCCTGTGAATCTTTATCTCTATTATATGTCAAAGACATAATGTTTTAATTAATCTAGGTTTATAATAATATTTATTATCTGGTAAGGCAAGTCCTTATAGTCTTCATTTTCTACAAAAATGTCTTTATTGTTGTTGACTCTGCATTTCTATAAATATGTTTTAGTCATCTTTTCAACTTCCGAAGTATTCCTTTGGGAGTTGTTTGCATCTTTTTGAAATTATGATTTGATTTGGGAAAGATTAATTACTTTTTATATTAAATTTTCCAATCTAAGAATATTATCATTTCTGTCTCTATTAAGGGTTACTTTTATTTAATAATGTTTTATCATTTTCTTGATAAACATGCAAACGTTTTGTTATATTTATTTCAAAATTCTGTGTATTTAATGTTACATAATAGTTACCATTTTAAATTAAATTTTAACATATTTTTGCTGGTGAGAAGACATGTGATTAATTTTTGCATATTATTTTTTTTTACCCAGTGAGTTGACAATCTCTCTGTTAATTCTAGTTGTATATCTGTGGATTATATTGTTTTAAGCAATCATACCATTATTTAGGAATGTTTCTCTTCTTATTTTATATATATTGTATTTATTTTATTTCCCAAAAAATCTTGATATGATATCCAATGCAATGATAATTAGAGGTGGGGATGGCATGCATCCATGTTTTTCTTCCAGTCTTAAAGGGAGTGTGTTTAATATTTGGCCATTAAATATGATGTTTGCACTTATTTTTGTAGATATTTTTATCGGAATATTGAAGCTGCATTTTATTCCTAAAATAGCCAGAATTTTGTCTTGCTTTTTAATTTTTGTTTTCAATCAATGGTGGCTGAATTTTATCAAATGCTTTTACTGTATCTATTGAGTTAATCCTATGATTTTTGTTGTTGTTGTGAATATGGTGTTGGAGAATCTTCTATCTCTCCGCTTCCCAGCCCCCTTTTCAGTTGCCTGTGGCCAGGTTGTTGGGTTTTAGCTAACAGAATTTGAGGAGAGGTGAAACAGCAGTGTCAGGCCTGGCCTCTAGAAAACCCTCTGCCTGTCCCTCATCATAGCTCTCATTTCCAGTGGGTGCGGAAGGGTGCACTAACCGTGGCATCCCTGAAGCAAAACCGGCAAAGCCTCCCTCAAGTCCAGTCCCTGAAAGTGGCCTATATTTTTAATTATTACGAGACTATTCACATGTTCTTTTTCCACTTGAATCGGTTTTCCTGTGATCTGCTTTTCTAAACAATTGTTGATTTCATGTAAGTTTTCCCGATTTTGGCATAATTTTTATAACTTTCTTTTATTAAATAAATCGTGTCTGTAGTGTCTGCACTTCGATCTCCTTTTAAAATTAGAATATCGTTTATTTTGCCTTCTTTATTCCTAGTCAAATTTTCAACACGTTTGTCCCTTAAAAGAAACAACTTTGGTGTTTGTGCCTTCTCTCAATTTTATGTTTGTTTAATGTTTTATTAATTTTTGTTCTTACCTTCATTATTTCATTTTACCTACCTGGGTTTGGTTTATTCTATTCTTTTTTAGGTAAATTCCTTAAACCGGATGCATAGATCATTAATTTAAAACTGCTTTCTCTAATATAAATATGAAAACTATAAATTTTCTTGAAAATACTGCTTTAACTCCAACTCAGATGTTTTTAAGATGATATGTTTTAGTTGAATTCTCAATACTTTTCAGTTTAAATCATAATTGATTCTTTGATGAATGGGTTATTCATAGGTGTACTTTTAAACTTATTTTTGTGTTATCGCTTTTTACCAAAATTACATATGCTCGGAAAATGTATTATGTAAGATACCAATTATTTCACATTGTTAAGACTAACTGTATGGCTAGTATGTCATCAGTTTATGCTAATTGTCTTTGTGTGCTTGAAAAGAATGTGTGTTATGCAATTGTTAGATGTTCTACGTATGATCTTTAGAAATAGGGTTTCCAGGTGAAATATAGGATGCTGTGCTAATTTGAATTTTAGGTAAACAGCAAATATTTTTATGTTCCAAAATATTTGTTGTTTATCTGAATTCAAATTTAAAGTCATTCCATTTTTTTCTCTTGCTAAATCTAGCATCCCAAATTAGATCAATCCTATTAATTTTTTTGTTTTAATCTTCCATATTATTATTTTAGTCTGATCTGTTAGCGAGAGAGTAATGTTAAAAGCTTCACTGTGATTTTGGGCTTGTCAAAGTCTGCTTGTATTTATGTCAAGTTTCGTTTTATACTATTTGAAATTATACATATCATTGCATACATACAAATGCATCTATTTTATATGTTTCAGATAAATTTGATTTGTTTTGAAATTATTGACTGATCCTCGTGAGATCTAGTAATGATTTTTGCCTTGCATTCTATTTTCCTGGGTGTCAATATAGCTACAGCAAGTTTCTATTTGTTTGCATTTCATTTATTCACTCAATACATGTTTATTGTCTATTATATGCTATGCACATATCAAAGAAAAGTGAAAAATAAGCAAAAAAATAAGTCCCTGAACTCACAAAGCTTGTGTTGTAGTGGCACAAGATAAACAAATTAGTAAAATATATACTGCATCATATGATGATATATGCTATAACGAAAAATCATCAGAGAAGGGAGATAGGGAGTGCCAAGTTACGCCTCACTGCCCTCACAGAAATATGAAGATTAGACTCTGAGAGATGAGATTTGACCTGGATATCCTTAGTTTATTTCAGTGACTCATGGAAACAAGCAACAAGAACTTAAAGAGTTTAGTTCTGATGATCTCAAGGACAACAGATATAGCGAGGTTGTCACTGTTGGGGGATATAGTGAATAGGTACTTGCTAGAATGGTTCAAAGTTCTAGGGCCTCCTATTCACTTCCACTAATAATGATTCTTTACTGGGGAATGGGCGGGTCATTTCAGAACACAAGAGATGCCTAGCTTCTCCTTCATTCCTGACTGGGGAGGTAAGGAAGGACATAGGTGCACACGTAATAGAGAGGGCAGTATAACTCTAGCATAGGGAAATCCATAAAGGTAAAAATTTCCTTCGTTAATCCAAGTGTCACTGATCTTTACCCTGTGCTCTCTGCATTTTAAGTATTTAACGCTTAAAAAGATGAGCAATGTTTAACACTCTGAAAATAACTGTTTCCTTTTTTTAAATTAGTTTAAACCTCTTCCTCATAGATACTACAAATGCAAAAAAAGTGTTCACAACACAAATAGACAACTTATTAAATTATTATAGCTTGAGGATTAACATAATACCACTCAAGTCCAGAAATCTCATATTGTCAATATTAAGTGTCCTTTTCTTTGGGACTCGCTGGGTCTTCCCCAGTCCCAGCACTCTAACCATCTAGTATGCCTTATTTTCTTTCTTTGACTCAATGTTATGTTTGCAAGATAACATATAACATGTTATATGGAACTGTGAACTGGTGATTTGTTTTATTTGAAATGTTAGTTGTGTGAATATATCGCACTTTTACTGTTAATGGCCATCTGAGTTGTTTTCAGTTTTGAGCTAATATGAATCACCGGTGATGCTATAACCAGTTTTTGCATGTCTCCTGGGATACACGTGCACTTTTTCCTATTGGTTACATAGAGGTGTTGGAATGGCAGAACCATTTGGTACATGTATCTGCAGGTTTATCAGATGGTGCTGTTTTTTTCCTAAAATACTTCTATGAAATTGGCTTCCCATCAGCAGTCTCTGGGCATTGTGTCGTTACTACACATCTCTACAGCTCTTGACAGTGGTGGATTTACTTATTTACGTATTCATTCATTTTAGCCAGCTTGCTGAGTATGTAGTGTTATCTAATTGTATTTCTCTGATTGCTAATGACTTTGACGGCTTTCTCACAGGTTTATTTACATTTTGTATTTTCTGTTTTGTACAGTGCCCCTTTTTTGGATAGGCTGTCTATTGTTTCATTATTTTGTAAAAATCAATTCTATAATCTGTCTAAGAGCTGTTGTTACTCTTAATGGTATCTTTTGATGTGCATGAGCTCTTAATTTGATGAAGGCAGGCTTATTGATCTTTTCTTCTATGGATGGGTAGCACACATTGTAGGTTGTGTAACATGTCTTTCCTGAGATCATGAAGATGTTGTCTTGAGGTCACACTGTGAAAGAGTGGCTAAGCCAGGGGCAAATCTGAGTTTGAGGAGCTCCAAAGGCTGACCTTCCCTCACTGCCAGCAAGACGCTCGTCCCATCTGAAAACACAGCCAAAAAAAAGAAACAAAAACTTCCACCAAACAAAAAAGTACGCACTTGAAATATGGAGCGGTCATTATTAGAATTATACAATACAGAGAGTATGAATGAATCATTTGCCATTTTTATTAATGGGTAGACCCAGCCTTGGATGAAGAGGAAGGAATAAACAAGTATTTCGGAGAAGTGTGCTTAGTTGAATGGAACGAATTCTGCAGCCTCGGGCACTGGGTAGTGTTCAGTAAATTATCTTTGCCCATGAACTAAATGGCACCCCTTAAAGAGTTCATTCACCTCACATGGATGAGCAGTTTACATCAGATAACAGATTCTTCACCTCCATGATCCCGCCTGCTGCTATTATCTCAAAGATTTGTCACTGTCCTTTCACTTACGTCTCTGGATCAGGCTGGGGAATTGGGCGGCTTTGAAAGCATAGACAGTTTTTCCTCTGCCAGCCTTCCAGACACGAATGTGCATGTGCTGAACTGCTTTATGGGAGGGAAAAAAGATGGTTTGGAAATGATTTGAGAGATGGAAAGAGACATCATGTTCTTATTTCAATGTAGCATATCACTATGATGTGCTGTGATCTGGAGTTACTGAAAAAATGATTAAACAAAACGTTTATAATTAGTATATTAATATAGCAAGTTAACTTTAGTGACATTTATTTTTAATATCCTGCACTATGTATTTTATATACCTGTGTGCAATAGGATGCTTTAGACTTAAAGTACTCTTCTTTCATGTAAACACACACAGATACATACAGATGCGTATATGTTAATTTGCTTCATCTTCAGTGAACAGATGGTGGGTATCATTATCCCAATTTTAAATAGGTAGAAACTGAGCTTTAGAGGAGTTAATCATGCCTGAATTTTCACAACTGATAAGCAGTGGAAATGGCGTTATTAAGTTCGTGCTCTTAAACTCTATGCTGAGGGATTGGAACTTAGTACTTAAGGGACTAAGACCTGAAATGTGGCAGATTAAAAAGATTCAGGAAGTGGAAGTTGATTTAATGCTTGGAAATACATCGCAGGTAATGAAATTCAAGAATAGCAGCAAAATGAGAAGAAATGTTAATAAACCCATTTCAACAAATGAAAAGTGGGAGGCGATTAATAAGCTGAACTGTTCACGGGTCAACTTAAAATTAAGGCAAATGAACACTGAAATAGTTTATGTCTAGGCATAGCACTATTCTTGTTCGGTTTCACAATGGCACTGTAAGTGTGTGTGTGTCTCTGTGTGTGTGTGTGTCTGTGTGTGTATAAAAGCACTTTATGAGACGTTTTGGGTTTGATCTTCACAACAAAACTAGCAAGGTAGTAGTTATGCTCCTCAATTTACATGTGAGTAAACTGAGGCAGAGACTAAGTTAACTTCTGAAGGTTATAAAGTCAATATATAGTCAAGCCAGAATTTAAAACTAGGTCCATTTGGTGTTAATTTCAGTGATTTTTTTTGTTTCCTCTGTAACTTCGTATATCTTTGTCAAGGTGTGGAGATGCTTACTAGTTATTTCTGAGACTCTCAGTGAAAGATTTGTGTATTAGTGAAGCTTAGAAGTGAAGCTGGATGGGAAGGTGACTTCTACAGGTTATGCTTTGGTAAGAAGTGATGAATTTGAAATTCTTTTCATCAGTTTCAAATTGATTAGCAAGTAGATAGGAAAGATGTGAGAGACTAGCTGTAAAGTCAATGCTGTGCCTGTGCAATGGTCAAAATTACACAGGCAGGCTCCTGTAGTGGAGCTCTCTCTCTTGTTTCAAATCACCTTAATTCCACACCTGTGTGTCAACTTCTATTGTCTTTGCAATTCAATTTGAATTTTCAATGGAAAACAGGCTTTCAAACATTTTAAAATGAAAGCTAAGCTTTTCCTTGCCCTTTCTGGGGAGCGTTTGAATCTTTCCTGGACTGGATAAAATGTTCTCCCCTTCCAGGAATGGATACCTGCCCATTGAATTTCTGAAAAAAAAAATCCTCTCTGACCTTGAAAAATAGGGAAGGAGACCAGCTTTTGTGTTTGAAATGAAGTGGGCTCTAGCTTTTGTATATAATCACAACTCTTCCTGAGCAGACAACCAGGACTATTATGGACTAAAAGAAGAAAACAGGGGTTTTTAAGGAGGAATAAAGGGGATTTGGTTCTAAAAGTTGAGAGGCAGAGAAGGAAGGGAATGTAGGTTTGGTGGATGCCAAAAGTCTCAGAGCTGGATTTGTGCCTGAAGGGTATGAGTGTCTACTGGTAGGTGCTTTGTGATGGGTTGGCAGGAGAACCCACGTGAGGAGCATCACTCAGGTGTTTGGAGTTATGATGGATTGGAATCATATCTTTAAGAGGATGAGAACTCCACATTCATCTGAGGCCAGGTCTGCACTAGTTGACATCACTTTTCAAGTGACAGAATAATTCTTGCTACTGATAGTGCAAGTGCCCTCACCAACCACAGACCAGTCACTTTAGGAATGGAAGTGAGGTCCAAATGATGCTGCAGTGCTTGCCTTGACCCTCCAGGCACTCTCTGAGCATGCCTCTGCACAGCTTGCCCCCTCCCAATGCTAAGGACATCTTTAAGAATGAAAGGAGACCCCTGAACCCCCTCAGAAAGGGGAAGAAGTGATTCTTTGTATCTGGCATTGAACTGGGCAAGCACTCAGAGCTGGGACAGTGCAGTTAAATTCTAGAGATCATGGTGAGTCATAATGGGTGACACCAGGATGGAACGCAAACAATTGGAATTACTGTAAACTACTCTGTTCCAGGCATTGCTACCATAACTGTGTATCTTTTATACTTTCAATTCTCAAGAGTTTACAGTGGGGTAGATATTTTCATTTTCACTTTAAAAATAGAATAAGTTCAAGCTTAGAAAGCTTACAGAACTTGCTTATGATCACTTACATTGCAAGGCAAGAAGCAGGATCAGAGAGTGTGTTGGTCTAATGTCAAAGCCCTCCTCTTTTGTGATGTAACGTTGCTTCTTTGTGTTAATTCTCTGTGTGGCTTTAAGCAAATCATTTAAAGGCTTTGGACATCAAACCACATATCTGGGGATGGAGATCAAAATAGTTGTGCTACAATTTTTTGCAGGCTTGCATTCTGGTGTGGAGGTGAGGAGGAATGGACCACTTTTGCAAATGCTTTCCCCTTGAATAACACATGCTAGCATATATTGCAATAACCAACCAAGTATATCAAAATTGTTTCTTATCTCTCATTCCTGCTTTGCTGTATGTACTTTTCGTGGAGATTCTTGGAGGAGGTGGGAATGCAGAAGAGTTATTACTGCCTTAAGTTTGCTCCTTGGATTAAAAGGAATTTGCTCTTGTCCTTGGCAAGTAATGGAACTGCGGTGCTTTCAAATCTATCCTTCTTTCACCATCATCATCAAGAAACAGACAAATTATAAATGTATTTAGCGGATGCCCGATTGCTTCCTCTCCATTCTAAGTGAGTTGGCTTAAGGGTCATGGTTGACGTGGGAACAACAAATGGACGGAGCTTCTCAGCGTGTTCCTCACAGTGAGTTATGCCAACTATCTCTGTCACCCCCAAGTTTCCTAGTTGGATTGATACGGAAGGCTTTATGAGTTGGAAAAAGATAACCAAAGATAAATTCCACAGCATTGATAATGAGGCAGGAGAGGTTAAAAGACCAACAAACTCGAAAGCCATTCCAGAATCCTTCATCTGAGTCAGATCCTGGAAATGAAGGTCACACAATGGTCAAGGAAAAATAATAACAGGCTCTGAGCAAAAATGTCCCTGAGATTTAACTAGTGAAGAGGGAAAGAAAAATGTGGGGCAAGCAAACATCCTTCACAATTCAAAATCCCTCTCCTCTAGTGTGTTGCTAATCCTTTTCAGCTGTCACACTGAGAGGGCGAGTGCAATGGACCCTTTGGAAGAAGTGCAGTGGCACACTCATGATTTGTGTGTTTGTGGAGATGTCCCCAGAGGACCTGTTTTGTGTAAATTGTTACATCCCCATCTGGCACCATCTGGCTACTCTCCTCCCATGTGAGAAGGTCAGACAAAAAAAAACAAAGCCAACGCCTTGGCTTCAAGATAGATTCAGATGAGGGAGAGAGAAAGAGAATATATATGAATGCAGCTCCATTTTGGGTCCCTCCACACATCTTTGAAAGTGTTCTTTATATCATGTAATTTATCAGCTGATCATATGCTGGCATTGATTGTACTTGTGTTTGCACTGTTTTCCCTATGCCATCATGAGCCACCCCAGTATTCTCTTATGGAATGCGTGTTCCACAGTGTGTACTGGAATGGTCAACAGTAAGTTGCAAAAGGATAAAATGAAATAATATTAAGGCTCAAGTCTTAGCATACCATTTACTTTACTAATTGTGAAGCTGAAAATCTCTTAGCAGGTGCATGTACACTGGATAGAGTGGTACTAATTTTTCCCTGGTAAATAGAGACATCAATAACCCAGGAGTACATATGGACCATGTACTCCCGGGGAGAAGGGATAAAGTGAAGCATTTTGTCCGAGGTGCAGTTGTTGCCTAGAAGACCAGAAATGAGTTCATGAATAAGAGTGTCTGAGGACAGGTGGGCAGTAGAGGACAAAGCTTATGGCTTAAAATATAGACCATGATTAACCAGAGCAGGGTCTGAAAAGTCTGGCCCAATTTGGAGCCCACATTTTCTCCCCATGGAGACCGGTGCTCTAGACTAGGCTGGTGTCCTGGCACTAGAGCTCAGCCAGGAATTGTTGGGGGGAGCTCGAGAGGAATTGAAGGGCATGGGGCAAATGGTTATGGAAAATTGCCTCCTGAGGACAGTTGGGCATAGTGATCACAGAGACTGTCCAGAATGTCAGACATGGAGAGCCAGGTTAGGGAGACACAGACAGGTTTGAAGCAAAGAGCCTAAAGCCAAAGTTAACAGAATCTGAAGCACTGAGCATTTCAGAAAGGGGAGATATCCAAAGAGAGGGAGAGAGCTTCACAGGGTACCCATGTGAGAAGAAAAATATTAAGAACAAAGTTTTATGGATTTTGGGTATGGACCATTGTTCCAGTTTAGTGCAACTATTTAAAGGCAAACAGAGAGGATGAACCCTGCATAACTGTTGGGAAACAATTCATTCCCTTGAACCACAGCTTTCTCATACATAAAATGAAAAAGAAATGATACTCTCCCACCTAAATTATAAGTATCAAATGAACTAATATATGTGAACAATTGTATTACTAGTCTTAAAAAAGTTAATATTAAGTATTTTATTATATGCCAAGCAGTGTGTTTTACACATTTATCTCATGTATTTCTGCCAAATCATAGTGCAGGTGTATTCTTGCTACAGCCCTGTGAAGTACAAATGATTTTTATCCCCAGGAAACTAGGCTCAGAGAGAATCTGGGTACTTTGTGACCAGTCACATAGTTAGTAAGTAGCAGAGCCAATATTTGAACCCAGGAATTTATGCCAAAGCCCAAGGTCATGGCTCCTAAGCTGTGTGGCGACTCAAGTTCTAACCCATGGGACAATCTAGCAGAAGGATCTATGCAGGAGGGTGGTCCAGATGAAAGCTGTTAACATTTAAATACCTGCTGCCAAACAAGGTTAATAAAATATCCGAACAAACCTATCCTTCCTGGTTGATTTAACCTCCTGCCCTTTGACTCTCTTCCTTAGAGTCTAGAGGCATCAGCACTGACACGTATTTATGATAGAAGCAAGACCTGGATGTGATTACACTGTGGTATTACTTTCCATTGTGTCAAATGGAACATTGGAAGGTTCTTTTCCTCTCTTCCATCATCTTCTTCATGGAATAGATATTGAGTAGGCTGGAACAGCTACTGCTGAGAATGATTCACATCTATTTGACGAACCCCTTTAGCTGTTAAAGAGTCAAAAACTCTGTAAGTGACTCCTAAGACCACATCACACGCTGAAAGTATATGACCTGTGATTTCTCGGGCTGTTCCTATCAGTTCCCTCAAATGTGCAAGGCAAAAAGAATGTTTACAAGTTTCATTCATCCACATGATTACAAACTTTAAGATACTGACGTGAAATATAATCCAATGTTTATCCTTGTCCCCCGCAATTGTTACCTGCACAAGTTAGATGCTAAAGCATAATACTTCCATTCTCTTTATTTTCTTTCTTTCTTTTTTTTGGTGAGGAAGATTGTCCCTGAGCTAAAAATCTGTGCCAATCTTCTTCCATTTTGCATGTGGGGCACTGCTACAGCGTGGCTTGATGAGTGGTGTGTAGGTCTGCACCCAGGATCTGAACCCGTGAACCCTCAGCCACTGAAGTGGAGCATGTGAACCCAACCACTATGCCACTGGGCCAGCCCCATCCCATTTGTCTTGATAGTAGAAACTAAATAGCATTCGTTTTGACACACGTAAACAAACACCCAGACACAGTCAGACACATGATGGTTGTCTTATCACACATAGTTCATTGCATGCTAGTTCCTCTATCACACACACACACACACACGTGACTCTTCAACAGAGGACACCGCTTTGTCCTCATTCTTCTCCTGTCTCTGTGACCACTCTTCTTACTGTTCTTCAATGGCTTCCGTATCTTTATACACTGGTTGTTTTGGGTTTGTTTTTTTTTTTTTTTTTTTTTTGCTTTTTTTACTTTCTGCAGGGTGCAATGTTCATTCATGTATTTGTTGAGCATATATTTATTAAGCACCCACTGCCTGCCAGTCATTGTGCTGGACGCTGTGGCTAAAAGTATGAACAAGTCAGACAAGTTTCTATTCTTGTGGAGGATGCCTTCTATTGCCAGGAGATAGAAAAGAAAAAACTCAGTAAATGAATATTTCAGATCATGAAAAATGAAAATGAAAGGAAATTATGCCCTTCAGAATGTGGTTTTCACTCCACTCTTCATTCATTCATTCCACTTCTGTCAGGCACTTATTATCTGCCAGAAAGCACACGAGGGGCTGGGAATAAACTGGTGAGAAAATATAGAATCTAGCAGGGCAAACTGTAACTGTGGGCCCTCCTGAACCAGTTCGACTGACCCCATCTTATCAACAGAGTAATTAGAGTGGTTTTTCAGGAACTGAGACCCCTTGTCCAGTTCAGGCCAGTTGAGACCACCAACCCATCAACCGGACCTGCACAAATGCTTGATAAGTGACCTTTTTGACATCAAGGAGCTAAAAACTCCACCCTCAAATCATGGTAATGCCACCATTTTGTGAACATGCATCCTATGAAGAGGCATGAAGCTTGACTACACTTGGGAAGATCACCAATTACCTCACTTCTCCTTACCTCCAATCATCTATCTCCACACTCCGGACCACATTGCCCCTCCTCCCATCAATTGTGCCCTAAGCCCTGGATTGGGAAGACAGATCTAAGAGCATGTGCACCTGTTTCCTTGCCAATCAATCTCACAAAATAAAGCTGTTTTCTTCCCCCAAAAGCTGATGCCATAATTAATTGGCTTTTCTACACGCATTGGGCAAGAGAATCCCAATTTTGTCTGGTAACAAACTCACAATAGTTCAGGAAATGGAGGGAGAGTAGGAAACAGGTATGTCCTGTATGTGAAGAGAGTGGATCATTTCCAGAACATAGAAGATTACATTAAAATTCAATGAGCAGAGGACCGTCAATGAGTCCACGGGGATGATAAAGGGAGGGGCTTCTACGGCATTGTAAGCTGACATGTGAGTAGCAGGTAAAGTGGAGAAAGCAAACAGGGGTTACTCTTATATGACATTGATGTGGAATAAGATAGGTTGGTAGATTTATGGAGAGGCAGTGTCAAAGAAGGTATCTCAATGAGGAAAATCTTATGTTTGTAAACTAAGAGAATGTGCACAAAGAAAGGAGGTCAGTTGAATATAAAGGAAACAGAAAGGGAACAGGGTCCCAAAGGAGCAGACCATGAAAGTGTTCAGAATTTGAATAGGTGAAGTGGTTCCTTTAATAAAGATGTGCATCGTTTTGGATATGTTTAAGGTCAAGAGGGAAGAAATTGAGGGAGAATGAGCAATTAGCACCCTTTGTCTCTGAAAATGATCAGATAATTAAGAGTCTATGTCCTGGAGCAGACTTCTCAGATAGGAATCCGTTCCTGTCACCTAATGGTTTGGTTCGAAGTCTCTGTGTGTCTTGGTTCCTCATCTCTGAAACAGACATATCGTATCTCATAGGTAATATTGTATCTCATAGAATGACCCTCACCGAGCTGACGTGAGGATGTGATGAGGTAATACATAAAAGCGTTATGACAGTGCTGGGCACATAGCAAGCACACACTACTACTACTATATTATTATTTATTATTTATGTATTTGTAGATTTATTATGACTTTTATTATAAAACTAAAAATTTTACTGAGGAGCTCATGATTACCCCTTAACTCTATGTTCAATATTTATCTCCAAACTCCAAACTCGGCCTGTATAACGCATCTCACAGCGGCTGGTACTTCCTCTATCATAGGCATGACTTCGAAATTTAGCTCTTCTCCCAGGCCTCTGTCCTTGAAACCAAAGCAAGCTGTGCTTTTGGCATTGCTACAGCTCAGCATTATTAAAAGGACATGGATAAGAGATTCACAACACCCTTCTGGTTTGATTTTTGGCAACTTACTATTTCATATGGTACAAATAATCATAAAATTAAACAGCGTCCGCTTATAGCAATTGCTCACATAACCTTTGCCAGGTTTCCCATAACTTCATATATAATTAGTATGTAATCTTCAGGCATAAATAACACTCTAATTACTGTGTAATCTGTAATTATACTCACAGGCAAGGTGTGTATATGTGTGAGTGTATGTATGAGTGAACTGAGGCAGTCTGAAAAAATATAGCCTTTTTAATAAAGAAAATAAAAGGGATTATGTGGATTTCATGTATAAGCTATTTTCAGTGCTACTAAAAAATAAGTGAAATTAGATAAAAACTGTTCATTGAATTCCTATGTCCTCATATTATACATGACAATAGCTATATTTATGAAATGACCATAACAAATATATGTATTACTCATCATGACTGAGCAAGCATATCAATACACCAGATATGCAAAGAAGATATGGTCTTAAGCTATATAACATTCATATTCAATTTGGAAAGCAGAAATGACATCATTATATAATTTAAATATTTTGTGAAACCTTTTTCCCAGATGAAGAGATTTTAGTGACCAGTAAGTAAATTAATCACAAGTCATAAAAGTTGAACTTAAATTTGAACCCTAAGTTTTCAGAGCAAAATTGCATATTCTTGTGACACCATCATTTTAAAACATGAATCCAATTACTTGGAAAGAAAATGATTAGGAAATACTGGCCCACACAGCCAAGAAGTTAGCCTCTTGTGTCTAAAGCTAAGTGTACAAGAGGGAAAAAGAGTTTGGCAGCTTAGCAAGTGAGAGGAGAGAGGGGGAAGTGAGGGGTGGGTACAGAGTTTTCTTCTATCTAAGTTGCTTACCAGAAACATTAATGAAGGAAATACAGGAGAAAACAATTTTTCTCATTTATTAAAAAAAGCCATCCTGTTGTCAATTAACAAAATCTCGGATATGAAAGTCTACAGATAAAAAGGCTTAAGGAGGAATTACATGTGCCTGAGTACAGCTAAGCTTCCCCAAAAGAGCCAGAGAATGACATCAAAAGAGGACAATGTGATTAAGGCTGGGACAATATTAGGTTAATTCTAGACTGTGTTTAATTCCCAGTAGGATTTGGTCAGAAAGACGTTTCTATTCCAGAACCAGCATCTGTTCAACCTAAAGGATGATTCTAGGGGAGGATATATTTTCTGCAGCTTCTTAGTGGTTTGCCTTTCATATGCCTGGGACCATAATTGGATGGAATCATTTATTTGTTTGCAATTTTCTGGTTGTCATGATCACTTGTGACCTTATGATATGAATTTTGTTTATTAGGAAGTTTAAATTTCAGCAGTAGCTTTAGCTGTGCAAGCCATGAACATAGGCAGTGATCAATAAATTTTAATAAAATTCACATTACTGAAGTTTAGCCCCAAAGACCCCTGGTATTCTTTGTATAGTATCATATAAATGTGTCAAATGTAAGAAAAAATAGATGTTTTCCTCTTTTTGGATGATTGAAATATGCCAGAATATGAGTAAAATTAATCTAAGCAATCATTCAGTTAATAAGACATTTTTTAGTACCTTTGACATGCTTGGGAGTTAAAGCTCATGGTGACACTGTAAACTTCTGTCATGACCATCAATATGGAATTCCACACTTAAGATAGGAGTGCAGCCTGGGTGTAGCCATGGCTCAGGTGAGAGTGGCCAGTAATACACAGCAAGAGGATTTAAAGAATGTAGGACATTGACATCCAGGCACTGCTTGTGGGAATTTCTAAGCAGAGTCAGAGGACTCAGGTCAAAAAAGTCTGGGTGCCAGGGAAGGGAATCTGAAACAAGAATTTAAGAAATCAGGAGTGTGGGGGTTGTGGTCATCTGGGAGCTCTTTTCTGAGAACTCTCAAGATGGCCTTAATAACCAATGTGTAGACCCTTAAAAAGGAAATTGAAAAGAGCAAGAGGAGGCAGATGGGACCTGGTGAGAAGCCTGGTTTAGAAGAGTGGTTCTCTTAGAACCAGTGAGGGCGTTGAATGGGAAGCTGGCAGGTAGATTCAGATGTACAGACAGTGTTTGATAGCAAGTGACAGAATTCTACTCAACTGACTTAAGTTAGAGTCTCACTCGATGAAAGGATCACAGTTAGGATTTGTTTCAGTCTTAGCAGAATCGAGGAACGCCAGTGATACCTCTCTCTCAGTTTTTCTTTTATTCTCCTCAGTAGTGACTTGATTCCCAGGAGACCTTTCCTTGAGGAAAAAGAATGACACCATGAGTTCCAAGACTATGTTGAACTGGCTTAAATGTTCCAGAGTAAGGAGAAGATCTCTTTCCCAAGAGTTTCAGCAAAATTTCTGGGCTGGTCTTCCGTTGACCCCATCTTGAATTTGGTTCCCAGATCTTAGCCCATTACTACTGCTAGGAAGATGCAGGATCCAATGCTGGTGGCACCTAAACCATACAGACTTAGTGTGGAAGGATCACAGTTCCTAAATGCAAAGCAGGTGCTGTGACCAGAAGAGGGGAGAATGGATGCTGAGCAGGCAAATGCATCCTTCGAAGGGGGTCATCAAACTTTACTCTCTCATGCATGCATCCACAAACACACACATATGCACAAACACACACGTACATGCACATGCAACTCTGTGACTATAAATATAGTTAGAAATTCTCTACATATGCTTAAGAAAAGCATTAGGACTCCAATAGGCAAGCGGTAAAGGACTAATGCAGACGAGAGAAAATACAAATGCTTAGTTGCATATGGAAAAAATGTGCTCAAAGGAATGAAAAATAGAACAATAATGAGGTACCATGTTTCACCCTAATCTAGCAATTGTTCTGTGAAATGAATAGCTGCTACAGGAGTAAATCATTGCTGGTTACTTTGGAGAATTGTATTCTTCAACCAATGTCAATAGACAAAAAGTATATTTATATATGTATTGACCTAGTAGTATTGAGTTTTGGAAACTAACCTAAGGAAATAATACAAAAGAAGAAAAAAAACCCAATATATGAAGATTATTTGAGTATTACTTATAGTAGCAAAAAATAAAGAACACGTGAAAATTAACATCAGGAAGAATCGGTTTCTTTTATAGAACAAAATTACTAAGTTATCTTGAGCAAGTTATTCAATCTCTCTGAAACCTAATTTTCTGCTTTGTAAAACAAGAAAAATGTTACCTGTTTAATAGTATTTGTTAAGTAAGAATGAATTGATACTGTGTGTAAAGCACCTAGTATAGGGAATATAGTTGGTTTGGAAAGTATAGCTTTTATTAAAACTAGAATAATAATTAAAGTTAAGTTTACATAGCACCGAAAAGGAATTCCAATATATAATGTTAAATAAAAATAAATCAATAGTGTAAATGCACATGAATTAAAAAATTAGGGATTTCTCATTATCATCACTGCTGTGGTAGGGTAGCTGTTTATAATTAGTTTTTTCTTCCCCCTATTTTTCAAATTTTCTGTGGCCCTATATCTCATGGGGTGTTTGTGACTTAGAATAATGTGTGTGAAAGCGGTTTACAGAAGGAATAGTGTCATACTAAAATAAAGAGTGATGATAGTGATTAGTTCAATGCAGTGGGAAAGACAGGGGACTTTTGATACTCAATTAGCATATCACAGTAAAACACAAAAGCGGTTGATACATAAAGTGATTGTTTCAAGAGTTTGGACATATCCCCTACCCTGTCGCTGGAGGAGAAGCGTTTGAAGGCAACAAGTGCTGGCTGGGTGGTGTACCAGGGTCTTTAGCAGGGCAAAGCAATAAAGTTACTGATCCTTCTCTTGTCAAAGCCAGGTTCAAGGCAGATTACTGAGTCCAAATGATAACCAGACTTCTGGGTTATAAATCTAAATATGCTAGGGACCAAATGAGGCCAGTGTGGGACAAGTTCAAAATAAACAGGAGAAGGAGAAAGTGGGAATTTGTGCATAGTGGCCAAAGCTACCGCTGTTTTTATTTGAAGCACCTGCAGCCATGGACATAGAGATGTCTCAGGTCACTAGAGGAATAGGCTGGAGAGTGAGTTTCGAGCAGACGGTGTCTGGACTTTGGAAAGAGGTGCATTCAGGGGATCTGGATTCTGACTGGGACTACGAGTGGTTGGCAATATGGCCTCAGGTAAAAATTTCATCTCTCTGAACCTCAGTGTCCTCAGATGTAAAATATGGCAGATATGTGCCTTCCATACATGGTCGCTGTGGAGAACAGAAGTGATCAACGTGGAATACTTAGCTGTCATCATGTGGTTCTATTATGCCCAGAGAAGTATTTTGGTTAATAAAACACAATCCATGCAAATAAAGGTGATTTCTCAATAACCTGAGATCTTTACTTCTTTTTCTATGTATTATATTTCAGACTCCATGAAGGGAACCCATAGTTCCCTCAAAATTCTTAAAGCCTTTCTTCTTCCCTTTAATACCTGTTTCTCTCACCTCTAAGCCCTGACATCCCTGTGCCTCCTTTTGCCTTCTACAATTCTAATATTTCTCCTGACTTTCCTTCTCAAAATTCCAAGAATAATTCTTAACAAGCAGGACTCTCCTTAGAATATAATATCAGGGAAAAGACAGATAATATTTACAGACAGAGGCATATATGTGTAAGGTAAATGTGCTAACACTTGGTGTATGCCAGAGCCTCAATAAATAGTAAAATTATTATTATTATTATTTGATTTTTGGTAACCCCATCTAGACCCTTGGGTTGCACTGCCCTTCTCTGATTTTCTCTGATTAGTGGGGTAATAATATATTTTTCAATGAGTTTTAATGAGGATTATATGAAATGACCATTTTCACAAATTGGCATATATTAAGAATTCTATAGGATATCTATCTAATAAGAAGAATGAAGTGACATTTGGACTAGGAAATCATTGGCTTCTTGTTATTCAAGGCTCTTAATCAAATATTTATATTTTTGCTTTAAGTACCTGATAAGCTTTTCTTTCTTCAGGGTTGTTCAATTCGTTTTTGTTCAGTTGAGCATATAGGAATTAGTCACCTACAATGTACCAAAAACAGTGGTAAACCTTAGCAGATATGGAGCTGAATATGGCATAGTTGCTGTGGATTTCCAGTACTCTATATGGAACCTATGGGGCAGAGAGCTAATATGAGGGATATTGATACCTCCTTGCTTCCATTGATCCTCACTCACTCCATCTCTCACATACAATAATTGCAAGGGAGTACGACAGAAATACAGTCTACACTACCTATAGTATTAGGCTCACCATACTCTGAGCCTAATGGCCATCTTCCCATGGACACAATAAAGCAAGAACATTCTTCCTCACAGCTATGCTTTGATCGGCCCTCCATGAACAACTGCCATCTGTAACTAACGGTTCCCTCCGAGAATCCACAGCAAGCTCTCAGACACATGGTGAAAGGCAGGGATTCCAGAAACGGACTGCTTGGGTTTGTTTCAAGCAATGCGATTTTCTCACTGTATGTTCCTGAACAGGTTAGTTCTTCTTTCTGAGTCTCAGTTTCTTCACCTGTAAAATGATGATAGTTATATTTTCTGCCTTGGAGTTGTTGTGAAGATTAAGGGAGCTGTTACATGTGAAGTTGTCAGACCAGTCGTTGTCCATAAATAAGAGTTGTTAATGTTATTATTATCTTACCAATGAAACCTGGTGTTCAACTCTCTCTCTCTCTTGATTTCTCTTATTCTCTTTCTCACTTCTATATCTTGAGTATATCTAGTAATTTGTCTCTTGTTTCCTACTATCAGTGCAAATACCTCAATAGCTATAATATTGATAATAATGATTATTTTGTTGAAAATTTACTATGAACCAGACACTGTGATGAATGAATTATATCATTTGGGTCTCACTACATTTTTCTTAGGTGAGTAATACCATTATCCACATTTTATAGATGAGGCTTGGAGACGGGAAGAAACTCAGCCAAATCACATTTTTGTAAGAGGCAAGTAATAACTCAAGCCCATGTATTTACTACCAAAGTCTTCCATTCACTATTTGTCAATGTTCACCACCTGCCTGAGTTAGGCCCTGACATTTCCAGCCTGAACAATCATGAGAATCTCCCATGTGGTCTCTCTGCCTCCACTTTGTCCTGTACTATGTGGATGAGTGAGATTGTCTTAAGCAAATTAACCATGTCACTCCTAGCTTAAAATACTTTGATGAGTATATCAACAGAATAAGGTATAAACTCCAACGTGTGACCTAATGAAAGCTCAGATCTGGCCCTGGCCAGTTTGTGTATTCCCATCCATTCCCCCTAGCCCTATTCTCTAGTTATTGTAATCCATAGCCCTTCTGAAATATCCCTTAATATTATATCCCTCTGTGTCTTTATGTATTGATTATCTTTGCTGAATTTGTTCTACTGTTCTACCTGACTCCCTTCCCCACCTAGAAAATTCCTACTTAGTCTTTGAGGCTTGATTCATCAGCCAGCTGTGAAGCTTTTGTGACCTTCCTTCGATGAACTGAGTGCTTGTTTATTAAAACCTCTAGTGCACCTTTCATTTTCTTTTATAAAATCTCGGCATCATGGCATGTGGTGTCCTCCAAATGTCTGAGTAGTTGCTTGATACACTGCTTTATTTTTCCTGATAGTATAGAGTTTGGCACATAGTGAGTGTTTAATAAATATTGCCTTATTGAATTATGTAGATGTAGCAGGATGAGCTGAAACTGTCACGGCTGCTCTCAGGGGCTGCTAAGTTATGTGAGCTTCAGAAACAGATTGTTTGGACATAGCACCATTAACACCAGATGATTGAGAACAAGAAGAAACATGCCATCGGTCAAGTTATAATTCTGTGAGGAATAAGTTCAGTCGATTTAATGGGAAGGCTGTGGATCCTCTGTGTAGACTGCCTGAAAATTTACTAGATTCAATTAATTGTTTCCGCTAAAAAATAATAATTTTAATAGTTGGAAATTGTGTTTCCTTTCATATTTTTAGGAAGAAATTTGCTTCTCTGTCACTAGAAGAGAGAAATAAGTTGGTCGCCATGAAATCAGGAAAAGTTTAAACAGAGAAAGGCTCCCTTGGTCTGAGGGGAAGAATTTGTAAGATCTAAGAAGAGACTCAATCCAGGTTTCCATTACCTGATGGAGAGACATTGGCAGGGTCTTAGAAGGAAAAATAACTTCCAGGAGGCCGAGGGAAGGACTAATTGCTGGGCCGTAGCTCAGTAAAGTGGTGGTGTTCAATTAGTCTACTTTCTAAATACTTATAACCAAGAGGGCAGATTAGTTAAAGAAAAGTTACTGTACCCTTTAAATTAAACAAAATTACTCAAACGCCACATTGTATTTAGACTAGAGAATGTAAGCAAGGAGCTCTTCAGAAAGAGGATCATTCTGTGGTCATCTGATAAGCACTACCTGATAAATTATAAAGCAAGAGAAATATTTAGGCAGTGATTCCAAAGTCTAAGAGACAGAAAGATTAATTCCCTTAATTCTTGGCCCATTATCCTAGGAGAGCATTGAAAGACAAACCCTACAGGCCAGAGAGACGTGCATTTGCATATGAAGACCTCTTCCCATTGGGTCACTCATAGCACCAAGAGCAGTAGCTCTGCATTTCATTTCTTGTCCAGAAATACATGGTATCATCTAGTAGTTCCATGGATTTCATAAAGTTGCACAGGATAGCAATTAAATAATAAGGATAAGAACATCTTCCATTTATTTATTGTCTCATATGCCTGACATCATGACAACCTCTTCACTTTAATACCTTCTCTCTTTCTAAGATAGTTTAAATATAAATTTTAGTATTCCTATTTTATCGGTTGACAGATTATGTCAGAGCATATTATAGAACTTGCTCAAGGCTAATTTTCTATAAAGTAGTAGAATCAATATTTAAATCGTAGTCTATTTGGCTCCAAAGTCCATAGTTTTGTTTTTTTAATAGAGCATCCTTTTAATACTAATCGATTCTCTGGTGGTAATCATAAATACATACATGTCTGCCAATAAAGCGGGAAAAATCATCGCTAGATAGATGAAGGAAGTGAGGAAAGGAAGTAAGTTTGTCTGGAATCATAAAAAAGGAAAGGAAGAAAGAGGATGCAAAGAAAAGAAACAGGATAAATTTAAAGTTTCCAGCTAAGAACCTAGGTTTCTCACCAGATGGTTCCTAAGAATAAAAGGCCTAAAATGACTTAGAGAGGATTTTCTGTAAGGCAAAGTTAGGTCTCCTAAAAATTCTCAGCTCGGTAAGTGCAAATTAAATGTAAAAATAGACATTTTTCATGACATTCCGTATGTAATCTTGTACATTTCCAACTTCAGAAGAAAATTGGATAAAATTGAGTGGAACTGTCAAAATGTAGGGCCCTAATCTGATGCAGCCATCGCTAAGACAGGGGATTTGCTGGTTGGAGCTCAAACACGTTTTTCCCTTTAAAAACATCTTTTAGAGCATTCCTCACACACCTTCTCTGTTCCTAGAGTCAGAGTGCCTTGCTGTTAGGGACTATGATTGCTTCTTAACCTCTACCATCCCAGGCTAGTGCCCAGTACACAACTTTGGGTCACTGAATTTCCAATTTTTCTTCAAACCCAGCCTCTGACACTTACTTAGTGTCAGTACAGAATCTAGAAGAGGTTATCTAACCAGTCTACTCCTCTTTGTCTCGTTTCCATACCTGACTTCAAATAACAATGATGATAACACCCATCTTAGAGAGTTATTGCTAGCAGTGTTTGAAATAAGATTAAAAACGCATAGCCCAGTGGCTAGCTCTGTGTTGAAAAACAGACCCAAAGATAGGGCTTGGAGGATAGGCGGTGTTGAATAAGATGCTTTCCCTGAATTCAAAGAATTTATAATCTAGCAAGAGGAGGAAGTAAATTTGAAACAAGCTGGGACAATGGAATGAAATTTAAAGTCAGAAACCTGCTTTTTCCACTTACTAACTGTGTGGTCTTAGAATGTTACTCAAAATTTCTTTACCTCACGATCATCTTAAGTGAATGGAGCTCACACTACTTATCTCAGAGAGGTATTGTACAAGTTTGAGATATTGTGGATTGTAAACTTTGAAAATTATGTGGCACATTGTAGATACTCAAAAATAGTATGCATTATCATCATCATTAATTCAAATAGCATGAAGTCATGACAGCAGTAATTTAAGAATATATATAACAAATGTCATTGGGGGAGCATAAATATAATGACGCTATGATAATTCAAGAGAAGAGAGGTGCATTTTGTTGGAGAGGGGAGGGCATGAAAAATAGGAGGATAACCTTTTAAGAAACAGAACGTGGAGAAAGTTTCAAGCAGAAAGAATAGCTTGAACAAAACAATGGGTTCAGGAAAGTTGGCATGGACTTCTGTAAGAATAGTTTGTTCGTTTTTTAAAGACAGAGTGTACAAATCAGAATACTGGAAAAGATTGAAGTTTCGATTTGGAAGCTAAGGTGATTGTGTTTATTCCATGGGTAGAGAGGAACCACTAAAGTTTTAAGAAGAACCGTTGATATTCCAGATATTCTGGAAGGATAGGTACAAGCGGTCTAGCCATTTCACATGTTGGGGAATACACTGGAGATAAGAAGAAAAATTAGAAGCGGACATCAATAGTCCAGCTACTAACAATTATGGAAGTAATGATAATAGCTAACATTCTGTGTATTTACTATGTGCCTGATATTTGCTCAATGCTTTAAATGCATTATTTTTTTACGCCTTCACAATTATGTACTATTTTAATCTGTACTTCGCAAATGAGGAAACTAAGGCTTCCCCAGGATTCAAATGAGTATATTCCACATCAAAACCCATCTTCTCAGCTGTTTTCACACACTGGGTTGTATTTTTTAAATTCCTGATGAAGAGACAAATGGAAACAAAGGCATAGCCATGGGGACAATATCTAGGCTTTTAAAAGAAGTAAACTGTTTTGTGCTTGTGTTTGTCTCCCTGCTTTGGAGTATAAAGTCCAAAAGCTTAAGTACACGCTAATATACTGCATAGTATAGATATAATGTGTTTGTTGAATGACTCAGTGAATGCAAATGCATATTTTCTGCCAGATCTGTTATGCACAAGGGATACTGACACCAATAGTAAGGGTCTCTAGGAGTTTTCCTATGCCAGTATGCAGGAGAGGCATGTTCTTGGAGAGTGACATGACAAATCTTCCCATGTCTATCCCTCTCTTAAAATCCTGCAACAACTCCTCATTGTTCCCAAGATTAAGTTGGACCTCAGGAACACGGCAGAAGAGGCTGTGTGGCACGGACCTTGGTTAGCTTTCAAGACTTAACTTCCTCTAATTTTCCCTTCCACCTGAGGCCAATACACTGACTTTCTAGAGGTCACTGTTGTGTCGTGTGATTTCATGTTTCCTTAGCTTTTTACTAGTCATTTCTTTACCAGTCATTTGCTAGACATTTCTTTTCTAGTCACTTTACTAGTACTTTACATGTTTTCATGCCATTTTGGTCTGACAGATAAAGCACTCTTTCTCTGCTGTCTCCCATATGAACTCTTCCTAGGACCCTTAGTTCACCGCACACGGTTGGTAGCTGTCCCTTTCCCAGCACATGTTGCCTTTTCCCTCTGCTCATCTTTCCCACTGTGCCATGAGCACCTCTTTTCTGTTTTCTCAGCCTTAGCATTGTGCACAGCCCATGAAAGTCATAAAAATATTCACTGAATTGAAATACTTATATAGCACTGAACACTAATTATTTTAAATATATTTGTTTACCTAAATATGTTTTCTCCATCAGATCATAAACTAATTGAAGATAGGAAAAATGTGTCGTTTAACTTAGTAGCCGTAGTTTGCAGTTGCTGAGAACTGTTTATTCTTTGAATGCATGATAACTATCCTGTCCTAAAGTATAGCCCTGCTCTGGATGTCCTGCTCATTCATCGTACCGCCACTGTAATAATCGTCACCATAACACCGCCATCAGCCTTTCACCATCAACACCACCAAATCACCATCACCAGACCGTTTTATTTGGAGGCCAAATTGCTAATGTTTTGCAATAAGATATAAAGTTGAAATTGTGGCTCACCAGTTACTAGCTGCATGGTCCTGAGCAAGTCCTTTCTCTGTAAAATAAACATAATAATGCTAATTTTGTAGATGTATAATGATTAAATTAGAAAAGGCTATGAGTACCTAGTACAATGCTAAGATAGAGTAAGGGGCAAATGCATGGTGTTTATCTCCTTCTTCCTGTTTCAGTCCATGCTCCCTGTCAAATGGATGTCTCAGTTCCCTTCTCAAACTAACAGAGTATGAGAGTAGATGTGCCTTTGCTGGTCACTGCGCCCCGGCACTCGAGATGTAAGAGGGTATACATGAAAGATACTGTGGAGGTCTAAGTGACAGGGAGCAAGCTCTGCTCAGCACTTGGTAAGACAATGAACTCATCATGTTTTAGCCTTCTAGTTGGAAGAGCAGAGGCTAGAAGTGATGTGTAAGAGGTTCCTGGTGATTGCATCTCACTAAAGGCTTTCTTTAACCTGAAAGTTTTTCTCCTTTGTCACCACAGAAGCGTTTGTACCTGAAATCCCCTTTATCATTGTAAAACGGCGATTGCAAGACTTTCTGGCAGATTACAGAAATAATCTGGTGGCACATCAGCAATCACAGAATGTAGAACATAAACTCAAAGGGTCAGTGAGCCTTAGCGTACCCACATATGAGTAAGACCCTGCATTTTCTCAAACGAGTACTTCTTAAGAAACGTAGATACTAGTTTTGCAACAATACTTTGAAAACTCTCATTTTATTGAAACTACAGGCAGCTGAGTCTGACGTTTCAAAGTTCAAATATCCAAGCACGAAAATATGTTCAAGGAGAAGGGGAAGAGGAAAGGAATGTGCATTTCTTAATCCCTAAGTACAAGTTCTCTGTTTATCCCTTCACACACGCTGTCCCCTTTACTCTTTCTAATCCACCTCCATGTCCTGGCTCTTCCCATTTTCCAGGTGGGACTTTGAGATTCTGAGAGGTCAAACAGCTTGTTTAATAAAAGAGATTCAGAACTGGGGTCCCAAACCAAGTGTGTCTGACCAAATTCTGTGCGTTTTTCTCTTCACCATGAAAAATTATAAATATTTTAATGGCTTAATCACAAACAATGAAGCTTTGACCCTTCATTAGTATGACAGTCCCAGCTATGACAATTACTGATATTTTGACTTTGGCCATGCAATTTAATTACCCAGGACATTAGTTTAAACATCTACAAAGTGAGAATACAATTAGTTCTTCCTCAAAGTATTACTAGGAGGATAAAATGGAATAATACACAGGAAACTTGATTTGTTCATTGTCTCACATTTAGGAAATAATCAATAAATGTTAATTATTATTTTTAAAAAGTACTTGAGTAGAATGGGTGGGTCATGGAATAGGTATCTGGTTAACTCTTTAAGAGGCCACCAAGCATTTTTCCAAGGTGTGTGCACACATTTCTGTCAGCTCCACATTCTCATCAACATTTGGTATGGCTAGCCTTTTTGATTTTAGCCCTTCCAGTCAATGGGAAAAGGCGTCTCATTGTAGTGTCAGTTGGCAATTTCCTGGTGACTAATGATGCTTAGCATCTCTTCATATACTTATTAACCATTCACTGATCTTCTTTGTATGGTATCTATTTAAACTTTTGCCCATTTTTATTAGTTGTATGGTATCTATTTAAACTTTTGCCCATTTTTATTAGTTTTATACAGTTAAATTGTATGAGTTCTTCACATATGTGTATACACACATATCCTCAGTTTGTGTTATCCCCTTAATTTTCTTAACAATGATTTTTGATAACCAAAAGTTTTATGTTAATGAAGGCAAATTTATATATTTTAATGGCTAGAGTTTTTTAATGTCCTCACATAGTATTGTCTACCCTAAGCTAATAAAGGTATTCTTTAGTATTTTCATCTAAAAACTTTTTGGTTCTCGCTCTGAAGTTTAAGTTACAGTAAATTTTGAATTAATTTTTCTGTACAGACTAAGGTTGGATTTAAAGTATTTCTCTAGATAAATGAAAATATATGCCCACAAAAAGATTTGTTCAAGAATATTCATAGCATCATTATTTAAAATAGCCAATAGCCTGTGAAATAATAAATGTCCACCAACACAGAAATGAATAAATGCACTGTGGCATATTCATAGAGTGGAATACTACTCAGTCATAAAAAGGGATGAGCTACTGAAATATGCAACAGCATGCATGAATCTCAAAAACATTATGTTGAATGAAAGAAGCCAGGCACAAAAATAAATTAATGTATGATTCCACTCATGTGAAGTTCAAGTGCGTACAAAACCAGCCTGAAGTGCTGGATATCAGAAAATACTTAACTGAGGAGGTAGGGTTAGTTGACTGGGAAGGATCATGAGGGGACTAACTTTATGTGTCCTATTTTGGGTGGTGGTGCGTGGGTGTACACAATTGTGGAAATCAATGCACAATATAAAATCTATACATCCCATCTCAAAAAATAAGATAAAAAAGACAAGAAAGGAGAGGAGTGATTGGTTACCATGGTTTCCTGCATCAACCAACCAGTTAATAGAGGGACTTATGCTAAGACTTCTACTAGTTCCAGAAACTGCTGCTTCGTCTCCTCTGTTTCTGACTCAGGATAACCTTCCTTTTGGCCACTTCCAAGTCAAACATTCCCCTCCTTTGGGTATGAGGTCACTGCTCTGCTGCTGGACGTCTTTCACCGACCTTGAAAAGCCACACGTTGCTAACTGTCAGATCCCAGGAAATCTACCTCATTCTTGCCCTCCCCTTGTAAATTTGCATTGCTCCCTGGTCCATTTAGCATCTAAAAAGATAAAATTATGACTTTATTTATTTCTGAATTTGTCATTGGGGAAACTGAAGCTCAGAGAAGTTAAATAAAGTTTCGAGGTCACAGAAATGACATTTTTTAAGCGCTAAGATTTGGTCTGTGTGACTACACAGTCTGCTTATTGCCTTCTGACGCATGACCTGAAAACAAGCAGGACTTGAGAGCCTTCAAGAGCAGATCTGCATTCCAGAGGAAGTGGTCTGACAGACCTGCCTGTTTAAAAATACAACATTTCTAGCCCTTCAGAAATGTATCAGTACTGGAAGCTAATTAAGTCCTATCAATTAGAGGAAAATTATGTTAACTTATTGTATATAAAATATATTTTGGGGGGCCGGCCCTGTGGCCGAGGGATTAAGTTCGCGCAGTCTGCTTTGGCAGCCCAGGGTTTCGCTGGTTCGGACCCTGGGCGCGGACATGGCACTGCTCATCAAGCCATCACTGAGGTGGCATCCTACATGCCACAACTAGAAGGACCCACAACTAAAATATACAACTATGTACTGGGGGGACTCGGGCAGAAAAAGCAGAAAAAAAAAAAAAGATTGGCAACAGTTGTTAGCTCAGGTGTCAATCTTTAAGAGAAAAACAAAATATATGTTTTTGTCTCTGTGTCCCAAAGTAATAGTGAATTCTGTATGTCTCATTTTACTTCCCTCTCACTTAATTTATGTATTATTGCTCAATAAATATGGTTAATTCATTTGCATTCATCAAACACCTAATATGGGAAAATCTCAGTTATTGTACAGAAAATAATACATAAAAGAGAAAATTCTATATTTAACACATTTTGTTTAAAGTGCTTTCTTCTTGCCTACATTTATGCAAAATGTATATGGCAGGTTCTCATTCTTTGAGGATTTGCAATTGAATTTGGGGAGATAAAAATATTTCCTTTCTATTTGGCTCATCACTTTTATACTGCTTTCTCAACATTTTTAAAGATTTTTAAGTAACTGACCAAATAACAACAACAAACAAATGAAATGATCCCTATGCTATTCGAGAGAAATCCTAAAAATATCTGAAGAAATTAAGAAAAAAATAACAGTAGAAAAACAAAACCAAAGGTAGTCTAGTCCTCAAAATAGTCAAAGTTTCATAAAAGCTTGCTATCGTTTGGCAGCAGATTTCCTTCTGATCATAGTAGGAGTCCGTTCAAAGAGGGAAAGGCTACAGTTTTCATTTTTATTAAGAAAAACAATTGCTCAGTAGAAAACAGTTATTACCAGGAGACTATCTCCTAAGAAACAGAAGACTGCAATGCAATGGAAAATATTGTCAATTATATTGGGAAGAGGAATATTTTTTAATTAAAATCAAAGGCAGACCATTCAAGAAGGTAGACAAAATGGCACCAAAGCATAAAGCGTGAATGCTACTTCCAAAGCATTTTAGCTATGACTCACATAATTCTGAATATTAATAGAAGGATATTTCATCTACTTGTAGAGGAACAGACACACTACAAAACTTTCTTTAAATTGTCTGAAAAATAGCAGCCTTTATGATCACTGGGTACCTATATGCCAGAATTGGTGACAGATGTGAAGAGATTTCTCTTTGTAACCACAGAGTCTTAAATTCCACCATGACAGAAGATAACTCTGGAACAATTATAACGAGTTAAAATAAAAGAGAGGAAAAGACTTCTGCTTCTGGTTATGGAGAACTAGATTGTATCAGATTAATATTCCCAAGGAGACCAACTTGATGAAGTGGATAACATTTTTACGAAGCGTGTGAGTTTGAAGCCACCACAGAGCTACCACACTTGCAGGACTTGAAGGGGAAAAGTCCTGAAAAGAAAGGAAAAAAGAACAAAGCTGGAGGCATCACACTCCCTGATTTCAAAGTATACTGCAAAGCTATAGTAATCAAAACAGCATGCTAGTTTTTAGTTGAATACCATGAAATACTTCAGAAATTATTTAAGTTTCTAGATGGTGGTGTGTTCCTGCACTTAGCGTTGACTTTCTCTTCCATGAAACTTTTAGGCTTGAGAAGATCATCTTAATCCAGTCTGAGATTAATTTTACTTGAAACTGGGGTTCAATCTTTATTAGAGCTTCTTCGTTTCCATTTCATCCTTTCTTCCCTTATTTAGCCCTTTAGGAGGCAACACATTTATTAGGCACCCTCTTCCTGGTGGATCCTGTCATCCAAAGTATATCCTCCCAGGCCTGTTCAAAAACAGAATTATCTTAGCTTTTCAGCCCTTTCCATAATTCTGCTCTGTTTTTTAACTTCTCAGGCACTGCTAATTGATTTCTAAATTTCCTGTGTGGAAAATTAGCACACATTTTGGATTATGTCTTTATGTTTCCTTTCTTTTTAGGATTTAGAAGAGATGTTCACCATCACTAATTATTAGGGAAATGTAAAGCAAAAGCACAGTGAAATACCTCACACCCATCAAAAGGCTATTATTAAAAAGGCAAGAAATAACAAGTGTTGGAGAGGATCTGGTAAAAAAGGAAACTCTCGTACACAGCTGGTGGGAATGTAAACTGCTGCAGCCACTTTGAAAAACAGTATGGAGATTCCTCAAAACTTAAAAATAGATCTACTATATGATCCAGCTATTCCGCTTTTGGTATTTATCTAAAGAACAGGAAAACACTAATTTGAAAAGATATATGCATCCTTATGTTCATTGCAGGATTATTCACAATAGCCAAGACTTGGAAACAATCTAAGTGCCCATCAATGGATGGATGGATAAAGAAGATTTTAGATATACATATATATATATACACACACGCAGACACATATATGTATATATGATATCTATACACACACATTTTTTCCTCTTAACTTTACATAATTTTATTTTTGTCTCTGATCTGCATGCTAATTTTAGTTTTCATAGTTTTCAGTGCAAAGGTCTTTCACCTCCTGGTTAAATTTATTCCTAGGTATTTTATTCTTTTTGTTGCAATCATAAATATTCTTTATTTGTAGTCATCCTTAATTTCTCTTTCTGCTGTTTTATTGTTAGTGTATAGAATTTCAACTTATTTTCGTATGTTAATTTTGCACCCTGCAAATTTACTGTATTTGTTTATTATTTCTAATAGCTTTTTTGGTGGGTTTCTTAGATGTTCTATGTATAAAATCATGTAATCTGCAAATAGTGATGATTTTAATTCTTCCTTTCCAATTTGGATCCCTTTTATTTCTTTTACCTGCCTAATTGCTCTGGCTAGGACTTTCAATACTAATGTTGAATAACGGGGCAAAAGTGGGCATCCTTGTCTTGTTCCTGTTCTTAGAGGTATAGCATTCAATTTTTCACCATTGCGCATGATACTAGCTGTGAGTTTGTCACATATGGCCTTTATTATGTTGAGATACTCGCCGTCTATATGCATGTTATTCAGAATTTTTATCATAAATGGATGCTGTGTTTCGTCAAATGATTTCTCTGTATCTATTGAGATGATCATGTGATTTTTATTCTTCATTTTGTTAATGTGGTGTATCATGTTGATTGATTTGCAGATGTGAACCATCCTTGCATCCCTGAGATAAATCCCACTTGATTGTGGTGTGTGATCCTTTTAATGTATTATTGTGCTTGATTTGCTAATATTTTGTTGAGAACTTTTGCATCTATGTTCATCAGCAATATTGGCCTGTAGTTTGTGTTTGTGTGTGTTGTCTTTGTCTGGTTTTACTATCAGGGTAATGTTGGCCTCTTAACACGAGTTAGGAAGTGTCTTTTTACTTTAGTTTTCTGGAAAGGTTTGAGAAAGACAGATATTAAATCTTCTTTAAATATTTGGTAGAATTAACTGGGGAAGCCACCTGGTCCTGGATTTTTGTTTTTGGGAGGTATTTTATTACTGTTTCAATCTCCTTTCTAGTGATTGGTCTATTCAGATTCTCTGTTTCTTCTTGATTCAGTTTTGAAAGGTTGTATAATTCTAAGAACTTATCCATTTCTTCTAGATTATCCAATTTTAAGTGTATAGGTTTTTATCATATTCTCTTATAATCCTTGTATTTCTTTGGTATCCATTGTAATTTCTCCTCTTTTGTTTCTGATTTTATTTATTTGAGCCTTCTCTCTTTTTTCCTTAGTGAGTCCAACTGATAGTTTGTCAATTTTGTCTATCTCTTCAAAGAACCAGCTCTTAGTCTTGTTGATCTTTTCTATTGTCTTTTTAGTTTCTATTTCATTTATTTCCTCTCTGATTTTTATTATTTCCTTCCTTTTACTGATTTTGGGTTTTCTTGTTCTTTTTCTAGTTCCTTTAGTTGTAATGTCATATTGCTTATTTGAGATTTTTCTTGTTTCTTAAGGTAGATCTGTATTGCTATAAAATTCCCTTTTAATAACACATTGCTGTATCCTATAAATTTTGGTATGTTGTATTTTCATTTTTGTTTGTCTCCAGATATTTTTTGATTTCTCCTTTGGTTTCTTCATTGACTCAGTAGTTGTTCAGTAGCATTTTGTTTAATCTTCACGTATTAGAGATTTTCCATGTTCCTCCTTATAGTTTCATACCATTGTGGTTTGGAAAATGTGCTTGATATTATTTCAATCTTCTTAAATTTATTGAGACTTTTTTGTGTCCTAATATGTGATCTATCCTGAAGAATGTTGTATGAGCATTGAAAAGAATGTGTATTCTGCAGTTTTAAGATGGAGCGTTCTATATATATCTATTATGTCCTTGTGGTCTAATGTGTCACCTAAAGCCAATGTTTTCTTATCAACCTTCTGTCTGGATAATCTATCCATTGATGTAAAGAGGAGTGAAGGTCCCCAACTATTATTGTGTTACTGTCAATTTCTCCTTTTACGTCTTTATGTAGTTAGGTGCTCCTATGTTGGGTGTATAGATATTTACAAGTGTTATATCTTCTTATTGGATTGTTCCTTTTATACTTATGTAATGCCCTTCTTTGTCTCTTGTTAGTTTTAGTTTTAAAGTCTATTTTGTCTGATGTAAGCAGTGTCATTTGAGTTTTCCTTTTGTTTCCACTTACATGGAATGTCTTTTTTCATTCCTTCACTTTCAGTCTGTGACTACCTTTAGATCTGAAGTGTGTCTCTTGTATGCAGCATATATATGGGTGTTATCTTTTATCCATTCAGCCACCCTACGTCTTTTGATTGGGGTATTTAGTCCATCTACATTCAAGTAATTATTGATAGCTATGTACTTATTGCAATTTTGTAACTTTTGTCTTGATGTTTTTGTAGTTCCTCTCCATTTCTTTCTTCTTCTCTTGCTCCCTTCCCTTGTTTTTTGATGACTTTCTTTACTGTTGTGTTTGAGTTCATTTCCCTTTATTTTTCTGTGTATGTTTTATAGGTTTTTGTTTTATGATTATCATAAGGTTCATTTATAATAATCTATGTGTATAGCAATCTATGCTAAGTTCATGGTCTTTGAAGTTGACCTCATACTAAAAGCCCGCTCTTATTACCCTCCCATGTTTTATGTTTTTGCCATTGTATTCTACCTTTTTAAATTTTGTGTATCTCTTACTCCCTCATTTTAGATATTGATGATTTCAGTACTTTTGTCTTTTGACCTTCATACTAGCTTTATAGTGATTGATCCACTAAACTTACCATATATTTGCCTTTACCAGTGATATTTTTTCTTTGATAATTTTCTCATTTCTAGACTTTTCATTTGCCCTTAAAGCAGTCCTTTTTACATTTCCTATAGGGCCAGTTTAGTGGTGATTAATTCCTTTAGTTTTTGCTTGTCTGGCAAACTCTTTATCTCTCCTTCCATTCTGAATGATAACTTTACTGGATATAGATTTTTTGGTTGTAGGTTTTATTCCTTTCAGCACTTTGAATATATCATGCCACTCCCTTTTAGACTGTAAGGTTTCTGCTGAAGTCAGCTGATAGCCTTATGAAGTTTCCCTTGTATAGAATGTTGCTTTCCTCTTGAGGATTTTAAGATTGTCTTTATCTTTAATTCTTGACATTTTAATCATAATGCCTCTTGGTGTGAGCCTCTTTGGGTTCATCTTGTTGGTACTCTCTGTACTTCCTGTACCTGGATGTCTGCTTCATTCCCCAGCTTGGGGAAATTTTCAGCTATTATTTCCTCAAATAAACTCTCTGCCCCTTTGGCTCTCTCTTCTCCTTCTGAGACACCTAAAATGCAAATGTTAGTACACTTTATGTTGTTCCAGAGGTCCCTTAAACTGTCCTTGACCTTTTAAATTCTTTGTTTTCTTTTTTTCTGTTCAGCTTGGGTTATTTCCTCTACTCTGTTGTTAGATTGCTGATCTTTCTTCTGTGTCACCTACTCTGCTATTGATCCCCTCTAATGAATTTTTAATTTCAATTATTACATTCCTAAACTCTGATTGATTGTTTTTTGTATTTTCTAATTCTTTGTTGAAGTTTTCATACTGTTCATCTATTTTTCTCCCAAGTTCAGTGAGCATCCTTATGACCATTAGTTTGTACTCTTTGTCAGGTTGAATGGTTATCTTTGTTTTGTTTAGTTCTTTTTTCTGAGGATTTGTCCTGTTCTTTTATTTAGAGCATATTCTTTTGTATCCTTTGTATTTATTTATATGTATTAGGTAGATCAGATATGTGTCCTAATCTTGGAAATGTGGCCTTATGTAAGAGATGTCTTATGGGACAGATCCAGAGGCACTCTCCCCACTTGTCACCTGTGCCTGGTACTCCAGGGGCATCCCCTATGTGGGCTACTTGTGTCGTTCTGTTGTGGTAGAGCTCCTATTGCTGAGGCATGCAGGTAGGCTGGGCTGTTCCCTTGGCTGACTGGTTGAAGGCCTGGAAATAGGAAACTGCTATGGGCATGTTATTGGGTGTGGAGAGCCCTCAGCATAGCTGGCTGCGAAGCCTGGTGGTTCACAACTACTGTAGGTTTACTGGTAAGTGGGTCAGGCCCTTGATGTGGCTGGTTCAGGGTCCAGCATTGTACAACTGCTGAAAGCTTCCTGGTGGGTGGGGCAGGCCCCTGGTGTGTCTGGTTTCTAGGCCCGGGAGCATACAACTACTGCAGACCCCCATTGTGGCTGGCTGCATGGCCCAGCAGCTCTCAACTGTCTAGGTGTGCTGGTGGGCACAGCAAGCCCCTGGTGCAGCTGTGTTTGTGGCCCAGTGGCACAGCTGTTGTTAGTTCATGCTTGGGTATGGCAAGCCTCAGGCGTTGGCTGGCTATGTGGTCAGATGGTATACAAATTTCTCAGGCATGTTGGTGGGCAGGGAAGGCCCCCAGTGTGACTGGGTTGGCACCTGAGGATGCAGCTATTGCCATCTTTTTCTTAAGCAGGACAGGTCACTGGTATTGGCTGCCTCTACTGCCTAGCTGCATTTGATTTCCCAGGTGCTCTAATGGACAAGGTAGACCCCTGTGCTAACAGACTAGAAGGAAGATTCCAAAATAGTACCTGTTGCAACCGTGACAGTGCAGCTGAACTAGGTCACAAAAATGGCTGCCACCAGTATCTCAGTCCCTGAGAGGGAGCCCAAGATGCGTCCTGCCTTTATGGGATGTGATCTGAGCTTAATAATTGAGTCTATTTTACCAATAGACTATACACTTTTCTATCTCATGTTTTTGTGCTGGTTTCTGGGTCAAGTGAGTCTTTGCATGCACCTTTTAAGAGCAGGTTTTCCTTCCCAGAAGTTCTATAGTTTTCCTGGGTATATTTCCCATTGGTTTTCAAAGCCAAGTGTTTTGGGGTCTTATCTCTCTTGTGTTGGATCTAATGACTGGGATGCCTACTGTGAAGGTTGAACCCATGCTCTTCTGGGAAAAGCTTTGTGCCTTTGAGACCACTCCTGGCCGTGAAGCACAATGGGTAGTGTGTGTTTTATTTTACTCAGCAAGACTGTATCTCTGCCTCTTTTGCCCCTGTCTTTGTTGTCCTTTGTTGTGGAGGTTCTCTCTTTTTCTTTTTTTGTGGAAGCTTAGCCCTGAGCTAACATCTCTGCCAATCACCCTCTACTTTATACACGGGATGCCTGCCACAACATGGTTTGATATCTGTGCGTATGTTGATGTCTGGGATCCAAACCAGTGAACCCTGGGCCTCTGAAGCAGAGCATGCAAACTAAACCACTACACCACCAGGCTGGTCCCATGTGGAGGTTCTTTTCATCCAGTTTCCAGATTTTTCTCAGAGGAAGTTGTTTCACAGATAGTTGTAGGTTTGTTGTATCTGTGTGAGGAGGCAAGCTCGGCATCCGCCTATGCCACCATCTTCCAACCCCATTGATGTTTATATGGAAATAAAAAGGATCTTGGCATCCACCTCATACTTTAAGTAAAAACACATTCCAAATGGATTTTAAATATAAATATGAAAGATGAGACAAAAATTGTGTACAATGCAAAGCCTATCAAAATAGAATAGATAAATAAGTGTTTATATAAAGGAATATTATACAAGAGTGTAAATAAATCAACTGTTGCTACATTTGACAATATCAGTGACTATACTCAATAGCATATTGTTAAAAATGCCAGTTACAGAAAGACAGAGAGTAAAAAGATTTTTATGTCAAAACTAATCTATGATGTTAAAAGTCAAGATAATAGTTACATTTGGGAAAGTGGTGAAATAGTGACTGGAAGGGGTATTAAAGATATTTCTGAGTTGCTGATAATATCCTATTTCTTGATGGTTAGACAGGTGTGTTTGCTTTGGAAAGTCATCCATTTTTACGCCTAGGATTTATGCACACACTTCTTTCTCTTGCTCCTTCTCATTCTCTGGGGAAGACATGATTAGCTCCTTTTGAACCGTATAGAACAGGGTTACACACAAAGGAAAAGATTAAAACTATTCTCTTAGCTAAACATGAAATGATATTATCTGCATTCATTAACGCAGAATGAAACCCGAGAGAATCACATCAAGAGAGAATATTCAGAGGTCGTGGGGCTGTGGGAAGGTAAAGAGGGGGACTGTGGGAAGAAAGAGAAATGTTAAATTAAAGAAACAAAATGAACTACCCATGTATCTTTTAACTGGAGTATTCTTCCAAGTCCTGCCACTGCCATCTTATCCTAAAGATATGCAATCAGGTAATTGAAAATTAGGAAGCATCATGTTACTCTCCAACACTCACAACAAATCATGGCCATAAGATTATTTTTAAAAATAATCTTAAATGGTATACATTTTATTATACCCTTTAAGTACAAAAAAGTTTGTATTTCCTTGAATTTTTAAGAGACAATTTTAAGAATGCATCATAAAAATCTGGGGATAAGACTTCTCCTTCTTGGAAGACAGAGGAGATATACTGTTCTCCATTCCTCCTGCTAAGCACAACTAAAAACCCTAGACGTTATACATAAAACAAACATCAAAAACTCTGAAAAGTGGAGAAAAGAAGTTATACCAGCTAAGGGATATCAGGACCCAAGGAATGACACAGAGGAGTGTTCCGTGAGCTTGCTTTTTACCTCATATATCCAGACTGGGAGCTGAAGAAGCTGGCAACCCAGAAACACCAAAAGGTACAGGAAAAAAAAAAAAGAGAGAGAGAGAGAGAGGAAGAAGGAAGGAAGGAAAGAAAGGAAGAAATAAAAGCCTACTTTTTTTAGCCAAAGGACCAGGAAGGGGCAGCCTCATAAGGTAGAAAACCTTTTGACAATGACCTCTCTACTTCAGACAAACAACACTGAAAAACCTGTGCCCAACCTTGACTCATGCCACAAAGGCCCAGTGGGGTACCTAGACTTCTACACTAGCCAGGCAAAAGTGAGCATCAACCCAGCAGTAAAACCTATATAACAATTAGCTCAAAATAGATCACAGGGTTAAATTTGCAACATGAAACCAAAATCTTTAGAAAAACACATAGAAGAAAATTCTCAGGATATAGAAAGACAAAAGTTCTCAGACTTGACACCAAAATCATGATCCATAAAAGAAAAAACTGATAAATTGAACTTCATCAAAATAAAAAATGTGTAAACTGTGAAAAATACTGTTTAGAAGATGAAAAGACAAGCTACAGTCTGGGAAAAAAATATTTGCAAACCTCCTGTCTGTGGTATCTATAAAGAACTCTCAAAACTCAACGGAAAAAAATTCCAATTAAAAATTGGGCACAAGACATGAGCAGCTATTTCCCTAAAGAGGATATAAATACGGGAACTAAGGACATAAAATTCCTTTCAATACCATTAGCCATTAAGCAAATGCAAATTAAAACCACAATTGTTTATCACCACACTCTTATCAGAATGGCTAAAATAAAAAAATAATAGTTACAACACCAAATGCTGAGCAATATGTGGAGAAACTGGATTATTTATACATTGCTGGTGGGAATGCAAAATGGTACAGCCACTCTAGAAAAGAGTGACTGTTTCTTAAAAGACTAAACAAGCAACTACCATACAACCCAGGAATTGTACTTTTGGGCATTTATCTCAGATAAATAAGTGCTTAGCTCATAGTAAACATCTGAACACAATTGTGCATAGTAGCGTTATTCATAAGAACTCAAAACTGGAAACAACGTAGATGTCCTTCAGTGAGTAAGTAATTAAATAAACGATGGTACATCAATACCGTGGCATACTCCTCAGCAATCAAAAGGAACACACTATTGATGCATACCACACTTGGGTAAATCTCCAGAGAATTATACTGAATGAAAAAAGCCCATCCCAAAAGGTTACATACTGTATACTTTCATTTACATAACGTACTTGAAATGAGCAAACACTTCTCACTATTTTAATCCATGAAGTTATTAATCAGAAGCACATTTTCTTGGGACCGATACAGAGGCATAGAGGTTACGTTCATGTGCTCCACTTTGGTGGCCGGGGGTTCTCTGCTTCAGATCCCTGCCATGGACCTGCACACCACTCATGAAGCCATGCTGTGGCAGCGTCCCACATAGGAAATAGAGAAAGACTGGCACAGATGTTAGCTCAGAGACAATCATCCTCACCAAAAATAAAGGAAACACATTTTCTTTATATTTACTTTTCTTTCTCTGAATGGAATTTTTATTTGGCATCCCACAAAGTAACTTCTTTAGAGAATGGAATAAAATCTAAAATGTGAAAAAAAAATCAAGTGTATAAATAGGTTGATATGTATTAGGTTTATTTTAATTGCTTTTTTAATTCAAAGATACACACATTTACACATATGTTTTTTGTGTACGTAATATGTTCACATGGTTCAAAATTCCAAGTGTAAAAAGAGTTTATGCTGTAGCAGCTCCCTCCCTCACTGTTTCCGCTCTTCTTAGACAAACTCCTAAGTTAGTGATTTGTTGTATATCCTTCAGTGGTTTTCTCTTAGACCTGGAGCTTCAGAGGTAATTTCAATGTATCTATGTTTATCAAGTAAATCTCCAGAACCCTGATTTCTTTCACCTGCAGCTCTTCGATGCTCTTTTTTTCTTCTTAGTTTTCCTGCTTATAGCCTTCTCTTACAACATCCTTCATGTATCAAATGGGGTCACTTTTAAATATTAACCACCTCCTATTTAAAAAACTCTCCAGTGATTTTCTCTTACAAAGAAAATAAACTCCTAACAATGATGCCCACCCCGATGGTTGGCTCCCTGCCTACGCCTCTGAAATCATCCCCAGCCTCTCCCCTGTTCTCACTGCACAGGCACTTTGCATTTGTTGTTCCTCTGCCAGGGTGCTCGTCCATCCCTCAGATCTTCTCACAGCTCGGCTCTCCTGGCTTTCTGAGCTCTGCGGAAATGGAAATATTACTTCTTCAGAGAAGACTTCCATATAGATAGATAGATAGATCCTCTCTGAAACTGTCAGCCATTCTTCATCAACATAGTCTATTTCACTTTACCAAATTATCCTACTTAATTTTCTTTACAACATTCCACAATTCAAATTCAAATAATCTCTTTTATGTATTAGTTTGCTTCTGCTACCCCCCCCCCCCCCCCCCCCCCGCCAATCTGACTACTCTCTCAAAAACATGTGCTTAATCAGGATGAGGGCAGGGACAGCACTTATCTTGGTGGCTTCTGTGTTTTCAAAACACAGAACAGGGCTCCAGTACCAAGGGTAATTGAAAAAATATTTGTTGAATGCATAAATGAATAAACCACTAGATAATTACTACACACGTTAGAAAGCTAGCCCTTACATGACTTAGATGAGTTATGTAACCTTTGTGAAATATTTTTGTCATGTCTAAATGAGTGGAATACAATATTACTCAGAAACTCATAATACTAATTCAATAATATATTTTAAGTAATAGATATTATACTGTTGATAACTCTTTCCTGCCTTTCTTCCTGGATCCTCATAGCTGGATCCTAGGGAAAATGAGAAAAGGAAGAAGAAAGAGGAGCAAGAAGAGAGAAGAAGGAGAGGAGGAGAGGAGGAGAGGGGGAAGGGGGAGGAGTAGGAGGAGATGGAAAAGGAGAAGAGAGAAAAGCAGGAGGAGACAGAGACGGGCAGGGAAGAGGAAGAGAGAACTCTGAAAGGCTAAAAGCTGAAGAAAAACAAATATAGTCAGTTCATTGAGTGGGCAAAAGTTCATTCATTTATTCAACCACAGAGTGTTAAATTAGAGGTCCTGACGAGGTAATGTCAGATTTTTCGCAAAATTTGATACATGTACTCTTATAAAGTACAAGGTTTATTTACCCAAAAAAGAGACAGTTATTTTGAGGGGCAAGTTAGGCATTTTTAACAAAGATCAAGGAATAATCATGTGCTTGTTGGGGAAGCTTTGGTACCCAGGCTGGATATTTCAACACATAAACCAGCAGAAGTCAGGACCAAACAGACGATATAAAGATGGGTTAGGGTGATGTTTGCCGAATTTTGCAGAAAGTTGACTCAGCTAGGAGGCTGTATAAATTGGGGGCTGATTTTAGCTGCCTGTGACAGAAAAATAAAATAGCAATGGATTAAAGATGATGGAAACTTCTATTCAACTCAAAATACAGCTCAGACCCACATCAGACTCAAACTCTAGGATCTCTGGACGTCACAAGAACTTCTCTATCAACTCTACGTCTGACTCCTTGCCAGCTAATTACTTTCTGGAAAAGAATCACTTTAGCACAGGCTTCTGCTAGATATAGCTGAATTTGACATTCATTTGGAAATACTGATTCCTCAAAAACTTAGTGGACTGCCAGAGTGTGTGTCCATTTTAATTTTATGTGCAAAATAACCACAGGTGAAGATTATGTTGCAACATGCATATCAAACATGATGATTTTTGCCTTTAGGCCAGTACCCTCTCTGATCCATCCCTCCCTTTCTTACTTCAATGGCTTAAGGTCATTTGAAACAATAGGCTTAGATGCGAAACACTCAGTGTGGCTGCACTCAAAGTCAGGAGGAATAGCTGAGGAATGGTAGGATTTTTTAAAAACATTTTGGGCCACATTCTTAACTTCTACTACACTATGGTTGCCATTTTACAGTGACCCCTTATGACGTTTAAAGTTTCTATACAAAAACAATTTTTTCCAACCCTGCAATGCTGCAAATAGTGAGACTCTCAATGAGCTTAGAGTGCAAGCTACGCACACGTAGCACCTCTCTTAGCACTGTGATATTTCTTCCTATTTACGCAGCAGAGCGGCATGGTATGACCTGAGTTTATCTCCATCTTGTATAGGTTGAGCGTACGTCCCATTTCACTTGGTGTAATCCTGACTTACGCTTCTTATCCAGACATGTTTATTAATAGTTCCCCCTTTTACTGTGAAAGAGTCTGAGTTTGGAAGATAAATTATGTTTACTCTTCTCTTGTCAGACTTTGCTGAATGGATCGAAAAGAAACTACACACACCACCATTTAAAATGTTTTCTATAATTTGCCTAAGCCTCCAGCCTTGGTCATTGCATGGTCTGAGTCAGAGATAAGGCAAGCAATAGTTGAATAAAATGGTTTGACACTGCCTAACAGCAGTCACAAGCCTTCCAGAATACAATGGGTAGACCCTTCTGCCTGCAACCGAACCTTTTCCACTGAGCTAAAGCCACATTTTAGATTCTTGTAGCAACAGTATTCTATTTTTCATACCAAATTCTCTATCAGTTAGCGATTGAGTTTTCGATGTTTAATAGAATACCTAATGAATAGTGGCTTACACAAGCTGTTCGTATATTTCAACACAGAAAGAATAATTGATATTATCATTCCATTCTAGGACAGCAATTTTCACAGTGTGCCTGTGGACACAGAGATCCCCCCAAAACCCTCCCAGGGTGTTTAGAAGCCTACACCATTTCTTTCCAAACTAGAAGCTTACTTGCCTGTTTTCATTGGTGGACAATTGCTTTAATAATACAAAAGAAGTGATGGCTGAAACTATTGACATCCTAGTACAAATCAAGGCAGCAGAGCCATCTATACTAGTAAACATTTGTCCTTTTATTGCCATATGCTTATGAAAGAAGAAAAAAGCTTATTTCACTTTAAAATGTCCTTTATGGAGCAATAAAATTATTAATTGCATCAAATTTTGAGATTTGAGTAATTATCTCTATAATATTCTGGGTGACAAAACAGAAAGTACATATGAAGAATTTCTGATGCATGCGTAACTACAACAGTTGCCTCAAAAAATGTGTAAGTTTGAATTGCAGGCTGAACTAGCTGCTTTTTTCATACAATAGCATTTTTACTTGAAAAAATGACTAAGAGACAGATTATCTGTATTCAGACTTGGATTTGTGGCAGATATTGCCTCAGGAACAAACTAAGTGAATTTGTCTCTCAAAATAAAACAGTTGACATCATATGTTGCCAATGATAATATTTGAGTTTATGTATGAAAATATAATTTTGGAAAAATTGTATCTCCCACCATGAGGTTGGCTGTTTCTCAAAACGTAAAAACTTTTCTTATGAAAATATTAGTAAATGAATAAAATATTAAATTATTTTTTCATTTTTTGTAATTAAACATGGCAGCAGTTGAAAGATCTACATAAATCAGTAAAGTAATATTTTTAAATATTAGTGCATAATGGTACAACGTTATACACAAGTAAAAAACCTACTCAAAGTGCAAGGTAGACCAATGGATATTTATGTAACAAAGTACAAAGAATTTGATAGAGATTTTAGATTTCACATTGCAATTCATCTTTAACAATCTTAGCACTAATCAAGTTTGGTTTAGTATCAGCAAAAAATGTCCAGGATTATGTAAGAAGTTTATTAAAGTACACTTTTCTTTTCCAACTACTTATCCTTGCGAGGCCATATAGTCTTTATTGTACTTAAAAAGTAAAGTAAAATAAAAACCCACAACATATTGAATGCAGTAACAGATACGTGAGTCAAGCTGTCTGTTATTAAGCCAGACATTACAACTTTTTAAAAAATCTGAAGTAATGCTACTATTCTCTCCAGATACTTCTGTTTTTGAAAACTGTAAACATGTAAAGCACATTTTAAAAAATATAAACTCATAAAACTATGCTATGCATGTTAACCTTTAATGTGATTAATATAGTTATTAAAAATGAATAAGCAATGAATTAAATAAATAATAATGAATACATGATAAATTAGTTTCATTGAAATGAATAAATAATTATTTATTTCTTAATTTAAATTTTCTAATATGCTAGTTATCAGTAGATATAACCCGTATAAGCATAAACTCTCTTGAGCATTCGATAGAGGAATCTTGAGACCAAAATATTTGAGGAACAGCATTCTATAAGGCAAATGATTGCACCTTGAAAAATATGAATTCATAAGTAATGATGGATCTTTTTTTTCTATGAATTCATAAGTAACGATGGATCATTAAAACCAAGAAGATTAAAATAGGAGGGAACATTTTGATATCTATTGCTACTTCCTTATGTAATAGATTAAAAGACTGAGGACATAAAGTTTTTAAAATTTTGTCCAAAATTAGAATGTTAAGGGATTCAGGCAAAGCGTCATCAGACTGGCCCATGTTCTCAGAAGTATATTCTTCTAAATTAGAGAAAATAATAGTAGTGGCAAAATTCCATATATCATATTGCTGATGATAATTAAATTGTTATAACAGTTTTTCAAAAACTAATTCACGGTGTCAAAAGAGCTTTAAAAACGTTCATACCTTTTGACTTAATAATCTCAGTTGTAAGATTCCACAATGATCAAAATATAACTTGAAAGTACATCAAACTTAAGCAACCTAAAAAAACTATAAGTATAAATATACTTATCACTATTTATAATATTAATGTGTTGAAAACAATGTGAATATCTGAGAGTACTAAAAATGGAATATTCTGCAGCCAGAAAAATTATATTTATGAATTGTATGTAGACATAAGAACACTTACTCATTGAGAGGATGTGACGACAGGTTGACCCATGAACTGGACCTGGGCAACTGGAGGTTCCTCACCCCACCCGAGTCCGTGGAATGTGTGCTCTGCCCACAGTTCCCAGAGTGGCAGCTGTTCCAAGGGCGCAGCCTTGAGAGACCAATCTGTTGTTGAGACCATCTAGACTATGTATGTGACTGAACCCCATCAAGTCCTCTATATAAACTTTTAAGATTCTGGCAGGCTGGTGCAGAGATCTACTCACCTTAAAGCCACCCAAGACAAGCCTTGTATGTAAGTTCCTTTACTTATTAAACCTGCCACCTACCAGTCTGCTATGCCTTGTCTCTTTCTTCATTCTCTCCTTGCTCTCCTTGTAGAAGGGCCAGCTTGTGAACCAACATTTACATTACATACAAAACCAGACACTACAAAAGCAGTGCTCAGAGATATATGCATAGCATTAAATACTTGTAACAGGAAACAAAAAAGCATAAGATAAATTATACATTAAACACAAAATGTTGGAAAAAACTAACTAGCTGAACACAAAGGAAAAGAGATAAAAGTAATAAGGATAAGGGCATGATGAATGAAGTAGAGAACATAGCAACAAAAACAATAGCACGTATTTACAAAAGAAGTGTTACTTTGAAAAGAAAAGTAAATTAGCAAGATCTCTGGTCTGGGAATATTAATTGAGAAAAGGAGATACGTCTGAGACTAAAAATTAATATTACTAACCACTGTGCATTAATAAATTTTAGAACTAGAGGAAATATGTAACTTCATAGATATTAAATGTCAAATTTGCTCAAAAAACAAGTAGAGAAACATAAATTAGTATGTATTAAATAAACTGAAATAATGGTCAAAGACCTTGTCTGCCTAAAACTCCTGATAATATCATCAATAAACATTCACAATATGCTGTACTTGCCAGTAAGAATTAAATTATTCAAGAAAATGGAAGGAAGAACACATAGCATATGATTTAATGAAGTTATTATTATTTGATTCAAAACCAAATGAAGAAAATGGATGAAATGAAAATTATAGGATCAGCTCACAATCAGAAATTACACAATCAGAAATTATAAATAAATATTAGCTATCTAAATCATACATTGAATTAAAAATACATAATGACTGCTCTCAGACCACAAAGGAATTAAACTAGAAATCAATAACAGAAAGATAACTGAAAAATCCCCAAATATGTGGAAATTAAGCAACACAATTCTAAATAATGCATGGGTCAAAGAAGAAATCTCAAGAGAAATTAAAAAATATTTTGAACAAAATGAAAATGAAACCATCAAAATTTCTGGGGTTCAGTGAAAACAATGCTTAGCGGGAAATCTATAGCATTTAATGAATATATTAGAAAAGAAAAAAAGATCTAAAATCAGTAATTTAAGTTTCCATCTTAGGATACTAGAAAAAGAAAGACAAATTAAATTCAAATAAGCAGAATAAAATAAATAATAAAAATTAGAGCAGAAATCAATGAAATTGAAAACAAGAAATCAATATAGAAAATCAGTGGAAACAGAAGCTGGTTCTTTGAAAAGATTAATAAGATCAAGAAGATTTTAGCTGGACTAAGAAAAAGAGGGAGAGGAAACAAATTACTAATATCAGAAATGAAACATGAGACATCATTACAGATCCCATGGAAATTAAAAGGATAATAAAGAAATACTATGAACAGCTCTATGCCTACAAATATGATAGCCTAGACGAAATGGACTAATTTCTTGAAAGATGCAATCTGCCAAAACTCACACAAGAAGAAATAGGCTATCTGATTAGGCCTATATCTATTTAAAAAATTGAATCAATAAGTAATAACTGTCCAAAACAAAAGCACTAAGCCCACATGGAGTCACTGGTGAATTCTCACTGACATTTAATGAAGAAATTATACCAATCCTCTACAATCCCTTTCAGAGGACAGAAGCAGAGGGACTACTTCCAAACTCATTCAATAAGGCCAGCATTACCTTAATATCAAAATGAGACAAATATGTTATAAGAAAAGAAACTACAGATCAATATCTTTCATGAATATAGACGTAAAAATCTTCAGTAAAATATTAGCACATTGAATGCAACAATGTGTAGAAAGAGTTATACACCACAACCAAGTGGAATTTATCCCGTGTATTCAAGGCTTGTTCAACATTCAAAAATCAATTAATGTAATCTATCACACCAACAGCCTAAAAAAGAAAAATCACATGATCATATCAGTAGTTACAGAAAAAGAATTTTACAAAATCTAACACCCGTTCATGATAAAAACTCTCTGTAAACTGGGAATATAAGGGGAACATCCTGTACTTGATAAAGATTATCTACAAAAACCGACCTGTAGCATCATACTTAATGGTGAGAAACTTGAAGCTTTCCCACTAAGATCAGGGACAAGGCCACTCAGGATGAGTCATACCTGGAGTCTCCCTCATTTCTGATTTAGATGATATTTACATAACTTTGGACTTATTCTTTAGAGTTGATGCTGAAATGATTTAAGACTTTAGAGGCAATTTGGATGAAATGAATGTGTTTTTCAAGTGAGAAGGACATGAATTTTGGAAGACCAGGGGCAGAATGTTATGGTCAGAATGTGTGTCCCCTCCAAATTCGTATGTTGAAACTGTAACCCCAATGTGATGGCACTTGGAGATGAGGCCTCTGGGAGATAATTAGGGTTAGATGAAGTCATGTGGGTGGGGACCTCAGGATGGTACTAGTGGCCTTATAAAAAGAGCTTGCTCTTGTGATGATCTCCCTTGTGCACACACAGAAGAGATCCTGTGAATACACAGCTACATGAGGTCACTTACAAACCAAAAGAAGAGCCCTCAGGATGAAACATGCTTTGCTGCAATGTTGGGTTTGGACCTCCAGCCTCCAGACTGTGAGAAATAAATTTCCGTCATTGAAGGCATCCAGTCTTTGGTATTTTGTTATAGTAACCCAAGCTGATTGATACACGGAGTGAGTAGGAGAGACATATGTGAATTCGAGACTTGTTTTCTCCTCTAAAACAGGAGTACCAAGAAAACTTGCCTGACTTGTGTGATGTAGTTAATGACTTAAGGACATGAGCTATGCAACTAGATTGTCTAGAGTTGACTTTCTATTTCAAAAAAAATTTTTTTTGAGGAAGATTAGCCCTGAACTAACATCTGCTGCCAATCCTCCTCTTTTTGCTGAGGAAGACTGTCCCTGAGCTAACATCCATACCCATCTTCTTCTACTTTTTATATGTGGGACACCTACCATAGCATGGCTTGACAGGCAGTGCATAGGTCCGCACCCAGCATCAGAACCGGTGAACCCCAGGCCGCCAAAGCAGAACGTGCAAACTTAACTGCTGTGCCACTGGGCTGGCCCCCAAAATTTTATAACTATAAATATTAAGGCGCGTGTGGCAAACTGCTTCTCTCATTTGTTTCCTCACCAGAAAATTTGGCATTATAATAAAATCTTCCTCATAGGGTTGTTGTGAGAATTAAGGAAGTGATTTAGTTATGTTGTATTAGTTAATTAGTTGATATTGAATTATTTTACTTATATTAGTTAATAAAGAATTAGTAGTACTTATTATAGTATCGTGCTTCATAGCACATGCCCAATAGATGTTATTTAAGAAGCAATAGTGTACATTCAAATAATGTTCATTTTCTCTACTTCACTGTATCTTTACATGCTCAGTTTTTGTGATTTCTCCCTCAGCCCCTGACTCACATTCTCTCAGCTACAGCCTGCAGGGTCCTCAAAGATGGCTCTAGTCCTAGAGTTCTGGAGCACCTCTAGTTCCCTGCCGGAGGTGCCTGGCAGCATCAGGGTGCAATTAAAATGCAGGAAAGAAGAGTGGAAAATATAAAAGGGGAAAAAATGGAGCTACCTTTAATTTTAGTTGGCCCACTAATTAGCAAAGTAATTAAAAAACATACGGCAGAGTTGACAGATCTATGCGACGTTGGCATCCTGAGCGGCTCTCCCTATGGTGGGGAAGGGTGATTGATGCACTCTTCCTCCCCTTCTTTTATTTTGAAAGCTTTGAGGTCCTTTGGGCTTTGGCACAGACATTGTTGCTTGTTTTTTTTCCCCATGGCAAATGCATAAATCTCAATGTCTGGCCCCAGAATTTCCACCACAGCAGTAATGTTTCCTACTAGTTGAGTAATTTGGAACCCTTGAAGACTTTCACATATGTAAATTCAACTTCCACAAAGCCTTGTAAGATGGGCAGGGTATATTTTTCCCCATTTTGCAGATGAGGAAGTTGCATCCTGTTCCAAACAGACTGTGACCTATTTGAGAGAGGAGGTCATGTTATATTCATATATGAATTCTCAAACATGGAAACCCGTCTGAGGAATGTGTGAGTGAATAAGTCAGTGAGCACATGCAGGAGGCACACGGAGGGCTCAGGGCTGGTGTGTGGCAGATCTGCTTGTCCAGTAGCAGGCTGTGTTACCTGCTCTATCACTAGCAGCTTTGCAACCTTCAGCAAATCACTGACTCTGTCTGATGAGAACTTTGTGGAGATTGAACATAAAGTTATTAGAAAGTGCCTGCGACATAGTAATTGCTCATTAATGCCAGCAGCCTTTATCATCTGCTCCCTACTCTAACTGCTTCCAGGACTCATTGTTTTTAATCAGCAACCATGGCAGTTTGCCTGGTTTGGAACATGAGGGAATGTGATGGTGAATTCTGGAAATATCTTGGCAGTAAAGAGAAGAATTTTGACTTATTAAGTCGTTGTGGTCCAACACAATGGTAGAACATGCGTTTTGTCCATAATATGTAAACTATCTCATTCAAATTAAAATGAAATATTTTAGGCATTATTCTCATTTGGCATATATATGTATAAAAAAGAACACATATGAAGTACCTGCTAAAAGCTAGCAAGTTCTTTAATTCTTTCCACATATAGACTGTCATTAAAACTATCCCAGCCTGGAAAATAGGCATCACTGATTCTAGTTTGACAAATGTGGATATCAAGGCTCAGAGATGATGGATGTTTTTCCCAAGGCAAATAGTTACAAGATGGTGTTGACATTTAATCAGAAGTGTCTTTGCTTCTCAAGCTAATATGCACTCGTACCCAAACATGTACTACGTGTGTGCATATGACTACTATGTGACGGTGCTTATTTTTAACTTTTTATCATCTTTAACTTTTTCAGTTATTGCCAGAGAAATAATCTTAGATGTTTTCTTAATTTTGTTCACCAGTTTCCATGCCTCATTTCTTCTAAGAATGATTTCTCTCTGAAACAAGTATATGAGAATATTCCAATACAGTTACATTCTGTAAAGGATGTATGGTGGATTTGCCAGTATGGTTAAGAGAATAGCCTTAGAGACCAGACCACCTGGATTTCTCTTCACCTAGGTTCTACTGAACTTTCTCCCTGTGTCCTGCTAAGTTTCATCTGTGTAACGTGATCATATTAAGAAGGATCAGATCTAGACTAGGGCACTGCAGTCAAGGAGCTTATGTAGCTGGACGGTAGCAAATGCACCCTGAGAAGCTGGTCAAACGTAAAGATTTACAATTCAGGTAAGGAAGTGGAAGAGGAATCCTGGTCAAATACAAGTACCGTAGAAGTCGCCTTTACTATGCAGCTGCTGTATTGTGTGGACATAATTTCAGCTCTGCCACTTGCTGGTTGCATACCCTTAGGAAGGATACTTAACTCTTTTTAAGGCACAATTTTCTTATCCAAGAAGAGAGTGAGTAAAATTATATGCATTATCACAGTGTTGTTTTGAGGAATATATGTAGTTAAAGTACAAAATCAGGGCTCAGTAAATGTTAACTATTTTAGTTGTTTTTATTATCAAGAAATTTAAATATTTATGTTTTATTACTGAGGAAAATAAAGGAAGGGGACCGACTTGCTTGAATTGACAAAGCTGGAAAATGGTAGAGCTTTCATAATATGAGAGCTTAGCATTGGGCTTCCATACCATCTTCCATCTTGACCACACCTAGTTGTCTAATCTTATCTTTCACATTTTCTTGGTTTGATATCAACTCTTGTATCCCTTCAAATGCCTTCAGTATCTCTTTCCATTCTTTCATATACCACATCTAATCAGATAAAAAATCCTATTGGTTTTAATTTCAAAATATACTTGGAGTTCTATGAATTCTTACTACCTTCCTTGCTACCACCTTTCGCCCAGCCATCCTGATAGCTTACTTGCATTATTACCTCCTAATTGTGCCCCCTGCTTCTAATGTCACTCCTTTATATTTTTATATCAGCAGCCAGATGCATGCATCCTGTTAAAAGGTATATGATATCACAACTTTCTCAAGATCCTTCAAAGTCTCCCCATTTCACATGGATTAAAAGCCAAAATATTTATATAAACATGTAAATCTCTTTGTGATCTGCCTTCTCCCATTATATGTCTGATTTTACCTCATATTAACTTTTGCACTTTTCATTTGACTTCAGCAACTTTAGTCTCCTTACTATTCTTTCGAACTATCAGGCATACCCTCTTAGCAATGTTATGCTGACTTTTCTCTCTCACTGGAAAGGTTGTCACCTACTCGTTAGCATGGCTAATTCATACCTCCTAAATCCTGCGCTCAAACATTGTCTTCTGAATGAAGACTACCCTTCTCTCCTGCTACAAATTGCAACTGCATCCGCCCCACTGCTCCCAATCCCCCTTAACCTGGTCTATTCATTTCCATAGTGCTTCTCACTAACAAGACTATGTATTTGTATATATGCTTTTAAAAATTTATGATGTCTATTTTTTGCCTGTCCTCCCACTTCCTGTTAGAAAGTAAGCTCCATAATGACTGGCATCTTAGGAATTTTCTTTTCCTACTGCTACTGTGCAAGTTTTCAGAAGAGTACCTGGCACAAATATGTTGAATACATAAGACTAAACCAAGTTCCACAATCTCTGATTACCATACGGGCATCGCTACTTGCATCTGTATGTACATGCTCTGCTTCTGGAAGTGAACTCTATATGATATGGGCAAATACTAAACCTTTCATTTAAGCACTGGGTCCCATCACTGCCTCCTCAGTAACTTTGCTCCAGCATAGAAAAAAACAAAATAAACACTCAGTTGCACAAACACAGACACAGATGTACATATTAAAAGCAATCCTCCCAACAAACTGATATAGATGTTAACATATGAAACATGGAATTTAAAATAACCATGATGAGTATGTTAAAAGTTCTTTTGGACGGACTGGGCCATGGGCACAGAGGTTAAGTGCACACGTTCTGCTTTGGTGGCCAAGGGTTCGCCAGTTTGTATCCTGGGTGCACTTGGCAAGCCATACTGTGGCAGGTGTCCTACATATAAAGTAAAGGAAGATGGGCAAGGATCTTAGCTCAGGGCCAGTCTTCCTCAGCAAAAATGAGGAAGATTGGCAGCAGATGTTAGTTCAGGGCTAATCTTCCTCAAAAAAAAAAAGTTCTTGTGGAAAAGGTGGACATGGTTCAATATTTGCTTGCTAATTTCAGCAGACATATAGGAACTATAAGGAAATGGCAAATTAAAATGCTAGGAATATAAAACACAGTAATAGAGATGAGAAATACTGTTGATGGTCTCCATCAGTCAATTCAATCAGCTACAGAAAACATCCATGGACTTGAAAAATGATGAAGAGGACTTGTCCTAACAGAAACACAAAGCCTTACAAGGGGTAGGGAGAGACCAAAAACACAAGCAAAGAGATGCACAACCCCCAGAGATGTGGGACAAACTCAAGCTGTCTATTAAAAGTATGATTGGACTCTCAAAACAAGAAAAGAGAGAACAAGGTGGAAGAAATATTTGAAAAAAATAATGACTTGAAAAGTATACTGTATAACTCAAAGAATAACATATTCACACAGCTGAAAACAAAAGACAAAATGAAAATCTTGAAGTCATCTGGAGAAATAAGACACATTACACATAGGACAGAGAAAGGAATTACAGCAGACTTCTCTTCAGATACTCCATGAGCCAGGAAACAATGGAGTATTATTTTTGAAATGAAAGAGAGAGAAAAACCAAGGGTGTGGGTGTCACCTGAGAATTCTATACCTAGTGACAATATCTTTCAACAAAAAAGAGATTTCACTTCCCGACAAGATGAAGTAGCAAGGAATAGTAACTTTTCCACTTGAAACAACTAAAAAAAAAAAAAAAAGCAGACCAAGTATGTGAAAGAAACATTTTCAAGATGCTAAATATCAGGCAGCAAAGAACAGTGATCACAGAGATAGAGAACAAACATTATGAGTCTTATTATTGACCTAGCTTACTGACTTGAGATGGTTTCAAGGCCACGACACAGAGGGAGGGAATCCCAGGTGGAGAACAGCAGACTCCCAGAGCTGAAACTCATGGAAAATGACAGCAATTAGAGTCTACAAGACAGAGGATGAGAGAGGAGACAGCAGCAGAGAGAAATCCTTGTGTTTTCTGCAGAGTACCCATAAGTGTGTGGATCTGAGGAAAGTACGTCAAGCTGGGAAAGCATCATATGAACGGATTAAAAGGAAAAAAGCTTAGGACTCACATACAACTTGAAATAGTGGCTGTTTTCACAAGCTAGACGGGAAAACCTCATAATTCATGGGACATTGGAGAGAGTGCTCAATGAGTTCTTGTCTCTAGTAGAAATAATTAGTCCTTGAAGAAACATAGCTCTTTTTCCATCTCACACATCTTAAAAGCAATATCCAAAACATCAGACTGATTACAAGTAAATTAACTACATCTCGGAACAAAGATCAACATCATATGTAGAAATATAAAAATATTCAGCTCCCAACGAAGTAATTCCCGCAATGTCTGACATCAAATCAAATTGTTATATATCCATACAATGGAATATGGGCCAGTAATTTAAAAGAATGACCTATTGATACAAGCAACAAAATCTTAAAATAAAAATACTGAGTAAAAGAAACCAGACACCATCCCCCAATACATAGCGTATGATTCTATCTATATAAATCTCTAGAAAATATAAAATAAATTATAGTGAAATAAAGCTGCTTGGTTGTCACATGAGGACAGGACGGGGAGTGATAAATGGGCATGAATAAACCTTTGGGAGTGATGGAGGTATGTTTATTATTTTGTTTGTCCTGATGCTTTCAAGAGTATGTAAATAGCTGAAAGCTTATCAAAATGTATACCACATATATGTAGAGTTTACTGTATATAAATTATACCACAATAAATCTGTTAAAAATGTACTTCACACAAAGAAAAAATGCGAAGAAAAAAAACCAAAACCTTGACTCTGCAGAGTTGAGTAAGAGATAGATAATTCAGATCCTCACATAATAAGATAAAAAATCTTATATCTTATACTGTAGAGGCTGTGGGTGTTTGAAAGGATTTTAGGCAGGGAGGTGACATAGTCCTATTACCTTGCTACAAAGACCACCAGACAGCAGTGTGATAGCAGGGCTGGAGAAGGTTGAGTCAAGGACCCACACATCAGTCCTGTTTGTGCTGCTTGGAGGTTTGGTCCTTATTATCATGAGATCCCAGAGAGAAAAATGTACAAATTTCCAGCAGACTCGCACTATGAATATGAATGTGTGCTCCACAGGCTAGCTCTTTGTTGCATGTCTAATGAGCAGATCAAGGCTCCTACAGGGGAAGAAAGGGCACCAGGTGCAGGCGGAAAGCTGGTTCGGTGAGGAGGGCAGCTCTGCTCCAGCTCCTTGCTGAAGTAAAAGCTTCTCTCACCAAATATTGGGCCTGGATGAGCTGACCATCTCTTGTTTCAGAACACTATTGATGCATAGTTAATTGCTTAACCACAAAAGGGAAAAAAATACATTCCATATTCAACTTTGGAGAAACAGTTTTTTGGAATTTTTTTAGTTTCAGATCTGTCAGGTGAGCAATTATAATTACCTGCAAGAAATACACATTTTGAAAGTCAAAATTTGAAAACTCTTACTTCATTCTCTAGTCTTAGTTCTTTCTAATTTTCCCTAACAAAAACTATATTTCATCCATGCACCAACCATGAATGGACTCATACCTTAGTCCTATTTTAGTCTTTGCCAGAAATGCCTTTTTATTCCTTAACCTACATTTTTTTAATAAAATTTCACCTTGATTACCCTAAGCAATTAGAATGAACTTCTTTTTGTTTTCTACCGTTAATAAATTGTACATTTGTCTATTATTAAATTAACAAATAGTTACTGGGCATCTACAATTTGCCTAATGCTTTTATAGCTACTGAGGGTAAGAAAAGGAAAAAAGAGATAAAAATGCCTGCCCTCATGGAACTTAATCTTCTTTTAGTGGAAGAGAGAAAATAAAAATGATAATAACTAGCACATGCTAGATGGTGATAAGTTCATGATGAAAAATGAAACAGGAAAAGAGAATGGGCTTCCCATTCTAGAGTCTGGATTGTGGCTTAAAATATGCTGTGTGATCTCACTGACACTTTGAATTTAGAGTTGTCACACTGAGAGAAGCAGAGAGTAGGATGATGGTTGCCAGTAGCTGAGGGGAGAGGAAATGGGAAAGTGATGGTCAAAGGGTACAAAGCTTCAGTTATACATGAAAAATAATTTCTGGAGACCTACTATACAGTATAGTGCCTACAGCTCATAATATTGTATTGCATACTTAAAATTTGCCAAGAGGGTTGATCTTATGTGAAGTGTTCTTGCCACACACACTCAGATAATAATAATAATATGGGAGGAGAGAGGAAATTTTAGTAGGAAACAGATATGTTTATGGCCTTGATGGTGGTGATGGTTTCACAGGTATATTTATCCTCAAACTAATTCGTTGAGTTGTATACATTAAATGTACAGCTTTTTACATGTCAATCATATCTTAAGAAAATCGTTGAAAATAAAGTAAAGTATAAAATCGGGGAGAATGTCAATTAAAAAATAATTTGAACAAAGCGCTAGGATAGAGTGAGCCATGTGGGTAGATGAGTGAGAAGTTTCTAGGAAGAGGGAAACGTAATTGTAAAAGCCCAGGTGTGGGATCACACTGAATGTTTCTGAAAGAGCAAGGAGACAGCATTGCTAGATTAGAATGGAGGGGACAGCGACAGGCAATGAGATAGTGAGAGACATTACAGATCTTTGAAACAATTTTCACTTTTTTTAAGTAGACTTTATTCTGTAGAGTAGTTTTAGGTTCACAGCAAAATTGAGGCCAGTAGAGACATTTTCCACAGAGATAATAAATCAGGTCATCTGATTAGACTAATTTTTATTAAAATTTATTCAAATAATGTTTATTGAGACTATTATTTTCTAAGAGCTAAGCTACACATTTTTTACTTATTCTTTTTCATTCAATACTCATGGAGAACTAATGAAGTCATATTAGTATTTTTCTTTTTTTCTATAAGTGAGAATGTCAAGATTCTCACGTTTTATTTAAATTGCATAGTTATAGCATAGTTATAACATAGTCAAGATTTTCAAACTTAGGAGTTCTCAGCTTGGAGTTGTGTAGAGCTATCATTGCTCATCTGAGAATTCTCAACTTCAGGGATTCATAAGGATGACAGAGGGATTAGAGGAAATTGAAGGATGTCAATATCTGGGGAGTAGAGCTGGCACCTAAATGATTGAGTGGGTATATATAAGAAACAAGTCCATGAAAAGGCTCATTGATTAAGTAGAACCACAGAGACAAAGTACAGCCCTAGAGTGATCAATACTGGAGTAAATACAGTTGAAGGACCAACAAGGTGTGAGAGATGCTACCAGTCCTGGGATATTACTCAGCTTTGTTAAAACAAACCTGCACTAGAATCTGGAAAAGACAAAAGTAACTGCTGATGCTACTGTTGGCTTCTCCTTGATACCTTCCTATGAGGCATCAGTGATGGTACACATCTTCTCTGCCAGGGGCTGTCATGGAGCCTTTCTTATGACTCACTTCCTTCTAATTTTAAAGCAGATATCATCTTTCACTCCATGCCGCTCACCTCATTTCAAAATAACTCCAAGATCCCCAGTCTGGTTAAATAATTCATCCCAGAGTCGCATCTGCTGGAAGCCACGAGCCATACTTCAGGCCTGTCTGCCAGTGGTATTGCTGCTGCTGGTATCAAAACACTCTGCTGAGCAGACTCCCAGGAACCCACAGGGATGTTGGTGCTGCTGAAACCACTGTCAATGATGTGGGGGCTGAGGCTAAAGGTGCTGCAAGAGCCCAGAGTCACCTCAGGATGTTGTTGCAACTGATGTCAAAGGAACAAGCAGAAGTTGGAGGATAAAAAGTCCCCCTCTCTCTTCCTTCTATTTTCCTGCCAATTCTTCCCATGGCCAGAACCTGGGAAATATATGCAAAGGCTTCTGGTTCCCCGAAATTCACGAATCACAAAAAGATGCAAATGGAGCTAATGACCACAGACTAATAACTGTTATCATCGTTAAACAGGGCTAGTTGAATTTCTTGCACCATTGGGAACTGTTGGTATTATTACTTTTTTTTTTTTAATAATACTGAGATCTTCAGTCCTCTATCCAAGCTTTGCCAGAAATAAATACAGGATACAGCATTAAGTTTCAATTTCAGGTAAACAATGAATAATGTTTTAGTATAAGTAGTTTCCATAAATGTAATGTGTCCCATGAAATTGGCATATATATATATATATATATATATATATATATATATTTGGAATATTCCAAGTGTTGCATGAAACATTTACACTAAAAAACATCATTATTTATCTGAAATTCAGGTTTTAATTGTTCATCCTGTGTTTTAATTCCTAAGTCTAGTAGCCCCATCCCCTAGAGATTTGTGAGGATTACATGAGATACTGTCCTCCTCATACACTTACTAGGACATTTATTACACAACTTTTTATTGTTTGCAGCTCTCTTTCTCTCTCAACAGTGAGATTTGGTGCCAGAGACTACATTCTTACCATTATGTATTGGGTACCCATGTGTTCTAGGCACTCTGATCAATCCTGGAGATATAAAATGTGCTTGTAGTGGATGCTGTAACATTCTACCCAGATCCCCGCCCTCTGTTTCAGAAGTGAGACATTCATTCCCTCACCCGCTCAGAGCACTGGAAGACACTGAATCTCTGCTGAATCCTTCCTGAAAAATCACCTTGAGCCCAGAAGAGCTGTTTTGCTCTAGTCTTGGCCCCATTGATCATCCAAGGGGCTGTCCATGTCCAGTGGCTGGGAGATGCAGGGGTGCAAAAGCCTGGCTTCTTTGTCTCTAGGCAGGGCCATTCTGAAGGGACATCCGAGCTCCACAGCTCCCTGTGGGATCAGCTGAGGCCATTGTTCTGATTGTTTTCTAGGTGGACCTCTCTATCTGCTGAATCATGCTTTCCTGGAACATCTCCCCTGACACGTAATGCAAGAGTATATCAAGGTTAATTTCCTGAGGGCTTTCAATGGGTAAAACCCACTAGGATCATTAGTGACCACCCTTATGGAGCATAAATAGTCCATCTTGGTTGCAAAAAACAAACAAAAGCTTTTAGATTTAAAATCTAGTTTGTTCTTATTTCTCACTGTTTCTTCAGCTCCTAGTGTGAGCTCAGCACATGATTATTGAATAGATGATTGGATGACTACAGGAATGATGTCTATAAATAAAGTGATGTTCACATAGTAAAAGGTCCATAGATGTTAACTCCATTCTACCGGAAGAACATTTTGTAAACTGAGCAATCTTCACTAAGATTCTATGTACCACTTATAAATTTATGATAATTCTCCACCTTGGCTGAAAAATAAAACCTCCTTGCGAAGCTAATTGAAATTCATTTTTACAGAACTAAAAAATTGTATGTTTATTGACCAAAAAGTAAGTTACAGCAGAAAAGAAAAATGTGATAGTATACCAAAAACAAATCAATGCATGCTTTGTACTCTTTCATTACCCATAATAATCCAGGATGCTGCTTTGCCCCATCTGGGTAGATTTGAAACACCCTGAGACTTCATGGAATGATCAATTCATCGTTCTACCTTTTGATAGAAATTCCTGGGACTTATCATGATATGGAATTACAGGGCCAGCTACAAATATCTGTGGCCAGACCACTTGTCAACTTGTTGCATTTGATGCAGTTGATCAGACTCATCATCTTGGAATATTCTGTTGTCTTTCTTCTGTATTCTGCCTTGATTATCCTGTTATATTTCAAATATACACAACCCTGATACAATTCTTAAATATTGGTCTTTTAATATTTTAATAGAATGCTACATTCTTACTCATGATTTCAGTGACCATTTTCATTCCATTACTTACAAGTCTTTATCTATAGCTCAGAATCATTCCAAAGGCCACAGACTTATCTAACATGTTGCTATAAATCTACACATATTTCTTACATAGATTCCAAGTAAGCTTCCAAAATATTTCTCCTTCCTCCACCTATAAAATTCAACTCCCCAACCCTCCACTTTAGGTTTTCTTTTATTCCCCTTTTAAATAAAGTTATGATTATTTTCCAAATTTACATATAGAAAATTGAAATTTTTGCTGTGCAGTTGTATAAATTTAAAAATATTTATAGATTTGTGTAACCACAATTACAATGAGAATCCAGAACAGTTCCATCACCCCAATAAATTCCCTCATGCTGCACCTCATGCTGCAGATCCTGCCATACTGCATCCCTTCCCCCATCTCTAAACCCTGGAAAGCATTGATATGTTCCCCGTCACTATAGATGGCCTTTACCATAATGTCATTTGAATAGAATCATACAGTAGGTAATCCTCGAAACTGGTTTCTTTAACATCTCTGAGATTCATCCACACATCTATAGCTTACTCTCTTCTATAGTTATTTAATATTCAATTGTACAGATATACTCCAGTTTATTTATCCATTCACCCATTAAAGGACATTTGGGTTGTTTACAGCTTTGGCAGTTGAAAATAGAGCTGCTATAAAAACGTTGTAGAAGATTTCGTGTGAACATAAGTTCTTATTTATCTTGGGAAAATACTTAGAAGTGGAATTGCTGATCATGAGGAAAGCACAGGCTTATGTTTATAAGAAACTGCCAGTCTGTTTTCCGAAGTGACACTACCATTTTCACTCCCATCAGTCATGTATGAGAGTTCCAGTTGCTTCGCATCCTTACCAACACTTGGTATTGTTATTTTAAAAATTTAGTTTTAAATTTGTTTGCCGTTCTCATGAGCATGCAGCAGCATCTTATTTTGGTTTTAAAAATTGCATTTCTCTAATGGCTAATGAAGGCTGCGCATTTTCCTGTGCTTATTTGCCATCTCTATGTCTTCCTTGCTGATGTGTTTATTCAAATATTTTGCTGACTTTTATTTTGATTGAGTGGTTTGTTTTCTTGTTGTTGAATTTTGAGGGTACTTTACAAATTCTCGATAGGTATCCTTTTTTGGATATGTGATTTGCAAATATTTTTCTCTAAGTTTGTAGCTTGTGTTCTCATTCTCTTAATCAGATCTTTAACAAAATAAAAAAATTTATTTTTGATGAAGTCCAATTTGATCAACATTTTCTTTCATGAATTATGAATTATTTAGATGTGTGTTACATAATTTCCAAGTTTTTAAAGATTTTTATCATTTTCTTTCTGTTATTAATTTCTGGTTTAATTCCATTATGATGAGAAAAATACTTTTTCAATTATTTTAATTTTATTTAAGATGTATCTTATGACCTAGGCTATGATCTAATTTGGCAAATGTTCCACATGCACTAAAACAAATATATATGTTGCTGTTGTTTGCTGGAATGCCTTATCAATGATTAGATCCAGTTGGTTGATGGTGTTCAGTTTTCTATATCCTTCTGATTTTCTGTCTGCATGCTTTATTGATTACTGAGATAGGTGGGCTGAAGTTTCTAATTATGTTGTAGAGTTTTGTATTTCTTCTTTTGTTTGATGAGTTGTTCCTTCATATGTTTTGAGGATCTATTGTTAGGTGCATATACATTTAGGATTATTATGTGTTCTTAGTTATTGGCCCTTTTAACATTACATAGCATTTATCTTTGTCACTGGAAACGTTCCTTTCTCTGTAGCGTACAATGCCTGATATTAATACAGAGACTGCTGCTTTCTTTGGATTAGTGTTCCCATAGTATATCTTTCCCATCTTTTCCTTTTCTCCACATATAATTATATATGAAGTGGTTTTCCAATAGACAGCATATTCTTTATTTTGTTTTAAAAAATTTGTCACTTGGGATTAATACTGGGGCAAATAGAATAGAAAATTTATCATCCTATAGGTAACTTTACCATTTCTTCTTAGTGGCACAGCAGTTAAGTGCACACTTTCCACTTCTGTGGCCCATGGTTCGCCAGTTCGGATCCCAGGTGTGGACATGGTACCACTTGTCAAGCCATGCTGTGGCAGGCATCCCAGATATAAAGTAGAGGAAGATGGGCATGGATGTTAGCTCAGGGACAGTCTTCCTCAGCAAAAAGGGGGGGATTGGCAGCAGATGTTAGCTCAGGGCTAATCTTCCTCAAAAGAAAAAAATTAATGTTAACAATTACTGAATTTTAATGGATGTATCTAACCACTGACATTTAATATAGGTATCTGCATGTTTTCTTTCATGCCTACTATTTTATTATTTGCTTTCTGTCTGTTCCCTCTGATTTTCATTCCTCAGTGTCCTTTCTCCTATTTTCTGTTGGATGACTATTAGTATTCTATTTTAATCTATCTGTTGAGTTTTTTACTATATCCTTACATGGAATTTTTAGTAGGATTTCTAGGGCTTACATTATATTTTCAATTTTTCACTGTCTATTTGAAATTAATATTTTACTACTTCAAATAGAATAGAAAATTTATCATCCTATAGGTAACTTTACCATTTCTTCTTATGTTATAGTTATCATATGCATTTCATCTACATACATTAAAAATCCGATCAGAAAATGTAATCTCTTTTTCTAGACACAAAGTTTAAACTTTTGATATCATCCCATAGGACTCCGGGGCTTTGTTCATTGTTTTACTTAAATTTTGTTTCTGTTTTTCCAGTCAGTTTCAATCGATCTATCTTCCGTGAGTAATCAGAGAAATTATGAAACCATTTTCTGAGACAAAGTTCAGTGATAGAATAATTCGAAAAAATCATGTACATGGTTTCGGATATTTTTCATTGGAGATTACTATGAAACATCTAAATTTAGACATTGTCTTAAGTATAGCAGAGACTTTAGGGCTGGAGATATAACCCTGGGTACAGAGATGACTTACTAAGCTATGATATGAATGAAATTCTAAGAAGAGAGCATAAAATATAATGAGAAGAACCCTGGATCTAAGAATCAGGAAACTTCAATATTTAAAGTTCTGAGAAGTTGAAATTAGAGCTTTAGGAGAAGAATCAGAAGGAATTGGTGGCATGGAAGCAAAGAAAATAGAAAATTCCAAAAATGAGGTGGGATTCACAATTGACACATGACCTGGCCCTTTGGACTGGATAGCCTCCTCCACTCTGGCTTCTTGGCTTAACGTAAATTCCCCAATATTATCACAATTCCCATTATGCTTATGGATTTATTACCCCAGACCCCCTGAATGAACATCACCTTTCAATTTCCAGATCATACAGAACTTGGCAATGAAATTCACTTAAAAACAATGATTCTATAGGGGCCAGCCCCGTGGTGCAGCAGTTAAGTTCACACATTCTGCTTCGGCAGCCTGGGGTTTGCCAGTTTGGATCCCGGGTGCGGACCTATGCACTGCTTGTCAAGCCATGCTGTGCCAGGCATCCCACATATAAAGTAGAGGAAGATGGGCACAGTGGTTAGCTCAGGGCCAGTCTTCTTCAGCAAAAATGAGGTAGATTGGCAGCAGATGTTAGCTCAGGGCTAATCGTCTTCAAAAAAAAAATGATTTTATAACATGGAATATCAATCAGACAGTAAAGTTTAGTTTGAGGGCAAAACGACTGAACATCAGTGATATGCTGCTGGATCCAGGCACACTGGTTTAGAATAATCACGTGTGCACATTTTTCTGACTCTGTTTAGTCATGTCATGTTGGTAGCTTAAAATTGGTCATAGATGTAGCATTTACCCTCATAGAAATTGGAAAATGCAACAAATCATAGCTTTCTTATTTTGTAGAGTTTTGTGGGCTATGTTTTTGTCCCCTCAAAATTTATATTTTTAAGTCTTAACCCACAATGTGACTGCATTTGGAGATAAGGCCTTTAGAGAGGTAATTAAGTTAAAATGAGGTCACTAGGGTGGATCCTAGTCCAAAATGACTGGAATCCTTATAAAAGGAGATTAGGACACAGACACATACAGAGAAGGAAAGGATCATGTGCAGACCCAGCAAGATGACCATCTATGAGGCCTCGGAAGAAATCAACCGTGCTGACATCTTCAGCTCAAAATTCTAGCCTCCAGAATTGTGAGAAAGTAACTCTCTGTTGTTCAACCCACCCAGTCTGTAGTACTTTTTCATGGCAGTGCCAGCAAATGAACACAGAGAACAAGTTGTTAAAGAGTTATCATCACAGCATTGCTAAAAACCCTTCAAAGAGTGTTAAAATGGCTCTGATAATACTAATAGCACCTAAAACTTTGAAAACAGTAATATTTGACATATATGGAGCGAGAACTTGTTATGTGCTAACTGCTAGCTTGAAGTGTGCTATCACCTTAATGACTGCCCTACTCTCTATGGTGGCAGGTGTGGTGGGATGTGAGGTTGGGTAAGGGGAGGATGTGGGGAGTGGTAGCAGATAAATATAAAAGACAGTAAAATGCATTCTTGTCCTTTTTCTTTCACTATCTAGCTGTGCGACCTAAGAATATTCATTGCACTCTTTAGTCCTCATTTTCCTTATTGCTAAAATACAGGAGTGTGATTTCATGAGGCTGACACCACGTGTACCTAAGAGTCCATTCAGCTTGGTCATTCTTTAAATCTCTGTTTTCATGATTTTAATCAAGGGGAAGCTCTGAGTAATACCTGGTGCAGGTAAAAGGAACCATCACTGCTCTCGTGGGGCTTACAGATAATTGACAAGTAAATACACAAAAATATCTATGACACAGCTGGGGAAGTCCTATGAAACAAAACATTATCGATGAGAGAGAAAAGCAGCCTTTGGATTCCCTTCCTTAGCTCAATGCTCGTTCACTCAACCAGCTCTCCTTCTCCTTCGCTAACCAACTGTAGCGCCAGTCACAAAATGGACAAGATCATGTCTTTCATTCTCTTGAGAGAGATTACTATCACTTACTTCCTGGTTTCCCAGATTGTATTTCTGCAGCAACCATCTCCCAGAGCACCAGTTCTTGGTTTCTCCATTGCGCTACAGGGATATAGCATATCTCTACTTCCTTGAAACCGTGACCCCCACCTCTGGGATCACCACAGTTCTGCCAGAAGCAAATCTGTTTCTTTTTCAAGTATTCACCATTTCTCTGAATGATGCCTGCCTTAGTTCACAGTCTCATTCTATGTCAATCATTTCAGAAATTGCCTGGTTGAGATATATTCCACAAAGTATATGTATTTTTTCTTTTTCCTTTTCTTCAGATTTTGTATTTGTTGAGAACTGGCTCTGAAACTAGGTTCCTTCTAGCAAGCCTCTAGAATTTCTTCCAGAGCTTATTTTAGCCTAATGAGACTATGAAATTGGACTTCAGTCTTGTGAGAACTGACAGCCCAAACAGAATTTTTAGTATTTTTATTTTGGGTCACACGGAAAAGAATTCTAAGGGCAGCATGTCTGCTTACAACAATTCTGGTTTAATACTGACGAAGAGTCACAAACATATTATATTTTTTTAATTTAAAAATGTTTTTAATTGCATTAACATTAGATTATAACATTATATAGCTTTCAGATGTACATCGTAATATATTTCAAATTCTGTGTAGATTACATCATGTTCACCACTCAAAATCTAACTACAGTCCATCCCCTCACATGTGAGCCTAAGCACCCCTTTTGCCCTCCCCCCTCCCCCCTTCCCCTATGGTAACCACCAATCCAATCTCCATTGCTATGTGTTTGTTTGTCGTTGTTTTTATCTTCTACTTAAGAGTGAGATCATACGGTATTTGACTTTCTCCCTCTGTATAATTTCACTCAGCATAATACCCTCAAGGACCATCCATGTTGTCACAAATGGCCAGATTTCATCATTTCTTATGGCTGAGTAGTATTTCATTATGTATAAATACCACATCTTCTTTATCCATTCGTCCCTTGATGAGCACCTAGATTGCTTCCAAGTCTTCGTACTGTGTATAATGCTGCAATGAACATAAGGATGCATATTTTTCAAGTGAAAATTTTGTGTTTTCAAGTTCTTTGGATAAATACCCAGCAGTAGGATAGCTGGATCATATGGTAGATCTATTCTTAATTTTCTGAGGATACTCCATACTGCTTTCCATAGTGACTGCATCAGTTTGCACTCCCACCAGGAGTGTGCAAGTGTTTCCTTCTCTCTGCATCCTCTCCAACATTTGTTGTTTCATTTCTTGTTAATTACAGCCATTCTGACCAGAGTGAGGTGATACCTCATTGTAGTTTTGGTTTGCATTTCCCTGATAGCTAATGATGTTGAACATCTTTTCATGTGCCTGTTGGCCATCTGTATATCTTCTTTGGAGAAATCTCTGTTCAGATCTGTTGCCCATTTTTTAATTGAGTTGTTGGTTTATTTGTTGTTGAGCTGTATGAGTTCTTTGTATCTTTTGGATATTAACCCCTTATCTGATATGTGGTTTGCACATATCTTCTCCCAATTGTTAGGTTGTCGCTTCGTTTTTTTGATGGTTTCCTTTGCTGTGCACAAGGTTTTAAGTTTGAAACTGTCACTCTTTTCAGATGACATGATTTTATATCTAGAAAACCCTAAAGAATCCACTAAAAATCTTTTAGAAACAATAAAGGAATACAGTCAAGTTACAGGATATAACATCAACGTACAAAAATTGATTGCATTTCTAGGGGCTGGCCCCGTGTCCGAGTGGTTAAGTTCGCACGCTCCGCTGCAGGCGGCCCAGTGTTTCGTTAGTTCGAATCCTGGGCGCGGACATGGCACTGCTCATCAGACCACGCTGAGGCAGCGTCCCACATGCCACAACTAGAAGAACCCCTCAACGAAGAATACACAACTATGTACCGGGGGGGCTTTGGGGAGAAAAAGGAAAAAATAAAATCTTTAAAAAAAAAAAATTGATTGCATTTCTATACACTAACAAGGAAGTAGCAGAAAGAGAAATTAAGAATACAATTCAATTTACAATTGAAACAAAAAGAATAAAATGCCTAGGAATAAACTTAACCAAAGAGGTGAAAGATCTGTACACTGAAAACTATAAAACATTGTTGAAAGAAATCGAAGACACAAAGAAATGGAAAGATATTCCATGCTCTTGGATTGGAAGAATTAACATCGTTAAAATGTCCATACTTCCTAAAGCAATCTATAGATTCAATGCAATCCCTATCAAAGTTCCAACAACATTTTTCACAGAAATAGAACAAAGAATCCTAAAATTTATATGGAAAAATAAAAGACTACAAATAGCCAAAGGATTCCTGAGAAAAAAGAACAAAGCTGGAGGTATCACACTGCCTGATTTCAAAATTTACTACAAAGCCATAGTAACCAAAACAGCATGGTACTGGCACAAAAACAAACACACAGATCAATGGAACCAAATTGAGAGCCCAGAAATAAACACACACATTTATGGACAGCTAATATTCAACAAGGGAGCCAAGAGCATATGATGGAGAAAAGAGAGTCTCTTCAATAGATGGTGTTGGGAAAACTGGACAGGACATGCAAAAGAAAGAAAATAGACCATTACCTTACACCACGCACAAAAATCATCTCGAAATGGATTTAAGACTTGAATGTAAGACATGAAACCATGAAACTTCCAGAAGAAAACATAGGCAGTATGCTCTTTGACATCAGTCTTAGCAGCGTATTTTCAAGTACCATGTCTGACCAGTCAAGGGAAACAAAAAAAAAACAATGAACAAATGGGACTACACAAACATACATTTTTAATGGAAAAGACATTATGAATCATCTAATCATTCTATCTGTCTATCATCTATCTATATATCTATCCTTTATTTTCTGCCACGTGCCTCTCAGTTATGTTGCAGTATTATTAAGATGTTTTTTTCCTTCCCACATGCAATAAGTATGATCTACTCTCCAGAGAGTGGAAAAATGGCTTCCAACAGAGTGGTAATGTTGTAAAACTCTTTGGGATGCTATTCACAGGCCACCTCAGCTATTTTTGGTACTGCAGATGCTGCAAGGTGAGTAACTGCATTTCCCTCTCTGTTCAGTCAGAATGCTTTTTATCTTTGCCTTTTGTTCCATTCACTCCCACAAGCCTCCTCTCCATAGCAACCCTCCTCTCCACAGCAACTCATGCCCTCATTCTCCCAGAAAGTTTCCTTGGCTGATAAAGTTTATTTCTCATATCCATTGGGAATACGGAGGCATTCTGAGACCCATTCATGCAATACTGGAAGCAAAGACCTTGAGAGAGTTCTTTTCTCCTGTGACGCCATACACTGCGTGGTAGACTGTTTTATGGCAATATAAACACTATTATTATAACTTAGCTGTATAATAAGTTTTCAAACAAGATAGAGTCCTCCAATATTTTTCTTCTTTTTAAAACTCTTTTATTAATCTATGTTCTCTGCATTTCTACATAAAATTTAAAATCAGCATGTCAAATTTTACAAAACATCTCAATACTTGTGATTAGAATGGCATTGAATCTATATAGTCAGTTGAGAAGAATTGACATTTTAACAACTTTGAGTCTTCTAGCCCAAAAACATGATATATTTTCCACGTGCTTGAGACTTATTTCCTTTCAGCAATGTTTTGTAGTTTTCGTTTTGATGTCTTATGCATGTAGACCAATGGAATAGAAAAGAAATTCCAGAAACAGGCCAACACCTACTCGGCCAATCGACTTTTGATAAAAACGCCATGTTAATTCAATAGAGGAAACAATAGTCTTTTTAAATAATTGTGTCTTCAGCAAATGCATATCCATAGGAGAAAAAAAACTTCGACTTAGCTTACAATAAACAGAAAAAACTATCTTGTAATGGGTCATATTCATAAAGATAAAAGATACAATTATAAAACTTCTAAATACAAAGATAGGAGAAAAATTTTTGCAATCTTGTAGCATGACGCACTTTCTAAGATATAGCAACAAAAACATAAAACCACATAAAAAAGGGTGAATTGGCTTTTATCAAAATGGACAACTTCAGTCCTTCTTAAGCCATGGTCAGGGGATGAAAGACAATCTTTGGAATGCAAGAATATATCCTCAGTCTATATATCTAAAAAAGATTTGTATCTAGAAATTAACAAGTCTTTCAACTCAATTCGAAGACAAACCAATTAAAAAGTGGGAGAAACTTCAAACAGACACTTCCCCAAACATAAACTAATAGCCAGTAATCACTGCTCATTTATGAAAAAAAGGCTTAGCATTATTGGTCATCAAGGAAATGCAAATTGAAACCACAATGAAAAACCCCAAGTGTCTACCAGAATAGCTAAAATGTTTAAAAGCCTGACAATATCGTTGCTGGTAAAGATGTGGAACAATCGCAACTTCCACACACTGCTTTTTTGTTAAGTAAAACAATACAACCGCTCTGGAAAACTGTTTGACAGTTTACCAAGTTGGGCATACACTGAGCACCTGACTCTGTGATTCCACTCCTCTGTATTGTTGAATACTTTCCAAAGATCTGTTTTGAGTATCGTTCACTTTTCCTTGACTCCTTAGAAATTGAAGCAATACAATTGTAGTGTCAGAAAGACTATTTTCACTTGTTTTCTTTGCTCCTATTTTTGCTGCATGTCCTAAAAAGTGAAAACAGCTGCTAATGAACGAATTAACGCAAGCAATTAAAAAAAAAGCCAGTGAAAATGCAAATATTTTAGCAAGCTTGAGAAAATGGATTAATACTGGACTTGTGCCACCAAAAATGCTATAAATTTCTTAATCTCCTGGTTTTCTTTTGGAATAAGATGTTACACATTTGTCTCGTTTTGAGTTTTTCTAAGAGAAACTCGTATTTTCTGCTGAGATGCTGCTGCTGCTTTTCTTTCTTCTTCGTCTTGTCTTCATCTTCTTGTATTCCTCCCTTTCTCAATCAGAGTTCAGTCCTCTCTCATTTACCCAGCTTGGAGAGGTGATGAATGTGTTTATGACTTTGATGTTGATGAGGGTTTCACGAGCATATACTCATGAAATTGTATGCATTTAGCATGTACAGCTTCGTATAAGTCAATCATAACTAAATAGAGTGATCTAATATAAAATAAAAATAATTACGTTTTAGAAATACCTATTAAAATATTTAAGGATAAAATGATGCGTCTCCAATTTGTTGCAAAGTAATATGATTTAGGGAATGGGTGGAGAAAGATAAAAAACATGGCTGATCACTAGTTGATAATTATTGAATTTGAGTGAGGTACATAATTCTCTCTACTTTGTGTATGTTTAAATTATTCTATAGTAAACTTAGTGATTTTTAACAAATATATACAATAAATGGTTTTTAGTATCAAAAAAAAGAAAAGAAAAAGGCTTCATAAAGGAGAAGAAGCTTGGAGGTAGCCATGAAGTTTGTGACCAAAGAGAAGAGAAGAGAAGAGGACTGAGAATGACTGGGAAGACCTTGGTTTGCAGAACCAAAATTTGGCAGCACCCTCAAAGCTTTTTTCTCATTTGATGGGACCTTAAAAGCAAGAGATGTAGGGAGAAGAGCAAAGAGAAAATAAATATGGTTAATTAAGGAATGATGAGGACCTTGCAAAACTCTGTGTCAGAAATTGGATTAAGCAACATGTCCTTGAAAAATGAGAACATATTCAGATGAGTATAGCCAGATGACAAGCCCTCAGTAGTGTAATTAAGAAAATGGTTAATGAAATTACAGAGTCATTTAAAGTTACTTGGGAAGTGTATTGCATAGCTAGACACTGCCAAAAAACAGAAAAAATGAGTATCCTAAACATATGCCTGTGTGTATGTGTGTACACGTGCACACACAGACACACACAACTCCTTCTTTAGTTCTCCACAAGATAGTAGATGCTCTCAAATCATATTTATATTTTATAGAGTCTCTAGGTTGATGATATCCCTTGATGATCAAGTTCAAAAACAGTAACAGCCATTTTTCCTTTATTTTACACATTTTTCTATATATTTGTTTTTTTATTAAAATTGGAAATCAATGTATGTTTAATTATTGTGTGGAAGAGTTTGAATCTTTTCAAAACAAATTTTGCTAAGATTAAATGAGCTTTTAATTCACCTTCCTATTTTTAAAGCAGAATTTATTTACCTCAATATTGAATTTCCTTTCTTTGCATTTGTAAAGTAGAATATTTTTCTGAGCTTGAATCCCAGCATCTGTTTAATAAGTCACCTACTAGAAAGTGACATGATTATTAGAGGTCTTGTTTTCTTTTTATAACCTCGATACATCATATAAAATGACTTTTTGTTACCATGGGAAAGGCTGGCAAATTGGATAAAGGGAGGGAATAAGAAACACAGGAGGACGGGAGAGAAAGCAAAAGGATAGACGAGGGGGGCAAGATCCATTATGGGTTGACCATGTGATTCAAGCCAGGTGTTCTCAACCGTTCATCTTTTTTGATGTGTAGTATAGTTCAATAGTGTTTTGATGTTTTGAATATCATCATTCCCATTTCACAGATGAGTAAAATCTTTCCAGAGGTGTAAGTTCATCATCACATACAGTAATAGTGACAGCCAAAATTTAAAATCAGATCTGTCACTTTGAGTCCACCCTATGAGCCCGCTTTAAATAAAATTAAATGAATCCCTGCTTTATTATGATTGTTATTTTTAGAACAGTAAAATAATACGTAATTAATCAGACCAACAATAGGAATTATCTGTAAATATTCCACTTTATCCTGCTATTTCTGTGGGAATTCGTGTCCTGATTGGTGAAATGAAATTATTTTAAAGTCTGTTTAAATACTAGAATTTTATGATATACGACTCTGGAGGCTTCGTAGAAAAACCTTTGAGTATTAATCTGTGTACCTGGTAGATCTATAGGAATTAATCCTGAGCTTTTGGCACCGAGGATATAATCAAGAAAACTTTAGTAAGCACTGAGTATGTTCCAGGCTGGGGATACAAGGATCAAAGACATCACTACTGCCTTTCCCAAGTTCACAGGTCTACGCTGGTGAGAGTTGTAGGGAGAAGAAAAAGACAGAGCAAGTAAAGAAACAAGTTCAATTTCAGGTTGTCATGGAACTCAAGGAAATAGTGACAATACCTACCTCCAACTACCTTCAGGTTGTCATAAAAATTAAATATTTCAAATATTGAAATACTTCATCTTAGTAAGTCTTTGAAACTCACTGTGTGTTTTACACTCACCATACATCTCCATTCAGGCTGGTCACATTTCAAACGCTCAATGGCCGTATGTGTCCACCAGATTGGACAGCACACTTCTAGAAGTTTGAAATTATATTCACCATAAAGTAATACAGCAGTTTTAATGTGAAAAAGAGCTAATTATTTTTCCATAGTGATAAACAAAACTATATCACTGTCCCACTTGTTTCTTGAACTAAGAATTAAACTTTTTCTCTGACTATAAAAATACCAGGTGAGCATTACTGGGGATGTATTTCCAAACTCGTGTATGAACAGTGAGAGACTGTATTCCAGTCCATCATTAACGAAAGCCTTGGTTTTGGAATCACCAGTGCATCTAACATGCTTCTCTTTGGGTCCTATTCCAACAGACACAGTGACAAAGAAAGGTGGTGACCAGTTGATGGAGCAAATTTAAAAAATAAAGATCATACATAATTGTTAGCCCTTGCTTTCTTTCTTTCGCCTCCCTTTGGTGTCTCTAGTTCCTAGTGTTGAGATTTATTCATAGATCCCACAGAAACTTCCAAACCAGCCACAGTTCCCTCTAAGGCTATAATAAAGGGCTAAGGAATAATAACTAGCGATATTTTGGTAAGCTTCCCAACACCACCCATCAGTCCACGTCTCTTGGAGTAAATCTTACATACTAGTATTTCATTATTAAGTTATTTGAAAAAGTATGGTATTATTATTGTCATTGTAATTATTATTAGTAGTAATATTGTTAGTTATAGTAACATAATGACACGTATAGTTTGGGAGAAATGTCTTTTGTACAAACTGCACACTGCTTGTAAAGAACACCTTTCCTTCTCTCTTCTCCCTCTGGCTTATTTTCCAAATGTGCCCTGCAGTCCTTCACTTCCATGCCCAGTCCATTTGATTAAATTTCCTTTTGCTAACTGAGGACGTTTGGGGGCCCAAACATATTTTTCCCCTCCCAAATTTGAAACCAAGTAAGGAACAAGTCAGATGAGGCTGGGGCCCTCATGATGGAATTAATGTCCCTATAAGAAGAGGCAGAGACAACAGAGAGCTTGGTCTCTCTCTCGTTTTGCCATGTGAAGACACAGTGAGAAGGTGGCCATCTCCAAGCTAGCAAGAGAGCCCTCACCAGGGAAATGAATCTGCCAGCACCTCAATCCTGGATTTCTCTGACACCAGAACTGTGAGAAATAAACTCTTGTAGTTTAAACCACCCAGCCTATGTTATTTTGCTATGGCAATCTAAGTTGATTAATGTGCATTATATACATTTCTCCTCTTCTCTGAGTCTCATTTTCATCATCTATAAGATGGATATCAGATGCTCTATCCCACCCTTGTAAGGTTGTACAGATGAACCAAGAAACAAATAAGATTACGTCCTAAAAATTGCTTTGCAACCTGTACAAAAGCTATATAAGTAGAAAGACTAACTGTAGATAGTATTTCAGTGTCTCTTGTCTTTCCTCTATGGAATTTTCATCTTCCCAGTCTTGGCCATCTGCTCAGTCCACAGTCACTGCTTATTAAGGAGTGCTGGTGACATTAAGGTAACATGATCAGTGACCATGCCATAGATTAAAGTGCCACAGTGGCACCATTAGGAAGTATTCTTGCCAAGCTTTGTTGTTTAAAATGAATTAGCATCCCAAGGGCAGTAGAAACACAGCAGAGATTCCACACAGGCCATCCATCAGTGGAGACTATCAGCGGGCCTGGGTCAGAAGCAGCCCTGCGCTGATAACCCCGTGTAACCTTGGCCAAATCACTTAGCCTCTCTGAACTTGGGTGTTAAAAACCACTAAATTGTATTAATAGGAGCTCTTATCTTACAAGCCTGATGTGGGGAAAAAAAATTCTTCCAAAGCCCTAGCAATTCATTATTTCATGGTGAGGCCCAGGAACAATGTTTTACTGGGAGAAAGAGGGGGTGGAGTCAGCAATAGTCCATACCCTGGGGAGAGCTCTGTCAGTAAACCCACATCCAAGGCCGGATTTTCCTACTCACTCCTGCATTATTCAATCACTTCATTTAACAAATATTATGAATTATTTTTGGTGCTGGGGATACAGTATAGAAAATAGACAAAATTCTTGTCTTCATGAGGAGCAAACAGAAACCAAAGAAATATATCAAATATCCTATACAGTCGAATGTAATATGTACAGTGGAGGAAAATAAAGCTGGATAAAGCTATGATGGAAAATACATTAATGATATGTGAGAAGGAATCTTGCGGGATCTAAAGCAAAGAATCCTAAGAAAGGAAAAGCCAATGCAAGGCCCTGACAGAAAAGAATGTGATGTTTATGAAGAAAAACCAGAAAGCTGGTGTGGTTGGAACAGAATGGTTGAGGGTGTTTGTGCCAGGAAATAAGAAAGAGAAGGCAATCAATTTCAAGTTCATTGGCCTTGGGCAGATATTGTGCATTTTAAACATATTTTTGCTGAATTTTGTGTATTACACCTAGAGGACTGGGGAATTGTGAGGATACCATGAAATACCGTATGTGAAAGCATACTCCATCCTGAAATTATAAGAAACTTTTCAATGGTAAGAAATCAGCTGAGCATGCCTCCTGGATCCAGGTTCATTCTTTCCCAGTGAAATAACCCAACAGCTGCTCTTCTGCTTCCAGCGCTTAAAGTCTCTGAAACATATTGCGAGAATCATGCACATCCTCTGAATTAACCCAAACTTCTGCCCTTAATTCTTAAATGACACAATAGACACAAAGCTTTTAGAAGAGTAGCAAGAACATCAATGTTAGCCTCTGTTATTATTTTCCCATTACATTTGCGAGCTGGTCAAAATAAGAATGAATGGAATTTGCAAGATCCTTGTTTTGGATATCTGTTCCCAAAGAGATGAGTGGAGACTGGAGTACTTTTCTTTGTACTTTTTCTCCTCGGTGGTATGTGACAATCTAAAAGGAAAGAGACACTCATAAATCACTTATGATTATATTTCTAATAAAGGATATGAACTTCAAGAAACTAGTTTCCATGGAGCCCCAATGGTTGTTAATGTATTTGAGCAAGTCTGGTCCTTAGTTGAGAGTGAAAAGTGAATGAGGATGATGAGAGGCAGTGAGTGTATATGTATATATATATAATATATGCTATATATATATTCTGCTATTATAGTGATTAGTATTCTTGCACAATTGGTTTTTGACATAGAATAAATTATGTTTCTCTTCCAGCAAGATCATCCTCCAACAAAATATATCATTTTACTGATGTCTGAGTTTTTGCCATCAGTATGTGTTTTTGATGTATTTGAAAATACATTTTATACACAGAAAAAAATGGAAAGGTTACATTGACTTTAAAAATTAATATTTAATGCATTAATATTGCAAAAATCAAAATCCTGTTCTTGTGCTTTGGAATTTAATTTATAAATCATCTTATTTTCTATTTATAAATCCAGAAAACATTAACAAAACTTTTAAGTTGAACTTTACAGTTTAATTAAAGTCCCTTACATATTTTAAAGTTTATTTATAAATTTAAAGGGTTCATTTTTATTTTTAAGTACTTCAATTCTCTAATAATCTAAGTGTCCCACACACTTAACCAACTTCCATAAATCTAATAAATAAAAGTTATAAGATGTTCTAATACTTATCACAGATGTGGGAAAATTTTCTCAGACTATTCAACTTAGAATGACAAGCAAAATCAAATTTTCAATTCCACATTTTAAATTGGAACCAATTTATTCAGTTACAATGTCAAATTATACTTTAATGTGCCAAATTCTTCTAAGTTATAAGTGATTAAAATGTCAAATAAGCTCAGGTTATTTCCAAACGTAACATGAAAATATTAACACTGTGATTCACAATTTGCTTCTTCATGTTCAGAATTTAGTCTGTCATTTCCCGTGGTTAAACTATTCACTTATGCATCAATCCATCCGTACACCTTCAGTGCCTACTATGTGCCAGGTAAAACTTAAGATGCTGGGTCTAAAACAGTGAGGAAAAAAAAAAAGATCAATATCCCCAACCTAGTGAAACATAAATGCAAGGGGAGTGCAAGAGCAGAGAGAATAACAAGACAAAGATCAGAGGATATTTCTAAAGGACAGTACCATGGAGAAAAGGACATTGGACAGGGAGTTCCTGAGTTATTAAGGTGATACTTTGAAGCGGCATAGTCAGGAAAAGACTCCTGGAAAAGGTAACAAGTGGGAAAATACTTGGAGGAAGTAAAGAAGTTTGCCTTGTGGAATCTGGGCAGGAGCACTCCAGGCAGAGGAAAGAACAAATGTGAAGACCGTGAGAAGGGAATGCAGCTGGCTTGTTAGAGGAAGAGCCAAAGGCCAGCGTGGCTGGAGCAGCGGACGGCAAGAGAAAAGGGGGAGGGTAAGAGGTCAGAGAGGGAAAGGGTTCCAGGCTGTACAAGGCCCTCCGAGTCACTTATTCTGAATGAGAAGGAAACTCAGTGTGGCGCACTGGGAGGAGGAATGTCATGACATGACATGATGTAATATACCATTTAGCAGGATCACTCCAGCTGCTTTCCTGAGATGAGGCTGCATATACAGCAGGTCGGGAGTCCAAGGGCCAAAGCTGGGAGACAGTTTAGAGGACCACCACAGTATCCAGGTGAATGGCAGTGTGTTTTTGACCAGGGTGGAAACAGCAGAGGTGGTGAGAAGTGGTCAGATGCCTGGTATATCAGAAAGGAGACCCAGAGAATTTGCTCATAGATTAGAGATGAAAGTGAAGCTCAACCTCAAGACGTATGACCTGCGCTGCTGGCGGGATGAGGTGGAGAAGACTTTAAGAGAAGCCAGCCAAGGGAAGGATAAGAGTTCACGTGCAGAGTTCATAGCTCGGAGAGAGCTAAGGTAGAAAGAAAACTCTTACACTTTGCAAGAAGTTAACAAGAGTTTTCTGTATTAATAAGCAGAGTGTTCGAAGACCAACTTTTCCAGCTTAGTTTTGGGGATGTTGGCTCTATTCGAAGGAGAGCAAACTTTTCCAGGCTATATGTGTATAACACAGTAGCAACATGCATCATCTCTCAGAGCTTGGTTACCCAATTACCCAACCAACTCCACTGTGATCCACATTGCTGAAAGGAAAAAAGTGCTTTCTGAGGAGTCCAAGCAGTGTTAGGTAGATCCATCTGTGAAGACATGTGCATTTTACTTGTAATACCACCCCCCTCCCAAGTCCTCCATAAGACTATCTCTCCACAAGCTTAACGAGTGCTTGGTGATTAGCAGAGGGAGAGTAACCGTTACCAGAAGGGCTACTGAAAGCTGGAGGTGAAATCTGAGCAAAGGTGGAAAGAAAAGCTTAAGCACAAGACTGCCATCTAGAATCGAAGCCTGAGTTCCTCAAGAAAAAAACTTCATTAAGAAGGCTGAGCTGGCAATTAGCATCATTCACCTAAGAAAGCAGAAACAGGTCCAACCAATGCCTGCCAAAAAAAAAATCTAGTGAAAAATGGTCAAATGGGGAGCTTTAGCACTGAAATGAGTACGTTTTCAACCATTTGGAAAGCTGTTTTCTGAGGATTCCAAATAATCAAAGGTTTGCGGTAGAATAATATATTATTAGATCTAAAAGGAAACTTCAAATCCATTTTCTTTAGACGGAAACAAGTTCAGGAAGGTTAGGTGATTTTTCCAATATCACACAGCATCTTAATGTCAGAACCTTGATTAAAACTAAACAAAACAAAAATATCCTGAGTGGAATTTTATTCAATTCACATTTTAAGATTTAACTTTCTATTCTTTATTTTTTACCACACACCAATTATAGTGTGATTATTTAAAAGGAACTGAAAATGAGATTTACCATTTTCCTTAATTACTCCATAAAATGCTTTATTTTCATTTGTTCATGATCATCTGGATGTAGTTTTATGTTTCAAGGGCCACATAACCTTAAGCCAATATTGAACTATTTTTGCCACATCTCTAGTGTTCTCTAATTAACCAGATTGCTTTATTTTCCTTTTTCTTAAGGTCTAAATTTAAAAAGCATTGTGCATTCAGCCTGGTGCATTTCCCCATTAGGTAAGTCAGTCTTCTTATTGGCTGGCTTTACCGTGGTTTTTTTCCAATTTCTCTTGTCTCAAGTAAAGATCTTAAAAACTTTGTTTCTTTTAATGATGTATTATGTGTCTAAATGGATCTGTATTTTGTTTCATTTACATTCTCACTCTTAGTATAAATTTTCCTAAACTACAGATAAATTTAGATATTCAAAAAATAAGAAAAACCAAAGAACTTAATTGTATATAGAGTTCTTGTTTTCTAATTTCTGCATCAGGAATTTCTTTTCATGTAGATACATTGTTTCCCAGCAGAATATTTAATGTCTATAGATCTAACATTTTCCAAACATTTTATTTCATTTTAATTTGGGAAGCATCCTTCCAGAACATTTTCCTGTCCACTTTACAGTAACAATGTAATAGACACTATTAGTGTAATCAGGAAGTTCAAGCATTACACACTCAGTGACAGTACTAAGGGTAAAAAAATTTCTCATTTCTTTTTCGTCAAAAATGTTCCATGGTTCTGTATGTAGACTGATGGTCATATCTGCCTGCAGTGTTTTCAGAAGACTGTAATTATGATCAAGAATCAACAGAGAAAGCATTTTGTTTTAGTGGATATTATCTAACTACTAAAAGTCAGTTGCTTGATAAGACAATTTTTTTTCTCATTTTAAACATATGTGATGTAAGTATTCCATAAATATATCAAGCCGTTCTGGGTATTGTCTATAAAATAAACTGCACATCCTGTAACCTTTCCATGATACCTCAAGATCAGCATCACGCACAGTAATTAGCAAATTATTCTGTCTAACTCATATATCATCTTCGCTTCTTGTCATTTCATCTCTAGATGTAATCAGCTGAAACTCCACTCCATACCTTGTGTGAGGTTTCATGTTCTAACCGAAATTTGTGCAGATCCAGAGCTTCAGTTTCCTCTTTATGCTGGATTTTCATTCCATGTTATTGTCTTCTCTCCATGCCGCTCTTTCTCATTCTTCCTACCACAAACTGGAAAAACAGGCCCAGAGTTGAGATGTTTGAGTGCAGGAGCTACTGTGGGCTGGGTTCTTAGTGTAATAAAGTCGGCGGTGCTTTTGCATTAGCTTACATGTAGCAGAGGGGCGAAGATGTCTGAGTCATTTCCACCACATTAACACTTACTAGAGCAGAGGAAAATTCCACCTTTCCTGTGGTAGCATTCACGGATTGTGGCATTTTCCAGTTTAACAAACAAAACCTTATAGTTGCCATCTCATTTTCTTCCATTTTCTCTTCTTATATAAGGAGTTTGTTTCTGTGCCATACTGATTTCCAGATTTTGTGATGCAGAATTTGGTTTGGGGCAGACAAGGTCAAGACCAGATATCTTGTTTTAATTTTGTTATTTGAACATCTGTGCATTTTGTCTTACTTTTCTGTGAGTGCAGACACCCATCTGTTTGATCATTTTTTTGATTCCCTGTGCCTAGAATGGTGCCCTGAATAAAGAAAGCATTTGATAATGAATGCCTATAGTTTTCATCTCTATTTATATAAAGCAATTACATTTATGTTGTTTCCTAATCGTGAGCATGGAGAAAATCGATTTGCCCAGAGAAGGAAAACAAGATGGCAGAAGGGCCTATTATTTATTTTATGCTCCTTAAATTTCAGGCACGATGTTAGACATATTATATTTATCTATAATGTGTAATTTAATTCTCATAACTGCCCAACAGAGTAATCACATTTAGAAATAGGATAACATCAGCTTAGCTGTGTTAGATAAGTACTCCAAAGTCCCCTAGATTGTAAATAGCAGAGTCAGAATACAAAATCACTTTTCCTGATCTGTAAAGGTTTTTCACACTGGTTTTCTAATTTGATCAATATAACAACCCTACAACAGCATATTTAGTTTGCTGACGAAGAAACTGAGACCAGGAGAGGAGACGTAACCTCTCCAGAGTCACATAGCTGGTATGTAGTCCAACTCTTCTTTCTAATAAAGACCTTTAATGGTAGGTTAGAGCCTTGTTCTTCAGATTTTGGCAAATCATCAGCATTAGCAACATCTGGTAGCTTATTGGAACTACCATGTCTGAGGCCCCACTCTAGGAAGACTGGGAATTTTTCTGATAATTTGTCTCAAGAACAAAATGAGGTATCTGGATGGTGCACATCCAGTGGAAGATAACATGCAACCCAGATCATATATGACAAAAATGCCAACTTAACGCACCTGGCCGAAACCCTTTCACTGTGATCCGTTATGCTGACTCCTTAGGACATCACTAATCTAAACTTCAGAGGCCTAGTGAAGAGGCTCAACACCTTAGAATTTAAGGTTTGAAATATCTGGCATATAGTTTCAGGACAAGACATAATTTATCACAGGAATTATCATTTCCCTTCGTTTCTTCTCCCTCTAAAGTAAGATAAAAGGCTGATGGAAGATGCTCTTGGCACTCTATTAATGGATGCTAATTAAAGTCTTGCCTTGGACAAAAGAAAACAGCTGAAGAAGGCATAACACAATAGAACCTCACAGATGGCTCCTGGAACAAGCAAGGTGGGCTGCGGAGGGCTTGGTAATTGAGACACAAACTATGGAGATGTTAGCGACCAAAGCTGTTCTGTTCCTCATGTAGACACAGTCTGAAAGTAATTATTCATATGTAAATTGTGTGACTTTTTTCTGCATCCTTAAAAAGATGGTCTTATTCACTGTAAACACAAACTCTAACAAATAAATCCAACTGATCATTATTCTGTAGATTCTTTTTTTATTCTCTTCTCTCTTTTTTGTTTTCTGTTTTCGATGGCACTCTCCTTTTAGATGTGACTTTGCAAATAAAAAAGTATGTAACAGCTGGAACTGCTTAAAATCAATTTCTTTTCTCCTTTATTTTTCTGTTCTATAACTAAAAATGGACTTTCCAATTTGCATCATGCTTTTTTCTTCCCTTTCCTTTATAAAATAAATAAATAAATGCCATCTGGTCTAACAGCTCAGTTGCCAATTATCAGCCTGAGGCAATCCAAAACCGCCAGATAGTCAATGCAAAAAATATGGTTTCAAGAAGAAATGCTAACAGAGCCCTTGCTCTAGTATGGCTCGGCCCTCTGCCCAATTACCACCCCATGCAAATACTATCCTTTCTCCTAGGGACTTGCAAGAAATCCCTGCATCTGCATTATGATATATTAGCACCTTGACTTGTCTTAATGAAGATGTCTTAAAAAATCTATTGTTTCATACTTAATGAAACATATTGGCATCTCATAAAATCAGATCAGCACTCTTCCTTTGGAGCTGTGGAGTTTGCAAGTGACTGAATTTTTTTTTTTTTAAAGATTGGCACCTGGGCTAACAACTGTTGCCAATCTTTTTCTTTTTCTTTTCTTTTTACTGCTTTATCTCCCCAAACCCCCCTGTACATAGTTGTACATCTTAGTTGCAGGTTCTTCTAGTTTGGGGATGTGGGATGCCGCCTGAACGTGACCTGACGAGCGGTGCCATGTCCTCACTCAGGATCCAAACCCTGGGCCGCCACAGCGGAGCACGTGAACTTAACCACTCGGCCACGGAGCCAGCCCGCAAGTGACTGAATTTTCAACTTGCTATTTTCCTGGATCATGGTGCTTTTATGGCCATGGCCAGTGAGGGACAGCAGCTCTTCCCGGTTGAACCAGCTGAACTAAGGCTACAGGGTCCACAGATGGCAGTTATTCACTTACAGTCTCATCAGGAAATGATCACTTGGCCTACTTGACTTGGATACTAAGTTGACTGTTTATTTAAATTACAGCAATGGAAGGTTTAAAATCACCGTAGAGTCCTCATTCCCCTTTATCCTGTACTTCTAAAGCCCAATAAGTCTCAGAAATTCTACTCCCAATAATGGCCCCACTCCTTTCCATCTTCACTGCGACTATCCAGATCCAAGCTCTTAATAGCCCTGCCTGATTCCCATTCAAAACCTTCTACATGGTCTTGTACAGCCTGTTCTTCTGCCAAAGCCAGTGTGGTCTTCTGAAAACATCAATCATCTGCTTAAACTGAGGCAGTGTCTTTCCATGGTACTTAAGGATAAAATCCAAAATCTTTAAATAGGCTAAAAGTTCTCTATGAACTGACCTTCCCTTTCTCAGATCCTTTCACTGTTTCCCTCCACAAACTGGTCTGTTGGATCCAAAAGAGCAAACACTGCGTCTACTTTGTTCAACAGTCTTGATTCAGCACCTAACAGTGCCTGGCATATCCTAGTAACTCAACATACCTTCTTTGAGTTAATTCACATGGAATGTTGGTTCTTACTAAATTGTAATTTTAGACAATATTCTCACAATTCTTAGCCAAAATTTCCTTATCTATAAGATGAAACAACTAATTTCTTCTCATAATTTTGTTGGGAGGATTAAAGGTGAATATGCTTGTAAAGCTCAGTTGGCTCTACAAAAGGATTGTTCAAAAAATTATTAGACTGATATTTTAATGCTGGTTACTCTTACAACTTGAGGCAAATTCCCTAAATGTTTCAAGCTTAATTTCCTGATCTGTAGAATGGGAAAATAGTATCTTCTGAAGAGACTTTTTCAGAAAGATTAGATGAAAAAAATATTGATAGAGAACAGAGACTAGTATATAGGAAGTGTTCAATAAATAGAATAATCATTGTTACACTACTACTGATTTATGACCACAAAAATAAAAAGTTATGAGTTTTTTTTATTTTGCTAGTTTTGGAAAACTTCTCCCTCATAATATTTCCCCAGAAGTACCCTTCATTGCATCCCCTACTCTGATTCAACTGTATGTACACCACTACATGCAAAAAGCCTGGATTGGCATGATGTAGAAAACTTCTTCAGGAGCCTGTATTTGTATGTCTGCAAGAAATCTCTGTTTTCTTACTCCACACAAATCCCCATCATTTTCTGATTCTCTATATCCCTCCCCTCGTCCACCACTTCATCCTTCCCCTAACACACACCATTTTTATACCTTGGCTCCCATTCTGTATCAAACCCTTTAATCTGTGATCTATTCGGGGCTTGTCATCTCAGTTTTACCTTTCCTCCAAGATGTTCCTTCAAATTATGTCTTTCTAACTTCATTTAAGTAACTCATTTTGCCTCATCTACATTAGTTGTTCTATCTGTGCTCTATCTTCCCTCTACACCAGCAGGTATCATGCCACATGTGTATTGCCCACTATACTATTTTCATTTTGAGAATAAGGAAACCATCTACCTTGTTCATCCAGCCCAATGCCTGTTGTATGATTCCCAAAGAAATATGTGTTAAAAGAATAAAAACACAAGTTTGAGGCATCCCAGTTTCATGTCTCAAAATACCTGTCCTTTCTGAGCTAATCCTTGTTACACCGGATTAAAGATATATTTGAACAGCAGGGGCTGGTGGAGGGGGCGACTTTTACATGGAGAGGTTAGCATTGTATCCATTCTTCCTGAAATTTATAAAAAATGGAGGAGAGAGGACTTAGGTAACCTCTCAGGGCATCATTTCTTCATCTAAGTCATAGAGATAATAGTAGCCACCACATAAAATTATATAGTACCTATATGATACCTATTAGAGAAATGTCCATTAATTTTATTCTTCCCTCTTCTTGAGTTAGAATGTAAAGAGAATATCTTACAAAAAGTTACAAAATAGGCCCCCAAAATTTGAAGTGGACCATTGATATCTACATATGCTTTATTTTTACAGAATGAGGTTGGAATTCTCTTTTTCTTCAAAATGGTGGAACTGTCCATGTTATGTTGTATATCCAGGTGGGATGAAGGATGGGAGAATGCCCTCTCTGCCGCTCACAGAGAATTGCTTCGTGTCTTCAGGCATAAGACCCAATTATCCTTATTTTCTTACTTTGCATGGATAAAAATGTTGTGGTTGCTCATGAAATTAAACAGCATCCTTTTCAGTCTGTTGACTGATTGGCTTGATGACTTAAAATAATTTAGAGGATAAAATGGAAATATGAGAGAATGGAAATAAATTCCAGGCAGTGGTTTTCATAGCCAGGAGTGGTATTTTTAAACTCCACGTGTTTAGATGAGCATTTTTGTACATGATAAAGCAGGAAAGAGAGTGATAGTTATAGTTGGAGGACTTGTTTTATGTTTATTAAAGTATTTGGTTATCATAAATATGATATTTTTTTCATTTCACAACTAACCAAAACCCAAATTCTTTGTTTCTGCAGGCAATGATGTTGCAATCCATTATTTACTAGGACATCATTGACTTCATGAATACAATGCCTTCCTATGAGGCAACTACACAAAACACAGAATTATCTCATTTATTAAGATGTAACTGGAGAGAACAGCTGTTAGAATTGTAGAAATGTTGAATGAAAAAATAAGTAATGCATTATTTGTCACCAGTTTTCATATGAATATTGCAATTTGAACTAACACACTATTATTACTTGAATACATTTCATGGGTCTTCTTTACTGATTAGAAGAACACAAATTCAGTAACTCATTTATTCAAAACATTTTTATGTAACCACTATGTGCCAAACATAGTTTTAGTTACTGAAAATACAGAGATGAGTAAGTCATTTACTTAACAATAATCCTGAAGTTTACTCTAGATCTAACATGTAAATTGATAATAATAGTATGTGGTAATTTCTGTGGTAGAAATATTATGTAAGAACACTGAAATGTCATCAACATATAAGAGAGCTGGTAGTGGGATTGAGGAAGGGGAAGTTTTGGAAAGAAGAAAATACTTGAGCTGAATCTTGATAAATAAGTAGAAATATCAGGGCTGATCATGGGATGGTGAAGGAGGAAAGGAAAGCATATTTTAAGCAAGAGGAAGAATAATTTAGAAGGTATAGATATATGGATATGCTATTTTCGGGGAATTTGCAGTCACTCCTTCGGGGTGGAATGATAAGTGTGAAGCAGAGAGTGGCAGAAGGTGTTAGCTGCTGTAATACAAACCAAATTATGTCAGTTATGAAGGGCTTCTCATATTAAGATGAGAGTTGGAATTTGTTTTCAGAAAGCTAGAGGGAGTCATTGAAGAATTTTCAACAAAGATGACATGGTATTGGATGTCTTCTTGAAATTATTAGCTTAGCAAATGTATGGAGGGAGAAATGGAGAGATCCAGGTACGAGGCAGAGACCAGAAGATGATATTATAGTAACTCGATTGAGAAATGATAGGTTTTTCAGTAGAGGGATCAATGCGTTAAGCAAATAGGCTCTACGCGGTTTGAACATTGATCAAATGTGGTGGTATTTGGTAAGTCTCGGAATTGGACAACTAGATGGATGGTGCTGCCATTGTGAAATATAATAAGGGGGTAGATTTGGATCACTGAGATGAGGAGATTAAGTATTTTATCTGAAGACGTGCTTTATGGAATTAATTTTAGTTGCATATGAATTTTTAAAGTAAATCATACTATATTCTACCTTATCTACTCATGAAATCATCTAAATTACTGATGTTTTGCATCTGTTATATAAAGGAATTCATTATTTAAAGGGAAATTAGCCATCATTTTACAGATTCCATCAGCCTCATGTTACAGATAAGCAAAGTAAGACTCAAGGACAGAAAAGTATGTCCAGCTTCCATAACTCCTAAAGTTAAGAATCAAGGCTGTCACCAAACTGAATACTGACCAAGTTATCTACTAATCCAGGCTCAGCTAGAGATCAAGGAAGCCTGGTCCTTATTCTTTACCTTTCTTTACTTCTTCCCCAACACTCTGAAAACAAAACTACTCATATGGTCTTGCCCAGGTGTTATCTTAGGCCTAGAACCAATCTTGAAGAAATTTGGCTGTTCTTGAATTATATCCTTTTATGATAAACCAGTGATCTCATAAGCAAAATGTTTCTCTGAATTCTGTGACCTGCTCTAGCAAATTAATCACACCCAAGGAGGGGCTTGTGGGAACCTGTTATTTATAGCCAGTTCATCAGAAGTACAAGTAACAATTGAACTTGCCAACTGGTGTCTGAAGTCCAAGGAGGGGGTCCTTGGAACCTCAGATCTATAGCTGGTCAGTCAGAGGCACAGGTGACAACCTAGGCTTGAGACTGGAGCCTGAAGTTGGAGCAGGAAGGACAGTGTTGTAAGACTAAGCCCTTAACCTGTGGAATCTGATGTTATCTACAGGTTGATAGTGTCAGAATTAACTTGAATTGTAGGATACTCAGCTGATATCCAAGAATTGCTTGGTGGTGTGGGAGAAATCCCCCTCCTATGTTGAAATGAGGTCCAGGAACCCAAAATAGTACCCCTACCATGGTACCTAAAAGACTGTATTGCAGATATTGGTTGTTGGTGGTTTCATTCCTGTAGTCTAGTAGCTGAACTTCAACACTGAGTTCCCTGATGACCACTGGACCCATTATCTTGTGTTCTAAAAATGAGCCCAAACATCTTTTTACCCTGATTGTAGTCCGTGACATTTTCTCCTTTAAGACCCCACTTTCTAGTTTCTGCCAGCTCTGATGTCTGGATCTTTATGTGATTTTCCAGGCCATGGTATCCCACCTATGTCTGCCATCATCAAGGTCATCCCAGTTCCCAGTGAGTCCAGGCACAGGAGGGTAGCATCCCAGGCCTGGGTGCATCGTCATCATTACAGCTGTAACCCACCTATGATCACCACCACACAAACTGTGCTTCCTCCATGAGGGATGTGTTGACCTATGTCTAAATTTTCTATCCTCTTTCCTCACTTCTTTGTACCCCCAGTTTCTGTTGTCAGTGTTATCATCAGCCATAGCAGCCTCAGAGTCTTCTGAACCCCTGGAAGATTCTTGTCTTTTCCCAGAAATGTCAGAATGTCAAAGGCATGGAATTCGGAACCAGATAGATGATCTTGGTTCAAATCCCTGATCAGCTTGTGGAACAGATATTGATTGGGAATTTTCTTTACTTAAAATACTAAAACCCACTGAGGCTCAGTTCTTTCATAGCTAAAATGGGCAAAATCATGCTATCTTGTAAAGTTATGGTGAGCCTAAGATGTGAAGCTCTAAGCATCACCCATATATTTATCTTCATTTGTATTCCTACAACCCTAGTTCAAACACCCTCATTGTAATGCTGGACCTCTGCCATGGAGGCCTAACTGGTCTCTCTGGCCAGAACACTTTAAAAACGTTAATGAGATTACCCCTCGTTAAACCATCTACTGTCTTTCCATTGCACTTGGAACAAAAACCAAACACTCATCAAACAGGGCCCCTTACTCTTTCCTCGACTCCAGCCTTGTTTCTTGCTCACTGTATTTGGGAGACACACAGGCTTTCTTCCTGGTTCTTAGACAGCCAGATGCATGAAAGCCTTCGAGACACAAAGGCTTTCTGTTTCCTCCAGCAAGAAAGTAGCCACCCCACTTTTGTGTGACAGGTTTATCCATCATTTAGGTCTCACCTGCTCTGTAGGCTATGTGCCCTGGCCTTCACTGCCCATCACTCTCTGTACTATCACTTTGTGTTATTCTCTGCAAATAACTTCTCATTCTGTGAATTATTGAGTTTTCTGTCATGCCTGTTTTATTTATTTGCTTATTATTTACTTATTTATTTGCATCATCTATTTCTATTTCCCTCACGTGTATGTCAGCTTCAAGTGAAAAGGATTTGGCCTGCTTTGGGATAGCAGTTGTTCAGAACGCAGACACTAGAGGCAGACTTCCCAGGACTGATGCCTGGTGTTACCTCTTAACAGTTGTGTGGCTCTGGGTAATTTGTTTTTACCTATTGCTCTTCTCTAAAACATCAATTAATTATAAAGTGCCTAATTTAGAACCTAGCACATAATAAATTCTCCATAAATTGTATTATTTTAATTGTTACTATCATCTTATCTCTACGATGGATAGATACACAAAAGATACTCAACAAGTGTATACTAGGTTGGTGCTTGGGCCACCATCAGCGTTTAACAAATGGAATTTATGCATGTTGCTGTGAATAATATCACTAACAATAAGATAATAATGTTATTATTCAGCAGCAGCAACATTAACAATTCTGAGTGTCAGGATTTTGAAAAGATGCACAGAAACCGAGAGCTGTCCTAGGGCTTGCTTATTTTTCTTATTTTCTTTTCCTCCATACACACATATTTCCTGCCTATGGGTGTTTTCCAAAAGGTAGAAATACAGGGGTTAATAAATCAGAGTCCTTGTCCAAAAGGCTCGCACTCCAATGCAGATACAGGCATTTAAAACAATCCCCCTGTTCTTATAAAGATATGGATACAGTGCTTAAAGGAAGTGATTCCCAGTTCTTCCTAAGGGGGGCAGAATATTTTCACAGAGTAGGCACCAAATGAGTTGCAGTTGGAATAAAAATTAGGCGTTCTTCAAGTACAGAAGACAGGAAGGTGATTCCAGGAAGATAGAAGAGATTGTGATAGTTTAGAAAATCACTATGCAGGGAAGCCTGAGGTATTAGGAGGACCTGCAACAATGTACAGGGAGTAAGAAACAGTCTGTGGGGATTGGATTGCATATTGAGGTCAGATCGGCAACTGTAATGGTTTTGGGACTGAGTTTTATAATGAAGTCAATGGGGGAATATCAAAGGTTTTTAAAATATAGAAGTCAAGTGATCACATTTGAATTACTTTAATTACTTTAAATTAAATTATTATTTTAATTAATTCATTATAATTAATTTTGAAAGGATAGTGCTTTTTGGGATGAATGGGAAAAGTAAAAGTAAGAATATCGCATTGAAAGTTTTTATGATATTTATAATTGGAGCTGGGCTAAGGCTGCATCACTGAGGAAGACAGAAAGGAAGCAGATTTTAAGGGTATTTAGGACTGAGGGTCAAACAAACTTGGCAGCCCTGGGGATATGGTTATTAAGAGAGGAGGAAATATTTATTTTGGAAGATAGAATCTTTATGGCAGTTGTGTATATAGGGAATACAAGATTAGAATAGATCAGTGGTATGCAAGTCTGAATTTAGAAATGCTACTTTTGATTTGCAAGGCATTGATCTGTAAATTTTTCATTTTAATTTGTTAGTAATTTATTTTTAACTGTTCCTATGTAACTATGTTTGTGTAAGGGTCTATATGTAGGGTAACCATATCAATTTGGTTAAGACAGTCCTAGTGTTTGAGTCACCATCCTGAGTAATTATTAATATTACCCCCTTGTCCTCTCAGAAGTGTCCTAGTTTGGATCATGATTATATGATTACACAGAAATCCAAAGCTAAGGAACTGGGCACTCTCAGCTTCAATAAGAATTTACAATCTAGTGTAGGAGGCAGACATGTTTGAATAAAATCTTTTTTAGAATGTTACCATAATGAGGGAAAACAGGAATAAAAAGTGTCAGGATTCCAAAGTCAAGAGCCACTTTTAATTCCTATCCTGGCTTCAAGGGCATTGCTGCCATGATGTTGACACTTTTTACAAGGGCTTCTTAAATGTCATTCCAGGAGGATGGCCTCCATTAGGGGCTAGCACGGTGTGTTGGATACTCTGAGAATCTTCACAAATTTAGTATGAGATAGGAATAATTTTCTCCGCTTAGAGATGAGGGAACCAAAGAGTTGAGAGGTGAAGTATCCTGTCGCATGGAGGCGGAACTTGAATGCCTCAAGCTTGACGTCAGAGATTGCTTTCTTTTCATTCCACCAATTTTCTCCCACTTCAGAGGACGGCAGCCTTATGTGGAGAGGCTGAGTAGAGAGATGCATGAGGCCAGGCCTCTTGAATGAGAGCCCACATCTTACATTAGTGCTGGAGAAGGAAAGAGGCCTCCCATCAGGATAGGTGATTGCTGTTGAGCAAACATGGATGAAACCCATTCAAAGTTGCTTCAGCTAAGCTGACATAATATTCAAAGTGATCCAGGAGGATGCTATAATCAACAGTCAAAAGTAGCATTCAGATCAAGCAAAATTGAAATATTCGAGCTGTCAGATGCAACTGCATTAATAAATCATTAAAAAGAAAATCTCAGGCAAGTGCTGCCTCGGCCTTGAAGCCATAAAAAGCTGGATTCAAATTTTTCAGAGAGACCATGTCCCTTCCTTAAGGAGATGTTGTTACTGCTGGCTGTGAATTTCTGATCCAAAGAAGCACATTTAGTACCTGATCAAAGTACACGTAACACAGCCATTTATTTGCTGAGACTTAATTGTACCCTCAAAGGTGGTAAAGAGCAAAATCCATTCACTGAACAACCATTTATTGATTTTCAACTCAGACAAGCATAATAACAAGTGCTGTGTATACCGAAGTGACCAGAACACAACCCCTGGCCTCAAGGTGCTATGGCCAAGTGGACTCCAAAGCTCTTTGTTAAACTTAGTGAATAAAACAATATTTTGTATTAACAGAGTAAGATATTTGAGAAAACCAAGGAAGAATTGGATATGGCCTCTGAAATGGCCCTTATGCCTCCTTTGAGAAGAAAAGGAAGCAATAATTCTGCCAACATCCTAAAATATGCTTCTAAGGATCTTACTCAATGGGATGACAATAGCATTTACTATCTGTTTTAGTCAACTCAGGCTGCTATAACAGAATACCATAAACTTGAGGGCTCATCAGCTACAGAAATTTATTTCTCACAGTTCTGGAGGCTGGAAGTCAGGGATCATGGTGCCAGCAAGGTCAGGATTTGGTGAGGGTCCACTTCCTGATTTGCAGATGCCATCTTTCGGTTATAACTTCATGTGTTGGAGAACAGAGACAGGAAGGGTGCTGCCTCTTGTCTCTTCCCGTAGGGCACTCATCCTGTTCCTGAGAGTTCCACTGTAATTACCTCCTAAAAGCCCCACTTCTTAATGCTATCATTTTGGGGGTCCAGATTTCAACATATGAATTTGGGGGCGGGACACAAACATTCAAACATTCAGTCTATAACGTCATCTAAACTAGACTTTTAAGACAGAAAAGAAATATTATTAATGATCACATTAGGACAACTGACATAAACTGGCACCATCCCAAATAAATAAATATTCTTGACCAGCCATGAGTCATTGCATCCAATGTGAGAGATCATTACTCTCTAGCAACCTGGGATAGATTTCTTTCAGTTTGAGAGGTAGATGATACAGGTGCCACATACCTGACTTATCTTTTTCTTTCTCTCTGTCCCTACTGTTATACTTGGATGAAGTTTGAGTACTTTAAACTGCTCTCCTTTCAGGGTAATATCCTTAATATCCACTTCTTACTATGATAGGAGATAGGAAAGGACTCTGATAGCTGCTTGCATTAAAGCCTTGATCCAGATGTAGCTCTTGCTTAATCAGTCACTGGGCTTCCCAAGAGAATTTTGAATCCTCATCCAAAGAGATCACCAGGAGGTTCTCTTTCTGGACCCTGAACATACTGGCAAATTCACTGTACTTGTTTCATTTTATATTCCATCAAGATATTTTGCAATCTGGATTCCACATTCCCTGACTCCTTCTACTTTAATGCCTCGTTTAATATCCACCAATAATAAAAATGTGCTTGCATATTGTGGTTATTACATCTTTTGCATTATCAGTGTCACAATGATGTGGTTAAATTATGGGTTTCCCTTTCTGTTAGAGTATCAGGGAAGTCTCTCTGTATGAGAAACTTGAACTGAACTCTAAAGGAGATGTTTACTATGTGAAGCTCAGGTCTGCAGAACCACTGGTCCACAGGTTAAAGTCAAATGTGCTTCTGCATCCTTGAAACCAAGTTAACCTTGTTGGATAACTCACGTAACCTGTGGAGACATGGATATTTTAAGATCGTTACTCTAAGAGGATCAGTCAGTCTATGCTTGATGGGTCACTAGTACAACAAAACATTTTAGTTGTGTACCATTCATAAAATCCATTCTTATTTTGGAAATAAAAAAAAATTCCTTTCCTGAGTATAAACAAATATTTAATAGCCCCTTTAAATATTAAATAACCCCTCTCTGTACAACTTATTTCAAAAATGTAAATGCTTTGGGGCCGGGCCAGCAGCTCAGCAGTTAAGTTCCCATGTTCCGCTTCTCAGCGGCCCGGGGTTTGCAGGTTCGGATCCCGGGTGTGGACACGGCACCGCATGGCAAGCCATGCTGTGGTAGGCGTCCCACATATAAAGTAGAGGAAGATGGGCACGGATGTTAGCTCAGGGCCAGTCTTCCTCAGCAAGAAGAGGAGGATTGGCAGCAGTTAGCTCAGGGCTAATCTTCCTCCAAAAAAAAAAAAAGACAGTAAATGCTTCAACAAAAAGGGCCTGGCAAATTTTGCATATCTTATAAATCCTGGTTTCAGTGAACACTGTCTCATATTTAGCTCCATCATTCCTTTAGCTAAGAGATATTGTGGCAAAATAGTTTCCATAATGATATAATGATCCACATAATGTCCACATTACATTTCTGTTCCTTGAAACATAGAGTTTCTCATCTGGATATGCTGGTTTTAAACATGTCCCTAAAATCCTTTGATTATCAGTACTTGAGGAGCTTCAGCTGTCCTGGACTTCTTTTTAGGATGAGATCCTACCTTGAACTTAAGCCTGATGCTATAATGAGATGGGACTTTTAGGTTCTTGGTAGGCAGAAGGTTTATTTCGCATTTGAGAGGAATATAAATAGTTTGTGGCCAGAGGGATGACTTTGGCTGTTTTAAAACATGGCCTCAAAATTCTTTGTCAATCCCCTCCAAACAGACAGGTTGTAGTTCCCCTCCCCTTGAATCTGGGCTCTGTGACTGATCTAACAACAGAATATAGCAGAAATTATGTTGTTTCAGTTTGGGGCCCAGGCCCCTGGGAAGGCTTCACTCTAAGAACCCAGCCTTCATGTTATGAGGAAGTCCAAACCAGCCCATATACAGAGACCACAGGGCGAAGCCAAAAATAGGGGTTCCTGCCAATAGTTCCAGCTGACCTCTGAGCTGATAGCCAGAATCAATCATCAGGCAGGTGAGTGAAGACACATTCAGATGACTTATGCTCCGGCTTCTGCATCTTCCCAGATGAAATTCTAGACGTTATGGAGCACATATAAGCCCTGCTTGCTTTTTTTGGTCTGAATTCTTGACAAAGAGAAAGTATTAGAAATAATAAAATTACTGTTTTAGACCAATAACTTTTGAGGCAGTGAGTTGAACAGAAATAGGTAATCAAAATACTTATTAATGCTAACGTACTTTAAAAGTCATTTTTCTACCAGAAAAAAAGAAATTCTGTTATTTTCACCATTTGGTTCTCAAGCTTCAAGAAGGCTTTCTTCACTTTTGTGGCTGTGAATCCTATTCTAATTCTTTATTTTCTGTTTAATAATGTGGTGGGACAAATCAGACTATAAAAATGGAAACTTGTATCTTTTTATTTCCTCCCTTTGCCAGTCATAACAATTGCTCATATAGTAAATAATCAATAAATCTGTATTGAATAAACGAATTAATAAATGAATGTGTGATTGAGCAACACATTTGTGAAAAGCCACGGTAAGGGTAAAGTGCAACATAAAATTTAGCCATTCCCATCAATAATCCCACGATTATATTAACAAAGTGTTTGAAATAAATGACCCTTATGATTTACATGTATTTCATGTCTTCTTAGTATAGAAGACCTCTGCCTGAGTATACATTAAGCCTCATCCTTCAGTATCCTTCAGTATTTTAATCTTAAATACATTGTCTGTTTAAACCGTTGATATGGAACTGTGCCTTTAAGTCCCTTTCTCTCTTTCTTTCATTTAATAATCACCTCAATCAGAAACAACTGGGCATGCATTTTTTTAATTAAACTATGTTTAGGCAATTTCAAATTCATATTCATCTGTAAGAAATAATGCAGAGAGAGATCCCATACATCCTTTACCCCATTTCGCCCAATAGTAAAACTATTTTGCAAAACTCTAGTACAGTATCACAACAGGTTATTGACATTGTGTAGTCAAGATATATAACATTTCCTTCACCACAAGGATCCTTCATTTTGCCCTGTTTTAGCCATCCCTACTTTCCTTGCATCCCCGTTCTCTCACGCTCTGGCAATCATTATTCTGTTTTCCATTTCTATAATTCTTTCCTTTGAATAATATTCTGTAAATAGAATCACGGTATGGAACCTTTTACAAATGGCTTTTTTCACAGAGTATTATTCTCTGGAGATTGATGCAGGTTGTTGCATTTATTAATACTTTATTCTTTTTTTTGTTGAATAGTCCTCCATGGTATGGACTTAGTGCAGTTTGTTTAACTATATAAGGACATCTGGGTTGTTCCCAGTTTGGGGCTATTACAAATTAAGTTGCTAAAAACATTTTGGTACAAGTTTTAGCGTGAATATAAGTTTTTATTTATCTGGAATAAATGCCCATGAATGCAATTGCTGGATCATGTGGTATTTATATGTTTAGTATTTAAAGAAACTTACAAAATATTTTCCTGAGAGGATGTAGTCGGCCACATTCTCAACAGCCATGTATGAGTACTCTAATTTTTTCATTCTTTCCAACATTTGATGTGGTCACTAATTTTTATTTTAGCCTTTCTGATAGGTATGTTGTGGTATCTCATTGTGGTTTTTAAGTTGTGTTTTCCTAATGGCTAATGATATTGAAAATCTTTTTGTGTGCTTATTTATCCTCTGTATATCCACTTTGATGAAATTTCTGTTCTTTTGCACCTATTGTCTATTTGGATTAATAATTTGTTTTCATTTATCCTTTTGTTTAAACTGTTGAGGTTTGAGAGTTCTTCAGATATTCCAAGTACATACGTGGTTTGCAAATATTTTCTCCCACTTGGTAGCACATCATTCTCTGCTCTTTACAGGATTTTTCGTGGAGCAAACGTTTTTAATGCTGATGAAGTCCAAATAATCTATTTCTATCAGAGATTGTGTAAAATTGGTGTTGTTTTCCATAAATATTTGGCAAAACTCTCCAGTGAAATCTTCTGGGTCTGAAAGTTTTATCATGTAGTCACTGGCCCTTTCCTCTGCCACTTCCGTTCTGCTGTTGTGTCACTCCACTGGGTTTTTTATTTGTTATTGCATTTTTCAGTTCTTTAATTTTCATTTGTTTCTTATTTATATCTTCTGTTTATCTGCTGATACTTTCTATTCTTATTCTGAAAATTCATACATTTTTGCATTTGTTCCAATTGTCTTTGTAGCGTCTCATTGTAACATTTTTAGGATGGCTACTTTAAATCTTTGGTAGATAATAGGTAATACCTTTGCGCTCTTGATGCTGACGTCTCTATTAGTTTCCTAGAGCTTCTGTGACAAATTACCACACACTTGGTGGCTTAAAGCAACAAAAGTTTACCCTCTCACAGATCTGGAGGTTAGAAGTCTGAAGTCAAAGTGTCAGCAAAATCCTTCTTCCTCTCGAGGCTGTAGAGGAGAATCTTCTCATGCATCTTATAGCTTCTAGTGGTCCCAGGCATTCCTTCATTTGCGGAAGTATAACTCCAATCTCTGCCTCCATTTTCCCATGGCCTCTTCTCTGTGTATTTCTCTCTCTCATAAGGACACTCATCATTGGATTCAGGGCCTAATCTAATCCAGAATGATCTCATCATTAATCACATCGACAAAGACGCTTATTTCAAATAAATTCACATTCTGAGATTCTAGGTGGACCTGAATTGGAGGGGGGCACTATTCAACCCACAACAGCATCTATTTGATTATCTTTTTCTGTTTAGTTTGAGATCTTTCTAGGTTTTGTTATGATGAATGATTTTCAATTGTAACCTGGATATTTTAGGCATTATGTTAGTTATGAGACTCTGGACCTTATTTAATCATTCTGTTTTAGCTAGTCTATGTTGACTTGCTCAGCACGGGAAGGGAGTGGTGAGATTTGCCTCATTACTGCCAAGGTGAGGTGGAACTCCAGGCTCCAGGCTACCTCCATAATCTCCACTGATACCACAAAAGGGGGCCACTACCACTTGATGTGAAATTCCCAGCTCCCTATTTGGCTTTCTCTGAAACTACTCCAGGGGTGTTGGAGGCACCTCATTACAGCCTGGTTGGAGTAGAAATCTAGGCTCTCTTTTAGTTGTGCTCAGTGGGAAGAATAGGGAAAAGAGCCTGTATTTTGTCGTATTGGAAGCGGAAGTCCCAGAAATGTTTGACTCAGTAGACCTGGGGCACAGCCCACGAATGTTCATTTTAAACTAACTCATCATAAACTATCTAGTCTCACCTAAGTTTGATAATTGATTATTGATTCAAGATATTTTAAGGAGTTCTTTGATTCCTATAATTTATAGATAAAACTCTACTTGACTTACAAATTAGCTCAGCACAAGCTTAAACACACAGAAAAGATGAGTCCCTGTCAAGGTTGACTTTATGAATCTTCAGCATTATTTCACTTACAATTGTTTTCTTTATCAAATGATAGTATAACTTTCCCAGAGAGTAGAATTCTATATTTATGTTTACCTGCTTTCTCTATTTTAATTTATTATGTATATAGTAGGTGCTTAGAAAATATTTGTTTAATTAGTAACCTTCAAACAATTCTCATCTTCATGCTACCATGTGTGTTTTACATAAGACCAATCCATAATAATACAGTATACCTGCCTAAAAGCCTCTTTGGTAGCCTTGACAACTAAAAATAGCCAGAGAGAAAGAAAAATGTTCCAAAATGCAATGGACACTGAAATTAATCCCAACTGTCAGAATCTGGGAGAACCGGATATTAGCTCCGAAGCCTAACGAGTCTCCCTCCAGCCTCAGATTATGGCATAGCACAGGTTCTCCTCTCTATCCCTCAGACTCTATGCTGTCAGGTAAAGGAAGAGCTCTGCATTTTTCCCTTCTCTAACTCAGAACACCACCATCATTCCGTATGCAGGCAGAGAGTGCAAATCCTAGAAAAGTCTGGGAAGGCAGAAGAGGCATCGTGATGATAATATAACGTAGTCATGAAGCATATTGCATTCTTATAGCAATGTATGTATACAGCTAGCAATTTTTAGAGACAGATGGCCAGTGTTCAAATCTCTATCCCTCTATCGCCTATCGTTGAGACTAAACCAAGTTATTTGCCTCTCTGATCCTTAATTTCCTTATTTAAAATAAATTAATAATAATTGTCTCTATATCATATGGTTGTTCTGAACATTGAATTGATGAAAGTATGTTAACACATGGCCAGCATTCAATAAATGTATGATATTATTTCCATGAATGTCTTGTATTACTCTATCGTCTCTTAGAAACATGTAAATACACACCAACTCAGGCATGTGTAGGCAAAAGGAGCAAGCTATTGACAGCTAACTGTAAAATCAGGAGCCAAGAGCAGCTTCTTGCAGACGTGCCTTCAGATGCTCAGAAGATTTGTCTTTCTCCACCTCTCAGCTCTCGCGTTTCTCCATGTGGAGTCAAAAATGGTTCGTGCAAGCTCAAGCATTACCTAGCATGCACTCTCAGAAAGGGAGATGCACTCTCTCATTAAACATGCTAATCCCTCTAAAAGGAGTGTAATATATCCACATTTGTCCCTAGACTTTGGTGACAAAATACAAAGTGATGATATTCTCTCTTTGGACATCTGAATCATATTTATACCCCCCACCTCCCGCTCTGGAGGGAAAAGTGGGTCCTGATGTTTATAACTTTTCTTGGTGAAGTTGGACAATTCTAAAAAGACACAGACAGCAGAGGAGGGAATGGGCATCTGAAGAAACTGAAGAAAGAGATGTTGGTCAGGTAACACTTACAAACATTCACTGTCTTCCATCTATAATTCTCCTAGCATAAATACATACCCTTCTTTTCAATAACGTAATTTCTGGGTCCGGCCCCGTGGCCGAGTGGTTAGGTTCACGCGCTCCGCTGCAGGCAGCCCAGTGTTTCGTCGGTTCGAATCCTGGGCTCGGACATGGTACCACTCATCAAGCCATGCTCAGGCGGCGTCCCACATGCCACAACTAGAAGGACCCACAACTAATATACAACTATGTACTGGGGGGCTCTGGGGAGAAAAAGGAAAAAAATAAAATCTAAAATAATAATAATAATATGATTTCTTAAATTTACACCTAATATGTAATCATCTTAAGTTAAAACTAAAACTTAGTGCATCTAGCCCCATAGAAGACAATCCAAGCTTGGTGTTGAGATTAAGCTTCAAAATCTCTGGGGCATGGGCATTGAATGGCTTTAAAATATTGCATAAACAGTGACTAAAGGGAACAGGAAAAGCTCTCTGTTTGACAAGGGGACAAGAAGGACCTGTGTATTATTGCCCCAGCTTGTGCAAACCGGGACAGTTGGTCAACCTATGCAGTAGAGGAAGGCTGAAGATAAATAAGATGCTTGGGTCCTATTACTGGTTCTGGTCCAAAACTTCCATGGTATTTTTCGAGTCACTTCAACTCTGGCTCTCAGTTTCCTTATCTGTTAAACGTAGATTGCTTTACCCAATTCAGGTGTTGTAAAAGTTAAATACAGGATCATCACTGTGGAAAAGTGTATATCCAGGGGGTTCTCAATGCTTTTGGGTTCCAAACTTGAAAAGAGAAGTTGCAGAGACAAAAAATACACCACCTAATCAGGGTGTATTTGGGAGGTGACAGCTCTTCAAGGGGGAGGAGAGAACCTCATCGAGGAGTTCATCATAGGAGGGAGAGAGGTGATGTAATGCAAGGTAATGGCAGGTTACCTTGGCTCTTTAGATCTGTACCCCACTTGCCTGCTGTACCCCAGGTATGAGATGGCTCCACGATATCAGCAAAGAGTTAACACAAAGACCTGAGGCCTCTGAGAGCTTTGCTGAGGGTCTCTGTCCCAGCACCCTGAGACCTCAGGACTTAATTACAGTGCACTGTGAAGGCAGGAGCTAAGGCTAGGATAGAGCCCACCAGTGACTTGAGACCATGTCCTTTTCCTAGTTTGTAGTTAGTTCCCAAAGAAGACAGGTGGTCCCCACCATATCATAGGTTGACTTAGCAACTGTCTTGGTCAATAGGGGCTCAGATATAATTTGACCTAAAACAGATAGTGTAACTAAACTTCCATGGATCTAAATATTAAAAGACAAATTTTGTCACCTACCCAAAGAAAAGTAAGACATTTTTCTGGACCACAAATCTTGTTAGAGAGTAGTTTAGGAGCCGATTACCACGTAGAAGGTGAATTAAGAAAACAGACAAGTACATAGATAGAGAAAACATTGGTGGTTACCAAAGGGGAAAGGGGTGGGGGCAGGTGAAATGGTTAAAGGAGCACATGTGTATGGTGACAGATGGAAACTAGACTTTTGGTGGCGAACACAATGCAGTCTATATAGAAGCTGAAATATAATGATGTACATCTGAAATTTACATAATGTTATAAACCAATGTGTCTTCAATAAAAGAAAAAAAAGCCAGATTTGTCAATGGGTAAGGGTGACGGGGAGAGCTGAGGGACAAACTATGTAATTGTAAATCTCCAGATAGTAAGGCCTTGAAATTCTCTCCCATGGTAATCTCAGGGACAAAGAACTCCTCTGAGATTGGACAAGGAAGCTAGTAGAAGAGGTGAAGAACCCGCTCAAAATGCCATCTTTATGCATAAGAAAATAAACAGAAATGAACAGAAACAATATTCTACTCTTGCTAATCTCTCCATTTCCTGCAGAAGTCCCTGCCAGGTAAGGAGAGGAGGGGCAAACTCTCTTGCAGATCATTCAACCTGTAAGTAACACTTTGGAATGTCTAGGCCTCCTGATTTGAGGAATGAAAAACAGCTACAGACCCCATCAAATGTGAGAAAAGTCATTTTGTTCCAAATGGGCTACTTTTAACCACATTTGTTACAATCTATTATTGCTAATTCCACTGAGAGCTTGAGAATTAGCCTCTCCTTAATTGGCAGTTGTAAAGAAGTCTCCCCAGGAAACTTCCTTCTAAAGGAAGATTTAAAATTCCATTAGTGACAATGACAGTGCTATAGCTGAGAGGAGGTAGGGTTGGTCTGATCTTTTGTCTAAAATATTCAGAAAAATTGATGACAGAGAGAGAGAGCACGCGCGAGAGCGCGCAAGCGCATTAGTTGAATGATTGATAACAGAACGTCTCTAATTACATCAGCCCTTTCCAGAGGAGACAGGTCATGAAACTTATAGATCCACAGCTACAAGTTTAAGAGTTTTTGACAAATAGCTATAATTTAAAATACAGTTATTAAAAGATAAGACAGATGTGAACAGCTTGTTTCTTTTTTCATGTAGGAGTCAAACAGGGACGGAGAGATTTTGCCACCATGATGCAACTAACAGTTGCACTTTAGTGACAAGGGTTTGAGGCTGGTAAAATTAGATTACAAAGTACTAAACCGGCGAAACTGAGTTTATCTTTAACTCCATCGGGAGAAAAATATATGTCCTCTTACTTTCCATCCTCTAGGGATGGTTTATTTTAAAAGAGCATTTTATTTTCTGGTTGTAAATGGCATACACTCTCCTTGCAGAAGTTAAAATGAAATAAAATAAAATAATAAAATAATACGTAAACTACCTCCCACAATGAACCCTCAGAATTAACTACTGCCATAGCTTTTTCCTATAAATAGCTTTATATAATTGAAATTTTTTATAATCCATATGGTAACCTGATTTTGTTCCTATTTAATATCAAAATACAAAGATTTTGCAGTGCCATTAAAAACACTTTCTACATTTAATTTTAATATTTCCAGACTATCCTATTGCAACTTTTGAATTTGTAAGTCTGTTCTTAAATTTAATAAAAGAAAAAAGGAAGCTAACAAAGACACTTCCTAAGATTGCTATGAGGAATGTTATTTGCTTAGTACTGTAAATAATCATCTGAGAAATTAATTTTACTAGATAACACTAGTTTTGCCAAACTGCTTTCCGAAACCTCTGTACTTGTTCTGTATCTTCCCCATATCCCATCAAGCAAGAATTAATTTCTTGTTGGAAAAATCAAACTTTGAACCTTACAAAATCACGTAATGTTTCTTCAACCCAGGTTCCTGGATAAGTTAACTGCAAAGGTGAATTATTAATTAGCAATGGCATATTCAGACTTGGAAAAATTTCCCTGTTTCAATTCAGTTGAGTTCACCAGATTCCCTATTTTAAACTTATCACTCTGAAAGTTTCATTTTGCATTAAAAGTTTTTCCACATCAACTGTAGGAGAAATGACAGCTTTTGGCCTTACTTTAAATGATCCGAGTTTGCACGATCAGTCTTCTGAGTGTAGAAGGCTTTATTTCTTTCATCCCTTGGTTTTTTGGGTAGTTGCTTACTATTAGAAAAATTGTGATCGCTGATTCATAGAAAAGAAATTTTCATGAATAGTCATCATTCTTCTTGCTAATGTTAAGACAAATAATAGCTAATTTGTGTTAAATGTTTACTATACACAGGCAGCATACTAAAGAATATATATATACACACACACATATGTTATATGTATATGTATATATACGCATACATATATTACATATATATATGTACTCCAAATATAATTCTCACAGTAAGTAGTGTTATTTCTTGTTTATGAATGAAGACATTATGGCTCAGAGAGGTTGACTGCCTTCTCAAAGTCACACAGCCACAGACCTAGCTGGGATGTAAGCTAGGCCCTATGACATCAGAATCTGTGCTCTTTCAGTGTATAGAGTTTGAAACACAAGTTAAACAGTTTCTATTTCAGTAATGTTCTGGATGCATAAAGGGCCATTTCTTGGATTTCTTAGACTTTATCTCTAAAATCGCTCCTGGCTATGACTAGGAACAAGGGATGGGAATTAGTTTCTTTCTAATACACCTCAATGCCTTTTTTCTTTGAAACAGGAGTATGAATATTTAGAGTGGTTATATCTACTTCTCCAAATTCTAATGTTCCTTCTACCCATCAGTATCACCTCTTTAAGTAGTAAATCCTTGGGAATCTGGTTGTTTCCTCAGTAACCAACTGGAAGCTGAAATTTTATTATATTTATTATAGGAAAATAATCACAATTAATGGAGAAATGATATATTACAAAGCTGTTTCTACCAATGTTCTAGCTGTGGCTTGATAACCTTGGATAAACCCCTAATCTTCTCTGTACCTCAATTTCATAGTCTGGAAAATGGGGGCAATAGTAGCTTTCTCATGAATTATGAGGGTTTTATGAGAGAACGCAAATGAGCACATGTTATAAAGCGTAGTGGCATGCTAAATGCTTATCAAAAGAAGAGAGATTGTCCAATTTGGTAAAGAAGGAACATAAACCCTAACATTTGTTCTTATGTTATGTGCACTGCACGTGCTATGTCAGTTGAGCCTCACAACTCTCTGAAATGTATCCTTATATAAATGGGGAAACTGAGGCTCAGAGACATTAAGCCATATGCTCCTGTTCATATATGAAGTATATAATAGAGTTAGTATTTGAAGCCAGTCCTTCTCTGCAGAAGAGCCATGCTCTACTCCAAGGCCTCACTATTCTTTTTCTTCACCCCAAAGGCCCTTTCTCCTGCATTTGACCCCCTTCCAATTCTGGCCAGGCCAATTCCTTTGATTTATATTGACATGGTGATGTGACCACCACATAGAGGATTTATTTTCTTCCTGATGTGCACCTCCCTCCCTGGAGTTGGGTCCTCATCCCTATTCCAGGTGTAGAAAACATCCTTCTTGTTCAACTGTCTTCTCCCTTCTGCACAAAAAGTCTGTGCATAATGGAACATCGCAGTAGTTAAAGCTCCCGTGATGCATGGGATCCATCTCCAACCACAAATCACCCATAGTAATTAAAGCACAATGAAACACTATAGTCATTCAGGACCCAGAGGGGGTCTTTCCTGCAATATTTACGTCCTGCGTTAATTCTCTAATTAGACAACGACACTTTATCTTCCCATAAGCCCAATTCAATATGTTAAATGGAATTGATCATTTTTAATATTTAGTTTATATTTGTAATTTAAATAATTGCTATGGGTGAAGGGACTCAAGAAAGGGAAACAGAGAAAAAAATCTTACTATCCTCACTTACTTCTTTGGAATACCTAGTCCAGACCCCTAGGTGATACCTATATTCTCACCAGTCTCCTTCAAATATTGCCTGATTAAGAGACTAACATAATCATCTTTCAACAACAGAAACGTCAACAACAGCTTGTCAATTCACTCATTTGTTCCTCCAGTCAGTAAGTAAATCCTGACTGCCTCTTGTGCCAGGTATTATTCTAAGTGCTCAGGATAAATCAGTGAGTTCCTTTCAGGACTTATATTTTAGCAGGAGAGCTAGACAATTCATTATTGATAAAAATGACAAATGTGTAGATTATATACCTTGTTCGAATGAGTAAGTGCTATGAAAATATGTAGATCAGGGTAAGAGACATCAAAGAGTGGTCAGTGAGCCAAATCGGGAGGTGGGGTTCCAGCAAAGACTTGAAGGGAACAGAGAAGGAGTTTAGGCCAACAGAGAGCTGGGGAAGAGCATTTCCAGTAGAGAGAAGAACAAGGGCAAAGGCCTCGAGTATTCAAGAACTCACTAGGGGGCCACTGTGGCCTGACAGAAGACCCTGTAGGACATGTTGAGGATTCCGGTGTTTGCTCTGAGTAAGATGGGAAGCCACTAAAGATTTTTGAGTGGAAGAATGATATGAGCTGACTAATATTTTATAATGAGAACTCATTGGTTCCAGGTTGATGTGGACTGAATGTCTGTGTCTCCCAAATTCATACGTTGAAGCTCTAATCTCCAATGTGATAGTATTTGGGGGTGGGGCCCTTAGGAGGTAATTAATCTTAGATGAGGTCATAAGGATAGGGTCCCCATGATGGAATTAGTGTCCTTATAAGAAGATGAAGGGACCAGAGCTGTCTCTCTCCACCATGTGAAGAAGCAGCAAGAAGGCATCCAAACTGCAAACCTTAGTAGGAACGGAATCTGTCAGCCCCTTGATCTTGGACTTACCAGCCTCCAGGATGGTCAGGAATAAATTTCTGTTATTTAAACCACTTTGTCTATGATATTTTTTGTTATAGAAGCCTGAACTGACTAAGAACAGGCCCTAACCTAGGGGATTTATAATTAGTTCTCAACACATCTGTGAGTTATCAGTAGAAGCTCCATTTTACAGATAAGTGCACAAAGGTTCTGGGAGATGAAATGCTCAAGGAGTAACGTTCAAGAAGTGACAGAAGTAAGATTTGAACCACAGCAGAAATCCATTATATGTAAACACACCACATTGATTCTCACCCATGTAACTTTCCCACGTAGGTCCCTAGACACCCCCACTCCTACCTTCCAGATTGTTCTGGTATCTTATCTCTCAGAGCTAAGTTTAAACTGAATGTCCTCAGTAAAGCCAATCCTGAGCACACAATTTGGTACTGCAACTTGTCCCCCACACCAGGTATATTGCAGCCCTTTCTTGGTTCTTTCCTAGGTCTTATCACAATCCGTATCCATTTATTTATTTCCTTATTCACGTTTTATCTGCCACACTGAATATAAGCTAAACTACTGTAAGTGATTTGTGAATATTACAAACCTAGCACAATGCCTGGTATTTTGTGGGTGTTAAATAAATATTTATGGAAAGGGAGAGTAATGAACACTTAAAACAATATAAAAATAAACAAAAAATCATTTTTTGTTATTTTTACAAATAAAACAAAAATGGTTCTTTACTGCCTGCAGAACCAAAATCTCAAGTCCTCCTATGCGGCCCTTTGCGGTCTGGCCAGTTTGCCTTTACAGGTTCATCTACCACCAAATCCTTGTTCTTCCTACGAGAAGATATCTCTGGTGTGCCTGGATCATTGTTTGTCATCAACTACCCAAAGAGGCATATAATTCCTGATGCGCTACTTCTCTCATTACAATTAAGCTTCTCAAGAGTGGACTCTACGGTTTAGTTCATAACCTCAAATTTGACTAACTCAATGAACATGAAAAAGTACTCAATATTGGGGCCGGCTTCGTGGCCGAGTGGTTAAGTTCGCCTGCTCCGCTGCGGCGGCCCAGGGTTCGGATCCTGGGCTCGGACATGGCACCGCTCGTCAGGCCACGTTGAGGCGGCGTCCCACGTCGTCCCACAACTAGAAAGACCTGAAACTAAGATATACAACTGTGCACGGGGGTGGGGGGGTGGGTTGGGGAGATAAAGCAGAAAAAAAAAAGTACTCAATACTTAATAAATATATATAGAATGTTAATTTTTTTTAGGAAGATTAGCCCTGAGTTAACTACTGCCAGTCCTCCTCTTTTTTGCTGAGGAAGCCTGGCCCTGAGCTAAAATCCGGGCCCATCTTCCTCTACTTTATATGTGGGATGCCTAAGTGGTGCCATGTCTGCACCTGGGATCTGAACCAGCAAACCTTGGGCTGCAGAGAGGTGGAACATGGGAACTTAACCGCTGTGCCACTGGCCCAGCCCTAGAATATTAAATTGAAATACTTAAATTTATAAAGACTATGTTAATGTTGGTTATTCATATTATTCTTCCATGAACTCAGCACTTTGGTCACACCATTAAATATTATTTAAGTCACCGCTGATTCATCCCGGACTCCTCTGCAGTAGGCACTGTGATGGTTATCTTATTTCAGAAATGAGGAGGTTGAAGTGCAAGGAGGTAAAGTGACTTGCCTAAGAGGAAATTTGGACTGAAGCCACCTTTCACAGGAGCCTGTGTGTTTGAACACAATAGAACAGCTGCCTCCTCACGCATGTAGTAGAAGGCATCCTTGACCCTGTTTTCCAGATGTGGGATCTGGTTGAAAATGGTAGACAGATTACCAAAGCCCGCACTCTTTCTATCAAATGCACTTTCTTGCCCAAGGCTTAATTTTGTTTTTGGGTGTCTCTGAGAATTGAGGGTTCTGGAATTCCTAAGGGTGGCTATATTGAAATTTTATCAACAAATCTAGGAGGAACAAATACAGTGAGCTCCATGCAGGCATGTATAAGAGCAAAAACCGATGAAACTTATCCCTTAGAAGTTCCCAGTGGAATAGAGAATCGCTGAGCTAAATGGAACCATATTTTTTAAATGAGAACAGAGAGGCCCAGAGAAAGCCAGACCCTTGGTACACATCACAGAGAATGAACTTTCCCCTGCCAGCACCAGAAACCCCGTTCTTCCTAACTTAGTCCTGAGTTACTTCTACCACTTCCTGAAAGATCCAAGTTGATTTGAAACCAGTAGTTTGGTACCAGGAAAGACTGAGCTATCTTTTCTAAAGTGATGTTAAAGAGACAGGTACGTGCAAAATGTCAAGTGGCCCAGCTGAAGCAGAGACCTCACTTATTTGATTATTATGATAATACTGCCAGATGTAATAATCCTTGCCACAGAACAGACGCTGGCTCTTCAATAAAAATTGAATAATGCAGCACGATTTTTTGACATTGCTGCCCTGCTTAATGGAAACAGCACGTAGGAATACAAACATACACCGTTATGTTGGCTTGGCGGAGAAATTACTGCAAATGCGGAAAATTGAATAGCACATTGAGGTTGATGTTAGGCCTTAAAGGATCTGAGAAGTATGAGGCAGTAGTGGGTCTGGAATGTCCCCTACCACTTCTACTCTCATGTGAGAAATCTTATGTGGGAAGATCAATAATCAATATTAAGATCACTTAACTTGCCCCTCCTGTCCATAGCTCTTGGCTACCTCCCGGGGCACTGGCTATCTTATAACGGACATTTGTCAGAGCCCCATTGGGAGCCAATGGAGGAGAGGCCATGCCTCCAGGAAAGGATGTGTCTAAGTGGATACAGTCAAAAATATATGGACCACAGGTACGGTCTATAATGAAATGCTAAAAGGGGTGCTGTGAATGAAGTTGCTCAAGGCGTACCACGTGAAAACACCACAGCTTGTGAGGAGAATGGGGTAGAAGTTCAGAACCAGAAAGCATAATTTCTCAACCATTTTTAATAGCACAGGCCAGCTTCAACTTTCTGTAGAGCCCTCTCCTAGGGGACAGATTAAAATATGAAAAAGATACAGCCCCTGTAGTTAAAGATATTACTATATATGACTGGTGGGGAGAAACATAGGCAATCATTTGCAATATAATATAGTTTTTGCAATACAAAGACAGCGCTCTGTGGCCTCAGAAGGAGCCCTCATTCTGCCTGAGAGAAGCAGGAAAGTTTGAACAGTAAAGATACCAGTTTACCACTAAGCTCAATCCAAGACTGAATGAGATAAAAAGCATCATTCTGAGTGTGAAACAACATAGCGATGGAGGGAGGAGGTCACAAAGGGTTGCGTGGTGTATGGGAGCATAAATGATAGAAGCATGGCTGTTAAACGGGGCAAAAGAGAATCCTGGAAGAGAGGCAGGGACACATGCTGGGGTTTATGTGGTCACAAGAGAGAGCCTGAACCACTCAGGAGAGAGTGAGGGGCCAGAAAATGTTAGACACCAGGCTGATTTCAGAGAGGAAGTTGAAAGAAACAGAATACTTTTAATGCATGCAGTTTCATTTTACAGAATATATATTTTAAATAGGTTAAAGTGTGAAGATATGAGACTTTTTACAGATGACACAATTTTCATTATTTTTGGCAACAAAATCACACCACGATGGAAATATTTCAAAACATCGCATACAATATGTTCTTTTTATTGAATGAGTTTCTCATGAAAAAGTGATTTAATTCTAAAATGCCTTTTTCCCTAAAGGAATACAGACATGGAAATAGATATACACAGATATATATCTATATCTGTCTCAAAATATATAGATATCAATATATAGATCTACAGATATATTTACCCATCTATCTACTTATGTAGATATCTATACATCTGTAAGTGCATATAGATATCTAATGATATGTATAGATAGAGACAGAGAGATATAGATAGGTTAAGATATATACCTGGGGGAAGTATAGCAGGCTATTGGGGTGACCCAGGTGAAATAGGCAGTAGAACCCAGAATAAGGCCGGTGGTCAAGTGGCCATTGGAAGCATTAGGGAACAAGGAAGCACATTGCGAATAGTTTTGACCTGCGTTTGGTAAACTCTGTTGCTGCCTCAACTGATAGGATAATAGACCCACTACCTACGGATTATGCTGATGTTGGCACAGTGCAATTTCCAAAGCTTATCAGGACTTTTGGGAATTTTCTCAGAAGTGTCCCTCCATTAGGGGATGCCAGAACCATGCCCACCAGGAGATGCCAGGCGCTTGGTAAAGCATGGTGCTGGTGGCTTCTGCCAGGACTTCCTCACCTGGAACGGCTACTGTACAGTATTGGGCTCTGGAGTCTAGTGGAACAGCCCCAGCTCTGGCTCTGCCATTTGTTAGCTGTGTGGTCTTGAGGGAGTCTTTACTCCTCTGTTTCTGTTTCCTCTTCTGGCATGCCCTTCACAGCACAGACTGGCATACCCTTCACAGCGCAGAAAGGCTTAAATGGACTGATGGATGTGCTGGGATCACCATACTCAATACACAGGACGTGCATCCCACACCTGGTTTCGTTTGCACTCCCCTCCTTAAACGTTACTGGGAGAATATTAATAACCTCACCCTATGTGATGAGAGAACAGAAATATCAGGTACACTGCACATAGAGCAGAAAATTGTTAAAAAGTCTCCAAGACTGCAGATCTCCAACCTTAATTAAACTAAAATGTTTCTGTTTATGCAAACCCAGCAGTGGACTCAACTTGAACCCCATCGCCTCAGCCCAAAGAGGCAAGCTAAGCAGATACCTCTTGACAGTCTTTCTTGTAATTGCAACAAAGCTTCAATGTCAACTTCTCAGGGTGACCTATGCTCTGAATATTAAATACATAGTTGAGCCATACAAAATTGCTATTTGTGTAGGTCAAAATAGTCAAATATTACAATGCCATATGGGTAAACATAATACCTTCTTTGTGGTGGATTAGGACACTTCTGTCAAAACTGAAAAATTAAAAAATAAACCAAAAATGTCTTTTGTTATCCCTGACATTCAGTTTAATTTGATAAATATTCATTGCGGACTGTGAGCTAGACACTGGTTGTTTACTGCAAGCAGAAAAAAATTCGAGATGATTCTTGCTTCCAAGGAATTTACAGTTCAGTGATGGAAACTGAGATCTCAAGACTTGCGTGGCTGGAGGTAAGTGTGGAGTGACAGTGAGGACTGTAGGAACAGTCTACCAAGAATGGCGTCAAGAAAGGCTTCCTTGAGGGGCCAATACTGTAGAAAATTAATATGACTGTGAACGTCAACATCATTGTGTAGTGGATATTTATTTTTATTTTTTGGTGCGTCGGCAAATGTATTTAACTTTTTTGGTGGAATCCGTTGTCATTTAAGTCTTGGTAGGAGAAAAACTGTGACTCTCACTAGGGAAGACAAGTGGGAGAAAATACTCGCCTCTCTTCCTCAAAGTGAGAGCAGGGCCAGAGAATCTGAGCGTGGCCATCAGATGCTTCACTCTCAAGACCTGCCATTGAGCAGTGGGTGCAAGGATGAAGGGGCAGGTTGGAATTCCACACACACAGCAAGCAGCAGTGGTGTCTGTGTCTAGCAGTGGTATCTGGCAGTGGCTGTGTTTTGGAGAAAACAGTGATGATGTTGTATCTATCTATCAGCTTCCTAAATGAACATTTCTGGGGCCTGCCCACCTGGGCTGTCCTTCACGATCTCAAATTCTTCTAGTTCCAGCTTGTTTGAGTAGCCTGTTTTTCAGCCTTCTCATAATTCCATCAGCTACCAGAAATCCTTCTACTAAATTCCTTTATGATGCCAAATTCCTCTGAGTCTTACTTCTTTGAGTATCCTGATTTTCAGCTTTCCCATAATTCTGTCAGCTACCAGAAATTCTTTTACTAAACAGCTTTTCTACTCAGCCAGAGTTGCTTTCTGTTGCTTGCAACCAAGACAGTTAATGAGATAAGCCATTTGTTAACTGTAATCAGAATGTGGCAACAAGTGTCACGGCCTTTACAAAAGTGTTTTTGCATTTCCTCCTCACTAATGAACCCTGTGCAGTGGGCCTTATCCCCATTGCACAGGGAGAAAATTGAACTTGAGAGGTTATATCGCTTAGAACTTAAAGTTATGGTCTCTGGAGCTGGGCCACCTCAGAGCACAGTGAGTTACCATAACTTTTCTGGTTTTGTTTCCATTACCTAAGAAATAGAAATAAAAATAGCATTTATTTCAAAGGGGTTTTGTGAAAATTAATTGTTTATACACATAAACCACTTAGACCAGTGTCCGGCAGCAATAACTTCTAAGTGTCGACTCAGTACTCCTGGGTAATTTGGCTCAGTTCTTAGAGCTGATAAATGTCAAAACTGAGATCAAATTATGAATATTCCTGACTCTAAATGCTTATCTCTTTCAATGAAAATGTGCCAAGAATGGACAAGTCTCCCATGCTTTCCTGAACACGTCCTTTTCCTCCAGGGAGTTAAAATGTAGGTGAATGACTCATGCTTCTCTTTCCCTGATTTAGCCCCACACATGACAAGAACAGGGAGAATTTGATAAAATACCAAAAATGATAACAAAACACAAAAGGCAGCAGCTCACAGATATTCACTGCTTCTGTGTATCAGGATATATTAGAGAGGGGTCCATTTCATATCTGCAATAACACTATGAGGAAAGTATGCTTTCTTGGGGGTTTTAAGGGGGTTGGTGACTAGCACTCCTCTATTTTGCTAATCTTCTGACTAACTGAGGTCTATAAAAAAAGAAGTAAGACTATGGAGAGCAAAATATACCTTTATGCTAATAAATCTGATACTAAAACTATGCTTATTTGTACAGAAAAATAGACTTTCGTACACTAAATCTAGGTTTAGACAAATTTATGCAGCAGGCAGTGGCAGACCAAAGATGAGGACTTGAACTTGGGTCCATGTACCTCTAGATTCTGGGCTCTGACCCCTATGGCACTCTGCCTGAAAACTGCAGCTGCATGGAGCCTCACTCAGAACACAAAGTCAGAGACGGAAGACCACGCTCAGGGAGTAGCCAATAGCACGCTTCCCTACCCAGTTCCTGGCCAAGGTTCATTTCACTTTCCCTCCATGGCCTTCTCTTAAGCATCCTTCCTGCCTCCACCTGAATTCCATGTGTCCATCCTGCATGTCCCCGAGAGCAACTCTCACTTCTACCAAAGGTGATTTTCCTGAGGCCACAGTTTCTGTCCTGAAATGTACCCCTCCATTGATGGTTGAAATGGGGATCTCCTTCCATTTCACACTCAACACATATTTATTGAGTGCCCACTGGTGAGTGCTGACAAAGATACACAGTTAGAAGCTTTGGCAGGAGTGGGAGCAGGCCCCTTTGAGTAGGATGTACAGATGGTTCAGATTCATGCTGGGTAAACCGGGTGCCAGCACAATAAGATTCAAAATAGGGCCTGTGTCTGATTTAGATTATTTTCCTTGTTAAAACTGAATCATGAAGCTGGTGGCCTGAAACTAGAAGCAAAGGACATTGTGTCTGTGCCTGAGAAGAACTTGCAAGGTCACTGTTGACAGATCTTCACTCTATCTTTATTTATTCTTTTGCCTTTAGCCCCAGAGGAGAAAGAAACAGGGCTATCTAGCCTCATGAGGGTAATGTGCATCCCATTTCTGGCAGAACGCATTTCGACCCTTGATTCACATATTTATAGGCAGAGATGATAGTTATGTGGATAAGTAAACACATTAAAAAGGTCAGAAGAAATCATACTCTGGACAGAAAGTTCTCCATCAGCCAAGCCATCCCTATTCTCTCATTTCCAATAACACAAAATGAAGCATGGAAGCCATTCCCCCATGGTGTTCTCAGTTATTTCTGATCTTCTTTAAAGAGTTAGAAGGCATTCATGAGGCACTAAATAAGGTGCCTAGTGAAAAATAAAAAGCAGAATACTTATTTGGAGTCAAAAAAAGTAAAGGTTTATAGGAAATATTTCTTTATGCATGCGAAGGACTCCTTGTAGATGAGAGAATAGCTTTGTCATCTGACCAGTCCAGATAGATTTCCAACAACAGCTTGGAGGTTAGAAGTGATGCAAATTTTATGTCACTGTATAATTTTACCATCCTATGCTTACAAAATAAATGGTGTTTTCCTGTTTTCTCATATTATAAGGGCACATACCCTCTTTGGGACACTTGATCAAAATTAATTGTCACTCAATCCACTGGAATGCTTCCTGCTTTTCCTGAGAGTTTCAAAGGGCACAATCTTATTTCTTCTGGGAGAAAAAACAAACTCTCCCCGGTGCATATATCTTCCTGCTGCCCTGCTGTTACTGCTCCAGCTGAGAGCCCTCATGGGTTGGCTGCTCTGCTGGGCACAGCTGTCTCCACTGATGATTGTGGCCCACTGCCTCTACTCCAGCCAGAGGGATGGGTCACTCACTTCCTGCTTGAGGATTAAATCCAGGTTGCTGTTATCATTTGCTAGTGAGATCAGAATTTAAGGATGGTTTCTCGCATCACAGGACTCTTACATTTCTTTCTAAGATGTGGACACTTATAGAAACTGGGTGTTTTTCTGTTGCGTTATTTATTCTGCCATGGCAGCTGCCAATAAGAGAGAGAGGGAGGGAGAAAAGGGAAAGAAGGGAGGAAGGGAAGAAGCAGATGTTTGCCGTTGCCATCCCAGCCTGCACTCCAGTGGTCAGAAAGGCTCAAGGCTTCATACAGCTTTCACGGATGTGGGTGCCACTCATCTCCAGAACTGGTCCTATTGCTGCCCCTCTTACTTTCTTCATTTAGTTTCTTCTTCAGTCTAGAATTGGTGAAGTCACAATAAATTAGATTCAAGCGAAGCAGGAAACTCTCCTTGGACTTTAAGACTAAGCCACAGATGCCAACCCAGCCTTCCCAGAATTCTGTATAGAGGTACTGAGTATTTGTAATTCCTCTGTGTTACAGCAGGTCTTTGATTTCCATCTTGCTACCATTTCTGATGTCTATAACTCCCTCATGAGCATGCAAAAAGGTAGATTATCAGTAAGTTGCTGCCACAATAATGTTCTATAACACAAGAGACCAAATTCAACGGCACAAACCAAAAATTATTCTTGATCATGTATTTGCTGGTCAGTGTGGTGCCCAGCTTCAGGTTCAACCTAGACCTACTGCACATGTGTTCTGTCCTCCTTGGGCCAGCAGCTACCCTAGGCGTGGGTTCTCATGGTGACTGCAGAAGTGCAAGAGAGGTGAGCTGAACCGCTACAGGCTTTTTCAGGCCTAGGCTTGGAACTTTCAACCAAAGTCCCATGCAAATCCAGCATCAATGACGTGGCCTCCTGTAAGAGGAATTTCAAAGTCTTATGGCCAAAAGCCAGGATATTGGGAGGCATGAAGCACTGGAAACAATAAGACAATCCAACAGAGGCAGGATTCAGGTATTGCTAGTGCCAAAGATTATATCACTTAACAATGCCTAAACCCTACTCCTTTCCTAAGATTAGGCACCATTTAAATTTAAATTCTGTCATTCTTAACCTGATAGAAAAGTGACTGGATAATAAACTATAGTAAAACCTTGAATACCTCTTAATTACAATTTCCTTAAGGGTAGAAACTGAGCCTTACTCCCTACTGCAGCCCTAGTGTTTGACATATATTTTGTTGAGAAAACAAATTAAAAACCAATTTACTAAAAGTTTTCAATCCTTTTCTTAGCAGCTTTTCTTCTAAAGTGGCTGATAAGCAACAACGTTGGATAAAAATTGAACAATATAATTTTTTCCACATGATAAAGGTGCTAGTTGGTAATAAAATCAAGAAAAACCTCCAGTGAATTTGACTGGTATAAGAAAGAATCTGAATAATACATTAGCTGGATAATCAGAAACATCAGAAGTAGATTGTACCACGTTAAATGAAAACTTCATGAGTGAAAATTAAACCTCTTTTGATTTGTTGGCAAGGGACTTGAAAATTATTAAAGGGAAATTAATGCGTTTAGAAATCTAAGTTTCTATAGCATTCACAGGTCATTACATTTTCTTTTACTGATCACAGTTTAAACTTCCATGGAAGATGGAAGATGAAGACCCTTTCTTCAGAAACGTACATTTGATGGGCTATGACCGTGAGAAAAAATCAGAGAAGAGAAAGTGAGCTTTCATGTTGTCGACGAAAATAATCCATAACCAATCTATAAACGAAAATTTGGGAGAGTTTATTCTGAGTTAAAATGTGAGGATCATGGCCTGGGGCCTTTCTTCCCGAAGGAAGAAAGGGCACCAAAGAAGTTGGGCATACAGAGTGGTTATATACCCCCAAAGGGGATGTTTTAAATATGATTGAAATGTCCCTTTTAACATAGTCATGAGACTTCTCTGTTGGCACAGGCATTGATGGACACAGAAGGTAGGTCTGCTGTCTCAGTTGACACAGCAGAGTGGCAGGTCTGTTCTCTGGAGCTGGGTGGTCACAGGTGAGTTGGGTGGTCAAAGGTGAGAGCAGCAGTCAGTTCCTAGCCTAAGGAAAGATGCTATTCCTTAAGGAAATGAAGGAAATGCCAATGTGGGGGGAAGTTGCACCTTTATCTTAAGGGCATTTGTTCTTGCCATTGTAAATGTTTAAAGCAGATATACAATGCATGCTCAATGGCCACATCAGGCCCTTTTGGAAAAAACAAGTTCAGGCCGAATTAGGTTTACACTAATGGCTTCCTCATGTACTCCAATATATCCTATTGCTTGCCATTTCTATTTGTCACTGTCATTAAGAATAGCAATGTGGGAGAAATGATGGTAAGAGCATGGAGGAAGAAGCAGGACCTTACGTAGATTTTCCCAACTGTAGTTAGATTAGGAAGTAGGATATAACAATAAATATTTGTTTGGGCAGGGAGACAAAATAAAAACGTACTATATGAAAATCCAAATTCGTCTTGTTGAAAATTGAATCTCTAAGTGTCCTTTAGATGGAGATCTAACACTGACTTCCCTGCCTGTGTTGTTTAACTCATGGTGGGATGTGAGATGTAGAAACTCCTAGCCTCCCAAATGGAAACCTGGGAATTTTACTTGGCCTTTCCTCTCCCTAACACTTCATGACCAAGAAGTCCCATGATACTTTAAAAAATTTTTTCTCCTAAATATTTTCACATATATCCTCTTTGTTTGTTAGTAGCTGAACTGGAGAGTGGACCTGCATGTGAGCATCAGAAGCATCTTTTGAAGGAAGCAGGCCAGCAATTAGGGGACTTCTGATTGAACAGAAAGCATGACACAATCGTATGTCCTGAGGACTTGTAATATTCCACTAAGGGACAAGTAGAGTTATTATAGCCATTTGGTTTTATCAATATATTTGACTTTTCAATTCTATTCAGCTGTAGCCCAGACCCCTGTGCTGGGTCAGAGTTGGCAAGGTGCAGGGCTTCCAAATGTCCCCTGCAGGCCTCTCACGTGGGCTGTTCCCATTCAGCAAGGAAGTGATTAAGGTCACCTTAACCTTCTTCCCCTCAGCTTGACTGAAACTTACCCATGCTTCGTCCTGAGTCTAGGCTCCTTACCTCACTTTTCTTAGAGTGTTTACTTTAGGAAACTTTCAGTTGTAAATTCTATCCCTGATCCTTTGAGATGTAAATCTTCTCTCAGCCTCTTGCCAGCTTTACTACCCAGTAATGTTTCTCAAGGGTTTGGGATCCATCCCTTTGAAATGTAATCGTTGAAGAAAATAGCCACCCTATCTCCGTTCTCTGTGGGAGGATAGAAGCCTAACTTTGAGGGGCACCATTAGCAAACACAGATGGCCTGATCGCATAGACCTACCTCTCTCAAACGTCCTCCAGGACTTTCCACTAGTTTACAGGAGTGCTTAAGAACCCTCCTGCCTTTTGTTTCAACAGAGTCGAATTCAATCTCTCTCCCCCTATTACAACAGTCTTGAATAAATTGTCCCTTGTCTGTCTAACTTGTCTGGTGTCATTTTTCTGACATAGGCTACTGTTGGTGAGTGAATTTGTTTTTGGATAATCCACCGAGCAAAAGTTGTGTCTGGCACGAAAGGCAATACAATGACTCTGGAGTGAAGTAAAGAGAGTAAACTGAGGGATGAGACAAAAGATCTTTTAGTCACCAACTTGGAGGTCAAATAGATGGTCATCTGAAAAAATAAGGGGATGTGAAAGAGGGGCACAAAGACTGATACTGAAGTGTTGGCCCACCGCATGGCAGTGACACACTGCTTCTGTAAACAAGTTGCATGTGCTACTTTACTACAGTAAGGATTGGCCTTGACAGGGGAGAAAATGCTGACACTCCAACAAATGTGAATTCAGCAGGGTGGGTACTCAACCTAACTGAACTGAAACTCATCATTTTCAGCAAGCTCTGCTCCTCCCCTTGGGTCCCCTGTCTGCTAAGGGCATCGACACCTATGCTATTCTCCAGATAGAACCTTCAGGCATCCTAAGCTTTTCCTCTTTCCCCTTTTCTGCCTCAATGGCTCCCTTTCATTCCCCAGTACAGCCTCAGGGAGAGGCCAGCAATGGGAAATCAAACTCCTTCTCCTCGTATTATACTTCTAGGGCTAAGTGGCACATGGCTAAAAAGGAAACAATTCAAGTTCATAATTCCAGCAGGTTTTCAGTTCACTTACATGTTAATGGTTCCCTTGTCCAAAAGCAAGGTGAGCACAAAAGGAGATGTCCCTTCCACTTTCTTCTAATATCCTTCGCACACTCTGGATCTGAAAAACAGGGAGGAAATTTGAGCTTTTTGAACTTATAGGGAACTATTGTGCCCAGGTTCTGGGTATAGTAGTTTGTATACAGTACATGATTTATTCTTCCATCCGTCGTGGAAGAAAAATGATCTCATATTCCTAAAGGATGAAATTCAGACTCAGGAATTAAGAGCTGTGTTAGGGATCAAAGAGCTTGTAAGAAGCTGAGTCAGGATTTAAAACTAGGTAGTCTGGGCTCCTAAGTCAGAACATTTACCAAGACCTCGTGCTGCAAGACTTTATCCAGGGTAACTGCTTTTACTAATGTATGCAGCTTTTTTCTCTACCTCCTTCTCTTGCCTCCCCAGGGATTCCTGGGTTCATTAGGATGCTGCACCTTTAGCTTCAGGTGACTTGTTAGGCATTTGAGTGCCATGCATTTGTCAGCAATTTGGGCTAACTTACTCTTTCTAGTAAAATCCTTTCTAGCAAAATTCTTCCTCTTGCAAAAATTCAATAAAAACTGAAAGGCAAGGGAGCAAGATTGGAAAGGTTGAAAAAGGAAACTAGATAACTAAGGAAGAAGAGTTCCCAAAAGCCTATGTTTCTATCTCATCAGAGAGTTTGTGAAAGGGCCAGATTGGCAGGAATGAAAAGGAAAATCCTTTTTTATTAAGCTCACCTGTATAGTATTATCTCTTCAGAGGTGTTTATGAAAACATTCACACACAGTACAACTTGCCTACATAGACCCACTTTTATTGAATTTCTTTAGCTCTCCATCAAATTTTAAAATCCCTGCCTATTACTTCGTCTCCACATAAATCATACCCCATGTCCATCAGACTCCAGCTTAGATGCAATTCTCTCCAGCTCCTGGTAATTTGAGACAGAACTGTGTATCATGCTGAGGAGGCACCTATATCCTGGGCCTGCAAATCACCTGGGGACGGGTGGGAATTGCCTTGTCTCATTTCTTGGGGGCGGGGGGGGCGGGGGGGAAATGAACCAGGATCCAGACAAAGAAAGAAAAAGGCCACTTGCAGTTTCATTACCACAGACTCTCAATTGTTCAGGTGCCAAGGACCCATCCTCTGATGAAACACCCTCTCTATCCTACTATGTCCCTGCTCAGAGCCTGCACTGGGCTTCTGTGTTGTTGATCAGTCCACATCCCTCAGGGAATAGGAACCAACTAGTGTGAGAGGGGGTGGTGGGGTGACAAATCGTTGTCCTAGTGAGTGAGGGAGTCAAATGTGGTGGCTGAGAGCAGGCACCTCTGTGGATTCTAGGAGCTGAGAGTTGAAGACAGCCCTGGCTTTCTCTCACTAGGACTATATCAAATTTTATTTTGAAGGGCTTTGATGGTAGACAATGGGCTGCTAGTCTTCAAAGTTTTCCAAATTAAAAAAATGCTAGAGTGTTTCTCTCCTAGATCTACCATGCTCCTATGTTCATTCATTCATTTGTCATTCATTGATTTAATAAGCCAGTGTTTTAGTCAGTCGACAAAAAACAGTTAAGCATCATTGATGTGCTAGTGGAGTGTGGTTGTGGGTTACAATGGTGGACAAGGTAGACATGTTTCTCACTGTTATGTTCTTATATTTCAATGAAGAATGCATCTAAGAAAAGAACTTGGAATAAACTCATGAAGTTCAGCACATACATGGTATGAAGAAAGTCATAGATAAGGCAAACATGAGAAAAATTTTCAAAGCTTTTAAGTTCAAAAGCATGTAGACACATTTCCCTTCTTTGGATATACAAGCCCCATATGAGTCAGATTGCATATTGGCATATGGATTTGTTTTTTCTACCAAATGTGCCCATCAAGACAAGCATGTTAATTTACGGGTGCATAGGTAAATCAGTGTCTGAGTAGTGTACTGGTGCAAATTGTTGATACCATGTGTTGAGCCACCGGAGAGAAGAGCTAGCCCTGTGGGTAGAGTTGGGTAAATCATTAAAAATCAAGAACCCATGTCTTCTGTCATTGGTAAAGTCTCTGGAAGTTCTGTTCTACATCTTTTTCTAAATACTGTGTTCTATTGTAGCCATTGTCAAGGGGAGTGGGAACATCGGTGTTTGGTGAATCCCTTCAAGACAACAGTCACTCACACTCCATGATCCCGTTGATCTCCAGAAGCTGGTTTCCGTAGGAATGAGTCTCTCCTCGGGTCACTGTACTTTGCCTCTGCTTTCTTATGATTTCCCCCATGATTATGGTCTTTCCTGCCTGGGCTGTCTCTTCTGGAGCAATCAGCCCTCATCCCGGGCTTGGGATTGACAGAGAGCTTGCTCACTGCTTTCCTCCTCTGCCACTGCCCTCAACTGTGGCCTTTCTTTCTTTCAACTCACCAGGGAACCCCTTTTCAGAAAGCTAAGGTTGCAAAGGATCCTGAGCAGAGGAGCACTCTGCCTCACACAATCCTCCCCACAAAGATGACAGGATGGCTACAGACTCCCAGGAGAGGCACCCCGAAAAGCCAGAAGTGATTTAGTGGAAGGTGCTCACGGGAGAATAGAGATTAGCCACAACACTGAAGTATCTCAGGAATGGATTCATGCAAAAAAGTGATTTCTGAGTTTAGAGAACATGGTTTAGAGACATGTACTTCACCAGGTGGATCAGGCTTTTTCCAGGTGAACAAGACATTAAGAGTAGAGGCCATGAGCAATTTGGTCAACACAAAGGCATCTTCATCATAAGACAGGAACCACTCAAAGACTTGGTTGAACTTCCAGAGAACTTGGTTGAACATTCTCTCAAAATCATATAACTCTGTAATCACCAAGGGAAGTAAAGGGCAGCATTTATCGAGTACCATTATTCTCCAGGAAATATCACATATGCCATCTCATGTGATACTCACAACATCCATTCACACTGAAATTATTATCCCCATTTTACAAACAGACTTCACCCTAACTCGGGAGAGCCAAAGGAGTTAAGCCATTTACCTAAGCAGCCAGCTGAAAAGACTGGGATCTGAATTTAGCCTGTGTCTCATCCCAAAGCCAGTGCTGTTCACTTGCTAGCACAGGCCTCTGATCCCTGTCTGTCTTCACTGAGAACCTAGTATGTTCACGGTGGTTTACTACATATCCCATTTACTTTTTAATTTTAATTTCATTCTCAAAATAAAAATATGCAGGAAATATAAAAATTTCCCTTTTTCTAAGTAGGGGAAAGAAATTTCAAAGAGTTTAATGAATGTGTTCAGGTCATAGCACTAGCAGATGGCAGAACTAAAATTTGAATCTATCTCCTAGGGTTACAGAGAGAATTAACTAGGTGTAGCATCTAAAGTGTATTTTGCTAGCTAGACAAATAGTAGGAACTCAATAATTGGCCGCTATTATTATTGTAAGAGTGCCCACTTAAGCTATTTTTGATTAATCCATTCTTATGAAATGATTATCTCATTCATCCTGCCGGTTTTTGTCCTCCTTCTCTTTCTCTGTAGGGCTTACCTCATCACACCTGCAACTATGAGAACTGTGATTTATTAAATGTAGCATGGGCATCTCCAGGTAGAGTGTGCAGCCCTGAATAATGAGAAGGATGTAGACTTTGGGGTCAGATATTTTTGAGTGAGCATCTTGTTTCCATTCACCAGCTGTCTGGTCTTAGGAAAGTGTTGGGCTTCTCTGGGTCACGGCAAATGTAAAATGGGAAATCATACCCATCCCACAACACTTTTGAGAGTTTTAACTCCCAAATTACCTACCCCAAATTTGGTGTTTAGTGGGAAGTTAATATATGTTACTTCTCCTCTCAGCCTCATTATTACTTGCATATCAAGTGCACAGACAGAAAGGCAGAGCAGTAGTCGTTGGAGCCATCGGTGGTCTTGACCTATTGTTTCCAGTTCTCCTTTTGGCCACATCGTATAACATTGATTTTGCCTGTCTCTGGAAGTTCACCTTGGCCATGTGACTTGTGGTGCCTATTGATTATAAATGGAAGCTTTATACCGTATTCAACATATGCCTTCCCTCTGCAGTGGTGACCTCACAGTATGTATCATATTGGATTCTCTGAGAATGGATGCTTGAATAACTACATAGGCAGGATCCCTTGACAAGCTGGTTTGACATGAGGTATGAGCAAGAATAAGGCTTTTGTTGTGATAAGCCACTGAGATTTTATTTAACCACAGCATAACTTAAATATCCTGACTGATCCAGGCAAAGGCTACCTTGACCTTCTCTTCCATTTTATTTTTCACCAAAGGGGCTGGTTCTAACTATTCTTTTCTGTTTTCTGAGAGGCCCAGAGGAGCTTGGAAGCAATCTGATCATGGAAGTGAATGATTTATCACTCCCGTTTGGCCCTAAGCAAGGATTTGCCCTGTACCATTCATCTCTCAAGATATAATTGGACTTAAAATTAAAACAGCATTACCTTCCAATTCATTGAGAGGAAACTGGTGGTTTTGAAATTGACAGCAATTTCAAGCAAGGTATCTATTAGGAGGCTGTGAAAAATTATTCTGGCCTGTTATCCTGGGAGACAGCATGAGAAAATAATTGTTTTTCAAATGGTACCCGATTGAGCCTGGGGTCCTGAGGACAAACTTCAGGATTGAGGGTAAAGAGTAGGTTGGGCTCTGTGGTCCTCCTTACTTTAGCCCAAGCTGCTTCACATGCATCTGTTGTGTTTATTGTGTTTCATTGCGAGATTTTGCTTGTAAAAAACCTTTCATTGTTAATGCGCACCTCCTGCAAAAGGCATGAACAAAGAGGTTGGATCCCAGGAATGCAGGGACAGAGCTAGGTCACAGCAGGCTTCAAAGGGACCCTGGCAGATGAGAGTGGTGGCATAGACAGGGTCGGCGCCTCCTTGTCTCTGTTTCCAACTCATCCTGGTCTGTAACTCGATTTCAGGGATATGTTCAAAGCAGAATCCACTGTGTTTAGAACCACTGCCATCAGCTGCTTCAGAGGTGGGGAGCCAAAATGTAGACAGAAAGACTTTTTAGCTCCTTGCTACTCAAAGTGTGGGTATGTCTGTATGTAGGTATGACTGTAGGTATGTCTTTTGTGTTCTCCAGAAGGCAACTGCTGACATGGAGTTCAGAGTGCAGGAGAATAACACCTGGCAAAGGAAACGGCAGGGGCTGGGCAGCGTGGGAGTCCTCAGAGTGAAGTGCATGCCTGGCAACATCGCTCTCATTCCGTTGGGTATCCGTGGCAAAGACCGCCTGTTAGAGGAGTCTCGTTATGGAGGGAAATGGCCGGACCCTTGGACTAACACTGTGCTTGGTCATTCATAGGGGAGTGCTCTATGAAGATCATGACCTCAGTTTGACTGTTGAGGTGGACCCTGAAGGAGTTAGCGCTGGAGGCTGCCAGTTACTACATTCCTCACAGCTGGGCGGTGAGTCCTTTCTGAAAGCAGATTTGAGCAGCACCCCTCCATGTCTGCCACAGTGACCTGGCAGCCTCAACATCACCTGAGAGCTTGTCAGAAACGCAGGATCTTGAGCCGTGCTGGAGACATCCTGCATCAGGTTCCGCAGTTTACCAAGATATCCAGGCAATTTGTTTTGTAAATCAGGGAGTGAGAAGCACAGAATTTTATCCAGGGGATAGAAGGAGGGAGATTAAGTTCGATGCCTGGTCAGAGAACCAGAATTTCTCAAAGTCATGTCAGACTGGTTAAAGAGTTACTTTTGGATTTGAGACTGCATGAGAATCACTGGAGGAGCGTACTAAAAGTATAACCCCTAGACTTCAGACCCAAAGATACTGAGTCGGCACATCTGGAGTGGACCCAGCCAGGGCTCTGCATCTCAACACATGCCCAGGAGATTGTGAAGTAATTAATCTGCTTTTCATCCCTTGACAAACCCTGACCTTCCAGTTGGGATTCTGCACCTGGCCTTGCCACATACAGTAGCTGTGGGCCTTTGGACAAATTAATTATATATCTTCTGGGCTTTAATATTTCCAACTGTAAAAATTGTCCCAAATGGTTGTGGTGAGAATTAAATGATACAATATTCATTTTTTTATATATTTTCTCCTGTTAAACAATAAAACAAAGATCTGAAATCAAAGCTAAATTTATTTTTCAGTCAAGGGAGAGAGAGTTACTCAAAAAACAAGTTTCCTCAAGTCTCTGGAGTCGAAAGCAGTAAATATAGAAGCAAATGAAGGAGTGAATTCCATATCTCGGAAGGATTCCAGGAGTGAAGTTCTGATTGGTTAAGGGTAGCAGATAGTAAGAGACGAACTTTGGAGTGGCCATTGTTCTAAGTCACAAAAGTGCTGGTGTGCTCTGAAAGGGGGTCCGAGCACAACTGTGGGGCTCAGAGTTTTGTGCTGACACTTACATTCACACGCTTGGTCTTGGCAGTTTTTTCATTCAACGGTATTTATGCCAGCTCTCGTGGAACCATTACCTGGTGTCAAGGCCTGTGCTGGGTACCAGTGGTGCGACACGGACAACTGAGCCCCTGCTCTTAGGAGCTTGCAGCTTGAGAAGTGATGGCTAGATATAAATACAGACTGTTCTAGGAGAATGAAAAGAAGTCACTTAAGGCATTGCAGAGACCAGAGGTGAAGAGAACAGACTATAAGCCAGACTCTTGTCCCTGAAAGATGGCTCAGACTCTTTGGCTAAGTGATCCTGGGCAAGTTACTTTACTTCTCTATCAAAGCATCCTCACCTGCAAAATGGGAATAATAACAAGCCTACCTATAGGTTTATTATGAATATTAATAAGCAAATTTACATAAGCCACTTAGACTATTACCCAGCACATGGTAAGCACTCAGTGAGTAGTTGTTATGCTAACAAATATCCATTCATCCAATGGAATGTAATTCACTACTCCAATTACACCTCAGGAATACTACAGGTTAAGGGAATACTTGGATGTAATGCCAAGTGAAGCATAGGACAAGTCTGGATGCAAAATTGTAGACAGTAAGTGTTGAGAAAGTGTTAACTATTATCACTGCTTAAATCAGACTGGGCAAGCTGTCTCTGAAAGGTACTTAATAGAACCTCCTTAAATGCCAATTTCTCTTCCTTAGTTTTGACGTTAATTTTCCCGGCTAGCTACACCTTGCATTTACCACTCCAGCCACATCAAACCCCTTTGACTTCCCCTTGTACAGCCTGTGCTGCTTCTTCCTTCCATGCCTTTGCTCATGATCTTTCATCCCCTCGATGCTTCTCATGTCCACTTGTCTGGGGGCTAACCCCCAGCTATTAAAACTCAGCGAGAACATCGCCCAGCAAACCTTTAAGAAGCCTTCCTTTGAGGTTCCCTTAGCACTTGGAAACTTTTACTTTCATTGCACTCACCATGTGCCACATTGTAATGGGTTCTTTCCAAGGGTCTGTGTCCACCCATAGAAGGTAATCTATCCAAGGGCAGAAATATAGTTTTGCCACCTTCACAACTCCAGGGACTGGTACTGGGCGGCATATCGTAGTTTCTCATCTATAAATATTGAATAGATGCATGAATCTTACTTCAAAGCAGGCTGAGCTCCCACTCTTCCAAACTCATTCTCTTCATCTATATCTTTTCCCAAGTTAATTTTTCAGCCTAGATTGCTATCCTCTTTCCCATCTCCCCTTTTCCTTTCAAAACTCAATCCTTCCTTAGAAATTTAGTCCACGGTCTATCTCCCCATGAAGACAGAACTTGGAGCCAAGCAGATAGTAATTAAAATCTGGCATGGTCTGTTCTTGCCAAGTAGTCTTAGACAAACATTCGCAACCTTCTCTCTCTTTCTTCAGTTTTCCTAAATAGGGAAAAAATTAGAAATAAAAGAAAAGAAAGGGAAGAAAAAGAAAAGGCAAAGCTATAGCTATCTCATGTAAGGAGTACAAATATTTAGAAGTGTGAAGGTACCAACAGTACAGTGTTTGGCACAGAGTAGATATTCAAGCAACAATTGGAATCCACTGGCAAAAGGATTAATCTACTGCAAATTCCCAGAGCAATGGCACAGCACCATTCTTCCTCCTAATCTCCACACACACACTTGTCTGCATAGCTCACAATTACCTCAAATTCAACGGGTCCACAACTACACTCAGCATCATTATTCCAAAAGAGCTTCTCCCAGCTAGCTAATGCGGTAATCATTTCCCCAGCTGCTCAGACTTGACAACTAAGATTGGTTAACACCCTTCCTCTCTATTGGTCATCCTTAGTTGCAGATAACAGTGGCATAATGGGGTAGGAGAAGGCTGTGGGAATGGTCTGCCTGATGGAGGACGAGTATTCTATCACTGAGATCACCTAGAATTTACTGGCACTCTTGGTGACACTGAAAGGTGGACTAACTTTTTGTTAATTTTATTATTGATTTTAAATTCTCTGCAAAGACTGTACCTCCTTATTGCCTAAACCTGGGGCAGACTGCTCCCACCTCTCTACCCATGGTAGGTATGCTGCTGTTAAGGGATGTTTGATAGGTTACAGACTTTTTTGTTTGTTTGTTTGGTGAGGAAGATTGACCCTGAGGTAACATCTGTCCCAGTCTTGCTCTGTTTTATGTGGGATGCTGCCCCAGCATGACTTAGTGAGCAGCACTAGGTCGCGCCTGGGATCAGAACCTGTGAACCCTGGGCTGCCGAACTTAGCCGCTATGCCACTGGGCTGGCGTTGGTCATGCAATATTTTCGATGGCCATAGAGATATGGGGCCTGAACTTCTAAGAACATTACCTGCTATGACCTGGTGTGTAAGGGCACAGTTATTGCAAAAACCCTGTATAGAACTTCTCTGCTATAGTAGGAAAGTGAGCAGTGCCACCCACCACCTCTAATCCCAGAGACCCCCTCCCTCATAGCAGATATGCTACCATGTCAGAGGAATCAGTGCCCTATGCCCAGTCTGTATTCTTCTAGAGCTCACTTCCAAATCAAAGACTCATGGAGAAGGTTAAACTAGGACAACCTACGTCTCATGCCTGCACCCTAGTAGCACGTGAAGCTGAGAAATATAACACACACACAGACATGCACACACACACAGACATGAACACACACACAGAAGCAGTGCTCGCTTTGCACTATTCTGTGTTAAGTGAAACTTGTGCTTGCATTGCACAGTTCCCTGATCACTGCATGGAAATGTGCAAATTGAGGACGCTGCTCAGATAACGCATGAGTTTCCATTAACACACTACCCTGCAAAAGTGACAACTGTCTGTCTGTATATATTGGGAGGGTAGGATTCACAAAGCTGGCACTACTAAAATGTGGGAGGGCTTTCATAAGATTTAAACGTTTACCAATGACGGATTTCTACAAAATCCTCCCAACCATCTTCCTCCAGCTATTTGTCACATTCTGTCAGTTCTACCTCCAAAAGGTCACTTCCTTCCTGTGCTCACCCAAGTGCCACAGGTCAGGCCCTCATCACCCATCTCACTGACCACGGCAGTTACTTTCTATCTTGTCTTCTTGCCTTTGGTCCCTGCCTCCCTGAGGCCAGAGTAAATTTCCCGACACATGATTGTGATTATGTCTCACTCTCTATGAAGCGCCTCCATATCCTTTGTATTATCTGGGGAACAGACTTTTGGTGACAGATGGTATTAGTTTAATCAGATCACCCTTAGTCCCAAGCAGGGGAAGTGTTTATTGTAAAGATTATTGAGTAGCTCACTAAACAAAAAGAATTGCTGAATAATTAAGCATCAGAAGATGGAAAATAGTGTAGCTCAACATTCTCAAGGTCTAGAAAAAGCAGCTGGGTGGCCTTGGAGTCTCCGTCACTCTCTGGACCAGCCCTAATGCTCTCTCTGTTCATCCTCCAGTCTGTCCTGCTAAAGACTGGCTTCTTCCTCGGGACAAGTGGACCTGATCCCCAAAAGCCCTCGAACACAACCCCGCAAGCAGAGAGAAGGGGCCTGGGCCTTCTTTCTTTAATAAGAATTATAAACATTCCAGTAAATAATAATATTAAACTCAGAGAGCACTATTTAAGTGCTTGCCACTGTTTTAAGTTTTTTCCTATGTTTACTCATTTAACATTTACCAAGATCTTAGAAGATAGATATTATCCTCATTTTACTAATAGGGAAACTGAAGCCCATGGAGGTTAAGTGACTTGTTCAAATTGCTGACAACTGGGATCTTGTATCAAGATCCTAACCACCATCAGGTGTTTCTAATGACCTCACAATATTGTTTCTCAAGGGGATTAATTGGCCAGATTTAGGTCATACGTAATCCTACCTCCTATACCAATCACAGGTATAGCGAAAGGTATTATTAAGAGGAGGTCAGCTCTCATTAGAACACACATGGGACAAGTACAAAGAAACATTTCCTAAAGAAAGGGGAAGTTGTTCCTGAAAGAAAAGAAGGTTCTTGGGCCCCAAACCGGAAAGTATCCATTGTAAGTTCCATATCTTCGATACATTTTACAAGGCGGTAAACTGTCTCTCCCATCTCGATTCCTCCCATTTCCCCCTCCAGCATCCTTTCTTCTTGTCTCCTTCCACATTCAACTGTTAGTTCTGTTCATTCACAAAGTCCTCCTCCTTCCCAGAATGCCATCCACTCACCTTTCTGCCTGTGAGATCCCTTTTTTCTTGTTCAATAAACACATTTAGCCGATCCTTCACCATTAAGTTTCTTGTGGCTTCATGGGTGGACTAAGCAAGGTTGGTACCATGTTCTTCTTGAACACTACACACCTAATCCCAAGGTATTGCAATTGTCTGATTGTTCCACTGGACTGTGTGCCCTACTCAGAATTATTCATCTCTGTACTCCCAACCATGTGATGACATCAGAAGGTTGAAAAAAGGAATCAAATTAAACAGTAGATGCTCAATAAGGTCCCTTTTAATTATTGACTTATTCTTGACCTTTCTGGGAGGCTGAAAAGATAATCATTATGTGTATACTAGATTCTGTACCACTACGTAAATTTTATCTAAATTAAATAGTTTTATTGACCTATTTTTATAATCAGCAATTCACAGATACACACTTGAATCCAGGTCTAGACTCCAAAATATGATTTCTTTCCAAAATACTGCATTTTACATAAGAAGAACCATAAGCCTCCTCCAAAGAAAGGTGAAATTTAAGGACTGAAAATCTATCACAAACACTTTAAGCATATCCAACAGAGATATAGTATGACCATCTACTTTGGCAAGTAACTGTATTGATTAACCAAGTGATAATCAAGAAACCACACAGCAAACTCATTAACTTGGAGATGAAAGCACAAAGGAGGTCCTGGTGTTCCCAGAAATGTTGCTATTGATTAAGTTATTGTCAGCCTGGACTTACAAATGTATGCACCATATGTGTGAATATGGAGTCACTATGTTCCAAATGATAATGCTATCAAGCCACTCAAAACCCTGGGGTGCGACTGTGACACCGATAACCCTCAGGGTCAGTGTAGTTTTGTATCTAAAGAAGCACTTGGCTCCCAGGATCCACTCTTCCTCTTGTTTTCACTTATTCAAGAGTTCTTTCTCCTTGTAGTTTCAAATAGGCTCTAATCTCCTTTTCTATTTTTTCCTTTGTGTGTCTTCAGTAGACAAATGCACCCCACAAGGAATAAGCTGCTAGATGAACCTGCTGCTAACAATACAAAGTCCAGGATGGGCACAGTTTTACATAGTTTTTGATTTATTTATTGCTAAGATACTGCAAACACTTGCTTTGCTTCAAGGGGTGGGAGTCTAGGTGTAAAAATAAGAAAGTCTACTTCTAAAATTGCTGCGATAGAATTTTCAAAGTTTCACAGGCATGCAAAGATAACTAGCGAAATTCAGGGAAAAAACCTTCCTAAATCAACCGAAGCAAAAACATCTGGTTGTAACAGCTTCCACCCTTTAACAGAAAAGTCTTACCAAGCCTCAATCAACAAGGCTTGACACACACTAAGGAGGGGCATCCCACGCTCGGAGATGAGGATGAAAGGCAAGCTGCATCTATCCATCTCCAGTTGGGCAATGCTGTGAGATGGAGATGGGAATCAGTAAACGAGAGGAGGTTATCTAATGGGTTTGGCACAGTGGCAACCTGCAGCATGTGTTCTGACAGCAGTGTGCAGCCGGGGCTTCAGCTGAGTGGGGCTGGGTTCTGGGAGATCACATAGGAAGTGGTATTGGCCAGTGTTAGTTGAAAACAACATAAACTCGCTGGCAGATTTCAGCAGGAAAGGTACTTGTTAAAGGAAACTAAAGTATCTAACACATTTGTGGAATGTTCAGAGACTTAGGCTTGAGTCTCTGCAGTTAGGAGGAAAGGTTCCCTTATCTGCCCCCAGACTGTCATCTTGATTTGCCCACGACTGTCCCAGCTTTAAAACTGAGAGTCCTCTGTCCTGAGAACCCTCTTAAACCCAGTGAGTTGGTTGCCTTACTCTTATGGCAGAACAGGGCCTGTGAAGACACCACTGCCTAGGTCAGTGGACAGAAATTACAGTCTGCACCATCTCTGATACTCGGTTAAGACTAGAGCCACAGATAATCATTCTTTTAGAAAATGGTTGAGGCCACTGCCACTACCATCATCACCAGAATTAGTGTTGAACGGTTCCTGCTTTCTGCTGTTCCTAGCTCCTGATCAAGTGGGTGCACCTAATTGGTAGATCCTGGGCCCTCTTGGTAAGGGATGACAGGAAGGAGCCTTCAGTTTAAGATTAGGACGATTCTCTAAACAGAAAAGAAGGATCAAATATTGTATTTCTCCCATAAATGACAACTTTCAACTCCAGTATTTTTGCAGTGAACTCAGAGAGAGTTGGTAAAAGCTGAACTAGGGTTCAAAAAGGATATAAATCGTTTGAGAAACATTTAGAAGGAAATTTCTAAGATCAAATGGATGTATAGAGCTAAGGACAAAGAATCAATTGTCACCCCAAGATTTCTGGATTTGGTAACTGGATGGATTTTCTTGAAACCTACTAAAATCAAGACCTTAGGGGAAACAGAGCAAATAGAGAGAAAGGTAATGAGGTTAGTTTCCAATGAATTCAAGCTACCTCTGGTGCATTCGTGTGGAAAGACCCATTTGGCTGAAGCAAGCAGAAGTGTTGATAGGTGGGGAAACTGTCCTTAAGGACAGTGCACCACATGGTCAAAGTAAGAAAGGTGGAAACAGTATTTGAACCTATATCTGATTCCAAGTCCTTGCTTTTTACCGTACTTCATACTGCTCGTATATCACAAAAAAAAACACATTTTTCGTCTCTATCTCGTGGCATAAATTTGTTTTTCCTGATGTCAGAAGAGAGAGAAACATAACAAATATCTAATAATTGTCTTGAAAGTTGACAACGTTATATAGTAACCATCTAGAACAAATTCAAGGTGAAATATTATTTTTCTTTTACAGATGATGAAAGTGAAGCTCTGAGAGATTAATTTGCTCAACATTATCTGGCTGGTAAACCGAATCTGATGAGCTTTTCTTACTCTTCTTTAAGTGTGAACTTATGGCTTATGGCGGTAGCTCTGAAAGTGTGGACCCAGGACCAGCCACAATAGCATCACCTGAGAGCTTTCTAAAAATGCAGTTTCTCTGGCCTGCCCGCCTCCCACTGAAACAGAAACTCTGGGGCCGGGGCCCCAAAATCTGTGTTTTAACAACCCTATAGGTAATTCTAATACGTGCTCAAGTTTGAGAACCACTGGCGTATTGTATCTTCCCAGATATGAGAAAGACAATGAAGAAATGTTTTTCTTCCACTTTTGGATGAAATAAATAATTCAAATGACATATCGTTTACAAAGTCCATAATGGAGTGCCAGGTATATATTAGATTCTCAGTGACTCTAATTGAAATATGATGAACCTAATAACTCAAATAGCAAACCAAACTCCACCAAAGTCATTTTAATATTCTTAAACTAAAAAAAAAAAAGCTTTAGTTTGAATTTAGAGTAAATTTATATGTTTTGCTTCTCAAATTTTTTTTATAAATTTTTTCACGACTTCAACTAATTTAGAAACATTGCATGCCTAAAAATATTTGTTTTTAGGATTCTTTATCAAATTTACATGTAACAACAGTTAGGAAATTAGAACCTGGGCATCTGAAGTGGGTTGTGGGAAGCCCAGATTTATTTCTGTCCTTGTTAACATTCTGACTCCAACACACACTCGTTTCTCTCAGCACTTGACGTCTAGCTCTCAGGGGTAGCACATTTTTAGTCCCTGAAGATAGCTGGGTAGCCAGTGTTTTGTTGGTAACTAGAGGGGATTCATGCATTGGATAGAAGCAAGCACCAGGTCTGTTCTTGGATTCAAATTTGAGATTCCAGTTTTCAGTGAAGCCTGTGATCTAACAGGAGGGACGTTACTCGGGGTCCCACCTCCCAAATCTGAGCCAAATTCAGCATTCCACACGGGAAACCATGGAGCGATAACCCGTCTCTCCACTCCTCAGAGTCTTCCTTCACTAAACGAAGTAGTTAAGTAGTAGGATGGTGAAGATTACTGCCAGTGCTGGCAAGATTCTAAACAAGAAAGATTTACCAAATAACAAGGAAAGACTAGATAAGGAGAGGGAGAGAATCCAATCACTAGCATGTTGCACTTTACAGAAGAGTATACATTGTTTCCCTAGAGATACAGATGTTATTCATGACACTGGAGGTAAATTCAGAAATGTAGTTTACCCTGATTTAGCATCATGCTTAATTGTGTTGGAGACTATTGCAATGCAGTCAGCTCTGCACGCTGCTTTGTTGTTGTACTTCAAAACAAACGCTGCACTGATTCACCTTGTGGAGTTTCTCTACAAGCAGAACTTCTAGGTTTGTAGCCTTGAGACTCAGAAATGCAGGTATTGCCACACTAGGAGATCTAATTATAAGAGCTGCATTTCTTTCTCTTTTTTAAGCACATGTTTGGGCCAGCCAAGTGCTAAAACTCAGAACGACAATGAATTGTTTCTAATCCTCGCAATAACTGTAGAGGAGAATTTAGCATCCTATATTACAAAGGAAGACGGTATCTCAAAGCAGAGACGGGGTGCTGAGTGTGCCGTGGGAAGTAAAAGGTAGAGTTTGGATTGAAAATCACTTCTACTTGACTTTTCCTCATCCCTCCCAGAAAATAAACAGCAGACTTAATTGAGCATGTACTGTCTGCTGGGCACCAAGTCTTTTTGATTTACTGAGCTCATCAGCTGCAGCGCATCTCAGCGTGTCTTGTTACTAGCCCTGTTCTATTGAGCAGGAGACATTCTGCCCAAGGCTGCAGATGGAGACCTGAGGCAGACTTGGCTCTCAACCTAAGTGTGGGACTCCCGTGGCCATGCTCCAAACACAGCACAGATCAAATACAGGAAGCGAAGAAAGATCATACTAAAAACACAATGAAAAGCAAGCTGCGGACTTCTGGCTAAGCACGGATAAAATGGTTTTGTAATTTCTCCTCACATATCATGACAGTTTGTAATGTTAAGTAATAGTAAAGCCTGGGAAAGTATCTCATTACACCAGAGCAAAAATTCCTCAAAAGCACTCTTAAGATCAGCTGCGTGCCTTTTAGCAGCTATCAAGCATCCCCTGTTCCTCAGGGACACAGATTACATTCCGGATAATAAATGCATTTGAAGAGCGGTATCGTGCCTCAGTGCTGTCGTTTTTCTTCAGATTGTATCTATCGGGGAAACAATGAGCTACCATTCCACACTGTTTTGAACAACTGTGGTGAACTATCATTGGGAGAAACTAAAGAGGGCTGACTTTTTTCTTTTAATGGGAATAAATAAATTACCTGAAATTTGGGTTTGCATTCCTGGGCATTGTAAAACTATAGCTTTTGAAGTTATTGTTGAGATGATTGAGATAATCCAGTTGTGAGCCTAAGAAACTGCGGGCCAGTTCCTTCTTCACTTAATGGATGAGAAAAATGTCTTGATTGGGCTGTTCCCAGGTTGCAAAACTAGTTAGCAGTTAGGCAGAGAAAGGAGCACACATCTCCTGTAAGTGTGAGCTACTTGTTCCGTTAGACTTAATCAGACCAGAAACTGGATTATCATACTGCCACTCAATGTAAAAAACTATGGTTCAAATTCCAGCTTCAAGTGTGTACATAAGCTGAGCAATTTAAATTCTGTCAAAGAAAGTATTTAACTTCTATTAAACATAATGTTAGTTTATCTTTAAGATGCATGAGTAATACATACCTCATAAGGTTTTTGAGAGGATAAAATAGATCAAGTACGTAATATTCTCTTCTATTCTATTGACTATCTAGCACAAGAAAAGCTCCAAAACTTTTAATTCCTTTCTCTTCCTCCCATTTTTTCCCCTCTGAATCACAAATAGTTACAAAGAATAGAGTGTTGCCTAAATAGCCCTCTGAATCAACCACGGGTTTCTTGAGCACAGACGTGCAGCCTACCTGTTGTTTTTAAATAAGGATGTCTCCTCGTATTTCAGAAACTTGTAGCAAACCTCTCCTGACAGGTGAGCTCTCCTGGCAGCGTATTTATTTCAGGGAAGCTAGTCCCTTGTCTGCCCAGGTGAATTGCAAAAGTAACTCAGAACCATTTGATATGCTAAGCACAGACGACAAGTGCTGACGAGGTTAAGAAAATGATTTGAAAGGAAATTATGTAATCTCCATTGAAAATGAGAGTAAACCTCAGAGTTCTATATTCCACTGAAGGAGGATGTTTGTAACATCCGTGATAAGAGGCTCAGCAGAGAAGAAGCAAGGCAGGAGTGAGTTGGAAAAGACCCTGGGCTCTGGTGTCGCAAGATGGGAATATGAGTCCCAAATGTATCACTTGTACAAATTGTGGAACCCTGTGTGAGCACATCAGTTAGCTATTGCTGCATAACAGAATACCTCAGAATTTAGTGGCTTCAAATAATAGCCATTTTTTATTTCCCAGGAATCTATGGGTTAGCCCTGTAGTTCAACAAATATAACTTGAGCTTGGCAAAGCTCACTCATCTAGCTTTGGTCAACTGCAGGTCAACTAAGCAGCTTTTCTGAGCTTGGTTTTGCTTTCTCAAATGTCTGAGGTCTCAACTGAGAGAACTGGACTGCCTTGGGTCTGTTTCAGATGTCTCATCTCTCCTGAAGGCTAACTTGTGCATGTTCTCACAATGAAGGCAGAGGAACAATAGAGAGACAAGAAATTCACGAGGTCCATTGAAGCTCAGGCTTGGAACTGAGAGATGACAATGTTCCACATTCAAGTCAGTCTGCATGAATAAGACCCAGGTATATGTATTTTATTATTATTTTTCTTTTCCAGGGAATTGAAACACAAGTAGGTTTGAAGACAATGTCTTTAGTTTTTGAATCGTGGGGTGATCACAATGCTTTTTATTAAAATGATATAGTAAACCAAACAGAAAGTGTAGTTAACCAAAAACAAAAAGTTGTCTTTATTAGCCCTCATAAGTGAAAATTTCAGGGATAAATATAACTTCTGTCATGACTGGATCCGAGGGCTTCAAAGACACTGTCTCTGTCTTTCTTTAACTATTTCCTTAGCCTTCCACTGTGGAAGCCATGTTGTCAATGTAGGTTCTTTCTATACTGTGGGAAACTGGCCGTCAGCAGTCTGCATAGTCCTTTGAACTTGATTATCTCCAGCAGAGAGAGAGAGAGAGAGAGAGAGAAAGCGTCTCTTTTCCAAAACTCAGACAAATCCTGTTATGAGCTCTCATTGGCACAGCTTGGATCACCCAGGAGCTTAGATGAGTGCATTCGACACATGTGGACTGAGAATGGAGGAGGTGTGGATTCCCAAGAGGAAATCAGAGTGCTATTACAAAAAGAAGAAGAAACAGAGACTGGGCAGGCACAGACACCAGATGTCTACAACAAATGATATATTCTCCATCTGCATTTCTGCAGCATACTATTATAGCCCTTTTCGTATTGTTGTAACCATGTGTTTTATTCTGACTTATACACTGTTCTATCATTTTCTTGAGCACAAGGAAAACGAATTTTATCTTATATCAGTGTTCCTAACACTGTGTGTGACACTTAAGCAGGTCTTTGTTATGTCTACTTTTTAAAGAGATTTTGTTAGGAGGTTCAATCTCCGATTCCTTCTTAGGTTGTTAAATTTGGAAAGGACATATGCATGATTCCTCTTTTCCTGATTTTTATTACCTTTGGATCTAACCCTATATTTCTATTTGTTGTTTAGCCCTAGAGAGTTGAGTGAAACCTAAGGCCTCTTTTTGCCCTGACAAGAGTTGTGTCAAGCAGCCTAATCCTTCAGTTTATGCCTCTAGGTTCACATCTCAATCTTGAACAGACAGGCTCAAAATTCTAGCTTCTTGAGGTGTCAGTAGATAAAAGAAGACAAAAATTTTAAAGTCTAGAGTGCTGGTCTATGCATCCTACTTCCATTTCTGTATACTTTGTTCCACTATGCTAATTTTGGATCATCTTTAGGATTTAAGATCATTGTTTTAGGATTACCTGGCCAGGAAAAATCTACGTAGCTGATATCACAGTTATGATCACTATCCACAGTGGAGTAAAGAAAGCAAAGCACACAGGCATACAGTAGACCAGATGGTACAGAAGGGAGCAGACCATAGGGAGAAGAAAACTATTGATATTTTCACTTTTTCATGAAAGTTTCAGATATACTATGTGGCGTAACTTTGTGTCTTTCATCTGAATCAGAATCCACCTTCTTGTCTTCTCATAGCCAAGGTCCCATTTGGACTTTTGCTAAGCCTCTGTCACCAACATGGTGACCAACTCTGCAAGGGTTACACTCAGTCATTAGGAGGATATCAAGTATAAGTGAGACTTAGCTGATAGAGGGGCACAGTTCTGTCTCTTGAAATAACTACTGGAATTCTAATTCTTCCAATTACTACTAGACTGAGTAATGTAGCTTTCCCAAAGGCTCATGTAGGGAATAGGAGATATTTCACAGACATGGAGAGAGAAGACTCCGTGAGCTATATTTTCAACATTGAGAACTTTGACCAATGGAAAGCAGTAGATAAAAGAGGACTCACAAATAAATTCCCTCTCTGTCCTTCCCACAACCACCTCCTCCTGGATCTGTCAGGATCTACTCGGGAGACAGAATCTCTACCTGCAATTTTAACAAAAAACAATTACGTAAAGATTTCTTAATTAGATAAAAGGTATTTGCATTGGGCTAACATAACAAAATACTATAGACTGGGAGGCTTAAGCAACAGAAATTTATTTTCTCACAGTTTTGGAGGCTAGAAGTCCCAGATCGAGGTTCTGGCTAATTTGGTTTCTGGTGAGGACTCCCTGGCTGGCAGATGTCTGCCTTCTCACCATGTCTTCACATGTGTGCGCTGGGGTGAGGGGCAAGCTCTCTCAGGTCTCTTCTCCTAAAGACAATAATCTTATCAGATCAGGGCCCCATCCTCATGACCTCATTTACCCTTAACTGCTTCTTTACTCCAAATAGAGTCATACTGAGGGTTATGGCTTCCACATATGAATTTTGGTGGGATACATATATTTAGTTCAAGCAGTAGTTAACTATTAAAAAAGTAAAAGAGAATTCTAAGGTATAAAGAATTAATAACTATGGAGAGTAGCCACTACCCATAAGGATGAGGGAAAAGTAAACAAGAAAGATTAGGAGCTTAGAGAAGGAGGCCGTGCAAGGCTAATAGTCAGCCCCAAGGCAAGAGGGCATGGCTGCCATAGGAACACTGACCAACGCTGTGGTGAGAAAGAAACTAGACATACAGTATCAGCCACTGAGCTGGGAAGGCCAAGGGCTACTGCCAATGTCATGATGAAGAAACTGCTTGGAGGCCCCATTAGCTGACTCTCAACAGCAGTCCACTGCTGTGGGGAAGTCTGCCAGAAATCCTGCATGTAGATGCCCTTGCCGCTGCTGAGAAGAACAGAACAACTCATACTTCTGCTTCCAGCCTTGCAGGGTCTCTCTAGAATTGGTTGTTGCACACTCTAACATGGAACTAGCTGGCAAAGGAGAAATACAGTTTGCAGAGTCTGGTCCCAGTGTCACAAGCAAGGCAAAGCAGACTGGGTTTGGAGCTGAAAAACAACAAATAAATCTCCTGCCCAGTCCATCCTTTGGACTCAGCATTCTGAAGTCCCCTTCTAAACAGATTTGGACTGCCATACAAAAACAAAACAACAATGCTTTTATCTTAGAAGAGGCTGTTAACCTCTGTACAAGTGTCGGAGTTCTCATATTCTCCTCTGAATGAGGGGACACACAGTCTTGACAGGCATTGTATTAATTGCTGACTATATTATTTACTGCTCAAATTAATCACAGTCCCTTTACATATTCTGGTATTAAGTAGTACTATGAAATGAAGTCTACAACAAATTTGTATAAATTGTAAGGGAAAGGAGAGGGAAAAAGTTAGTTAATACGTAGAAATAAATATATACACAAGAAAATCCAAAGAGAAAACATGCAAATTGCCTATAGTTCTTATTTATACAATTGCCTCTGAGGTCATAGTTGATATCTATGTTCTCCTTCTTTCCACTACCCATTTCATATTTCCACTAACCCCAGCCAGGAGCTCACCTGATCAAAGTTCTTCACTGGAAGAATGACCCAAAACTTTATTTCTGAGAGGTCTGAATATTTTATAGTCTAGTCTTATTTTGGTCATCGAAATTTTACACTAAACTCTACTATTGGCAATGGGAATACTATCATCCAAGACTATCTTTTGGGTTCCTGACATAGCTTTCCTTGTCTCCGAGTGTAGCAGCTACCCAGTTTCCTCTTAATAATTTGGACCAATGACTCCAGTCAGTAAAATCATACAACTCCTTATTTATTTATTTATTTATTTATTTACTTACTTACTTACTTACTTACCTTTCACCTTTTGGTTCAGTGGCATAAGGATTCCCAAATGGTCAAAGATCAGTCTCAGTTTTTCATTCACTGGGATCATCGTTGGGTCTCCTAATGGAAGCATTTTCCCCTTGCAAGCTCACACCTCTAAACCAGCAGAGCTGAAATTTGCCGGGATGGGAATTAAAAATTCTGTGAGTGAGTTATTAGGTATAATAATGAAAATAGCCACTCCAAATATGCTGCTTTTTCAGTCCCATCCATTTTAGCTATAAGGAAGAAAGCATCATGTTATACTTATGGAATTTGTTTTAAAGCATATGCTATACTCTGTAATATAGAACTCAATCCTTTTAAAATGCTATCTCCAAACTGACACTGTGACCCAGTCTTCAGTAAGCCAGGCCATCTTCCCAGTACTCCGGTACTTCTGAATTACGGGGTTTATAGTAAAACCACTTAATTCCATGAACTTGAACCCATTTCTGTACTTCCTTTGCTGTGAACTAACTTTCCTGCTTAGAAACACTGCTATATGGGCTATCATGACCATGAATGAGGCATTCTTTGAGTCTGTAGATGGTGGTACTGGAAGAAGCATTACGATCAAGAAAGGCAAATCTATATCCAAAATACATGTCTATTCCAGAAAAGATAAATCTCTTCCCCTCCATGATGAATAGGGTCCAATGTAATCAAGCAAGTTACACATATCAACTGCTTAAGAATCAATGCAGATTCATATTTATGGTCATCTCTGTGTCTAGACAAAGTAGATAATCTAATGAACCAACTTGAAATTCTATCCACCGAGGGATTTTCCTTGGACACTATGTTTCACAGACACTCCCCAGTGGAATTACTACACAGAGGCTATCCACTTTTGGTTGTGCCAGGATATTGGACTGAACCATCAGTAAACCAAGGTTGAGTTTTTTCTTCCACACCAGACCATTTAGGTAAAAATTGAGTGAGAGGAGGCAATGTAGCAGTAATCAGTGTTCAAGGAGTTGATTTTGCCTGCTCAAATGACTTCCCTGTGCCTTTGAGAACAGCATAAGCCTAGTCTTTTATATGCCATTTCTCTTTGGTAATAGATTTTTCTCACACACCCAGCTTTATGGCTTGGTGGGTCAAATAACAGACATTATATCATGGGAAACTCAGATTCCATGGTCATCTGATGTCCCATGTTCAATATTCAATCTCTACCTGACAGCAAGTGAATAGCTATTCACAAAATGTAAATAGTTATCTTCAGAAGATAGCATGGATTTCTTCCAAACCCTAGAGGCTTATGGTGTGATGTTCCTATTGGTGCTTTCTAGAGGTTACATACAACATTCTTACTTACGATAGACACTCTGGGTATCATTGGATTTGCTGGATCATGAAGTCAAATTAGGAACAAAGCATTGAAACCTGGAATGCTTCAGAGCCTTCTCCAGTTCTGTCTGCCACTAGCACTTGGGATCTTTATGGGTTACTCATCAAATGGGCCAAAGTAACACACTTAAATATGTCATATATTGCCTCAAAAATCCAACAGAGTTCTACCAACCACTATGCATTTTTTTTGATGGTAGATGTTGTAAAGTTCAGCAGCTTGCCTTTACTTTTGAGGAGATATCTTTAAATGCTCTTTACTATTGGGCTCCTAGAAATTTCGCTGAGATAGTGTGGACTCCTGAATTTTTGTCAGATTTATTTCTCCTCCTCTGGTAATTATAGCCCTACTAAAATATTTAATGTAATTTCTTCTCATCAAATCCAAGCAGCACAGTATCATAGATTTAGAGGATTGGTGTGATGGCGTTTGGAACTTCAAAATGACCAAGAACTCTGCAGACTGTATTAGGCAGAGAAGGGAGAATTGATGTAGTCCTGTGGCAAGACTCTGACGGTATATTGTTTGACTTGCCAGGTGATATCTAACTGCTTCTGATGTTCCTTGCAAATTGTAATGGGAGAAGCACCGTTAGACAGACCAACAGCTATGTACAGGTGCCAAGGGCTCTATTGACTTGCTCCAGTAATGACATTACATATGCAACATCAGCTACAATTGGATACGTTTATTCCAATACACAGTCTTTTTTGAGACTATTGCTGTTTAATGGAGGGATATATTATTGGGGGGAGACAAAATATATATGTATATAATTTCTGTGGATGCTCTGTGAGACTTGACAATCAGCAATCAGCTGTGCTTGCGGGAAATCCGTGGACAGCTTGGAAATGTACTTCCTTTTATGTGCTTTCCCTCCTTCCCCAAGTCACTTTGTGTTCTTACTGTTCTGGGATTGTATTCCAAAATAAACTGTTAGCATACAAGCTTTTGTCATGCGCTCTGTTTCTAGGAAACCTGGGTAAATACAGTGGGAGATAGGTGCTCAAAAATATTTTATTGGGAAACAAGTAAATATATCAATGAATCTGTGAACCAATCAACAATTCTTTACAGAGTTCCTACTTGTGTCATATATTGTGCCAAGAATTATAAAGAATACAAAAATTTGTTTCGAAAATCTTACCATTTAGAGGAACCTGGGTGGAGTACACATAGGGTCTCCTTGTATTATTTCTACCATTATTTCAATTAAAAATCTTTCAAAAATTAAAAAATACTTCAAATATGAGTCTTTTCCTTGGGATTTCACAATTCTAAGTGAGAGATCAGGCATTTGTATGGATCAGCCTCATGAGAACGATCACATCATGAGACAAGAGTAAGTTAAAGGCCATTGAGAGATAAAGGAGAAAAAAAAAAGGAACAAAACAATCAACAAAATTCATTGATTGATTCACATGTCCAACAGCACTGTTTTGAGCACTTAACGTAAGCAGACACTGTACACAGCTGGAGACGTAGGAATAAAAATATGGTCCCTCTTCTGAAGTTTCTCACATTTTTGGATAACTGCATTTCAGTGTAAGACTTAAAATGGAGGTGAGCAGCAGTGCATGTCTTTGGAGCTTGGACAAATGACACCTGATGTAGCTGGTGAAAATTGGTGAAGTTTCCTGAAGGAAGGTCCTAAAATTGTAGCACAAGGTAGCAGGCATTCTGTGTAAGAGCTTAGAACTGATATACCGGTGGAAGACCACAAGATGTGAGTTCATGTATGATATGAGATGAAGGTGGATTTGTTAAAAAGTAAATTCCTTGAACCACACTATAGGCCTGCATCTATATGAGGCTATTGAAATTCTGCTATGTAATGGGTAACTCGCAAAGGATTTTAGGAATTGTGACATCATGAGGTACTTATTTTAGAAGAAATCTCACTGACTGGTGCATAAATAAAATTAATGTAAAAGGGTAAAAATTGAGGCAGAAGAAAGAGGCTGTTGCAGTAATATGAGTTTAATGATGCCTGTAACTAAGAGGGTCCTGAGAAACACGAAGGGGACAAGTGGATTCCAGAAATTTTAGAAGATTGAGTCAACAGAACCTGGCAAGTGATTGTGCATATAGGGGCTGAGGAAGGAGGCCAGAGTAAAGGATGAGTACCAGATAGAGACAGGTATCTGAATCTATACTTGGAAGAGGTAAGGCAATGGACATCATCAGGGAAGGTTCTGTACTGAGATGGCTTTGAAAGGGAGTTCCAAAGGCCAAGAGTCAGTGATTCTGAATCGGTTTTCTTGAAGCTGAGTGGTGTGTCCTTGGCATCATTGCAAGCTCACCGAGGACAGAAGTAGTCAACCCTTGGGAGAACAAAGGTTCCCCCGAGAAACGACGATCATTTTTAAATTTTAAGTTGGTTATTCTTGACTACTTGGGCATTAGGCTTATTCAGGGAAACAGAATTAGGGAAGGCATAGTGACTCCAGACTCTCTAGAGCTTGTGTGTGGGTGATAAGACTCAGGAAAGCAGGGAGACATGACTGGTAAAGTGTGAGGGTAAATGGTAGAGTAAGGAGTTGAACCAGGACTGATGAGACTCCAATGCTCGTGATCTTTCACCTACACTAAACACCTAAGTGAAAAAGATTCACAGGCTATTACAAGCTACTGTTTTTAGTACTAATATTCTTGTCATGCTCAATACAAGAGTGTCCAAATGTATTTCTAGAAGTTTTAGGCATGTTGCAGAAGGGGAAAATTGTAGATCTTACCTGCTGCTGCTTCTTCAATCTCCTTCATGAGCCATGATCTCTATGAATGGGCATTTCTTTGTATACAGCCCATCAGAAGTGGCCAAGTTAGTCAGCAAAGCTCATACACTGAAGAGACATCACTTTGAGAAGAATAAGTCATGGTTCAGAGCTGATTAATCAAATCTAATTAGGTGGCTCACTAATTGATCCCGGAAGCTTTCACCATTTGACCTCTGGTAAAAGAGCTCAATACATTCAAATTCCTCTGGAGACAGATGAATAAAAACTCCTGTTGGTGGAAACCATATGATCAATTAGCCCACGTAGTGAATTCCAGGATTAGTCAAATCATTCAAATGTATATAGGGTTTCCAGAAGAGATTGAATTGGAATTTATCATTTCCTTGTCTTTTGATGAATACTGTCTAGAATGCAAAATCCTGTGTGCAAGCATCAAGAAATGATAGCATAAAATATGGTTGGTCACTGTCTGCTTTGGAATTTCTTCTTTATTAGATTTTTACTTTCTCTTTTGATTCCTCCCTTCCTAATTTCCTTCCTTCCTTTCTTCTTTAATTTTCAAAATCCTGCGAATCCAAATATTTTGGTAATAGGACAAGTGTAGATTAACCCCTCAATGTAAAAAGGGATTGGAATCTGTAACCACCCAACCTTATAAAATAAAACGTTAAATTACAAATTCCCAAAATACATGACAGACACTGGATTAATATATTTAGTACATGAAAGCCCTCTTACCAATAAATGAGGATCATAAATATATAATAGAAAAATGAGTAAAAGGTATGAATATTCCATTCAAGAAATATTAAATGGAAATAGCCAGTGCAAATATGGAAAATATGTTCTTTTAAATCCTCACCAAAGAAATGCAAATTAAAGCATCAATAAGGCGGTACTGCTGCCAAAGGGCCAATTCACTTAGAGCTTCTAATAAATTACCTTCTGGAAAGATTGTAGCATTTACAGGGACACCAATAACATACATCAATTTATATGTTCCACTCAAAGTCAAATACGTGTGCATGTAGAGATATTTAACTTGTATCAATTTTCAAGTACAAAATTAGGTTAAAAATGACACTACAGATTATAATAGCATTTTGTGAATAAAACCAAGAATTCAGGTATATAGGCTAAAAAGACTGCAAAAAGCTAATAGTGCTTCTTTCTGAATGATAGGATTACAGGTAATTTTTAATTCATTCAATTTATTTATCTCAATTTGCAAAAACTTTTAAACAGATATTACTTTTGGAATAAGAAAAGTTATCCATTTTACTAGAGAATTTAAAGGAAAAAAGTCAGCGGTAATGTTGACAAACCTCTTGGGCGTTTTATCCATCTGTCTTCCATCATAGTGATTTCCCCTGCTCTCACTTTCCCCTTCCTTAACTCTTCAGTTTCCATTCATCTCTCTATAAGGCCTTTAATTTTCTCCACAGATGTTTCCAGATTTTCAAAAGTGTCGCTTCAATATAACAGTCACCCTATGACAAATCCTGGTCGTTCCTGCTCTTCCTTCCTTCCCCACTCTGATCCAGTAACATTGACTTGGTCTCTCTACCAATCAGTGGAGCATGAAACCAAACAACCAGAAGAAAAAAATATAGAAACTGAGCACCAAGGAGAAAAAAAGAATGTTTAATTTCCTCTTCTGACTCTATAGAGAGATATTGTGCTGTGGTTCTTAAGGAAGAACTTGCATTAAAGGGTAAAAGGTACCCGAGTAAGGTTTGGATTCAATATATTTTTTTCCATAAATCAGTTCATTAAACTAGAATAAATTGCCTCAAGATATTCAGATTCAATACATACTAGAATATAAACGTATTAAGTGCCTACTCTACTGGGCATTTAGGCGTGTAGTCGTATATTGACTCCTTACAACCATCTAGTAAATTAGGCACCATCTCCATGTACTAGCCCAGTCAGCGATGCTCAAAATCATAAAGGGATTTGTTTAGGGTCACTGAGTAAGTGACATAATCAGAATTTTATGAGGTCCTGATACCCTACTTCTTTCCCTTTGTTGGTTCTTGCTGGTGCCATGGAGCGGATTCTGACTCCTGGCAGCCCTGTGTCAGAGCAGAAAGCCCTGTACAGCAGAGCAGGACCCTGTGTAAGGCAGAGTGAAACCCTGCCCGCTCTTTTTACACCATCCTCTCATCTTCCAGCGCTATATCAGACATAGTTCTGCTCTATTCATAGGGTTTTCATGGCCAATTTTTTCAGAAGTGAGTGGCCAGGTCCTTCTTCCTAATCTGTCTGAGTCTGGAAGCTCTGCTGAAATCTGTCCACCACAGGTGACCTTGCTGGTGGGTGAAATACTGGTGGCATAGCTTTCAGTATGCCAGCAACAGAGCAACACGTAGCAATCCCAGTATGACAAGGACAGACAGGTGATGTGGCTCCCTGATTGGGAGACGAACCCAGGCCATGGTGGTGAGAGTGCTGAATCTTAACCACTAGACCACCAGGCCTGGCTTCTCTCCCCTACTCCTCAAATAATTCCAAAATACCTTCATGTACCAGCAAGGTAAAAGGGAAACTTATACAAGGCAGAAAAGAGCAGTGTAACCTCAAACAGAATAAAAATAAGGAAAAAACAAAAGAAGTTCAGTAGTTTTATAGCAAAAGCCATGTGGGTGGGAGTGACAGGATGGCTTCACAGAAGAGATGAGTCCATGGGCAGTCCCTCCCTGTATTAGTCTACTAGGGCCTCCATTATAAGAACTACAAACTGGATGATTTTAACAATAGGAATTTATTTTCTCACAGTTCTGGAGGCTAGGAGTTTAAGACCAAGGTGTCAGTAAGGTTTACTTCTTCTGAGGCCTCTCTCCTTGGCTTATAAATGTCCATCTTCTCACTGCGTCTTCACATGGTCTCCCCTCTGTATTTGTCTGTGCCCAAATTTCCTCTTCTTAAAGGATATCAGCCATATTTCATTAGGGTCCACTCTAATGATCACACTTTAACTTAATTACTCCTTTAAAGAACTTATCTCCAGATATAGTCACCTTCTAAGGTACTGGAAGTTAAGATGTCAAGGTATGAACTTGAGGGGAACACAATTCAGCCAATAACAGTATCCTTCTATGTGGAAAAGGGCGTACTACTTCTAATATTTCTCTTTTCTAAAGAAATTTCCTAAGACCTCATCCCCAGTGCATGGTGGTCATGAGTCAATCCCTCATCTGAATAAACATTTAACTATGAGCTGTCTTTTGTATAGATGATCTCTCTCTGTATCAGCATTATTTGTTTTCTGTCTTTCTTATCAGGATTTCAAATTTTTAAGTATATATTCAGCGTGATATCTTTATTAGCTAGAATAGTGCAAGTACATGCAAGAATATATAATGAACAGTTGTGGACTCAAGCAATAAATAATAAATTAATCCATAGAAAAATAAAGGAGAGATATTGAAAGAGTCCTAAGGAGACTGTGAGCCCCTCTCTGAATGAATCTCCCCCCATGTGGAGACAGGCCTCACGAAGCTAAGAGTGGGCATCAGAATAAAGGATAACCATTGGTCAAACTCAGAATCAAAGAGATAGGCCCTATATGCTACACATAACTCAAGGACAAAGACCACATTTATTCTATTTAACAATAAATACTCAGAATCTAGTATTGCTCATGGAAAATTATTTTTTGAATCAATAGATGAATGATACAATTAATTAATTAACAAAGAAGCAAAAGAAAGATCAGTGAAAGAGGGAAGGAACAATCAAAGATGGAAAATTTTCAGGAAGGTAGCACCATCTCGCACCTCCCTTCAATGATCTGTAGAAGGCATATTTATTGTTACTAAGTTCTCCCAAATAATTCTGATATAAACCAAAGTCTGACAGGCCCTGACTAGCCTAGATCTTCTTTGCAAGTGTTTATGAGGTGGCTGGCTTCATTATTTGTAAGCTTGCCTTTCTTGTTCACTCTATTTTGTTCATGTAGACCTGCTCTAGACTCCAGATTTCTGAAATGAGCACCTTGGAGGAGTTCCATGGCAATCTCCCTGGAGACAGAGTGGGGATTATTAATATACCTTTGGAAATAAAAGCTCTCAGACACAGTAACTCACATTAATGTGCAATATCCCGACCGCTCACTCTGCTGATGGGAATGCAATGTACTCACTCTGGTTTATTATAAAAGCATTAAAATGTGCTCTGTTGGTTAATCACAATGACACTTTCATCTGTTTTTGGGGTTTTGAGTTGTTTTTTGTGGAATTTAATCATATACTTCTTGAACTTTACCTTCTGGAAATGAGTCTGAGACATTTGGGGCTGGATCCAAGCAATGCATGTCTTCAGCATATGTTTTTTGGCAAATTAGAGCCTCAATCTAAACTCCTTTCAGAATCATGAAACTTAATTTAATCAATGTGTACCTACCATGTGCTAGATAGTGGGGGAACATATGTAAACTTTGACAGTGCAATCTTTCACCTAAGCCTCAAAACAATATTGTGAGAGAAGGGGAAGTTGTAATTTATCAGTTTAAAAGATGAGAAAACTGAGTCCCAGGAAGGTTTATCGATCAATTCAAGCAGTAAACAAGTTTCTATTGTCTTTCTACTGTTTTCTCTTGACTCTCAGCATAGCCCACTCAATGACTGGAGTTCATTTTTCCATGAAAACTTAGGCTATTTCCTCTGTTTCTATTCATTAATGATTATATAATTATTAAATAAATAATAATTTTTAAGAAAGAGTCTAGAGAGAAGTTTAGTTGTGGGACTTAATTTCTTGGACATTTTCACTGAATTATAAGGATGTTTAGAAATAGATAACACTTAATATGTTCTCTAATATCTCATCTTATCTTCTCTCCCCCTACTCCCAGTTACCGTGGAAATTTAGAAGTTAGTCAGATTCAGGGTGTTTTCCATTTCATTTGACCCTCAGGGCTTCTGGAGGTTGACAAGATGGATCAAACTCTTCTTGTATAATTTAGTTAAAGAGCTGAGATGATGAATAGTATGCAGTCATTCATGGACATAGGGAAAGAGATTCAATTAAGTAGCGATTACTCCTTTTCAGATTTAATATTTAGAAAATATTATTTGAATGCTGACATATAATAAGCAATACTCTAATCCACGGGTTGGCAAATGTTTTCTGTAAAGGGACAGATAGTAAATACATGGTCTCCATCACAATTGCTCCTCCGTGTAGCATAAAAGCAGCCTCAGACAATCGGTAAATGAATGAGAGTGGCTGCATATATAACAAACAAACAAAAACAACAACAAAAAAGCAAGCTTTATTCATGGACACTGAAATTTTTAATTTTGTGTGATTTTCATGTGCCACAAAGTATTATTCTTTTGAATTAGTTTTTCAACCACTTAAAATATGAAAACAACTCTTAGCTCACAGGTCATCCAAAAATATGTGGTGGGCCAGATTTGGTTCAGAGCCTACTCTTTGCTGATTCCTTCTCTAAGCCTTAGAGATTTAATAGAATAAATCAGAACAAAATCTCCTTGCCCTTTTGGAGCTTAAATTCTACTGGGAGTAAGTGAGCTAGGGAAGAAATAAGTCAAACATAGAGAATGTTCAGCAAAATAGGAAGAGGCTGGAACTCAAGCAGAGAATGTTGAACATGCAGAGCCATCAATGAGTGTATTTGCACATGACCCTGTGGATGTGCTCGTTTCCCAGGTGGTGGTGGTCGGGGGTGGGCAAGATTGGAAGGCTGGTAGTGGAATGAGGTTATTGAAGGACCTAAAAGCAGGGTTAGCTAAAATGCAATTATAAGTTTTCTCCATTCCCATGCTTTGTTGTGCCTTGCTATACTATCACCACTTACATTACTCTGAATTCTTGTAAAAGTCTACTGTACGCAATAGGCTGTTATGAGTAGTGTTTTGTGGAACTGAATGTACAGGGACTGCATTCCACGTTTAGGTCAACACACAGTGGCCAAAAAATGGGAGGAGCTGCCTGAAGCGAGCTTCGTGATAGAATTCAATAGAAGCTGAAAATACGGCCAGATGAATCCAGTAATAAAGTTTCCCCCCATTTCTGTACATATTGGAAGGGAAATGGAGATTCTTATGAAATGTGAAACGAAGTGAACTAATTTTATATGAATCTTAAAGAATAGGAGACTACCGCTAATAGCTGAGTTGCATAGAAAATATTCTTTTATATCTGCATACCTCATTTTATTGTGTTTTGCACATAATGCATTTTTTACAAGACCCTCCACCAGCAAAAAGATTATGACTCGCTGAAGGCTCAGATGATGGTTAGCATTTTTAATTAAGGTATGCACATTGATATTTTAGACATAATTCTATTGGATATTTAATAAACTAGAGTGTATTGTAAACATGCCATTTATATGCACTGAGAAACCAAAAAATTCATGTGACTTGCTTTGTTGAGATATTCGCTTTATTGCGGTGGTCTGTGACCAAGCTTGCATTATCTTCGAGCTATGCCTATGGGGGGATTTTCATTCGCATGCTCTTGCGTGATCCTTTCAAAATTCAATGAGGTATCTGAGACAGATAGCTCCTTTGTAGATTATGGATAACTTTTTTTACTGTTACTCTGGGACTCAAATATTATTATAATATTTTTGTATTCCACTGAAATCTAAGCTTCATGAAACAAGATATTTTTGTTTTGTTTTGTTTGTTGTTTGTTTCATTCCCTGCTGGATTGCCGGTGCCTGAAACAAGGCCTGACACATAGAAAACACTTAATAAATATTGTTGAATGAACAAAATTACTTATTTATTTAAATAGAGTAAATGCGAACCCAAATAGAAAAGTCCTTAACTGTTGATTTTTGAGCTGAAATGGGGAAAATGTTCAGGTTTGATCATGAAATTCTAAATATACGCCCATATTGAAGAACCTTCTCATTTCAAACTCTTAACTAATACAACCATCAATATCTGGTATCAACAAAAATTCCCCAAATTTTTACAGAATTGATCATTTAAAACACTGCCATTGGGGCTGGCTCGGTGGCACAGCAGTTAAGTGGGCACATTCTGCTTTGGCAGCCGAGGGTTCTCCAGTTCGGATCCTGGGTGCAGACATGGCACCGCTTGGCAAAAGTCATGCTGTGGTAGGCATCCCACGTATAAAGTAGAGGAAGATGGGCTTGGATGTTACCTCAGGGCCAGTCTTCCTCAGCAAAAAGAGGAGGATTGGCAATAGTTATCTCAGAGCTAATCTTCCTCAAAAAAAATAAAAATAAACACTGCCATTTTTTCCCGAGTGGAGTCGAAATGAGTGCATATATAATTCTTTTAAATATTCAACAAATATTTAATAATAGCATATATGTGAAAGACGCTGAACTGGGCCCTGGGGTCTCATGGTGAACATCTGGTCTCTGCTCTTAAAGACCTTCTAGCCCAGGGGTGGAGACAGAAAGTATGAAATGAATCATGGAAATAAGTATCTTAGGACACATTTTGATAAGTGTTGTGAAGAAAAAGAACAGGCATCTATAAGAAAGTATAATATACAGAGGATAGAGAATGTCTAGGGAAGAACTTCTCTCAGGAAATCTCACCTAAGCTGAGACTTGAAATCTCAATGAGAATTACCTAGTTAATTACATAATTGTACCATGTCAGAGAAATGTCTTCTCTGGGGACCTATGAAATGCATGAATTTGATCCTGCCTCTCTGTCACCTAAAATACATCCTTAGTTTAGTTGAGCGTCACTTGCTTGATTACTAAAATATAGCTCATGCTGACTGTCTCTGTACCTTGATTTCCTCATCCTGTGGAATGGGAGTAATTATAGTAACTAATTATTATATTTTTAATGAAGATTATGAGTTAGTACACTAGGCATTTGGAGCTGAATCGAGATGGTTTTAAGTGCTCAATAAATGTTAGAAGTTGTTGCTACTGTTATTTTTATTAGTGAATATAAATCTTCTGCCATGTTTCTCTTATACCTTGATTGAATTTGCACTGAGAATGAGGACATATTAACTTTTTCAGATGAGTGAGGAAAGGCCAGTTAATTAACTTAAAATGTTCAATTGGACCATTTCTCTTCTGATGGTGTTGTCTGATTTCTCTATCCTATGCCAAGAGTCCAAGCATGAGTTAGGGAGGGGGTAGACACAGGGCCTGGTCCGTCATTTGCACCAAATCAGAGTGCATCAATAGTGGAGAGTCTGGGAGTGCCTCGAGGTGAGTAGCAACAGAACCGTGTCCAGGGAATAATGGTAACTGACCAGAACAGTTCATCATCAGGCTGTTTTCAAACTCACAGGCACATTGGGAAGGATTGACATTGAAAGTATGGCGCTACATGGAAATCGGAGAGGTGTTAACAGAACAAAAACCAAAAATGGAAATAGCTCTGAAGTGACCTGCAAGATGCGAACCAATAACAACCATTTGCCATGTACTACTTAAATGCAAAAAGCTCCAGAAGGATTCAGGTGATGATCTTGGGGAATAAATAGAAATTAGCTGGACAGAGAACAAAGAAGCGGTTGGAGAAATCCCTTCAGGGGTATATTACAGCATGCACCAAAGCCCAGAAGGTGAGCAAAACATGGCAGATTCAGAGAACTGAAAATAGTGCCTGGATATGGTAAATGTGAATGCCTGGAGTATGTGCTACGGAGTAAGGGAATGGACAGAGATGAGGCTAGAGAGGTTAGATAATGAGGATCCTTGTATGTTGTGCTAAGGATCCAATTAGGACGAACACTGTGAAATCACCCTGTTGAGAATTCTATTGTCAGTTTTCTTTCAAAGTAACTACAAGTTTCTCATTCAAATGGACAAGAAGAGTTGAAGACTAGACATTTTCGCTTGTCTTCTAGGAGATAGCTATAGCAGCAGCTAACAGAAATAATGCCACAGCCAAAACCTCACAATGTGAACACGCACACAAACACACTCACATCAGGCTGATTAGCCATAAAATGATATCTCTAACAATGGCCAAGAAACACTGGGTGTTAGTTAATTAGAATACATTTCACAGGATGTTCAGAGTTTTAGGTTTCATATTTGCATCTTTCAAAGGTGTAATTATGTCAGATAAATGCCCTGTGCTAGAGTTTTTACATAAACACTCGTGGTCTAGTTCAGAGTTATCTCTACTGCATTGAGCAGCTGTTTGGAGAAACATATAAGCTATTAAAAGCTGTTTGAATTAGATGTGGTCTACTTGCTTAAAATATACAATGCCTAGTCACTTACCAAGAAGAGGAGTGAGTTACAACTTATTTATTATGCAAAATGTGTGCCTGGATAAGGTACACAAATTAAGTGGTCTGTAGAAGAGTGTGTTACCAATTCTGCGAGAAGCTTAATAGCAAGTCACTTTGAATACACATTGCAATTCCAGATAAAGTCTTTATTCATAAGCCCACAAATGAGAAACAAATATTGAAGGCCTATGACCAGGAATGAAGCAATAGAAATTTCCTCCCTTTTTTACAAGTCTTTTAATTTCACTTTGCGATCATAAACGTGATTGCCCTGCGTTCACTGAGTAGTCTTTAGAACAGAATATAAAGGATATTTTTAAACCGGTTCAGTTACAGTTCGATCAGCGAAGCAGAAGCAGTATACGTATTATGGAATAAAGACTTTATTTCAGGAATTAGATCTTACACAGTCATAGAAGAAGTTGGGGAAGTAAAGTTCTGAAAAGGATCAGAAAAGAGTCCTAGCCAGTTCAGACATGGGTGAATGAGCCACGCTTTCTGGGAAGATGGGCACCTACAGCCACTGGAGTGTAACCACGAAGGGCAGGTGTAGAAGTCAATGGGCGATGGTTGGTTTCCATGGCTCCTACCTCTGAATTCACAGCTAAACATCTGGTGGTGGGCCTGGGGTTGCTATTGACCAGCAGGATGGGAGTGAGGAAGGACTTCTGGATGTGGGGCAGGGAAAAGCAAGAACATCTGCCACTCACTTTTTCTAAAAAGCTACAACTTTCAGATTCTGTTTTAATTAATAGAATTTATTTTTTAGAGCTGTTTTGGGTTTACAGAAAAATTGAGCAGAAAATACAGAGAGTTTCCATGTATTCTTTCTTCTCTACTCCACAGTTACCCTTTTTATTGATATCTTGCTTAGTGTGGCACATTTACTAGAATCAATGAACCAATATTGATCATTATTATTAACCAAAGTCCACATTTTCATCAGGGCTCACTCCCTGTGCTGTATAGGTCTATCGATTTTGACAAATGAATAATATAATGTATCCATTATACACCATCATAAAGAATAGTTTCACCACACTAAAAATCCTCTATGCTCTGCCTATTTACCCCTCCCCTCCTCCTCCCTCCTGGCTACCAGTGATCTTTTTACTGTCTCTATAGTTTTGCCTTTTCTGGAATCATACAGCCTTTTCAAGCTGGCTTCTTTCACTTAGCAATATGCATTGAAGTTTCCTCCATGTCTTTTCATGGTTTGATAGCTCATTTCTTTCTATTGCTGTGCAATATTTCACTCTATGGATGTACCATTGTTTGTTTATCGGTATGGCTAAGGAAAAGCTTCTTGGTTTCTTCCAAATTTGGGGAATTATGAATATAACCTTCAGATTTTAGAGGCTGGTGATTCTCTTCTACCACCCAAATCCCACAAAGTCTTTTCTTGTGGCCAATATTGATTCTGATTAATACAGGAAAGGGAATTCTGTGAAAGTTAGTTACAGCTAAGCCAACTTAACACAGTACAAAACCACCTCAATCTTCTCTTGTCACTTGCCATCCATATATACCATCCATACACATCCATAACCTAGTTAACTCCCAAATAAAGATACTAGTAAAATTGTTCTTCCATCTAACAAGATGCAAATATCCCTCCTGTAAATAAAAACATGCTAATTCTCTACCCCAAAGAGAATTTCAAGTCTCATATGTCATTTTATCCATCTTTGGTAATATTCATTTCTTTTCGAACTGTCACGTTACTGTTAGATCTCATTTAACATAAATGCTGAGATATAATGTTAATCACCATTAATATATCTACAATTAGCAGACGGGAAAATTTGTTAATATATTCACAAATGTATCCATGATAAAACTAACAAGAAATACTCATAACTATTATAGTGCTTATTTCTGCACCTGGTCAACTGTTTGTAGTTTGTGGCTGTAATTTCCTTCTAGTTCTACTATTCCACATTTTCTTTGCCCTTTCCAAATACCTTAACTGTTCATGTTTGCTTAACTAGTGGTTCTAAGCCTTCGTTCCTAAAGAGTCTGGGCTATTAGCAGTCCTACGTGTATTGGACTATGTAGAGTTCCATTAAATTTTCTCACAGGTCATGGATGTATTAAGAGCCATCCAAGGAGATTTCCTGCATTCCAGACATAGTCTTCCTTATCCTTATTGTGTAGAGCAATCCAACACCTCCCTGGTAGTCAGATCCATCACCCCAGCCAGGACTATAATTCCATTTTTTCATGTTTGGTTCACTGGCCTGAGGAGCACAAAGTGGTCAAATGACATTCTCACTTTCTAGTTTAATAGATTATTGCTGTGTTCGCTGATGAGGACATTCCTTTTTTAGGAACAAAGATCTCCAGCAGAGCTCAAAGTTGTGGAGATAAGAATCAAAGAAATTCCTTAATAGATCTTCAGAGTTAATAGTGAGAGGAGCCACTCTCATTTTCCCTCCTTGATTTTAAACCAATAGGTCCTGGATAGAAGAGTTATAGAACCGTATGTTGCTGCTTGCTTTAGGGCATATATACAACCTAAGAACATTGTGTCCCCCTGTAAGTCATTGCCTCTCAGCTGGCACTGTGTTTGAGCCTCCAGAAAGGCCATTCAATTTTTATCTCAGGCCCTCTGCTTTCAGGTGATGGGGAACATCAGAAGAGACTTGAATTACATGAGCAAAAGGCCGTTGCTGTACTTCATATTCTGTAAAATGAGTTCCTTGGCCATAAAGAATTCTATGTGGAATACAATGATAATAACCAGGCATTCTGCAAGTCCAAAGAAGGTGGATTGGCACAGCATTTTGGGCAGAGTCAGTGCCCTCAGTAAACAGCGGAATAAACTATTGCCCCATCCATGATAGACATGGTGAAATGTAATCAACCTACCCTCAGGTGACTGACTGATCCTTCTGGGGAATGATGTTGATCTGCGACGTTAGCAGATTGGCCACTCAGCAGTGGCTGTAGCCAGATCAGCCTTGGTAAGCGGAAGCTATGTTGCATACCTCCTTTGCTGTTGCCATTTCCCTTTTGTCTATAAGCCCACTGTGTAAAGACAGTTGTGACTGGGGAAAGAAGTTGACCGCTATCCACAAGATGGGCCAATTTGTCCAATGGTGTTTAAAATTCTTCTTTTCTGAGGCTGCTCTTTGGTGAGAATTCACAGGAACGTAAATATCTTTACATTTTGTTTACATTCAGAAAGCTTTATGTAAATATTTCTTCCCTACATCTCCATGTAACCAATTTTCAAATTTTATTCTTTCCAAGTCATTGACATTTGGTCAAACCATTAGCTACCAACTATGAATCAGTGTGGCTCCATACTTTTGGCCATCTCTCCTGCAAGGCAAAATGATAAACCTGTTCTCCAGACCTAGAACTGTTCCACTTATCCCGATTGTTAAGACTTTAGTTGGCTACCCACCAATTTTTGTCTAGGGCCATAAAGATTAATCAGTCAATACTAAAGACCTCTGCTGGTCAAACTATTGGAATTACCATGTCATGTCATCTCTTCTGTCCATTACAGTACCCATGCCCATCCCTGTACTGCTGTTAAGGACCACCATTTGGCCCCTGTAGAATCTCGTCATCGCCATTGAATCAGAGTGCCCATGTTTAAGGCAGCATTTCCTACCATCATAACTAGCCTGCCAAGAGCAACTACCCTACTCTTCAAAAAATTTGTGCTATCCTCAACAGCATGTCAAAAAAAAAAAAACCCCAATATGAATATTTTTACATTTTTGCATGGTAATGGCTTTCTTAACAACAAAAATGGATGCCATGAAAATAGAGACTGTCTCTTTTTTCTCCCAGAGCTATTTTATCTTCTCATTGTAAGGGTGATAGATCTGGAACCACTTGTTTCCTTTTTGGTGTGACCATGTGTTCTCATTCCAAAGGTGATAAAATTTCTTATAGTCCCCAGAGCTAAACATTTACATTCTGAGGTAGGGGCTTCCCTCAACTCTCTTCAGAGAGGACTTATTACATTAAAGAGCAAAGGATTTTCTCTTTCTCTCTGGAGGTAAGGAGGGCTGGAGATGCAGCAGCTCCTATATAAGCTCCAAGGTTTACAATTTTGAGGTTCTTCTCCTGTAGTACTAACCCCTCTGTAGATGCAGGGTGACATCTGCCCTCATCATATCACCCCAAAGAAGAACTGGCATGTGGAGCACCAACACAGGATAAATATCCTGTAATTAAATAACAGATCTGACTCTGACCCAGAAATCTGCCAGTTCAAGAATAGAATAAATATATATATATATATATATATATATATATATATGTACAAATCTGTCAAAATGTACCTCTCAAAGACTTGGTGAAAATTTCTAGTAGATATGTTGGTGAAATTGATTGTACCCTCTTTAGCTCTATAGTCAAGGCAGGGGCAAACAAGTCGTGTATTATAGATGTATTCTTGCTTTCTGATTTCCCCAAACTTTTGGGTACCTTCCTATATAGTGATCAATAAAGTTCTGGCATCCGAACTTCATTTTGTTTAGACAAACTTTGAGTTCAAATTTCAGTAGACAAAGTAAGCAAACTGTAAGGTCCACTCATAGCCACTAAAATTAACACACTGAGTCCAGCATCACTGCTCCGTGCATCAATATCAACAAAAATGCCTGATAAACATTTGATTCCTTCCCCCAGCCAATACATTTAGAATCCGTTCCCATATATGACCTCTATTGTCTTTCAATATAAATTGGCAAGACTGTGTAATTTTTTTGGTGTGATTATTCTTCATACATTGTATAACCCCCCTTGAGGGACATTCAGAACTGATTCTGCCTGTGGATATAGAGCCATGGAGGGTATAGGAGCAGGTCCTGAAGATTTCCTGTCAACTACCTTCTGAGAGGAGGCCAATACAGACCCTTCAGGCAAGGGGAGATTAACCTACTAGGACAGGAGAAAAGTTTATTCCTGCGGCAAAAGAGGCTTAGCAAAATCTAAGGTTAAAATCTCTTTCGGTCATCGGAATCTATCCATGTATTCCTGTACTAATCTTTAGAGTTTTATTTTTTTTCCAAACAATGCTCTAACTTTGACATAAGAGACCCCGAGAGGTTGTGAATGCAATTTGTGTTGTAATTCAGCTACCACCCACTCCAAGATGAGACTTTGGCTTCTGCTTTTAGGAAACCTCAGTTCTGTGGCTACAAAAGATGACATTTCCCTTAGGGCAATCCAAGAACTTTTTGGTTCCTTAACCAGGTGTCAAGGTGACGATTTAAATATCTGAGCCAAATATTTTCTTCCTTCAAGTTCTTCAGCATACCACGAAGCAATCCATAACTGCATGTTACTAACTATTCCTTCCACAGGGTTCTATGGTAGCAAATCCTTGGTCAACCAAAAGCTTACTTTCTATAAGTGCTGGATAATTTCCAAGGAGAAAATTTATGTAACAATTTGGTCACAGTATTCTACAGACTATCAATGCAATGCCCCTTTTATAACTGGCACATGGACATCAGAGGCTTTAAATATAATAATATTAGAGAATCAATTCCAGATTCTCATCTTTAAATTTTGTGTTTCCCTGGAAACACTTTTAAGACTAATAATTGAATCAACAGAGTTCACTTAGAGAAGTGAAATAGCTGAGTATTATATTATAAGTAATTTAACATGGAAATTAGGCATTGCACAATTGTGGGAGGGGCTGGGGAAACAAGGGTAAGAAAAGAATAATGTTAGTGGGGTTGGCCCCATGGCTGAGTGGTTAAGTTCACATGCTCCACTTCAGTGGCCCAGGGTTTCACCAGTTTGGATCCTGGGTGTGGACCTAGCCCCGCTCATCAAGCCATGCTGAGGTGGCATCCCACATGGCAGAACTAAAAGGACCTGCAACTATAATATGCAACTATTCACTGGTGGGCTTTGGGGAGAAGAGAAAAAAGAAGGAGATTAGTAACAGATGTTAGCTCAGGGCCAATCTTTAAAAAAAAGAAAGAAGAAGAAGAATATTAGTATGCAGCCCAGTCATGGGGGAACAAATTGAAGACTGCAGGAAGCTAGACACATCCAGTTTCTGAAGTGGAACTGCAAATGGGGGTTAAGGTAGAAAGATATATCACTACTTCTTCTCCCAGTTTAGAAAGACAAAACAGGCAGTTCTCTCTCAGCCAGCAAGCCTGGCATTTGAGAAGGAGAGCTTGGCTTGGATACATCAAGTAACAGAAATTCATTAATGATATAGAAAACTTGAACAACCCTATCAATCAACCTGACCTAATTAATATTTATAGGACACTCTACACAATGACACAAATACCCATGCTTTTCAAGTGTATACAAAACATTTACCAAGAAATTCCATATTCTCAGTTATAAAACAAGTCAATAAATTTGCAATGATTCAAATTCATGAAGCATGTCCTCTGACCACAACTGAACTAAGTTAGAAATCAATAAGAGGAAAATCTCCAGGAATATTCCAAATGTTTGGAACTTAAATAATCTTCTGAAGAATCCATGGGTCAAGGGAAAAATCAAAAGAGAAATTAGAAAATAAATATACTTACTGATGGCTAATCTCATCTTGAAAACATCTTCATAGAAACATCTAGAATAATATTTGACCAAATATCAATACCTTGGCCTAGCCAATTTGACACATAAAATTAAGCATCGCGGTATATGATAGCAGGTGTATGATAAACAACTGCTAAGCTTTTCCAAAGTACTGTTTTAAACTCCCATTCACAATATATGAGAATTCTGTTCTGGGTGCTCCACATCCTTGCTAGCACTCAGCATACTCATTTTTATTTTTTTCATTTTCTAATTTTTTAAAATTTTTTTGGTGTTGAAGATCGCCCCTGAGCTAACATCTGTGCCAGTCTTCCTCTGCTTTGTATGTGGGATGCCACCACAGCATGGCTTGATGAGTGGTGTGTAGGTCCATGCCTGAGATCTGAGCACATGAACCCTGGGCTGCTGAAACAGAGGACATGAACTTAACCACTATTCTACTGTGCTGGCCCTGAGTATACTCATTTTTAAAAATGTGTGTAATGGTATCTACTCATGGCTTTACTTTGCATTTACTTGATGAATAATGACACTGAATTATTTGTAGTATGTTCACTAACCATTTGCGGATCTATTCAAAAATTTTTGCTATATTTATTGTAATATTTTTGTTTGAGTAAAGTAGATTACTCTCCACACTCTCTCCATGGGTGGGGCTCATCCAATCATTTGAAGATCATTAAGACTAAAAAAAAAAATGACTGACCACCCAGGAGGAAAAAGGAATTCTATCATCCTTTAGACTGGAACGGAAAGCTCTTAGCCGGGTCTCCAGCCCACCAGCCCGCCCTGCAGATTCTAGATTGCCAGCCTCCACAATCAAGAGAGCCAGTTCCTTAAGATGTCTCTCTCTTCCAGCATCTTATTGGTTCTGTTTCTCTGGGGAATCCTGACTAACATAAACTTACCAAATAGCTGATTGATTCCAGGGAAGAGGAAAGAAAACAAATGTCCACAAAATTATTTGTGAGACATCATGTATATGTAATTGAAATCCCTGAAGAAGACAGAGAGGGCAGTAAAAAACTTGAAGAAATGATGGTGAAAAATTTCCAAGTTTTATGGAAACTATAAACCCATAGATCCAGTAGGTCAATGAACTTCAATAAAGATAAACCTAAAGAAAATCAAAATAAGATATATCATAAGTAAATGGATAAAATACAATAATAAAGAGAAAAATCTTAACAAACAGGTGGGAAAAATGGCACATTACATATAAAGAGTAAATCATAAAGAATTTTCACAGACTTCTTTTCAGAAACATGGTAGACCAGAAAACAATGGACTAACATTTTATTTTTATTTTATTTTATTTTTTTGAGGAAGATTAGCCCTGAGCTAACATCTGCCACCAATCCTCCTCTTTTTGCTGAGGAAGGCTGGCTCTGAGCTAACATCCGTGCCCATCTTCCTCTACTTTATATATGGGATGCCTACCACAGCATGGTGTGCCAAGCGGTGCCATGTCCGCACCCGGGAACCGAACTGGTGAACCCTGGGCCGCCAAAGCGGAACGTGAGCACTTAACTGCTTGCCGCTGGGCTGGCCCCTAACATTTGAAAAATAATAAAATTAAAACTGTCAACAGAAAATTATTTATCCAAAAATGGGTGACAACGAAAAGATATTTTCAGAAAAGTAAAACCTGAATTTGTCATCAGTAATCAAAACTACAAAGAATTTAAGAGTAGAATTAACAGATTTTTATCTATTCTCTGTCATCCTAGCCACCTCAGGCTACCCTCTACCCAAAGCTGCAGCCACATGCTCCTCCCACCTCCTAGCACCAAAAGCAGTTGATTGGTCTCTCCGTGGATTTATTTGTTGCTATTGTTTGCTTCTGAAATCCACATTGCTGCTATTGAAGCTCAGATTTACACAATTATTGTAATACCATGTTTTTCAGCATACTTTTGTGAGGAACCAAAATGAAATGAATGACGAAGTTCTTTGAAGAAATGTAAAGTAGTGTATGCTGTTAATTAGTTAGTATTAGTTAATATTGAGCCTAACCAGTTCCAGGAAGATACCAGCATAGGTTTATTGTGAGAGTAAAGGGAAGGGAAGTGGCAGGAGTATTCTAATTTCACCCTTGACCTTGGAACTTGATCGAAAAACAAAAAGTTTAAAGGTTTTTTCAACTCAGCAGCGTCACAGTGCCATGCACCATGACTACTGATACTCTCACAAGACATGCTGTTTCAGAAATCAACCTAAACAAAACTCAACTACGCATCTTGCATTGAATAAACATATTTTTATGACTGCGTGACAAGAAGTGTGCAGATGTATATCTGAAACATTGCAGCATCCTCGGTTCCTTAACATCCAAACACGGCCAATCCTTGAACTCTTATATAACAACTAGGATTTCTTAGAATACACGGTAGAAAAGAATAATTCTGCTTTGGGTAATTTGTGAATTGGGAGTCTGCATGTATAGCTGCTATTGACATATTTTGAATCTAGTGGATGTAAATGGGTATAAGGACATATTTTACAAAAGACATTCTACTATTATAGTTTCTATGTTGCACTTTCAAGAAAGTAGTTCAGGGGCCACCCGGCGGCTAGGTGGTTAAGTTCATGCTCTCCGCTTAGGCGGCCCGGGGTTTCTCTGGTTCCGATCCTGGGGGTGGACATGGCATGGCTGGTCAGGCCACGCTGAGGTGGCATTCCACATGCTACAACTAGAAGGACCCACAACTAAAAAATGTACAACTATGTGCTGGGGGCATTTGGGGAGAAAAAGAAAGCAGAAAAAAAAAAAGAAGATTGATGACAGTTGTTAGCTCAGGTGCCAATCTAGAGAAAAAATAAAGTAGTTCATATACAAAAAAATAAATTGTTTAGTAATGAACATCTCCTAACACTGTTATGCCGTTTGTACTTAACATATGTTCATATCTATTGTATCACTGTTATCCATATTTTATACAGGAAAAAAAACTAAAATGTTTTAGTGATGTACAAAAGTGGATAGCAATTCTGTCCTCCATGATATAAATACTTTTGAGTATTTGCTATGCGTGTGTCTGAGCTGATCCTAGGACAAGAGTCCAATAATGGCTGTGATGCAGCACTTGCCCCTCTCTAGCTCCCAGTCTAAGAGAAATAAGATTGAATGGGCAGATTTAGGGAGCTCACAGGGTAAAGGGTAGAGCATGCATATAGCCTTGCATGGTAGTTATAATTATCCAAATTTTACAATGAATAAATGAAGGCCCAACATGGTTGACTGACTTGCTCACAGTGCAGAGCTAGCTAACAACAGAAGATGAAATAGAATTGACTTCTGATTATTAAAATATCGTGTTCTTTACTTTGCTCCTTCCAGTCATTATCTGCTAAGTCCACTCTTTCTAAAATTCTAGTTATTGTTAAATCTTGATAGGATAGTGAGCCCTATCTGCATTTTTGTATTTCAATTGGATTACACTCCTCTAGGGGTTAAGCATCTTTATTTCATGTGTGTTTCGATGTTACAGATCATGATTTGTGCTACTTCTGTTTCTCCCTTGGCACCCAGCTTAGTGCTGAGTGCCTGGCAGATCATGAACAGATACTTGGGAAATAGCTGTGCTGTGAAGGGAAGATATGCAGAACAGACAGATGAAGAGTTGGATTGAAATCCAATATTCCCAATAGAACTGCATAGACTATTTTTAACCTCTTTTTCTTTCTATATTTTTCTTTCAAAAAATGTGGCTAATACCACTTGATGCATGATAAAATACTATATGTAACACATTTAGCACATCATCTGTACGTTACATGATATCCTTGAGGTTGACCACTTGTCATGAGACTTCGGTCTATTTTCATTCTCTTTTAGAATTTCAATTTGTCCAATCTGTAAAATGAAGACTTGTTTATAAATGAGGGAAAGAAATATTACAAAGTGTCTAGTGCCTAGAAAGTGTTCAATTTGTGATAACTTTCTACTCCCCTCAACCAGCTCCTTTACTTGGTGGTTGGGGACTTCATGTGAAAAAATGTGTAGAAAAGGCTTTGTACATGTGAAATGTTATCTGGATTGTCTGTTCGTTAATTAGGAACATAAGAGCCAAAATTGAGGGAGTGTGAGTAAATTCCAAAAGTTAGGGTGCGTTACTGAATCTTGTGTATGGGAGACCTATAAGGTTCATGTTGCCTACCTCTTGAGAACACACTCTCTCAAGAGATTCTGAACACTTCCTTGAATAGCTCTGGACCAAAAATACCTCTATAACAGTTGGCTCTTCTGAAACTAGTCTCAGTGGGAAAAGGAAGGCAGGAAGCAAATAAACAAAGCATCTGTGAAAATACCATGAGCCTTAAAATATATCTGTTTGGAAATAACTTTTCCCGGTGTGTGGCAACATAGGCATTCTCCGGCCATTTCAGTAAGATGGCTCATTAAACTCTGGGAAAACATTTATGGTCACCTCATTTTTCCTGCTAGTAGAAATGACCCCCTAAAATAGAGTCTAAAATTGACAATAATTCTTCTTATCTTACGGGCTGGTTATTTTAATCAGGATTCAGATAACATGCATACATTGTTATTGCTTGTTATGTCTCATAGATACATTTTAACTTGTAGATTCCTCTACTAATCTCTTTAATTTTAATTTCTGTACCTTATTTGTTGAAGAAATATGGTTATTTTTCTGGTGGGCTTTTCCTGAGTGTGGATTTTAGTGATTGCCTCCCTGTCATGTAGTTTATCATGTTCTAGTGTTCTCAGTATTTTCCGCAAACTGGTAATTGGATCTAGAGGCTTGGTCAATTTTGATCTTTTTAGTAAAGCTCTTTCATCCAGCAACAGGCACACCATTGCCTCTTTTAGGGTAATGTCCTCAGTCATTGATGATTATTGGCTAGTTCCATTCATTCCTTAGAAATTGGAAAATAGTTATATTCTAATTTTATTATTTTTTGCTCATTTGGGGGGCATTGGTCATGAGGGGAGTCTCCTGGTAGACCGAAGCAGACTGGGTTTCTAGGCAAGACATCGCTTCCCAATTCAAAGAGACAGGTGCCAGAGTAGAGCATGCCCATATCTTCCTGTTATAGGCATTTTTGTATGAGGATCCAATCCTTGGAGCTGTCACAACCATCTTACAATCATGTAGTAAGTCACTGCCAACAGACTAAGGAGGCAAATGAAAAAAAAATCAGAAAAGACTAGGAATTCCATGACGCTTTTGATCTGTGAACCAAATCTCTGAACTTCTTATTTCATAAAATAAAATAACCTATGCTATTTTAAGCCACATTTATTCAGCTATTGTCTTACTTGCAGACAGAAGCATATTGATTAACACAGTCCTAGAGGCAAACTGGTTATATTCTTGTGGTGTCCTGGTGAGCTGGTCCACTAATTTCCATCCCTCACCTATTACATGGTGATCCACTTAGCAATATACTCTATTATGGGCTTGAGTTACATTAATTGGAGCCGGTAATCTTAGCTGACCCCATCTAAATCAGATCCAACCCTCACTGTAAACATCTTTTGCACTTTGATCCATATGATGGTAAAGTACAAGTGGCTCATGGAATACTTTATTTAGAGCTGAAAGATATCAACAAATGAGATCCTCTCATTATAAAGATGAGAACCAAAAGAATAAAATTATTGCATGCTTGGGGCTGGCCCGGTGGCGCAGCGGTTAATTTTGCACGTTCCGCTTCTCGGCGGCCCGGGGTTCGCTGGTTCGGATCCCGGGTGTGGACATGGCACCACTTGGCAGCCATGCTGTGGTAGGCGTCCCACATATAAAGTAGAGGAAGATGGGCACAGATGGGTTAGCTCAGAGCCAAGCTTCCTCAGCAAAAAGAGGACGACTGGCAGTAGTTAGCTGAGGGCTAATCTTCCTCAAAAAAAAAAAAAATTATTGCATGCTCAAGTATGAGACCAATAAATTTACACTATATTCATCCCATGCTCCATAGAGTGATAAGAAATGTGCTAACACGGTATCATTGATATTTAGTTTGTGCTTCCTTTTAAATCCATTCTTTGCCAAAATGCCTGGTTTTATTGAATCTCATTCCACGTATGCCCATATAGTGTCTTGTGATGCTTCTCATTCAAATATCTGTGGCCCAAATATTAACAATCCCCTCACCCAGAAGAAGTTCTCACAATCCTTTCTGTGTCTGAGATTCCAGTGTTATCAGGGAAAGAAACATAGATTTTTTCCAACTAAAAATGAAGAATTCTAACTCAGAGGAATTTGTAAACTCTGTGGGAGCACAGCTTATTTTCTCACAACTTATGCTAGGAAAATAAGAATTTCTAGGCTCTTGCTTCCCTAGGCCAGTCTCTGTCTGTTTCCTCATGGGTCACCCCCAGGAGAGAAGAAGTTTCTAATTGGATTGATCAAAACCTGAAACACTCACTGGATTGCATTCAGTAATGGGCAGGGCTACCATGTCTTAAAGAGCAAGAACAGAAACTCCACCTCTGCCTCAGTCTGCACTATTTCTCAGGAACTCCCTCACTCTAGGCGGATGGATAACAATTCAAGCTAAGGCCTTGGTCTCCCTAAAGTATAGTTATTTGGCTTTCATTCCCTCTTCTGCCTCTAGTCTTCATCTGATGGCCAACAGGATGGCAAAATTCGCAAGTCTGAGACCAATAGGAGAAATAGGAGGCCAGATCACAAACCTACAATATATAACTCAAATCAGACTTTATAAGAGCTCTGCATCATGATTTAGACATTTAAATGAGTCTTCCTTGGTAGGTTTTGTATGTTTAGCTTCTGCTGGAACTCCATGGAGAGGAGGCTAATATTTTGACATTCCTTGTACTCAGGACATAATTATATCACAATTACAATAAAACCCATCCATGATCAGGACCATATACATTCAAGACATAGAGCAGAGGCAGAGCATGGGAAAACCCCAATAGCTGGTCTTCCCATTTGGACAGCTCAAAGCCCAGGTATTGGCAAGTGCAGATCAGAGATTTCTTTCTTCCCTCCCATTGACAGATTCCTATGCAAAGCTCCCCCCCAAAGAGGTAGTATGTTGTTAGAGTTGATTTTAGTTATCCTAAAAATCTGTTGTAGGGGGGGAAGATTTTTTGTAATTAAGTCTCTCTTGACTGCGTACTCTGGTTTAATTTTTTTAATGAACTTTATTTTCTAGAGTAGTTTACAGAAAATTGCCTAAGATAATACAGACAGTTCCCATATACGCAATAGCCAATTTCCCCTCTTCATTGCACGTTTGGTACAATTACTGATATTGTTACAATTATTGATATTGATACATTATTATTATGCAATGTCTATACTCTATTCAGATTCCCGTAGTTTTTACCTAATATCCTTTTTCTGTTTTAGGATCTTATCCAAGATGTCACGTTATCTTTAGTTGTTGTGCCTTCTTAGGTATCTCTGGGTTACTATGACAGTTTCTTGGATTTTCCTTGCATGACAGTGTTGAGGAGTACTGGTTAGGTATTTGGTAGAATGTCCCTCTACTAGGATGTGTCTGATGTCTTTCTCATGATTAGACTGGGCTTATGAGTTTTCAGAAGGAAGACTACAGAAGTAAAGTGCCATTCTCCTCAGATGATATCAAGAGTATATACTACCAATATGGCTTATTGCTGCTGCTGTTGATGATCACCTGGCTGAGGGAGTATTTCAGAGGCTTCTCTACTGCAAAGTTATTCTTTATTTTTCCCCTTTCCGTATTTTCCCCCTTTCCATATGTATTCTCTGGAAGGGAGTCGCTCTGTCCAACCCCCACTTAACGTATGGAGGGGGAGCGTTATGCTCCACTCCCTTGAAAGGGAAGTATCTCCAGAAGTTATTTGGAATTCTGCATGGAGGATTTGCCTCTTCTATTTTATTTAGTTATTTATTTAGTCATATTTTCATATCAGTGTGGACTCATGGGTATTTATTTTACACTTGGGGTTATAATCTAAAACTACATTATTTATTTTCTTGCTCCAGTTCTTCCAGATTTGGCTGTTGAGAGCTCTTTATTTGCTTCCTATGTTCCTTTGACATACCCACTCATTGTGGTTTTTGTTTGTTTTTTTCTGGTCTGTTTGTTTGTTTTTAGCACTTCTTACTTTCCTGTATTACAAGATGTTCCAGGCTCATCTTGAATATTTCCTGCTCCAGCCATAGAGTCAGTCATTTCTCTAAGGAACCATTGTTGCTTTCCTTAGAGAATGGTATTAGGAACCAAGATCTGGGTCAAAATGTGCTTCCCAGTTAAATTTCCATCTTGTTTTAATCACTTTTTCTCTTTGGTTGTTTTTGTGTCTTAATTTTAATTTTTAGAAATTAAATTAAAATTAAACAACTTTTTTTGTTATATTCTCCTTTATCCTGTTTATCATTCAGAGTTTGAGTTGTGAGATTTAACAAATAAAAACAGTCTGCCCAGTTAAATTTGAATTTCAATAAAAATATATATTTTTTAGAATGAATATGTCCCAGTTATTTTTTTGGTCATACTTATGCTAACTTAATTAATTAATTGTTTATCTGAGATTCAAATTTAGATGTGTGTCTTACATTTTATTTGACAGCTCTATCCAGAGTTGCAGCTTCTGCTGCAAAAGCAAAAAAAAAACGGTAAATTCTGGGACAGCCACAAAAACAATGAAGTTTAGCGAGTCCCTTTTGAGTCAAGGTAAGATTTGAGGAAGAACGGTGAATATAAGTGGCTTAGCTTGAGAGGCAGTGCAGTGCTGTGGTTAAGGAGCAAACTCTGCACACAGACCCCATAGTTTCTTAATTGGCTTCTGAAATGACAGAGGAAGGAGGCTGAAGAGCAGCAGCTCAGGACTGAGAACGCCTCGTTTTCTTTCAAGAGTTGAGAAAATGTATGTGGCAACGCAGTAACTTCTCTCATGGGAGCGCTCTGCACTGCCGTGGAATCCAGAGGACCCACGTGCGTTGGAGGCCTATTGGGGTCTAGGAAAAGCTGAAAGCAAGAAAAGCTTCCCTTTTACTCATTCTCTTTATTCTTTCATCTTTGCCAAGATAACATTGCTGTCTTCATTTTGGCCTTATCCTGATAAGAGTAACGTCTGCCGGATCACGTTTTTCACTCTGGAAATGCTTTTTCAGCAGGGGTACATTTGGTTCAAAACAGTGGGTGGTGTGTGTGTGTGTGTAAGTTTGTGCATATGTAGGGTAGAGGGTTTGTGGATGTGCATATGTGTCAGTGCCAGGTAAACAGGGAATGTGTGTCCGTGTCTATGGGTGGGAGTGTTTGTGGTACTTTAATGTGTATATGTGTGTCAGTGGGAGTTAGTGGCTGTGCGTATTTACGTGTGTGTGAGAGTGTAATGCTGAGTAGAGATATGAGGGTGTGTGGGGCAGTGTAGATGGCTGTGTAGCAAGCAGTGTGGTAGCATTATCTTTCCATTTGATCTCTGGAAATTATTCAAAAATTGGCTAAAATCTTCACAAAAGGTATTCCTAGGCTTCGGAAGTTTAATCAGAATTTTGTTGCAAAAGTATGATCCATGCTCCCTTTCTTCTGTCTGGCCTTTGTGGCTTCAGCCTCTTTCTTCTTCTTTTATCCCCCCACACTATAAGCTAAACATTAAATGTATAAAACCAAGCAAAATAAGGCACTATTGACAGCTTGTAGATTTCATCTGAGAGAAAAGATGTGGTTCAGGCAGGATGTTCATCCTAGAAAATACGTGCATTCTGTCTGAAGTTTTGTGCCTGAAACAAGAGGCTCCAGAGAGAAAACCTGATATTAAATTCTGGAGCGATTTGGACAGGATTCACAAAGTACCATCAAGTTTCAAGAAACTCAGCAGCCAGCTCCACACACATCTGCAACAGAACATTAATATTCAAGTAAACACATCCTTTTATCACACTTTCTCTTTTGTTTTTCTCTCCTTTGAAATCTTCACAAATATAAGGAGGAAAAAGAGATATGGCTTGATCTGAAGAACAGCCATACGTTGAAGGTTTATAACACTTAGAGTGCATAGGACAACAACATCAATTATTTACGGTATAAAATATAAGCATTAATATTTTATCTCATGTCAAGAACCGCATGGTATGTGGAAGGCAGATGCTACAGTGAGTTTCCGAGGTATTTCAAGACGGTGTGTGAGATACTCAAAGTAAATGGTAAACACACATTTTCCTTTAAACACAAAATATACATAACCCAGAGGAGTTTCAATCAAATTTCCAAAATAAATATAGAAAGCAGTTTGAAGTTCTTTTAACAGCTACTTAACTCATATGTCTTCTTAGCACTGGAAGGGGCCATGTACTGTGCAAAACCATGGTGGTCAAGGTACCATTGTTAGAACACTGGTGGGGAGGAGAGATGGGCCTCTGGCCCTTCCTTCTAGACTAAATAGAAATACCAACCCAGAGGCAATCTTGGTACCCTGCCTGCACTTTGGCAAACGGCTTAATGAAAGGAGGGAAAATGTTAGTGGAGAATTAACTTGATTTAAAATATAATTCACTGAAGAAAGCAGGGGAAAAAAACAAAACTCTGACGTTACAAAGTAAATAAAATTAATTTAAAAGGCATTTCACACAGTAATCACATAATTTAATTCATATTATTTTACAATGTCATATATTTTAAATTACATAAGTTGCTTGGGAATAACCTCTCATGAAAAGAATTTTAAATGATTTAGATACCGTGAATGTGCCTCTTCTCTTGTACACCTTTACCTGCTAAAGCAAGGACAGAGATTACAATTTCTATATAATTAATACATGTATGTTTGTTGCATGTAATTGTGCACTTCATTTTAATTGTATAATATGATATTTTTTAAATTTTGCTTTTAAGTACATTAAGGTTTGAAAATCTTTCAGTTTAGTACAAGACCTATAATTCACTTTCTACAACTTTTTTAATGATATGGATTAATGATAGTTTACCTAAACCTTCCACTTTTAATGGAAATATAAACTGATACTTTATAAAATGTCAATCCCAGTAGCATTTTATGAGAATATATGTATTGATTCCATCGACATGCCAACAATTGAAATGATTCAATTTTTAAAAATTGCCAATCTATTTCATTAAAAAAGTGCCTCATACTTTTAATTTTCATAATTAGTAGTTAGGTTAAGCATCTTTTTAATTTTTATTTACAATTTGTTTTTCCACTTCTTTGAAAGAAGGTTTAAATTGTGCAACTTTTTAAACACATATGTTTCAAATTTATCTGAAGAATTCTGTACGTATTTTGGACAATTTGATATATCTTAGCATAAATTCTTGCTCAGTATTTTTTTATATGTGTTTATGAGATCATTTCTTATATAAATTAAGTTAAGCTTGATTCAGGTGAATTTTTCAATCTTTTCCTGTATAGATTTTGCTTTTTTGTGTCTTTAAGAAAGCTCTCCTACACTAGCATTATAATCATATTCTCATTTAATTTAATTTCTCTTAGCATTTTTTGAAGCTCTTTTTAAGACCGTGTTCTTTAATCATTTATTTATTTGTGTAAATGTATGAACTGTGGATCAACTTCATTTGTTCTTCAAATGTGTGAACAAATGATCCAAACTACCCACTGATTAATTTACTCTGTTCCTGAGGCTCTGAAAGGCAAAGCCTGAGTGCATGACCTCACAGGGAAAGTACGGTCCACCTGGCCAGGGGGCACCATTCACGCAGACGTCAATGTGGACCCCACCTCTTAGGGTTGTGTAACAGACGTCTCTCTTTTAAATGTCAACTGTTAACGGAAATTCCAAATGCATGAGAATGTATTTATGGACTCTCTTTTTTGCTCTAATAATGTTTACATGAAGCTTACATTAATAGCACTTTCCTTTAATTATTTAAGCTTTAAAATAATTTTTTATTTCTGATCAAACTAATCTCATTTTGTATTAAAATATTAGTTAACTCTTCTATTCTTATACATTTTCTCTTCCATATGAATCTTGGAAACATTTTGTCAAACTCCATGAAAAATCCTGTTGGCATATGATTAGGATTGCTTTGGATATATAGATCAATTTGGGGAGGAAGACAGTCTTTACAATATTGATTCTTGTCATCCTTGAACTAAGTATATTTCTTTCTTTACACACGTATCCTTTTTTTAACTGTCTAGTTAGATGAGCATATTTTGTTTTTTTCTCATAATATTGTAAGGAGATGAAATACACTGATATATTTTCTGATGTTGAATCTTCCTTATGTTTTTGGAATTAAAATCTTTTTGTTTAAGTTTGGTCTTTTATTGTTTTTTTAACGTATTGCTGAATTGTGTTATTAATGCAGGGCTCCTATTATCTAAGCTTCCATAATGTGAGTCAGCGTCTGAAGTTGCCTAGAAATAACCAAAACAAAGAAAATGCTCTAGTGATCCGATGAATTACATTAGTCATCACTCGGACATAGCTCTCTGTGTAACGCTGGGTGTCTGTCGTGGCCCATATAGTAAACCGTAGTCCATCTCTAGCTGCTTTTCAGATAGTTTAGTCATCTGATAAATACAATATAAACAGACTGTAAAATAAAGTGGCCAATATCACAGAAGACGTAGAAATGTAGAAGTCAATAAAAGTAATGGTAGAATGTTCAAATCATTAATTCATTCGGTAAATATTAACTAACAAACTATATTGCAGGAACTATTTTATCTCTTGGGTTATCACGGTGAAACCAAATCAGTAAAATCCCTGAACCTCATAGAGATTATATTCTACTGGGAGACAGATAATAAACAAATTATAAAATAAAAATAAGGTAAAGGGCCAGTTAGTGATAAGTGTTATAAAGATCCACAAAAGTAGACAAAAAGCAGAGAAATGGGACAGAGTGTGAAGGTAGGAGATGGGTTATTTTTGAAACAATAGCCAGGGATGTCTTGAAAAACACTTGAAAAACATTTTAACATTTTAACCATATAAAAAAATCAAAGAAGAGAAATGATGACTACAAGATATATTTTAATATCACAAGATTAAAAGATTGTTGGAGAAAATGTTGAAACTTTCAAAAGTGTTTTGCACAAATGCCCTTCCCCCAATGATAATTTTCGGCCGACAAATATGGAGTGAACAAAAAGTGGTAGACTTTTGGCATGTCACGACTTGAGGAAAATGACAATAGTCACAGCAATAAATACGTTTTGAGTTCTAATATGTAGTATTTCTAATAATTGTATCATAGTAATAATAACAAATTCTATTAAATGTAATAACATTAAACTATATTTATAAATTTAATTGCAATTTTGTCAAAGTAAAACCTAAATAAACTAAACTTTTCCTTATGATTTTTTCTGACATGTTGGTCATTGTTTGAATTTATTGCAGTTTAATAGCATTTCCGAGTCCCGATAGACTCAGATCACGTAGACCCCTGATTTTTAATTAGAATTTATGAATTTGAATTTCTAAGTTACTTTGGCTTACATTTCTCCTTCTGCCATTTTATTTCAGTGTGGGCATTAAAGTTTTGCAAGCTTTGTAAAATATGTACTGGAACTTTTCATCTTTTTCTCAGTTTTAGAAAAACTTACGTAATAAATCTATATCAGATACATATTTTTAATGCTTGATCCTATAAACTTGTTTGGGCATAGGTCATTTTAGAGGTTAATAATTGATTAATTTTTACGTTCTCTTTTTTCCCCTTTATTCAAGTGTTGTAATTTGAACTGGGTAATCTTGATAGTATTTTTTTAGCATGGTGTCTATATGGACTAGGTATTAAAGTATAATGCTATATTATTGTGCATATTACTATGTTATACTGTAACAGTTTTGAGGTAAACTTTCTATACATTGAAATGCACACATCCTAAGTGTATAATCTTAATAAGTGCACACACCCATATAACCGATCTCCATCTCAAGATATAAAAAAATTGCATGATACCTCTTTCCAGTCAATTCCCACTCCTGCAGTAAGGCAACTACTTCTCTTATTTTTGTTCACCATAGACTAGTCTTGCCTGTCCTAGGACTTCACATTAATGCAATCATAAAGAATGCACTCTTCATGTTAGGTTTATTTCACTCAGGTGATTCCTGTAAATTTCATACACATTCTTGCTAGTTCGCTAGTCTCTCTCTCTCTCAACATCAGCTGAAATCTCTTTTTGTTTCTCTCAGTTTCCAGCTTCTGCTTCTTCATTAGGTCTCTTGGCATCTCCCAAGATATCTGATGCATAGTTTAGAGCTAGAGTTTATATATGGGGTTTTAGTGCTTATAATAACCCCATGCAAAAAAAAAAAAGCCACGCAACGTCAAATCTCTCTTGGTACAGTTGACATCTTTCTCCACTTTCTTCCTACTTTTGGTCACTTTCAAATAGGCTTGTTGTTGTTCTTGTTTTAATCTTTTGTCCAGATTTTATAAGTGTTACTTGTGGCAAGGTAGTTTCACCAAACCGTTTCATCATTGCTAGAAGCTGTAAGGGTATTAAATTATTTTAAAAATCGTCTTTCCAGATAATCTGGAAATGATCTGGCAATATTTTTGTATTATCTGTAAATGTTTCCTCTCCAAATGTCCATCTCTTTGACTTTTTGTTTTACTTCCTGGGGCTTTCTTTGATTTTGTCTTTAAACCATTGAATTGAATTCATATTTACTCGTATTTTTGAGATGATATTGTTCTCATTTTGTAGAGGCTGTATCTGCTCTAACCTTTCTGGGGACATCAGTTATTTTTCAGTTTTATTCCGTATTACACATCAATGTTTCACAGGAGAGGCAGCCTGGAATGGGATGCTAGGGAATTCAATCTGGGCCTGAATTTTATCTTTAGCTCTAAAAAGCTACAGAAATTTTAGGAAGCTGTTGTACGAATCAGAGTCCAACTAAAGAAAATAAAATATTAGCCATGAATAATATAGATGAGTTTTATACAGGGAATTGGATTCACAGGTGATGAAAGAGGTGAAGAGGCCAAGCAGTGGAGAATGAGGCAACAGAGGCATTAGCAGGTGCGGACAAAGGAAGAGATAAAGGAAGGAGGTGTTGTTACCAGAGTCTACACGATAACCTGAAAGAGGAAAGCAAGGAGGACCTGTCCGCTGAGAGATGAAGCTCCACATCAGACACAGCAGTTGTTAGACATCCAGCCAGAGGCAGAGAGGGAGAAAGAGAAATGTCCTTGCTTTTCTTCTCTCTTGCCGTTCAGTGTGTTTCTAGCGCCTCCTGTTGGCCAAGCCTGGAATAGCTGACACAGTTGCTTGGGAAATGTGGCCTGAAGATAGGAATTAGAACAGGGAAAGGGCCAGGAGTGAACATCAGAGCACACAGTGCTAGGAACAGCTCCTCTGTTTAAATCTTGCCTTGTTTTGCTTCAAAGTGGTGATTTTAATGCCTAACACTAAACGTTGGAGGAGAGATTATGTAAAATAATATGTTTCACTTCCCGGCCCATATCTAAGAATGATAAATGTAAGGTAAATTTTCTCCGTCGGCAAAACTTTGGAGACAGTAAAAAGATCAGTGGTTGCTCAAGTTGGAAGTGAGCAGAAGGAGAGAGGTAAATAGGTGGTACAGGGGATTTTTAGGGTCGTAAAACTATTCTACACAATACTGTAGTGGTAGATACATGACATTATACATTTAGCAAAACCCAAAACTGTACAACGCAAAGAGTGAGCTCTAATGTAAACTACCAACGTTATTAATAATGTAGCAATATTGGCACATCAGTTGTAACAAATACACCACACAAATAGGAAATGTTAATAATAGGGGAAACTGCGGGCAGAGGATGGGGGAGAATTAGCATATGGGGGATTTCTATACTTTCTCTTCAATTTTTCTATAAAACTAAAACTGCTCTAAGAAAGAAAGTCAGTTAATTAAAAAAATAACTTTGCATTGTGCAAAGCAAAATTGTAATTTTGCTGTTTTTTCAATCAAGAGTTAAAGTCTGTCTCTCTAGCCATTAAATCTGGCCTTGGTGATTGATGTGATTTGGCTAATAGTACATTAACAAATGTGAAAAAGCAGAGTTTCACAACGTGTTCGCAGACTGGGGATGATCTTCTCTACCACAGGGAACTCTTGCTACCAAGAGAAGAAGCCAAGAGTAGTCTACTAAAGGATGAGACCACCCAGCACAGAGACTATAGTCACCTCAACTTATGACCCCTAGATCAATCCACCCATTACTGAGGCCACAAAACTTACTTCAAGTGAGTCCAACAGGAGGAACACTCTGTTGAACGCAGCTTATGTTGATAACCGATAGAATTATGAGTAAATAAAATGAGTGTGTTTTAAAGCTACTGAATTTCCTGGTGGTTTGTCACACGGCAATGGATGACTGATACATCTGCCTACTGAGTTTTGTTCACAGGTCTTCCACGAGCCAATTGTGTCTCTGAGGAAGTCACTTCACAGGATGGTTTCCAGTTTTCTTGACCGCAAAATAAAGGAGCAGAGCAGAGAGCTGGACTTATTTCTAGTTTTCTTCCAACTCTGAAATTCTATGATCATGCAGAAGAAAGCTTGATTTTTTTCTCATTTTTTTCCTGTAAAGTTATTCAAAGATTCCTTTTCCTTTTCCAAAGAATCTAGCATGAAGGACTGTTCATAAATATCTCATTATGATAGTGTAGATCTCCTGTCAGTGAAATAAGCTCCAAATGTCCACATTAAAAAATGTACAAGAAGTTCAAAGGACTCCCAGACCTGACAGCAACATCCATACTAATGGTGCCTGTTAACGAATGTTGTCGTCATTGCAGAATACTGCAGGAAAGGACTTGGTTTTAAAATCTGAATGATTTAGGTTTGAATACCAGCCCTGTGGCTGTTATTCTGAGAAAATTGCTCAATCTATGGTTATTGGCCAGAAGATCCACATCAACCCGTGAGGATATCTTTCTCTGAATTAGTATTCGGAGAAAGACAAAGATCATGAGGCTTCATTGCTCAGCCATCCGAGTAGCTAAAGTTGAGAAGTAAACATTCCAGTGGATAGAGAGGTGGTGCATCAGTAGAATGTCTAAAAAGTACAAAAAACCTGGAAATATCTCAAATTCTCACTGACTCAAGAATGGATAAATGATTTCATCTACATTCAATGTCATGTTAAAACTGTGGACATGAACTGCAGCTGCATTCGCTCGTCTGGATGAAACTTAGCTGCATAATTTTTAATAAAAAGGTAGGTCCCAAAAGATTACATACAGCATGAGATCTTTTTGAATAATGTTAGAAAAAGAGCCAAATACCCAAATATACTTTTTTTTAATACATATAGAAATGAAAAAATATTTAAAATGCAAAGCTAGGGAATGATGAACACAGAATTTGGAATAGTGTTTACCCTGGGTGAGGCAGGAGGCACAGAGATGGAGGGGGGGTCCCAGAAAGGTGTTTAAGTGTGTTTGTTGAGAATTAAGTTGGGTATAAAACTTTTAATAGTGCTTATTATTAACAGAAAGTAAAGAAAAGAGAGCCTTAAATGGACCAATAGAGTGTCATGTATCAAGGATTATAACTTATTCATTTTTGTACACCTGCTGATTTTGAATCCACGAGGAAAAAAAAACAATTAATGAGATAAAATTGTGTGTACTCCTAATTTTGAGTGGGAAGAAATGTATCAAACTATATAGTCAATAGGATTCCACAGTCATGTAATATAAACAATGGCAGGGGGTTTGGAGAGGAAATGTGAGGCTCTGGATCTTGTCTTCATTTGCCCCCAGACACTATCTGGGCTCTGGCGATAAATGGAATGGTTTTGGGATGAATGAGGCTGTTGCTTTCTGCTCTTTTCCATTTTGCTGTCAATCTTCACATACTTAATTTTTTTTTCTTTTTTTCCCCACCCCTCAGTGACTGACACCATGATTGGTAAATAGTAGTAGTTAACCTTTATTGAATGCTTCTAAGTACTTCCTACTCATTGACTCATCAAACTCTCACAAATCTTCTTTTTATCCTCATTTTACAGAGGAGGAACATAAGGCTCAGAGAGTCTAAGGAAATTGCTCAAGATTACATTTCTAAGAAGTGACAGAGAAGGGACATTAGTCCAGGCAGCGTGCTCCAGAGACTACACTCTTATCCACTGCATCCTCCAGCTTCTTAGTACCACAGGTGCTTACTCAGTATTGAAGGGATGGATAAAGGAACCCGGAGACCGCCATGCTCTGAGGAACGGGAGAGTTTCTCCTGGAGGGAAGCTGAATTAATAGTCCCCTGAATTCTCCAAATGAAATCCATCTCCTCTACCTGGGCCTCATTGCAGAGATCCCTACATACTTTCTGTCCATAGTTACATACCGTATTATTCCTGACACACACAAAAGATAATAATGCCTCTGAACACTTTTTGAATGAGTGAATATCTCTGTGAATACCTATTCCCTGGGGCCAGTATCTGGGGTCGCTGTGGTCTCAGTGAGAAGGAGACATTCACCAGCCTGTTGTGTAAATAAACTGTTCCCTCAAGGATGTCAATAGATACGGCCCTCGGGGCTCAGGTGACCTGCAGTCATTAGTGCTCAAGGCTTGTGCCAGAGTCTTTCCATCAACAGAAACATCTCTGGAAACCCGTGTTTCCACTGAAAAGAAATATATCCAAGAGGAAGTGAACCACAGGATCTAGCAGTAGATAAAATCTAAGTGCATGTAGTATCATTATAGACATTAAGAAATGCACTTTTTACCCCCTCAACTTCTCCCGCTCAAAAAGTGGGTATTAGGCTGCTGGATGCTCCCCCTAGGTGTGGAAGCAAGGAGGCCATAGTGGCTGAGACCTTGTACGGCAGAAGCCAATGTAGGTAAAGGGGCTGGAAGGGTTATAAGCCTCTCCTTAATCCCGGAAATGCTATTTATTAGTAGTATGCACTTAGCTAAGTTACTTAGCTTCTTGTAGCCTCAGTTGCTTCACTTTTAAAATGAGAAGCTCACACCAAACACAAGGTTTTGTGAAAACTAAATAAGATAAAAGGGATGATTAGTTCCTACCCTCTTCAAAGTAGTTCTGATGCAGTGACCTGCCTCTTTACTTACATGCTTAGCAAATGTTTGTGGGGGCGTCTGCTGTGAGCCATAGCCTCTTCTCAATGCTGGGGATTCAGCAGTGAGGAGAACAAAGTCTCTGTGGAACTAATATCTTAGATGAGCAATGAACAACAAGAAAACTGAATGGGTATATTTATATATGCATACACACAAGTAAATATTCACAAAAATATAAAATATAGTAGATAATATGGTTGGAGAAAAGGCATGAGTTTTAGAGTCAGGCATACATTAAAATCCTAACACCGGTTTTTGTTTAGTCTGGTCAAGACAATCTTCTTCTCTGCCCTCAGGGTTGCCTTCCGGGTTAAACAAGACAGTCTGGCTGGAAATGAGGAGCACGGCTTCTGACTCGTAGTGGATGTAATAAACGCAGTCTCCCTTCCTCCTGCCTTTTGGGCACAGAAGAGCAATGTAACATTTCTGGCCTGTGTTCTGGGACCTTGATGATATGAGTGAGGCTAACCCATTCCTAACCCCATTGCTACTGAGCATTCAGTCTCCACAAGGCTTTCACCCTTCCTCTGGACCCAAAGAGGGCAATTCTGAGTTGGAAGAGGCTCCTGCCCCAGGACTAAGCAGAATTTTGAATAGGCCTGTGGCTCCATCCAGCCTTGGGGGATGGGCAATCCCCAGGTGGGATCAGACCTCTGCCGCCATGCTGCCACTACTCCATGGGACTTGCTGCTCACCTACACACAGGTCTCCTGGATAATAACACTGTTACTGAACCATGAACAAGGCACTATTAGAAAACTGTTCTTATCCCTTTGGAATAAAAGAAAAATTTGAGGCTTAAAGAGCTTAAGTCACACAGATAGTAAATGGTTGGATTTTAACTCAGCTCATTACACTACCCTACACACTCTGCTGGAGTTTTCGATCCATGCTATGTCTTTTAGGATTAAAAAATATCTCGGGAAACTTCCACAGTCTCATCTTCTAAAACCAGACCCTTGCCGATCTACTCACAGGGTGACCTCTTCTCGCTTTAATTCTTAAAGATAGCCTTAGATCTCACCTGAGTTTCAGTCACTCCATTTTCCCTGGCTTTGATTTCCTTCTCTTCCCTGGGGACTCTTTCCTTCACATCTCCTCTCCACTCCACACTGCCACCACATCATCCCCGAGTGTTGAAGCCTGGTTGACTTAGCATCCCTGTTAATAGAGCCTCCCAGACACACAGTGCTCTCCTCTCACTCCCAGCACACCCAGAGATGGCTTTGCACATTGGGTGTTCTAATTCCACTCCTGCACTTCCTTGGCAGAATGTCTTAGCTCTTGGTGTTTCACAACTCAATCTTGCGCCTCTTGTCTCCTTAGCTAGGCTAGTGTTCATCCCGCTTCTATGAACCTACGCCCTAGTGGTAGCATGTGCATGTATGCAATCTCACACGTGTGCACGGTGCTTAACTCTATGCAAAGTGTTTTCATTTATATATGTAAATATATACATATATATGTATATATATTGAAGCTATTTCACAAGAAGAGGGAGAAACCATATGGAAAGTGTCAATAAAAGAAGACATAAAGAATTCCAAAGAAACTTACCAAAAAGGTTGGAAATAAAGTTTCTCATTTGCTCATCACAGCAGAGGTACTCACATATTTTGGCATCCCATTAGTTTAGAAATCTAATTTGTTTTCTGGCTTTGCCACTCACCTGCTCTATGGCTGGGTGGAAAGTCCCTTATCTTCTCTCTAAGTTTCCACATCTATACAACGAGAATCATATCAATCTTTTAAGGCCACACTGAAGATTAAATCTTTTAAATATAAGTAGCCTGGGTATATGCTTTGTGCATTTTTTTTTAAAAAAAATGAATCAAGAATTATTCCCATTTTATAGGTGAGATTTCTGAAGCATGGAAAGGCCGGGGCTCTGCAAGGATATACTACACGTTGCATTGTTTTCCCCAAAGTAGAGGGCAGCAAACTCTGCCCGTGGGCAAAATCCTACCTTTGGAGATAATGTTCTGTGGGAACACTGGCCCGCTCCTTCATTTGTGTAAAGTCTAAGGCTGGTTCTGCTCCAAGGTGGAAGAGCTGAGTAGCAGAGACACAGAGACCACACGGCCCTTGAAGCTCAAGCCATTTACTATCTGACTCTTTAAGAATAAGTTTACCGCACCTGGTCCACACTGTGCTCACCTTCATCTGCTCTGCGTCACCCGGTGTAGACATGGAGCTCAGCGGAAGATTCTTGTGACAGCAAAAGGCTACTGCACACTTTGACTCTTGACTTTCTAAGGCACACCCTCTGCAGGGCCTCAGGCCTCATGTGCTCAGTTGCAGGCTCTTGGAACCCAGGAAGGAAGTCCGTTTGCTGTGTAGTTCTGTTTGAACCAGCTTATTTTTCCTATTTTAGTAAAATCATGAATCGGGGAGGAGGGGCAGAAAGAAAACTGCTTTTCTCTCATGCGAAAAATGAAAACACATACATGCACAAAAGAGGTAAGAAAATAAAGAGAAAAAGGAGAGCTAACAAAGGGGTAGTCTTGCCTCCCTCCAGCCCTCACAGGGCTGTCTCTGGCTGGGGGACCAATCCGGGTCTACTAATCCTCCAATAAGACAAACCCCAGGAAGGGGCTAGAGCCGCTGCCTGTGAGGGGCTTTGTGCAACTGGCCACCTGGTTCCTGCTCCTTTGTTAATGGCATCCTTCCTTTCAAACCTCATGCTCCCTCCCCCAGAGAGGGAGCCACCAGGAACCATTGTGTCCTGAAGTCCTGTGTGCCCAGAGATGCTGACAAGCTCCCTGGACTGTATCAGAGAAGACTCATTTGCTAATGCCAAGAAGCTTCAGGATGTTCTTTCAGTAGCATTCAAAATTCATTTGAAGACAAACAGCAAAACATTGAAAAAGAAATCTAGTTAAGGAGAGAGAAGTGTCTTTCAACATTGATTTTTTTCACCCAATAATTCATTCGTTAAATACTTATGGCATAGTTATTCTATATAAGACACTGTAGTGGGCCACAGAAGCATGCTGGTCCTGACTCTCAGCACATATGTTGAGTGGGAACAGGTATTTTTAAAATAACGAGAAATAATTGCTTAATTAAATTTGGGATTAGAACTATAAAATAACAAATAAAATAGTGGTGTTTTGATTTTAAAACATATCTTCAGGGGCCAGCCCCAGGGCATAGTGATTGAGTTTAGTGTGCCCTGTTTTAGTGGCCCAGGTTTGTGGATTCGGATCCCAGTCACAGACCTACACCACTTATCAGCCATACTGTGGCTGTGGCCCACATGTGAAGTGGAGAAGGATTGGCGTAGATGTTAGCTCAGGGCTAATCTTCCTCAGCAAAAAAAAAAAAATCTTGAATTTAAAATGTAATTTGGCTTAAAGAACAAAATATAGGTACCTTAGGATACAAGGTCCTAAAACACACTAAAACTGGGTGCTTAGATGAATAGAAAAAGTAAGGGTCGGCAGTGATATATTTAGTACTTTGTATGTTATGTTATATACAATATATATATAATATAATATGTTTATAATTTTAGATGCACACGGATGACTGGACCTTTAAAGACTACCTGAATTTACTGCTTTTGATGTTTGATTCTGCTCAAAGCATCCCAGACATGATGTCATTCTACTTCTGCTTGAAATTTCTAGTGATGAGGCATTCATTTCCCTAGACAACATTTCATGTCCTTTAGAAGAGTTTTCTACTAGTAAGTTCTTCCTTATGCTAGCATGAATTTAGGGTGCCCAGAACCTCTTGCCTTTGATCTTAGCTTGACTTCTAGCTAGGAGGTCTAACTAACCTTCAGGTGTTTAGAAGAAGCCTTCACATCCACCTGCAGAAGAACGACCAACCACCCCATGCTGAGAATGTTCTTTTTTCACATGTTTTGATATGTTATATTACAGTTTCTGCTGCTGAAGAGGTAAACAGAGTGAAATCGGAACAAACGGAAGTGAGTACCTCATTTCCGTGCATTGGATTCTTTATGAAATTCCACATAGAAATGTCCTGAAGGAAAGCCTCCCTTGCAGATCGAACCTTCAGATTCAGCTGTAGTTGAAAACAATGGAAATAAGAACCAACCACATTGCCCCAAGAAGCACTCTTGTGCCTGACTTGCAAAAATGTTTCTATATTTATCCCTCTTCCATAGACAAGTAAACGTGATAATGTGTGTGTGTGTGTGTGAGAGAGAGAGAGAGCGCTAGCTAGAGGCACAGAAATGCTACAAATAAAAAAATGGGAAAGAAGTATTAACTGTACTTTTGAACATTTGGTTTTCCTCCATAATTGGTCAAAGTGCTATATTTATGAGTGACAAAGGTGCCCACTGCCATCTGTTAGCTCAAATATGTGTGCACCAATACACATTCCCATGGCTGGTTTAAAATAAACTCAGGCTGCAAAGACATATTGTGCATAAGAAATATGTTATGTTGCTTATATAACATTTCTTTTCCAAAATTACCCCCACGCATTGGCAGTTCAGAGGGAAGCTGCACAGGAAGCAGGTCGCGCCCCTCACAGTGTGGTAGAAAGAGGCAGTGAGGGTCAGGACCTTTAGAATCAGACAGATCTGAGTTCAAATGTTCTCTCTGCCATTTGTTAGCCCTCTGACCTTGGTCAAATCATTAACTTCTCTGAACTCCACATCCATAAAAAGCCTCGGATATGCGGTGAAACTTTCTGGGTGTTATTTTCACATACAAACAAAAATTGAGATTATACTTATAGAAATGCAACGTGATCCAAGATGTATTTTAGAAAGAGTATTCTAGCAGTAGCCTTGAGGCAGGGGCAGCGGCTGGTGATTGAGAGAGATTGTAGGCAAGGTTCAGAGCCTGGCTCAGTTTTCTAGATGAGAATATGTGAAGAAAAGTTCCATTTTCTGAAACCATTACACCAGGCTACCTGACTTCTAGCAGGAACACGGAAGCAAGCGGAGCCAACTCTGCCTGAAAAAGGCGTGGATGGCTTCACAGTGGGGATTATATTTAGCCAACACTTGGATGATGAATAGCAAGAAAAAGAAGATGAGGTATTTCATGAAGAGGGGAAAGACAACACAAGGGAGAAAAAGCACAGAAGTATGTGCCTTATGTGGGTAAGGTGTAATTATTGAGTGAGGTTGGAGCACATGGGGTTTAAGAAGATATATGAGAGGTTAGGGAAGAATGAATGCAGACAGTGATAGGAGCTGCAAACGAATAAAAGTAAGGACAGATTACAGAGGTTCTGATCTGGCTTCCATATTTTATTTATTTTTTCAAAATAGGTCAATTATGAATACCTATGCCATTGACTTATGAAAGCAATTCCAACTTCTATATTCAACACTTGGTCAGCACACCAACCTCACCACCCACCAGCATGATTACATCGCACTTCTTTTTTTATATCTTTCTCAGGTTGCAAACACTTTGTCTTTTCTCTGACATTCAGAACTGCTTCTCTTCATTTCCAGTACGGTCTTGATTTTTGACCTCTCAGTCTTCCTTCCTGCCATGTGTCTACTCGGGATGACTCGATGCTTTAAGACTCTGCAGTTCCATGTGTCTCAGATGGGTTTGCGTCACAGCAGTCACCAAACCTACAGAATCCAAAACAGAGTCATCTCCACCCCGACCCATCCCCACTGGGTGAAGAGCCATGATCTTAAATCTTCCTCGGCGTTTCTTTATCCTTCTTCTCGGACCTGCTGGTGAAATGAGAGGCGGTGTGCTGGTAGGGCTCAGGGGAGGTGGTGGACGAGGAGGAATCACACTGGTCCCATCCTACCCACAATCATCTTTATAAGGCTTAGTTCTCTTCATCTTTAATGTAGATTAGTGTTCTCCTCAGCACCTCAAATGACATTTACGTGACTGACTAGACGACTCTCGTTAGGTACATTTCTCTCAAACTGCGAGAAGCACTAAGTGTTTTCCTTTTGAAATGACTAAGGACCAATTTATCCCACGTTGGTGAAAATAACTAATTTTGATGACTTTCGTACTGTGTGTATGAGACTAGTAATACGGTGCCTTTCAGAAGGCATTCACCTGCACACGCACATTACTTACCTGTTCACAATTTTTCAGAGCATTTTTCATGCTTCAGCTAAAGAAATAAGGTAAGAAACAATAACATTGAGAAAAACATTTAGTTAACAGGGTGCAAGGGTGGGGGAGTGTGGGTTAAATTTTCCCCCTAAAGCTACTCAAGCATTCTCTCCACTAGACCGTACTCCTCCAGCATGTTGATATCTCTTATCCTCACATAATTCATTATAGATCTTGGAACTCAGGATGTTGTTAATTTTTGTACCCATGAGATTAAAGGTAAGGAATGAGCTCATTTCCATTCGGCGTGGAAAAAAATAGATGAATGAGATAATCATACCGTTGACTTTGGAATTGGGGCGTGATGAAGTTTTTGTATTGACAGAAGTACTCATTTGAGACAATAAGGATTGGAGAAACAAAGCAATTGCCTCAACCTTTCTGGGTATGACAGAAGTATGGATTGAAGTCAGGGCAAAGATCCAGGGAGAAAATATCAAAGAAGATAAGTTTTGCTACGAGGCAAGACTATTTATAGAGTACTTTGGGACAACAGTAGGAGACAAGAGTGGGGCTAAGTGTGTGAGGGATTCTCCAAAGCACTATATTTTTATCACAGTACTATATTAATTTGTTTTGTGTAATATTCTTTGTGGAGAATGATGGTTCCATTGTTTAAATACAAATAATTTCAGATCACTGACAGATTTTTCACTCACATGAGACAAAAAAATATGAACTGTTTGATAAGTATTAGTGATGCTGTAGGCGGATGGGCATGTGTTCATTGCTGGAGGAAATGCAGATTTATATAGAATTGGAAGTCAGTTTGAAAAATATATTGAAATATGAAATTCATAGACTACATGCCTTAAAATATTCATTTTACTAAGTACCCTAGAGAAAAACAAGGAGATGTGTACAAAAATGCTCATTAAAGCACTGTTTATAATCCTGAGCATCACAAACTCATCTAAATGTGTAACAATAGAGAAATGACTAGGTAAATATGTGTGTTCATTCTTTACACTGCCATGAAAAATTAAAAGTAATGAGTTATAGCTATATGTACTGACATAGAAAGTCATCCAAGATATATTGTTGAGTGATGAATACAAATGGAGCAATAGGTACAATGTACAATATGTATACATATAGAAACACACATTCGTACAAAAAATACTGCTTGTTTTTTACAAAACATATGTAATTAAAGGGCTCGAAGGGTAGGCACCAAACCCAGAATAGAAGGAAGTCATCAAAGGGGATTTTAACTTGTGATGGCTTGTACTATCAGCACTAATTCTTCACTCCTCCTTATACCGATGTCCCAGACATGAGACTTTTAAGTCACTCTTATTAATGGGCAGAACGTATGTACCTGCTCCTTGACTCTGGTTTCAGCCATGCTTGCTATGGCTTACAGAACAAGGCGGAGACAGCTGCACCAGGTATGAGTCTAGACCTTAGCAAACTTTATGTTTCTTCTTTCCCTCTTGCCTTCTGCCGCTCCCGTGAGGAGAACGTTCCTGGGATAGCCCACTAGTCACAGATGAAGGATGAGAGTTACATGGATCAGAGCTGCCCCAACCAACCTTCAGACCTGCAGTAAGACACAGAGCTGCAGAGCCCAGACCAGACCAGCTGAACCCACCAACCTGTACACGCATGGGTGATAATAGGACAGCTGTTTTAAGCCACTGAGCTTTGGGCCGGCTAGTTATGCAGCATTGTTGTGGTAATAGTTGACTAACACACAGCCTTATTTCTGATACCTATTTTTTTTAAAGATTTTATGTTTTTCCTTTTTCTCCACAAAGCCCCCCAGTACATAGTTGTATATTCTTCATTGTGGGTCCTTCTAGTTGTGGCATGTGGGATGCTGCCTCCACGTGGTTTGACGAGCAGTGCCATGTCCATGCCCAGGATTTGAACCAATGAAACACTGGACTGCCTGCAGCGGAGCGCGCGAACTTAACCACTCGGCCATGGGGCCAGCCTCTCTGATATGTATTTTTTTAAACAAGGAGAACAAAACAAGGGACACAAATACATTACAAAGAAATATTAAAAAAGAAAGTCTGCTAACACTTGTCTATTTGCTTTTTAGGAATTTATTGGCTTATTGGATGTGAGAATGGCAGGCAGACTTTTAAAAGCCAAGGATAAAGAGGACACAGAAAAACTGTATACTACCATTTCTTTTTTTTGAGGAAGATTAGCCCTGAGCTAACATCTGCCAATCCTCCTCTTTTTTCTGAGGAAGGCTAGCCCTAAGCTAACATCTGTGCCCATCTTCCTCTTCTTGATACGTGGGACACCTACCACAGCATGACTTGCTGAGTGGTGCCATGTCCACACCCGGGATCCGAACCAGCAAACCCCGGGCCGCCAAAGCAGAACGTGCACACTTAACCACTGCGTCACTGGGCCGGCCCCTATACTACCATTTCTACATGTGTAGGTCACATGTCTATACTGTTATCTGTGACCACAAGTAATCTGTTTGACCATGTACAAATCATTTGTCACTTCTGGAGTTTCTTTTCCCTGCAGGTAAGATGGAGGTTAGGGATTGGGCTTAATGATCTAAATTCTCTAAGAGGGTGTGCATTCTAAGACACCACATCCTGCCCCACAAGCTTCGCTGTGACATATACAGTTGCTCCAATCTCTGATGCTGGGCTGTTGGACCTCTGTGTTCTGCACTAAAGGAGAGTGAGGGAGACAATTCATTTTGACATATTTTTCTCAGAATCTCATGAGTTCCTACTTTTCAGCCCTCACAATAGCAATCTCATGTTAAATCAAAAAACTTTGGAATATAATTTTCTTGCTTTTGACTGTCCCACAAGACCATTATAATGCCATTTTTTTCATGGAAGAGAATAAAAACCATTTAGTGTTCCTCACAATATTAGAAAGTGAAACTAAGAAATTTATATTTATTGAGTTCAAAGCAGTTACCAGAGTAGGGTCAAGAATACTTTGCATGATTAGAAGCAGTGTGACATAGTTGAAATAACCAGATGTTAGTGTCGAAATGATCTAGATTTGAAAGTAAATGGTGCCTCTAACCAGCCATAAATCTTTGAAAATTTATTCAACTTCTTTGAGGTCATTTGACTAACTTGTAAAATGGAAATAATAATAACATACTCTTCAACAAGTATTTAAGAGCATTGAATGAAATAAATGCAAGTTAAGAATTTCAAAGAAGGCTAGGATATAATAGCAGAGAATCAGTAACTCTATCGTCAAATAATTCTTACAACACTTAGCCTATGAGGTGCATTTTCTCAAACATCTTTTATAGATACAAATTCTAAAGTTCAAAAAATATAAAGAATTTACCAAAACTAGGATGCTACAGTCAATCACATGGTTACAGGTAAATCTCAAGGATTTGCACGTCCAGTCATATCAGAGTAACAGTAGAAAACTCTCTCTCCTGCCTTAAATAACTAAAAAACTAGACAAAATATGTATGGGGAAAATAAAACAATTATTTTCAGGCACGGGGAAACAAAATTTTTATTGATTAGACAATAGTGCAGGATCATGATCCTTAGAGAAAATAAACAAACAATTTAAGCCTTGTAATTACATCATCTTTCTACTGAGAGGAAATTTCTGGAATGCAGAGCAAACAGAGCACCTTGGTCTCACTATGAGTCAGAGGTGGGAGTTCAGGGAGGCCAAGGATGCTAGTATTTGTGGGGTGGGATAGTAGGTTAGACAAAGCTGTGTTGAGAAAGAGCCCCAGAAATATACACACACTTTTCTTGAGACTTTGGGTGAATCCTAAGTTGTCCATGTATAGCGCGAGACCTGGGAAAAAGGCACATACTGTGGAGCTGTAAGCTGAAGTCCAGAGGGCCAAATGTAAAGTGAGAGTAAAGTAGACCTAGTCAAGGCTGATCTGGGGGGCCGAAATAGTTTAAAAAGAAGACTTAACAATCAAGAAACTCTGTGAGCAGCTTAACTGAATTCCAAAATTGGACTCAATACTCTTTATAGGAAGACAACAAACCCTAGCATTCCAACTCAAAATATTAACTACGTGAAATAGTTAGTGTGAAAGCATCAGTAAAACCACCTATGTAAAGACAAAAATTATTCAGTAACTATAAACTCAGAAGTGACAGAAATGATGGAATTAGCAGAAAAGTTTTATATAAAAACAGCAGTACAATATTGGGGGGGTATTTAAAGGAAAATATTAACACAATGAAAACACACATGGAAGATATAAAATAATCCAATCGGACTTCTCAAGCTGTAAAAAACCTATAACATCAGAGATGAAATCTCTTACAGATGATATTAATAGTAGATTAGATAATAGCAGAGGCCCAGGCAACTTGAAGACATACGAATAGAAAATATCCAAGCTGAAGCACAAAAAGGAAACTGGAAAAACATTGGAAAGAGTCACTACTTTTGGGGAATATATTGAGTAGTAACTGGAACCTCAAAATGAAAAGAAAGAAGGAGAATAAAAACAACAAAGAAATATGGCCAGAGAAATTCTAAGTTTGATAAAAACTGTAAAACCACAAACCTAAGAATTTCAGTGAACCCCAAACAGGATAAACATGCAAAATTCAACCAAATTATATCATAATCAAATTACTGAAAACCAGAGATAGCCAAAAATAGCCAGTCATTAAAATATATTATGTACAGGGGCCAGCATGTGGCTGAGTAGTTAAGTTCACACACTCTGCTTTGGCAGCCTGGGGTTCGCAGGTTCAGATCCTGGGCACAGACCTACACACTGCTCATCAAGCCATGCGGTGGCGGCATCCCACATAGAAAAATTAGAATCACTTACAACTAGTATACACAACTATGTACTGGGGCTTTGGGGAGAAAAAAATAAAAAGAGGAAGATTCACAACAGATGTTAGCTCAGGGCCAATCTTCCTCACAAAAAAGCTTGAAAAAAAATATATGTTATGTACAAAGGTGCACACCAAAAACATTGATGACTTCTCACCAGAAACAATGAAATTCAGAAGGCAATGGAGGTTCTGAAAAACATAATTAATGAACCTAGATATAATAATAATAATAATAATGATAAAAATTATAGTGAACCTATCCAGTATGAAGAAAAACTAAATTTCAAACAAACAAAAGCTTAGAGAATTTATTGTCAGCTGACTTGCACTACAGAAAAATATTAAAGGAGATTCTTCAGGCAGAAATGATACCAAATGGAAGTCAGATCTACACAAATGAATCAAAAATATCATAAATAGCCAGAATGTAGATCAATACAAGACACTTTCTCATCTATAAGTCTTTTTTAAGATCAACTGTTTAAAGCAAAAATAATGATTCATTTGAAAGGTTCTTACATATGTAGAAGGGCATACTGTAATAGTGAAAAATATAGAAAGGAGAAATGGAATTATAATGTTGCAAGATTTCACATTATATATAAAATAGAATTTTATTATTTGAAGGAAGCATTTGGAGACTTAAAGATGCATACTATAAACTCAAGAGAATAACTAAAAAAGATTAAAAAAATGAATACACAGCTATTAAGCAAGGATAAACTATAATATAAAATACAAAATGAAAAACAAAATCCTGCCAAAAGAATTTCAGAAGTGATTAAAAGGGGAATCAAGGCAAGATGGGCTTAATAGGAAAAAAAAATAGTAAAATCAGAGACTTAAACTCGAACTTCTCTGTAATTACATAAAATGCACACAGTTTAACATATCAATTAAAAGAAAGAGTATGTCAGATAGGATAAAACCAAATTATATGCTGTCTAAATGAAATGCATTTTAAATATAAAGACATAGCTTGAAAGTAAAAGGACAAAATAAGATATTCCAACTAAATATTAATCATAAGAAAAATTGAACCACTACAATTATAACAAAGTAGAAATCCATAAAACAACAATCCTCAGAAGTCCCCAAATATTTAGAAATAAAACAGTATGCTTCTGAACAATTCAAGAGTCAAAGAATAATTTACATGGGAAATCAGAAAATATTTTTAATTGAATGAAAATATAAACACAACATATAAAATTATTAGCTAATGCATGCTTAAGGGAAATTTACAGCTTTAAATTCTTCTACTAAACTTACAAATGATCTAACGTGAATGATCTTAAGAAGTTGTATAAAAAGCAAATTAAATGTGAAATAAGCAGAAAGAAGAAAATAATAAACATGAATATAGAGATTAATGAAACAAAGCAGACAGACAATAAAATTAAAATTTGGCTTTTCCCAAAGATCAATGAATTGATAAAGATCTAGTTTGATAAAGAAAAAATAGAGAAGTCACATGTTATCAATATCAGGAATGGAAAAATGCATATGAGTATAGTAGTGTCTACAGAAAGAAAATGAGAAGCAAATTAGTTAAATAGTCGAATTTGTAATGGGAAAGCTAGGAAGTCAATTTTTTTCAAGAATATAGAGATGGTAATGATGGCCCTTGTCATCAAAAAGAGCTAGTTCAGAGGAGGTTTGATGTTGGAACATATCTGGAGATAGCAAAGATTCATCCATCTCTACATTCAACTATCCATCCTATGCATTCATCCATTTCTTTGTCCTTTCATTCACTCCTTTGTTATTTTTATTCAGCACTTACTGAAAAACAATGTGTGAAACATTATGCTGGAAAGAAGCTACAGACTTAAGGAAAAGATGTGCTCCCTACGTTTATCTTAGAGCTCATGATCTGGAAAGGATGATCAGCGTGCAAGCGTGCTATTATAGCACAGCGTGGTGAGTTAGCAATAAAAATAGGTGTGGCACTCGCACCTGTGAACATAGAAAAGAGGTCTACACCCATTGGGAGAGGAGAGGTGGAGCTAGTCAGGGACATCCTTCTGCAAGATTTGATTCCTTCACTTGGCCCATAGAAAAGAGAAATTTAAAAAATAACAATGATGCTAATAAAGAAAATGGAACTAAGTATTTGAGTCAGAATCCACGGCACCGAGGTGAAACATCTTCCAAATCGCTTCATCCTTTCGTCCGTGCTGTTTGAACTGGGATTGCAACGCTTCTACCAGCAGCGAAATGAAACAGCACAGAATTCATACGCCCCCTGGAAGGAAATGCTGCAGAGCCTAAGCAAGACCCTAAAGGAAGGGACCTTTCCGCCTGAGTCATTTTGATGATATAATTCCAAATAATTCGCTGTTATTTCTTTTGGAGTTTCTGAATATAAAAAAAAAATATATCTAATTGCTCAGGACAATCTCAATAAAAGTGAGAAAGTTTCAACAAGTCCTTAGTCTAATGCTTTGCGGTAATCATAATCAATTCTGAGCGCCATTAAAAGCATGTGAAAGGGACTAGAATATTCATGCTCATGTGACTTTCACCTTATTTTTTTAATGTTGGTTGTATAAGAATGGTGAGGAAGAAAAATAATGACAGTAGTATGTTATAACAGAGTATATCAGTCAAGGGCCTCAATATGTCACGTCTGGACTACAGAAATGGAGAATGTTTACCCCTGGACTAATTTAATCAAAGTGTTCAAATAAATCTAGTCACCACTTCATTTTTTCTTTTTATGATAAATATTGAAAATTTTGTGCGTTAAGCTCTCATTTCACTATTACCACTATTAATTTATGGCAATGTGGATGATTTTTTTGTCCTTAAAGGATAGGAAAAAAAGACTGAAAATCCGTTTCTCATAATTTTCAGGGGCTCAGATCCAGTAGTTATGATTATTTTTCATTGAATTTATTGTTAAATGTCATAGGTGGCAACTTTACTTATTTACCATTGCCTGCCGGATCCTAAAGTAAGGGTAGCAAGTCTACCTTCTTCAATCTAGTTTGGAGAATCTTAGAGGAATGAGTGGTTATCTTAATTCCCATCACAGCTGAAGCCATCCGCATCAGTCAAGCCTATTAAAAACCAAACATTTTCAGACTGAGGGAGGTGTCTTTGTGACCTCCTAGAGTGGCAATTTATATTTTTCTTTTTTATCACAGGCCTAGATTAATTTTTAAAATTTATTTGGTGTATTACAATCAGTTCTGGATTAAAAGAGAATAAAGAGATTTTAAAACCAAATGTGGTAGTGTGAATTTTGTGAGATTCCTAGCTTGAAAATAAAAGACACTTGGGGAAAAATTGGAGATTTGCATATGGATTAGATATTAAGTTATATCAATAGTTTTTGCTTTTTTTAGGGGGTAACAAGAGTAACAGGGCTACCTAGAAAATTGCTCTTATTTCTACAAGAGTCATGATTAAATACTGAAGGCTAAAGTTCCATGACGTTTTGAAACTTATTTTCAAAAGGTTCAACAAAATGAGTGTGGTATGTGTGTGCATATTTCCATATGAATAACAATTCAATTCATAGTTAACATGTATTATACAGGTCATTTAATGTTTTGTATGTTTGAGAATTTTTACAACAGTAGTTGGAAAAATTATGAAATTTGATTTTGTATAATCAAGCTAAATTGTCATGCAACACTTAAACATATAACATACAAGTGACATAAATTACCTTTAGAGACTCTGCTGAACTGCTCTTCTGTCTCCAGGGCTAGGGAGCAAAAATGGCGCTCCATCAAGGCACCTAATGCGTTATGATGTTACATTGACTGTGTTCCTGGCATCCTAAACCTGTGACTTTCATCTTCAAGGCTATGATTAAGGGCTCTCCAGGACAGGCTACATAATTTGCAGGGCCCAGTACAAAATGTAAATGCAGGGCCCCTTCTTCAAAAATTATTACCAATTTGAAGATAGCAAGAGTAGAATATTAAACCAAGTAGGAGGCAACTCTAAGCGTGGGGTCCTGTATGACTGCACAGGAAGCAAGCCCATCACACTGGCCTTGGAGCTACGTCCTCATATTAGAAACCCTTCCCACACTTAGGCTGCTAACATTTAAGCCCACTTAAATGCTTAGTTAAAAAGCCACTAGAAGACAGTACAATCCTCCTTAAGAGAAGAAATTCTGAATTATTTTCTCTTTCTTCCAGTAGGTCTAGCATGCTGCTTTACACTTTGCAAGCCCTTAAAGAAAGGGAGAAGGCATGGTTAATGAACTGACAAGCAGAGGATGTGGTTAAGGTCCACCGCTTAGTAAATTTGTTTCTGGCCAAATCACTTAAACTCCCATACACTCATATTCTTGACTATAAAAATGAATAAAATCCCTATCTCACAGAGATCCTGTGTGAGAAAATATGAGATAATTTTAGGCTATTGTCTTATTAGGACTAAAACGCTTTACAACTATTAGTGAATGGACGAACAGTTTGAGTGATACACCTATCATCCATATGTACACTGTGCCACGAAGGAGCAGTGCAGCAGACCATGTCTCTCGTGTGACTGGTGCAGATCGCCAAATCCGTAACACACGTCCTGCGACTCCTGTCCATCAAGGGAGCCAGATAATCATAGCCAAATCCAACCAGAAGTGTAATACCTAGTCTCAGACAAAAAGATAATATGATTCTTCTTGCAGTAATACATGAGAAGGCAATGTGGCTCAAAAAAGCAACACATTCTCTTGCTAGCTTTGATTCCTTTCAGTAGCTTTGAGATCCTAAGCACATCAGTTAACCTTTCTGAACCTCCTATTGCTCACTCATAAGTGGGTATAACAAGAGTGCACTGTGAAGACGAGATGCTATGCTGAGTACCAACGTATCAGCATTAAGTTGATGCCATATAAACGATAGTTTATATAAAAATAACGCAACAACGTCGGAATATTTTTTAATGTTTAATTTATTCAGGAGAGAATATCATTTTTTCCAAACGCAGAAGGTAATTTTCACAGAAAGCCACATTCAGAGACAAATATTTTATTTCGTTCATTTATGCATTCAGTTAGGTCATTCATTTATTCTTTGTTCATTCAACAAAGATACATGGACGATGTATCCAGTACTGTCTAGGTGTTATCTAGACAAAGAAGACGCAATTACTTGGCTTTTTCTGTAAATGATTTCACAGTCTGGTACAATGTAATCTGAGCTCTAACTAAGGCTTTCACAAGTGCACAGCGGTCATAGAAGGAGGAATGCCTAAGTCTACTTGAGGGCATTGAGACCTAAAACTTGAAGACTGAAGTTGAGAGAAAGCAGAGAAGCAAGGAAGATCATCCCGGGCAGAAGGCAAGGTAAGAAAAGCTATTGCTAACTTTTATCAAGTACGTCTGTATAACAATGGGAAAGCCTGTCTTATGTGGTGGTGGCCTCCCTTTGTTCAGAGAGGTTTGAACAAAGTCTGTCTGTCAATCTAACAGGCATATTGAAAAGGATAGGAGATTGTGCTATATGTCTTCATAATCATTTTAAATCCTGAGATTTTAGACAGCGCTGGATTGGCATGCAATTTACTCCAAATAGTTACCAGGAACAAAGCCTAAGAATGAACTAGAGTCGGGATTGAAGAGAAAAAGCAACACGCGAGGCCAAAGAAATTTTGCTGGGCGTTTTGAGAATTGAAGTCAGATGGTGATCAGAAAAATGAGTCACAAACCCAGACACCAAGAAGTTCCAGGAAGTTGCTGCTGTCAAGGTGAGAAGTTCAGGACTGAGAGGAGAGTGTGAACATACGAAGAACCCCATTTTTGTGCGGCTTTACTAGTTTTGTTTGGGGACAGACCAGACTGCTAAGAGGCACCGAGAAAGATCATACCTCTATAGTTGGCTCAACAGTGTTCGCAGGGGTGAGGGGCTTGGGAACATGAAATTATGAATCAGATATGGGTGAAACAAAGAATATATCCTACATGGATCGTCATTGTCATGTTCAAAATACTTCATAGTGGAGCTGGCCCCGTGGCCGAGTGGTTAAGTTCATGCCCTCCGCTTCGGTGGCCCAGAGTTGGTCTGGTTCAGATCCTGGGTGTGAACATGGCACCGCTCATTAGGCCGTGCTGAGGCAGCGTCCCTTATACCACAACTAGAAGGACCCACAACTAAAATATACAACTATGTACTAGGGGGGGTTGGGGAGAAAAAGCAGAAAAAAAAAAAGATTGGCAACAGTTGTTAGCTCAGGTGCCAATCTTTAAAAAAAAAATTAAAAAAAAATACTTCATAGCGCAACACCAATTTCTAGTGAATCCCATTAGCAACAGAATCACACAAGATCCACACAGCTCTCTGCAGCTCTGTGTTCAGCACATTTAGTCTTCAAAGCAGTCCTGAGGAATGTGAGCCATTGTTTCTCCTATAGGTGAGAATATTGGCTCCCAGTATGGGTGACTTCTCCAGAGTCACGTGTAAAATTACGTTGTAGATATCTGCAAGTCGGCTTTGGACCCAGCACTTTCTGTTGTTATTTTCTCGGAGATTCTCAGTTAATTCATCTGTCAAATGGAGGTAGAAATAATTCTAAATCCAATTAGCTCAAAGACCTGCTGTGAAGGTCCAGTGAGGTAGTGCATTTAAAAGTGTCTCACAAACTATAAAAGATCAACTGAAAATAGTTAATGGAGCAACAGATGATGGCAAAGAAGGAGGATGAGGAGAGGATAATAAGGAGAGAAGGAAAGAAGTCAGTGCTTAGGGCTATTTTTGATCTTTACTTTCCATGGTCACTATCTTAACAACTATCTTATATATTTCATTCTTTGGCATAGTGTGTTCTGGGTGATTTCCTCACATCCGACTTCTGATCCAGTATTTCAAATCTGCTCTTTAATCATGTTTTATCATTATCATTATTATTATTCTTACTTTATTTCAATGCCTACAGTTTTCCAATCTTTTTTTTGGTGAGGAAAATTCACTCTGAGCTAATATCTGTTGCCAATCTTCCTCTTTTTTTGCTTGAGGAAGATTAGCCCTAAGCTAACATCTTTGTCAATCGTCCTCTATTTTGTGAGTTGTCGCCACAGCATGTCCTGACAAGTAGTGTAGGTCCATGCCCCAGATGCAAATCTACAAACCTGGGCCGCAGAAGTGGAGCATGCCAGACTCAACCACTATGCCACGGGGCCAGCCCAATCCAATGTTTGTTTTTATTTGGCTCTTCTTTTCAAAACTTTTTTTTTGAATAATGTCTTGTACTCACTTATCCTGTGGCCTCAGTTATCTATTTTTTTTTAACTCTTTGAATATTTTAAACATAATTGGCATGTAATTTAGACAATATCCTTGCGTTTTATGGGGGACAATTTCATTCATTTCTGAATCCACTGACTCACTGTCATGAGGCTGGAGTTCGATAGAAGAAAAGAGGCGTCTAATTTGGGAAGTAGGGAAGACTTGGGAGTTCGAATAGAGGGGGTTGCAAGTGTGTGCTTAGTAAAAAGTCCCTAAAAGACAATTATAGCTGTTAGCTACAATTTCAGGAGAACTTCGTATTGTTAGGGCAGACTTGATGCTAAGCACTTTAGTTCCAACAACTCATTTGTTTCTCGTAGTCCATGAGCAATACACCACCCCAATGTAAATATAAAGATGTAAAGGATAGAGGAGTGAAGTAAGTTCCACAGTTTCACACAGTGGGAAAGTTATCTTTGAATTCAAACATGTCCCTCCAAATTACAGTGTCTTCATCATTAAGCTATTTTCTGATGGGTACAATCTTAACCAACAGAAATTCTCTAAAATTTTCTTTGCTGGCCCCTGGAAATATGAGAAAAGAAAAGTGACTGATTTTAATGAATGTTATAGGATTATATTTAGCAAAAATATTTCCATTTTGAAAATCTATAGGCAGGTTTTGGAAAAACTGTTATTGCTTTTTTGCTTTAAAAGTCACTGTCTTGTCAATTTTTAAGTCATATGTCCAGAGGGAAAGTCTGGGGTAGGTGAGGAGAAAGGGTGGCCCTGCTGTGGAAAGTTGGTGTGCTGAGAAAAACTTGTGGAATTCTCTCTGATCCTAGAGTTGAGATTTCTTATAATGAGACATACTTAGGGTTATCATGCTATAGGCTAAATAATTAAAAGAATTCTATAGACCTAAATTTATATTTTAAAAAACTTATATAGGATGACAAAACAGTTGGTTTGAACTTTTGAATGATTTCTTGGTCCAAATGAAATAGAGAGTACACAGCTGAACACGTCTGTGGGTGACTGGTACAAACCCAATCGGACTCATAAGAAGAGAAAGTGTTGTGACTCCTTTCTGGGTTGGACATGCCAAGGAATTAGAATCTATTACAGCTGAGTTGTTACTGGTAAACTCTTGAAATCACTATCAGAAGAACTATTTTCAGGAATAGAGAGAGTAAGAAAAAGATAGCTTAGCAACTTAGAGGCCTGCAGGGACCTGAGTAGATACTTGTGTCCCTAACGTTCTGATTCATTTGAATACACAGTTTCTTAATGTTCAAGGAAACATATGCCATGAAATAGATTGGTCTATGATGCTCCCTCCAGCTCGAACATCTTATGAGTGTAGATTTCACACGTGTGAAGATGTATTTCAGTGGTACCCAAGCAAGGTCATGTGTGATGATGATGAAATTATTAAGAGGATCCTGGAGTTACGTTCACTAATTTAAAAAGCCAGATGGAATCACATATTTAATCTCGAAAAAAATCCCTAAATGAAATGCCAAGTTATTTGGTTTTGGCAATAATTAACAGAACTTAACATGGTACCCTCAGTTCTCTCATGCTGACCTAGAGATCTAGGAAACAGCAAATATGTCTGATACAAAAAGAAAAGCATGGAATTAAAGCATCGTTAACTATCTATTTAGAAAGAGTTTAGTTTTTGTATTGTGGGTATTTGTTTTCTGTAAATGGAGAGTTCACTTGTAGGAAATGTAGGATGAGTCTGCTACTGTTACTGTACGGTTCTTTTAGAAAATTATTTTGTACTTTAAAAGTCATATTAATATTTGTTACAATAATCCTATTTCTGAGTATCTATGTAAAGAAAAGAATATGAAAACGTAGACAATAGACATGGGCATGTTCCCTTTCATTGGAGCACTATACATGATGTCAAAAACCCGAGAGCAATATAAATGATCAATAGGGGCCTGGCAAAATCAATTTCACGATAAGCATAGCCTGCAGTGTTGTGCAGGAACTGCAAATGTTAATTAGAAATAGCTGTAGAAATATAGGAAATAATTCTGTTATAATGTCTAAAACTGAAAAGTAGATAAAATTGCTGTGCATTATGTTTATAACTATGCAAAACATACATAGAGAATGGACTGGAAGGGAAACTAAAACATAAAATAGTTTTTTAAAATTAGTATAGATATTAAAATATGCAGATAGAGTATGCATATGCATAGAGAATGGTCTGGAAAGGAAAATTCTTATCTGGAGCTGGTGTTTTATTTCTTTGGGTATTACTGATAGCCTTGTTGCTTCTCATTAGTGTGAAGATCAGTGTAACTTTTTTAGTGTGGATTTGTTTTTTATTAGTGCACGTACTTGTCTTATCTTTTTAAATGTTTGTAATGCCCTTATGTTGGTTTTATAAGTAAAATATTAAAGTAAGAATGAGAAGTAAGATTATAAATACATTTCCGTTAGTAAAAGATAGCAAAAATATGGGGACTGTTTGAGGGAAGATAATAGAATTTATGACACAGGAAAAGTGGACAGAGTTTGTATTCTGCGTCCTGGGACCTCTGTTATTGACATAACTTTGTAACTGACAAGAAGCTGTCACATCAAGAGTCCAGCACTGTGCCTGGCTCAGAGAGACTGTTCAATATTTGCAAACAAATGCTATAAGCTTCTATTGCTAAAACACTTGTATATGAGACTTGAATGACAGGAGTGAAGGACTTGCCCAGTCCTATAGAGTAGGTCACAATGGCCATGCTAGAAGGAAACAGAATTTCCCACGTCCTTCTCCAGCAATATTTCCATTGCACTAAGCCATCACCTTCCACAAAGGAATTTTTCCTCATAGCAACATTGTCATTGGGAAATTTTTCAACCATTCCAGAAAAAGACCCTCATTAAAGTTTAATACCCTCCCCTAGGTGAGAATACGAGCATTTCAAACCTCGTGACTCTTTTTAATTACAAAAGATAAACTGCCCTTTCAAACTATGCCAACAAAAATTTATTTTACATGTATCAGATTTTATTACCGACTCCTGAAGTTCTACATCTTTTTGCCATCACTTCCGAGGCAGTTGGCAGGGCAACGGGAGAAAGGTCAAGATGGAAAGAGATTATAAGAACTAATTATAATTCAGTTGTGTTTTTTCCTTCTCAAGTAATTAAAATGAGAAAATCACCCAAAACTATATCAGCTGGTGCCTGGTTCTTTGCTTCTGTCGTCACTCTTCCCACACACAAATTCACAGAATTGTCACCTACAGGCTTGGTCTAAAAATACTCTATAGGCTAAACACACATTGGATTAAGTGGGATCATTGGGTCGTTTCTAGGATCAAGTTAACTTTAGATCTTGTTCGATCAGTCTTGCTTTATCCAAAGATCTCCAACCTGGGTTTTATTCATTCATTCCTTCACTTATTCAAACTTAGTGTGTCCCTAGCATACACACAGTTGAACGAAGAATGTGAGACTTTCTTGACCTTTAAACAATTGAGTCTAGTGCAGTTTCTCAGCCTCTTTTTGTTTTCAGTATCCGTTCCCTAAGGGGCCTTTTTCTATGTATTTTTCCTAATTGCCCACAAAGCTTGTGACTGTGGCCCTTTGGAGGGCCACAGGTCATTGTAATATCTAAGATCTTTTTTGTCCCAAAGAACTAATTTTCACCCCTACATGACGTCACCACCGTTGAGAATGGATAATCTAGTCACAAAAGTTATTCAGAAGGTAGTTGTGTGACATGTGCTCTGGAGAAAGACCATGGGGCTGCTACAGGAGAAATGAATGGTGTCTGTATCCTGGACTGAGGACATCATGGAAGGATTCTAGAGGAGGCTGGGTAAGGAATCCTGGAGTGAGTATGAGAAATGACCAAGAAGAGGCAAAGTGATTCCCTGTGCCAGTGGAAGGTTTATCATATACTTGAAGATGAGTGTCCTGTGATGGTGTGTTCCCTCTCTAAGAGGTTTCCGTTAAGTCCATGTCTGTTAAAACATAATACTTTCATTTCACACCATTTGCCTTTGAGCATGGTTAGGAAAAACGAAACAAACCAAAAAACCCCAAAATTTTGAGATGCCCAAGCAAATTTTTCTTGAATACTTGAATCAAGACCAAATCTTTTTAAGAAGTCTCATTGATTAACTCTTTGTAATAATATCCATTACATTTGTATAATTCATTCCCATTTATACAATGTTTTCACATGCATGCTTTACTTAAATTCTTCTTTGTTTTTAAAGATTGGCACCTGAGCTAACAACTGTTGCCAATCTTCTGGGGTTTTTTTTTCTGCTTTTTCTCCCCAAATCCCGGCAGTACATAGTTGTATATTTTAGTTGTGGCATGTGGGATGCCGCCTCAACATGGCCTTGTGGGTGGTGCCATGTCCATGCCCAGGATCTGAACCAGCGAAACCCTGGGCCACCAAAGCAGAGTGAACGAACTTAACCACTCGGCCATGGGGCCAGTCCCTAATTAAAGTCTTATAGTAATCCCATGAAGTACAATTTATTTTTTTTTTAGGAAGATTAGCCCTGACCTAACATCCATGCCCATCTTCCTCTACTTTATATGTGGGAATCCTGCCACAGCATGGCTTGATAAGTGGTGTGTAGGTCCGCAGGCAGGATCTGAACCCGTGAACCCTGAGCTGCCGAAGCAGAGTGCAGTAACTTAACTGCTCCGCCATCAGGCCAGTGTAGTACAAATTTTTAATATTAAATTACCACTTTACAAGTGAAAAAACCTTCAGGTCCCCAGGATATATTCAAGAAAATTATTATGGAGTCACAAGAGAAGAAGGAATTACTTTTTTTAAACATGTGATGTCTCTGTATTTTTATTTGTTTATTTGTTTATTTTTGAGGAAGATTAGCCCTGAGCTAAAATCTGCCACCAATCCTCCTCCTTTTGCTAAGGAAGACTGGCCCTGAGCTAACATCTATGCCCATCTTCCTCTGCTTTATATGTGGGATGCCTACCACAGCATAGCTTGCCAAGTGGTGCCGTGTCCGCACCCAGGATCTGAACTGATGTACCCTGGCAGCCGAAGTGGATCGTGTGAACTTAACCGCTGTGCCACCAGGCCGGTCCCCCAGAAGGAATTAATTTTAACAATAACCCCTACACAATTTGTAAAAAAGACTTGGGATAAATGTCCATGATATTTTCCAAATATATGCCTAGCATTGTGCACTGGGGATTGTGAATTTAATAAGATATAGACCCTGACTTCATATAATTTATGTCAACAGATAGCTTTTAAAAAACTCTAATTTTTAAAAAATTTAACTAATTTAAACTATGATAGAGCGAAAATATAGGGTTTCAGGGCAATATACTTTAAGGGTCTGACCTGGTCTGGGGTGAACAACAAAGTTTTCCTTGATGCAATTACTGAGTTTTGAAAGATACATGAAAATCTGCCAGGTGAATATGCAGGACAGGGTAGTGAGAATATGTCTTCAAGTGATGGAAACAATACATAGAAAGTTACTCAGATAGAGTGGAGCATAAGGCATGGAAAGAAGGAAATGAAAACCAGTGTGGCTGCAGGGAAGGCAAAGAGAAGAGTGGTATCAGCTGGCATCCCTGAGGTAGGCAGGCCCCTGGGCTAGTCTGCTTTGTAGACCAAGTTAAAGATGTTGGCTTTTCCCTTAGAGCAATGGGAGATCATTTTTAGCAGGGGAAGGCATGATTAAGTTTGCACTTTTTAGAGCTCACTTTTGCTGTAGTGTAGAAACAGAGAGTAGAGCAAAAATAAATTCACAAAGACAAGTTTGGAGACGAGGAACAGAAGAAAAGGCCCTTACCATGAAGAAAGCATTCTAAACTAGCAGTCTATGGTGTGCTACATATGGAATACTAACTCTATTGGCGTTATAATTAGAAGCGAAGCAAGCTTTCAGAGAGGCATTATCTCAAACTGAGGGATGAAGAACCTTGGACAAGAGAGGAAGCAAGTGTCCTGAGTTTCTTAGATACTGTGGTGCAGGTGCACAATGAGGGCTGGTTTCCTTGATTTTTCTCTTTCATTTCTGGATATATCTGAGGAAAGACTTGTATTAATGATGGCTTTTTATTTTCTGTGTTTCTGATGCTTTGACATCTGGGGCCGTGATTACCCTAGAGAGACTGCTTCCTCCAGGGCTAACGGATTCCTAGAGAGAAACAACTACTTGTGCTCATGCCATTCATAGGAAAACTAGCCAATCCAGAGCCCAGAGCCCAATCACCTCCTTTATTCGGCCCTTTGACCTTGGGCCACCTGTCCTAATCACCCCAGGGCCAGGTCCCAGACAACTAGATTCAGCCCCTACATCCCAGAGCCTGCTAAAATGATCCAAAGTAGCCAATCCTAAACCTACTATCCTGCCTGGCTCATTTCTTCCCACAGAAACCACAATAAGGGCTCTTGCCCACATTCTCCCCCAATTCCGTTGGCCTTCTGACCAACCCTGGTGCTTCACCATGTTGTCCTCCGTGATGTGGGCACCCTCTCCTTTTGGGACTGTGAGTAACAAACTGTCTTTTTAGAGGCCGTTGTCTCCTGATCTGTGGGCCTCATTATACCTGACTTATAACAAAACCTATATTTTAAATATATATGTTTTAATATATTTAATATATTTAAATATATTATGTTTTAAAACATGCCCACCATAAAGCCTTCAAGTAAAGCCCCACTTTGTGAGAAATAGTATCCGACATTTACAGAGGGCTTGTTATGTGCTAGGCATTGTTTTAAACACTTTGTGTGCATTAACTCAGTTAATCCTCATAACACTTTGTTATTTAAGGGGACTATTTTTACCACATTTTACAGATGAATAAATAGAGGCACAGTGAGGTGTAGTGGCTCTCCCCACTTTACCATAAGCGGCAGAGCTGGGCTCCAAGCCCATTTCTGTCTGACTCCTGAACCCACATTCTTGCCTCCCTACTGATATGACAACTAATTCTTCTGGGAAACATGGAAGTAAGAGTAAAGAACCTTCTCCAGATAATAACATGCCTGTGAGAGAGACAGGGCAGCCCTCAGAGATGATGGAGCTGTGGGTGCGAAAACGGGAAAACAGGAGACATGAGAGCAGTTTCATACACCCAGACGGGAAAATTGTGCCACGGCAATGGAGACATAGCTGAATCTGAATTTTCCTTAAATAGGTAGCAAGGCCAATATGGTCACTCTCAGAGGCCACATTTGCCTCTTGGCCAGTTCTAATTATCAGCATTGATGCTTTCTATAAGCAATTATCCAGGCTCAGGGAGCTGCCTCAGTCAATAATCGGAGTGCAGGGAGCCCTGCAAGGGTTATTCACATAGACATGCTACACACCCTTCCTCCAACTTGCAGTCAGCATGGCCTAAGTGGGAGCAATAAGCCCTCGGCATTCTGGCCCAGGGCTGTTGAGCAAATTGCAGAGCTAATCTCTGTGCATTAAGAGAAGCCCATTAGCACAACAGAGCTATTGTAGCTGTCAAAATCACTGAGCACCGGGCTGGGCCTGTGTGGTCTTGTGCTGAGCCTGGCTGTCAGGGATCTGGCTATGCCTCTGAGATGGAGCAAAGTAAAGATGTACTCCACTCACTCTGACTTCTTAGGGGAGGAGGCCTCACCTGGTGAAATAAAGCACTCGTTGTCCTCTACTCACACCAGATGTGTAGGGTTTTTTCCTTATATTAAACAATTCTGCCCCTAACTGCCAGGAGTTAGCACAGACCCCAGAGGTTAAGGGCGCAGTCCTGCAAGACTGCCCCTAACTTCAAACGCCAATCGCAAGTCCCAGGGTGTCACTTGTACTTCTGACAGACAGGCTATACTTTGGGGGTTTCCACAATCCCCTCCTTCTGCTTAATAAGTTGCTAGAATGGCTCACAAAACCCAGGGAAACATTTTTCTTACTATTACTCACTCACTACAAAGGCTACAACTCAGGAACAGCCGAATGGAAGAGATGCGGAGAACAAGGTATGTGGGCGGGGTGCAGAGCCTCCTGCCCCCTCTGGGTGTGTCCCTCTCCCAGAACCTCATTGTGTTCACCAAGCGAAAAGCTCCCAGACTCCTTTGGTAAGGGTTTTGATGGAGGCTTCATCACCTAGACATGATTGAGTAAGTCATTAGTCATTGGTGATTAGATTGACCCAGCCCCTCTCCCTTCCCCAGAGGGCGTATGGGACAGAAAGTTCCAATCTTCTAATCACCTCTAATCAAGTAATTGCTTCCCTTGGCAACAAGTCCCTCATCTTTAGGGTCTTTCCAAAAGTCACTTCATTAATGTAAACTCCTGTGTGGTTGAAAGGGGCTCCTTAGGAAGAACAAAAGTTACTCCTTTCATCTTTTCACACTGGAGCGATTCCAGGAGCCAGGAAGGAAGACTAAATATATATTTTTATTATACCACAATGTCACATGGAGTCAGGGACACATAATAGGAATAATTCAATTACTTTTTAACACCTCTTTGGTGAGTCATTAGAATGTCCCAGAAAATATACTAAATAGGAAAGATATATAGAATAAAAATCAGTATGGCCTGGGTACTGGTCCCTCATAATTGGTGCAGTCCATGAACATCTGGTGTAGCTGTTCCTGCCACCAGGATCGGGAGAAGCACGAAGGAGACACACATGAGTAACACTCCACCTGTCATGGTACCAAATGGCCAGGGGTAACATAAGGTGACACTTAGCCCAATCTGCTCCCTGTCTTTTGAACTTGTGTCCACATTGAGTCTTTCAGATGTGAGACCCTAGACTGTATCTCCCTGGTACATCTTCTAGAATATGCTTTAAATGCTCTTTCCTTCCATCAACACCTTCCAACGAAACAGCCTGACTTCCCACTCTGAAGTCAGAAAAAGAGCTGTCCCTGCTCAACACATTGCCTTCCCACCCGATCCTTCTCCCACTTAATATCTACTTTCCCCAGCACAGTCGTTCTCAGTATTGGAAACTTTCTTTGTCTGGTTTCCATGGTTGAGAAACATCTTCAAGACATCAACAATTTCTCTCTTTTCCTACTTCTCACTGCTGCTTCTTTTTATTTTTACCGTGTCCTCCCACTTTGCTGAAAAAAGATACTTCCCAAGAAACAAGCTTCCTTCTTCCTCCTGCCTGTCCCCTCATGTCCTTATTTCTCTGCTGGTTTGCTTCTCTTCCCTCTGCAAACTGCATCTTGGTAGTGTTGAATAAAGACACTAAATTTTCGACAGCTCTGAAATAGACATTGTGTTCCTGAAGCTTTTGAAAAGAGAAGGTGGGTTGGCACCCAAACATTCCCCGGGCATTGTGACTATGAAAGCTGCATCTTTTTTCTCACTAAACCAAGCCAAACACCCTTTCTGTTTGCCTTGTAATTTGCATCCCTGAGAAAGATAAATCTTAGTACACAATTCTTGAAAAGTGGGTGAAGAATGACATTATAATGAAGTAAGATTGTAGGACTGAATCACAGCTGCTAGGGACTGACAGGCAGAACCAGATCAAAATGATTCTCCACTGTACAACTTAATTGTGTGTTTCCTTGTTTCTCAGCATTTTCCGTCAGTGGCATCCTGGGAACTGGTGCCCGGAACCCAAAACAAGCTCAGCCACTTTTCTATTCTCATCTACCACCCCTTGACATGTGTCTGTTACATCCACAGAACGATGCTCTATTTAACAAGCACACATTGAAGTTAGTTTTGACTTCTTCAAATTACTTTCTGACAAAAACTATCCACTCGAACCACATGGACTATTCTCTCTTTAGGAACTGTCTTCACAATCAAGTGTTTCTATCCCAGATTTAGTCACTTAACTGGAGCTCAGTAAATGAATTCAGAGCCAATTCATGCATCTCACACCAAGAGTAGTTTTGTCATTTTCTAGTTATATCATGTTTAATTCCAATGATGTTTTCAAGTATAGTAAGATCATTTTATTCTCAAGATCTAGCTCTAGCAACTTTTTCTTAAACATACGTATTCCTTCAAAGATTGAAGTATAGTCTACCACTGATGAAATTTAAAAGAAAATTACGTGGCATGTTGAAACATTTTGAGGATAACAATAGAGCTTTGAAAGGGACAATTTAAGTGACATTTAGCTTTGAATTAGTAAGTCCTTAAATGCTTAATTTTAAAATGCCAATCACTGTCCCCATGAAGTTAGCACAGATATTGAAAGTAATTAGTCCTGGAAATGAAGTGTATTTATGACCTTGAAAAAGAGGTGGATTAATTTATCTGAACCTTGGTTTTCTAAAGTACATAGTGGGAATAATCATGTACACAGGGTAGAGTTATTGTGAGAATCAGAGACATTCTTGAAGCTGGATCAGTCAGTGTCCAGTCAGGAAAATAAAACCACACTGAGTGTTTCAAATACAGGGCATCAAGGGGCGGCCTGGTGGAGCAGCGGTTAAGTTCTCACGTTCTGCTTGGGTGGCCTGGGGTTCACTGGTTCGGATCCCAGATGAGGACATGGCACCGCCTGGCAAGCCATGCTGTGCTAGGCATCCCACATATAAAGCAGAGGAAGATGGGCATGAATGTTAGCTCAGTGCCAATCTTGCTCAGCAAAAGAGGAGGATTGGTGGCAGATGTTAGCTCAGGGCTAATCTTCCTCAAAAAAACAAAAAAGAAAGAAAAATTACAGGGGATCAAGTACATGGAACTGGTTAAACAAGTATTAGAAGGCTGATTGATAGAGCAAATATTAAAATTAGTAACTGCAGAAAGCAGTGGCTTCCCAGAGAGCTGAAGATGAAAAGAGAAGAGGGCATGCCACCAGAAACTAGGAGCAAGTCAGGGGAGCATTCGGGGACTGTTCTTGGGACAGCTGAGAAGAAAAAACAAACTCAGAATGGCCTCAGCTTCAAAAGCCTGATTCCATTTTCCAACTGACAGGTTGGAGGAAGAGAATGAAACGTTCTTGTGGTGGTTAAGAGTCGGATACTGGGACCAGATTGTCTGGGTTCAGATCCAACTCCGGCACACACTTACCCTCCGTCTTTGAACAAGCCATGTAATCTCTTCATTTTCAGCTTCCACATTGGTGAAATGGGGGTAATGATACCAGCCATCTCATGAGGTTGTTCTGAGGTTCAGTGAGTCCAGATATGTGATAGGTGTAATATATGTAACACCTGACACATAGCAAGTGCGAGATGGGCGTTTGCTGGTATTGTTGTAACATTATTGTTACTGTCATTATTACGCCTATACTCTAATCTTTTGGCAAAAGAAGTTCCCTTCCCACAGGAAGAATGTAAAGTCAATATTGCCTCCACTGAGTGTTCCTCTCTTTTCTGATTATCTGTCCTCTACTTGATTATTAGCTTATAAAGGCCAGAATCATTTCTTTTTTGTTGTGAAGTTTCCCCTGGTTTATAGCCCTGTACCTGGCATAGGAACATTTACCGGCTGAATGAAATACAAGGCAACTGCTAATTTCTGATTTGGGCGGCCATGTGGATGGGGGTGCCACTCTTTCATACAGGGCCACATTGTCAGAGATCAGGAAAACTTCAGTATAGAGATGGGAACTGAGGTTATACAACTGGAGGATGTTGCCCAAGGAAAATATACCAACTGGGAAAATTTATTTATTTATTTTCAGCATTTACTCTACACCAGGCATTGTTTTAGACATTGGGGAAACATCTATGGAATAGAAGTAGACACAATTCCTTGCTCTCACAGAGCTTACGTCCAAGTGTGGTCATTCTGATAATAGATATGGTAACAGAGTAAGTTATATAGACTATCGAGAAGAACGTAAGTGCTGTGGCAGAGGTTGAAGTTTTAAATATGGTGATCAGTGTAGGCCTAACTGAGGACATTTGAACAAAGACTTGGAAGAAGTAAGGGAGCAAACCATGTGCCTATCTGAGAAGACGAAGAAATAGCAAAGTGAACGCCCTGAATAGTAGCCCATCTAATGTGTTCTAGGATGAACAAGAAGGCCTGTGTGGTCACAGCTGAGTAAGCAAGAGGGACGTAGGAGACGATGAAGTCCAACAACCAGATGGTGTAGAGCAATGCAAGTCACTCTGGGCACGTGCTTGCCTCTGAGTGATGTGGAGAAGGGCCAGGGCTGAGCAGAGGACTGCCATGACAGGACTCACACTTTAAAGGATTGCTTTGCCTGCTGGGTTCAGGATAGCGCTGCGGGCAAGTGTTCATGAAGGGAGAGCAGGGAGGAAGCAATTGCAGTCACTCAAGTAAGACACAAAAACTTACTAGGACCACAGTGGTAGCAGAGGAGATTGTGCAAAGTGGGTCAGATGTGAGTAAATATGGAAGCCAAGCCAAGCCAACAGGATTTACTAAGGGATCAGATGTGGATTATTAGAAAGAAAAATTTAAAAAAGCTGTCAAAGATGTTTCAGAGGTTTCTGACCTCAACTACTAAAAGAATAGAGTCGTCTTTCATTGTAAAGGGACAGGGCTATGTGAAAAACTGGGACTTTCCTAGTTGTAAATCACACTGATATTTAAGGAATGGATAAAAGAAGACAAAGCAATAAGGCATTGAATGAGTGAAGCCTGAGAAGGAGAAAAAAATAATGAAGTCGATTTCTGCATAGAACAGAAAAGTAAATGAGAGTTCAGTTATTAAGGGGGAAGATGGAGTAATACTTGCATTTCTTGAGATTATACAACTTATTCTGGGGTGTAGAAACTGAATTTGTCTCAACTAATGCAAGTTAAATTTTCCTTATAGAGAAGAACCAAGGGTTAGTGGGTGGATAGGTCAGCTTTGAAGCTGGTATGCAGGAGAAAAAAATGTTAAGTGAGGGAAGGAAAAAACTTAAAGCTTTTTATCACTCTAATGCCATAGGACGGTAGCGTGGTCAACACTGGCACTTGCTTTGCCTTCTCTGCATGGTGGTGGAAACACAGAAATGGGCACATAATGAAAATCTTTACAGGAAGGAAAAAGCTCAAGACAAGTGCAGTAGCTTTTTATTGTTCTTTATGGTAACAATTTACCATAAGCAAATGATCAAAACAGCACAAATTTATTAGCATACAGTTCTGGAGGTCAGAAATCCAAATTGGGTTTCATTGGGATAAAATCAAGGTGTCAGCAGAGCTGCTGGAGGCTCTGGGGGAGAATTGTTTCCTTGCCTTCTCCAGCTTCCAGAGGCCATCTGCATTTCTTGGTTCATGGCCCTTTCCTCCATCTTAAAGCCAGCAGTCAAGCATCTTCTAATCTCTTTCTGACTCTCACCCCTGCATCCTTTCTCATGGCTCCTCTCTATCCTTCAAATTGTTTCCAGCAAGACTTCAGTGGTGAACATGACATTGCAAGCCTTTCCTTCATAGTAGTCATAACAGAGAGAAGTTGTCATAATTCTCTGCCCAACTGGATCTTGGACTCTTGAAGAGCTAAGCTTGAGTAGCCAGCAGAGAGAAGTGGAGTGTGAGCCAGTGATTTAAAACTAACAGCTTCTAAAAACTGTAGTGACCTCTCAGGGCCCCCACTGGCTTCCACTCTCTTGCCTTCAGCAGAAGTTGTGATATGCTACCTCCCCACAATGGCCGAACTTCTTGGAGTGAAGGTGAGTGAGTACAAAAGCTAAAGGAGTTAACAGGGAGATAGCTGGGACATAGGGTGCAGAGGCACTGCTGGGCTCCGGGGTGTGGCTAGTGAATCTACATGAAGCCCGATCTCCACGTTAGTGAGAAGGTTTGGTAGAATGCAAGAAGTGTGGGCTTTTGAGTCAAATAGGCCATGGTAGGAATCCCAGGCAGCTATTCTAGTTGTGTGGCTTTTGGCAAATCACTGACATCTTTGACTCTTAGTTTATCCTCTTTTGTAAGATGAAGAAAATAATACTTCTTTCAGTGGATTGCAATGAAGTATAAATGAAATAAGGTATATGAGGCACTCAGTATAATGTCAGGCATATGGTAGTTACCTGATGCTAGTGTGTCCTCCTCAATGATGGAGTTGTCAACAGTGTCAACTCAAGTACTGAGGATAAAAAATAAGGTAGAATGAGGACAGATGTGTCACTGGGTTCTAGGGCATGTCTTCTTGACCTCAGTGCAAGGACAGGATAAAAGCAACCACAGCAATTGGGATTCTCCAAGAATTCTCTTTGAATGGGCAGAATAGCACCTGATGGATAGGAAACACCTGCCAGGAAGCACAGAAAGGCAGTCCCCAGTCATGCAGTTGAGATATTGGGCCATGTCAGCACACTATGTGGAACAGAGGTCACCTGAGTGACCTGAATCCTAAGCCATACTTGACTCCTCTGCGGAGCTTCATGGTGAGCGCTGCGCAAGCGAGTGGGAAGTGGCTAGAAGGGGGAGGGGCAAAGGAGGATGTGAAGGATGAAGAAGAAGAGGAAGAGGGAGAAAATAAAGAAAAGGAGACTATGTTTGAAAGGAATATCATATGTTTTGAAAGTGTTTTGTGCAGTGCTTGCTGCACAGTAAGCCCCAACATACAAGAGTTATTGATATTGGCTGACGTCACTATTGTTAGGTGAACAAAGGATTCAAACCTAGGTTTGCCTGCCTCCAAAGGCCCTGTTCCTTCTGCTTCATTGTTCTGCCTCCTGGATTCTGGGGAAGGAGTTGAGTTGGGGAATCAGAAACAGGAGGTAAATCAGTCTGTGTTTAGGGTCAATACAAAGTAAATTCAAGTCTGACATGGACATTTACGCTCTAGAGTAGAAGAAAATAGAAGACAAAACCAGTCCAATTGAGACTCAATAAGATGCAGCAAAGGAGGAGAGTGTATAGCAATAGTGATCAAGATATTTACTACAACCAAGGCCATGAGACCTGTTTTATCTGGATGTTGGCCATGACTGAGTAGATGAGTTGGCTTTATTCAAAAGCACAGGATCACACAGGCATGTGTTTGGAATGGAGGTGATTACCCTAGCCTGCTGTCTGCTGGCATTCCTTAAGGTGTGCGTGAAATCTTACACCATGATGGGCAAAGCTGGATATGCTCATTCTGTGTATGCAAGAGCCCATCACTGGAGTCAGGTCTTTTGTTGATGAGAGCTGGGTCATTGCTATGGACAACTGTTTTTTAAGGCCTCTGAAGCCCTTTATCCTTCTTCTGTATAAACCTTTACTCTTCATTTGGGAAACCGTCTTTCTCTGAACTGTTATTTAATGAAGAGTCATGCCAAGGATTCTGTAACCACTCCCGCTTATTACAAACTAGGCAATCAGAGGCTCCAATTCCCCCAACATGGTAATCCGTTCAAGGATAGTTATGGAATCAGCAAAGACTATCACAAGCTTCCGGAGATGTTCTCTCTGGACTCTGGGAGAGAGAGAGTTTTCACCAGGGATCACCTTCCCTGATTACCTGGAGGAAACTATCAGCAGAATTAAGCCACTTCACAGAGGGAAGCAGATCTGAGATGGAGATAGACCCAGGTGACTGATGCTATTATGCTAACTCCTGACTCCTGACATAGCCCTGATTGAAGACAGATGAACTCCTGGACTCGCCGAGCCAACACAAACCAGTAACTTCCCCCCATTCTCTCTTCTTCTCTCCCTCCTTCCTTCCTTCCTTCTTTATTATTCAGTTTGTGTTGGTGTCTGTCACTTGAAATCCAAAAATTTCGGATTAAACTAGAAGGAAACATTGAAAAATGCAAATGATCTCCATTTGGCATCTTTTGATTCCAAGCAGTGGTGCAAAGGTATTGTAAGAGGTATTTAGTATCTAAAGTGAGGAAATGACGAAGGATGAAGGCTACAGTGAGAAAGAAAACATTTGGTTTACTACTCCTGAGTGTAGACTTAAGCCACTACATATGTGTAAATTGATGGACCAGCACAGGGAAGTATTAACTAATTGCCAAGAATGATAGGTTGAAATAAAACTAGCGAGAGTTCTGATCAAACTCTGCAGGAGAGAAACCCCTTCCCCACAGAGCACAACTAAACACACAGTTAAAGGGAGCTCAATGTGCAGGATTCAGAATTCACCAGGATGACATTAGAACACACAAAAGCAAATTCCACCCAAATATCAGACAATTTAGAGGCACGAGGTGCATTCCTTTACCCAGGCAATTTGCAATTAAGGACCAAGAGAATTTCATTGCTCCAAGGACAACGTATAGAACATCTTACTTCATTTGCTTTTCCTCATTGTTCACCCACAAACACCGCTAAGAGAAAATAGGTGATGGAAGGTGAGGGACCCCCTGAGTCAGTGACAAAAGCCAGATGATGAAGCTGATGGGGTGTTCTGGTTCCTCAGGAATGTGAACCTGCTCCTAAAGCATTCCTGAGGCCTTGGGGCCTGCAGCTCAGAGATTAAAGTGAAGGTGGGACTGAACCAACACAGAAGGTGGAGGTGTGAGAGGGACCAGCTTCTGCTGAGACCTCCAGGTGGCTTTCTGTCTTTATAAACCCATCACTAGGCAGATGCTGTGGGCTGCAGATCCTGGGGCTAATGTGGAAGTAGCTCACAGCCCTCCAGACGCACGACCTAAAACACTAAGTCATCGACCTCTGTCCTTATTGAGTCCCTTCCATCTCTGAAAAATAAACACAAATAAAATCAAGAGCAAATAACTAACCTTTTATCACTTCCCTATTTTCCTCCTTCACATCCTCCTGCTCAGTGAAACTCACTTGCCCGCACATGGGGTGAGGAAGGCTCCATCTGTGGTGAGTAAAAATGGTAATAGTTAAATTAGTGTTCTAAGATAATCTCCCGAGAATTGTGTATATATTAACTCATTTAATTTGAGTCAGTCAACACACAATCTATGAGGAAACTAATATTATTACCCCCATTGTAGTTCACACCTGTATTGGAGCCTAAACACAAACCAGTCTAAAAAATTTAAAATATATATATATAAGATCAGCACTTATCTTGCTTTTGCCCAGCTCTAATTCTTACAAAAGTAAAAAGAAATGGTTCCAAATAAGAAGGCATTACTTGAGATTTGCATAATTGACATCTTTACCTTTCAGGTGGCTTGAATAGGCCCAGCAGCCATTATAAGATCATTAGAAAAAGGGTGGAAATAGGTCCAGAAGGCCAATCAGCCGTGTTCTGATCACAGGAGAAGCAGCATCCCTGACAGGGGCCTCGGGGAAAATGTATTGAAGCAGCTAGAATAGTTGAATGACCAAATTGAGGTAGGGAAATTGCTACCTGTGCACCAGTGAATAAGATCACTTCAACTGGGGGTGAGGTTAAGCTTAGGGACACTCTCCCTGCCACCCCTCTCTTCCCCAACCTCTTCCTTTTCCTTGATTCCACAGCAGCTGAAGAAATATGAGAGATCTCAGACACACATCTGGGCAAGGACATAGAAAAGATCAGGGAAAACATCCCTGAATTAAATAGGCAGGTTTAGCTCAGCAGATCCTAGCCTAGCCCCAGGGCCCCTCCCACTACTGACACAGTGGGTCTTAGGCTAAGAGACTTGTGCATTTGTTTCCAAAAGCCAAACTTTGCCTTGAAGGGGAGTGGGGCTTGAGGAAGAGAAAGAGAAAACAGCCTCCTAATTGATGCAGAATCTAATTTTAAAATCTCCTTTTCAGTAGGCATCTGGATGTTCTGTTTTAATGTGACCAATTACCTGGGGTCTATTTCCTGCCCAGCAGCCTATGGAGAGAAGTACTGGAGGAGAAAATGACGTGATGAGAGCCAGGCCTAGGACAAGCCTAAGTGCCTTGCACAAAAGCATCCCACTCTGTAGCATCGGCTCCTGAGTACAGCGTATCTCAGACAACCTTGGGACTAGGCGAATCCAAATTAGATGCCAACATCAGGGAAGATTTCTTCTCCATGAGCTTTACTTCCTCTTCAGAGTGATTAGACATTGGGTGGTAAAAGTAAAATATTTAAGTTAAGTTACATTTTATAAAAAGTACTCTGAAACCACCTCAAGTAACTAAGCTTGGTTCACTCCTCTGTCCCCCCAAACCGTCCTTTATCAGTTCAAAAACCTTCCTCCCCAAAATAGGGAACATCTTCCAATGCCTGATCTCTGATTGATCGTTACAACAATGTCTTCAGATATTATTATACCCAGTTTACTAAAGGATACCAAGGCACAGAGCAATTAGGGAATTCACCAAGAAGCACATAGTTTGTCATCAAAGTTTGCATTTTTAGGGTACGCTATGCCCCATGCATGAGAATAAGCACTCTGCAGAGAGAATGCTGCTAAAGGCCACTAGCAATCTTTTGAAATAGGATTTATTACCATTTTCTTTTTTTCTTTATTTTTTTGCCAAAGATGAGGAATCAGAGACTGAGAACAATTAAATAACTTATCCAAACTCATTTAAATAGAAAAAGACTCAGGGGTGGAATGTAGGCATGTGACTCCAAGGCTTCCCCTCAAGTTGCATGCTGAATTACCAGTTCACAAAGAACCTGGCTTCGAATAAAGGCCTTCTTACTCCAGGTCAGGACTCAGCAAATTTAATAGGAAATGCATCTATATAAAAATATATAGATGTATTATATAATACATGTATTATACATTATATAATACATCTATGTAAAAATACAATCCTGTTGAATATATAATTGGATGAAGTTAGAGATATAAAATTATTTATTATGTGAATATCAGTAACCTGAAGATTTTTGTTGTTTTGTTTTGGTTTGGTTTTAGTTGGTGGGTGTACAAGTTTGGAGCTGCTGAGATGCTATTAAACTCATGGGTATAATAAAACCTTAGATGATTTAGAGGCAGCAGTGGAAATTTCTAGATCTCAGAGGATAGAAACTAGATAGGAATGGGTAAAAGGAGATGTGGCCATTTTGTCGTTGGCACTAGCAAGAGGGATTTTAGGAAGAACATAAGTGCCCAAAGGGAATTTCTGAAGTTGCTTGCTGTGTGATGTGCAATGGGAATCTATTCCCCCATGAAAATGTCTGTGAAATTTGGAGTAATTACTACGTTTGATACAAGTATGTTTCTTTTTCTGGAAAACACAAAGAAATAATGAGCCCTGTGTCAAGACTGTTGGGAGCACATGGGACAACCAATTTCCTCTTTTACATCAAGAGCATAGCTGACTCCCAGCCCAATAGGAAGTCCAGAAAAGAGCTGGCTATACATAGATACTATATATACACACAACAACTGCTGACAAGTTTATCATGGTCCTATCTCCAGTTACTTAGCAAATATTTCTCACTTGTATTCTAAGTGCCTGCCAAATATTCTTATATTTTAGTACTGGGGATATGACATTAAACAAAACAGAGTCTTGATCCACATGGAGTTTCCATTTTAATGGGGGAAGGTGTTCAGTATAAATTATCTTGGATCCCAACATGCACTTTTGGTATGGTGAAGAATGACTGAGAGTGGGGAGAAAAGCCTTCTTAAGGTGCCGAAGAAGGCTTTTGGGGGAAAGAGGCATGTGACAATAAGAGGAAGAGCATTTCAGGTAGAGGGAAGACCAAGTCCTAAGGCCCTGAGATGGGAATTGAGCTTGGTGCAGTCTAGAAAACCAGTGTGGTCACAGCATAGCAGACAAGAGGGAGAACAGGAGGATACGGAATTGGGACTAGGGAGGGGCCAGGTCATGTAGAGTTTTGTAGACCACGATAGGCAGTTTATGTTTTATTCTTACTGTAATTGGCAAGTCATTGGAGGGATGTGATTTAACAAATATTTCGTAAAGAGTGGACCAGAGATTGATGTGAGCGGAAACAGTAAATAAGTGTTCCAAGGGAGAGATGGGTTGCAAGAGCAAGACTGCTTAGAGAAGTTTGATTGAGGATATAATTTGGAGATGCTCTACAAGACTTGTTGTTAGATTGGACGTTGGGGATGAAGGAAAGAACAGTATTAAATATGATGCCAGAGTTTCAGCTTAACAAGCATTATATTGAACCATATGACACTGATGTTTCTACAACTTGAAACTGAGCTAAAAGTAACACAATCGATAAGAATTGGGATCTATAAGGTCCCAAGAAGCCATCCAGCCAGAGACTGATGGCTTTTGTTATGCCTATATCCTAGAGTCACAACTATCTAAAGCTGGTAACTCATCCAGAATCAGTTAAAATGGAATCTATCATTGGAGAGAGAATAGCCAAATTCAAGAACTCATGTAATCAGAAAACAGAGTCCCACCTTCTAGTGACATTTTAGCTGCATCAATGTAACACTTTTCTCAGTAGGAATAAGCATTTTTTGGTTACCAACTCTAAATTGATGAATAAACTGAGAAAATAACTACTAAATGAATGTTATCAAAAAATATGCAATTCAGTATCACAACAATCTTATGAGATATCATTATACTCACTTTCCTGAGGCACAGAAAGTTCCCATGAACATCATTCAGGTGGAACATCATTTTCCAAAACAAATTTCCTCAAAAATACATGTAATTGCTGCATATGGACAAAGTAAATATACGTGTGGTTTGTGAGTGTTAGGAGGTGTACATACATGCTTTTATCTATCCAAATATCTATCTACACTTTGATTTTAAAAACCTAGATGGTCTTTCATCACCTGCTAAGGACCATTTTTTTCTGTTGTGCTTAATGTAAATTATTCATATAATTGAAACCCAGACATATATATCTTTGCAAGGAGGGAATGAAATATCATTTTAAACTTAAAAATAATCTAAGAGTAAAAACTCAATTTTACAGTATCAAAAACATCCAAAATTTAAGGGCAAGGTCCAATCTTTGCAAGGAGGCAGGGTGAGGAAAGGAGCCTAGCCTACACTACTCAATTATATCTCAGATTTATGCCTGTTGTTTCTGTGAAATACATCTATATTCCTGATCCTCGAAAAACTACCCACTCCAACACCAAAATGCTATGAAATGGTTGTGTTTAACTAACACATATGTAGTGCAAGCATATACTAAGAGCTGGGGTTCTGTTACGAATACAGGTGGTGGGATTCAGAAATACTGGACATATAAACAAGGGCAAACCCTCCACATTGGTAAAATCACGGTGAAATCATTGGTAAAATCAGGCTTCCCCAGACAGCTTCCTTGTCTTTAGAGAGCCAAGAGGCAAGTGGGGCTGGCTTGACATGGCTTAGCAGGGCTCTCCACTCATCCACTGACCTAGAGGCTGTAATTAATATAAGAGAAAAAGAAAAAAGTAAGAAGATTGTTTCGATGGAATCAAGGTGCTGTCACTGAAATACCCTGTGATCATTCCTTAGGGAGTCATTTCAAGTAACTTGGAGCAGGAGATTTTAAAGGAGAATAGCAGGTTAACTTTTTTCTTCAGTCTATGTAATGATCTTTCCTACTTCAGAGGGAGCAGCCCTGCTAACTAAAGGGCCAGCTATGTCTACACTATCTGGGAAGCCATCACTAAAGAGGGGCTTCCTTTGCTCCCCTCAAGCCCCCATCACACAATCTATATTCTGAAGGTGCTGGTTACCCTATAGACCTACGGCTCCCTGAAGACCCATTCCTTCACACCTGCTTTCTCTTCGACCTGTAATGGTTTCCCCTCCCTTCTTTACCATACTCTCTCATGCTCATCTTTCCAAATTTTGCTGACATAACACTTCTTTTATGCACTCTGTCTTGAAACTCTTCCTTGTTATACCAAGTTTTCCAGATGGACTCTTAGTGTCCAAGTGTTTTCAAACCACTATGTGAGTTTGGTCACACTTTTGTTTATTCTCCTCTTTGTGAGTGGCTGTGATGTGGAAAAGCCAAGTATAGAACAGGTGGTTCCTAATGGGTGAGAGGAGTGAGGAGCTATATACAAAATAATAAATAATTGTAGGAAAGAATACTGCTCTCCAAGATCTAGGAGACTAGAGTCTACCTAATGGTAAGTTAATTATTAGTGGAAATAAAAGAAAAGGGTTGTCTGTAATGAGTGACTGAGAGATTTAGGAATACCCAAATTTGAATCAAGGTGACCAGAACATAGTTTCAGGGAGGCAGAGATGAATATTATGGTAAATAAGTAAACATAAGTCTAATAAATTAGATTTTTCGCTGTACAAACAGAGAGAGAATGATCAGCTTGCAAAATAGAACCCACAGTGCAAACAGCCAGTGGGAATTGTTCAGGGAGCACTGTCTAACACAGGGTCAGGGGCCTGGTGTGTGAACTCAAGCCCTGGGCTCCCTGGGGTAGGTTCATCCTTGCCTCACTAAAATATGAAATCATTCAGTATCTTATTCAATCATTCAATAAGTCATTCCCTACTTAATGTAATTTTTAACAATAATAAACACTTATCAAGAGCTTAACATATGTCAGGCATTATCCTAAATACTTTGCATGTGTTTTACTAATTTAATTCCCACTCCAAACCTGTGAAGTAGATAGTATTTTATCCCTATTTTATAGACAAGGAAATGAAGATGCAGAGGATTTGAACAAGTTGTCCATAGTTGCATGGCTAATCCGTGCCAGGGGTGTGATTTGGACCCAGGCATGTTGGTGACAGAGCCTTCACTGGGCACCTTCTCTGAGTGAGGGTCTGTGTTTGATGTGGATCTCACCGTTGGCTAGAAGTGGCCTGGATAATGTCTCAGTCCTTGTCCTAGCCCAGGTCAGTTTCATGTTCTTTTTCCTTTTTCCACATAATCTGATTCTTCAGCCCAGTCTGCGTTGCCTCAAGCCTGAGAGAGCTCTTAGAAAGCGTCCTCTGTTCCCTGTCATGCATTACTCAGAGTTCAGTCCTTAGGATTCTGAGACTCCCTGCTTCACCCAAACAAACAAAGCAAAAAGAGTTTACCAAATGTACCGTAAACCCTGCACCTCATCTTTATTACTTCATGGCTTACTTTCAATTTGAAAAACTCAAGCAATGCATAAAGAGTAGGAAGTCCCAGGGAAAAGCCCTCTTTGGAGATAATGATGGAAAACTCATTGTCTCTTATGCAAACATCTAATCCTTTCTAGTTGTTTTCTGTCTTCCTTGCAACGTTCGGCAGCTTGGCATGTGGCGCTGCTATTCGTTGTTTGGTTTGTCACTATCTTCTATGCCAGGGCTTGGCAAATTGTACCCCTTGGTCAAATCCAGTTGCCCATCTTCTTTGGTAATAGAGTCTTATTGGAACACAGTCGTGCTCGCTCATTTACATATTGTCTGTAGCTACTTTCATCTATAGTGGCAAAGTTGAGTAGTTGTGACAGAGACCACATGGCCTGTAAATCTGAAAATATTTGCTATATGCGCTTTACAGATAGCCTGCCCACCCCTGCTCTTTGCCATAAAGATAATGTATATGAAAGTTCTTCTGACTGTAAAATGCATTGTTGTGAAGCGTCCTTCAGCATGCTGGGAACTGCCTGTAAGGAATTCTACTCCCAACTGGACATATCATGTTTCTTGAACAATCCATCTACATACTTTTGTCTTTCATATACCCGTACTACATTATCTGAAGTGACAGACCCTAAGCAATTTCTACGTATTGTCCTTAGCAGATGCTAAATATCTTTGTTGAATGAAGTGAAAATACTACAATTGACGAAAAAGAACTACTCTATTGAATGCCAACTAGTTCCAAGCCCTTTATCTATATACAACATTTTATTTGATCTATATCTCAACTAGGTAACAGGGGTATTCTCATTTCTCCTTTGCAAATGACGATGCCAAGACTGAACTTAAGAAATTCATCCAGGCCACGTGGTGATTAAGTGTGGAAGCAGAGTTGTACACCCAGGTACCCAGGTCTCTGACGATCTTATATTTGTTCCACAAGACTTTCCAGTAATAATGTCCCTCTTTTGTAGTTTACAGGTTTCCAACATGTGCAACAATTCCTTTAATTCTGTGATCCACAGTGGTTTAGATAGAGCTGGCACCACTATCTTTGTTTCACCGGAAGGAACTTAAGATGCAGAAAGACTCAGTAAGTTGTTAACTGAAAGTGTAATGTCTGTGTAACTCTTTAGCATCTCCAACATTTGATTCTCAAAACAGCCCTGAGAAGCAGGAGATTCATTATTCTCCCAACTTCTTAGATAGGGAAACAGAGGCTCTGAGAGGTCAAGTAAAATGCCAAGGTCCAGACACCTAAAAGTAGTGATGTCCGGACTTGAATCCTTGTCTCCTGACTCCACATTCTTTATTCTTTCTCTTACCTTAGCACATTACCCAGAATATACTAGATGTCCAGTGGATAACTGTTAAATAAACACATAAAAAACATATGTTCTCTTACAATATTTAGAACAGAGCAAAGACATTTGGCTTAACTTAATTTATCTAAAACAGATACTTATTAAAAATCATAGAAGCTTAAGATTTCCTCCCCTTAATCCATCAACATACATTTTGGCTTATTATGCTATAAATCTCTTTTCTGTCTGGACGAGCTGTGTAACCCTTCCATAAATGTACCACTGTTGGAAAATTTTATCTTTGTCCTTGAACTCCATGCTGAGCTTTAATTTGAAGACCACAGGCTCCAGAATTATTCTCTTTCTCTCGGCAGAATCCATTTCCTGTAAAAGTAGATAGATAAGTGAGCATTTTGCTTCACAGGAATAGACATGTAAGGAGGTCCTGAGAGAAACCTATATTACTCTTCTCATTAAATTTCTCAGGCCATTTAGGATACGTGTGAAGCCTTCAGGCTGAAGCACATTTTCTCTGTCACATTTTGTTTTTCAGTTCAGTTCGATGCAGAACAAAAGTTGATTGAATGCACACGTTGTGTAACATATTATACTAGGTTCAGGTCTCGAGAGAAAAATAAATAAGATGTGGTCACTGTCAACCACAGTCTCACTGTCTGTGTGGAAGCAGGGAAGATGTAGACAGATGCTCAGAGACACATGACAAGACAGGTAAGTGATAAGAGTTTACAAGGAATAAACTGTAGTGGGAGATTAAGAGAAATAGAGAAACATAATCATTTTGTGGTTTGAAGCCAGTGAGATTAGGTTAGTGTCTGAAGAGAGTAAACTTCTCAGAGACAGAGTTAAGAAAGACATTACAGTGACAGAGCAGAATTAGCAAGGCCATACAGTCAACAAGTGCAGGTATGATGAAGGATGTTGAGTAGCGCCATGTGGCTATAGTGTGAATGAGCACAGGGGACATATTAGGTGAATTGGAAAGTCAGGTCAGGGCCACTAGAGAGCCATGAATGTCACGCTAAGGAGTGGATCTTCTATAAACATCTCATGATCTTCCTTAGACACTACTGCATCCTATGGCCCGATGCATCAAACAAATAGCCTGCCTCCTGCTCGACTCCCGTGAGTATTTTCCATTTGACCTCCCAAGTCCATTCTCTGTCCTTCTCTGCCCTGCTCTGTGCCCCCTCAGGCAGACCTTTACAGACTGAATCATATGGATTCTCTTGCATTTGAGCTTCCCGTTGGGATTGACCAGTGTAAGGCATTGACCGAAGACAAAGGGCAGAAGAGAGATGTAGGAGAATTTATCCCTCCTGTCTTCCCACCTGTGCTGGGCTGTGTCTTGCACTGATTGCAGGCTTCTACGGAAGATCACAGCTAAGTTCACTCAGCATCTGGTTTACTTGGGGCTGAGAGGTTTCTCAAGATGCAGGACTTTCAATATAAAACTGGGACAGTCCTGGGCAAACCAGGATACTTCAGTCCCCCTGTCAAATTCCTGTCTGGTGGCCTCTCTCCTACAAAAGCAGTTGCTACTATATCTTAAAGAGTTTTACTGGATTCTGGTAATTTCTCCTTGCCGTTCAGACCTGAGGGAGATAATGCTTCCCTCAGCTCCTGGTGGCTAGGAGCTTCACCATTTTTCGTCGATTTCCTTCACTGTGCCCACACCTCAGGAAATGGTCCCTTCATTTCATTCTTTCAGACACTCCTTTGGATGTGATGTCTGTTTTCTTCCAGACTTTGACTGCTATACACATAAAGAAAATATAACTCTCCACAATCCATATAAGGCTTAACTGAACCTACCCCCTTTTCAAATCTCTAATATCAAGAGAATAGTGGTTCTTCCATCTGACTTCTGGAAAGGCAATGTAGTGAGTGAATAAAGCATAGGCTTTTGAGCAAATTCTGAGCTCCCAGTTTTTGTAGCTTGATGACTGAGTGGGTATGGAAATGTTATTCCATCACTAAAGGTTCTTTGTCTATAAAATGGAAATATTCACACTTATCTGACTTATTTAGCACAGGAATTAAAAAAAAAGAGAACAAACATAAAATACTTAGGGCCATGCCTTGGCACATAGCACCTATTCAGTCAATCTTAACTCCCTTCTCATTCCAGAGCACTTTTAACAAGATCATTGGTTTCAGAGACGGCTAACACTTATGGATATTTAGGGTATATTCTGATTTGGGGAGAGTTCAAATGTACCCATACAACAAACATTCATTGCGGTGATACTTTGCACCAAGTATCATTTTAGGTGCTAGTTCTTTTCACATCTGTTGAAAGCCCACCGTGAGTCAGACATGATACAGGGACATTGCTCTCCAGCCACATGGCCTCATCACCTTCCCACAAACTTCCCAGGCACATTCTTTTCTTCAGCATTTGTTCTTGCCGCTACCTGTTTGGAATGTTCTCCGTCTAGATATTCAAGGACTACCCTCTTCCTTTCATTCAGATCTTTGCTCCAATAAGACCATTTCAGAGAGACCCCCATGAGCACTCATCTAAATTAAAACCCTACTCCCCATCAATATCTCCTGACTTCCTAGCACATATTACCTGGCGTTACACTATCTAATTCTTTCTTTGCGTATTGCCTCTCTCTCTCCCTAGAACATAAGCATCGTGGAAGCAAAGTCTTTCTTTTGCTTCCCACTCTCTCTCCACCACATCACATCAATGGGGCCTTGCACAAAGTCCATACTTAATAAAAATTTGTTAAATCAACAGCAAAACACCAGAACTTAGGAGTACAAAGATGAATAAGATGTACTCTGGATCATTACAGTTCTCAGGGCCTGGTAGAGGAGATGAGTTAGAGGGAGATATGTGACCCAGGAAAGAAACTAATGGTCTGAATAATTTTCAAGCCCTGCTAAGAGATTTTGACATTCAGGAGACAAGAACCTGTTTAAATATCTCTTTTCTTATCAAATGGAGAGGGCAGTCTTGAATATGGAAGATTCAATTAAGCCTGGCAAATCTGTCTTTCATTGATTGTCTCCTGAATGAAAGAGACCTACTTGTAGCCCAAGGAACAACATTGTAACGGGACTGTGAAACTGACTTATGGTTAATTGATGTTTCAACACGGGGAAGCAAATGAATATTTGAAGAACCCCAGGATGTGAGCTTCCACCTGATGCAGGGCTCTTGTTGGCTCTCTGCATGGGCCCAATTTACACTCTCAAGAGCTCATCCTGCCATTTTTAGAAAAGGCGGCTTAAAGAGATACCCTTTCATCTCTTTGACCCCGGCTTCATTTACAGTTAGATATAAAGTTTGCTCTGCACTGTATCTCCCTTATTCCTACCTGTCATAAGCTATCAAACAAATTGTATGGATGACTGAAATAATAACTCAGTGACATGTAATGTGACCAAAAGTTCTGAACCCATGTTTGTCTCCACCAAGTCCCGGCTGTGTGAATGAGGGAAGGCCACTTCATACCTTAGTTTCCTCAACTCTACAACTGACATATAAATTTTTTATGATTTTTTTAACTCATTTTGTGAAATATCAAATAGGAGTTCTTAGCCAGAGTTTATAAATTCCAAGTGGATGGAATATTCCATATAGATGCATGTATGCTTTTGGGGTGTATAAAGACCTGAAATCAAATGATTCATATTGTGTATATTTAATGAAGTGCATTTTTTCTGTGTTCTCTCTTCATGCAGGTCTTACAGACTCTGTTAGATCCTCAAAGCCTTCCTAACTGGAAGACAACTAACCCTCCCTCCTGCAGAATGGTGTGAGATGTCAGGGATTTGGAGCAACTCTAGCAGGATCATTTACTTTGGTTATTAAAAGAGGAAAAGCCAGATCGTGCAAATTAGTCTTCAGGATTCCTTGGATCATTGATTAGTTTTCTCTACTTGTTTTGTACTCAGAAGTCATGGATAGAAAATTGCTTGGGAGAGTGGTTATTTGGAAAGATAGGATCTAATTTTGATAACTTGATAGATTATATGTCACATCCTCAATTAAGGCAGCCATAGAAAGACCCAAGTATCCCCTTTTCTTTTCATTTGTTTATGTCTAAACATGTATTCATTGGCAGTCATGATTTCTTAAGTTATTCATAATTTCTTCAGTGTGTCATCTTAACTATAACTCTAAGAACTTTTTGGATTAATCTCTTTATAAGGATAAACTAGTCAATTTAGCAAAAACAATGGGTTGGACCATATACTTACGTCCCTAAAATGAGCCGGTCATCATGCCTTGGATGAGTTGCTAAATTCCAGGGACTCTCGGCTTTTTCCATCTATAAAATAAGTGGTTTGGACAATACTCCTGTTTCTATCCACTCTCCAGCAACAAATCATCTTCCACCACGTTTCTACACCCTTCTTTCATTTGAGGTTTTTCTGTATGCGTTCTGTCTTTGTCCATCATGTTTTCTCAGACTAGATGGCATGTCTATTTTCTCTTCCTATTGAAATACGCCAATCCTATAAACTTGTCAGATGCTTCCCAGATTTTTCCATTCACAATGCTTTGGTTTTGGGCCAAATTCTGCTTAACACGTAAACTTCACCTCTCTTTAGCACAGTCTCTTATGTAGTTAAGTGATTCATGCATGGTTATGTATACATGTACCTTAATGCACAAGAGGAAATCAACCTCAATATCCCTCTGCCCAAGATGAAGAAATAGAGACCAAAAGTGCTTAATGATTCACATTCATTAGTGAGAAGGCAAAGTGCAGAACGTCTGTCTCTTAATTTTAGTATGTCATATCAGGAGAGAGGTGTACTGTGACCTAGTAACTAAACACAGAAAAGAAAGTGGAGAACTGGACTAAGAGGAACTTGGTGTCTTGAAAACTAACCCAGTTGTATGTATCAACGCCTCAGTCAAGTTGGCCAGCGTTAAGTAAGGTCTCATTGCAAACGGGAAAGTGAGATCCTTAGAGGATAAAAACCAGCAAGGCAGTAAGGAATTATTCAGAGAAGAAGAAACTCACCTCATGAAACTGGGCAAACAGGTGAGGAAGAAGAGGCAGCAGAAACACAGAGCATTTCCAGAGGAAAGCATGGGCCATGGTTCAAGTCCAAACTCTTCCCCTCATGTGCTAAGTGATCATGAGCACGTTGCTTCATGTCTCTAAGCCTGGGTTGTCTTGTTGGTAAAACAGAAATAGACACATATACTGCAGCATGTAGCTTTGAAAATTAACATAATAATTATACATTGCATAGCCCAGAGTCTTGCACAGAGGATGTGATCAATGAATGGCTACTGTTATTCATCTTGTTATTTTCATCATCTTTGGAATAGTGGATTCAAGCAGGATTCCCAATATTCACTTCCATTTGATACAGATGATGGAGTTGAGTTGCTGGTAATTTCTTATCTAGGTTAAACTTTACCCATGAGCTGGAATGAACCTGGATGGCATAAGGATGCATGTGTTGGCCCCATGAGCAGATACAGTTTTCAGGACATGGGCACCATGATGGTCAGAGAGATGCGCCAGGGCCTACTTCAGCCTAGGGCTTGTTCCACCATCTCATGCAAAATGTGTTGCAAGGCCTTGATCTCCATGTCACCCCTCCCTCATCTCCCTAAACACACCAGAACCTGAGATTTTTATTTTAAATGATACCCACTTTTTCCCTTTTTTTCATTCACTTTCCCAGAGTTATAAACTTCTATAATGCACGATAAGTTGCATCTACCTAATATCATCAACACACTATTCTATTAGGAAAAGACATGCCCAGTGAAAGGAAATCAATGGGCCATGGAAGCAGCCCTTCTCAGCAGTGACCTAATTTGCCTGTGTCAAGAGAAGCTGAGGAAACTATAATTCAGTGGCAGGACAGGATTACTGGAAGCGATCGCTTTACATGCAGCACTGTCCTTCTGTTCTTTTCATGGAGGTTGTAAGGACATGAACCCTGAGGTGGGAGAGATGTCGCAGTGAACATAAGAGTCCTGGCCCTGATGCTTACCTGCAGAATTAATCTGCTCCATCATGTCTCTAAGCCTCAATTTCCTCATCTGAGAAATGGGCAGAGTTACCCAACCTACTTATTTAGGTATTCTGATTGTTTTTAAGATAGTATAGATGAAAATTTTTGTGCACTTTAAACTGCTATACAATTTTAAGTTCTTGTTATGCATCATGCTTTTTTTTTTTTAAAGATTGCCACCTGAGCTAACAACTGTTGCCAATATTTTTTTTTCCTGCTTTTTTCTCCCTAAATCCCCCCAGCACATAGTTGTGTATTTTTAGTTGTAGGTCCTTCTAGGTGTGACACATGGGACGCCACCTCAATGTGGCCTGATGAGCTGTGCCATGTCGGTGCCCAGGATCTGAACCAATGAAACCCTGGACTAGGGAAGCGGAGCATGCGAACTCAGCCACTCAGCCACAGGGCCAGCTGCATGCATCATGCTTTGATCCCTCTCTAATTTTAGCGGTACTCTAAAGCTAAAGCCAAGTCTTCTCCTTCCTCCTCTTTTCAGTTGAGAAACTACAAAGTAGAGAAGAGCATAAACATTTATTTAGCATACCAAAGGCAAGAACTTTATTGTTTTGTTCACTGCCACATCCCCAGCCTCACAACAGGAGCTAACTTGTGTATGTATACATTCGATAAATTTGCTATACGAATATATTTTGTCCTGGTTTGGATTCAGTCGGAGCAGACTCTGAGACAAGGATTTGAGTGTAAATAGTTCACTTTGGAAGTCTTCTCAGGAAACACCAGTCAGGGGATGAGGAAGTGAGTTGGGGAAGGGAAGGATCCAAGGAAAGGTGTATTAACAAGGGCAGTTACCACTCCTGACAACTAGAGCTTAATCCTGCTGGGGAATGTGCGAGCCGGTGTAGGACACCCTCCTCAGAGCTGTCCTTTCCAAAGCACAATGGAGCTGGGGTGCTAAACCACCCACTCCTGTCAGCCACTTGGTTGCGGGCTTCTTCCAGGAAGCATTAGTTCCCCAACACTTCCTGCCCACCCCTTGCATAGATGAGGAAGATTCGGCAGCCAAGGGGTGACCGTAGGCAAAGAATCGTAGGCACTGACAGTTGGAAGTTGGGCCAGCATCACAAAAACACTAAGGGGTTATAGGCAGGGCACCAACGGTATCTGTTTCAATTATGTATCAAGAACTTTGTGCAAATCATCTTAGTTTCTGTGACTCAGTTTTCTGTTATTCAGTCATTCTAATAAGCTTGGTCTATGATTTGACGTGATTAATGTTGGATGCAGGAGAGATAAAAAGCTGAAGAGGCAATGTCTAGACTGCTATGATATCGGACCATTCGATGATTGAACCATCCAACTATATATTATATATATATATATAAACACACACATAGATATAATTTCGATTTAAAATACAAACAGTGGTCTGTTGTGACTGAAGATCAAGGGATCAAGATGTTCTGATGAGAGAAATAAAAACAGAAAAAAAGGTAAATGTAAAAAAGGGCACTAGATTTGGGTGCAAGTACTTTCCTTGAATTCAACTGATATGTAATTATAGACAATTCATGCATTCTCAATTGTAAAATTAGAGTCTTGAGCCAGAACAGGGGCAAAAATCTATGTTTCAAAAGATGTGCCCTTTCCACTGAATTAGAGGTAGCTGTCTAGAGCCCAACTGATAATTACGAGACTGTGTTCCGATTTGTAGTAGACAAGCCGATCATTGTCTACTGATGTCTACAAGGAGCTCCGAAGGTCCACATCTGTGCCCCCCAGCTCTGGATGACTGCTATAGTTACCACGGACTCGTTTCACCCTATCCTGTCCTATCTTTGTTCTATAATAATCAATTTAACAGAAAATTTCCACTCGTGGGGGACATAGCTTGTGATTTTTCAAAACTCTTAAACGTAACAAAAGAATGTACTAGCACTCACTGAAACTACTTGTATCGGACACTCCTTTCCTGAAAGTTCAGAAGATACATCTGAACTGATGGTGCTCCAGGTCACTATGTGGACAGAAAGCATCGCTGCTGTGTGGTTGTGTAGAAGGGGAGGTTAAAACTGATTCCTATTTTATGACAAGTAAACATGTTGCTATTACACACGAGTGCAAAGGCCAGAATTTAACAAGAATACAGATGTAATTTAATGAGAAAGAAGTCATAAAATTCCAGGGAACAAAGTCCAGTATCTTGAACAGTCATTTAATAATTACGTTTATTTATAGTTATAAACAGACTTTCACATATATTTTCGTAAATGGTCCTCAAAATAAACTCTGAGACAAATAATAGTATCTGAGCCCAGGCATGGAGCAGTCCTGTCTCCTTTATTCAGTATTATATCTCCACCATCTAGAAGAGTTTCAGGTGCAGTGTTTACTTTCAATAAATATTTGTTGAATTAATGTCTCATCTCCCCTTTTCTAGACAAAAGGAAGTTTTTTTCTCAGCTCGAGCAGCTTGTAAACAGAAGAGTCACTGCTTCAAAACAGACCGTTAATGTATATGCCAGACCTTGTACCTATCTGTAATCACAGTTGATGCTCAGGCCCATCTGAACTCACATCGTTTATTACTTAGCTCCCCGGTTAGATTGTAAGCTCTCATTTGTCTCTTTCACAGCCAAGGCCTCAGCCCCTAGCTCAATGCCTAAGATATAGTAGTGGATCCAAACTTAATTGTTGACAAAATTTCCATTTTAAAGGTAAAGAAACTTAGAAAAAACATTTAAGGGACTGGGTCAAAGTCATAGAGAAAATGAATGACAGAGATATTTCTAGAATCCTAAGTCCTAGCAGAATTAACAAAGAGGAAAATTTTAGAGCAATTAACTGCTAAGCATTATGATGTTGACGTGCAACACAGTTTCAGCTACCAAGCTTCAAGTTCTGTCTGATTTGGAGATTAAGGAAAGAATAGTCCCAAAAACATCACTTGCAAATTAGTTGGGAAAAAATAACTTTTAAAAAATTTCCAAGATACTCACTATGAGTCAAAACACTATCAATTTGGGTGATGTATGTTGCCTTTTAAGATGATCTCTGGCCTTATTGAGCCTAATGGATGGTGACTCCAAATGTCAGGTTTTCTTATTTTTTCATAGGACCCTTGGATTTCAGAGTGAATTACATTTATCACAGAAAGGTCAGCAAATGCTTTGAAATGAAATGTGTGCAGAGAAGAAGGGAAATTTAATGGTTAATAGGGACTAGCTTTTCAGGATCCTTTCCAGTGGGAAGCATGTTAACTTTCTAGCTTTATAAAAGGAAGACACAGCTAAAATCCTACTAAATAGACAACTGAATCAATGGTGTATTTGTGTCCAACCCTAAGCTATCTCAAAACTAACCATGGAAGCAGCATCCTCTGAATTTAAACTATGCAACTTTTCCCCAAGCACACCAGGAGCCGATGCCTCTGTTGCTCACTCACGTTCTCTTGGTCCACTTTTAGTTTCAGTCATGGTTGTTGTCGACAATTCAGGTTTACTTCCAGCTGACAGGTCTCACTTCAAGCTGGCTCTGTCTGTCTCTCTATATCATGCCCTATGTTTTTCTAGACCCTGGGATCTCACTGGGTCCTCTCAGGGACAGCCTGGAAATCAGGGGATGTGGGAGTGTGTATATCCTGAGTATTAATGGATAAATGTTGCAAACTTTCCTCTTTCAGAGGGACCAATCTACGACATGTATGTGTGTACTCAATTACCAGAACTGGGCTAGAGAAGAAATTTCCGGGAACAATTTCAAAGACATTGATTAAATGTCTACAACATATACTAGATTCTGGGTTTACAAAGATGACTGAAGATGGCCCCTGAATTGTCAGGGCTCAGGATTCAAAAGGTGATAGATGTCTGGAAATACGTCTGTCATGACCCTCTGTCATCTTGGCAAACTATTCCTCTTTGAAAACTCAGGTCAGCAGTCAGCTGTTTCAGAAAGCTTTCTGACACTCTTTCTTCAGAATCTCCGTCTACAAATGACCTTACCAGTTGTCTTTGCATCTGTCTCCTTGCTAAAACATGAGCTCCTGGAAGGCAAAGGCCCAGCTTTATTCAGTTCTGTATTCCCAGAACAGAGGACAATATAAACAGTGGGTCCTCAATAGAGGTTTAAGGAATAGAATTAAATTACACATCCTTGGAACATTTAGCAAAATGCCCTGTACATAACTGTATTTCCTTCCTCCCTTGCTTCATTCCTTCCTTCCTTCAGTCAAGTGGATTCTTCCTATTGCTACTCTTACAGACAACTTCTGTATCTTTGTCATTCTATGAGTGATCAAAATCTCCAGTCATCTAAAAACAAATGGATTCCCAATGGTCTTGGAGAAGAGTAGTTCAAATTTTTGACTACCATATATTGGGTGCCCTTAGAATTCAAAACTCCTGTGGAATTGATTTTGTTGCCTGCCATTTTCAGGATAAGCCAACTCTCAAGGAAGATCATAGCTAATGACAGCCACAAAAGAAGAAAATCACAGGTTGATTATCAAATGCAGCTGTGAAGTAAGAGAAAGAAAAGAACAGCTGGCCCCTAGGCTTGTTGGAAAGATGGAATGGTATGGCTCAACAGCATTTGTTTTGTATTCTCTCTCTCATCTAGAAACATCGACACCATCTTGTCCCTAGGTCTGAATCTTCTAGGACCATTACTTTCCTGCTTCACTCTTCCATACCTTCACACCAAATAAATGTGTGTAATCAAACAAACTCAAGCCAGCTGGCTCACTGAACATTTGATGTGCACCTGCAGCCATTTTGTTTTTCATTCTAATGTTGTCACTCATCAATCAAGGCTATAAAATGTAGGGGGAAAAATCAGACTGCCATTCAGCAGCTGGATGTGTATCCCATGTTTTGGTGGGCTGGCTGTGGAGCATTTTCTTTTTGAAAAAGAAAGTCATCCCGAACACACATTCATTTCTGGTGATTGCTTTTTCTTTTATATCACAATATGCTGGAGGATGTATTTTTGTTGTTTCCTTTCTGTTGGTTCCATTGCTTATTAATGGATTTTGAGTTCTGTGTGTTTAGGTTATTTCCTGATTTTGGTCAGGGACGTTTACAGAAAATACTGCTATGTTTAAGTGGAAAAAAACTTGAGGACAGTTAGGTGGGACACTTGGTTAGACACTTGGTCAGAAAAAAAAAAGAGAAGAACCAAACTTCACAAAATGCCCTCACAGACAAGACCTACTTTGTCTTTCTTAAAAACTCTGTAAGGCTGGAAGAACAGGTTTTGTTATACTTTTTTACAGATTGAGAACATACTCTGGGAGGTTAAAAGACTGGCCAAAATGATTAACATGGAAATTTGTGGTGCTTGATTGTAACAACATCAAGTCCTGACTCTTGTCAGTTCTGTTCCTATGGAAAAATATCAAAGTCACAATAATAAAAATAAATTAATTATAGTAAAAATAACATATGAGCCATTAAATAACTAGTGCCAGTTACTATATATATATACTATTATATATATTTAAATATTCTATGTTATTTCTACTACTCATTTATTACGAGGATGCAGGTTTGCAAAGGAAGAGAGGCACTAAGAAGTAACTTGTTCATGTCCCCACTTTTTTTATTGAGGTCATAATAGTTTATAACATTGTGAAATTTCAGATATACATTACTATTTGTCAGTCATCACATATATGTGCCCCATTACCCCTCTGGTAACCAATAATCTGTTCTCTTTGTCCATGTGTTTGTTTATCTTCCACATATGAGTGAAATCATACAATGTTTGTCTTTCTCTGTCTGGCTTATTTCAATTAACATAATACCCTCAAGGCCCATCCATGTTGTTGCAAATAGGAGATTTTGTCTTTTTTATGGCTGAGTACTAGTCCATTGTATATATATATATATATGCAGCACATCTTCTTTATCATTCATCAGTCGATGGGCACTTGGGTTGGTTCCACGTCCTGGCTATTGTGTATAATGCTGCAATGAACATAGAGGTGCATAGGTCTCTTTGAATTGTTGATTTCAAGTTCTTTGGATAACGATATGACGGTCTACCTTCATAAAGTAGATAAGATAATGGTCTACCTTCATTCTTTTCTCGTGGCCGTTCAGTTTCCCATCACCGTTTATTGAAGAGACTTTCCTTTCTCCATTGTATGTTCTTGGCTCCTTGTTGAGATTAGCTATCTGTAGACGTCTGGTTTTATTTATGGGTTTTCAATTCTGTTTCATTGACCTGTGCTTCCGTTTTTGTACCAGTATTATGCTGTTTTGATTACTGTAGCTTTGTTGTATATATTGAAGTCAGGAATTGTGATGCCTCCAGCTTTGTACTTTTTTCTCAGGATTGGTTTAGCTATTTGGGCTATTTGTTGCCCCATATGAATTTTAGGATTCTTTGTCCTATTTCCATGAAGAATGTCATTGGGATTCTGATTGTGATTGCACTGAATCTGTGGATTGCTTTGGGTAATATGGACATTTTAACTATGTTTATTCTTCCAATCCATGTGCATGGAATATCATTCCATTTCTTTATGTCATCATCAATTTCTTTCAATGATGTCTTATAGTTTTCATTATATGAGTCTTTGACCTCCTTGGTTAAATTTATCCCTTGATTTTTTTTTTTTTTTTTTGAGGTAGATTATCCCTGAGCTAACATCTGCCACCAATCCTCCTCTTTTTTGCTGAGGAAGCTTGGCCCAGAGCTAATATCTGTGCCCATCTTCCATGGGATGCCTGCCACAGCATGGCTTGATAAGCGGTGTGCAGGTCCATACCCAGGATCCAAACCAGTGAACCCCGGGCCACCAAAGCAGAGTGCATAAAATTAACTGCTATGCCACCTGGCTGGCCCCCTTTCTATATCCATTTTATTGAGAGTTTTTATCATAAATAGATGTTAGATCTTGTCATATGTTTTCTCTGCATCTATTGAGATGATCATGTGGTTTTTATTCCTCGTTTTGTTAATGTTGTGTACCACATTGATTGATTTGTGGATGTTGAACCATCTTTCCTGCATCCCTGGTATAAATTCCACTTGATCACAGTGTATGATCCTTTTAATATATTGCTGTATTCAGCTTGCCAATATTTTGTTAAGGATTTTTGCATCTATGTTCATCAGCAACACTGGCTTGTAATTTTCTTTCTTTGTGTTGTCCTTGTCTACCTTTGGGATCAGGCTGATGTTGGCCTCATAGGGTATATTAGGAAGTCTTCCAACTTCTTCAATTTTTTGGAATAGTTTGGGAAGGATGGCTATTAAACTTTCTTTGAATGTTTCTTTGAATTCTCCAAAGAAGCCGTCTAGTCCTGGACTTTTATTTTTGGGGAGATCTTTGATTACTGTTTCAGTCTCTTAACTTGTGATTGGTCTATTCAGCTTCTCTATTTCTTTTTGATTCAGTTTTGGGAGGTTGTATGAGTCTAAGAATTTACCCATTACTTGTAAATTGTCCAATTTGTTGGCATATTGTTTTTCATAGTATTCTCTTATAATCCTTTGTATTTATGTGGTAAACATTGTAACTTCTCCCATTTCATTTCTAATTTTATTTATCTGAGGCTCATCTCTTTTTTTCTTAGTGAGTCTGGCTAAGGGTTGTCAATTTGGTTTATCTTGAAAGAACCAGCTCTTAGTTTCATTGATCCTTTCTACTGTTTTGTGGGTTTTTTTGGTTTCTATTTCATTTATTTCTGCTATAATTTTTATTATTTCTCTCATTCTGCTGACTTTGGGCTTTGTTTCTCAATCTTTTTCTAGTTCTGTTAGGTGTAGTATGAGATTACTTACTTGAGATTTTTCTTGTTTATTAAGGTGGGCCTGTATTGCTATGAATTTCCCTTTTAGGACTGCTTTTGCTGCATCCCATATGAGTTGACAGGGTGTGTTTTCATTTTCAGCTGTCTCTTGATATTTTTTGCTCTCTCCTTTAATTTCTTCATTGATTCACCATTTTTTTAGTAGCATGCTGTTTAGTCTCCACATATTTGTCACCTTCCCAGCTTTTTTCCTAGAGTTGTTTTCTAGTTTCATAGCATTATAGTCAGAAAAGATGCTTGATATGATCTCAATACTCTTAAATTTATTGAGGCTTACCTTGTTTGCCAGCATATGTTCTATCTTTGAGAATGTTCCATGTGCACTTGAGAAGAATGTGTATTGTGCTATTTGGGGATAGAGTGTTCTATATATATCTATTAAGTCCATCTCATCTAGTTGTTTTTTTTTTTTTAATTTCACTATTTCTTTGTTGACTTTTTGTTTGGATGATCTGTCCATTGATGTAAGTGTGGTGTTAAGGTCTTCTCCTTTTATTGTGCTGCTGTTAATTTCTCCTTTTATGTCTATTGATAGTTGCTTAGGTACTTTAGAGCTCCTGTGTTAGGTGCATATATATTTATAAGCATTACGCCTTCTTGGTAGAATTCCCTTTTATCATTATATACTGCCCCTCCTTGTCTCTCATTGTATTTTTTATCTTGAAGTCTACTTTGTCTGATATAAGTACGGCAATGCCTGCTTTCTTTTATTTGTCATTAGCTTGGAGTATCATCTTCCATTCCTTCACTCTGAGCCTGTGTTTGTTTTTGGAGCTGAGATATGTTTCCTGGAGGCAGCCTATTCTTGGGTCTTGTTTTCAATCTCTCCAGACACTCTATGTCTTTTGATTGGAGAATTCAATCCATTTACATTTAGAGTGATCATTGATATATGAGGGCTTAATACTGCCATTTTGCCACTTGTTTTATGCTTGTTCTGCATTTCCCATGTTTCTCATCCCATGTATTTCCAATTTCCAGTTCAGTATGGAGATTCTCTAGTATGGTTTTCTCTGTTTTATCTTTATTTATCATCTGTGTCTCCATTCTGATTTTTTGTTTAGTGGTTAATGTGAGGTTTGTATAAAAGATCAAAAAATGAGATAGTCCATTTTATGATAGCCTCTTATCTCCTTAGTCTAAGCAGGTCCCACCCCTTTCCTCTTCTCTCTCTAAGTGATTGTTGTCACAACATATTCCATTTTGGTTTGTGATTAAAATACGATTACAATTATGTTTTATTCTTTCCTTCCCTTTATTTTTAATGTTATAACTGTTTGCTAACCTGTTCTGACAGAGAGCTGCAATTTTCTGATTTTATCTATTTATCTCCTTGCTCAAGGCTTTGTAAACCCCTCCTTTTTTTTCAGGTATATGTCTTCTTGATAATTTCTTTTAGTGGGAGTCTTGTGGTAACGAACTCCCTGAGCTTTTGTTTATCTGGGAAAGTTTTATTTCTCCATCATATCTGAAGGATATTTTAACTGGATAGAATAATCTTGGCTGAAAATTGTTGTGTTTCAGAATTTTGAATGTATCATTCAACTCTTTCCTAGCCTGTCAGGATTCTGCTTAGAAATCTGCTGAAAGCCTGATAGAGGGTCCTTTGTAGGTTATTTTCTTTTGTTGCCCTATATTCTGCCTTGTTACCCTTAATAGTTTTTCTTTGTCATTGACTTTTGTTAGTTTTACTAATATATGCCTTGGGGGAAGGTCTTTTCACTTTTATGTAATTAGGAGTTCTAATAGTTTCATTTACATGTAATTCTAGCTTATTCTCCAGGTTTGGGAAGTTCTCAGCTATTATTTCTTTGAACAAGCTCTCAGCTGTTTTCTCCCTCTCTTCTCCTTCTGGAATACCTATAATCCTTATGTTGCATTTCCTAATTTAGTCAGATTCTTCTTGGAGAATTTCTTCATTTCTTTTTAGTCTTAGTTCTCTCTCCTTCGTCATCTGAAGTATTTCTATAAGTCCTTCATCTAAATTTCTAATTCCGTCCTCCATAATATCAGCTCTGTTTTTTAAGGACTGCAGATTTTTCTTTATCTCATTCATTGTGTTCATCCTTTCCAACACTTCTGATTGTCTTGTTTATAGTTTCAATCTCTTTTGTGAAGAGATTGAATTGTATTCAATTGTTTATTAATTGTATCACAAAGTTCATTGAACTGTCTTTCTGTGCTGTCTTGTCACTTACTGTATTTCTTTATGATAGCTATTTTGAATTCTTTGTCATTTAGATTGTAAATTTGTGTGACTTCAGGGTTAATTTCTGAGTACTTGTTGTTTTCCTTCTGGTCTGGAGTCTTCACATACTTCTTCATGCTATTTGATGTGGTGGTCCTTTGCTGTTCCATAGGGGTGGTATCAGGTCACAGGTTCCACCTGCCTCCACTGCGAGGGTGGGGGGTCAGGACCTGTGTTTTCTGAGGCTGCTCTGACCCCTGATGGTTGTGCCTGACCATTGGCCACTGTGTCCACAGGGTCTGTTTACATTTGCCCACTGGCTGCCACTGCCTGGAGGGTCACACATGTAGTCACAGGCACTCTGGCAGAGATCTACTGCTCTGGCTGACTAGTCTTGCTGGTGTACTAGGCGGGAGGGGAGGGAGTGGCACTTTCTTTTGTGTGTGATATCCTGCACACTCCCATGTGCTCCCACTCTGCACCACTATCTGCCCACATGGGGTGCCTCTATAATTGCTTAGCTGCCTTGATGTGGAGCATTCCCGTGGGTGGGGAGGCAACTCTGAGAGCAAAAGCATTCCCCCAGAGGGCTGCTTTTCCCCTTCTCCTCTCAGAGTCATATACTTGCTGCTTTCAAGATACCACACCCTAGATAGCTGCCAAAGGGGAGGGAGAGGAGATCCACTTACCTGATTCCACTGCCTCCCAGGGGGGTTCAGCACCCCCAACTGCAGACATATGGCTGTGTGGGTCTCTCAGACATCTATTTTGTTTTGTGAATGTCCTCTGTTGGTTTATGAATGCCCTTTTCATTGTATCTTAGTGGGGAGAGACTGAGGGAAAAGCTCACTCCACCATGATGCTGACGTCACTGCATGCTCCCATTGTTTTTATGTACTTGTGCTTACATTAAACTTATGTGGAACAAAATTTAAAGCCTGTACCCTTTCGCTATATCACCCCCTGATTTATGTTCTGAGAGTTAATGACCAAGTTTGGTGGGGCTTAAGTAGTAAATAGAAACTGATGATCCTAAAACCTACAGGACACAAGAGTTAACAATGGTTGTTTGTTTTTATTAGTAAAATCTGAGCATTAAAGCTCAAACTAGAGGAATGGAAGCCACAAAGAAGATTAGGTAGAGTGTTTACAAGAAGCAAATAATTTTAAATTGGGGCACCATTCTCAACAGGTTGGGAATAGGTACACAGAGGATGTCTTAGTCAGCTTGGGCTGTTATGACAAAATACCATAGACTAGGTGGCTTAAACAAGAGACATTAGTTTCTCATAGTTCTAAAAGCTGGTAATCTGAGGTCTGGGTGCCAGCATGGTTGGGTTCTGGTGAGAGTTCTCTTTCTGGCCTACAGGTGGCCTCAATCTGACTATGCACTCATGTGACTTCCTCTTTGAGCATGCCTGGAGAGAGAGATCTATTTCTCTATCTCTCTTCCTCTTCTTATAAGGGCACTAATCCCATCACAAGGCGACACCCTCCAAAAAGCCACATCTCCACATAATATTACATTGGGGGCTAGGGCCTCAACATATAAATTTTCAGAGACACAATTCAGTCCATAGCAGAGGAAACAAGATAGAGACTTAGTGGAGATACTTTGTCTATTCATTGGAGAAACTGCTTCGGAAAGTACTGAATCCAGGCATTAAAAGGCTAAGTGGAAAACATTCTCTCTCTTTTTCCTCCTTCCTAATCTTCACCTCTTACTCTGCTTATGTTATCTGTGGCCTCATTTTTCTCAGCTGCAACCAAGTTTTCAGTTAATTCCAAAGAAGATGTACCATAGCATTCCCTAACGTCAGCCTTCCATCTTTGTAAACTAAAAGACAGGTACTTCCCCCACCAAATTGAAGATGCCAGAGGAAGAGCTCTGTTGGCCAAGCTTGATTACAAACATAGCCCTGGACTATATGCTGAGACAGGAGGAATGAATGACTGGCAAGTTCTAGGTCACACAGCCAATCTAGGGCCAGAGGATGAGATTCTATGATTGGTCACACACAACAATCACACTATTGCATAGAAGATGAGCTGTTGTCCAAGAAATTGGGGGTACTAGATGGACAAAAATATCTAATGTGTACTACAGAAGTGTCCTAATGTAATAATTGATGGATGAGGAGAAGTGGAATAACAGAGTATGGGAAAGGAGAGTGGGCTCGAATCAGGTAATCTGGACTTAGTTCCATTACTTTCTGTATGTGAACAATGATTTTTACTTCTCTGGGCTTCAACTTAACCATCAGTAATATGAGAAATCCCCAAAATTGACTGTGTATAAGAATCACTTTGGAGATTGTTAGACACACACTGTCAGAATGTCCTAAGATGATAAAATTATATATATTTAATGATAAAAGTTATAAAAATTAATATCTTCATCAGCACTCAGAGAACATTGTACTGGGTGACCTCTTTGGACCTTTTTTATTCTAATATTTGATTATTATAATTGAGAAAGAGAGAATAACTTTGGATGAGAAATAACAAATAGAGTTTCATGGCTGACCCAAAATATCTGTACTCTGTGCCACTCAATACTCCCATTACAGACTCTGCTCGCTGATAAACAGTGAAACCCTGCCACATGCTTTCAAGCAAAGAAGATTCGAGACTTTCCAAAGAAAGATCAATGGGCTCATTGTGCATGCAGACAATTTCATCAACAGAAACACACACCATAGAAATAGACTACTCCCCATGGTTTCCTGCCCTCCAGCTTTTGTAAAGTCATAACAGACACTCGACAGACTTACAGAGCCCCAGACTGCTAGCAGCTGTGCATTGACTCCTGCTAATTAAGCCACCTATCACCTGACTAACAGTGCATTCCACGCTGGGATTGCTCTAGGAGAGGCAACAGTCACACTAATCACTCAACTTGAGTGCGAAGATTTCAGACACAAACAAGCTTCTTCCAGCACTGCCTGTTCCTACAGGGAAGACAGTAAGCTCCACACTGAAAGTAAAAACACAATTTACTGGAGGTTACTGTCATAGCTAGTTTTGAGTGTGAAAATAAATAGCTCACAGATCATGTAGTCAAGGAGTTCTCAACCAAGGTATAAATTTGAATTACTTGTGGGTCTTTTGGGTCACAGATCCCTGGACCCCAACCTAGACCTCACATATCAGAATCTCACAGAGTAGACGCGTGTAGAATCATACAAATCTTGTTTGCTCCGATGTGGTTAAAATGGACTGATCCGGCAGAATTTGCACCTCTATAACAAATACAGACGCTGATGTCTTGCCTGCTAAGGGGTTAATTTAGACTAGACCTCAGACTTTTGAAAATTAAAAAAAGAGAAAAATAAGAAACACAAGATGAAAATTTAAGGGTGGAGGCTATTGTGCTGCAGTTTTTCTGAAAAAGCTAATTTAAAAATAGATGTTTGCACATCATCTCAGACAGTGAGGGGTGCAGTGAAGGTAAGAAAGATCAGTTTGGAGTCATATAACTGGTTTATATCCTGACTATGTCTCCTTATTTGGCAAAATATTCTGAAAACATGCACATACACACACAACTGTTAGTTTATAGCATTTATTTATAGTTTATAGAAAATGGTCTTATCTCTAGATTTGAATTTCAACCCCATCACTTACAGTGAAACTTCATGCAAGTTCGTTAACCTCGGAGTCCTCAACTACAAAATTGGGATAATAGCAGTGCCTACTGCATAGAGTTACTGTGAGATTTAATTTTAAAAAATCGTAAATGTAAAGCACTTTGCTCAATGCTTGGCATGTAAATGCTTGGTAAGTATGACCCATGATTGTTATTCAAAGCCTGAGAAGCATGTTTCTACTTAGAAGAGATACAAGAGTCTAGGTCTTGCAGGGTGAGATTCCTGGCCATGCCATTTACTAATTGCCGTGGTCCACTTGCCAAATCAGGTCAAAACGGGGAGTGGACCAATATGAATCTGAAGGAGGCTAATCAAGTGAAAACTGGAGGTGAAAGCCAACAGCTTTAATGCTTTCTACTCAAAGTGTGGACCAGGGAGCATCAACAACATCTGTATCACCTGGGAGCTCATTATAAAGCAAGAATCTTGAGCCCCACCCTACACCTATTGAATCTAAATCTGCATTTTAACAAGATCCCTAGGTGGTTCATGTTACATTAAATTTTGAAACATACCTCTTTAATGGGTCAGGTCCAGGTAAGGCAGATGCTGGAACAATAGCATAACTGAAAAACGACGATACGAAAATAGAATTTCCCAATGGTGGGGAAAGACATTTACAGAGCAAACCCAGTGACAGGTAACTGACAGGTAATTTCACAGGGACAGAGCCAGTAAATAGAATTCTGGAATAGAAGGTTTTGCTATCTAGGACCATTCTTTAGGGTCAGTTCACTTAAAAGGGTCTGTAATCCTGACCAGAGAGATCAAAATACTAAGCAAACTTAGAAAAAAAGTAGCTGATTCATGCATCAGAGGCAAGATGAGAACTCTAGGCAAAATTTGTGAGCTGGGGGTGGGTCTGGGGCAAGAGGAAAGTTAAGGAGTCAGCTTGGAAAGAGACTAAGTGAGCTGTGGGCGAGCGAGTGCTTGGCGCAAGAGTAAAGAGTTTAAAAGCAATGTGAGGGCACACTCCTCTCTTTTGTACATGAACTGTGTAGCATTTACAACCTCGAGAACTGGATCTTAACATGATGTTCATTCTGCAAAAAGCAGGAGTCATGAAGCAAACATGAGGAATTCAATGCTTCTCAATGCTGGCAGCACATTGCCATCATCAACAGAGATTTACAAAGGAAAGATGCTTAAGGAAGGAATTGTGTTTAATGACTGGGGGCAAGACCCGGATCTTTCTGTTTTCCTAAAACTTCCCCCTGATCATGCCTAGCCAAAGCTAGAAAAGTGATTCTGGGAGTATCGGAAGCAAATTCCAAAAAATGTCATCAACAAAAGTGAGTCATCAACAGAGATGAATCAGAGAAAAGCTGATTGAATAAGGGAGTGGAGTAAGAGCATGTGGGCTGCAGAGGCCAGAGAAGGTCCCCTGCGTCACTCGTCTCTTCCGAGCTTGACTCTTCTTTCCTGGACTTAAAAATAATAAATGTACGTGAGCGTGTGTGTGTGTGTGAAATACAAAATGAATAAAATATTTTAAAGTATCAATTTTTTTTAAATGGTCTCTAATCTCACCACACAAAGAAGTCTGAAGACAGTACAAAATAAAAATAATGCATGTACATGGTGGGAAAATTAAAACTGCCTTGAATTACACAAAAGAAAATGAAAAAATCTCCAGCCCTTCAGGCACCTTTTCAAAAATAGTCACTGTTCACACTTTCTTGTAATGCTTTCTGAAAATATTTCAGTACTTATGCTATTCCACATGCATATGTCCATGCATATGCACTTTGTATGTTTATAAGTACCAATTCGAATGCATGTCATAGTGTCATGGGTCTTTTTTTTCCATTTAATAATGTACTGTGGTTATCTTTCCATATCAGCTCGTACATATTTATTTAAGTCCTTTTGAACGTCACACAGTATTTCCTTATTTGAATATACCATAATTCACATAGCCAACCCCCTCTTGAAGGACACTTTATTTCCAAGTTTTTTCTTCCCCTTACTACAAAGCTGACGTAAATATCCTTACACATCGTGGTTGACTTTTGCTGAGATATCTATACAGGATGTCCGTGTACCTATAGCTGGATACCTTGATCAGAGGATACGTGTATCTTGATTTTTATAGATATTTTCTAAACACCTTCCACAAAGGTTGACCATTTTACACGTTATTGACAGTGCCTGTTTTACCCATGCCATGCCTAGCAATGGATATTCTCAAACTTTAATAGTTTTGACAATCTGAGTGGTGAATACTGCCATCTTATTCTGGTTTGGATATGCACTATTTAAATACGAGTTGCCCTGGACTTTAAATATATCAAGACACAGTCATAATGGTTGTGTATGTGTCTGATTCCCCAACTATAGTATTAGTCTTGCCTCATTTATCTTCTCCATCCATACCCAATGTTTCGGTGCTTGGCATAGTACTCTGGCACACAGAAGCTCATGCGCATTTGCTGAACTGATTGACTGAAATGAATTACCAACTCTTCAGAAATGATGTCTCTTCCATACTTATGTGTGTATGTGTGTGTGTTGGGGGGTGGGTATTCAAACACTAAGACAATAATAGCTAACATTTATTGAGCACTTATTTTGTATGCTGTTCTAAGTATCTCATGTATATTGTCTCAATTAATCTTAATAACCACTATAAGATGAGTACTATTATTATTTCCATTTTATTCATTAAAAAATTGAGTCACAGGAAGATTAAATATATTTTCTGGATCCACAGCTATCAGGCTCTAGAGTTCAGCTATCTTGTGCTTTTAATCTCTGTGCGACACACCACCTCTCAGTTAGTGAACTACTGTTTTTCTTGGTAATAACATCACTTTGTATTGATGCAGAATTCTAGGCAATGCCCCCCAAAATCTCGTGGTAGGCTTATGGTGCTCTGTCACAGATGGAGTAGTAGGAGTGAAGCCAGCATATGGATGAAACTCCACATATGCAGTCCTCTGATTCCTATTGTGCATCTGTTCATGGTAAGATATTAAATGTGACTCTTCCTGCCGGGTTAGAGATTCTTCAGAAGTCACAAATGCTGAGAACAAATTAATTGATTCTAAACACACCGTTATAGTGCTGGTCTTGCAAATGGAATGGCCCACAGGTGGTGGTTCTATCAGGGTCAGCCCATGATGTGAGTGGAGGAAGTCAGAGGCTGGAGGCTGTGGTGAGGGCTGTAGATATGCAGTAAATTCTTGCTCACCTAGGGCAGAGGAAGGCTCTCTCCCTTGCCCCTTAAAGCAAGTGAGGGGCTTCCAGGGAACTGATGAGACTGCTGGATGCCTATTCCTTGAAATTCAGGGCACTTAAGGATTGGTGCCTGGTTTAAGCCTTAAAAAGCATGAAGGCAAAAGGTAGCTGCTGGAGAGACTAGGAGAGCAACCGAAAGAGAAGAAGAAACACAGGAGCGGATAGAGCAGCCAGGAGAGCACTGCCCATGCTCCTGTGCCCATGCCCACGCGGGATGAACCAGAGCTGCCTACCTGTGGAGGGTCCCCTTGAAGAGGCTCCACCTGCACAGGCTCCAAGGGGCCCTCAAAGGTGCTTCAGGAAGGAGCGAATCAGCCTGTGAGCATCTCAAAACGCAACCCTGCTGGCTGTGAAACAGCATCCCCACGCCTCTGCCCATTACCTCTCCTCTCTCCCTGCTCCATCCTGGAGAGTGAGAGGCCGCACAGGGAAAGAGGAAGAGATGAAGAAACACGTAGTGAACAAGTGAAGAAACTCTTCCTGGCTTCTTCCAGAGGGCAAGTTTTCTAGTCTGAGGCACAACAAGCTGAGCGGTGGAGGGAAGGGATGGAGAGATTACATTGGTGGAACCGGACACGTTAATCCCTGAAAGTGACCAGAAATGCTCTGGGATCTAGCCCAGAATCCACCCACAAAATAAGAAAGCTTCAGCAGAACTTTCTGAATATGATGCAATACCCTTGCTCTGCTTGCCTCCTTGCAAGTCCGGCACACTTTTTGGCAACTGGAGACCTTGGTTGGAACCCAGCTCAATTTCTGGCTCTGGGTTTTTTTAAGCCCTCTGTGAATTCCCTGTCTGTGCCAGTCTCACTATGTGCTTAGCCTATCATTTCAGATGGCACACCACGGCCAGAATGCCTCTATTCTGGCCTTTCTCTTATTTTTTAGGTTATTACAGGAAAAAGCCTGGAAATAAGACAGTAATGTCTGTTATTACATCTGCAGCTCCATTTGAAGGCATATAAACATGCACTAGTGTTCTGTATAATCACACATTTGTATGTATTATCATTTGCTATTAGTTTTATTTCTCCTATTTTAAACGTTATTATCCAAACAGGCTGGGCACAAGCTTTCTGTACTTGTTCCACCATAAATAAACAAAACTGCCTAAACACAATTTGTAAAATGTCATCTCCAAACCACAGCTAGGATGCTGCATAAGTAGGGAACCAAAATTAAATGAAACTGGGCACAAAGCCCAGACCACAGGCTTCCGGCAAACAGACGCGGAGAGAGAAAACAAGAAAACACACTAAATTGTAAAGAACTGGTGGAATAATAGGGAAACCACAGCAATTAACCCCAGGACCAGTTTGTCCATTCTGGAACCCAACTTCTAGTTACCTTTGGAAAATGAATGTTGAAAATTGCCCATTTTTATTTGGAGTGAATCTCCATTATTGGCATTGCCTAATTTCTTTTTAAGTAAAACTAGAGAAAATACATATTCTTTGTTATTCTACGTGTGTGGGTCATTTTCTCTAGCCAACCAATACTTTTTAAAAAAGTAAAATAGCAATAAAAGTAGTGCCAATCATAGTAATAATAGCAACAACCAAAACAGTAGAAACAGCAACTGCTGCAACAAGGGTTTCTCCCTTTTCCTGGCACTGTAGCAGATGCCATCAGGGCCTCATCCAATGTCCTTCATCACTTCTGAGGCTACCTGGAGCTCTGGTCCTTGGCAGGCTGGCAGTTTCCAGCCTCAAGCATCTGGGTCTTTCCTTTCTCTTCTCCTCTGCCTAAGGGCTTACTCCAACTCCATGAAAGCTGCAGTATGGTCCACCACAGCAGTCACAAGACACACAATGGGAGGAATTGACACCCCAGGAGACAAACTTTAGTTGACGTGGGATGGGAGTCACTGGCTAAAATCCTCAGTTTTCCTGGTCTGCAGTTGGACAATTTAAAGTTTCTTAGCAGGTCCTGGTAGGTATGAACCCTAGTGGCCCACAATGGAATCCCAGGTACTAATATGTCTTGGCTTTTTTCCCTTCTCTGTAACATTTTCCCTACTTCTAGGCTCACCTCCCTAAAATCTGCTTGCATCAATGTCCTCATTTCAGACTTTGCCTTTGGACCATCCAAAACAGGACAATCATCTATTATGAGTCAATTACTTTAAATATGCTATCTTCAGGGCCGGCCTGGTGGCGTAATGGTTAAGTTCATATGCTCTGTGTTGGTGGCCCAGGGTTTGCCGGTTCAGATCCTGAGTGTGGATATACACACTGCTCTTCGAGCCATGCTGTGGCAGGCATCCTAATTACAAAATAGAGGAAGATTGGCACAAATGTTAGCTCAGGACCAATCTTCCTCATCAAAAAAAAAAAAAAAAAAACCTATCTGTAATGCTTAGAATAACTTAGGTCTTTTACGTATAGTGTCTGTAATATTCAGAATATACATATTAAATATTGTGATCCTTATTGAAGAAATGAGGAAACTGAAAGTCAGGATAAAAAACTTATCTGAAGCCTTTTAACTTGAAAAGGGCAGAAACAATATTAGTGTTCAGCCCCAAAGCCAATACCATTATTTGTTTAGATACATATTGTCGTTCCTTCTTACCATAAGATCCATTATGGTAAAAATCGTGTTTAACTTATCATTGCAACATCTAGTACCATGCCTAGTATTCTGGTTGTTACAAAGATTTTCTCCAGTAGATACTGAGGAATAAATCAATGAATTTAATGTATTCAGCAATCATGTATTGAGTAGCACCTGAGCCAAATATTTTGGTTGACCTGAAGATGCAAAGATGATTAAAGTAAAAATTTTCCCTTAAAAATATGATGGACTACCAGGAAAAATAAGACAAGTCAATAGAGGAAGTAGGGTGAAAATTACAATAAAAGAAAGAACAAAGTGCTTCTTGGTAGATGTGGAGATGCACCACTCAGCCTCAACTTTAAGAAATGACTTGCTCCCCATCAGTGGAGAATGAGATCAGCAGAAGGTCTCCAGTTATCATCTCCTCAGGGTATGCCTCAGCTGCAGAGGGAGCTTTCTTTGTTCCTGCCCTTCTGAGGCCAACCCACATCTCATGACTGAGTGAAGTGGGTATTAAGGGCCAGAACGTTTCCTCCCTCATAGGATAACTCTGATGGAATATACTCTCTCCAGAGTTCTGCTTCGGGTCAACTAAGGATTTGTCAAACCTGCTTTGAAGTTTGACTTTTTCCTCTGTCTAATTCTGCTTCCTCTCTCCTATTCCTTTCACAAGTATTAATCTCTAGTAGAAATTTCACTCCTCCAACACCATTTAAGCATGCTTCCACGGAACTCAACCTGTGACTGTTGGTATCATGAGGATTCCAAGAAAGCAGGTGGTAAGGTAGAATTGTGAAGCAGGATCGTTCACTATCTGGCTGGCAATGAGGGCCCAACACTAGTAGAAAGTTTAATACAGACAGTCCCTGACATAGACTTGTGGTCCCATGTTAAAAATTGTGGTGGTGCATGAAGTTGTATAGGGAAAAGCAATCAACCAGTGAGTATACTGTACTAGGCCTCTGAGATAGACATGTGGAGGAAATAGTACCTATCTCCTTACTTAAAGTCAACTGATCGTAGATGTCAACCACATCTACAAAATATCTTCACAGTAAAACCTAGATTAGTGTTTGATTAAATAACTGGGTCCTATCACCTGGCCAAACTGACCCACAAAATTAATCACCACAATGTTTCCTTTGTTGGAGTGGAGTCATACGGGTGTCAGGTGATATCCTGAACTTCTGGCCAATATCCAGCTTACAGTGATCCATGGCATCCAGCAAACTACCCAGTGTTCATTTCTCTGGTCCACGAAATTGAGATAGATGACATATTTGACAATTGACACAATCTCCATATTGGGACCTAGTCTGTGGGGTAAAAGTGATCATAGTGGGGATGGCCAAGTGGAAACTTCTGAAACTACCAATGTCATCTTCCTCCCATCCAAGACAGTAAACTAAAGCCAGCGTCATGTCCAAGGGAGAAGGCAAGATTAGTATTACTCTTAAGGATTGAAAAGATGTGAGAACAGGATGATAGCTATGATATCTTTCTTTAACTAACCATGATGCACAGCAAAGAAACTGGAAGAATCCTGGAGGATTACTGTAGACTGCTGCAAGCTCAACCAAGTAGTATCCCCAACTGGAGATACCATGAGAGACATTGTATCTTTGAGAGAGCAGGTCAACGTATCCTCAAGTAGGTGGCATGTGGATTTTGATATTGTGTTCTTTTCTATCCTTATTGGAAAAGATATCAAAATAATTTGCATTTTCATGAAATAAAACACACACACCTTCTCTCTCTAACACACACACACACACATGCACATGCACATAGAGTTTTACCCTGAGACTATGTTAACTCTTCCCTTCTCTGTCGTAATAATAAAGTCCAAAGTGACTTAGACTTTCTAGGTATTCTGCCAAACATTATATTGACTGATTATGTTGATGATGCCATGTTGATTGAGCTGGATGAGAAAATAGTGGTTAATAAGCTAGAGGCCTGGTTAAGACACAATGCCTCGGAGGGTGGGAAATAAACCCCACAAAGATTTGGAGGCTAGACATATCTGTACAATTTTTGGGGTCAAATAATCAGGATGTCTTGAGGTCATGTTTTGGGAACATGGCCTTCAAAGTAAAAGATAAGTTACTGTGTATCACACCTCCCACTATGAAGAAGAAATTTTCACACATGGTGAGCATTTTTGGGTTCTAGAAATAACAAGGTCTACACATAGAAATGTTGCTTTGGCCCATCTTCTGGGCAACACAGAGGCTGCCAACCTTAATTGGGACCTAGAGAAGGAAAGAGCTTTTGCAGCATGTCTAGGCTACTACGTAAGCAGCCCTAGTACTTGGGGCATATGATCTGGCATAAGCTATGGTACTGGAGATAACAGTGGTGGAAAAAAATGCTATGGGAGTGTTTTGGGCAAAATCCAATGGAAAACATACAACACAAGCCATTGGAGTTCAGGAACAAATCCAAGCCACCTGCAGCAAATAATTATAAGAATTTGAGAAACAGCTACATGTGAAGACAAAACATCTGACCATAGCACATTAAATGACAATGTGAACAAAACTGCCATTAGGAACCAGGTTTTGTCAGATACAACAGGAAGTAAAGCCAGGCAAGCCTAACAACCATTCATTATAAGATCAAAGTGTTACATCCAGGATTGAGCCTGAGTGGGACACAGAGCACAAGCAAACTACATGAAATGTTAGCCCAGACATCCATGACATCCATTTCTCCTGAAAAGAGCACTGCTCCATCAGCTCACACTATGGTTGTATGGTGGAATCCCGTTCAACTCCATAAAGGAGGAGGAAAAAGCCCAAGCATAGTTTATGGATTTGTTGGTGCAGAATGGAGGTGCAAGCTAAAATGAATGGAAACGTCACTGTAGCCTCATGCAAAAGTTTCCTTGAAAACCAAAGGTGAGGAACCATCCTCCCAAAGAGTAAAATTTTGAGCTTTTGAGCAGTTTAGAGCAGTGAGTAGAAAGATACGTGGATTGAGATTAAAATTTTATATATACATATATATATATGTATATATTATATATATAAATAATATAATCATCAGCAGTGGTGAATCTGGTCAGAAGAAAGATTGGCAGATCAAGGACAGGGAAGAATGTAGGAGATATATGTGGATGGAAGGAATGTGAAGTATGAAGATTTTTCATCACATGTTAACACTTGCTCAAAGAGAGCATCAGCCACTGAAAAGGTACGAAAAAGGCAAGAGAGTGCAATAACTCTGCTAGCTGATGTTATTCAGCCTCTAGCATCAACCACCCATTGTTGTCACATTGGGCACAGGAATCACGTGGCCACATTTGAAGAGATGGAGGCTATGCATGGGTTCAAAGTCACTGACTCTTACTTCTCAAGGCTGTTCTAGATGTTATCACCATTGATTGTCCAACATGCCAGGAAGAGAGACAAAATTTCAGCCCTAATATAGCACAATTTCTTTAGGAGACCCAGCCACTTGGTGGAAAATTAACTATGTAGCATAGGACCCCTTCTTTTCTAGAAGGGACAATAGTTGTCCACATTAGGTTATACACATATTTCCAATATTCTCTGGGCTTTTCCTTTCTGTCCTGCAGGGCCTCAGTCAATACTCACTACCTGGGGACTTTTGGTCCATCAGCACAGAATCCCACAAAGCATGGCTAGAGGACTCACAATGTGCAAAGGAGGTATGGAAGCGGGAATATGACAATGGAATCTGCTGGTCATACCACATACTGCCCCACCTAGAAGACGTCAGCCTGAAAGAGCAGTGAAATGACCTTCTGTAGACAAAAGAGCCAGCTTGGGTGCAATACTCTGTGATGAGTAGCATCTATCATCTGGGATTCATTAGATGCATTGAATTAAAGATTTTATGTGGTAGTTCCCCAATAAGAAGAACGCTTGGGTCTGGGAACCAAAGAGTGGAGGTAGAGTCCACTTGCCATCCAATTGCCATCACACCAGGTGGTTCACCTGAGGACTTTTACTTCCCATATCCACAAGCTGGATATGTAGAATTAGAAGTCTTGGTCCATAAAAGGAGTGCACTTTTGCTAGGAACACTGTAAGAGTTCTGTTTAATGATAAGCTACAGCTGCTCCCTGAGAAGTGTAGGTTCTTTGTGTCAAGAGACCACCCGGTAAGAAGTAATTGACCCTGATAAGCAGGTAGAGGTTGGGCTCCTAGTACAGAATGTGGACAAAGAGGAATATTTGTGGAACCCATGTGATCTACTTGGGTGCTTCTTTGTACTCCATGCTAATTGTGATTAGAACTTGACAGACAATAAGTTGTAATTATAAATTGACAGATGCCCTGGTCTGAGAAGGGCATTGTGACGGGCTCAGAGATCCTGAGGATGAGGGTCTAGGTTATGCCATCAGATGCCCTTGATGATAGCAGACATGGAGGGAAATCTACATATTTGCCCCATACAAACTCTGTTTTAGCAACTGCTTCTAGAGAACCCAACCAGTTATTCACTCCTAGAATGCAAAAGTGTGAGCGACTGGCTTCACTTATAGGAATTGGAGGAAGGCTTTGCAGAGGTTTCCTTGTACATCACAAGTAGTGATCATTCCACAAACACTTACTGACTTGAACTGAACTGACGTTGAAGCTGCATGTTTTAAATAAGTAGTCATTTTTCAAGACTAAGGATACTCAGAGCTATAATTAAAGTTTGGATATTTTGAGGGGTGAGGGCATGGAAGGATGAATAGTGTGGGCTTGTCAGAGAAAACTTCTTAAGTGAATGTCTTGACCTAAACAATAAAGCAAAGAGCTGAGTATAAATGAAAGGTGAAATGCCTGTGCTGTCCGAGAAGTTACGTGCAACAGGAGTGGAGCGATCATAAATGTTGGTGAAATGGTGGAGCCCTTGAGGGAAAGACCAGTGCAAAGCACTTGTTGTACATTATCTTTTTACGTCTGATAACAATATGATAGAAGAGGTGCCGTTATTTTTAATATTTTACAAGTGAGACTCAGAAAGAGTTAGCAACTTATTCTTTGTGAAACAACTTGAGAGGTGGAGCTATTGATCTACAAAATAAAGGCATGAACTTAAACAAAAACGTGAAAGTTCGGTGACACCATTGTTAAATCAATGCAGGCAACTGACTATCTATCCCCAGACTTGTGTTTATACGGATATTATAGACCTTTATTTGTTTAAACCATTTTTTGTCAGATTTTTGGTTACTTGCAACTGAAATCATTCTTTGTTGATTAATTAGGGGTAATTACATATTTAATATAAATTGAAATGTGATATGCTGTTGAAACTTTCTCTTTTTAGTGTAAGGCTTTTGCAAACAAAATCATATGCAATTCATAGAATCATCTGATGGTTTTCATGACTTTAATAGAAAATAATAAAGTGCAATTAGCAAGTCTTCTTACTTTCTCGTCTTCGCCCAATAAACAACCGTCTCTATACAAAATGCCCCTTTAGAGTCATAGCTTCTAGAACTGAGAAAGTGGGATAGAGAGCACTTTAGTATATCCACGTGCCTGTTACATGCACTGCTGCATGTTGAGGATGGACGTCCATCCTCTCCTTGAAGATTCCATCAATCATTAACTAACCACTGCATGGGACAGCCTATTTCTTAGATGCAGAGATATGCTACTTCATAAAGTTCTTTCTTTTGGGAGGGCTAAACTCTATTGCCTCTCTAGAATCTCATTCATCAAACCTCTTTCTGACTCCTGAGGTTAAATATAAGTTTATTAATTCTCCTGTATTTCACAGAGATGACCACCTTGCCTTTTTGTCCCTAAAAGTCAACATATTCTTTCATTCAGTCAGTAAATATTTATTTGTCATGTATTATGTATCAAGTACTGCTTTAGCTACTGAGGATATAATAGTGAATAAAATGGGCAATGTGCCTGCTCCCTTGGAATGAGATTCTAGCAGAGAGAGGCAGATAATAAGTGAATAAACAGGATAGAAATGTCTGTTATGAAGACCAAAATCAAAAAGAGAGAGGGGTTCTCATCAAGATGGCGCTGTGAGCAGACGTTGAACTCGCCTCCTCCCACAAACACAACCAGGTTACAACAATTTTAGGAAGAATCACCCTGGATTGAAAACTGAAAACTGGATAAAAAGAACCCCCACAACAAAGGACAGTCCTGAAGAAAGCAGAAGAGGCAGTAACTCCAGCCAGAGAGGAAAAAAGCCACCTTTGGGAGCAGCGGAACTTCTCAGCTGGCCAGGCGGGAGCCAACCTAAGGTACGCAGCCCTCCCTGGAGGAGTGAGGTCTGGAGCGGGGGCAATACTGCTATAACCATCCTTCGGACTCAGCCCAACTGAGAGGGGGGGTCTTACTGTCTGGCTTTGCTGGCTATTAACTGAAGTGAGGACACCCCAGAAAAGCTATCGGCCGAAAGCTGAAAAGATCCAGGTCTTAAAGGGCCCACACACAAACTCACTCATTGCAGCAACCTAAAATCACCAGAGAGAAGGCTGACTGTCCTTTGGTGAAATGAGACTCACCTGGTGGGCTCTGGGGGCATCTTGGTGAGAGGAGGATCCTCTCCGGAGACTGAGACATTGGTGGGGTCCGTTGTTCTGAGCTGGTCCAGGTGTGCTGATACTGACACAGGTGGGGGCCATTGAGGTGCCTCCCTTGGGCTGTTAGCCCAGGGGTCTGCCACACCCACTAGAGCACAGATTTAATCCAGTTCAGCCAGGGCAGGCAACCCGCCCTAGGGATCGGCCCCACCTAACAGCAAGCCCTCAGGCTACTTTTCAGCCTGCATTGACTGAGTGCCTTGATCCTCTACAGGCAGGCAAAAGTGTCTGCCTCTGTGAGGCAGGGCTTGTGTGAAGACCAGGTGAACTGTGGGGAGCATTAGGGCAGAGGTGGGGGTCTCTGCAGTGTGGTATTGGGGTACGCTCCAGGGTGTTGAGAAGTGTGCACAGACCAGGACTGTGCTGACAGTGTATGTGGTCCAGAGGGAGGTGAGGCTTATCAGCAGCAGAATACTTGTGTTTCACAAATAGCCATTAAAAGGATCAGCCCCACCTTCCAAGCCTGAAACAACTGAGTGCCTCCATGCCAAGGGCTAGCCCTACTCAGCTGCACTCCTAAGAGAACTGACAGCCTTGTTGGCCTCAGGCCTATAACAACTGTACGCCCCTGAGCCTAGCAACCAGCTACACTGGGTACCAACCCACTTAAGAGGACAATTGCAATAAGAGTGTGCTAATAGGCAGGACCAAGATGGCGGAGTGAGTGTTCTTCTCTGTCTCTCCCCCGTCAAATCTACAACTAATTGGACATTCACCGATTAACAAAGGATATCCAGATAGCATCTCAAGATGCCTAAGAATCTCGTGCTACCATACATCAGAAGGTGGATGGACTTCCCCCTGGGAGGAGGTGGAAATAGGCGAAAACTCTCCGACCCCCGAACCCCGAACCCCAGACAGCCTAGTTCCTGCAGGAGGCTCTCTTCCAGCGGACTCCCCCATAGCATTGCCACACACCAAGGGCGGGAGTGTGCACTCACCAGCAGAGCGACGGTGGAAACAGGTGACAACAGCCCTACTCAAGCCCCCTGTGATTACACCTAAGCCCAGGGGGAATCCCCAGGGTCCTGCACCCACCAGCAGGGAAAGCCTCCGCTTGCCATTAGCAGGGAGGCTCCGCCCAGAATCCAGAACAAAGGGAAGCTCCCGGAAGGCAGATTCCCTCGCACGGCACCAGACCACAAGCTGCTGCTGGGCCCACAGTCTCTGGCTCACAGGTCAGTGCAGGGAGTGCCCGGACTGCCCGTAGACGTGCTTGGGGACAGTGTTGGAGCTCCAGCACCCAGCTCTGTGGCTCGGGGGGAGGCTCCAGGGTCCCACACCCCTCCCGACAGGGTAAGTCTCTGCTCGCCATTAGCTGGGAGGCCCCACCCAGAATCCAGAACAAAAGGAAGCTCCTGGTGGGTGGATTCCCTGCCACTGCACCAGACCACCAGCTGCTGCTGGGCCCATGGTCTCTGGCACAGGGGGTGCCTTGACTTCCTGTGGATGTGCTTGGGGACTGAGTGGAGTCCAACACCCAGCTCTGAGGCCTGGGGGGATGCTGCAGGGTCCCGCAAGCCCCCCCAGCAGGGATGGCCTCTGCTCGCCATTGGCAGGGAGGCTTCACCCAGCATTTGGAACATCAGGAAGCTCCCTAGAGCAGAATTCCCCACAAGGCAGCAGCTTACAAGCCACCGCCAGGACAACGGACTCTGGCCGTGTCCCAGATGAGGCAAGGGGCTCCCAGAAATCCTGTGAGAGTGGAGTGGAGCAGAGTGGAGCTTCGGTGAAATGGCTACGTAGCCCAGAGGGGAATTCCAGGTTCCTACAGCAGCCTCAGCGAAAGCCTCTGCACAGCACTAGTGGAGAGGTCCTGCCTGGCAATTGCAAGGCAGGAAGGCCCTGGGGCAAAAGTAGCACAGCTATGTGAGCTAACGACAGACTGCAGAAGATGCCCATAGGTCCCCTCTGCTGGGACCTATGGTGGACAAGTGTGATCTTGTGGGCTCTGTTAGGGACAAATCGGTGATTATAGATGATCCTGCTCCTGGCTGCTGGGAAAGCCCACAACACCGCTGCAGACCACAAGGAGGGAGTGTGTCTAAGTGGGCTGCAACAGTAGGCACCAGCAGCCTGAGGCCCCCTTGCGATTGCCCCCACAACCAATGAGGGACCCCACAGGACTACTGTGACTACGAGGAGGGGTCCAGGTCCAGTCAGTAACAGCTGACAGGGTTTCTGGTTGGTGCAGTCTAAACAGCTGCCCCCCCTCCCCCGGCACCAGTCGCAACAAGTGGAAGCAGCAACTAAACTCTATCTCTATGAGGAGGCACAAATCCACGCCATAAAGCAGTATGAAAAAATATATTAAATCTCCAGAACAGAAGGAAAATCATAAGCACCCAGAAAACAATCCCAAAGACAATGAAATCTATAACCTAAATGATGATGATTTCAAAACTGCCATTATTTAAAAAACTCAATGAGTTAAAAGAGAATTCAGATAGACAACTCAATGAGTTCAGGAGCTATGTCACAAAAGAGCTTGACACTATAAAGAAGAACCAATTAGAAATACTGGAGGTGAAGAACACAATGGAGGAGATTAAGAAAAATCTGGATTCTGTGAACAGTAGGGTCGATAATATGGAGGACAGAATTAGCAATTTTGAGGATGGGAATATAGAAATGCTGCAGACACAGGAGGAGAGAGAACTAAGACTAAAAAGAAATGAAGAAACTCTCTGAGAATTATCCGACTCAATTAGGAGATGCAACGTAAGGATTGTAGGTATACCAGAGGGAGAAGAGAAGGAGAAGGGGGCAGAAGGCCTGTTCAAAGAAATAATAGCTGAGAACTTTCCAAACTTGGGAAGAGAGATGGAACTTCATGTGACAGAAGCCAATAGATCTCCAAACTTTATTAATGCAAGAAGACCAACCCCAAGGCATATAGTAGTGAAACTAGCAAAAGTCAATCACAAAGAGAAAATACTAAGGGCATCCAGGCAGAAGAAAATAACTTACAAAGGAAACCCCATAAGGTTATCAGCAGATTTCTCAGGAGAGACCTTACAGTCTAGAAGAGATTGGAATGAAATATTCAAAACTCTAAAGGACAAAAACCTGCAGCCAAGAATACTCTACCCAGTGAAAATATCCTTCAAATACGATGGATAAATAAAAACTTTCCCAGATAAACAAAAGTTAAGGGAGTTCAGTGCCACAAAACCTCCTCTTCAAGAAATGCTCAGGAAGAACCTCATTCCTGAAAAATCAAAAAAAGGAAAGGGGTTACAAAATCCAGAACAAAGGAGATAAGCAGAAGGACAATAACACAAAGTAACAGCTCTCCATCAGGGCAAAATGCAAAAGAATTGGAAAACAAGTGATAAAATAGCAACAGTAGGCCCCCACGTTTCAATAATCACTCTAAACATGAATGGATTGAACTCTCCAATCAAAAGACACAGAGTGGCAGGATGGATCAAAGAACAAGATCCAACAATATGCTGCCTCCAGGAAACACAACTCAGCCCCAAAGACAAATGCATACTCAAAGTGAAGGGATGGAAGACAATAATCCAAGCTAACAATGAACAAAAGAAAGCAGGTGTTGCCATACTTATATCAGACAAAGTAGACTTCAAAGCAAAACAGATAAAGAAAGACAAAGAGGGGCAGGATATAATGATAAAAGGGATGCTCCACCAAGATGACATAACACTTGTAAATATATACACACCTAACACAGGAGCACCAAAATTCGTAAAGAAACTATTAACAAAACTAAAAGGAGACATCAACAGCAATACAATAATAGTAGGGGACCTCAAAACCCCATTAACACCAATGGACAGATAATCCAGACAGAAAATCAACAAGGAAATTATAGAATTGAATGAAAAATTAGATCAGATGGACCTAATAGATAAATATAGGACACTTCATCCAAAAACAGGAGATTACACATTCTTCTCAAGCATGCATGGAACATTCTCAAGGATAGACCATATCTTGGGAAAGAAAGCAAGCATCAATAAGTTCAAGAGGGTTGAAATAATATCAAGCATGTTTTCTGATCATAATGCTATGAAACTAGAAATCAACTACAAGAATAAAGCTGGGAAAGGGCCAAAAATGTGGAGACTAAACAACATGCTACTGAACAAACAATGGATTATTGAAGAAGTTAAAGAAGAAATCAAATATTATCTGGAGACAAATGAAAATGAAAACACACTGTACCAAATGATTTGGGTCGCAGCAAAGGCAGTCCTAAGAGGGAAATTCATTGCAATACAGGCTCACCTCAATAAGCAAGAAAAATCTTACATAAACAACCTCAAACAACACCTAATGGAATCAGAAAAAGAAGAACAAACAAAGCCCAAGTCAGTAGAAGGAGGGAAATAATAAAAATTAGAGCAGAAATGAATGATATTGAAACAAAAAAGACAGTAGAAAGGATCAATGAAACAAAGAGTTGGTTCTTCAAAAAAATTAACAAAATCAACAAACCCTTAGCCAGACTCACTTAAAAAAAAAAAGAGAGAAGTCTCACATAAATAAATTTAGAATCAAGAGAGGAGAAATCACAACAGATACCGAAGAAATACAAAGGATCATAAGAGAATACTATGAAAAACTATATGCCAACAAATTGAACACCCTAGAAGAAATGGATAAATTCCTAGACTCATACAACCTACCCAAACTGAATCAGGAAGAAATAGAGAATCTGAATAGACCAATCACAAGTAAAGAAATAGAAACAGTAATCAAAAACCTCCCCAAAAATAAGAGTCCAGGACTAGACGGCTTCTGTGGAGAATTCTACCAAACATTCAAAGAAGATTTAATACCTATCCTTCTCAAACTGTTCCAGAAAATAGAGGAAGATGGAGCACTCCCTAATACATTCTATGAAGCCACCATCACCCTGATCCCCAAGCCTGACAAGGACAATACAAAGAAGGAAAACTACAGGCCAATATCACTGATGAACATAGATGCAAAAATCCTCAACAAAATTTTGGCAAACCAAATACAGCAATATATCAAAAAGATTATACACCATGATCGAGTGGGATTTATACTAGGGACACAGGGATGGTTCAACATCCGCAAGTCAATCAACGTGATTCACTACATTAACAAAATGAGAAACAAAAACAACATGATCATCTCAATAGATGCAGAGAAAGCGTTCGACAAGATCCAACATCAATTTATGATAAAAATCCTCAATAAAATAGGTATAGAAGAAAAGTACCTCAACATGATAAAGGCCATATAGGACAAACCCACAGCCAACATCATACTCAACGGACAAAAACTGAAACCCATCCCTCTCAGAACAGGAACAAGACAAGTGTGCCCACTTTCACCACTCTTATTCAACATAGTACCGGAGGTTTTGGCCAGAGCAATTCGGCAGGAAAAAGAAATAAAAGGAATCCAAATAGGCAACGAAGAAGTAAAACTCTTGCTGTTTGCAGATGACATGATCTTATATATAGAAAACCCCAAAGAATCCATAGAAAAACTATTAGAAACAGTCAACAACTACAGCAAAGTTGCAGGGTATAAAATCAACATACATAAATCAGTAGCATTTCTATATGCTAACAATGAACTAACCGAAAAAGATCGCAAGAACTCAATCCCATTCACGATTGCAACAAAAAGAATAAAATACCTTGGGATAAATTTAACCAAGGAAGTGAAAGATCTATACAACGAAAACTACAAGACCTTCTTGAAAGAAATCGAAGATGACATAAAGAGATGGAAAGACATTCCATGCACGTGGATTGGAAGAATAAACATAGTTAAAATGTCCATACTACCTAAAGCAATCTACAGATTCAATGCTATCCCAATCAGAATTCCAATGTCATTCTTTACAGAAATTGAACAAAGAATCCTAAAACTCATATGGGGCAACAAAAGACCCCAAATTGCTAAAGCAATCCTGAGAAAGAAGAACAAAGCTGGAGGCATCACAATCCCTGACTTCAAAACATGCTACAAAGCTACAGTAATACAAACAGCATGGTACTGGTACAAAAACAGGTGCACAGATCAATGGAACAGAATTGAAAGCCCAGAAATAAAACTACACATCTATGTACAGCTAATCTTTGACAAAGGAGCTGAGGGCCTACAATGGAGGAAAGAAAGTCTCTTCAACAAATGGTGCTCGGAAAACTGGACAGCCACATGTAAAAGAATGAAAATAAACCATTCTTTTTCACCATTTACTAAAATTAACTCAAAATGGATCAAAGACCTAAAGATTAGGCCTGAAACAATAAGTCTTCTAGAAGAGAATATCGCCAGTACACTCTTCGACATCAGCTTCAAAAGAATCTTTTCGGACACCATAACCCCTCACATGAGGGAAACAATAGAAAGAATAAACAAATGGGACTTCATCAGACTTCTTCAAGGCAAGGGAAAACAGGATTGAAACAAAAAAAACAGCCCACTAATTGGGAAAAAATATTCACAAGTTATTTATCCAACAAAGGGTTAATCTCCATAATATACAAAGAACTCACACAACTCAACAATAAAAAAATCAAACAACCCAATTACAAAATGGTCAGGGGACATGAACAGACATTTCTCCAAAGAAGATATACGGATGGCCAAAAGACACATGAAAAGATGCTCATCATCACTAATCATCAGGGAAATGCAAATCAAAACTACACTAAGATATCACCTTACACCTGTTAGAATGGCAAAAATATCCAAAACCAAGAGTGACAAATGTTGGAGAGTCTGTGGAGAAAAGGAAACCCTCATACACTGTTGGTGGGAATGCAAACTGGTGCAGCCACTATGGAAAACAGTATGGAGATTCCTCAAAAAGTTAAGAATAGAAATACCTTATGACCCAGCCATCCCACTACTGGGTACCTATCCCAAGAACCTGAAATCAGCAATTCCAAAAGTTCCATGCACCCCTATGTTCATCGCAGCATTATTCACAATAGCCAAGTCATGGAACCAACCTAAGTGCCCAGCAATTGATGATTGGATAAAGAAGATGTGGTGTATATATATACAATGGAATACTACTCAGCCATAAAAAAGGACAAAGTCGTCCCATTCACAACAACATGGATAGACCTTGAGGGTATTATGTTGAGTGAAATAAGCCAGACAGAGAAAGACGAACTCTGTATGACTCCACTCATAGGTGGTAGTTAACATACAGACAAAGAGAACTGATCGGTGGTTGCCAGGGGAAAGGGAGGGTGGGGGGAGGGCACTAGGGGTGAACTGGTGTACCTACAACATGACTAATAATGATGTACAGCCGTAATTTCACAAAGATGTTAACTTTCATAACCTTAATAAAAAAAAAAAAAGAGAGAGAGGAATGTTATACTCTGCATAATTTTCCAGGGGGAACGTCTTTAGATGAGGTAGGCAAAGAAGTCTGGTCCAAGGAGGCAATGTGTAATCCGAGCTCTGAGAATGGTAAACAGTAGCTAGCTAATCATGTGAAGATCTTGAGGAAGAATTTTTCAGGAAGAGAAAAAATAAAGTGCAAATTCCTTGAGGCATGAGTAACTTTGGTCCCTGTAGAAACAGCAATAAAACTGATGTATATAGAGGGTAGTTAATGAAGAGGAAGTGAAAGACATGCCATTGGAAGGAAAAGAGGAGCCTGATCAGGCAGTAGTCATGGGTCAAGATGAGTTTTGGATTAGATTAATACAGGCAATAGGATGGTCTAACAATTAACGCTAGATTATCTAATAACTGCCTCAAGATACCCACTTTCCTGATGTCCTAGGAGTGTCACCTTACAGATATCACCAAGCTCAAGCTTCAGATTTCTCATTTGTAAAAACGGGAGACTTGATTAAACTACAAATTCTTTTGAAGGATAAATGAGGAGACAGTGATGTATGATTTGTACATTTCAGAGTGCTATTTACGTGGGTATCTTTTCTACCATTACGTTTTTCCTTTTCTATACTAAATGTTCTCAATTCCTCCACTCTTCCTTATGTTGTATGTTACATGGTTTCCTGTTTCCTCTTTATCCTGGTGCCCTACCTTAAGGCCTAATGTACTTAGGTAATTACCTAACAGTGTAATCCCTAGCATCACTTTGCTTTGTGTTGGTTCAAATTTGCTTCGAACTTTACAAATAACATGGCAGAACAGCCTATAGTGTCTGAGAGTAAGAACAGAGACAGACGTTAAGGTCAGCTAGATCCTATATTGAGCAGTAACATCATCTCTTAGTGGGACCTGACACATTCTCATTGATCCTACAGGTCAGTTTATCCATTTGTATAATGGGGATAATAGCTGTCTGGATTAATTGGATGAAATGGATATGAGGAGAAGTTTTGAGCTTCAGGGACATAAGGTAATGCTGATGTTATCCCTGATCCATCCTTCTGTAGAGTTAGGAAATTGTCTCTTAATGGATTTGATGCTCCTATGATGCCATTCAGTGTACCCTTGGCAGTAATTTATTAAATGGAAACTGGTATAGTGGCCATGACATTTGAATGAAGCACCGGACCGACAGCAAGTCATGTTCTCCCCTCTTACCATTAATCTCAGGAACCTGGATAAGAAAAATGAAAAAGAAAACAAACTTTAAATGGACCTATGCCTTACAAAAAAGAATTTATCCTCTAATGACCATTTCCCTGAAAAAAAAAATCACACTTATAGGCGAAAATACTGTGAAAAATTATACATATATAATGAAAAATTATATGTATATACATTACATGCATGCAGATTATATGTATACTGATATATCAATCTATCTGTATCTCTATTTGTATGTACATATGTTTGTATGTATGTATCTATTGAGACAATGGCATTTATATATGTTCTTCCTAATTCTCAAAACAAGTTCATGAAGTAGGCATTATTATCTCCACTCTCCATTTCAGAGATAAAAATACTGAGGATTAGAAAATTTAAATGATCTTCCCAAAGTTACTCAGCCACTAAGTTGAAGTATTAAGATTTGAGTCTAGTTCTGTGCGATTCCAACTTGTGTACTTATTGCATTATGAATTGTTTGTTTGTTTTTCCCCTATTTCTCTCATACTAAAACCACTGTTGTCATATTCATCATCATCATCACCATCATCATCATTATTTTTACCAGATACGTTTTGTTGAATGCCTACCATGAACCTTATTTGACTTCCCCTCAACCATACTAACAGATGACTATTATCTTCATTATATAGAACAATGGGTTGAATCTTAGAAAGACTCAGTATCTTGTCTCAGACCCACATCCAAAAAATATAGATGCTTGACACAAACTAATTCCCTAAACTATTTACAAATCTTTGCCTATTGACTAAAGGAGAAACGAAAACCTGTGAAAGTAGAAAATGGAGAATGACTAGATACGTGATAACTTAAAGTTTAGCCTTTTGGAATCAAGAAATATATATGAAACCATTCCCTTTTTAGTCTCAATCAAATTGTTTCAAATGAACCCTCTGCCCACTAATATCAGGCTGCACTGTCCTTTACAAGACCCAGTAGATTCCAGGTAGGAGAAATATCACTAGCCATTTTTCCACTAGCCAGAAAAGTTAGGCAAAATTTGCACATGTTCCTTGCTAGAGTTCTGGGGTTGCAGACATGCAAGTCAGTAATTATTTACCTATAGCATTTCCCCTGCCAATCACCTATGCATTATTCAGATAAGTTACTCTGCAATAACAAACAATCCTCAAATTTCGATGACTCAACATGCACATAAAAATATACTTCTTGCTCATGTAAATTTTTCTGTGGATGTCAGTTACTCTTCACACCCAGTGAATCAGACCATAAAAATCTCCATCAGCTTATGCCTGCACCCTCTTGAACTGTTTCCTCAGTTGATATAGCAGGGGAAGAGAGTGCTGAGAGATCTCACACTAAAATTTAACACTTGACCTAAAAGCAATACGTATCCTTTTTTCTTGAAACTAATTGACCAGAACTAGTCACATGGCCCTGCTAATGATCAAGGGGCAGGGAACTTTGATATCCCTGGGTCTCCAGAAGGAGAGAACCAGATAATCATAAATAGTAGAAATATCTATCATGTCCTTGAAGCAATAATCCTCTCAGATCCCTTGGATACCTCTCTTTTCACTATCTTTTTTTACTAAACATTTAGTTGAGATATAATTCATATACCATACTGTTCATGCCCTTAAAGTAGTTTATAGTATATTCACAGAGTTGTGCAACTATCATGGCGATATAATTTTAGCACATTTTCGCCAACCCCAAAAGACACTCTGTGCATTAGCAGTCAATTACCATTTCTTACATCACCCCCACATTATGCCCTAGGAAATCTCTAGCCTGCTTTCTGTTTCTATAAGTTTCCTATTCTGGATATTTCACATAAATGGAATCAGACAACACGTGTTTTTTGTGACTTCTTTGAGATAGCAACATGTTTTAAAGGTTCATCCGTGTTGAAGTGTGTATCAGAAATCTATTATTTTATTGCTCAATAATACATAATTGTATGGGTATACCATATTTGTTTACCCATTCTTCAGTTGATGGACATTTGTATTGTTTCTGTGATTGACTATTGTGAATAATGCTTCTGTGAAAATTGTGTACAAGTTATAGTGTGGGCATATACTTTTATTCACTTGAGTACATACTTAGGAGTAGAATTGTTGGGTTACATGATAAAATCATGTTTAATATTTTGAAATACTGTTAACCTGTTTTTAAGTGGCTGCTTCATTTTACATTCCCATCAGTAACATATGAGAATCCAAATTTCTGTTCATTTTCTCCAGTGCTTGCTATTGTCTATCTTTTTGATTATAGCTGTCTTAATAGGTATCAAGTGGTATCTCACTGTAATTTTTATTTGCATTCCCCCAGTGATTAATGATGTTGAATATATTTTCAGGTGCTTCTTGGCCTTATATATCTTGTTTGGAAAAATGTCTCCTCAGATATTTTGCCCATTTTTAAATTGGCTTATTTATATTTTTAGTATTGAATTGTAAGAACTCCTTAAGCATTCTGGATATAAGTCCTTTTCAGATACAAAATTTGCAAATATATTCATTTATTCTGAAGTTTATATTTTCACTTTATTTATAGTATCATTTGCAGCTCAAAGTTTTAAATTTTCATGAAGCCTAATGCATCAGTTCTTTGCTTTTATTTCCACTTATGCTTTTACCCTTATATCTAAGAAACCATCGCCTAGCCCAAGGTCATGAAGATTTACTCCCATATTTTCTTCAAAGAGTTTTATATTTTATCTCTTACATTTAGGTGTGTAGTACAGTTTGAGTAAATGTTTGTACAGGGTGCAAGGAAGTGGTCTAACTTCATTCATTTGCATGTGGATAGCCAATTGGCCCAGCATCATTTGTTGGAAAGACTATTTTTTCCACATTTTATTGCATTGGCACTCTTACCATAGATCAATTGACCATGAATGTCATAACTGCGAAGTATGAACCCTCCAACTTTGTTCCTCTATTCTGGATTCTTCACACTTCCCTATGAATTTTAGTCAATTTCTGCAAAAAAAAAAAAAAAAGAATGCCAACTGAAATTTTTATAGGAATTGTGTTTTATCTGTAGATCAATTTGGAGGTATTGACATTTTAACAATATTAAGTCTCCTGATCCATGAATATGGTACATCTATTTATTTATATCTTCTTGAATTTCTTTCAACAAGGTCTTATACTTGTATTAGTTTTCTGTTGCTGCTGTGAGAGATTGCCACAAACTTAGTGGCCTAACTCAACAAAAGTGTACTATCTTACTGTTTTTTTAAGTCAGAAATCTGACTTGTGTCTCATGAAGCTATGATCAAGATGTGAGCAGGGCTGAATTTCTTTCTGAAGCTCTATGGAAGAATCAGTTTCCTTACCTTTTCCAGCTTCCAGAAGCTTCCAGCATTCCTTGGCTCATGCCTCCATTTTCATCTCCAAAGCCAACAATTGTAGGTTGAGTCCTTCTCACATGAAATATCTATGACTTTGACTATTCTTCTACTTCCTGATTTCACTTGTATGGACCACTGTGATGATATTGGGCTCCTCAGATAAGTTCCCTATCATAATATCAGATAATTAGCAACCTTTATTCCAACAGCAACCTTGATTGCCCTTTGCCATGTAACATAACATATTCACAGTTTCTAAAGATTAAAGCATGGTCAATTTGGGGGAGGCATTATTCTGACTGCTACAGTAGTCTTCAATGTACTCGGGTACTTCTTTTGTTAAATTTATTCTTAAGTATTTTCTTCTTTTTGATGATATTGTAAATGGAACTTTCCTCCTAATTTAACTTTTGGATAGTACATTTGTATTTTTAGAAATGTAATTGATTTTTGTATGCTGATCTACTTTTTGCCACATTGCTGAAATTGTTTATAATTTCTATCAGTTTTGTAGGGAATTCATTAGGATTTTCTATCTTCAGATTGTTTCATCTGAAAACACAGATAGTTTTACTCCTTCATTTCAAATCTAAACATCATCTATTTGTTTTTCTTGCCTAATTCTAATGGCTAGAACTTCTAGCACAATGTGAAATAGAAGTGGTGAAAGTGTCATCCTCGTCTTATTTTTGGTTTTAGGGGAAAAGAGTCTAATCTTTCACCTTTAAGTATGACGTTAATGTGGGTTTTTTCATAGATGACATTTATCATCTGTTTGATTGTTGTTTTTCAACAACGTCCTAGAGCATATACTGCTCTAACTCTCTGATACAATTAAAATAGGTCCCTTTTTCAGGGGCATGGTGATGAGAGTCATGGAAGTGACTTAGACCTTAGGAGGATTCTTCTTAGCTGTCTCTTTTCCTGGTTTTCTCTGTTTAACTGGTCTATCAATATTCTCATACCTACTAGACTCATTTTAATTGCTTATCACCAAGATCTCCATTACCTTTCACCATGCGTTTAGGTGTGAGCATCCTCACACTGTTCCAAATAGATTTAGTACCTTTAGGTAGAGGTGTAGTTTTAGTTTTCTATTCCTACTAAAGAAAACTACCATAAATTTAGCAGCTTAAAGCAACACAAATTCATTTTATTACAGTCTGGAGATAAGAAGGTTAAAATCAAGGTGTTGGAAGGACGACTTCTTTCTGGAGTGCTTGCTTTTAAGCTTCTAGAGGCTGCCAGCATTCCTTGGCTTCGAGGTCCTACTTCAAAACATCTCAACCTCTTGTTTCCCCCATCAGATCTACTTCTGTCTCTCTCTCTTGTCTTGATGGCTCCATCTTATGATGATATTTTTGATTATATCAGGCTCATCCAGATAATCCAGCACAATATTCCCATCTTAAGATCCTTAATCAAATCTGCAAAATTTCTTTTCCAAGATAACTTATTTACAGAATCTGGGGATTAGGATATGGACATTTGTGAAGGCCATTATTCAGCCTACCACAGCTGTGGAGCTCTTTGTTCTTAAGGTATGCCTCTCCCCATGGGAAGAAGCTCTGGGCCGTTATATCAGACAGTGGGCCATTTCTCCTAGAGTGGCAGCACTGCTCCAAGAGGGGTTGTCAGACTCTCATCTTCTATACTCACCCTTCCTGGTGTGGGACCTCTACCCTACAAGCCACTGGGGGCAAATGGATTTGAAGCCTCATGTTCTTAGCCTGTTTCATGTAGAGGAGTCTTCACCCTACAAGTGAGGGTCATGTCAGGGAAGGGCCCAGGAATATGGTTTCTGCAACATGGAGCTAACAGTATGAGATATGCCAGTGATCTGCCATCCCTGGTGAAACCACAGTCCTAGGCTGGGGGTTAGGTGGAGAGGAGCCTCATCTTCTTGCTACACATGCCTGGAGTAGAGCTTCCATGACAGTGAGCTGAGGAAAAGGGAGAGGAATGTGAGCAGGTCATGACTCAAATGTTAGAAAATCTTGATGTTCTTACCAAGAGTTAGTTGATTTTCTTGGATAAGTATTTCTCCATTTGCTGTATGCTCCTGTGACATTTCCAGAAACTTTAAATTTTGTATATATGTGTGTGTGTGTGTGTGTTTGTGTGTGTGTGTGTGTGTGTGTGTGTGTGTTTCTTCATCATTTTCAGCAATTAAATGATCGTTTCACTGGTGGAGGTTCCACTGTGCTCCTCATACCACCATTCCAGAAGTTGATCTCCTTTCTACTCAATTTTTACTGTGAGAAACCAAGATCCCTCTGACCTACAGCTCCCACTAACCCCAGAATAATGGAATCACCCCAAAGCACCACAGATTTCAAATTTATTATAATCAGTGGAATTTTATTTTATTAGGACTTGTCTTTCATTAGTCCACTTACAGATGTTAGCCAATCTATGTCCAATATATCTAAGCTGAACATACTAAAGAGAAACCAGATGATAAGTCCCACACATTCACATGCTACCTATCCCAAATCAGAGTTTATGAGACTTACTCTGAATTATCTCATTGCCATAGGCAGAGTTCTTCTCTCTGAATCCAGGCACATAGTTTCTTTGTTTCTTTCATTTCTTGATGTTTCTTTCATTTCAATAATGGTATTGTCTCCATTCTCTCTTCTCCCTTTCCTGTACTTCCTTTCTCTACTGTTTTCTTTATGATAAAATATTAGTTCTATCTATAATTTACCTTATATCTGGTTCTCCTGTCCAAGGAATTCCATATGCTTACACAACTATTATTTTTGATAATTCTAAATTTAGGATTTTAATGCTTGTTTAATGCCAAGGGATTTTGAAGTCTCAAAAACGGCCATAGACTCTAAGACTTACTCCAGTTCTATCTATTGTTGTTATCCCCTGATGGACCCTTGACTTAGAATTCCTTGTATTCACTGATCCTTTTTCATACCAACAATTCAGAAAGCTAACAAAACAAAAGTTCAATAGTCAGGGATGGATTTTTCTTTTAGCAAGAACTAAAGAGGAAGTATAGGGAGTATATAAGCTTGAAAACAAAACAAAACGGAACTTTTCTAAAAGGGGATAACTGGATAAGAAAAATAATAGAAGACTAGGGGACAGATCATGATGAATTTAGGAGATTGCAAATGATTATACCAATCTAGATGAAATAGGAGAAAATTCAGAGAGGTCAGAGCCTAGATTATTAGGCAATAGGATTTCAAATTTGTCCTATAAGCAATTGGTTTTTAGTCTATCTTTCTCTTCCTCTTCTCCCTCAAGAAATATGTTGCAGAGAGAGAAATAAGAAAAAGATAAAAATTATATTTCAAATCTAGTATCAGAATTACTCCTATGGAGAAAATTGTCTTTTGTTTAGCAAAAAACTCTGGCAGATCTTTTTAACTATGGAAAATAGGCTTCATGTTATTTCCTAGTAGGGAGGAAAGTAAGCTAACAAACAAAACAAAACACACACACAAACTAGAATGCATTGAATAATAATAAGTAATAATAGCCATTTGTTTAGATCTTACCATGAACCTCAAAGATTTGTAGGTACTTTATATGTTTATGTGCAATAATTCCTTTAATCTTCACGATAATATGAAATAGGTCATTTTTAATTTTTCCATTTTATAGATATAGAAGATGAATCATAAATTAATTAATATCTTTCCTGAGGTCAACAGAGTACTGGCTGCCCAAGTATTCTGGCTCTAGATGTTTCACCACTCCTCCATGTTGCCCACAGAAAGATATATGTAGAGATCCCTTGACCAAAAGATGACTAGAAAAGAGGATGAGGGAACACTGATTTAAAAAAAAATGAGGGGGGGGCCGGCCCAGTGGTGCAGTGGTTAAGTGCAAACATTCTGCTTCAGTGGCCCGGGCTTCACCGGTGTGGATCCCAGGTGCGAACATGGCACTGCTTAGTAAGCCATGCTGTGGTATGCGTCCCACATATAAAGTAGAGGAAGATGGGCATGGATGTTAGCTCAGGGCCAGTCTTCCTCAGCAAAAAGAGGAGGATTGGCAGCAGATGTTAGCTCAGGGCTAATCTTCCTCAAAAAAAAAAAAGTGAACTATTTCATAAAAAAAAAAAAGGGGGTGGGCTGGCCCTGTGGCCGAGTGGTTAAGATTGCATGCTCCACTGCAGGTGACCCAGTGTTTTGTTGGTTCGAATCCTGGGTGTGGACATGGCACTGCTCATCAAGCCACGCTGAGGTGGCATCCCACATGCCACAACTAGAAGGACCCACAACGAAGAAGATACAACTATGTACTGGGGGGCTTTGGGGAGAAAAAGGAAAAATAAAAAAATCTTTAAAAAAAAATGAGGAGTGACATCAGCATCACAGTGGAGTGAGCTCTTCTCTCAGTTCCTCCCCCCAAGATACAACAAAAAGGACATTGATAAGCCAACAGAGGACATTCACACAACAGGACAGATGTCTGAGAGATCCCCACAGACATATGTCAGAAGGTTGAGTGTTGAACCCCCTGGGAGGCAGGGGAAGAAGTTAAGTGGATCTCCACTACTTTTCCAGTGGCAGTGATCTAGACTGTGGGACCTTGCATGGTGGCTAGCATGCGACTTTGAGAGGAGAAGGGGGAAAAGGCATCCCTCAACAGGAATATTTGCACTCTCAGAGTTGGCTCCCAGCCCATGGGAACTCTCCACACTGAGGTAGCTAAGAAACTGCAGGGTTCCCTCAGCAAGCAGCCAGGTGGGCAGCCAGGGAGTGCAGGTGGGAAGGAAGGTGCCCCATCTCACCCATCCTGCCTGGTGCAGCAGCTTGGCCCTTTGGCCAGTGCAGGGGATCCTCACCAGAGAACCTGTACCTGTGTGTATAAAGAAGCAATGGCCAGATGCAGAGAGACCTAGTGGCACAACTGCCAAAGGATGGGCACAATGGATAGGGGCCACAATGGGCTCAGAAAATACAGCTCCTGCCCACCTCCCAGTGGAGGAAGGTGGAGTCTGTCACCAGATACTACCACTATGCAATGGTAAAAGTGAACCACATCAAATAGCATGAAGAAATATATTAAAACTGCAGACCAGAAGGAAAATGACAAGTACTCAGAAACCAATCTTAAAGTCACAGAAATTTACAATTGAAATGACAGAGAATTCAAAACAGTTGCCACAAAGAAACTCCACATGTTTCAAGAAAACTCAGAAAGACAATTCAATGAACAGGAACAAAATTAAGGAGCAGAGGGAATTCTTCACAAAAGAGATTGAAACTACAAGAAAAAAACAATCAGAAATGTTGGAGATGAAAAACACAATGAATGAGATTTAAAAAAAATCTGGAATCCTTAAAAAATGGAGTTGATATCATGGAGGACAGAATTAGTAATTTAGAGGACAAAAATATAGATGTGCTTCAGGTGGAGGGGGAGAGAGAACGAAGACTAAAAAGAAATTAAAAAATCCTCCTAAAGATATCCAACTCAATTAGGAAATGCAACATGATTATACGTATTCTAGAGGGAGGAAAGTGGGAGAAAGGAGCACAGAGCTTGTTCAAAGAAATAATAGCTGAGGACTTTGCAAACCTGGAGAAGGAGCTGGAATTACATGTAAAAGAAGCTAATATAACTCCCAATTACATCAATGCAAGAAGACCTTCTCCAAGCCATATAATAGTCAAATTGTCAAAAGTCAACAACAAAGAAAAAATACTAAGGGCAGCAAGGCAGAAGAACATACAAAGGAACCTCTATCAGGTTTTCAGCGGATTTCTCAGCAGAAACCTTACAGGCTAGGAGAAAGTGGAATGATATATTCCAAACACCGAAAGACAAAAACTTTCTGCCAAGAATATTCTATCCAGCATAACTATCCTTCAGATATTATGAAGAAATAAAAAGTTTCCCAGATAAATAAAAGCTGAGGGAGTTCATTGCCACAAGACTTTCCCTGGAAGAAATGATCAAGAAGGTCCTCATACCTGAAAAAAAGAAAGAGTTTAGAAAGCCTTGAGCAAGGAGATAAATAGACAAAATCAGAAAATTGCAGCTCTCTATCAGAACAGGTTAGCAAATACTTAATTATAACATTAAAGATAAAGGGAAGTGAAGCGTAAAAAATAACCATAATCAACTCATTTTAATCACAAACTCACAAAACAAAATGGAATACGTTGTGACAACAATAACTTAGATGGGGAAGAGGAAAGGGATGGAAGCTGCTTAGACTAAGGAGATAAGAAGCTATCAGAAAATGGACTTTCTCATCTATGAAATGTTTTATACAAACTGCATGGTAACCACTAAGCAAGAAATTAGAACAGAAACACAAATGATAAATAAAGAGGAAACCATCATAGAGAATCACCAGACTAAACTAGAAGTCAGAAATATGTGGGACAAGAGACATGGAAATACCGAACAACTAGAAAACAAGTGGTAAAATGGCAGTATTGAGCCCTCATCTATCAATAATAACTCTAAATGTAAATGGATTGAATTCTACAATTAAAAGACAAGAGTGGTGGGATGGATTAAAAAACAAGACTCACCAATATGCTGTCTCCAGGAAACACATTTCAGCTCCAAAGACAAACACAGGCTCAGAGGGAAGAGATGGAAGATGATACTCCAATCTAATGGCAAACAAAAGACAGTTGCCGTACTTATATCAGACAAAGTAGACTTTAAGATAAAAAAGGCGATGAGAGAAAAAGAGGGGTAGTATATAACGATGAAAGGGACACTCCACCAAGAGGACATAACACTTATAAATATATATGCATCTAACACAGGAGTACCAAAGTACATGAAGCAATTGTTAACAAACCTAAAAGGAGAAATTAACAGCCGACAATAAAAGGAGGAGACCTCAACTTCCCACTTATATCAATGGATAGATCATCCAAACAGAAAGGCAACAAGGAAATAATGCAATTAAATGAAAAACTAGGCCAGATGGACTTAATAGACATATATATAGAACACTCCATCCAAAAACAGAAGAATACATATTCTTCTCAAGTGCACATGGAACATTCTCAAAGATAGACCATATATTGGGAAACAAGGCAAGCCTCAATAAATTTAGGAAGGTTGAAATCATATCAAGCATCTTTTCTGATTACAATGCTATGAAACTAGAAATACACTACAAGAAAAAAGCTGGGAAAGTGACAAACATGTGGAGACTAAACAACATGCTACTGAACAAACAATGGATCAATGACGAAATTAAAGGTGAAATCCACAAATGTCTGGAGACAAATGAAAACACATCATACTAAGTCCTATGGAACACAGCAAAAGTGATCTTAAAATGGAAATTCATAGCAATAAGGGCCCACCTTAACAAAAAAGAAAAATCTCAAGTAAGTAATCTTAAACTACACCTAACAGAAAAAAGAAAAAGAAGAACAAATAAAGCCCAAAGTTAGCAAAAGAAAAGAAATAATAAAACTTATACCAGAAGTAAATGGAATAGACATCAAAAATCAGTAGAAAGGATCAATGAAACTAAGAGCTGGCTCTTTGAGAAAATAAATAAAATTGACAAATGCTTAGCCAGACTCACTAAGAAAGAAAGAGGGAAGCCTCAAATAAATGAAATTCAAAATGAAAGAGGAGAAATTACAACAGATACCACAGAAATACAAAAAACTATAAGAGAATTCTGTGAAAAAATTATATGCCAACGAATTAGGCAATTTGGAAGAAATGGATAAATTCTTAGACTCATACAAGCTCCCAAAACTGAATCAAGAAGAAATAGAGAATCTGAATAGAACAATCACAAGTAAAGAGGTTGAATCAGTAATCAAAAACCTCCCAAAGAACAAAAGTCCAGGACTAGATGGCTTTTCTGGAGAATTCTACTAAACATTCAAAGATTTAATACCTATCCTCCTCAAACTATTGCAACAAATTGAAGAAGATGGAATTATTTCTAAGTCTTTCTATAAGGCTAACATCACACTGATCCCAAAACCAGACAAGGACAGCACAAAGGAAAAAAGACACAGGCCAATATTACTGATGAACATAGATGCAAAAATGCTCAACAAAATATTGGCAAACCAAATCCAGCAATACATTATAAGGATCGTACACCATGATCAAATGGGGTTTATATCAGGGACACAGAGATGGTTCAACATCTGCAAATCAATCAATGTGATACACCACACTAACAAAATGAGAAGTGAAAACTACATGATCATCTCAGTAGATGCAGAGAAAGCATTTGATAAGATCTAACATCCATTTATGATAATTACTCTCAATTAAATTGGTATAGAAGTAAAATATCTCAATATAATAAAGGCCACACATGACAAACTCACATCCAACATCATACTTAACTGTGAGAAACTGAAAGCCATCCCTCTGAGAACAGGAACAAGACAAGGGTGCCCACTCTCATCACTCCTATTCAATATAGTCCTGGAGATTTGGGCCAGAGCAAGCAGGCAAGAAAAAGAAATAAAAGGTATCCAAATTGGCAAGGAGGAAGTGAGATTCTCCCCATTTGCAGCTAACATGATTCTATGTATAGAAAACCCTAAAGAATCCATTAGAAAAGTATCAGAAATAATCAACTACTCCAGCAAAGTTGCAGGGTACAAAATCAACTTTCAAAAATCAGTTGCATTTCTATACTCTAGTAATGAAATAACAGCAAGAGAACTCAAGAATATAATCCCATTTATAATAACATCAAAAAGATTAAAATATCTAGAAATAAACTTAACCCAAGAAGTGAAAGACCTATACAATGAAAGCGATAAGACATTCTTGAAAGAAATTGATGACGACATAAAGAAATGCAATGATATTCCATGCACATGGATTGGAAGAATAAACACAGTTAAAATGTTCATACTACCTAAAGCTATCTACAGATTCAATGCAATCCCAATCAGAATCCCAGTGACAGTCTTCATAGAAATAGAATAAAGAATCCTAAAATTCATAAGGGGCAGCAAAGACCCCTAATAGGTAAAACAATCCTGAGAAAAAAGAACAAAGCTGGAGGTATCACAATCCCTGACTTCAGAATATACTACAAAGCTATAGTAATCAAAACAGCATGATGCTGGTACAAAAATAGACACACAGATCAATGGGGCAGAATTGAAACCCAGAAATAAAACCACACATCTACAGACAGTTAATCTTCAACAAAGAAGTGAAGAACATACAACGGAGAAAGGAAAGTCTCTTCAATAAATGGTGTTGGGAAACTGGACAGCCAGATGCAAAAGAATGAAAGTAGACCATTTTCCTCTGCCATACACAAAAATTAACTCAAAATAGATTAAAGACTTGAAGATAAGACATGACATCATAAATCTCCTAGAAGAAAGTATAGGCAGTACACTTTGACTTCGGTCTTAGAAGTATGTTTTTAAATACCATGTCTACTCACGCAAGGGAAACAAAATAAAAAGTAAACATATGGGACTAAAGAGCTTCTGCAAGGCAAAGGAAACCAGGAACAAAAAGAGAAAACGATCCACCAACTGGAAAACAATATTTGCAAATCATATACCTGACACGGGGTTAATCTACAAAATATATAAAGAGCTCACATCACTAGGACACTACCAAGACAAAAACAACAAATGTTGGAGAGGATGTGGAGAAAAGGGAACCCTCATACACCACTGGTGGGAATGTAAACTGGTGTTGCCACTATGGAAAATAGGATTGAGATTTCTCAAAAAATTAAAAATTGAATTGTCATATGACCCAGCGATCTCACTACAAGGTATTTTTCCAAAGAACTTGAAATCAACAATACAAAGAGATTTATGCACCCTTAAGTTCATTGCAGTATGTCACAATAGCCAAGATGTGGAAGCAACCCAAGGGCACATCAACTGATGAATGTGTAAAGAAGACATGGTGTTATATATATATATATATATATATATACAATGGACTACTACTCAGCCATTAAAAAAGGACAAAATTGTCCCGTTTGCAGCAACAATACGGATGGACCTTGAGGGTATTATATTAAGTGAAATAAGCCAGACAAGGAAAGATAAACACCAAATGATTTCATTTATTTGTGGAAGATAGATAAAACATGGAGAAAGAACAGATTAGTGGTTAGCAGAGAGTAAAGGGGTTGGGGAGTGGGCACAAGGGGTGAAGGGGCACATATATTAGGTGACTGACAAATAATGAGGTACAACTGAAATTTCACAAAGTTTTAAACTATTATGACTTCAATAAAATGATTTTAAAAATGTTGGATTACATCAAACTAAGCTTCTGCACATCAAAGGAAAGCACAAACAAAATGAAAAGGCAACCTCCCAACTGGGAGGAAATAGTGCAAATCGTATATCTGATAAGGGGCTAATATCCAAGATATATGAAGAACTCATACATTCAACAGCAAAAAAACCCCCAAACAATACAATTTGAAAATGGGCTGAGGATCCGAATAGAAATTTTTCCAAAGAAGACATACATATGGCTAACATGAAAAAGTGCTCAGTATCACTAATTATCAAGGAAATGCAAATCAAAACCACAATGAGACATCACCTCACTCCTGTTCGAATGGCTATCATCAAACAGACAAGAGGTACTAAGTGCTGGCAAATGTGAAGAAAAGGGAACCCTTGTGTACTGCTGGGGGGAATGTAAATTTGTGCAGCCACTATGGAAAACAGTATAGAGGTTCCTCAAAAAAGTAAGAATAGAGCTATCATATGATCCAACAATCCCTCTTCTGGGTATATATCCAAAAGAAATGAGAACAGGATCTCAAAGAGATATCTGCACGCCCATAGTCACTGCATCATTATTCACAATAACCAAGATATGGAAACAACCTAAGTGCCCATCACCCAAGTGGCGAATGGATAAAGAAGATGAGATATATATATATATACAATGGAATTTTATTAAGCCATGAGAAAGAAGGAAATCCTGCCATTTGTGACAATGTGGATGGACCTTGAGGGCATTATGCTAAGTGAGATAAGCCGGACAGAGAAAGACAAATACTGTATGGCATCATTTATATGTGAAATTGAAAAAAAACCCAAAAGTCAAACTCGTAGAAACAGTAGAAAAGTGGTAACCGGGGGCTCAGGGTGACAGAAATAGGGAGAGGTTGATAAAAAGCTATGAAATTTCAGCTATAAGATGAATAAGGTCTGAGGATCTAATACGAAACCTGGTGACTATAGTTGATGACACTGTTTCACATAATTGAAATTTGCTAAGAGAGTAGAACTTTAATATTCTCACCAAAAGATAAAAGATAAATATGTAAGGTAATGGATATTGCTAATTAAAGTGACAAAGGAACTCTTTTCACAGTGTATATGTATATCAAATCACCACTATATACACTTCCTATATCTTATAATTTTGTATGTTAATTATATTTCAATAAAGCTGAAATAAAAAGTCAAAATATAAAAATCCAAACTTTTGAAAAAAGTAGATGTTTATAATATACTTTGTAGGAAAAGAAAGGGTTATTTCTTTGAATATTGAACACCTATAAAGAATTTTAAATAATCTGATATGTTAAGAACAGATTAGTAAAGTAATTGGGGATAATAGCAAGCAGCAACTTGGCAAAGCAAGGTATCAAACTACCCGTGCTCCTTCTTGGTTTACACCGGTGACTCTTAATGTTTTATAGGATACAGATCTACTAAGGAATCTGATGGACACAATGAACCAACCTCTATCCCCAGGAAAATACACCCATACATACAAACTTTTACCAGGATTTTACAGAAAATAGTCACACTGAGTTGTGAGCAGTATTAAAACAAATAAAAACCAATCGAGACTTAGAAGCCCATTGTTAGTAGGACAGAAGTTGGCAGTTTAAAATCTGATGCCCCCTGGGAATAATTTAATAAAATGACACTTAGAATCCCAAGATAGCCCACAAAATCAATAAATCATGTGTGTAGAATATTGCATACATGATTTTTTTAAATAATAGAAAAAAATCCCCACTAGCTGGAATCAATTGATAATTACCTGTTAGGTTTCTATTGTATATGCAACTGGGGTAGGCATGTCAGGTACAGAGGATATATAAGACTTGGTCATTCCTCTTTAGACAGGGATTTCTGACTATTTCCCCCATATCTATTCTTCCTTTCTTCCATAGTAAAGAACTCTTGATTTTCACCTGGTCTTAAGGCACCCAGAACAAGGACTATATTCCCCAGCATCCTTTGAAGCCAAGTTCTAAGTTCTATCCAGTCAGATACAAGAGGAAGTGAACTGTACTACTTCTGAGAAGCGTCCTTAAAGGGAGAGAGCTTTCCCTTCCTTACCCTACTTCCTTCCTGCTGCAGGAATGTGGCCATTATGGTTGGGACTCTTGCATTCATCTTGGACTACATAATAAACATGAAGATGGAAGACTCACTTGGCAGAGCAGCGAAATAAAAGCAGCCCAGGCCCCTAACATCATGGAGCATCATGCCGGCCCTGAATGTCCTCCATCAAATTTTTACATGAGAGAGAAATTTGCTTCTTAAAAAAAAAAAAAGAAACAAAAACAAGAGAGAACTGAAACAAAGGAAGAATATGAGGGGATCATTATGGCTGGAGGTTAGAGCATGGAGAGAACGGTCAGCTGATGAGATTCTCTTTTTATAGAGAAGATGGAGATATTTTTTAAGAATATAGGTATCTAATATTTAACTCTACATTATTCTTTTTTCTGTGCAGAGACATAAACACCCTCTAATGACTCAAGCCTTTAGGAAAGATCTGCTCTGTGTTTCTAGTATCTTGGAGAAAACCAAGGACAAAGGAACTGTCTTTCTCTCTGTGGTCTAAACTAAAGAAGATGTAGGAGCTACAAGCTCAAGAGATCCGCAGGCCCAGGATATCAGAACAGAGGCAATTATGAAGACATCATCTTGGAAGGCTACAAGAATTAAAAAGAGGCCATTGAATTTCTTTGGATTATAAGAAATTGGCTCAAAATACGTTTATTATGAGTTAAAGTTATGCTGTCTGTGTTGGGGTTTGAAAACACATGAGGAGCAGTCATAAGAGGGACATGATGACCTACAACCTTGGCTCTGAGTTTTCTTTGCTGAATCTCAGGCAGGATGTCGGGCCATTGTGCTCATATTTTTTAGACGGCTTTTGAATCTTAATCAAAATGAGGTTCTCCAATTAGCTAGCTGGATGGACAGATAGAAAAATAGAATGTTTTAATAAAAAGGAAGCATTTATCATTATCTCTTGATAAATTTACAATGTTTCTTCATTTCTTTCAATTTCTACTTCTTTATTTCTATTATGTGAATGTAAGATTCAAAACAAATGTCAAATAAAAAAAGATTACATATTCCTGAGCAGTTGGATCACTGAGTTAAAAATATTCTAGTTAGTAATATTGGCATATTCTAAAAAAACTCACGCAAATTAGGTAATTTTATTCATTAATTCACTTATTCACTTATGTTATGAACATTTCTTGAACACATTCCTTTCCAGAAAGTGTACTAGGCAATAGAGAGTTCAAAATTCAATGGGAAGACTAGTAAAATGTTACAGTGATATTTGCTCTACCGGCAGATGATGAGGATAATGAGTTGGGATGTGATTAAAAGGGAGTATAAAATGGCACTCTATTAATATTTTGGCCAGGGATTAAGAAATAACTTGTTCTTTTCTGGCTCCACCTCTTTCCTTACCAGAAAGGAAATATATGCAAAGCGTGATAAATTAACTCATTTATTATGCAGGGCTTAAGTCTCAAGCTCCAGGTAGAAATCAGTAAACTCAACTAAACCATTCAATGACTTTTATTTGCCTTCATCAGGAAGGCCTACATTTTGCTGAAGAAAAATTTTTCGTAAGGCAAGTTAGGGTATTTTTCCATAATGGTCAGGCCAGAAACTCAGGTCTCACCAGTCTGATGCAAAGAAAGGCAAATTCAAAGAACATCTGCCAGCTCCTGACTTCCTCACAGGTGCAAGGCAGCCAGAGAATTTATCTTGGTGCGTCAAATGAAGATGGCCGTAGCCATCTGCTTCAAACCTTGTCTGGCTGAGGCAGCAGACCAGCAGTGGCAAGCTTTGAAGGAAAGACTAAGAGAATGGCAGAGAACGTGCACAAATGAGTAAGCCAAACTTAGTTGAGCAGCCCCAAGTGTGTGTAAAAGCAACATTGAAGAGGAAGAGAAATAGTCAAGCCTAGATCTACACTACAACATGTAGTAAACTTTTAACATCCCTGAAACACCTACTCCTAGAAAACAAGATCCAATTACTGTCCTAGAATCTGACCAGCCTGGTTTGTGGCTCTTTCCCCCAGGAGATGGCAAGAAGCATGGCAAGACACCTTGATCTCTGCATGGAGGTTATGGGAATACATACAGAGATTATCGGGCAGCAAGAACAAGAAAAACTTACGTGTCTCTACCATAGGAGAGGGCAAAATCACAGAGAAGCAGAAGTAATGCTAAGGCCCTCAAAATGAGTAGAGGCTCACTGGAAAGAGTCTGTTCATAGTTGTCCACTTAGGCAGTCTGATGTTCCTGGGATTCTGAAGTTGAGCCACATACTTCCCCTATGTTGAATGAAACAGCCCTAAAGTTTACTGTAAGTGTCTCGATTTCCTTAAGCCAGCAGAAGGCAGTTTTTATTAATTATAGCCCCAAATTTTAAACTGATATAAATGCTTACCTTTTGTAATGTTATGCTATTTGGTAGGGCGATAAAAATGAATCAGCATGCCCACTGCCTTTAATGATTAATGGATGGGGAGGATGGGCAGACAATGTATTAACTGTCGTGTCAACACAGTGAGGAGCTATCATGATCTTCATGTTTCTGATGAGGGAATTGAGAGGCAAAGTTGGACCTTGACAGGCATCCAGAATAGGAAACGTATAGCACTGAACTTCATACCCAGAGCTTGTTAATCCTAAAGCACAAACTGATCTCAGCAGAACTGGAGATGATTCCAAAAGGAGCAGCTCCCTTAGCATGACTGGGGAGCTCCTCTTCAGAGTCTTTGAACCATGGATGCAAACATCTTTCCATGGCTCAAATCTCTTTGTCTTGAAGATGTAGTTGATATTGAAGGAGCAAACACACAAAAGTTTCTCAGAGGCATGATTAATGAGTAAATTGGATGGGCAAATGTCTTTTAGGGTGAAATAAGCACTATGGATAGGATGGAAAGGGTTTCACGTGTGTCTATGAAATTTCTCTGAGAGCAGAACTATAAGAGAAGTTCAGTGTCTATAAATCCACATTTATTAATGTCATTGGAATAATCTAGGGAAATTAGGCAGCAGCTAGGTGCAGGGCAAAGAATCCTGTAGATACAGAAATCCTGGCACCTAAATATTGCTGTGCACTAAGTTTATAGTATGACTGTGGCCAAGCCATTTGTTCATTCTAGAACTCAGCTTTTCATCTATAACTATAAAGATCAGGCTGATGAACAGTGGCTCCTTGCAGATATACTCAGTTGTAAGGATTTAAATTCATTGTTATTATGTGCCCTCAAGTTGGCTCCAACTCCTGGCAACCCTATGAATGAGTGATGTCCGCAATATCCTGCCCTGAACAGCCCTACTCAGCTCCTGTAGACACATGCCTATGGCTTCCTTTATGGAGTCAGTCCATTTTGTATTTGGTCTTCCTCTTTACCTGCTGGCTTCTACTTTCGCCAGCTTTATTGTTTTTTCCCAAGAATCTTGCCTTCTCATGATGTGCCCAAAATAGGACAACCTCAATTTTAACATGTTTGCCTCCAGTGATAGACTGGACTCTGCAGAAATGTTGGGATGAATTCAATGTCAGTATAGCACATGTTTTTTCTCTCTCTTTTTACGAGAAAGGAAAAGCAGCAATAGAAATTAAGGAAAGTGTCAAAGATGCAGAAAAAGGCACACTAGGGCTCCCTATGTGAAAACCAAAAGAAGATAACACTTCTTCCTATTTGCGATTTCTCTTTTTCCCTCTCGCACAGCTGCAGAGGCAAATGAAGCCCATTAGGTCCTTCTATTAAGTCCTTGCCCTTGGACCATCATTTGGGATCAAAATAAGTTTGTGGAGCAAGAAAACATAGAGTGAGTGGCTCAGGCTGGCTCGACATTATTAGAGAATTTAGGGAGTGTTTTATATGCCACCTGAAGTTGCAAGGACTTACTGGACATGATGGTAAAGGCAGAAAGAGTCTGCATTTGCTTTGCCTGTCCCCTGCCTTATGGCAACAGCACCCAGCAGGAGCAGACTAACTGTGAACATGGAATTATTCAGTAGGTCCTGGAAATCTAGCTTATCTGGAGGCTTGAGTTTAACTGTAATTGTCTGCATTAAGCCTGCTGAGAGTATACATTCTTGGTTTCAGAATGGAACCAAGAATAACCACATTCAAGCATTACAATTCTTTCCATTATGAATACAACACCCCAGAGCAGGTTTCTAAGGGCACTGACAACTTGAATTACTGTCTTTTCCTTCTCAGCTGCTTGCTACCAGGCTTACAATGAAACGACTTTAAACAATGTCACGCCTCTTTAGCCACAGATGCAGCCTACAGGATCTCATTCACATCCCAATGGCAACATAAGGAAGGGAGTGTTGGATTGAGAGGCAAAGGGCTCAGGGTTCTTGCTATAGCTCTGTGGCCGATGAGCCATGCGACCTTGGCAAAGTCATTTCCCAGCTCCTGCACTCACTTTTCCTATCAAAGCGAGATGAGAGGTTGGATGAAACCAGAGAATCTTTATGCTTCTTTCCAATTTCTAACTCAATTCAACAAACATTTACGGGGTTTATACTATGCTGCCATCACTGTGCTGGATAGCTCCCAGCTATATAGTTTATTTTTTATCCCACTGAAAACTAGGGTTAGGTAATTTTCATGCAATTTTTAGCACAAAATCACTGCACTGGGAGCTGAAATCCTTAGGTTCTGCTTACAGCTCCATCATTAAATATTTGTGTGATTTTTACAAAGTTGCATCAGCCACCTGGGTTTTAGTTTCCTCATCTCTGAAAGGAGAAAGAATGAAGGTTATGTTGAGGGTTCATAGAGACTAGAAGTATTTCATCAAGTCAGATAAAAACTGAGAGTGCAGAGCAAAATAAATTATCCAGAAAATAATTTCAACAAACTAAAAGGGAATGAAAAGTTAGATTTATTCCATTTTGACTTTGCCTTCTTCAGGCAATCTCCTCTGATGCAGTCAGAATTTTTGTTCTCCTCTCTGTTCCTTAGAATTCTGAGCATTGTCTTAGTAAGAAGCCATTACAGAGCATAGAAATGTTTGACTTAAGCATCTGTCTTCCAGATGGGAAGTCCTTGAGGCCAGAGCCCATATATTTGCAATTCCTATGCGGGTTCTGCAACCTAGTTGGTGCCCGATAAAATTGTATCATAGTTATTCTCCACTATGTATTACTCTATTCCAGGTAATTTTGTCCTCCATACACAACACAGAGCAATCCTCACCAGAGAAGATCCCAATATATTTTATTCTAGATCCTACTCTTAATAAATTGTAAATCAATACATTATGCTTTTTGTTTTTCAGTTTGTTACTTTGGAATATCATAAAGCAAATATTTACTCCCCTCTTCCTTTCATCCTTGGAAGTTATAAGATACATTCCTTGTTCCCATTGATGTTGAATTTGGCCATGTAACCTGTTTTGGCCAATGGGATGTTACCAAACACAATGTTGTTGAAGACTTGAAGTAGGATTTCTCTCTTGAGCTTCTGCAGTTACTAGGGAAGAACACGGCCTGATAGTCACTGTTACCAAAAGAATGAGAGACATGTGGCAGTCTTGGAGTAATCCTGCAATGTGGAGCCAAGCCCAGCTGAGATCAGCCAATGCCTAGCCTACCCTCAGAACCATCAACAAGAATAAGTTTTTGCTATTTTAATCCATTGTGTTTTGAGACAATTTGTTATGCAGCATCATAGTAGCAGAAGATGACTGACACACTTAGAAACCCACAGATGAATAATTTATTCATGCATCTTGTGCCTCCTGCCTCCTTTACCTCTCCACTTCTTAGAGATTCTACTTGCCCAAGCAAAATGAATTGAGAAAGTATAGAAAGTTTAGAGCTTTAGGTAAAGAGATTAAGAATAATTACTGCATTGAAGGAACTCACAGTCTAGTAGGGGAGGCAGATAAGTAAACTGATAAATACAATAAGATCTGACATGTGCTTTGACATACCTAGGACACACATAGAGGGGAAACAATAAAGGGCCACAGAGAGTGGTGCCTAAACAGACCTAGGGTTCAAGTGGATGTCAGGAAAGACTTTTAGAAGGTGGTGATGTCTATGCTAAGTTTTCACATATCAGCAAGAACTAGAAATGCTTTGAGAGATTAAAGGTGATAAGCCAGAAAGAGTAACATATGCAGGATCCCTCATGGAAAAGAGAACATAGCATGATGGTACAGAGAAAAAATCTCAGACTTTGAGACCAGAATGGTAGTGAGTTTACATCCTGAATCTACCACATACTAAGTACCATTAATTTGCATGGTACATAGCTTCTAGAAGAGTTAGTTTCCTTAACTGTAAAATTGGGATAATAAAGCATTTCTTGCAAAGTTCTTGTGAAGATAGATATAATACAAGTAAACCAAATAGTACAGAGGTAGCTAGCAACAAAGAGCAGAAAGAAAATAAAGAGGAGGAAAACCATAAAGAGGGTTTTCCTAGACTGTTTCAAAGAAAGGAGGTGACTCTGTTGGAGACCCTTTAAAATGGCTTTGGCCACAGACTTTACAGATGTTTCCTAGTAGAATGAATAATCATCAAGCCTCATTTCTGGAAGTATGACTCCTCCAGGAATAAACCCGCTAGCCTCCACAGTACTTGGAGTTTCACTATGCCCACTCAGTCAGCAACCTGACCACCTTCTACCATGCTTCTTTATGGGGTGGCCCCAAGGCCACTTTGGTTGGGACTTTCAAAAGTTTGGATTAACTTCAAGTGAGAGGGAAATTATATTGCTCTGTCTAATTCATGAGATCAGAATTTAAAATCGTCATTGCTCAGCCATGCTATAATGCCCCAGTCCCTCCTTCTCTCTCTGAGCATAGCTGTTACCACTTTCATCCTCCTGCTCTACCTTCCAGATACATGGATCTTCCTTTGATTCTTTACAAATGCCGAGCTTTGTTCTGCCTCAGAGTCTTCACCTTTGTTGATCCCTGAGCTTAGAATTCGTTCTCCAGACGTAGTTTTCTTTCCTTCTTTTTAAATGGTTGACTCTTGGTCAAAATTCAAGCTCTAACTCCAACATTTCTTCTCCAGAGAAATCTTTTCCTGGTAACCCATTTGTAATTTATTTAAAGAGAACTCATATAAAATTATATATTTCAAATGGACATCTTTATTTTCTCTTCTCCATTCATATTCAACCTAATTGTAAGCTCCATGCACTTTTCTAAACCTAAAGCCTGGATACCTGACTGGAAAATAATGTGTCCAGCAAAGGTTTCTTACACAGATACACACAGAGAACTAAGAGACATAGATTCTGAGGACACAGAGTCAGCTTAAGAAAAGTCAAATTTATCTAAACCAGATTTTCCTCAAAATGGAATGGGGATATTCATGAAACTGTGAGGCAGAATGTGAAATGAAAGGTCAGGAGGTGGACAGGGTGAGAGATGAGGCAGGAGATGGCCCGGGGAGTAAATCATGTAGACGCTTGGCTGTCACATTAATATATCACATTTTATTCTGTAGATAATATAGAGCCTTGGAAGGGTATATTAATCAGGGTCCCTGTTTAAAAAATAAAATCAATCTAGCTATCTAAAGAAGAAAAAGAAATATTTATTATATTACAGCACTCACACAATCTCTGAGGGGATCAGATTTCCTGGGAATGAAGCTACATGACCACAAACACAGCAGCTAGGTACACCACAAGACTTGTATAGCAGAAACACTACTGCCAACAGTGCCCACCGTGGGCAACTATGACTCCATAACTGGATGCTAGAAACATCATCACAGCTGTCTCAGAGTAGGTCATCAGTGACTCACATCAGCCTCCAGGTCTCAGAAAATGCATCTGTTTTGCAGAATCTAGGACATATGTGAGACTTAACCTGCAAAAGTGTCTCAGAAAAGTAGCCCCCCCTTTTATTTTTACCTCTCCGGTACAAAAAGAAAGGTTAGAAGACCTTGGATGGGTGTTAAATGGATCATCCCACTCTTTATTCCACCGCGAGTTGCACTTCATGAACATACGTCTCTCTAGAGGAGAACATCAGACAACTTGAAGGGGATTCCAGAGAAGGGATTTCTGCACTGGGCGGGACTAGCTACTTTCTAAAGTATCTTTCAACGTTGGGATTTTTCAACTCTTTTGGGATCAGCTTCTTTAAAAAAATATGAGTTAGGAGAACAAAATTAATTTTTATTGAGCAACTACTGTGATCCCAATACTATGCTGAGTGTCTTGCCTGCATTGATTCATAAAATCTTCTTAGACACTCCATGAGGTAAGCAAGGGATCTCCTTCACCCTCCCTCTGCCCTTCTCTCCACACATCTTTACTGGGCTGGAACTCTTTGTCCCAAAGGAGGAGAAGTTGATTTCTAGATCTCAGAACAATTATTAGACCCCATAATTTTCCAGGGAGTAGGATTATTGGCTTTTAAATGTCAATATCACTCCCTCTCTCACATTTTTTGCCCTGATAATAAACGTCTATCTAAGGGACATTTCTGTATACACGCTCTGGGCATTTAAGTGGTCAGCAATTTGAGACAGTGCCTATTTCCTCAGGGCAGACACAGCCATGTTTCCAACATGTCTGTGGGTGTTGCATTCTCTTTGGAAGTGAAACTGCATAAGTATCAAAGAGAAGGAAGGGAAAATGAAATTTCTCTTAGACGTCAAGCCTCAACAATGTTCTATCATCCAGTTTTTACCCAAGATACCCTCATTTGCAACATTATGTATTTGTCCAGAAACTAATAGACAGATCCTGTATTTCCACGTATAACTCCCTCAGGTGGGAATTCCACAGTAAGGAGAGTGAACGGTAGAAGATGTCACACGGACTCCCTAAAAGCAGATATTTTATTTTATTGTGACAATCCCATTTACCTTGTTGTGATATTGTCATAGATGTATAAAATGCCACCATTGAGGGAAATGGGGTGAAATGTACATGGTTCCTCTCTGAGCTATTTTTGTAATACTGAGTCGATAATTAGTTCAAAATAAACATCTTTTAAAGATGATATCAAAATCATCAGCAACAAGGGCATCAATATCATTGGTCTCCTCCAAGTTAGGGTGGGCTCAGACTTCAAAAACACAGGACCTGTTTCCCACTTCTTGAGGGAAGAAGAGATATTTTCGTTACTTCCTGAGGACATGCACCAAAGACAAGAAAAAAGAGTTGTTTCCAAATTAAAACAGGTTGAACTTTCAAAAAAGGAAAAGAAAGAAAAGTAGATATTTTATGTCTACAGTTGTAGAAACAGGAGCTCAGGGTATCTACACTACTTGCTCAAAATCATACAGTTAGGAAGTAACTGTGTTTGGACTCAAACTTAGATATTTCTGTCTCTTTTTCACTCTGACTGGGCAGAGTATAGAATACAAAGGGAGCTCCCCTGTACCCATCGTATCCATCCAGAAAGATGCTCTGAAAGTGTTATCCCTGACGTTTGTGGAAGCATCCAATTCAGCAAAGCCAACTGCACAGCTTCCAAGGGGACTGCTCACAGCCAGGGAGTCTTTGATCCCTGAGAGCATCTGGACCAAAATATCACGAGCATTTTTCTCTATCAGGGCTATTTCAGAAGCCTGTTTATGAGCCACATCTTGCCAGGAATAAACCAGTGTGAACACACGTAGTTTATAAATGTGAACCCAACAGCCACCTCCATGATTTGTGATTACGCCATAACCTTGCAGACGGTACTGTTCCGCTCCTGTTCGGCAGAGTGTAGAAGGAGAGGGTAGCCAAAAGTAGGATGTGATCTGACGAACTGGAAAGAAATCCTTGCTCCATTAGAAACAAAAACACCCTATAATCAAGTCTCTTTTTTTGATGGAATTTGCCTGAGGCTGTCTGTTCAAAGGGAAATACATTGCATGGGCGGAAGAGAGGGCTTATGCTCTATGAGATTTCAGTTAACATCTAGTTTATAGATATATTGTCTTCTGATGTTTTCAGTATTTAAACAGAGGAGAGGGAGGACCCTGAATAAGAGCTTTTGATTGGAAAATGTGAATGTGGGGGAAAGTGGGGAGTTCAGTTACCACATAAAGAAAGACAAGGAGTTAGGTAACGTGAGTTCAAGTCCTTCCTCCATCACATGGTAGCTGTGTGACCTAGAATAAACCTTTTTTCAGCCTCTTTTACACAACAGCATCTTGGAACAAATGTGAAGATAAATAAAACAAGATACATGAAAGTAATTTATAAAAGATAATTTTGCAAATTTAAACAGTTCACATTTTAAGCACTTATTGAGTCTCTCCTGTATGTCAGAGGGTTTGTTGTCACTTAATTGATGTCCCTTGAGCTTACCAGTTACTTTTCTGCTCACTGTCCTCTCAAGCACTGTTCCTTCTATGTTCTGCCTGGAATGCTCTTCCCACTTAGACTGTTTTCTTACTTTCACCTTTTAGTCATTTAGTTCTTTTCTCAAAGGTCACCTCCTCATATAGGAAATTGGAGACCCTGATTCTGTCTCTCTCATTTTCCAGCTTTATTTTGTTTCATATTTATAATTTAAAATTTTATTTTATAAATAAAAAATAAAATATAAATAAAATATAAAATATATAAAATTTTATTTTATAAATTTAATTTTACTTTATAAATTAATAAGGAAAATTAATAAAATTAACAAGGAAACTGAAGCCTGTAGGCATTTCCCTATATAATAATGGAGCTAACATTTATGGATTATGTGCCAAGCTCTAATATAGGTGCTTTGAATGTAACTCATTAAGCTATATCTGGTTCACTTGCAAGTATATTTTCTTTGTTAAGGGGTTAAACTATTAAAGTGAGAAGTGATTCAAAGATAAACCAGTTGATTTATGCATCTGGCTGAGGCTAATGACAGTGGGTGGTGATGTGCTGAGGCTGTTTCCTTGTCTGCCTTCCCCACTTGGTCGACTTGTTCACTGTTGCACACCTGGACCTAGCACACCGCTTGCACATCGTCACTGATTAATGCCTGGTCATTGATTGAAAGCAAAAAGATTCATTGAATATAAATAATCTTTTCCATGCCTGGAAGACAGTAGCTAAATACTATCACTTGTCTTATTGTTAAGCACCTCTCTGAACCTGGCATTTCATGCTGCACTTGCAGGTGCATTATTTCCTTTGAACCCGACACTAACTGCATCAGCGAGTATGGTGATCCATGTTTTATTTATGAGAATTCTGATACCCATAAGGGTTAAGTGACAAGCTGGTGAGCATCAGAGTTATCTGAACCAGCTCCATTTCCACAACTAACTTTTTCCATCCTATGTTCGTTTCTCCTTTGTAAAAACTCAAGCTCAACAGACTCTCCAGCTGTCTCTTTCACTGGTCTAAAGGTCTTTGGATGCAACGTAATCTGTCAAAGAAAATCCATCTTACATTTTCTTTCTTGGCAGTCACTTCAACATTCACTCAGCAGAAAACATTGAATTTGTACTCTGTGCCAGGCACTGTGCTAGATACTGGGGAAATACAGATGAATTAGACCAAGTCATCACCTTCAAGGGGCCCTCAACCTGGTGAAAGAGACCATTATACAAAAAGAAAATTGTTTTTTTCTTTCGTGAGGATGATTCACCCTAAGATAACATCCATTGCCAATCTTCCTCTACTTTGTATGTGAGATGCCTCCACAGCATGGCTGATGAGTGGAGCAGGTCTGCATCTGGGATCCGAACTTGCAAACCCAGGACTACTGAAACAGAGCCTGCTGAACTTTACCCACTCAGGCACAGGGCTGGTCCCTAAAGAGAAATTTTGAGGCAATGTTGTGAGTGTGTTTAATGAGGCTGTCTCCGGCAGACATGTAGCATTGAAGAGGAGATGAGACTGGTCCCTAAGCCCCTTCTGATCCAATATTCTATGACCTTTCTTCCAGTCACCTAGCTCCCTCCCTTTATCTACTTTAGAAAAATTCATGACTTAATAATGCATGAGGGAACATTACCTTAAGGTATAATTAGGCTTTTCCACAAATGACCTATGCAATTACACCAGAGTGGTGAACAGCAATTGCAGAGAGAAGTTCGAACAAGTGCACAAGAATATAATGCTACAAAATGATCCCCGTTTCAATTTTCCTTCTCATAACTACATAAAAATTACATTTGCTTCTATCACAGAGACGTGCAGTAAAAAATGAAAGAGACCCATTAGATTATCCACTCTCATCTCCTCCTAGGAAGATGTTTTTGAAAACCGTGATAGGCTTTCGAGGGACTTTAGGTTGTTCAATTATTCCAAGACAATGGGGGTAATGATGAGGAAGGAAAGGCACCTCACCACTCAGTGTTTATCCTTTGTAGATCTGTACGTTGGTAGCCAGAGGGGCCACTATCATTACCAGAGCACGTGTGGATGGAGCTCAGAGAAAAGGTGGGAAATTGAGCCAGGAGACCCAAGGCCAGGCTGCGATTACGGCACTGGAGCCCGTGTTAGAGTTAGAAGAAATAATCATAATTGGCTAAAAGAGGGGGCTAGTTAGTAGTCATGTGGGCATTTTCAGAGCTGGAAAACCAGAGGTTTGGAATAGAATGTTTGAGATAAACACGGATATGGATATGCTATTAATGTAGATTATTAAGTAGATATAAATATTTCATAAAATTTCACACTGTGAAGTCTTCTGATTCTGTTCCCTTAATATTAAATTCTAATCCTAATTAGTCATTAAAAAATACCTCAAAACAATTGCTTTAATGACTTAATCATTATCTTATATATGTATAATAATTAGCTTAATCATTACTTTATGGCTGGGTGTTAAAATTGATTCCAATTTTTATCTTTTTGCTCTCTTTTAAATACAGCAATAATGGACCTCCTTGGGTAAAGAGCTTTCAAAGTGTTTATTCACTTTAATTCAGTAAACTATTTTCTAGATGTATAATTTAAAAAGAAAATCAGAAATGAAGTAGAAGACTTACGTGTTATTTGAATCCATGTGTTTTTTTCTGTTTGTGTATCCAAGTTCAAAGAGTGTTTGGCTCTAAAGCTCATGCCACTTACTTTGTCATGTCACTTTTATGTCTGCAGAAAGATTTGTTTAAAAATAAGTAAATAAAAGATGAAAGAAGATGCTGACACAAGTATGCATTCTTGCTTAAAGCAAAAAGCTACTTTTGGATCAATGCTATTGAGAAAAGAGAATAGTCCCAGGACCAGATGAATTTGAGTCATAACATGCCCCAAATACTTACCAGCAAGGTGAACTTGAAGAAAATTTAATTCCCTTAAGGACCAGTTTCTACACCTGGAATTTTAGAAATTGTTATAATGTGCCATAATCTGTACAGAGCCCTGTAGATAACTTCCAGGCAGAAACTTGGAATCCAGCAAAGTTAAACCTGTTTCCTTTCTAGGTCCTCTTGTAATGCTGTTCCACACATTCATGCATTTGTTCATTCATCTATGATTGTTTATTTTGTTTGAGGTAAGCATACTCTTCAGCTTCACTGGTCCTTGCAAGTTCCATATATTGCGTTGCACATTTTTCCTTTGTGCAATCAAAGCTAATCTGGTTTTACTAACTGCAATATAACATTATACTTGTTTTGCTTTAATCTAGTCTTTTTCTAGTTTCTTCAGGTGAAAGCTTTGATAACTGATTTTAGACATTGCCTATTTTCTAAGATAAGACTTTAAAACTATGAATTTCTTCTTCAACTTACTTAGAAGTGTGTTCCTTAAATTCCAAATGTTCAGAGACTTTCCAGGTGTCTTTTTTTTTATATTGGCTTTTAATTCAATTATTTTGTGATTAGGGAACTTCCGCTGTATTATTTCAGTCATTTTATATACATTGAGATTTATTTGATTGCCCACACTCACTCTACCTCAGTGAATATTTTATGTTCACTTGAAAGGAATATACATTTAGGTATTATTGGATGGAGTTGTAAAAATGTCAATGAAGTCAAGTTGAATTAGAGCACTGTATAATTTTTCTGTATTCTTACTGACTTTCTCTCTACTTGCACTGTCAACTACTGATAGAGATGTGCTGAAATTTCCAACCAAAGTTGTGGATGTGTATATTTTTCCTTTCAATTCTGTTATTTTTTCTTTATAAGTTTTAAGCTCTGTTACTAGATGTAGACACATTTAGTATATTTATATATTCCTGGTGAATTGATCCCTTTAGCATTGTGAATGCTCCTCTGTATCTCAGTTTACACTCTCAAGTTACTTTGTCTGATATTGACATAATCACTCATTTTCCTATGATTAGTGTTTACTTAAGATACAATTATTTTCCAACATTTTACTTTAATATAGGTCATTATATTTAAAGAATATTCTTATGGACAGCAAATACATATATTTTGATTTGTTAAATCTGTTTGGCCATCTCTTCCTTTTAATTCAGGTGTTTATATCATTAATATTTAAATACTGACATGATTTGGTTCAAAATTACCTACTTGATAAGTGTTTTCTATGTCATCTATGCTCCACCTTGGTGAATGATCCAAGAATGATCTGTACCTGTGAATCACGCGTATTCTGTTCTTGTTGGAAGTAGCATTCCATAAATTTCAATTGGTCAAGTGGATTCATAGTGTTGATCGAATTTTCTATATCATTGCTTAATTTTTGTATTTGTCTACTTGTTTTCCTATATATAGTGAAATGGTTGTCTTTTTTCTCTGAATGCTTTTAAGCTGTTCATATTTTCTTCACTTTTCACTGTTTCACTATGACATCCCTAGGTGTGTTTTTCTTTTTATTTATCCTTATTGGGGTTCTCTGAGCTTCTTGGATCTGTGGGATATTCTCTTTAATTTCAGAATCTATGGATAATTACATCTTCTTTGTTTTCTGTTGACTCATCCTCTCAGCTCCTTCTGGGCTGAAATTACACATATTAGGGGAAATTTACTACTTCCCCACAGATCTTGAATGTTATGTCATGTTTCTTTTTAGATAATTTCTATTACTTTGTCTTCAAGTTTGCAGGTTATTTACATTGCTTTATCCAGTATGCTAAGAAGCCCATCAAAATAATTCCTAATCACAGATATGGTGTACTTCATATTTAGCAATTCAATTTGACTTTTTAAAAAATAGTTCATGTCTTCCTGCTGAAATTTCCCACTTATTCAAATATATTTTCCACCTTTTCATTTTTTATCATAATTATTTTATATTCTTTGGTGACTCTAATCTCTGTGCTATCTCTGGGTCTGACTCTTTTTATGATCTTTTGTTGATGTATCTTATTTTCTTAACTTTTTGTCTAATCTTTAAAAATTTGCATATTAAACATTGTGTGCAAAGAATAGTAAAACTTAGAGAAATAATATTTCCTCCCAGAAAAGAAAATTCTTCTTTTTCCGTTAGACAATTAGTGAAGGGGGCTGAGTCAATCTAGTATACAGATGAATTGGATGTATTATTGATGATTTCATTACGTTTAGTACAGCACAGGCTTCAGACTACTCCACCGTGTCTCACCACTGCCTGGTACTAAATGGAAGCTCTAGAATGCTGGTGGCTCTCTGTTCCTCTGCTTCACACTTACATTTAAACGTCTCTGGGCCCCTGGTCCCCAGGAGGATTCTTTCTCAGTGTTCTTTCTCTTCTCTCAGTGGTGAGATTCCACATCCTGGTACTCATGAACTTCAAGGTTAACTTGTATTTATTATTATAATTACATTTTTCCATTCTCATTTCTTCCTACAGTACCATACTTCATTCTATAATTATACTCCCTCAGTCAGAATTTCTTTTAGCATTTCCTCTGTGAATGAATTTTTTCAGCTTTTCATTCTATGAACGTCTTTTTAAAATTTTATTATTTTTTAATTTTTTTAAGTGCAGTAACATTGGACTATAACATTATATAGCTTTCAGATGTACATCGTAATATATTTCAAATTCTGCATAGATTACATCATGTTCATCACCCAAAAACTAATTCTATGAATGTCTTTCTTTTAAACCTTCATTTTCTTTCAAGCAACTTTCTGTGAGTATAAATTACATATAATGAAATTCACCCAAGTAAGGGTTACATTTTGATGAGTTTCCACAATTGCATGCAGTAGTGTACCACCTCTACAATCAAGATATAAGAAATGCTTAGTATCTCAAAACATCATTGTGTCTCTTCCTAAGCAGTCATCCACCACGCACTACCCTCTCTGACTCTAAAATGTCTATCGCTATGGTCTTGCCATTTTAGAGTTTCATGCAAGGGGCAACATATAGTATGTAGTCTTCTGAGCCTGATTTCTTTCACTTAGCAACACTTTTCTGAGAGTTATCCATGTTGTTGTGAGAGTAAGTAGCTTATCCCATTTTACAGGTACTTTATACACAATTTGTTTATTAGTTCACTGTTCAAATATATTATGATGGTTTTCAATTTAGCTTCCAAAGTAACTCGAACATTTTTTATTCTCACAATGAGTTTACAAATATTCCATGTGCGGTATCTGGTTGGTTGCTATTTCCATAGGTCAGTGACAGAGGTCTGGAAATGTCTTGGTTTAATCAACACAATGAGATTGAATGTTCGTTAGTTAGAACAAAAATGAAAACTTTGTTTTTTCAAAAGATGGTGTTTACGACATTGATATTTTAGTCCTGATTATTCAGAAGCCAGTGTTGCTAATGGCTAGACAGAGTGCTCCAGCATAGCTCTAACTATGGCTGGGTTAATGTGTCATGGAAATGAAAACAAATATTTCTAATGCAACTATGTGCTAAGCACTCTAATTGCTTTACAGAGAATATCTTAATTAATCCTCTTCATAGTTTATTGAGGCAGATAGTATTGTTAACCACATCCCATAGATAAATATAGTACACTGTAGGGAGGTTGTATAACTTGTCCACTCCAGTAAGATGGCATTTGATGATTCTTGTATTCAACTTTGGGATGTATTCAAATTCCAGTCTTGCATACATATAAGATTAATCTCAATATGTGCATGTGGATTCACATGTGTATATGCACCCGTGTGTGTATATGTGTCTATAAAAAGTCTGGTGAAATAACAAGCATTTACGTTCAAATGATGCGCTTTTTGAGTTAAGAAAAAACATCATTCAAATTGCATAAACTTACCTATAATTCTTAACCTCCATGCCTTTGTTTTTCTATCTGTAAATAGGAATAATTAATTCTTTTAATGTTTTGCAAGTATTTTTAAGCACCTAATGTGATTAAAAAACCTTAAAAAAGGACAAAAAAGTTCTTTTAAAAGAAACCTAAAGGGTTTAAATTAGAGTTTGCAACCTCAGCACTACTGACACTTAGAACTGGATCAGTCTTTGTTGTGGGAATGCCCTGTGCACAGTAGGCTGTTTAGCAGCATCCCTAGTTTCTACCCACTAGATGTCAGTAGCACATCTCCGGCTGTGGCAACCAGAAATGTCTCCAGACATCGTCGTGTCCCCTGGGAGCAAAATTACCCCAGGTTGAGGACTGCTTTAAGTAGTAGAGAAGATAATTTTGAAATTCTTGATATATTTTGTCTCTTTGCTCATCCAATGTTTTTTCTTTCTTTTTTTTTTTTTTAACTTTTGTGTCTTCTTTCTTTTAAACCATCCTATGGTCATCCATGTCTCAGGAAAAAATTAGAAGAAATCTATCTAGGCAAAAAAGTCTATAGAATATAAAAAAGAAAGGTAGGACATAAAAGGAGTCACTGTCAGACAGGAAAGGAGAGGAGAATTGGAGGCAGGGAGTAGAGGTGAGAGGGGAGGGCTGGGAAGGGTTAAGAAACCATGAGACAGGAGTGTTCTGGCCTTTAATTCAAGGGTTGGAACTGTTAGAATCAAACAGAAAAGTTTTAGAGAATTCCAGTGCAGAAAGGTTTGTTTTGATTTCCAGAATATAGCCCAGAGAAATGTTAAGCCCCTTACAGATCGCCTACATTCTCTACGGTTCAACAGCAACATGCTGTTTCCCAGGCAGAATATCAGAAACAGTGGAAGAAAGCGTTTGGTACAGAGGTCTTACTTTCCTGTAGCTGTCCTTCATGTCCAGCACATCCAGGTGTTCCAGCATGTTCCTGTGGGGAACATAAAATTGCTGAGAAAATCCATGGATCACAAAGAGGCCTAAGATCATATGAGGAGGTTGCAGAGATGAGGCAGGGAACCTGAGGTTATGCTGAGGATAACTGACTTGGTAGCAGATGCCAAAACCACACAAAGGACCGGCCTCACTAGGCACTTCACCCTGAGAAAATCACAGACCCAATGGACCAGCGCATAGACCAGCAGTCAAGCCCCTGGCCCATGAGGATCTCCAACGCGTCCGGTTTCTGTTCAGGAGTGGCCCCTGGAGATGCGAGAGATTACCCTATTATGGTGGTTGAATTTTGAAATGCCTGGGAATTTCCCCCAAAGATGTCAAATTTGTCTGAAAGAAAGCATTTTGAATCAGAAGAGTGAGTTGCCTGTATTCTGCTGTCAACAGAAAGAGGGTCTCAAGAGCAAATTGGGATCAATAATCTAAAATAAATGAAAGGTGATTTTTTATTTTATTTCTGCACCTGTGAATCAGAGTGTATTGGGACCATTTGGTAGTTGGAGTAAGGAGTGGATAATCAAACCGTGATACATATTTTGATTACCAAGGAGTGAGGCTCATAAGTACAGGGTATGTGGGCTTTGGCATGACTGTGCTGCTGCACAAGGGGAACCAGCTGAAAATATAATTATTAGGTTCTCAATAAATTTTGGATAATATGATCTAAACTTCCCACTACTTCATAACTTTCATCAGTGTGCAGGAGGTCAGAACTGGGCAAAGTTTGACCATTCCAGGAGTGTTGTCTATACAGCATTTATGTACCACCTCAGTAATGGATGTGCAGTAGCGAACGAGGGCTACTGTCCCTCACAGAGGCTCCACATTCAGACTCCAGCCTTTGCTGACTCCAGCAAAGTACAAAGACGTTGCCACTAGACATCTACCAAGGTCATTATAGATGAGGCAAGTGATGGAAAAGGAAAGTACAAGGTCCTATAGTCTTGGGGACCTGACTCCCTTAGGAGATATCATGTAGGCTGAGACCTATAGCATGAAAAACAGTGAGTCAGATAAAGGAAGCAGCAGGTGAAAGATGGGGGAGCTTGTTCAAAGGCCCTGAGGTGGAAAGAAAGAGCGTTTGTCAAAAGAGGGAGGAGCTTCACTAGTGTTCTATTAAGCAGAAAATCCTCGGACACTGGAAAGCTACTCTTAACTTAAAGTAGACTTAAAGAGTGAATTCTACCTAGTGCTGGTTAGGTTGCAGAAGCAGAGCTGAGTTGACAAGTCAGCGCAGTAGTGATATGGGTGGGCGTGGGAGGGCACATTTGGTACGAAGCCAGTAGTCAGTAAAAATAGTGGAGAACATGGTGGTCCTCCAGGTAGGAAATCCCTAAGGGAGAGGAAGGAGTGCATCCTGGAGTCCAGAGGTAGGGATTGTGTACCACGTCTGTCAGTATAACAGAGCCACACACCATCATCTGTAGAATGAAGGGGTGGGTATTACTTCTCTGCTCCCTTCCAGGCTGAAAATTCTGATTATAAGAATGAACTCATGCGGGCCAGCCAGTGTCCCAGCACTTAAGTTCATATGTTCTACTTCGGCGGCCTGGGTTTTGCCAGTTCGGATCTCAGGTGCAGACCTACGCACCGCTTGTCAAGCCATGCTGCGGTAGGCGTCCCACGTATAAAGTAGAGGAAGATGGGCACGGATGTAAGCTCAGGGTCAGTCTTCCACAGCAAAAAAGAGGAGGATTGGTGGCAGATGTAAGCTCAGGGCTAATCTTCCTCAAAAAGGAAAAAAAAAAAGAACTCATGACTGTGAAGTGAGAATGGATATTGAGTAATTGTTTCTACATGAACAAGCAGAAGTTACAGCTGGGTTGTTTGGGTGCCAATGAAAAATATTCACTCAGAAGTCAACAAAATAGAGTTGAAACCAAGAATGGCTCCTGCATGTAGGTCTAAGATCTGACATACAGGTAAGTTCCTATCTGAAGTTTTTTGCGCATTTAAAAAATTCTCATTGTACTGACAGTGGGCTTATTAGGAACAGAACTTCCAAAGCAAATTTCCTCAAAGCGCAGTCTTCAGAACACAGACATCCAAAGCGTCTGGGGACATTTTAAACACTCATATTCCAAGGCCCCACCCCCAGGATCCTGACTCATCAGGTCTTATTATCTATGTTTTTAACACAATGCTTGGGCAATTTGTCCAATGCTTGGGAACTTCCAAGACCACATGTTGAAAAATACTCCATTAAATACAGTGACTTAACAATTCCAAACCGTGTCCCTTTTTACTTTTGACAGAGCATTTTCCTTAGGTTCTTGGACATAAATTTTATATCACTAAAGACTGGTTCAAACTCAAGTACATACCTTAGGGTCTTGGTCCTAAATCCCAGATATCTTGACATTATTCCTATGCATTTTAGCTAAATCACATTCTTCACAATCTAATTATCACCAAGCCCTGATGACTATAATGAGAGCCTCTGCTCGTTTAACCATATCCATCACTGTCTGCCTAGGAGAGTATTACTAGTTCCAAGTAGAACCATCTATCAACGTGTTTCTTTACTTTTCTTTCAGACAATCTGTAAGGGCAACTTATTTTCATCTGGGAGCAAATAATAAATCTACAGGACAAATTGGATAAAAAGAAGTTCTGCACCTGTGCATCTTTCCAGAAATCCAATCTCACTATAAATAGACATAGTAATTAATAAATTTGGAATTAGTGAAAAATAAATCTAAATATTAAATAAACCAGCTCCTCTTTGATGAAAGTTATCCTGGTCTCACAGTTAAAGGACCACTGAGAAAGGGGACTCTGCAGAACCTCCATCCCGTTCATCTCCCTCCTCATTATTTTCTTCCTCTTTCTCTTTTATTCCTTTCCTTATTGTGACTACAGTTCAGGAAGCACTCTCATCATGAATGCCCCATTTGTCACTCATAGCAACCCTACATCATATGCCAAGCAAATGTCATAGCTGAGGAAAACAAACTTCACAGAGGGTAGGTTTCTTTGTCAAGTTAATATAGCTAGGGAGAGGCAGAAAAGATATTCAAAGCAAAGTTATTTGTTTCCAGATGCATTGCTTAAATATCTTGCAAGCAGGATTTTAATCTTTTCAAAAACCTTATGATAAAACTGAAATATCCAGCAACATGGTACAAATTCAGCTTGTTTTCTGGAAGAAATAATAGTGATGAGTCTGATGTTCAGGGAGAGGGTGAAGGTACTAGATTATACTCTTCCATAGCCCAGAAGGATGTCAGATGATGTCAGATGATGGATGCTTCAGACGGAGTAGATCTGAAGATCACCCAAGGTTGGCACAATAAGCAATGACCAACGTGAAGATGTAACCCAAATCACTGCTACTGACAACTCCATAATTTTTATCATGGCCTCCCAGCAAGACGTCCTAAGGCAGCCATTACTCACCGCTCAGCCGTGTCAGAGGTGAATATGATTGTGCTTCTGACCTCTGAAATCATCTCAAGGCTACGCTCGACTAGGGCCTTGTGTCTTCCGCACATGTTGATCTAAATTCTAAACTCTTCTTATCACCAAGGAGAGATTGTAGTCTCTGTGAGTTATTAGGAATGCTTAAAAATAAAACAAAACTCAAGATTGGTTTTACAAAAAGATCAGGCAAATGACTAAATAACAGCTCTGAATTACTGAATGCTCAACATGTATTAACAAAAGCATATAAAACGTATCCCTTACCTCTAAAATGCACTTTAGGGCCATTGATGCTGCACCATTTGTATATAAGGCGATTGGGGATGAGAAAGTTTAAGCTACTTGCTCACGGTTGAATAGCTGGTAAGGGCAATTGACAGGATAGGAGCCCAACTCTGACTACAAAACTTGTGTCTTTACAATCTTGCCATAATGTCTCTTAGAATAAGATAATTAGTGTCAATCAGAATGAAGCAGATGACCCTGGGCAGAGAAGAGGTCAATACTCATATACTGGAAAGAAAAAATGGCTCATACTTATAAGTGCCCCAGACCAAGGCACCAGACAAGAACCATAGTAAACTCTTCTAGCCAGAGAAAATGTGCTTGGATTCCAATCTGTAGATAAGGTTTGCAGATGATTTTCTTTTGTCTCCTCACACATCCTTTTAGTCTGACCAAGGTGATATTTGGAGAATGAGAAGTAGGCTCAGATTCTCCAGCCAAGACTTAGGAGGGACTAGTAACAGGACTAAATTTCCCCAACAGTAAGTTATGGAACCACGCCTGCAAATAGTCCTTAAAGAGAACAGAACTAGGAAAAAGAAATCATGGCCCTAGGCATGGGTGAGGCTGGCCACACATGAGGTAGGTGGCCAGAGAAGCTATATCACCAGGCTTCTTTGAATTCCCTGAAGGTAGGGCCACCCTGGAACAACCGACTGTGGGAGAATGACAGTAAACATTTCCAAAATTATGACCATGAAAGGAAAAGGAGCTTCTTACTTAATTAAGTACACACTGGCTGAGAGCTCAAAGCTGCAACCAAGCTTACAGATGACAGCCCTTTGGTTCATAAAATAAGCAAAGATGGGTGTGTTGGCAGTAGGGAGGGCAGGTAGGGGTGACAGGACAATCACCGACAACTGAAAATCAAGCAAGTGTTTTAGTTTGGATTTTCCCAGAAACAGATCTTGAGACAAGAAATTGAGTGCAAGTATTGTGTGTGTGTCTGTGTGTGTAAGAGGGTGATTCCAAGAAACACTGACGGCAAATGGAAACGTGAGACAAGGAAGGGAAACAAGTCAATACACGGTGCATTATCAAGCAAGTTGCCCCTATGGGAAACAGGAGCAGAATTACACTGAAGAAATGTGGGATACAGTGTAGAACATCCCTCAGAATTACCCCAACTATGAGAGTGGAGAATGGGGGCGTATATATAGCAACTCCATGTCCGATGGTGGATGAGGACAGATCTTGAGGACATTAACTCTGCAACACATGCAGCTTGTTATGGCCAGCTGCATGTCCAGATTACCTCCCCACAAGTATACAGAGTAAGTAGCCTTCAGAGTTGAGAGATCAGAGCTTAGAGGATATGAGCAAGGCACGAACAGCACCTGCTGCAGTGGATACCTTTGAGTCCTTTCCATTATTTCACTTATTCAGCAGAGTGCCATGGTGAAAATGTGTGGGCTTTGCAGTAAAACAGACCAGAATTTGAATTTCAATTTGGCCACAAAAACTTCGCAGCCAAACTTTTTCAAAGAAGTATTAGTCTATGTACATGAACCTCTAAATCAATAATACAAGGGTCAACCTACATTCTCTCTCATGAGCACAATTGACTTTATAATGTCAGTGTCTGATTACAGGCTAGTTCTATAGTTAAACAAAGGAGCTCAACCTATATGAGAGAGAAATGTTCCACTCTTTCCAACTAACTCCATGAGGCCTGTTTTAGTTTCTCGTTAAGAAAGCTGGAGGGAAAGAAGATTTAATAACTATCCTTCTCAAACTATTCCAGAAAATTGAGAAAGATGGGGGACTCCTCAACACATTCTATGAAGCCAACATCACTCTGATCCCCAAACCTGACAAGGACAACACAAAGAAGGAGAACTACAGTCCAATATCACTGATGAGCATAGATGCAAAAATTCTCAACAAAATTCTGGCAAACCGAATACAACAATACATCAAAAAAATTATACACCATGATCAAGTGGAATTTATACCAGGGACACAGGAATGGTTCAACATCTGCAAGTTAATCAACGTGATACACTACATTAACAAAATGAGAAACAAAAACCACATGATCATCTCAATAGATGCAGAGAAAGCATTCGACAAGATCGAACACCCATTTATGATAAAAACCCTCAATAAAATGGGGACAGAAGGAAAGTACCTCAACATAATAAAGGCCATATATGACAAACCCACAGCCAACATCATACTCAATGGACAAAAACTGAAAGTCATCCCTCTGAGGACAGGAACAAGACAAGGGTGCCCACTTTCACCAATCCTATTCAACGTAGTACTGGAGGTGTTAGCCAGAGCAATTCGGCAGGTAAAAGAAATAAAAGGAATCCAAATAGGCAATGAAGAAGTAAAACTCTTGCTGTTTGGAGACGACATGATCTTATATATAGAAAACCCCAAAGAATCCATAGGAAAACTATTAGAAACAATCAACAGCTACAGCAAAGTTGCAGGGTATAAAATCAACATACATAAATCAGTAGCATTTCTATACACAAACAATGAACCAACAGAAAAAGAACTCAAGAACTCAATCCCATTCACAATCGCAACGAAAAGAATAAAATACCTTGGGATAAATTTAACCAAGGAAGTGAAAGATTTATACAATGAAAACTACAAGACTTTCTTGAAAGAAACTGACGATGACATAAAGAGATGGAAAGACATTCCATGCACATGGATTGGAAGAATAAACATAGTTAAAATGTCCATACTATCTAAAGCAATCTACAGATTCAACACTATCCCAATCAGAATCCCAAGGACATTCTTTACCGAAATTGAACAAAGAATCCTAAAATTCATATGGGGCAACAAAAGACCGTGAATTGCTAAAACAATCCTGAGTAAGAAAAACAAAGCTGGAGGCATCACAATCCCCAATTTCAAAACATACTACAAAGCTACAGTAATCAAAACAGCATGGTACTTGTACAAAAACAGGTGCACAGATCAATGGAACAGAATTGAAAGCCCAGAAATAAAACCACACATCTATGGACAGCTAATCTTTGACAAAGGAGCTGAAGGCCTACAATGGAGAAGAGAAAGTCTCTTCAACAAATGGTGTTGGGAAAATTGGACAGCCACATGTAAAAGAATGAAAATCGATCATTCTTTTTCACCATTCACAAAAATAAACTCAAAATGGATCAAAGACTTAAAGATTAGGCCTGAAACAATAAGTCTTCTAGAAGAGAATATAAGCAGTACACTCTTTGACATCAGTTTCAAAAGAATCTTTTCGGACACTATAACTCCTCAGATGAGGGAAACAATAGAAAGAATAAACAAATGGGACTTCATCAGACTAAAGAGTTTCTTCAAAGCAAGGGAAAACAGGATTGAAACAAAAAAACATCCCACTAATTGGGAAAAAATATTTACAAGCTACTTATCCAACAAAGGATTAATATCCATAATACACAAAGAACTCACACAGCTTAACAACAAAAAAACAAACAACCCGATCAAAAAATGGGCAGAGGAAATGAACAGACATTTCTCTAAAGAAGATATAAGTATGGCCAAGAGACACATGAAAAGATGTTCATCATCGCTAATCATCAGGGAAATGCAAATCAAAACTATACTAAGATATCACCTTACACCCGTTAGATTGGCAAAAATATCCAAAACCAAAAGTGACAAATGTTGGAGAGGTTGTGGAGAAAAAGGAACCCTCATACACTGTTGGTGGGAATGCAAACTAGTGCAGCCACTATGGAAAACAGTATGGAGATTTCTCAAAAAGTTAAAAATAGAAATACCCTATGACCCAGCTATCCCACTACTGGGTATCTATCCTAAGAACCTGAAATCAGCAATCCCAAGAGTCCCATGCACCCCTATGTTCATCACAGCATTATTTACAATAGCCAAGACGTGGAACCAACCTAAATGCCCAGAAACTGACGACTGGATAAAGAAGATATGGTATATATACACAACGGAATACTACTCAGCCATAAAAAAGGACCAAATTGTTCCATTCACATCAACATGGATGGACCTTGAGGGTATTATGTTAATCGAAATAAGCCAGACAGAGAAAGACAAACTCTATATGACCCCACTTACAGGTGGAAGTTAACATATAGACATGGAGAACCAATAGGTGGTTACCAGGGAAAAGTGGGGATGGGGGGAGGGCACAAAGGGTGAAGTGGTGTACCCACATTACTAACAACAATGTACAACTGAAATCTCACAAGGTTGTAATCTATCATAATCTTAATTAAAAGAAAAAAAAAAAAGAAAAAAAAAGAAAGCTGGAGGGGCCGGCCTGGTGGTGGAGTGGTTAAGTGCGCACATTCCACTTCAGCAGCCCGGGGTTCAGATCCTGGGTGCAGACATGGCACTGCTTGTCAAGCCATGCTGTGGTAGGCGTCCCAGATATAAAGTAGAGGAGGATGGGCACGGATGTTAGCTCAGGGCCAGTCTTCTGCAGCAAAAAGAGGAGGATTAGCAGCAGTTAGCTCAGGGCTAATCTTCCTCATAAATAAATAAATAAAATAAAAATAAAAATAAGAAAGCTGGAAAAATAACACATTCCACATCAGGTTGTTGGGAAAGTGAGGGATTTTATATTTGAAGTACACTGTACAATGCTGGCGCACAGTAAATGTTCAAAGAGTGCTACCTAGGATTGATACATTCTGTTAATAATTCTTTAAACACTAATAAGTATTTTTGAGATGTGTCATGTTCCAGGAACATTGTTCGTGGAAATATACAGGTATGTTCATGATTTTCCTTTCCAGGAGCTCACTGTTTAAAATGTAGAAATAAGATAAACAAACAATTGGGTGATAAAGTGCTAAAAATTTTTAGTAGGAAGAAAGAACACTTCCAGTTGAAGAAACTACAGGAGACACCCTAATGAGGGATCTGAGGGTATTTAAAAAATTAGAATAGATTTCTTTATAAACCTCAAGAGAAGAGAGACCTAGGGTGTCCTGTTAGTTGCTGTATCCCTGTTGGGCAGAACAGGGCCAGACCCATAGATAAATAGTCAATAAATATTTATCAACTAAATGACTGCGAAGAGGATGGAAAGTGTTTTCTAGACAGAGGGAATGACATGAGCAAGATGACAAGGTAGAGACCTGTAAGGTGCAGAATGAGATAGTGAGTGATCCAGTTCAGCTGCACGCTGGAATTTGTGCAGGTGAGAGGTGAGGATTAAGCCTGGAAGTGTGGCTGAAGCAAGATTGGCAGGAAGTCATGAATATCAGGCCAAGGGGCTTGGATTTTATTCTGTAGACAAAGTGAAGCCATTGAAGGTTGGAAATAGCATGATAAAAATAGTGATTTTGGAAGTTGAATCTGGCAGGGCAGTGAAGACAGAATTAGATTAGGGAGGGAAGAGGCAAGGAGACGGGTTAGAGGCAATTCCAATTGTCCAGGCCCAGCCACATCTTAGCAATTGATGTTCATATGGTTAGCTCCAAATTACCACAAGCACTGAGTGCTGCAAGCTGATTCTTTCTGACATCAAGGACATAGAGGTAGGGTTATTTATCTCTGGCTATAACCCCCCCATGGGACAACCTAGGAATAAAGCAATCTGTTCACCCATATGGACCCCACAAATTTTATAAATGTGAGTAAATTCATTCTCAACTTGGGTTTCATATAATTAAATTTAGCAGAGATTCATCATCAAAATTATACCAATTGCAATTCTCCATTGTAGGGAGTTCTTATCAATTAAATAAAAACACATACATACTCACATACACACATCAACAATAACAATGATAACAATATAACTCTTTATCCAAAATTATCTAACTATTCTATATTCTACATGGTACCTTTAGTCAATAAAACCACAATCAACCTAACAGTCAATATCATGAACACAACTGACTCTATAAGGTCAATATCTGATCATTGGCTAGTTCTTACCTAAAGAGAATAAATGGGTACTATCTCAGATGGGCATGCCCCACCCCTGTCTGAATAACTTCCTGTCTGTCAACCTAAAATATACCCATCAGAAATATATTTTCTTATAATTATTCTTTCAGTCAGTAATTTACCAAGTATATATTAAATGCCAGGTTGTATAGTTGTGACAATTATGATAAGGGTGATCTCGGTTATGAAGAAATAAATATGAATATAGCAAGATTCTCGTCTTTAAGAAATTTAGAGTCTATTGCAATATGTTATCAAATGTTATGGAAGGCAGGAAGATGAAGACATAGCTGGCTGTAGAAAATCAGTAAGTAAGTATTAAACGTCTGATATGTATAAGATTGGGTTAGTTACCATTATTTGTAAGTAATTGGAATATAAACTTAGTGATCTTTCAAGATTCAGACTTACCTATGGGTTCACAAACTAAGGCGATATTAGTAGATGTATTACTTCTATCTGTCATTCAACAATATTTTTTTATACCTGCTATATTCTAGGCACTCATGCAGGTAATATGGATTTTTTTTTTTTTAAAGATTTTATTTTTTCCTTTTTCTCCCCAAAGCCCCCCGGTACATAGTTGTGTATTCTTCGTTGTGGGTTCCTCTAGTTGTGGCATGTGGGACGCTGCCTCAGCGTGGTCCGACGAGCAGTGCCATGTCCGCGCCCAGGATTCCAACCGACGAAACACTGGGCCGCCTGCAGCGGAGCGCGCGAACTTAACCACTCGGCCACCGGGCCAGCCCCGAGGTAATATGGATTTAATAATAATTAAAACATGGTCTGCACCCTAAGTAGTTCATTATCTAGTGGGCTGTATCTGTCAAGCTGAATTATACTGCACAAACAACTTCAAAATAAATGAAAGTTTATTTCCCAGCTGTGCTATATACACATTGTGATGCAGTCTCAGCTCTGCTTCATATAGTTCTCCACATAGGACAAAACTAATGAGAAAGTGTCTATCTGAAATGTGGCTGCTCTTGTGGCAGAGGTGGGAGAGATATGCCCCTAAGGGACAGGTATAACTTCTGCTCACATTTCATTGGCCAATGCACATCTCATGGTCATCATGACCAATTGGATGTGGAAGGAAAATCATCCCACAAGAAGAAACACAGGGAAGGAACTAGGGTATTTGGTGAACAACACATATACCACAGCTAGCCCACTAGGACCACAAACCCTCCCACTAGTAATTTCCCTGGTTCTCAAAAATGTAATCAGTGTGGACATATTATTAACTTCACATTGGTTTTTCATCCAACAGCTATTATAGTAGGAAAGACCAAGTGCAAATCCATGAAATTACCTCCACCCTCAAAGGTCAAGAACAAAATCAAAAAACAACAGCCCTTCAGAAGGGTAATGGCTCAATGAGAATTGGAAAAATTGTTCTTCCTGACCCCAGAATTTTAGCTTCCACCTTTCTAGAGGTCCTAGTTCCCAGAACAGGAAAAATTACGCTAGGGGTCAAAATATTCTGCTAAGTTTAAAATTATGTAATATTGATCAAGTCTTCTCTTAATACATCAGTTTCCATATCTTTGAAATACTGACTGCTCCTGCTGCTACTGCTATGACTAATGCTACCATCATCACCACCACCATCATCACCACTGTCACTACCAACACGACAATCATCAACATCATCACTGCTGTCACCACCACCAACACCACCGTCACCACTGTCACCGTTGCTGCCACCATCATCGTCATCAGTGTCACCATCATCGTCACCACCATCACCACTACATCACCAATGTCATCAGCATCACCATCGTTGCCACTGTCACCTTTTGCTAAAGATTTTTGTGTATCTTATATGTCTTTTTATTTCATTTCATGTGCAACGATCCTATGAGGTAGGTACTATGATTTTCTCATTTTATAGCTAAGATAAATGAGGGTTAGTGAATCTTTTTAAATTGCTTAAGTTCCCATGGCTAATGAACAATAAAATTTGGAATTTAAGTCCAAGAATTCTTATCTCAAAACTTAGGAACATAACCAGCATATAAATTGCCTCTAAGGAATATTGAACTATTAGAAAATATCCATCCTCTCTCCGTGATGGCAAAAATAGAACAGTAACAGTAAAACAGTGTTCTGCTTGTTTCACTATTATTGGATAGTAGTGGAAAAATCACAGTTTGGGACCAGAAGATGTTTTTTCTCTCTTCTAGTTTCACTGCCAATTGACTGTGTGACCTTCTAGAAATCTGTTAACCCCTCTGAAGTGTAGCTGTAAAATTGAGACAATAATTCTGGATTGCCTTATCCAGTGCTGGTGAGAAAGATCAAAAACTATAAGTGACATCACAGTGTGAACTGTAATTCCTGTAGAGGTGTAAATTACTATTATTTCTGCTTGGTTTTTCTCTCTCTGAAAAGCTAGCTTACCCTTACATCACAAAAACTCAGATTATGGTCTGTAGTATGTGGCTGGAGAGAAATTTATAATCTTCACTACAAAGGATTATCATAAATGTTTGAATTTATCTGCTTTTCAATAATGGAAAAATTACCGTTCTTCATCCTGATGTCTAAAAAAGAAGACTTTCTCTGATTGGTCAAGGACCCTAGAGGGACCAGGTCCTCAGGGAATTTCCCAGATGTTCCCAGTTCAATGGGAGGACAGATGATGAGGAAGAAGTGAAAGCCTCTATTTTTCATCCTAAAGAATCATTTCTAAAGGAAGGTTTTCTGACTTATCAGCTACTAACAGCTCTTCAGTTATTCAAGCCACAAATTAGCAATCCCTTCATTTCATCCAGAAAGAAAATAAAGGGAAAATCTTGGAACACCACGAGATAACTTCTCATTGGGCTTGTCTTTCATGAGCAGAGTGGACTAAGGTCCTACGCAGAAGAAAGTCCCCAGGAGACTCCTGCCTAGTGAGTATTCATGAATGGTGTACTGCTTAAGAGAATCCTTTAGATGTGTGAGGTTGGCTTTTCTGAGTAGGTGCCCTGCAGTTAGCACCCTCTTGAGTCACCCTTAACTTACCTGTAGAACTCCGCTGAGGACTAACAACTGCTCTGGACATTGGAGAAGAATCCATGCAATACTACAGAACCCTGACCCACGCCCTTGACCCAAGAGCTGCTAACTACAGAACCTTCCCAAAATAGGGATGATCTCTTTATCTGTTTAAGGCCTCATTTTTACCATTTTAAATGCAGGGAAAGTGAGTCATGGGATACTAAGGTTTAGGAAACAGTCAAAAGGTGTTTACCTTTTCTTTACTCTATGCAATGCTATGTTAAGCAATGCTCAGATATTTCCTGCAGTTTGTTGCTCTGGCAGAAAGGAATTTATTTCAAACAAGGGAGCCGTACTAGGTCCTGGCCTGGCTTTACCTACTTGTATACAAAGGTGAATGTTGAAGAGCTTGCCTATAATCCTCAGCCAAACTCCACAGGTTCCAACAAGTAACTGCTGACAAAAGGGAAAATATTCTAATCTCTTCATTTCCCCATATGGAGCAAAAATGATGGGCCACAGAAGCCTCTATTTATGATTCTTTTACCTTTTTGACCACTAAGAGATAGATTTCTCTATATCCTCTAATTGAAACAGGAAAAACTAATTTCTGGCATAGAGGGGCTATTCATAGCCATGTTGCCAGCTTTACCTGTTATCTTCCCTTATTACAAAGTGTATAATTTATCTTCGAGGCAATGGCACCCACATCTTAATCTGACTTATGGGAGAAAAATAGCCCACTGTCACAGAACATTAACTGTTTCTGTTTTCCTCAAAAGTAGAGAGAGAAAAGAGTTATATGCCTTACGAAAGTAGGTCCGACTTCAGGTTTTTAAATGGGAACTTAACTCAACGTTTCCCGTAACATCCCTCCAATAAATGTTGCTTCCCAGGGGCCTCCAGTGGTGGTTAAATTTGCTGCTGCACTATCTCTACATCAAGGACCCTCCTCTTTAGAGAGCATCAGGAACTTTTGTTTATTTTGCCTGATTATTTTCACTAACCACTTATTTTAGCTGCCAGAATCTATACCTTTAGAAAAAGCTACAATCTTCTGTTACTCTTGGGTTTATTTTTAAGGTACTACTATATGTTTTAAATAAGAGACAGAATTTGTGGCTTTAGAAACAATATATATTATGATCTAGTTAAAGTTATAGGAAAGCTATTCTCAAGGCCCTGCATTGGAAACAGTCAGTGCGCACAGAGAACAGCTTATGTCCCCAACAGTGGTGGTGGCCGCACACGTGAATAAAATATTTCCTATTTTTTTCCCTTGTTGCTTGTACCTCCCTTTCCATTGTCATAGGACTAAATCACTCCACAAGTATAGTATTTCAAAAACCTGCAACAAAGTTTTCCCTGATGCTTATACTCAGACGTTTTCTTGACTTGTGTGGTTTTCCATAGTACTTTCTCCTGTTCCTGAATACCTCCTTTTCAACATGTGACTGTTATGTTTATTGTTTTTGCAAGTATATAATCTCTCTGCTTAGACTGCAAGCTTCCTGAGGGTGGGAAAGATGCTATAAGCAATTTAATGTGCCCTATAGGGCCTGGAAAAATTGCTTGACACTAAGTAGGTCCTTAAAATGATTACGGAATAAATATTTTGAGAAGAGTTGGTTGTGAAGCAGCAGTATCTACATTGTTGCATTCGATACTTTATTCCTCATGTCCTTCCATCAGTGGCTTTAATTTCTAACGCTCTGGAAAGAACATCATTTTGGGTGTCACTGGGTCACTGTTAGGCACAATCTTGGCTTCACCAGTGTGAGGAGAAGAGGGTTGACTCTCAAAGACTTTATTAGTGGGAGGCAGGCATTTCGCCACCGAGATTACGCATAGTGGGAGAAATGCCATTTTCCAAAAGAAAAACTGGTTGTTATTAGAAGAATGGGTGTTGAACACTAAAAATGGTAAACGTTTATTAAACCTCAGCTTGCTCAATAAATGGCACGCAGAAGGTACTCAGTACATGCTTGTTAAATGAGAAACCTATCACCAGGAATTCTTTGCAGATATTTAAATCCAGAGCTTGAAGAAGCATGTTATGTCTAGATTTGCATGTGCACTTATGTGTTAGTAAATAAGGTGTCACCAAGTCTCACTAGATCCTCACTAGATAAAAAATTGTGTTATATTACAGTTAAACGCAGTTTTAGCCAGGTTACATTCACACTATTCAGAGTGAACCACTGGGACGTCTCCCAGGGTCCGCACAAATCTTTTCTTTCTCCTGGTTTATCTTCTCCAGAGAGTCAACAGCATGTGTGCCCTGTTTTCTGTTGATTCCCAGTGGCACCGATGTTTCTGTCATCTTCTGAGGGTATGTTAAGTCTTGGATTTGCTAATGCCCCTCCAGTTGTTTTCTGACTGAATTCTCTTCTAAGCCAGAGCTGAAGTTGCTGAACTCAGAGCTGGAATCTCATTTGTCCTGGTACTTCTTTAAGCTAAGACCCCTACTTCCCAGCTGATAACTGAGTCCTCTGATGCTTTCACTCCTCGGATGTCATAACAAATACACAGAAGACTGCCAGAGAGAGGGGACAGCTCCTCTCCCCAAAGGAGCATTCTTTTCAACTGCTCTCGTAGCAAGTTCGGTTGTTCCCCAAGATATCGCTGAGTCTAGGCATATATCTTTAATTGACCATCTTTGTCTCAGAATATAGTAAAGAGATATCTGATCTGCCCTTAAAGCCTGTATGAAAAAGTGTGTGCTAGTGGCAAAAATATTCTCTATCATTCCATGATCCTGAATGATGAGGCGATATCTCTGAGATTACTCTCTCTCGAAGACGCATCTGATTATTCTATCTAAAATTGCAACCTGTTCCATTCCCCTTATGCTGTTTTATTTTAAAATATTTTCCATATCACTTATCACCGTCTAGTAAACAATTTACCTAATTATCATGTGCATCATTTATTTCCTGTCTTCTTTTGCTGGAACATAAGCTACATGAGGGCAAGAATTTTATTTATCTTATTCCTTGACATATTCCAAGTGTACCTCGCAATACTAAACTCTTAGTATACACTTGTTGAATAAGTACCTAGGCGAATGACTTTGATTTATATATTGTTCTTTCTTTCTTTTCAAGGACAAGCAGTTTCTCTTGTGACTGGCTTGGGGAAGTCTTCAGTATCAGGATCAGCCCTGCTCTCAGCCCAGCGCTCCCCTCCAGACCTCTGGTGCCAATCAGAAATCTGAAGGCTTCAGTGCTCCTTAGAGTAAATTCCTTCTTGGGCTTCCCATCCAATCCAAGTCTGCCAGATAGATGTCTGTATGTCTGAATTACAATTGTGGAAAGGAGTAGAGCTTTCTGCCACTGTCTGCACCACTCCCACAAGGAAATTCCATTGCTCCTACCTAAAACAATATAGAACATTTAGAAGGGAAAAAAGTGGCCTAACTGTATATACCAACTGCATCTAAAGCTTACACGTGTTTTCTTTAATAAAGAAAAATAGCCATAATGAAAACTTTGGGATATCTGTTTCAGAGAATCAATCCATACATGTTTTTAGGAGGAATTATTATCACCTCCCTAACCCCCTATCTTAGGGGTTATAGATTACTCCATCACCCAGCAATTTCCACCATTATAGACCTATGACAAAGAGCATAAATGTCTGTCTGATAGGTAGGGTGATTGAGGATTTGAGAAGAACACATGGGAATCTTGGCCAATATAAGAACACAGAGCTAGCCCTGGTGGTTTAGTGGTTAAGATTCAGTGCTCTCACCACCTCAGCCCAGCTTTCTTTCCTGGTCAAGGAACCACACCAGTAGTCTGTTGGTTGTCACACTGTGGTGGCTGCCCAATGCTGTGATGCTAAAAGCTCTGCCACCGGTATTTTCACTACCAGCAGGGTCACCCATGGTGGACAGGTTTCAGTGGAGCATTGTCTGATAGAGCACCAGAAGGTGAGGGGATGGTGCAAAAAGACTGGGCAGAGTTCAGCTCTGTTATACACAAGGTCACTAGGAGTCAGAACTGACTCAACAGCACTAACAATAAATGAGAACAAAGAGTGTTAGAGAATGGTGAAGGCATCACATGGGCCCATTATGTGATATGCTTGGAATCGGGTAAGGAGAGAAGAGGAAAGAGAATGATCTGGGGTGACTAGAACTGATCAATGAAATGGAAGGACATCAGGAGGATGTGGCATCTCAGAAAGCAAGTGGAAAAAAAGTATTTCAAATAGAAGGAAGACCTATTATGTCAAATGCTTCTGAGACATCTGATGGTCTCATCTCAGGACTAAGAACCAGAGAACTGCTGGGATGGAGGTCTTTAGAGGTCCTTGGAGCATAATTACATAAGTTTGATTATAAAGGCCTAATTAGGAGGAATTAAGGAAAGAAAAGAAGGTATAGAGTAATCAAATGTTTAAAACAATTTTAGTGGTTTTTCTGTAAAAGGAAGCCCAAAATGAGTAGATGAGGGATATAGCAAGGTTTATTTTTATTTTTTAAAAAACAAAATATACCACGGTACATGTGTATGTGAAAAGAACTGTTCCAGAAGGAAAAAAGAATTTGTTGTTTTGAAAGAAAAAGGGATAATCTCATATGCAGTTTCTGAGTGGGGAAAGCAGACAACTCAGGGAGAGTTCATCCTTGCAACAGGAGAGAAGGCAGAGTATAGAGGTAGAAGTGGAGGTTGGCTGGAGGAAAGATGCAATTGTTCTTTTTAGACAGATCCAACTTTTTCAGTGAAGTAAAAGGCAAGGTTTTCTGCTGAAATTAAAAGGGGTGGTTTATTGGCAGCTTGAAGATGGAGGAAGCTTGAGGAATAGGTGTTTAATATTGCATATTCAGAAGAAAAATTTAAAGGTCACTCGAGTAAGTGGTTCCCATACTTTCCAATCATCCACATCACCTGGCGAGTGTGCTACAAACATTATGGTCCCAGCCCGTAACTAAGGAATCATATTTATAATTATGCGAAATAGGTCCAGAAGATATTCACTTAAAAAAACATGCTTCTCAAAAATTTTTGATGACTTACCAGATTTGGAGACTGCTGTTATTGTTACATTGTGGCCTGCCTTTGGGATATCTACGGAAGCACCGTTACATGTAAAAGAAATGTCTGCCACTTACAAAATGCAGGAAATTACAGTCCCATATTCTTAACTCTGAAAGACCTGTGTTGGGAGGTACTTCATGGCATTCAACCCCACTTCACAGTATTTTCAATTATATGTCTACTCTCCTCAAGGTTAGAGACTGTTTCACTTGAGTATTCTTAGTGTTAGCACAGGGACTGCACATAGAAAGCATTTGATATGAGATGTTTTATTTAGGGCAATCCTTACTGCGGAAACAGGAAAACCCCAAATTTGTAGTGGTTTGACACAAGTTTATTTCTTGCTCAAATAAGGCCCAACCATTGGACTGGTGGGTGGGAGAATTCATTCCAACCTATTCATTCAGGAAACCAGACTAAAAAGGGCGCCATTATCTTCATTTACCATGGTTTCCAAGGTTACTCTGGAAATCCAGTAAGCAGATGGGGAAAGAGAGGGTGTGAAAGATGGTACAAAAAGTGATTTAGCCTGAAAGTGGTCCTGTAACTTGATCTCACCTTCCCTTGGCCAGCACTCAGTCATTTGGACCACCTAGATATAAAAAGGTGCAGGGTCTTGTATATCCCGTCTGGACATCTGGTTTCAGCAAGAACTTTTATACTGTGGAAGAGGAGTATGATCCATTGGTGGAATCTTTGGTTACACCTACCAAAGAAAAACATTGTAAAGGAGATATTTTTGGAAGGCTTCTCCAAGTCCATCGATTACTATTGCCAATTATTAATAATTTTCATAAGTATAACAATTGTTTATAGTGTCTGTGTATTATTCAGCATTTACTATGCACAAACCTTTGTAGAAGTCATATGGTGATCACAATATAAATACTACTTTTAGGAAGCTCACAGTAACTAGACTAAGACAGCATATTGATAAACCAACTATTATGATGAATCCAGCTGAGTTGTGTGAAACCACAAAGTACGAGGTGTTGTGGGAAATCAGAGGAGGGGCATCTTCCAGTCAGGAGGCATCAAGGAAAGCTTACCTGAAGCAGTGTTTCAGATGAGCTTGAGAGGAAACTAGGAATCAGGCAATTGGAGAAGAGAGGGAAAGTATTCCAGGCAAGAACAGCATTTACACAGCCAGAGGAATCACGATAGTTTTGTAAGCCTGGCAGAAAGAAGTCACGGGGAAGCAATGGGACATGAGCTGGGGGGCACAGGCATAGGGACCATTACAGAGGGTCTTGTGACCGCCTCTTAGGATTCCATGCTTATGGTGATTAGTTTTTCATATTTTAGCACGTGCTGTTTCTTCTACTTGGAGCACTCATCCTCCCACTCTTTACCTGGATTTAGGTTGCTTTTGAAATTTAGATTTCTTATGACATTTCCTGGATTAGGTTTCCTTTAGGTTTCTGCTGAAGATGACATTTTCTCAAGACGCTTTTCTTGACTCTGTTCCTCCCCCAATTTATGTTATATGTCGTTATTGTCTGTCTTGTGATTTTTAAATAATTTGCATTTTTATCATTTGTTCCTTACTATATTGCATTATTTACGTGAAAAATAGTTTATTTGTGCTGTTCACAACAGTATGTCCCTCTCCTAACACAGGACCTAGCACAGAAAAGGCAATCACAAAATAGTTTTGAATGGATAAATAGAGAGAGAGAGAGGGAAAGAGCAGATGCTCCCACGTGCCAAACATTGTACTAAATGCTTTACATTCATTTTGTTGCATTCTTACCACAAACCTATGTGGTTGATTCTACCAATATCATCCTCTATACTGACAAGAATACCAAGGCCAGAAAAGTTAAATAAATTGCTCAAGACCATATAGCTAATGGTATTACTCATTTTTGTTGTTATTTTTTAATCTCATTATCACATTACTATGAAGCAGAGTAGCTTAAATGCTCTATTGGGACATTGGACAAACTCTATGGGCTTCATGTCCCTGACTTATAAAATGAAGGGGTGATTGCTATGATCTCTATTTGAAAATGAATTTCTGTCTGATACTTTACCCAATGTCATGCAACTAGCGTAGAACAACGAACAGAATCCAAAATCCCCTTGCAACATAGCGCATTTTCTAGGCAACCTCTCTGGTTGAATCCCTAAGGGACCCAAATCATGAAAAACATAGTTCATACAGTTCTAGGATTACTGGAATCATGAACACAGCAAGGCACTCAGAGAAATCTCCATTCCACTCAATTCAACCAGGATTTAATAAGTTCCCAGTATTAGAGTTCTGTAAGGCATCTCATACTGGCTCTCAAGGCGCTGACACATACTTTAAAAATGGTTCTCCATCATTTATCTATTTCTCTCGATATATCTTCTCATCAAAAGTTTCCTGATCAGCTCCTGCTTGTTACCTGGTTTGCTAGGCACGTAACAAATGATAATGTGATGATCTGAAATATTGTGTACTCATTAGCACCAACAAGAGATAGGTGAATAAAATCTTTCGTTGGCCTCTAAATCTAATTGTTAACCTGACCTTGAAAACTGTGAACTCTGATCTTCAGTCTCTCTCACTATGAAGTCTCACAGTTTCTGGCTGCTTGCTCTTAAGATACAACTTGCTTTTAATTTATTTTATGATTATAAGCATTTACATAGGTGCATAATTTACAAATAAGGAGTATTCTATTACTCAGTCATTTATGCCCTTTACTTAGAAAATTCTGAAGTAAGTTTCTCTGTAATTTCTAAAGGTCTGATTAAATGCCTTTATATTCACTAACTGTACATTGAGAACAGTATAAAGAGCACTGGATTTGTGTGAAGGGGCCCTTCATGCAATCCCTGGCTTCCACATCTGCTGGTTGCATCATCTTAATGGGGTCATTTCGCATCTGTAAAACTTGTTTTCCTCAACTGGAAATGGGCAGGTTGAGAGGATTCAGTCAGATCATTGAGAAGAAGGTGCTGAAGAATGGCAAGTACTAGTGAGTATGAGTTGAAATTGAACCTCAGGTTTCTCTCTCCACAGCTCCATTCCCTGTTTTACTTATATGTTCATATTTTAAGGATTGCCCTATGTTATCCTTTCGTGATATTTCCTATGGGTCAAACAAAATACTGACTCATTACAAATGACTTAAAAAAACACGAAACTAGTGTTTTAAATAAAAGCTCTGAGTTGGGCTGGAAGACAAATGCCTATGTTCAAATATCATTACTACCCCTTGCCACAGACAAATTATCTAAACTCTCTAAGGCTCAGTTTCTTCATCTCTAACATGAGTGCTGTAATGCCTGTGCTGCAAGGTTACTGTGAGGATCAACTGCAATAAAATATGAGCTAGTTCTCAGAAAACCACGAGACAATTTTAAGACAATGCTATTTTCAATGTTTTTATTAGTATTAGAAGCCATTTACATGCAAGGCAGAAATCTGGACTCTCGTGGGTGTCAATGTAGTCAACTACTGAGCATAACAGTAGTAGTCACTGCAACTGAGACATACCATGATGGCACTATTTGAGGGAGCCATATATTCCTTAGTCATGGGAGTGATTGATTTTTATTTTGTAAATTGTTTTTAAAATATGGATGTTTATACTGGATCAGTATCATGACACACTACACGGCAACATACTTGATCATATTCTTTTCTTTGTTTTATTAAAAGTTTGACAATTATGTTTTTATCTTTTGTAAAGTTTAACAAGGAAGGTTTAGGTTGTGTGTTCTTTCTACCAACATTTATCCACTTCTAATAGCTTTGCTTGTGATTATGACTATAATGATCCCCATTTGACCTAGACAACAAGTCAGCAAGCCAACATAGGAAGAAAGAAACGCTTTGCCAGGGATCTTCCTGGGCCCAATCTGCACTGCTGTTTGTCACAATTTTCTTTTTCTTTTTTTTTTCTGTCTTTTTAAAAACTATATGAAGATCCTGTTTATCTTATAGCTGAAAGTTTGTATCCTTTTAATAACCTCTTCATATTTCTCCCACTGACTAGCCCCTGACAACCACTTTTCTACGAGTTTGACTTTTTATTTAATTCCATATATAAGTAATACGATGCAGTAGTTTTCTTTCTCTGTCTGGCTTATTTTGCTTATATGGTGCTCTTAAGGTCCATCCATGTTGCTGTAACAGCTGGATTTCCTTATTTCTCATGGCTGAATAATATTCTACTGCATGTGTGTGTGTGTGTGTGTGTGTGTGTGTGTGTCTTCTTTATTCATTCATCCATTGATGGACATTTACATTGTTTCCATATCTGGGCTGTTGTGAATAACTGTGTATTACTATTTATTTAAGGTTCACAAAGACCCTTAAACCTACAAACCTACATATTATAATTCCAGCTTTAGAGCTAAGAAAACTTGACTCAAATTGGCCATGATCTGCCCAAAACAAAATGTCTGGTAAGTCACAGCAGTAACTCTAACTTACTCCAAACTTTTAGAATCCAAACTCCATCTATGTGCTACACCAGTCAGTTTTCATTTCATGCTGACCATAGATACCGATGCATAGCAGTCACTATAAAAGCCCAGCACGTGGTCTGACCCATCCCATTACTCAAGAATCAAAGTACAGGCTGGTGTTGAAAAAAGATTTAGCCTCTCACAGAAAATTAGAGTGTTTGACTCAACCACGATATAGCCCAGGAAGCTGAAGATTTACTAAGTAAGAAACAAATCTAACACCTTATAATTATTTCACCCTTACCAGTCTACCCACAGAAATCAGCATTACCTTAAATTACCAAGACACGACAAATTCCAAAGAGGGCCTACATTTTAGCAATTCCATAGATGCAAGGGAACAAGTTATCAAAATCGAGTCCACATTTTTATTATATTAAATACAAATAAAAAACAGCTCTAGGTAGCACAAAATCATTTCTGTCATTGTACTTTTTAAAAAATACTACCACTACCACAGGTGTATTCTCTTATGTAAAATATTGCATTATAATATTGTTGCCTAAACAAATAGACTCCCCTCCCCCGTATAAGCACATAATCACAGACACATAATAATAAATCAGAATCTACATTCCCTTTTCACCTTTTCCTCCTGGTGCATAGAGAAAACTCTCTGCCTGACCAAGTCAAAAAGACTTACTATCTTGGGCTGCTTGCTAAATTGGCAGAAGGAGAAAATGGCAGAATAGAAACTGAAAAGTTTATTTAAGGCAAAAATTACTTCTCACGGTTTAGCATTTTAGGTAGGCGCTTATGGAATATTTAAGGACTAAAAAGAACTCTTCTGATATCCCTAGAAAAGAAGCCACCTCTTCCTGACACTCAGGTGGCCCTTATGTGGAGGCAGTGCCCAAGTGACACTATTAAAAAGAGGACAAGAGAGTTTCCAGAAACAAGGGCATTGATGCCTGAAGTGCCACCTCTACTGCTTCAGTATAAACACAATGTTGACTTTCACTGCCTAACATCATATAATTACTTGGAATGAGCGCAAGCTCTTGGGAACCCATTGGATCTGGGTGTGAATTTACACTCTGCGCGGATGGGCTAGAGGAGCCTGGTTTCCTCCTCTCTACACTGACAGTAATACCTCACATGGTTGCCATGTAGATTTAATGAGCTTCCTTATATTCTGCCATGTCTATCCAGCACCATTCCTCCCCATTTCTGGAACCATCCTTTCCTTGCTGCCTGACTGTATCTGAGAAATACTCTTTGATCTAGCCCATCTTGTTCTTTATCCAGAAGCTGCCACATTCTTTCAGAGTCCTTGGCCATGATTAGTTGACCCAAGGTGGAGTCCCAACTAGGATGTTTTGAATTGGAACTGGGAACATTATCTAAATTCTACTTCTGTCCCTCTCTAGAGGCGAAGCCGTAAGATAGAGGTATGATGCCGCCAGCATCCAATTTCATAATTATTTGAAGTCTGAGTCCTATTCATTGAAAAATATTATTCAAACAGTTGACTGTAGTTCCTGTTTCCACTTGATGACATCATGTTCTCCTTTCACTAACTTCCATGAGGCTTTTGCCTCCACATCTCCACCAAATCTGTTCTTATTGAGGACATGACGTCCTTCATTTTGCCAAACCTATGGTTGCTTGTCTGTTCTTTTACTTGGTGACATTTGTTAGTGCCATCAAGTTAGTGCCATCTGACTTCTAGTGACCCTGTGTACAGCAGAGGGGAACCCTGCCCAGCGACATTACAGCAGCATTAAATATAGGAAATACTTCCTCTGCCTCAAAACACTTTTTTGTTATTGTTACTTCCAGGTCACTACCCTCTCTTGTTTACATACTTTATTATTGGTCACTTTTTCCCAGGCTCTTCACTGTTTTTTTTCTTTATTACAGCTCTTACTTGTGAGAGTGTCAGCATAGGACTCAGTTTGCCCTAGCTACGTTTCCTCTCCACACACTCTCTTCAGATAATCTTACCAGCCCTGGGCTGTAAACACCCTTGATATGCTGATGGTTCCCTAACCCAGAGCTTCTAGCTCTGACCACTCCCTATGGATCCAGACTCCCATATTCAACTGTCCACGATTCATCTCTCTGTGGATTTCCAATGGGCATCTTGAGGAAATGAATATTATGCTTAATTTCTCCCTCTCTAAAACCATCCCTTCCTTAATCTTCTCATATCAGTAAGTAATACTAGATTGCTCAAGCCAAAAAGTGAAGATGTTATTTCGGTTTGAGTTCACAAGTTCCCCTTCTCTTCTGCCTCTAATGATGGTTTTCTGAGTACCTTCTAGATATGGTTCCATAAAAGGCCCATGGTCTACAGTTTCCATTTCTTAACCCTGAGGTCTGAGCTCAACAACAAGGAGCCCCCCTGAAGACTTGTTTAATTCAGATATTGACCAACTGTTTTTCTAACACCTGATCCTAAAGTTGCAATCAGAGCAACACTGGGCTTGTCACCTGATGTCTCTTCAGGTGGCCTCTGGTCACAAGTAGATCTGAAATAGTTACAACTGACACCTCTTATTTAGGCTTTCAGACAGACTGATTGCTCTCTCTTGGACCCTGGGCTCTGTACTCTTCGAGACTGTCTTCATAATTAGATTGCTCTCCTTTGTGCAAAGAAGAGCAGAAGCTGAGCCATCTCTCATCGTATTGAACAGACCTTTGCTAGTATCTCATTTGCATATGGGATGCTAAGGGCTGGGTTATAAATGGGGATAAAAAGGTATCTGTCTTTCACACAGTGAGGTTAGGTGAGTAGGGTTACTGGTTTCATTGTGCCCTGCTTGACCATGAATCCCTAACTAACACAAAGATTGATACACTGTGGTACTAATACCTAACAAATGAATAGACACACTCAGGTGAGCAGTCGAGAAAGGGAGGTGGGTCCACTCTGAAGGTTACCATTATGGGCTGAATTGTGTCTCCCAAAATTTATATATTGAAGTCCTAATCCCTAGTACCTCAGAAGGTGACTGCATTTGGAGATAGGATCTTTAAAGAGGTAATTAAGTTAAAATGAGATCATTAGGGTGGGCCCTAATCTACTATGACTGGTGTCCTTATAAGAGGTGATTAGGACACAGACACACATAGAAGGAAGACCCTGTGAACAGACAGGGAGAAGTTGGACATCTACAAGCCAAGGAGAGAGGCTGCAGAAGAAACTAACCCTG